>NC_072859.1:33235741-34435741 GCF_028858705.1 Grus americana
AAAATGTCTTATCATAGGTAAATAAATGTATGTTTATGCATTAACTGTATCTGTCAACATTTCTTTATGCTGTTAGCTGGGTTTTCATTAAAGCAGGAAGTATTAATTTAAATTAAGCAGAGTGAGATCTTTATTATCAAAGTAATCAGCTACAAAGAAGTTGGTTATTTCCACTTGTATATTTACAAACCCTTATCTTTCAGAATGAATGATTTCCATCAGAAAAATTTTCAAGTGGCTAAAAACAAAGACAGAAGGGAAACTTGCACGAAGTATTCCACATCACATTTGCTGTGCTGTTGTTTGGTTGAGCTCTATTGGAGTCTAGTATGCAGGCACTGGAGCATCTACTATTACTGTATAAAATGTGTTTAATTGGCATGAAAAGGCACTAACAGAGTGCTAGTGGAGTTTCCATTATCTGAGCGGATATCTTATTTACTTTAGTTGAGACGGAGGACAAGACGAAAGTGATGGGAAACCGCGTGTGTGTGTGTGTGCGTGTACATGCGGGTGTGCTTTAGGGGGGGAGTGGAAATCACACACGCTATAAAACCCACGGCACTTATAATGCCACTAACCTCAAAATCCCCAGGAGAATGGTTTGCAAAATGTTTTCCTAATTATAATTTTGCAGATTTATGTTTAACACGGTTTGCCAGTTGTGAAATTGGCAATGACGATAATACAATCTGACGGGTATTTCATGTTAAAAAATATGCATTTTTATAACATACTTTCCTCACAACCAAGTAAAAGAACCTGATCTGAAAGGGAAGTTTTATTTTTTATGCCACACCATACAAGTAGCTTTCTACAATATACATACGTGCATGCTTTCATCGTAATTTATATAGGGGACTAGCCTGCATTAAGAATTGATGTGGTACTGTATACGTTGTATTAGAGTCACTCTAGTGAGTCTATGAGATACCAGCTCCCTGCTGAGTACATACTTATGTCAATATTTCTGTTAATTGTTGCATTACAAATTGTTACATATCCCAGTGGTGGGAGTTCACATTTGTGCCTGCAGTGGAGCTGACAACACCTACCCGTGGTCCCAGGAGGTTTCCATATATTGTGGGATTTGCCTTTTGAAAACGTTATCTCAGTTTATCAGTCCAATGTCATTCCACTTAGCACTAATAGAACAGAACCCTGAACTACGCCGTGGTGCGGTGTATTCCCTCGTCTCCTTCCATGCACCAAGAAAACACTTAGAGCTTAGAGCATCTGCACAAGATTACTAAAACAAATCAAATGAAGTTTGATTCCCTTCTAGATTTTACATTGTTATATTACATGATTATTTTTTTTGCTAACTACTGGCCTCTTCATGCTGGTGCAGGAATTCATTAGCGGTGCATTGATGTTATGCAGATTCCCGAACGGGTCATACTCAGTAGAGGAGGTATTTTGTTTGAATTTTAAAAATAAATAGCATTCATTTGGTAAAATTCAATAGTGTTATTGACTTCAACACATGCAAGATTTGCAAACCCAGATCATAACAAAATATCTCGATGTAATTTTATGCACTAGTTACTGAAGGGATGACCCTAGAGTTGACTCCACCAGCCACCGAAGAGTTGATCAGTGCAATATATCCTCACCGTGCCTTGCAACAACCAGCTACCGCCAAATAGCAAGACAGCACATTTTTTAAGATGAACTTGGAAAAGCAGCATGAAATCGAGCTTGTAAGAATGTTAATATTTACCATGCTCTCCAATTCCTTTAATTTCTTGCACTTCAATGAAGAGGAACCTTTCTTGTATGAACTAAAACAGGACAGTGAAAATTCTCTCTCTGGTGACAGATACATATGATTAACAGGCAAATTTGCTGTCACAAACTGACCCAACAATGAATTTCTAAATCAGGGTGGCAGGTTAGCCCTTACTCTGGGAAAAAAAAGCATGTTGCAGGGCAATGTATTTTTCCTCTCTCCATCTTTAAGAATCCGTGAGATCTCAAAGGGACCTGCTGGAGCCCCAGAGCCATCGGAGGGGAAGCCCTGCTCCCCAGCATTCCTCCCAAACCCCAGCATCCTTGCCAGCTTCCTGTCAGTGGGCTTTACTGGGGGCACTGGGGGAGGGGACTGGTTGTTCATTGCCCCAAAAACCCTCATAAATAGAGATTCCACAACAAGGAGACTCTGTGCAAAAGGCTAATTACAGCCTGGGGCTGCATTAACCTTTAGTGTGGGTTCCCCACTGGGATCGTTGTAAGACTCTGTGTGTGTGTGCGTGTTTGTGTGTGTGTTCATGGGCTTGCGTATGCACACAGACCTTCTCCCTGTCCTTTATTTTCCCATTCTCCTCTGTGCTCTCCCATATACAGATTTTGGAGGTACAAAAAAGCCTTCTTCACAGCCCAAGGATTTGTTCACTGGGAAAGTCAAGGAAGGGATCAGACGCTGGCATCTCCCCTCAGTGTGAAACAGAACGGGCAACAAAATTCCCTCCCTTGATGGAAGCTGGTAGTGCAAATTCAACAAAGACAGTAACAACTGGCTTGTCTATGGAGACCAGCTGGGACAAAAACCACGCTGTCATGGAGAAGTCATCAAATTCTCTTTGGAAAAGCAAACAGAATACAATTAATGTGAGCCAGGTGCATTAGTAAATATTATGACAGAGGTGAATTTATTATTAAGAGCTACCAGTGGTCTTACAGTTAGTATGAAAGCTTGCAGAGATGATGTCGAAATTCAGGCAAATCTCTGCGCTTTTCCTGGATAGCTACCATGCGTAAGTAAAATAGAAAGCAAAAATTAGGAAGATTTAACTCAGTAAGGCTGATGCTGTAAAATGACTATAATGGAGACCACAGTCATGCCAACCTTGGAGATCCTATGAGGGATCTGATTTCTGGTCTTGCCCACACAATAATCTGGCTGAGAGTGAAAATACCCACAAAAATGTCAGCCTTTATGAGATCTTCACAGACTTGAAAGCTCACAGACAAGTTACCAAAGGCCAAACACAGCCTCACCTAGCTGACCACAATAACCTGGCACCCTGCAAGCTCTCAGAGTACAGCACTGCTACCGTAGGGACTGTTTTTATTTCCTCGTCACTAGATGGGGAGGGATATGCACTCTTATCCTGCTGGATCCTATCTAACAAGTAATACTAGTTACTGCTGGTCCTGAGGTGCTACTGTCTCACTGAAAGAGTGTCAGAAATCCAGGCAACATGGCAAAGTGATTTATTTGAATCCTTCCTGCAGGGAAATACACAATGAGGAACAGCAAGAAACTGTTTCATTCCACTGAGGGTTTTTATTTAAGGGCTCCCCAAAGAACCGGTTTCTCCCCACGTTTTAGTCATATTCATATTTAACCATGGAGCGGCTTAGTCAGACAACTGGGACTCAATAACCAGCCAGATTCAAGTGAATTCTGCTCTCTGTCAGCACAGCGGGCGTCACAGTGCCCACCACAACAGAGCTACACCGAGGTGGTGCTTGTGGGCAGGGGGGAAAGGCACACTGAGGTTTTTAACTACAGCCCAGTTTCCTCGGATGCACGGCAAGCCCCTACAAGGCCAGTCTATCGGCAGCTTAAGAGAACCTGGAGGCCACACAGCTTTCTAGAATCACAGAATCACACAGAATTTCCTGAGACCCAGCTTCTATTATGCATGTATAAAGTAGATTCTGTTTGGTCCTTCCCTTCAAAATGTTTCTGGGGTGTCCAGGAGGGTCTGAAGTGCGAAGACACAAGCCACAGCCAAGACCTTCCCTCACACTCCCATGGGAGGTCTCCCGGCAGGAAGGTGAGGATGTGGCAGGATTCCCAGCACACACCAGCCCGAGTATCTGAACACATTCATTAAAGTTAAATCTCATCACCTTTCACTTCAGCTGCAAAGCAGACTTCTTTGGAGTTGCCTTTGCAAACATTTATCCCAATAGGTAGTTTTGTGTAATAAAATAAAACCTCAGCAAAATAAAAAAGCCTCCCATACAAACGATAAATCCCTACCAAAATCAGGTCTGCCACTGAACATCCTCCTCTCCTCAGAGACAGGAGGAGGGAAAAACACATGACAGATGTTAATCACCTTCTTTAATGAACTGCTTGGAGATATTTAAATACGGTGGAGTTGATTGTGGTATAAGAACATATGCACAATAGTATAAAACAAAGTAGAAACATGATGTATTATTAATACACGCTAATTCCTTTACATCTATTTAGAGGCATGGTGAAGGAAGAACATACTGTGTATTCTCACCGTAGCTCTTCCTGCATATAAAGAGACCCTCTGAAGCAAATTCTTCAGCCTACTATACTTCAAGAAATAGTAATCTAAAGCATCAGACATTTCCTATTAAAGTTTTAAAAACATAGCTTTAAGTCATACATTACATTGAATGCTTTGATATCTCATCTGATTCAGTAGGTTTTAAACCCCACAGAGGTCACATTTTGAAGCACTAGTCACTTTTTACAGCATCTCCAAACATTAAATAAAAATAAAAATTATTAGGAGGAATAGAGCCATCTGTAGAGGCTAATAATGTGTCAGTTTGATATTATTATTAATAATACTATTATTTCTGTTTCATATTAGGGAGATCATGATTGCTAATGGCTATAAACTAGGAGTGATAGCCTTCATTCTGGCCCATCTGTGTTGCAGCCAAAGCGGCGTGAGAGGATCCAGTTACAAAACAGTTGTTTCTCCTGACCCTATTTGGTGTCCAGCTTTATCCTTGCAGCTAAACCGAAAGCCTTGGCATGCTCGGCTCAGGTCTGTGATCTAATTACAACACGCTTGGGCCCGAGCCCTGCGACAGGCTCTAATGGTCTTGTGACCAGGTCAAGGTCAACCACATTGTGGTCAGGTACCCAAGATTGATTCGTTTAGATGCACAGTACGAGGTCCATGTAACCAATCTGAACTTCATCAGTCACGGCAGGAAAAACTGTCCTGCCCAATCTTTAGAAGAGGAACATGGTAGCAGAGCGATATAGGTGGTGGCTTGGTGCTGCTTTACAAACAGGAATGCAGACCTTGGTTTTGGTTCTTAACAAAGGTTTCCTTCCTTCAGCTCAGCTGTGCATCACCTCTGAGGCTTGGACTAAGAGCTAGTTCAGATGCCACTAACCACAACGCTTCTCTGTATACTGTGCCTTTGCCACACAAGCCCAGCAAAAGCACTTGGACACAAATCCGCCCGCATTTTACATTTCTGGTAAAGGGACTTGGGTTCAACACTTACAGTGAGCCACTTAAAAGAACGTAATAGTTAATTCAACTAATTGTCAATATTATGATAAGCATAAATGAAGAAGTGTCTCTTGTCAAGAAAATGCTTGGGGAAACACCACGTAGACAGCTCTAGTTTAAACGTGACAGCAGTATAATTTCGTTACCTGATTAAACCAGCAGTATACCGAGCAGGCATTTTCCTCCTCTTTAATACCAAATATATACAGACAGCGCTCCCTTTTCCCCTCTATGTTACTGTGTGGGTCATATTTAGTGCTGATGATTTGTAATTTATCCAACAGGTACAGGCACATTTCCCCCAGGTAACATTTGTAAACAGAAATAAAGCTGGTGGTGTATTGTTTGCCTCAGAAACTCTGCAATTCTAGTGTGTCATAGAGTAGGCAGTGATGTGTAACCAAGACCAGTGATAAAAAGAAACTGCAATTGTTTTTTTTAAGGTACAGCTCTAAAACTGTACTATGTGAATTTCCATGGTGTAGCAGCGCAGACAGAAATTACTTTTTTCCCCTCTATAAGAACTAGTTATCTGATTCTCTTTTGTTTCCCTTATTCCAATGTTCAGTTGCATTTTAGTGTTCAGAGCTATAAGGATGCATTGAAACTTATGGAGCCTGACATTTTAACTATCTCATCTTAGCGTGATTCATCTCAATTTACTTTCTTCAAAAATGTAGCCTCCAAGAATATGAACCATTTGGGGGGCTTGCTAGAAGGCCATAAGCTCCATTAAAGAGTATAGTTTCAGCTACCTTCCAAAGAGGGTTTGCTTGTTATGGGTCTCATCCTGCCAAAGGAATAGGTGCCTTCTGGGAAATGCCATGTAGTCTCAAAGGTTGAATTCACAGGAATGGAGGGGGGAACTAAGCCCTGGATCGAGTCCTCCATCCTCACAGTGTTGCTGTGCTCTGCTGTAGGAATAGCAGAACAAAGAAGTTTACAGCTGTTTCTGCTCTGCGTTTCAGCCTTAAGCAGAGCAGAGGCATCTCAGTAGTTAAATAATGAGGAGATTAAAAGAGCCTCAATAAATTTGATGGGTTGATATGAGCAAACAAAATCATTCATATGATATTACACAAGTGTCTGTTCAGAAAACACATGATTTTGGAACTGTGGCCACAGTCTGACAAGTATTCTGGGGCAGATCCTCTGTGTACATCAAGTGTCATCGCTCTACTGAAGTCAACGGAGCTGTGACAACTTATACCCATGGGGGCTCTGCCCTTTTGCACACAATTCTTGTAATAATCAAATTGCACCACACGCAGAGCCCTGGCTGCGCAGCCATCGTGGTGTAAAGTGCTCTACAGACAGCAAGCTGGACCGCGGCCCATTTAATTGCCGAAGGCAAAGGTTTCAGTATTGAGATTTGACTTTCATTTAGATTTCAGATTCATCTGAGCTCTGGCTACAACAATACGAACACAAACTTTAAACTTGACTCGTTCAGGCACCTTCCTTTCAGCACAGCGGAGAGTAAAACACCGAGCAAACCCACAAGCAAACAGCATTAAATAGCATTAAGGGGTTGTGGCGGGGAACGGGAGGGCAGCGTGCATGGAGGCACACAACTGTCTCCCGCAAGAGTTCAATGACACTTAGCCTGGCCTGCTCCCCCTCTGCACTTGTAGTCACTGATACAGTGAAACAATAATATATCACTAGACCTGACCCTTTGGCCTTTATGAATTATCTGTTTTAGAAAGATGTGAAACCACCTTTTATATCCAACATAATAGATATTGAGACATTGTAGATCAATAGTGAACAAGTTTTCTGGTTATAGTTAATGGGTGCCAGAGGGGCATTCTGACATTGACCTCTGACACCCTTGTTGACAAGAAATCTATAGAGAAAAAAAATAGGAAAGACTGCCAGGTTTTAAAGTTATGAATATAGATCTACAGCGAATAATGGTAATTTTCATTGAGCAGAAATTTTTCATACTTTCAGTTTCAGATGAATTTCTCCAAAATCCTTAATTCTGACCAATGTAAAATTAATAACTGGCCCTTGGTGAACATGCGAAAACAACTGTTCAGCTGTATGACACAATTTTCCATTTGTTACTTGTATGATATTGTTCTGCTGTCAAAGACAACTTTTCCCTTTATAAAATAGGTTGTCATTTATAATTCCAAACCAGCACGGATTTGTTAAACAGCCACATCATAATAGGTTTCGATAGGAAGAAATACAGGCTCCTGGTTCGTGAAAGAAACTAATCTAAAATTATTTTTAAAAGAAAATAAGTTTATAGGAATTTAACATTATGATTTCTTACAAAATTGGTTGCTAATATGTATATCCATCAAGGCACTAAAATAAACCCTTATTCCTTAGTATATCAGATACTTCAGCTAACTTCTCGTGTAATTAATTGATGCAGCAAAAGACTGTTAGTAAAGGTGGCAACAGCTATGAGTACAAAGTTATATTGCTCTATCATATACTTCATGGTACTTGGGAAAGAAAGTTATACACACCAGGAGCAGTTTAACCAAATCAGAAAAAGCGAGCTAATTTCCAGCAGTCTGTTCTATGCTGCAGCACAATCCAGCATGCCTCCTGGTAATGAAATTAGCTCTGTCACATCAAGTCAAAATGAAATCTGTGGGAAAGGAGGGTCGCCTTCTTTCCAAAGCATATCCCCTCCAACGTCCCTACTGTATTATTATGTCACACTCCGGTAACGCCGCACTGAGGTCTCCGTGGCCTTCCTGCAGCTAAGCACCATTGAAAACACATTTGTCCTGGCTGTTCTTTTCTTTTACCCCTCCTCTCATCTTGTGCAAGATGAATCGCTGCTGGATCCAGACTGACTCTGAGGGCAAAGCCAGGTCTTGAGGAGGTAACCTGCCTCCTACGGCTTAAACATTTTAATTAATTTTAACACTAATGCACAAATGAGAGTTAATCACTCTGCTGCGGTGCTTTCTAATTTACCAAGTTTATTCATTAAAACTTTCCTCGCTGAACTCTGATTGAATGTCATGCTTTTTAAAAGGCCTCTCAAACAGCCTTAAGGCTTTTAAAGCTGATGTCTCGGGCGACTGCTGAAGCACTCTTTACAATTTGCTTTGCGAGGAAGAATGTGAAAGTTTGGTGGGAGAGGGACTGAGAGAGGCAGAGTTAAAAGGAGGTTACGTAGGCAGCGTAATAACAGGGCTGCTTGGAAATACTCCTATAAACTCACACATGATTAAAATTATCTGCTAAACAGAAAGACATGTCTCAACTTTTACAAATTCTACACCAAAACATTTCACCAGCCCCACAGTATAAAACTGTCCACATGATCATCGTGCTGGCTTTTGTCATTTAGTGCAAGAATGTAATATATGCTCTATGACTATTAATTTTATGAGATTGCTTTAGATTATACTGTTATATGTTTTATTGCTGCGCTATATAACAAAAAGCGTGGTGATAATGTTATTTGTTTTAGATAATATATATGCAATGTGTTTGCTAATCTAATTATTTTAGAATCAATATAATAAAACCTTAAGTACACAGTTTGGTCTATTAATTGCTATAACTAAAATCTGAAATTTATTGTTTAAATGGAGGTTCTTTATTTCAAATTAACTGAAGCAAAATGTAATCTTTACCTTTTTAATTAACTGTGTTCAATATTAGGTAAAAAAATACCTCACATTTTCAGTTTCTTAATGAAGGCTGCAATCAGAAAGGCTGACATTCAATCATACATTTAATTGGCTTTTTTAAAGTCATTTACATTACTTGGATCTCCAAGAAAGTTGCAGTTGAGAAAAGACTCTCTGCACATAGTTTTGTGGGAAAATTCACTCAAAGCCTAGATGCACGATACTTTTGTAAAATACAAAACCCTCTGTGGGCATGTCTGTAAACCTATGTAAAGCAAAGTACAAATACTTGTTTATTTGTGTCTCTGTCTACCTATGGGCTCTGGGAGCTTTACACAGCACCTGGGCTGCTTAGGAAGATTCTCCGTGGAAATCTGTGGTATCCGTGCTTTCCTTCAGCAAATGCTGTGGAGTACACAACGCTGTTTATTCACATTTTCTATTGTACTTTTCTGTTTTATTATAGTTTTCTTCAGCACTCTTCCTTTATTTTGGGAAGAGCTAAATTGTCAGCACAGACAGTCCCTTAGGACCTAAGCTGTCCTAAGCATCTAAGTCATTTCTGTTAGGCAGACTGCTTCATTGTAAAAGCCCCATGACACCGTGGGGGGTTAAGTTAAGAAAACTGCCTCAAGTGTCTCTATTAATACCAAATTCCTGCCTCTATAGCTAGTATGAGCTCAAAGTTTACTCAGGCAATGAAAATGTCTAGCTAGAGATTAAGGCTAACCTTCTTCAAGTTTATAAATCACAGCCACTTCTATATTTGAATCAATTTTAAATGTGAAAGTACTGTGATTCTTACCTCTTCTACTGCCTTTTCACTTCACCCACTGCCCTACCGCTTCTCCTAACATTTGTTTGGGATTTCCAGGAGCCACAGGTTCAACAGGCCCTGTGGGCAGCCTGGAAACCAGTTTCTTGTGCATGAGGAAAATGACTGACATGTCCAGTGAGTCTAAAGCACCTGGGACAGGCAGGCTTCACTGCACGTTTTCAGGACAATTGATTTGCAGAAGAACAGCATGTCTGATGTGACCGGGACGTGATGGATTTACTCAGTTTCCAGGACGAGCGACAAGACCTGAGCACGTCCTGCGTGCTCCCTCCGCATGCCCAGGCTGGCATGTGCACGTGGACTTATGTCTGGAAAAGGCAGCACAAGATCAAGGAAATACCATGCCTCATACTGCAAATGTCTGTCAACTTACATTGCAAATACTAAGACTGTCAGTCCAAAGCACTCGTGAGTGCTGTCCGTAGGCCACGAATCCCAGAAAATAGAAATCACTCCCTCCACTGTTGTTGCCTCACTGCTTCCCCAGCAGTGATGAGCTCGCGTCTTCAGACTGAGGAACAGCTGAGCTGTTCGAGCTGTGTTTGTGGAGTCGTCTTCTGACCCACAATTAGGGCATCTAAGTACAGCAGTAATACAGCATCCACAATCCCAGCTTCCAGCACAACTGCCTCAGACTTCAGTCATTTTTTGTTTTGCCTCATCTAACTGTCACGTTTCTGACCAAGAAACTCAATTCTGAAAAAAAGGCATTTTTAACTTAGCCTTTCTTTTGCACCAGGGAATTCCTACAGATGCCCTTACATCACTCTTTCAGCACACTCTTGGGGTAACTTCTCATTTGCCTGGACTGTGCACTGTCTGTTTGAAAGTCAAATCAAGTGTCATGATTTTTCCTAGAATTCCTCCTTTAAAATCCTCATATTAGTGTTTCCTTAGTGACATTTTCCCCTGCTTATTCATATACTGCTGATTGAAAGCTTTCTGCATCTCTTTACTTTTTTGTACAAACACACCTATTAGTGTATTGTATTTTTGGATAGAACCGTTCATCAACTTTTCAGGAATGATTGCACAGTTTTTCTCATCTTCCTAGGAAATTTATGAATCGATATTTTCAGCTTCATTGCTGCTCAGATTCTGTGAAACAATCCTTATGTTCAGATCTTTCTATGGGCTCATCAAACCAAAAGTCCTATTGAATTGGCTGCATTTCTGTTTCCACCTCATTATGGTGGGTGGCACCGTAACACATGTACAATTGTAGCACGAGTCCTTTCTTTCAATTCCAAACAGGAAACTTTATTAGAATAAGAATTACGGTCGCTGATTGAATTACTGTCTCCTTCCTCCTCTCTGTAGTGCTTAAATCTAAAGCCTTCCCAGAGATCCTCCTCTTAACTTCATGTTACGGATTTAAGCAAATGCATAGGTCATAGTGGCTAGTTAAAATACCAATGCACCAGCTATGTACGCATTTCCATATCTACACGTGTCATATCTAATAAAATGGCTAGGATGAAAACTGTACCTCAAATATTAATTCTTATAACCAAAGACCTATAACAGACATTTTTCTATAACCTGTGTAAATCCCCCTGTCCAAACCAGAAAGAAGCAACACCTTCTGATGCATATGCCTCTGTTAAATCTTGTCTGCACAAAACATCCCTAAATTAATTTCAAATAACAAATATGTTTGTAAAAATTAGACTTTTCCAGCAGGCAATTCGCAAACAAACAAAAAATACTACTTTCCTTTAAATACATTAGTAGTTAGGAATAGCTAACCCAGCTCTAGTCATTACCTAGCAATGAAAAATTGACAATAGAGTTATTAGGATAATATACTTAATTAATAGAAATATTAAAAGATTCACCATTAACCTGCATTTGCTCAGAATGCCAGAGGGATGATTAGTTAGAATGGCACAGAATATTTTATAGTACTTACTGATCTTGTAAGAAGTCAGAGAGAGGAAAATGGAGATCCATGCCACTACTGGATTTGAAGTATGATCTTAATGGTATTCAAAGTTTTAAACCAGAATGAAGATGAAGAGGAGGTGGAAAAATTATACCTTGAACTTACTAAAGGGATTAGGACACACCAAAAAGATACATTTTTTGGTAAGATAAGTGATATTTTAAAATCAGTTGCTCCAAAACTCTTCGACTGGAAGCAACTATCCATCTTTAACACTTCTCACTGTTCAACATCTGTCCCTAATGATCAATTTTTTATTTGAAAACACTATAAACATCTCTTCACCATGCATCAGACACATAATCTAAGATGTACAGAATAATTCTGTGAGACAGTTACAGGTGGTCTGCAAACCACTGTCTCATATAAATAAAATGTGTATGTATTTCATGTATCTGGCCTTCAGCAAAGCAAAAGTTGAAGTTCATATTAGAAACTATTTGTTAAGCTGTAGAAGATGAAGACTAGCAGGGGTTTTATAAAACGTATAAAAATTTGCTTCAAGGAAAAGTAACAACAAAGAGTTGGCAAGAAGAATGAGAGAAGCATGTTGTAGTTTCTTAGTGACTGGGGCAGATGGGTGGATTTTGTGGAAGTTGGGATTGTCAATACAGAGAAGTCACCAGCTGAATTCCAGAAGGCTCAGATGGGGCTGGCCTAACACATTTCTCTCTCCCGATAAACTGATGTGCTTTGTGTCCTGTTGTTATATAACCTCAGAATAGCTCAGGCATTAATAACAGTACAGTTAAAAGGAAAAAGAAAAGATCCCACACCTCATTATCCAGCTTCCTGTTTGAGAGATGGTGTGAGACCAAATTAGTGTATGTTTGGAAAGCACACCTTAAGAGTTAAGCATTGCAATAGAGATGCTAATTTAGAATTAAATAGATCACTGGGAACCAAGTTCACCAACAATAAATCTGAATTCAGTCACCTGGAAACCCCAACAAGGCTTTGATGCTATAGAAATTGCATGGATTCTTCTCCCTAAATGTCTTCCTGTAGGCATGCAAAATCACTTCAAACTAATATGACAAGACAATATATGTTGTTTCCTTGCAAGGTGAATAGTGACTCATTAGGGACGGATATAAATCGGTAGCCTCAATTGTAACTTAAAACTCTAGTTTCGGAAAGGAACCTCATATACAGATTCAAACTTTACAGCTTTGACATCACTCTTGTTAACTACTGTTTATAGAACATACATAGAATACATATAAACAGACGTCATTGGAGTCCCACCCCAACCCCTGCAACGGCACATATATTCAACACAGCTGAATGGATGAGAGATTGAGAAAGTTAACAAAAAAACACATTTTCTTCCTTAAAGAAATATTTCCTACTGACAGATTTTGGATTGCATGCTCTTTGAAATACTGAAGCTATCACAGCATCTTCCCAGAGAAAAAATATTAAAAGCTAGTAGCAGTAAGTGCAAAATATGTGACATACATACAGACAAATATATCTCTCCGTATGCATACATATATAAACACACCCACAAAATGCCATATAAAAGCACATCTACAAAAACAATACACACCTCAATAAAAATATTTACGAACAAATAATTTCATTTCTTGGGAAAAGTCTAAATTAAAATATTCTTGGTCATATTCAAGCAGGACTGCTTGGCAAGTCAGTTTTGTTCCAAACGTGCCTTTTAAACTCTCTGCTACTGCAGGAGTGTCTGGGCTAACGTGTTACAGCAATCTGCATACAGGCTCGGACACTGGAAAGGGAGGTGGAGGGAAGGAAGGCTTTGCAGAGCAATTCAGGCGGCTAGCCTGTGTTCACCCAGGCTATAATTAGCAGTGCTATATGGTCTCAGAACCAAAGCAGAGTTTCATTTTGAGTTAGCTTTAAGTTAATTTTTAAAATAAGAAAATTCAAGATGAACAGCTGACAAATGAAAGAGATTTCTAAGAAGGAGGAGAAATCCAGTGAAAAAATGGACATAAGTCGCGTAAGACCTTAGAGTAAGGTCTTGATTTTGCTGGATGCAACATCATACAGTGAGGACGCTGAACCATGAGTCTGGCTTGGATTATCCAGACTTCAAACAGAAGAGGGTTACTTTTTTAAGTACTTCTGTTGCCTACTATGTAAGTATCATCTCTCATCTTGTCACAACCCTAGGGCTGATGCATCAGACTGCAACTGGACACTTTTGATTATATGATTTTTACAGCATTATTCATTCAAGTGATCATAAAGTGACAGAACCGTCAAGAAATGTTACATCTAGACACACCTACCTAAGAAAACGTGGCCCCTACTTAGTTCACAGAAAAATAGGATGGATTGGGACGCAAGAACTATTTTTTATTTTCTCTCCTAAAAACCCTACATACAAAACATACAAAAAAAGGTTCATTAGGGATTTCAAAAACAGAGGCAGTGTGGGTTCGCTACCCAGCAGGCCTGAGAGAACTAACACCAAATAAACTTCCGATTAAGCCAAAACAATCTATAATCTTCAAGATGCTCTACATCAATTGAAAGCCAACACCTAAAGACCTCAAACCTCCTAGTTCTCTAGAATTTTACCAATGAAGCATAAGCTTGAATTAAGAATTTCTTCTTCTTAGTGATGACAAGTCAGAAGACAAAGAGAAAGAACAAAACAGAGGGACAGAGGCAGCCTCCTCTACATCAACTTCCTCTCCTTCCTATGGGAAGTACTGAGTACTCAGTGGTCCTGGAAATCACGCCATGCTTTTTTGTGTTTAAACACAGTGTTAGAGGTAAGGCTTCAAAGAATTAAAAATAAAAATATTAAGCCAGAATGGGCAATCTTCATTTACCCTCTGATTGCTTTGAAAATTCCCTACCTCAGCTGTTATCTGGAGTAAGCAGAATGCAGGTTTAACACGGGACTTGTGACCGTAACTTTGGCTTCCCTCCGTAAAACGGTGCTAACACCATCTCAGAGGAGTTCTGCAACAATCGAATGAGGAGTTCTATCTATTTTAATAATGTTATAAATACTTTCAAACTTTGTTTCTTTTTTAAAAAGCCAGTAGTGCATAAAAAAAAAATTAAGCAGAAAATTAATTTTCCCAAATGTCTGCAGTAATTGGACAGAAATTCCAGTAAGTGCCGAATCTTTAGAATGAAAAAAAGGTCTCCTGATTTTGGCATTATAATCCAAAAATTCTCATTAGCCTCTTCAATTCATTTAATATAATTTACCCCTCCCTACAAGTTTTTAGGTGATGGAAAAGATTAAAAATGATCCCATAACAGTCTGTTCAGTATTTTACATTCACTGACCTTTTATGTAATTTGATATGTTCCTTTGGATGTCTATTCCAAGTATGGTGGGTGAGAGCTTGATTTATAAACAGTGTATGCACACAGGATTTTTATGTACTTTGTTCACACCATCAGTTTTTTCTGTAGTCATTTACAGTCTATTTGCGATTCATTAAAATACTTTACTTTTTGTATAAATTGCCTTTCTTTTTTTATGTTTCCATACCGAAGTAGGTTTTTTCCGAGAAAGGAAAGTCTTCAAATGCTGATCTTGTGATATCTGTTATGGGGTCCCTTGCTTGTACTTCATGTTATGGATCTCACAGCTGTAGTAGAAAAGGGGCAGACTTGCTTTGAAGGAGGTTTTTGATAAAAATCCAACTCTTTCCTTACCTTTGTCTTCAGTATTAAGTAATGGAAGACCATTCTCCTCACTAAAATTCGAAGAAAATAGCTTTGAAAGATCAGATTCTTGGTTCTTCCTCCTGATATCCATCAGGCAACACAGGACAGCGAACCTAAGCGATGATCCCAAGTGTACAATGCCACTGAGAGGGAAATCTGGTTTCACTTCACCTGCTGTTGTGTGTGTAATTGTGAAAGTCCTCTTGAAAACAAGGCAGTTTTGCACAGGTTACACCATGCTCTTGTAAACAGTAACAGAACACGAACGATTTTTACTGGGAATTTTGGAAAGTGTTTCCTTTGTATGTTGATAATGTTTAAGCTATATGACCATTGGATGTCCTTTTCCCTCTGTAAATATCACTCCAACAAAAATCGAATCATACGCATTTCAGCAATGACAGATGCACAAGAAAACTCTGGCACAAACAGAAGAGGACAGAACAGGCAGTTTTATGCTCTTGGACTCTGGTACAACTCGAATCTGTTCTTCAAAGTGGAAATGACCTTTCAGTGACTGTCATTCACTTTCTGCCTCCTATTTTCAATTTCACTTCCCGAGCTACATGCATAAACCTTTTCGTGCGCTTTCATTTATATTTTTGGTACAGCAGAAGGGTTTTTTCCCTTGCCCATAGTAAGACTTTAAGAATAGTACAGTAGGTGAAGATTGAAAGAACCTAAAAATTTAAAACTTCTGCCATTTTCTGTGTAGTTATCAGCAGCTAGGTATGCAGTTTTTCCAGTGCAGAAGAAATGGGAATCTTCACTGGATGAGACATCGAAGGAGACCTCTAGGAGGTACATACAGGTCTCGCAAGACCCCAGGGCTGGAAATTAGGATAGCTCAATCTCAAAGGAAAGAAGGCCCACCTAATGAGTTGGCCAACCTCGAAGGATTCTAGGGACCTAAGAGTAACACTATAGTGTTCATGGAGACAGTCCCCACACTACTTACAGATGTAGCCATGGAACAGATTTGGATCTCCAGGAACAGAAACATCTCAGAGAAGAACAAACCACAGAAATTAACCTTCAGATCAGCAGGAAGTTTCTTCTTTCAGAGAGAATAGATCAAATTCAAGGCACAGCATAAAACACTTTTTAGAAAACTCTGTCTTTCCTTCCCAACTTCCTCACAGTCTCTCACCACCAGGTGTTTCTCTCCCCTCTGCCTCCTACCAACAGTATCAGAACTTCCAAGAAACATTTTGCAGGATTACAGTGAATTCAGTCAGTGCTACTCCCGGGATAAAGCAGCTAGCACTACATACTTTTGCTGGAATAACTATGTCTGTTCGGAGTGTGATGAAGTAAGAGATGATATACGATAAACAGGGCTGTGCTGACAAAAGACTCTACACAAATACACAAATGGAAAGAAAATTAATACACTTATAATTAACAAAGGCAATTCCCCCTCTGTCACTAGCACGTTGCTCCAGTTTGGTGTTATTCTCCTTCTGAGCTCATCTATCCTGTGTCCTTTTGTGTTCACTCCCAGCCATGCAATAGATGTATTTTGTCCCAGGCAATCACAACTACCATCTTCCCTCAGTGACTTCCTTTGTATCTGGTTGGGTACAGGTATGCTCTGCTCAGCCTGTTTAGTCACCCTTGTGCTATGAATTTGGGGTATTCTGTAGCCCGAGTAATGCTACAGCACTCATTTTGTTAACATATAAAAGTAAACAAATAAAAAGAGCAATACTACTGCTTCACATTTGTGTTTCTGTGAAGCAGTCCTTTAACAAAAGTATTTATTGGTGCCATATATTTGGAGGGATGAGAAGACAGTCTTTTGTTTCTTCAGACATGTCCTACCTTTGTAAAAAAAAAAATCCAAATATCTCCAGATATTTCTCTCTTCTTCTAAAGATTCTAAATGCAGATTTTTCTCTCAGTTCCCATATCCGCTTGTGCTTAGCGATGAAGATGTACTGGATGCGGTAGTAAACTAAGGCTGGTGACTAAATTCCACATACCCGGGGGAGTCAGGGAACGTAGTGTCATTAGCTATCCAGTAATCAAAAGAGAAGGCAGCTTTTCAGAATTCTATCTATGACCCAATTTTCAGTTTCTCTGCTACCTGTACACGTCATAACTTTCCTTGAGCATAAAACCTCCTGTATGAAAACATTTGCTGGCAGGAAATCTCTTTTTGTTGTTGGTTACCTGCTTTGCTACTCCAATCTGAGGGATTTCAGAGAAAAAGAATGGTTTCTTCCCTCTCCCTAGCACAGCAGCTAATGCGGAATGTTTCACTGGTCTGTGAAAGGCTTTTTCTCTATCTGTGGGGAGTATTATTACTGATCCCCAATGTAGCAGTTAATAAAGTCTCAATAGTCTTTCCACCATTTCCCTCAGCACCCGTTTGCAGTCCTAAAACTCCACTGCTCCTGTCACTCTCCAGCCTCTCCAATCTTCTCTACCAAATGATGTTTTCCTTAGCAGGAACTTCCAATGTAGCCCCAATTGTTTCTGTTTTATTGAGGGATTCCTCCTGAGTGGATTTTTCGATAGCATTTTTAACCACACCAGCAGCCACGCTCCTCTAAAGCAAAATTATCTACAGCTTCCCAAGATTTAATAGCAGTAAAGTTTTTAGTGCTATCTTACTGAAGTCCCCTGAGCCTGCAATAGGTTCCTTCTCTTAATATTCCATTATGTCTGACATGCTCTTGCCATCCATGGAGAGAGATTGGATCTTGTACTCCAGGCTTCCAGACTATCACATTTCCTCCCTTTTCTAAAACATACCCTGCTCTTTCCTGGAGGTCATTGAAGCTCGCACACAAACAGGCACACCGTACAGAACAAGATTAGCCAAGAAATCTTAAGTTTGAAGAATTTTCATTTTTTTGCTAAGGCAAGTATTCTTAGATGATGTTTCAACTTTGGGTCCGACTGTTTTCCTTCTCTCTAACAGTTAGGAAAGCTGTTTCAGAATGAGATGTTTTTCAGTAGCACATGCAGGTCTCAATATGACGTGTAATTCAACAGCCTTGATCTGCCTGTGCAGATGCAAACCAGACCCCACCAGCCACGGCTGAAATCAGCAGCACAGGGGACACACATTGACACTTGCATGCATGAGGTGACAAAATTAATGTCTTACAAAAAAGGGAAAGGCTCCATGCGACCACGAAAACATGAGGTTAATACTCAGCAGATCAGAATTCAAATCCTAGTTGTGTCACAACCAAGCAGTGATGGTGCTCTCAGTAACATAGGTTTAAAGGAAGGGAGTAAAGCGCTCTCCGCACAAGTGTAATTTGGAGTAAACAAAGGCTCAGCTGAGAGGAATTTAAGGTGTTCTAGTAACTACAGTGACATTAGGGACAATTTGGGTAGAGACTTGTGTTGAGAGGTTTATCAGTTGGTTTCCATTAACTCTGCAGGTAGCAATGTGAGAATACAAAGAGAGTTAATTCACTAATATTTGAGATTCTCAGATAAGAAGCAGTTAGTGATATTAAGTGCTGTCCTTCTACTCTGGATAGATAAATAATATAGTATATAAGAAATATAGCATATACATTTAGAGACCTGCAAATAATCAGCAATTTAGAGTTATACTCTGCCACATTTCTACAATCTTGCCACTTTGTCATTATTTTTTGGTTATGTATTTATTTTCAAAGCTGAATTACGACCAAATGTTCGGACACATTTGTTCCCCTCCTAAGAATGTTTTTACTAAGCCCAGTTCTGAATTCTGATGGTTAAAAATCAGAAGTCTATCTTGGTGTTAGGCCTGCTGATGAAAGGATCATCACCTGTACCAATAATTGTTATCTTTGCAGAAGTCAGCACTTACACTGCTCAAACAGTGACAAAAGGTATAAATCGCCCCCAGGGCTCCTAATTACTACCATTAGCAGTTGGTTTGTTATCCTGTACGTGAAACACTGACGCCACATTGCAAGGACAATAGCACGGATCTGGCTTGCAGCCAAGCGTTGGGTGCACTTAGCATAACTATATGCTATATGCTAAGTGCAAGGCCGAAGTAAGCCTCCAGAGACTCAGATGTGGGGGATGCAGCTCCAAAACTTCCATATCCTTAACATGTTCATGTAGTTTACTTTTTCCATTTACTGACATTACAAGACATGATGGCTTGCATTGCTAACTGCCAACACTAATTATGGCATCCAGAAATTCCAATGTTTTCACAAAACACAGCATCTCTGCATAATCACATAAGGATGGTTACACCATCAACAGTTGCCAAGTAATATTCACAAGTAATATTCAATATTTAGGTATTACCACTATCATCTCTATTATTCTAGCATGGCAGATACCAACTGTTAATACTAAGCTGTAATTTCTGTCAGGTTCTCTAATGTCTGGTAGGTGTATTTTTTGTTTAGCCTCAGAATAGAACTATTACAACTCATAAATTAGGAGTTGGTTCATCACAAAATACTAGGGCAGCTGGGGATTATCTATGTTCACAGAGAAAAAAATGTGTTATGGTAATCTACCACATATACAGCTACTGCAGTGCATATATGTACTTCTCCTGGATATATTTACATTTTATTCTGCTCAGCACCGTCTGTTTTCTCTCTCTTTGACCCTAATGCAATTCTACGACTAGTAACAACAATAAGAGATTGTTTCCCTCCTCCAGTAAATATAACATTGTGGCAAAACCACTGGACTGGCAATCCTCTACCTGTGCCATTGCTTTCACAGTCAGAATTGCAGGAGCATTAGCAAGGCAGGGAAACCTGACGTGAAGAGCACTGGATTTACTAAGGAGTCTACACATGGAGTAGCTGACGTATTTAGATGTGTGTCTTGTTTGTGAGCATTCAAACAATCCTAAAAGGAGTAAGTAAAATCAAACCCCCAGCTACCACTGTATTGTGAAGGAAAAGACAAACGTATACGGTAACTGCTGAAGCAGATTGACCAAAAGCTTATGTGTCTTGCTTTTAAATTTAACAGGAGTACTTTAAAATGCTGCTATACTACACCTTGTCCGCAGGAGAAGACTGCTGACTGTGCGGTTTTAGAGTAAAGATGGAGCGCAATCTGTATGCAAATGAAATGTTAATATGGCATATAAAAGTAAAATTCAATAAAACAAGTTTGCACTGAGATT
Source organism: Grus americana (assembly GCF_028858705.1). Taxonomy (NCBI): domain Eukaryota; kingdom Metazoa; phylum Chordata; class Aves; order Gruiformes; family Gruidae; genus Grus; species Grus americana. The sequence goes on from NC_072859.1 coordinate 33,256,176, forward strand.
GCAGAAATTTGGCCATTCTTTGACTTTGTCTCCTCACTGGATTGTTGCTCAATCAGTTTTCCACACCTCTGTAATCTCCTGTGCAGTTTATATATGTTGTGTGATTTAGCATATAAAACTAAATAGAATCTTTACTGCTAATGATGTGAGATATAGGCTTTTACTTGTGTCCACTGCCATTTAACGACCTAAATACCTCCAACACTTTTGACAGCCAGGTTAAAAGCCATAGTGATTTCCCTGAAGTTTCTGTTGCTTGCATTGCAAAGAGCTTCACTAAAAAGCAGTGACTTAGCTAGGCAGAACACAGGGTAGTTGTTAATATGTTTTGGATGGGATACTGTAGTAAAGAAATCATAAGAGTAAGAAATTCTGGACTGAAGCGTTTGTTGACAACCTCTCTGTGATTTTCAGTAACAGTTGGAATAGTCTGCTGGTAAAATTCAACACCATTCCAAGAGCCAACAAAGTGCTTAAGGAGTGAGGAAAATCAGGAGTTGTCCCTATATAGAAGAAACTGAAGTTCAGATCTAACAGAATAATTTTACAGGTTAAATAAAAACATAGGTTAACTATGAAATTGCGCTCAGTACTCCTATTTGTAATACAACATTTTGCCAACCAAACACATGTTAATTTTCATAGAACCATTTAGGTTGGAAAAGACATTTAAGATCACAGCACTTTACAATTGTGAATTAGTGACTCCTTAGTTACAGAGGTGAGATATTAACCCCCATTTCACAGAACAAGAATCTAAAAATCCTAGAGAGTAAAAGGGCCAAATTTTCTAACTTAGGTGACTCACGTTCAATACCAAGAGGATAGTTATGACTCTCCAGTCTCTCAGATTTGTTTATTTGGCAAAAGACCCTTAGAGACAGGCAAGTCTTAATTGTTCTCCTTTTGGCAAAACACGCATCGATCCAGAAGGAGAAATGAAACATCACGCACTGCTCATGACACGATTTATCTACCCAGCACAGTATGCCACTGCTCTATACTTATTTTTACACTCTTCCCAGATTCACCACAAAAATCTCACTCTTTTTATGTCTCTCACTCACACACACAGAGCCCTCTCCACCATCGCATGCTCTAGAAGTGCTATTAATCCCAAGAGCGTCAAATCTTCTCTAATATGTGCAGTGCATGGTCTGTGCCAGCAACTGTCCTGGTTGCTCATCCTTGCATTCAAACTCAACTCGCACCTTGACCCGTCTGCTGTAGACAAGCCAACCAAGCCAGGAGCCCACTGAGTCCCGTCACACTGTCTTTTCTGTGCACACATTTTGTAGGGGCTATTCCTCCTTGTTTGCAGCATGCACACACCAAGGCTGCCAGCACAATTTTCCAGCAGGCGTCCCCAACTAATTTTGTTACATTATGCACAGTTAGCAAACCAACGTATTTTATACTTTTCTTTCATAGTGAGTAATTATCACTACGACATTTAACGCTGTGCTGTGTTGCATCGCTTGAATTCCACAGTACATATATATTGAAGATCTATTTACCTCGAATCACCTCAGATCCTAGGGGGCTTTTCTGCCCAACATTTTGCCAGAGAGACTTTCCAAGCCCTTGGGGGTATATCAGCGTGCTTTTGCCTACTCTTTTTTACTTGCACAGTGCCTAAACTATACAATTGCAATACATGTACCTCTATAAAACTATGCATTTGACTCAGAGGCTATGCTAATAACTTTTTCATGTAATTGTTTAAATTGACTAAGTTTTGTCACTATAACTCCTATACATTATTAATTCTATTTTAAAGCGGCTGGGTGAAACTGAAAAGTCAACATTTAGAGAAACTGGCCTTCTTTAGGATTTATATAAAGAATGAACATTTATTTTACCCATAAACTTGAAAACCCCTGACTTACTCCATCTAGTCAGCATTCTCATTTCTACGGCTCTGTCTTTGAAGCAATACTTACTCCAATAGTTCAGAAACCTCAGGCTGTTTTTTGCAGAAGTGGCCTTTCTTCGTGTGCCCTTGTTTTGTGTGTGTCTGAGATTATGTCTGCAAAAATCTCTGCTCTCTTCACATTCAGTTCAGCGCTGAATTGAACTCTTAAGCTGCAGAACACAGGATTTGTAATTATTCTTACTTTGGTTTATGTTAGTACTTCAAAACTCCCACTTTTACTACCAGAGTGCACCAATGCTTGGTCCTGGATACGCAGACAGAAACAGTCGGTGTGGCAGAGGATTGCACAGGGAACACCACACGCCAGCAGAGAAGGTGAGGGTACGAGCTAAGGTGGAAGGAGTTCAGCAGAAAAATGGATAGCTGAACGCTTCACTTGGCACACCAGTATGAAACAGTAATGATTTGCAAGCGTTGCAGAACATATGAACTTTAAAGATTTAAAAGAGGATAAGTTCTCTTTTAAATAAAAGAGAAATAGTGATTTTCAGATTTGAAAAAATCCTTATACTTTCACTTGCACTTTGTATTCAGAAATGGTAACTCCAGAAAAATTCCCCTCTTTACCTCTAGTGACCTATTGAATCTTGCAGTTATCTGGTATCTCTTCTAAGGTATTAAAATAAAAATAGTAAGAACAATAGTGGGTTTTCTATCAGCATAAATATTTATAGTTACACTTTAATAATATTCATGCCATTTTCATAAGAGAAAATAACCTAATGATCTGGCAGGTTATGCTAGTCCAGGGGTTACTTATTTGCAGATCAGGAAGAATTTTCTTACAGTCTAGGAGATATAAATTGGAGTGATCTTTGTTTCAGTATCTCTGCCTCAAATGAGATATTGCCTTTAATCACCCCACAACGCAAGATTTCTTCCTACATGAATGAGGAATGTGAGGATTCTCCTCTGTTTACATTGGTGAAAGCAACTGTTTTTCTTTCAGAGGCAGGGACAACTCTGCTCTTGTTTTGTACCTCGGTGTGCTAAGCCCTTCTGGTTGACAGAACTCAGTGGTTTCTGAACCAGCTGTGGGACAAGCACTTACGCTGGACACGTCCAGAGCTGAAAGTGCAAGCTGCCATTGCACAACCTGTAGACTTACCTCTGTTGGCTGAACACTATAGTTTGAACAAAAGACAGTCTAACAGGCAGCCCCAAGAAAGCCAAATGGATATATTTGGTCTGTGTCTTGTTAGTCGCACTTTTTTTAGTTAATGATTTAAAGCCCTTCTCACTCTTCTCCTCCATTTTGCCAGTTGCTCCCAAATGGCTCTGCTGCGGCACTTGCTGACCCACCGCACAAAACTCAGGGTCAGAGGGATAAACAGAGGTTTTCAAAGAGAATTCCTCTTCTCAGCGCTTATGCGGATCCAAACCTCAACCCACTCTCTGTGTGAATTAGCTTAGCGTGGCAAGAGCAGCTCGGCCACCAGGCCCTCGCCTCTCTGGGAGCAGCACGTCAGCTGTGCAGCACAGCTAATGCCTACCTGGGGAACGAGAGCCCCGGCGAGACCGCGGCAGGGCCACGGACACACGCAGGCTCACCCGCTCTTCTGGCCGCAGTCCAAAGCTGAATACATTGCTGCCATTCAGCAACAGAGGTTCAGTCCTGGAGCTCCTAAACTGAGGGGTTGTTTTCTCACACCATGAAGATGAACCCCAAAGACTGTATTAGAGTCTTGCCGGGGAGCATGCATTATTCTACAAGTTATCTATCACAGTTAGTTGTCATTCAGAAAAGAGAACTGCGATGATATATATGATCCAGCATCACGGGTGATTGAGACCTATCAGTAACAGCACTATTGCACAGAACATTTTGGTCAGTGGAGAAAGAAGAAGTAGCTATGCTCATTTCTGCAATGAATATCAGGTGTTTGGTAATTGTGTTCAACCTGGAGTGCAGAAACAGCAGCTGCATACCATTTAAATAATATGCCTTAAAGCTTTCACTTGGATTTATTCCAGCAAATACTGTATATTTAGTAACAGCTGATAACAAAACACCATTTCCTATGCTATGACTAGTCTTTAAGCATCAGTAAAAATGTACTTAATCAATTTATATTAAATTACTGTGCAATCACCATGGCAGTTTAAGGCCATGCCTATGTATATTAGACATTTTATCAGATAATTATTATGTTCCCTTAACTTCTGAGCATTACTTGATATTTTATAACTACACAACTGGTATCTTTAAGTAGATATTTTATTATATCTGGACTACCACAGTAACTGTGACTGCATTGTCTTTAAAAAGCATTTAAAGGATGATACTTTTTAATTGCCTATGCTGTGCCTTTTGGTGTAGGTGCCTCATAAAACAGCAAACGCTCTCAGCAATAAACAATGCAGCAGCCCCAGGCATTATTCCTGTGCAGCTGGTCATCTTCCTCCTGACCATCAGTGCTGCACGTACAGCTGGGGACTACGCGGCCTGGCCAGGGCCCCAACGTGCTCAGGTCAATCGGGCTGGCACACGGCTCGCTCTGGAAGGAAGAACCAGCTTCAGTCCATCTTTGCCTACTGCTCTGCCTCACCTAAGGAATACGGCCAACAATTCTCAACCTCCATGTTATACTGTGCCTCTTCAAAGCACTTTACAACCTTAAAGACTTAAATATGGTCTTTTTGTGTGCTGTTGCAGAAGGGGCGTATCATACCCATGCTGACACACCTCAGCAGGCCTTCTGAGAGCACCCAGTGCTGCAGCACTAGCATCCTCTCTATTCCTGTGGTACAAGCCTGCCTTGCCGATGAATGTGAAGACAAGCAATTTAGCCATAAAGTAATGATGAACCAAGTCTTTCATCCCCCACGGTTTGGATACGGCTTTTAAGGTACCAATACAAACATTAATTTTGCATTACTTTATAAATTGGCATGGCACAGTTGCTGTCTCCACTTAAGGAGCTGGGAAACCTTGACCTTTCTCTACCTCTGCTGCTTGCTCCTGTTGTGATTTTATGCAAGTCCCTTAATTTCTCTATATCTTACTATCTACACCTTAAAAAAGTAAAATAATGAAGCACATATGCTATTGAAATTTTTGCCTGCAAATGCCATGTCTGTTTATGCACAGAACTATGCAAAGGAAAACAGTACGCACTTCCTTTGTGTCCCTACCAGTGCAATTTTATGTTCTGATGTGAAATACAACCATTTTACATTATTACAATTTTAAATGTCTCTTGTCAGGATCTATTTATAATTACTGAAGTGTTTCCCTTGAGTACCCTTAGCAACTAATTTCAGGATCAGGATAAATAGAAAATAAACTTATGCTGGGCTGTGTAGACATTTATCAAATCAAATGATTACAGAAAATTAATCTTTCTATAGTGTTCTATCAAGTCACGAGAAACCAAGTGCATTTTAAATGCATGAATCTCAATGGTAGGGGAAAAAAAACCCAACAAAATCCCACAACCATATACATTGGCCCTATGAAAAAAACCTAAACATGAACCATTTCCTTCTTTTTCCTGTTACGGTCTCAGCAGACTGTCAATGTGAATTTCTTTAGCAAACAAACCTATTCGATGGGCAAATACTTGCTCAGTTTTCCAAGTATGTTTGGCCTGGAGTTTTTCCGCTGCTGTCTGTTCAGTCATTTCCTTTTTAAAAGTAGGATTTTATGGGAGACTTCAAAACGTGATCTTATATTTATGCGGGTCACCAGAACACAGCGCAGAGGTTTTGGGTACTCTTAGAGGGAAGAATTTGCCCATTATTAATTGAGATCATTTAATGACCTTTAGGTGGCTTTAGTTAATCTGCATATAATTTTTTTAACCTCAAGTTTCTTTTTAGGAATTATGTAAGCTAATATACTAAGGGCCAAACCTGGTAGGAGATTTTGATGCTTTTGCAGTTGCATCCTTGTAAATAAGGTCAGAACATGGCCCCGGAAGCATCAAGAGCCTTTCCAATCTGCCCTCAGCACCAACCGGCACTTGACCGACCCAGCTAAGACTCTGCTCGTACATATGTCGCTCTCCTCCTTTTGAACCCTAATCCTTTCATTTCCAGATATCCATGCACAGAGCATGCTGCCTTCCAACAGGTGATGGCATGGATCTCTTCCGAGGCATTCCATGCTGAGTATCCAGCAGTTCTGCAGTGGAAGCAGCCCGTGACCCTGCCACACCTGAAGGAAACGCTCCTGTGATGCCCTGAGCAGCTTGGCAAGCCAAGCCCCACCAGGCACGGGCTCCCCTTCTCCTGCACTCCAACAGGCACGTTCCTGGAGCCACATATTTATTTAATGTTAATGCCTCGTTGTCTTGACATTCATAATGTGCTAAGCTGGGAAAGTAATTAAAGTTAATTTCTGCTTGGGGGAGGATGAGAAAAGGTGGGGGGAGCATCCTCACTGTAAATTCTTATTCATATTTCTTTCCTGTTTTGTGATTCTCAATCGGAGTTTTCTAATAACAGATCATTTCTTTTTGTCTAACTTTAATCTGGCCCTGCTTGACAAGCACCATCCTTTTCATTGAAGGGTAAGACCACTTAAAGAAAGGCCAATAAGCCCTTGCACTGCTCAGCTGACTAGGGTGATTTGTCACCCTGTGCAGTGGTGGTCACACCAATGGATTTATCTCAAGGTAAATGGAGATGCTGAGACCTGGGACCTGGAGCTTTGATTAAGGCCCCCTTTTTGTAGTGTTGATAGATGTTGCTTGTGTTTATCTATTTGAAATGCCACTAAATCTGTGAATACAATGGAAAAAGAGAGTAGTTTGCAGCTGAAAACATATTAGTGATTTATGTTTCACTAAGAAGCACAATAAAGAGACACAGGCTATTAAGAGGAGCTATTTTCATGAGAAATAGTTCTGCTTTAAAACATTATCAACCACACCTTGATAAAGACCTACATGCATGCATAATCATGTTTACTTATCCCTTTAGTTGAGTGCAATATACATTTGGAATGCACAGCCCCAAATTATTAATAAGCCAGTAGACGCTTTGCCATGTAAATGCATAAGAATAGGATACTTTGCATGTTAATTGTCTTTCAGAGAAAAAGCAAGTGTTATGAGCTGACCCAGGACTTCAGACGGACTCCACATCCCTTAAAACAGCTTCAAATCCTACTGACCATTATTGCCAGCATTTATTCACAACATTTTAGTAGAAATAACCAGTGGGGTGACACAAAAGGATTATAATGCATCGATATAACTTATAACATGAATCAATGTCAACAAGACGCACCCATTTAAATGAATAGGGTCAGATGAGAATGCTGTATCACCCTGACTCGTGTGACAGTTACAAATGCATAACCTAGTATGCATAATAGGAGTGTACAAACCAGTAGAGATTTGTAAACTTGGTTCATTTCAAGCAGAACTGACCCACAGGAATGGAAAAAGGAAAAGCCAACTGAGCTGTCTAGAAATAAGTGATTCTGTAGTTTGTTGTTTAACGAAAGGCATAATGAGGTTTCATTTTCTCAGGCTTGAATAGAGAACATGGACCTAAAATGCTATTAGGTAGCCAAGCTGCTATTTATCTACAATGTTCAATTAAAAGAAAAAGACAACATATTCGCTTCCAAACACATTTCTGTTTACAAATGCAAAATAAAGCTTCACTGGTCTGCCTCGTATATGCAAATATATAGGCACACTGCAATTACATGTTTGGAATTAACTGTGCTGTGTTATGATTTATTGAAATGTTCTGAGGATTCCTCTTCAGCACTAATGAAGGGGGGGGGGGGAGGCTGTATAATGCGTGTGCACCTGGAGCATGAAAACTAGTACAGTAAGTTATGTACCTGTAGGGTGATACTCTACGTCTACAGCTTGGCACTGCAGTGTACTGACAGTCTAGCAAAGCTCTTAAATCTGGACAACACCTGCACCTCATTTGCTTTACACAAGCGCCATGACCTGACTGCTGATGGTGAGCCCTCCCTTTCATCCTTAGGATTATGACAAGTTATTAATTGCCACCATTAGCTGCAGCAGCCTGCTTGAGATCTCTGCTGCTCTCTGGAGGTGAGAAACTATGTGCATGTGAATGCAGAGAGAAAAGATGTGAAGCATTGGGGCAAACAGAGCAACAATCTGCCCAAAAGGGATTGTGAGATTGTGAATAATTTATTAGAAAACATTTTTCTTTGTCCTTCCCACAGACCCACAAATCCTCCCTAAGCGCTCTTTACCAGCCTTGCAGATAATGTACTTACACATCTCAGAGCTTGCTAAATAGACTGAACAGGCCACAGAGTTCACTCTTCACACTGCTTTTGCAGAGTGCCTTACACAGATAAAACACTCTCATCCTTTCCTGGAAATCTTTCCTATGGAATCTTTCCTAATTAGGTAGAAAAGCAAATATAAAATGAAAAGGCAATGCTTGGAAAACATTTTTTTCCTTTTGTTTGTAACTATGTACTGAATTTGTCAGTTCCTAGCTACAGCAGACCAAATTTCAGCATGGATTCACACCTCATTTCACCGTTCTGCATGCATTTGCTTGAAGGTGCTCACCCTGTCTCATTAACATTTTCAGACACCAAACGTCATATCTCACCACCTAATAAAAAGGTTGTGGTTGAACCCGGGACACTTACAAAGAAAAGCAAGTTCATGATAGCATAGAGAGAGGAGTGCCAACTTCGGCAACTTAACGTACAGCCACTAGCACACAATGGGTACATTTGGGTATAAGTAAAAGATCACAGTTTTCAGAGAGGACAGGAAGGGGAGATGATAAGGATGAAATATGAACTGATGTCAGCAAAAATAGCTCTGAGGGAGCTGTGCTGGTTTGGAGCACCTGAAGACTGTCTTGAGACACACTTGTGCTTGAGCATGCCTCAGGATCTTGGTCTGCAAATCAGCTGGAGAGTGTTAGAGATCAGCTGCAGTCTGTGCATCCAGGGTTACCCTCCATACAAATCCAGAGAAGAGAGCATGGGAGAAAAGAAGAGACTGGTGTAGGTCTTTGTCTCATCCAGGTCAGGAGTTAAGATGTGGCCAATGATTGCTCCCAAACTAGAAACTCAGAAGACTTCAGGAATACAGCCATAGTCCGGTGGTGCAAATTAAAGAGAGAACCTGAATTGTCAGAGGAGCCAAGGACCACTTCCTTGTACTTTAGGAATCCTTCCACAGTATTTACAAGACATCAAATACCATCATGTTCAATCTCTAGTAGAATAAAAATATTCCATATTTTAACAGAATCTATTTTAAATAAAATTTATCATTTTTGCTATCTGTCCAAAGTTTACAGTTCCTGTGCCTGGTCATCTTGAAGTGTTTCAGTGCTTGCATTTATGTGTAGAAAGAAATTACATATAGAACTTACACACCTGAAGTACCACTCCTCATTTGGCTGGGTAAGAAAGGATGCAGAATGCTTTTATAGGCCATATCTATACATCGGTATCTCAAGAGCAGCACAAGATTTCATACCTCCACATACCTTTCATACTTACTCATGAAAGCAAAATCAGTGTGGATGTACAACTTGTACAGATTATAAATTATTACTAATAATAGTACTAAAATACATGCTAAGCCCGAGTTTACAGAAAAGTCTACTGAAACTTTAGGTCAAAATAACACAGTTTTGTGAATCATTTCGGCCAGTTCCCATGACTTCCTCTGTGGGACACTCTCACATGAATAAATAACATTATAACCTAAATGTCAGAGAGGCAGCTTTAGGTGCTGGTCATGCACTGCAACCACGCTACCTTAGCTGGAATACCAATCCCTCCCTGTGGTTACCTTCACGTCTGCTTCGATGAGTATGAGAAACTCTTCAGTTTGACCGCAGAATGGGAAACTTCTGTCAAGGTAGAGGTTCAGGGTAGAATTCAAAGAGACTGGAGAGGGACTGAATTCAACTCCTTGAGCAAAGAGCTCTGACCACTCTGTTGCCATGTAATGCTCAACTTTTTAAAAAAAGAGTGAAATTCCTCTGCTTTCAAAGAATACCTGTAGGCTTCTACAGTAGAGGATGGTTTGGGGCTCTGAATCTTAGGTGGAAAGAAGCACTTTCCTTAAGCCTAGACCCCGGCAGATACTGTTAGTTACTGGTTTGCTCAATTCCCCAAAGCCCCTCGCTGTGGATCAGTCTTCCACAGTACTAAAACACTGACCATAAACCTCAGCTTTTCATCTCCTGTTTGGCCCTGCACCTTTGCGCAGACATATAAACCACCGCCGTTTCTGTACCTCACTTGGAGGCACCAGTCCTTTGATCCATCAGGCCTAACCTCCTTCCTCCCCATCTCCCCTTCCTCCTAAGCCTTAAAGCATGCATCGCACCACACACTTATCTTTTGCAACATGCAGGAATGGTAACGCTAAAATTTTTTCATCATTTTTACATTAAAAATTACTATAAAAATGTGTGAGTTATAGTTCAAACGTAAGTCATTTATGAGTTACAAGAGTATATGGAAATAGAGTTGTTGTTTTCTCACTGTACTAAAAATCTTCTTTTAATTGGCCTTTTGTTATACAGCAAGTTTAAAGTCCACCTATAAAATTACTGTAAATGTTTTGACTCCTTCATTTGCCTAAGAGAGAGAGTTTAGATTAGAGCTGACACTTACAGACTAAATGAAAGACTGGGTTTTCACATTTAAACTCAAAGTTCCTAAGTAGTTCAAAAGCAACTATTACATGTTGTCTGTAAACACACAGGTACAATTGAATAATTGAATATAAAGTATGACACATAATCGCAGCAGAATAAAAGTATGTGGCTTTTAATAAGGATACTGACAGAAACATTTTCTGTTGACTGTATATACCTAGATGAGGCCTGAAGCCTTTGGCATCTAACTGCTTTAAAATCACATCACTAATTCAAGTAATTATTTATCACAGATAAACAAGCAAGGAGCGTTCATCCAAAGAAAGAAACAGTGTTAAGTATCTTTAAAGACCAGCAGACCTTCATGCTTCTGTGCCATTTCAAGTGAAACGCTACGAGATACCAGGAGCTGAGAGAAGTCTGGCACGGCAGCAATTCAAATGGGAGAGCAGACCGGTGCCAGCAGAGAGCTGATACTGCCCAACACCAACATAACACAGCGCTGTGCTGCACAGAAATTTCTCAAATAATCTTAAAAACAGCTAGCTCATGTACAGTACCGGTGCTTGCTGCTCCTTTGGCCAATGCACCAGCTCCTGAGGCAGCTTGGACTGTGCCTCTCTGTTCAGGTGTCTTGGGAAGAGGATGGTGCTGGACATAACGTGATGTGAGCGTGGGGCGTTGAGCTAGACTGTGTTTCAGAGCTAACCGTACGACAGAAACCCTTCTTGCTAAGGATGTTTTATACAGCAGAGTGCAGTACCTTGAGAACTATAAAGGGTATAATCTCTTCAAACTTTATGTTGAGGTTCAGGTTAGTGATAGGAAAGCACTGGCAAATACTGGGGATCTCTCTCAGACAGCTTAAGAGATAATTAAAGTTTTCATGTGGTGTGGCTGATCCTTTCTGGGTTTCTGAAATCAATAGGCTAATATTTAGAATGCATTATATTCTCTGCGGTACATAACATGACATGTGAAATATACTGCTCTTGATCTAAATCTTGTTAGACTACATAGAAAAACTCCCAGTGAATTCAAGTAACCTCTGCTACTTCGTATGTTATTCTTCAGTTTCGGGTGCTTGATTTTGCAACTCAAACAATGCTCTGTTAACAGTGTTTTCTTATGGAGCACATAAAAATGCACTTTTCCTTACATTCATCATCCTTTGATATAACCATTAAAATATTTTAAACAGAAAAATAAATTATGTCAATTTTAACAAGCCAGAATGTTATGGTGTCCAATATGGACAATTAGCGTTTTACCGGCTTCATTTGCCTAACATAAAACTTTGTTCTCATCTGCTCCCCCAAACTGCTCAGTAATACAGCCATTAATTTTAGTTCTTAATTGCAACTAATAGCAGTCACGGAAAAATAGTTAATATAACCAGATAGCACTGCATCAGCCCAGTACTCCCAACTGGGAGCTTGCTGGGACTAGGAACCACTATGCTAGAGAACTAGCCGATGGAACAGTGATGCTGGTGATCAGAATTTATCTGTATGTCACGACAGGTGCAGAAATACAAATAGAGGTGGTTTTATACAGGTATGGGCGTATGTGCACAGAGCGGTGAGCAGCTTTACTGCATCCTGCTCCATGTCATTTTGCAGTGCTCAGAAAGGGATTAGCAAGTTTTGAGTTTTAGTTTGACTCATGGTTCCAGAAGAGCAGGGGGAAGAAAAGGGAAGAGCCAGTCAGAGATCTAGCAGAGAGTGGGGAATTTAGGAACCATAAAAATCTCCTTTTTGGCAAGGCTAGGAATCCAAAGCTCACATCTAATCCGCAACTGTGCTTGTTCAGTGCCGATTTGAGAACCAAACCTGTCTCCGGTGGAGGTAGCGTGTTACAGCTGGCAAAGCGAGAGGCAAAGGGTTAAGCTGTAGAGCAAGCTGTGTACACACTCAAGGTATGTTTGTTTCTGTAGGAATGAATAGAGTCACTGTGAGGAGCAGAGTGTTATTTTAACACCTATTCTCTCTTTGGCTCTGTGGCCAGTTCACATGTAACTGAGTGTTTCCATGGAGGAGCGAATCCATCTGTGTTTTCTCACCTGCAGGTGTTGGGGTTTTAATTAAAAGCTCTAACTAATATGTTGCTATTTTGTGAAGGGATGTGAATTATAGCAAAGGCAAATTATGAATGATAATGAGAGACAGAATAACTCACTTGGAATCATTTTCTGTGTGCTTTTTTTCCCTTGTAACATAGGAGAATGTACTTTAATGAAATAATCAAGAATGAACACTAATTTACTCTCATGCCCTCTTTGTATGTGCAAGCAAGACAGGTATAGTTTCATATGCACAGGGGATTGCACCAATTTAATAAACACAAGCACCTAAAGAGCTTGACTATTAGTAAAAACCTTAAGAAATATTAAGAAAACTAGACTTCTTGCAAACAACCCTGCCTTCCACATTCAGACACATATAGCAAATCCATTTGCCATTTGCAATAATTTGTCATTTGAGTTGCTGCGCTATGTATGTACAGACACACAGCTGAGTTTCACAACTTGTACTGGACCATCCCAGCTCTCTGACTCGCTGGTCAGTTTGGATCCTTTCTGGTTATTATGTTCAGGCTTACTCTGTAATACTAATGATCTCACTTCAGTGCAAACATTAGGACTGGAAGCAGTATGTTTCATATAGTGAAGTCTGCTTTATATTTGGAAATCTCATTTTCAGAACAGAATACAAATAACTGTTATGGCTTACCAGGATGGTCCTACCTTTTTCTCCATGTATCTGACAACATGAATATACAAGGATCCTTCTAGAAAACTTTTGTAAAGACAGTCATCCAAAATCTCCCTAAATTACCATTAGGGCATCTCTTTATTATCATACTCTGCCTCGAATTCTTGCTTCTCCAGGCCTCACCATCTCTCAGGGGCTAACAGCCAAGGGAGCCAAGCGAACACAGTGCCAGGCTGCCCTCGGCACTCGCTGAGAAAGCCAGTGGACAGGATGGTAAATAAAATTGACCCAAGGAAGCTAACAGAGCCTGGGTCAGTATCAGAGGACTCTGAGGCATTTAAGAGCCATAATATATGGTGCAAGCTACAACACAATTCCAGAAAGACATAAGTCTCTCACTCCCTATCAAAATACACAATATAGATATGTCTCATGTCTATAAAAATTACAGAGAAATAAACTCGTCGTTCAAGGTGAAAGAATAAAGGAAAAGAGGAAGGTGATGAAATGATGGAAAAAGGAAAAGAGAAGGACAGGCAATGGTTGGGGAAAAAAACAGAAAAAAAGAAAAAAGAGCCAGTAGGGACATGTAAGTGGGAAATAGTTGGTCGTTAGGTGAAAGTGGATAACTAGGCACCGAGGTAATAGGGAGATAATGAAAAAAAAATAAGGAATAAGAGAAAGGCCAAAAAAACAGTGAAGAACAATAGAGGAAAGAGAGATGGAAGAAGCCCAATGCCAGAAAAAGCAGCTGTTAATTACAGTTAGGTGGATTTGCTGTAGACAGTAACATAACCTATTCTATTCTATTAATCATTAGTATCTGGGTGCCTCCAATGGCACATGAAGTATGTGTTATTTGTCCTCTGGTCATTTCTCTGGGGAAAGATGTGTGTTCAGTGGGTATGGATAGATTCCTTTTCTTCTTTCTTAATATACATGTTGTTGTGTTTTCAGTTTAGAGATGGCAAGGTCAAAGAAATACTCCTTCCCTTGCACAAATGTGTCTTTGAGGCATCAGGGAATTCAGGAGTAAGAGAAGAATCAAACAGAGCTTGCAAAAGGAAAAATGTGATTTTTTTTGTTCACCAGTTCCTAGGGTATTTTTTGTTCAAACTTTTGGGATCATCTCACCTTGGAAAAGTAAGACTGAAACCTCTACCACTGGCCTTTTTTCCTTCCTCTCCCCACTGCTTTCATTTCACCCTGAACAGGTACACACGTCAGAGCTCTGCTTCAGACACTTAGCTCCTACCCAAGCAGAACCCCAACCTCTTCTCATACCTGCAAGGCTGCTGCTGAAGCTGCAGCTCACGTGAGAATCTGGCACAGCCCCGAGTCCCACTGCCCAGAGATATGGCTGGCTGCAATACCACACAAGACAGGAACATGGGACCTACTATATGAATAAATTCAACCTAGTTAACCTCTTGGCTCTTTAACCACATCCTGCAGTAGGGCTCAGCAAAGGTCCCCCAAGACTGTCTTAGCGGACTAGTATTCTCCCTGCGTGTATATGTATCGCACAACCCCCTCCGCCTTCATAATTATATCCTTGCCACTGATCTGACTCCTCATCCTTTTATCAATCGACAGTCACATCCAGACACACCTGACAGAACATTGTCACGTGCATGTCTCCAGGCTCTGACACAGCAAGCATTCAAAGCACCATAACTTAACTTACGATGTATCGAGCACTGCAACCTAGGAGTAGCTGGGGACACTGCAACCACAAGGGCCTCTCGGCATTGGATACCAGTGTGTGACAGGCACCATTAGCAGTGTGTTTTTCCTGTTCTTAAGGAAGGTATATCACTGATCATTATAAATGAATAGTGATTGTAAGGCTAAATTCCCATCAAGGGGTTGATGAGTCATTAAAAGCCCTCAAGCTTTGTTCTCACAGTTTATTGCCTCATCATCATCACCACCCCTTCATGAAATTATTGTCTTTTAATTAGCTCTAGCCCTTTCATTACTATCTGTATCATTGCAGAGAAAGAAATAGGGAAACAGCTCAAATAAAGTAGCTGATTGCCCCTTCTGAAGCTAGTAATAAGATATTAGCATAGTGTCATTTAAAATGATGGCTTTTACAATACAGCAAACTAATTTATTTTCTAAATGAGGGAAAACCTGGATATGTGTCCTTGTTCCTGGTCCAGGGGTGCAAGAATTTAAAAAGCTACTGCTGAAGCTTTTTTTTTTCCTGCCACCAGGAAAGGCTCCAGTGGCTCCTATCATCTCTGAGCCTCTTCCACTGGCTCAGGAGGTGCTGGGCTCCTCAGCAGAGGGGTTGGTGGGCACCAGCTGTGAGACTCAGCCAGCAGAATGCCCTGCGTGGGACCATTTCACCTGCTATATAGTAACGCTATATACTCACAGGTTCTGTGTCTCCAATGGAAGGTGTTGATTGGAATATGTTAAATAATAGCAACCATCCCAACTGTAGTGATCTCCTGTATTTAAAACACGGGTTTACATGCTTCATAAATTTCAGTATTTGTAATTATACGATATATATGAACAGAGTGAGTGAAAGAGAGCATATATATTATGTGAGGAAACAGCATTATCGATCCTGTATTATACAGTGCACAAGAAAATTAGTTAACCATACAGCTCATTGGTTTAAAGATGGCAGTAAAGTTTAAAGGCATTCTGTTGTGAAGTTAAATATAACAGCCACGACACAAATAGAACAATCGCTTTACCCGGATTTCCCCGGCAGCTACGGAATTCATGGGCTGGATCCTGCCCCCAGCATGCTGCTGCAGACTCAAAATAACCCCACAGGAACACGTGAAGTTACTCCAGATTTACGCCACAGTCGCTGGACAAGGAATTTGGATCCAGAGGTTTAAATAAGGCTTATGTAATAAAAGGGGAATTTATAATGGTTCCCTGTGGAGCTGGAAGGCAAGGTGAAAGCTCCATCTGCTTATAGCAGAAATGGAGTTCACAGAAACGGACATCAGCTCCCCACCACAAGTTACTTTATCTGAAAGAGTTTTGGGTTTTTAAATGAAAACAAAACAGAGTAAGCAAAAGTATTTACTAAAGTAGGTACTCCTGGGAGTACAATCCTACTCTACCATAGGCTTCTTCATTTTCAGTCAATTCCAGTTGCATTCCAGCTTTGAGACCACTTCTACCTGGGGTGGAGGCTGGCTGCTGTGGGAGGAGGGCTGGCACACCACAAGCTGCAGCTCTGGTGTGAATGTCGGTGCACGGCAAGAATGGGAACGTCACAGGAAGCAGCAAGACTCCCAAGCCAGAATCACAGACTGGTTTGGGTTGGAAGGGACCTTAAAGATCACCTAGTTCCAACCCCCCTGCTGCGGGCAGGGACACCCTCCACTAGACCACATTGCCCAAAGCCTCATCCAACCTGGTCTTAAACACTTCCGCACGTCCCAGGTCTCATTCCTGCTTCTGCCAGGCCTTTGCTTTGTGACTTTAACGCATCACTCACTGTTCCTTCTCTGTGAGAGGTGCGGGATGGATGGGGACTACAGAGGGGATACAAGGTCTAATTATTCCACGCTGGGGAAGATTTTCTGTTTCCCTAAGAGAAAATTCTACAAAAATACAAAATGATACCATACTACTTCATACTGGCCAGCCCTCTAGAGCCATCGACTGTTCTACACCAGGCTGCTAGCTACATGCAGTCAGGAAGGGGAGTGGAGCAGTAGTAGTCAACAGAAAATACAAGGAATTGCAGAAACACTGGGTAGGAAGATGGAAAAAATAATAAATTCTGCATTTAATTTCTCTCCCCCCGTTTCATACAAATGTGATTTAATTTAATTTCAAAGAAATCTCTCTCCTGAATGCTTCGAAAAGGTTAAAATGCAATTTTCTGAAACTAAGTTATTAGATAGAGGAATATTAACCTTTGAGCCCCATAGACTTTTACTCTTTTTTATCTCCTTTTCATTTTTGTTTGTGGGTCTATTCATTTTTTTGTGATCTCCGTCATGTTGCTAGGTAACAGGCACTTAGCGTGCAGGCATGTTAGTCTATCTGTCTCTCGGCTTAGTCTGTCTGGTCCAAGCTACCTTCTTCCCTAGCGCTTGCTGCCGGCAATGCAGTCCCTTACAAAAAGCATTTATCACAGCCTCGCACAGTAATGGCCACTCAGTGGAGGGGAAATTGAGCTGACCTGAAGGCCAAAGCTGTTAGGGAGACTGGTGGGAAGGGTAAAAGGGTCACAGTACCCTTTTCCCACCCACTTAGTGGGCAGTAAGCAATAGAACAGCAGTGCCACTGTTTTCACTAACATATCCCGAGGCTTTGCACCTGAAATAAATGTTTGTTTGACATTAACAATAAAAAAAAAATAAAAATCTGGTTTCCTCACAGAAACTGGTTATGCTATTTAAACTTCAGCAAGGTAGGGGTAGAGTGGGGAGAACGTGGGGGAGTGATTTGTTGTGCACTTCAGACAATATAATTATTTCCTTTTGATAGCAATAACTCTTCTACGTTCCCATCTTCTTTGATTTAGAGAAGGCAGGAATCACAAAACCAAAACAGTAAGTCTTTTGTTTCCTTTGGGTCAAAAGCGTCACCTACCATGAGTCCCTGAAAAAAGGAGTTTTGTTGACAAATCAAGTACATAAATAAATAAATAACATCACCTGAAATATAAGCACAGTCTGATTTATATTTCTGGATGGTTATTATATAGAAGCATATTCTAATGCTAATCTAGGTGATTCTTCCAGGCTGATGTGGAAGCATTTACAGATTGAGAAACAAATTATTTTCCAATAAAAAAAAAAAAAAAAGAGGGGGGAAAAAAATAGAGAGGCACTACCCCATCTCTGTTTCCCCTTAATAACCTAAAATTCCAGTTTCTTCTAGAGATAATATGTGTTCACAAGAGCTGCAGGACTGAAATCCTAAAGGAAAGAGAGAGCCTGGCTTTCTGAACACATTTTAAAGAGCCATATGTAGTTATCTTGCTACATTACGTATATACAGGGACCTAAGGCCATACATCAACCCCTCACGTGGGTAAGCTGTTCTCAGGCAAGTAACACTCTTCACCATTAGACCCTTATGGAGTACCTTTAACTGGTGTCAGCAAAGAGCAGGATTTGGTGTCTATTAATTAGTAAAACATCATTGCTTGTATTGCTTTTTTCTTATACAGACACGGAACTGTTAGAATCGTAATCACATTTCTGCTGCTGTATCCAGTGTTCTCAAACAACAATATTTAACCAACAAAAAGAGACCGAGTCAATCTCAGTTTTAGTGATTCCCAGGAAAGTCATCAAATAAAAATGTGAACTTTAAAATTGATCAGGATTAATTTCACTGACACTGTATCATAACATATATCTCTTTGGAGACTCATTTGTTGGGCTGCAGATGCAAAGAAAGTAAGGAAAGAAATAAATCAGAATACAATAAGGCAATTAGACTTTTGCCATTGATAGAATACTAAAAATGTCTGATTTATCAAAGCATTAACAAACAGAAATAAACACAAGACGTATATTTTCCTGCAAAATACCTGGTTAGGAAAAATAAAATAATAACCAAGACCATGTTTATCAATAAATTTAATTTCCCAATATTGTACCTTTCAATGTGGAATGCTATTTCATCTGCTAATTTCAAGAGCGCAGCAATATAAGATGATTTATCACATGAATACCAATACAGTAAAAATCCTATTCTCATCTCTGTGAAATTGTCTTGCTCAGAAGAGAAAATTCTCTCTTATACACTATTATATGCATATTAAGGATAAAATATTAAAGATTTACATGCACACATATATACATGCACATATACCAATCTAATTCACAAACGTTATATTGAATTTCGGTGTGATTATGAGAGATTCCTTTAAAACTCAACGATTTGGAGCTCTGCAGGATTTACTAGAGGTCTACGTAGTGGTAATACTCCTCATAATATTACTAAAGGCACGAAACACACATTTCACAGTTGTTCTGTTACAATAATACAATGAAAACAGTCAGATTGCAAGTTTTATTTCTTATTTCTGGCTACAGTGAGGTAGAATCTAAATGATCTGATGTACTGCTGGCTCATGTATCATATTTAGGCTGCTTACTGTACTCGAACACTTGCAAAGATGGCAAAAGTGCAGTTCAGATAGTGTCGTCTTTAACATCTGAACAGAGTTAAGTCTTAATCTGGAGAGAAGATGGGATGCTAGGTTACCTAATGAACTTTAGAAATATCTGAAATCAGAGGGAACAATTTCACCTGTGAAATGGAGAGAAGGCAATAATCCTCACACAGGGTCCCTACAAGGGAATTTTCCTGCCATTTCTTGTCAATCACCATGGTATCCAAATATCACTAGGGCATCTGAGCATCTGTAGCGAATTTCTAAGACTTCCCAAAAATGTTTTTCCCTCAGAACAAATCCAAACCTTTTTAGAAGAAGGAGCAAAACTAAAGGAAATTAATTATTTTAGAGAGAAAAGTGAAGGGTAAGAATTCAAAGCAGAGGTAGTTAAAATATAAGGTAATATTCCTATAAATGTCTGAGCTCTTGTTGGCCAAAAGTCTCAGGTTTTATTTAAATTTTTTATAAAAAATAAGAAGTCAGATGACAGAAATAAAGCCTAATGAGAAATTTAACAGGTAAATGTGCAGTACAATACCAGTAAAATACAAACAATAAATCCCCATCAACTCCACAAGATGAATTTTCAACTAATGTTCAAAATTGGATATACCTTTTCTCTTATCACTTGCTTGTTGAGAAAACATACTTTATACCCTGATCTAACACATGCATAACTAAAAATTTCCCTAAACAAATGTAACAGCCAATTTCAAAAGGCTATCTGCAAATTATTCATTTAAGAAGACTGAATGAAGTGTATAGTGCTCTTTTATTGATCTGAGTACAACTCACTGGACTATAACAGATAGATCCATTTTCTATGAACAGCAATGGAAAACTCATCGCCGAAGTAAGAGAGGGCCCATAAGCAGCAGAGAACATGGCATAATGTATCTTAAATATGAGATTATAGGGAAAGTAAAGCACAAGTGTTTAACTGCTTTTGTATGCTAGTATTTATTAATCATAATCCTCCAGGAAACCAGACCAGATGTTTTGAAACACCCCGGACTAGTCACTTACCTGATAGCAAACCCGGAAAGAATAGTATAATTTATTGAGCACAGTACCAACCTAACTCCAAAAAGCTATTTGAAAAACAAAGCAGCATCATACAGACTTTAAAATAAAGCTATTGTACTTTCCCCTCTTCCCCCCGTTATCCATTCCTGGAACTATAACATATTGTCTCTTGTCAGGGACCAACACGAAAAGGAAATTACATGGCTGTCTAAAGTTATGTCTTCACTGCAAAACAGTCTTTCACTGCGGCTTTGCATTGATGGCTCTCTTGATGTTACAATATAAGCAAAGAGAAGGCCCAGTAGTTTTCTCTTGGTGTAACTTGTACAGGTCAACCTCAAATTGTGGAAGAGAACAACCACAGCTAACTGCACTAGGATGATAATAATATCTCAAAGTCTCCTGTAATTATCTCTTATCTCATTTTGCAGAAAAAATATGCTTTAAAAACCTGTATTTTCATTGGAAAAAAAACGTGAAGAAAACACAGAAAAGGTTAAAGGAAGTCATGTAATAAGGTCTACCTGAGTGTGAAGAGAGTCTGTTTCAGAAACCAGATTGTCTCTTATTTACCTTAGTAAGGTTAACAGCATCGAAACCTAATAATTAAGCACAGATGCTGCTAATGATTCATTGTTATCACTTTATAGAAAGAGCAAAGAGATAAACCTGTTCTTTCCATATCTGCTGGCTCAGGATGCAGTACAGCTCCAAATTCTCATCACTATTTCCTGCAGCAGAAATTCAGACTTTCCTATCCATATTTGTTTGCACCTGGGTTTACTTCCTTCCTATATATCAGTCCCAACTGCCTTATAGTTACCAACCCTCCTCCTCACTGCTTCTCACCAGCAGCAAGACTAGCACGTGTCTTAGCAGCTTCTACAATTAGTTCTTATTTCATTATATAACAATTGTGACACATAGAAAATTTGAGAGAATAATAATGTTCATCAGATTTCAGATCAAACTAAGCTAAACTAACTGCACTAACCTGAACGGGATTAGAACAGGAGCAGTGAGGAAATTTTGCTTCACAAGTGATGATACTCTCAGAGGCATCAGTATCAGCGAGGGGCTCAGTTCTTACTGAACATGAAAAGCAGGTTCCCTAATGATTGTTTGTCCCACTGAAGAAGTCCCCTGAGATACCAGCACTTCCGAAACAGGAGTTCTTCAAATCATAAATATTGAATTGTTAAACTCAAAAATATTTATTAAGGAAGAATTTATCAACTAGAAGAGGGCAGTCAACACCCACTGATCTTCCATGGAAACCTGGTGCTCAGGTGATGTCCTCTCAAAGTCCTAAAGCAGAATAAATTGAAGTGACAAGAGTGGTCTCCATCCTTACCTGTCACAGCCTGCCACCCATGCTCTTGTCTCACAAATAACCTACCCTATTGCTCAGACTGTCCAGCTGCTTCAGGAGCAACTTTTCAAGTGCTTGAACTTATAAACCAAACCAATAGAAATATGTGCCAATCTATTTGATTATGTAAGGTCATAAACTACAGCAGTCCAGAAGGTGTTTTGCCATCAGCTGGGCCCTCCTTGCAGTGCAGCCAAAGTCTCCAGAGAGAGAGAGCAGCTCAGGGTGGGAAAGGAGGGTCAGAAATCCCAGTGTAAGATCTTCCCACTGCCTTAGAGAACTACTTTTAGGCACACTCGCGCTAAAACTGTGAACTGTATCTCTTTATCAACAATTCCTTTTATAACACGTTTTAATACAACTTATGTCGATCTTTGATGAGGCCCTTATATCTGCTACACTTAAGTATGTTTAATTCTCGTTACAAATGACAGGCCTGACCTGTAACCTTCTCTATCTGCAACTGCCATTTCTGTCACAGAGCTTTCCACACAAGCACCACAAACCCACAAGGAGCTTCGTAACATCAGGCTTGCTTGTGCTAAACATCATCTGGGAGGAGGTCAAGAAAAGGGAGAGAGGATTTGCCTCATCACACTCGAACACCACAAAACACTTGGAGAAAGGAAGAAGCAGCAGCCTCTATTCCATTAACACAGCATGCAGCAGCCACTTTGCTGTACCATTCCCTTTTTCAAAGCAACGGGATTGCAAACCAGCTTGCATCAGAAGTTCAAGAAAGTTCAGCGTTCTCCAGTGCGCATTAGAGTCCCGGCGCTGGTCTCCTCTTGCACATTAGTTAATGCTAGAAAAATACAGCTGTCAATTCTCACGTAACAGCTGAGATTTGGTAGTTCTTAATGAAATACAAGCTGCGTTAACACGAGGCATGTTAAAACTGTCGGTTCAAATATGTGTTACTAAAACAGTCAGTAGTAAGCTTCACTTGCTCAATAGGCTGTTTACAGACTTACATACCGCAAGTCCAAGTTAATGTGAATAAAAACTGAAACTAAAGTATGAGTGATATCCTTTTGATGTGGCTTATGTGTGCACTTTCCTTTTATAGCAGATGGATATTTTTCTTGTAGGAGATTAAGCTATAAATTGGAGAATGTTTTCCTTGACGTTTGCCACTATGGTCCTGACGGAAATGAATGTGAAAAATGAGTGTGAATGTTTTTTTTAAAATTAAATTACTTGTCTTTATGCTCCTTGAAGTTTGTGGATGCTGAGTAATGCTGTGCTATGCCCTGCATTCTCTTCATAGGTTCTATGCTGGCTAAATTAATTACAAGACAAGCCTTTGGAATTAAGTGTATTTTAAGTTCAGAGGCATCTGTTTAGAGTCTTCTAATACCTCCAGCCCCTTTGGAAATATACTCGTTAGTATGAGCGGTATAATTTTCATTTCCGCTGGCATGGTTATAGTAGGACTTCTTTAGTTTCAGACACACTTCATTTGACCTATCAAGGGCATAAACTCCAAAGATGTTCTCTCACCATTTTTGTTTTCCTAGCAGATAGCAGCGAAAAGATTAATTTAAATATATCCTAAGTATTAAAAGAATGTTGCTCCTGCTGTTATTCTCTTTAAATACCAAGATGATTGTTATTTTTAAAGAAATAAAAAATGCAAGAGAAAAAATGCCTTGAAGATTACAGAAAACTGTAAGAACAATGTATCTGTCTTCCCTGTAATTGGTGCAAAAATAAAATGTGTGAATAAAGTATTAAATATCAAATTCATTAAGTGGAATGGTAGCAATAATAAGTGGGAATAAATTGGAAATAAAACTGAGACTTCAGAAGGCTTGAATTCAAAGCAGGACTAGATTTCACTCTCTAAAATGATAGAATTTTGGTTTTGTTTCATAATTATATTTTGAAGGTGCTGAATTTCACATAAATACTCAGCTGAAGGAAGAAATTCCTCAAATATCTGCTTTTATGGCAAGGATTAAAGCCTGGCAGATCTATGACCCATAGATCCCTAATATTCTCGAGGATGCACTTCCACCAGGCATTGCCCACAAGGGAAACTGAAGGTTAGATAGGGCAGCACAAGTCCACCACATCTACAGCAGCTTTCCTACAACACACCATGTGTTCAGCGAATGCTGAATTGCAACCCAACGTAGATATCAACACAGATCTGAGCCACGCTCATTCACTTGCTAACAGAAAACAGAGCTGAATAGGTTCTCCTGAGACGTTATTGTGCACAAAACACACAGAACTTTGTCACTTCAAGGTTCAAGTGGTGCAGTTGTTCAGCAGTGCCAGAACTGTGGGAAAAGCAGTATGAAAGAAGAGGAAGATGTTATCTGGCATTATGGCTGTTCCTATTATTGTTGTTGCTTCCAGTCCATGTTGGTGGTGACCTCAAGAAATACTTGGCAGATACAAGGAGCTTGGAAGGAAGAAACACCATGAGAAAACACCTTATTGCAAAGGGAAAGAACTGATGTAGAAGAAGGAAAGCTTATGTCCAAGAAGGAACACCTCCCTACAGATCTACTCTGTAGGATAGCTGGAGCCATCAGCTAGTGAAGAAGGCCAGCCATCTATTGGGAAGGAAGGATCACACTCTGTGCTTGATATCGAATGTATTAACTAACACTAGGTCCCCAGTCCAAATCTGAGCCCAGCTACTCCGGTGGCCTCCTTTGTCTTCACAGTATCTGTAATGACTGGCCTGCTCTGATTCTCTGGTGCCTGTTCTTTGACACCAGGAGAGATATGGGGTATTCACTCCTGATGGCTGAACCCCTGGAATCAGAAGCATCAGCTCTCTGTGCAGCCAAAATTAGGGAAGAGCCGCTTGACACAAACAAGAGGGAGTCACCAATGGGGCCTTCTCCAAGAAGCACTTACACATTAGGAAGATGTTTGTCATTTTTCCCTGGCTCCTGAGCATGCCTAGATGGGCACAGCAGAAATTTCCTAACACAGGACCAGTCCTTTCTTCATTGCACAGTGGTCAACTACAGGAATATCTTAAAAATGTAAAGAAGGTGGAATCAACTTCTTTCAGGACATGCACTGGAAAATTTTACTGCCATTTACTTGCATCTGCAGACATTTGAAACCCCTCATTATGATACAGTTACTCTGCTGTGTAAACTGGACACAGTTTAAAATGTCATCAGCTGAAAGTGAAATGCCAAAGTACACAGGATTTAAAAGGTCCTCAGCCATCAAGGGCTGTGGCCAAACCAGACATATCTTAGATTAAACATGTCAGCTAGCTAGGATACTTGTCATTGAAAGCATATCTCCCATGCAGACCCCGGGGTGCTCAGAGTGACAGGAGACTGCCTGCAGTGCTTTCCCTCATTTCCACACTTCCCATTGTTTGGTTGTTGTAAGTGTAACACTAACTTAGAATTCATTTCCTGACATTCACTTGGCTCTCCAAACTGCGCCTTTCTATTACCTTCCTTTCCCCATCTAAATTATTGATATATATTTACAGCCTTAGCTTCACCTTAATATGGTTTTTTTTGTCTGGGAATTATATTGTGATGATAGTCAGAGCATAGTTAGGTGGTTCTGTACAGAGAGTACATTGCAAATCCGTATGTACTGTAAATCTCTTTCTATGGGCTGTATTAATATTCTGCATATACCCTATCAACCCATAATCTCATGGCATTATTCATTTCTAAAGCACTGCTCATCCAGGTTTTGCATTAGCTTTTTCCTCAAAAACTTAACAGATAGAGAGTAAACTAAACTGATGTGAAAAAGCTTTGTTCATTGGAATCTAGGGAAAAAATAAATTGTGTTGGCACATTTTATTGTGTTTCTGAACAAAGCAATAAGGCTCCTGCCTTAGCTGAGAATAGCTGGAATTTTGGAACTCACTGAAAAAGTTTTCTCTTGGAAGATGGATTAAATTGATCATTTTTTCCTAGACGGAGTGCACTTCAGGCTCATTTTGCTTTGTAATTAAGAAGAAAGCCAGAAACATCATTTACACATTAAGAATTTAATAGATATATTTTTCTAGCTTTATGCATTAGCACAGGACAGCCCATTAATGAAATAAGTCTTCCTTCAGGGTCAATTTAGATGGGCTGTAATCTTCTGCAAATATATGGCAAATGAGGATCATTTAATGATCTTAAAACTAACTGCCAGAAAAGGATTGTTATAACTCTCCAGACAACAAAAAAGGGGTTTGGCATGGCTTGTAGTACCTTTGTAATCAGCAAATGTTTAATTTCAACCTACCGCATCACAAAATTGCAAATATTATGTTCTGTGGAGGTCAGTTCAGACTCTCTGACCTGGGAGGTTAATTCTGAGAAAGGAAAAGCCTGTGGTTGTGTTTGCCAGTTAATAAAACAACAGCTCCAGCCCTCATCTCAAATCTGAATGCTTTAGTTTGACATCCGAATCCCACCTCTATATGATCACATGCAAGGAAATCCTAAACGACAGAGTTTAGTAACAGCAATAGCAAATGGGTGAGGAGAATGAGGATTTTATCTCCGGCTAGAATTAATAAGTCTAACTCTGGTAATTGGACGGACGTATTTTTTCTAGACAGTCACACAAAAGCACTTCTCCAGCTCCCACTTCATGTTCTGTCTGTATCAATGTCTCGTATTTCCCCATGTGGCCCTGTAATACCTCAACGCAACTGCATTTTGTGTTCCAAACTACGGTAGATAGACTCTCAGGAATTTGGGAAGGATATGCGAGTATGTGAAAGTAGGCATTCAGGGACTCTGCACGTTCTGTAACTCACACAACAGGCCCTCAATTTTAACTGCTCTACAAGCCTTTTCTGATACTGTAGTATCATCTCTGATATTTCATCCTGCAGCCCTTAATAGTGTAATAGCAATTGGAGCACCTTGCTAAAGGATTTGGACACCAAAGTGTTGTGTTTATGTTTCAGAATTGGACTCGTGGAGTTTGTATAATGAACCATCACAACTGCTATCGACTCATACCTTAGGAAATACGCCATGCCCTTCATTCACAAATACAGCTTGTACGCACACTACTGGTATTAACAGCAAGCACTGTCAATAACAAACACTGAGAAGGGCTTTCTGCTTTTCTTGATAACAGGATCCTGACACAGACTTTTACTTTGTCTGTGAGAAATGGCACCCACTGACAGCCTGATTCTAGCAACATCTGGCAGCTAAGCATGAATGATAAAATGCAAAACTTCCCCTGGATTCTGACCTGAACATGATTTTTTGCATCTTTACAATTTACACAACAGCTTTCTTTCTACCTCATCTTTCTACCAGGCACAGAGACACACCTTCAGCAAACAGATTAGCTGGAGTGTTTCAGTAGCCCAAGCAAGGAGAAATTCATATGCCTTTCCCAGACTGACTTACAGTCTTTCTGACAGTTTTTCTAAGGTGTTTTACTCAAATAAATGGGCAATTTGCTAGCTCCATTTTGAAAAGTTGGTCTCTGTAGAACATTTCTGATTTCTTGTACCAGTAAAAACCTTGGAACAAATTTTGTATTAGTACAAGAAAGACATTCTCGCTTCTATAAAAGGTTTCCAATCTCTCTTCAAGCTTATGAGTAAAAATAAGTAATTTTCATATTTTCTTTGCCTTCCTTCTTTCCTTTCTTTCAAAATCACTTTTAGGCATTACTTTTAGTTGATTCACATTTACTTGTTTTGTGTTTCATACACTAAGAGTAGCATTTTTTGTAAATGGTAGTGAAGTAATGGTTGGTTTACGCTTGATTGGGAATTTTACCAATTGTTTCAACAGAGGCCCAGTTGGGTCAACACCAAATATTAATGGAAATTTTAACCTAAGCTTACTTAAATCTGTCTAGGTGCTTTTAATGGAAATATCCAGAGTTCAGGGATCTGCACATCCAATAGTGACTGAATGGAAGTTAAGGATTCTGTGCTACCAGCAAGAGGCCCAGGGTCTTCGTTTTGCTTTATGAGTGACTTTTGACTGGCTTAAAGTTTTGTTTTAAAGAGAAGAATGCAGTATACTGTGTTTCCAAAATTCTGACAGGTTTTTTTAGTTCCTTTTACTATCTAAGAAGATACTGTATTAGCCGGTAGCGTAGTATTACTGAGCACAGTATTTCTGCAAGATCTGGCCAATACGAAACAGATTTGCATAAAAACTCAAGGAAGGAAGGGTTTGTGGGAACATCTCATAAGCAATTCCTTCTCTAAGAGCTTTTAATCGTTGTTATGTATATACTGTTAAAAATGCAAGATTACCCGCAAATGGAATGGCCATCATTCTAGTGAAAACTATTTGCCAGCATGACTGCTTTAATTCACTGGCTCTAGCTCTAAGAAGTAGCAAAGCTTTAAAAAAGGGCTCCATACATAGCCTGTATTGTTGCGATCAATTGAACTCCGTAAGGAAGAAAACCTCTGAGGCTAACCGGAGGCATTCTGTGCTTCCCTCTGTTTTATTGCACAACCTTAGACACAATGTGTAAAAAAGGTCAAGACATCATGTAGGCTTTTGCATTAAGCAGCAGAACACTAATTAGTTTTACTGACAATGAGTTTTTGTGCTTGTGTTCTAATATTTTGATGTTTAGTTTTGCTTGAAAACTAAGTCTAACATGATACAAAGCCTCTTCTATTCTTTGTTGTCTCTTCCTCAACATTATTTTAAAACTCATCATGTGTTCTCCAGCTTGAGTGCTAAGTGTTCTGTTGCTTCGATTTCAATTTAATGTTCCTACTTTAAAGAGAATTAAAAAGCAAAATCTAGTAGGCCATCGTATTCATCTCTGAAGTGGCATTTGTAGAAAACATCAGGTAGTAATTGTTTCCCCCAGCTCTGCCTCTGAAATTTGTCCTACTGATAGCCAGCTGCAGCGCTGTCTCTGTGTATTTAACTCACGGCACTCAAGACACATTCTTGCTTTTTTTTCCCAAGGATATTTGCTCTAGTTATAATGATGAGAGTCCCTACCTAAACAGTAAAATAATTTGTTAATAGGCTTTTGCAACCAAATGATCTTTTATGAACGCTTTTTGGCTCTAGTTAATGCTACTATTGCATTAATTCAGACTCTAGCTTACTGCCTAAATATATACGTATGTTGGAAACAAAGACCAACCTCGGTGAGCTCTGAATGTCCCTATCTACAACACAAGTCACACATCTGATTAAGATACACAGTTGATTGCTTTTTTGTCAAAAGTTAAAAATACGTGCAAATGTCTGCAAGATTAAGGTCTGTTAACATTGTGGTTCCCCAATTGCTTATTCCATCAGGGTAACTAATGGGATAGAATTATTATTATTATTATTATTCACCATTCAATTATATGCCACTGGTTAAAATACATCCATCCTGCACGTTCTCGGAAGACAGAAGCTGCCTCTGACTATGCTATGAATCAGTCAAGTGCTTCAAGACAACTTTGCCCAAATGCAAATCCAGTTTATTTAGTCAGGCGCAATACTGTGTTAATGCGGTTGCAGGGCTCTTGATTGGCTTGGAGAGCAGGCAGACTGAATGCCTGCCTGCCCAGAATGTACTGTGGAAAAATAACCTCCATTTTTGGCACAGAAGTGCTATTTCATTCAAAACAATGATACTGTTAAAAGTACAACAGTTAGGAATGAGAGCATTGCAGAGGCATACTCAAAAGCTCAATTCAACAGCCACATGACAGGCTCAGAGGCAGCTGTAATGGCAGCAGTTCAAAGGTCTAAAGAGCTCAAAAAGAAGGAAGCCAAAAGCTACTGCAGAGAAGAATTTGTCATAACTTAGTATCCTGAAGCACCCAAGTAAATAAAGCTAGTAAAAAAAAATATGTGCACTTTCCTCACCTTCTAGGAGAAATGGGAAGGGGGAAGAAAACAGATTAAGTCACACGTAATAAAACAAGAGGGTGAATCTAAACATTTTGATCTAATCACAAACCCACTGCAGTGGAGCACTTATGCTGATGCTCCCTGCTACTGCTCTCCCTTCCCTGCACCACTGCCAATGAACTGGGTGCCAAAAATTGCCAGTCAGGGACTCCATTTTAAAGAGAAGTACTGCTCTACAGTAATCAAGAGCGGCAGAAACAAGGCTGGCTTTTTCTCTGGTGGTTTGGAAGAAAATAGCCTAAGTAGTAAAGCTCTAATCAAATCCAGCTTTCCCCAAATTTGTCAGCTTTTAGGTTCCAGGTTCTGGTTTCATGGAGTTCCAACATGCAGTTTTCAACAAAGATCCAGGGCAGGATTCCCGTGCCCTGGCACAGTGGGAAGTTTGCATCCTCAGTTGGGACCAGGTCGTTGGAAATGTCAAGGCAGCGTGGGCAAGACCCTCAGAGTGTGTTTCCCCCGTATTAAGAGGCTGGCTGAGTCCTCCCATCCTCTTATCAGGTCAAACCAAACTGATACATCTGGGGATCCCATGATGGCAACAGCCCAGTTATGTAATTACGTATGGAGGGACTCCGGGGTGGAATGACATGTCCCAGGCACTGCTCAGCCATCTTTCCAGAAGGACTATGGAAATGCTATTGCGCTGCCTCACAGAACATTAGCTGACAGCACTGTGGAGGGATTTGGGGCTAATGTGAAGCAAAAACTCCTCTACACTTCCTCTGAGAGTCCAGGCTTGGGTTTAGGTGGAACACAGAGTCTATGACCCAGTTTGCACTGGGCAGCTGTGGGCCCGCTGTAATGTACTGCAAAGCAAATGGTTCAAGCTAAAAGTTCTCTGTTGAAAAGAGGAGTAGGTTTTTCCCAGTTTTACAAGTGTCTGTGAGAAACAAGGGTAGTATAAAGGTCTTTCAGCTCCTGATACAGCAGTCTGGGATATTGCATACACAAGAACAAAAGGACAGGCTCTGTGCTGGAGGGCTCATAACACAATAGTAGTTTCTATGCTTAGTACTAACCCTGTCTTGTTTACAACTGAGTCCTAATCAAGTCCATAACGTTTAAGGGCCATGTGCTTCGATACCTTAATTTCTATTGAGTAGTCTCCTCCTATGTGAGTAGTTTTGAAATTTTCAAAGGGAACACTCAGATAGCAATCCACTATGTGGCATGAGTATGTGAGTCAGAATTTTGCCTGGAAGCCTTGTAGAAAATGTCATCTGACCTATCCATTCCTGGAAAGAGAAAGGATGTTTAACACTCTGCTTTTTTTGCTTATCTGCATATTCAGATCAGCCAGTCTCACACAGAAATCAGAAATGGGCGGTTGCTTGTTGGTTTTTTTTTTTTTAATTTCCTGCTTGTTTTTATTCACTGTGTACATTGGAAGCAATACAGCAAATCATTTTGGAAGGACTTGGTTATTAGTGCATCACGATACACAGTGTGTCCTGTTACACAACTCAATATTTTTAATTACTTGCCTTTACTAGTGAGACAAAATTTAGAGTCAAGTTTCAAATAATCCCTTTTATTGGACTAATGCAGCAATATTGACAGTCGTGCTTTAGGGATATACAAAACTCCCCTGCAGGTCAGGAAGGGGTTGACTCTGAAGAATGGATTCCTATACCCAGAAAGCTGGTTTGTCAATAGTGTACAGTTAGTCCAATAAAAGGGATTACTCAAACACTGGCTCTACACTTAGGCTATAGAGAAAATACCTGAGCTTTTTAGTCAACACAGGTATGACTTTAAGTATATCCGTTTTGTGATGAATCACTCCAAACCTGAGGGTTGCTCTAAATACACTGTAGCTACATTCTTACAACACCACCACCACCACCACCACCCCCCAAAAAAAAAACCAAACCCAAAACCCAAAGCACCAAGCAGTGGGTGGGTCCACAGCTTTCCTTGGTATACATTTGAGCAGTTTTGTGTAGTTCAGGGAAGTTGCATTGACTTGCACCAGCTGACAGTCTGTCCGCAGACTTAAAGTGTTAGCGTTTATGTTTAGAAAGAACTTATTATAGCCCTATAAGACAACATTCAAACTACAAACAGCAAAGAAATTCGTTGTCATAGAAGAGCTGTACCCACTTGAACCAAATCTGGATTTGGCCTGGTTGTGACATTTAGTACTTAGGAGGGCAGCAGACTCTCTTTCACCCTGTATTTTTATTTGCACTATGGTAGCAGTGGCAGCACCCAGAGGACCTGGGAGGTTACAGGACAAGACCCCAACACAAAGTATGCGTAGCCTGTGGCTCTGCCACTGCAACCTGCTCTCTGTGGTTGGGTATCCATATTCACACACTGCCCTAGCAATTTAGATCCGCTCAGAAACCTGCTGGCACTAAGCAACTTGCAGAGGTACCAAAGGTAAGAACGGGTATTTCCCAGAGGCACAAAGCGTACCTACCCATCCTTTGTTCTTCTTGTCTGTTGGTTTAAAAATATAAAGAAGAACGAACCTGTTTACCTCTCAATGCATGTTGGATTAAAGCAAAACTACCCAAAACATGGCAGTGACTGGAAGTCACACTAGCAGAGATCAAACTGGAAAACAAGAGGCCATCACCCACTTAGACTGCAAGAGTGTGGTTTATTCCTTATACTCCCCAACTGAAAGCTTCACAGCCAAAATGAATTTGGTAATGGAGTTACAAGCTCCTGAAAATAGAGCTTTTATAAGGTAATATAAACCCTAACAACAACCTTAATTATAGTGACACAATCTCTGTGCTATAAATAATGACATCTTTGACCAATATGATGCATAGTAACATGAAAAGTGATGTAACATAAGCAATGTCACTGCTAAAAGTTAAAGGGGAACACATTTTTCTCAGACAGAATACCCACTATCAATTCAGACAGCACATATCTGATCTAGATTTATGGTAGTGAATAATAGCGTCATGAATGCTAAAGTGTCTGCAGCTTTCAAATAGTTTGGCAAATCTGTACATCAAAATCAGTTTGAAAAGGAAGCACAATCCTTCCTCTGAGATAATTGCAACTAGAATAACATTACATATACTTTTAACATGTTTTTTAAGTGCCTTCATCTTTTGTGTTCTTAATAAACACAGTGAAGAAAAACATATATCGACTGAAATATCTGGAAGAGGTGAGATCTATGCATCAGTGAAAGTAGGAAAATCTTTAATAAGATGGGAGATTATTCAATACCTAGAGAAAATACTAGGATTTTTCCTTCAAAACTTAGCAAATATTTTGGCACCTAGTTAAAAACCCAGCTTTACTTCAAAACCTCAGATTTAAGTCCTGTATCAACATTTCGGTTTTGATGCCCTTGAGAAATGCACAAATAACAACAGGTTGTGGTATTCAGGGATGTACTTTACGTTAAGCACATATTTAAGTTAAAGCAAAATATCCGTATTAATCCTGAGTCCCTGAACTCAGTGGGATGTATGCATGTGCTTAAGCACTTACTTCAGTTATGGCCTGAATCTCTGAACAAAATTTTGACAGTCCTCACGAAATAAACGCCTGTTCAAGTT
Organism: Grus americana; assembly: GCF_028858705.1. Taxonomy (NCBI): domain Eukaryota; kingdom Metazoa; phylum Chordata; class Aves; order Gruiformes; family Gruidae; genus Grus; species Grus americana. The sequence goes on from NC_072859.1 coordinate 33,289,326, forward strand.
AACAGGAATTTTACTGGCTGCAAATAGAGTAAGATCTTCAGGATTTGGTCATCAGCCCAATACAAAGGTAATTTCCTCACTGCTTTTCACTCCTGGGGAAACCACTTATGTGACATCTTTACTCCATAGCACACTTTAAAAACTGGAAAATAAACATAGGTTCCCAGTGAAACACAGCCGGCCCTGGGACAGAAAAAGCCACCAATCAGTACTCAACGCAGCAGACAGCTGCTGGAAAAGGAAACATTTTGCAATACAAGTAATACTACACCTCATAAAATGGGCTGTGAAATACTGAGTAACTAGATAGAGAAATGAAGAGACTGACTTAACACCTGACACAGTCTCAGAGTCATCTCGGCCAGCCTCAGATGCACGTGTTCGGAGCAGAGACATCTGCAAGATCATTGAAGGAGGTAAAGGTTAGAGCGGGCCGAAACGCCCTTTGCCAGCACCCCCAATCTCCCTCTGTCTCCCTCATTCTTTTATGACTGTTGTCTGGGTGATAAAAACAGCCGAAATCACGGCTTTACAACACGGCCATGGTCTTACCTCTAGGTACTTCAGATTACAGCGGAGGAAGCAAACCCTGAATCAGTCGGGGGATTTATAAACCCCTGTACTAATACGGCTTAGCCCTGAGGAGGAACCCATTGAGCCAGATTCCTTGCAGTTCTGCTGTGCTGTCTCTGTATTTAAGTACTTCAGAGCCTTCCTAGCCAGGATATTGGGGAAGTGCTGAAGCATGCAAAGGCTGAGAGAATACTGCAAAAGCTAATTTTGTTTCAGAGGGATATATCCAGATAATGAAAGAATATACCTGGATGTATTTGCTTTTTAGTGGCTTTGGGCCGGATTCTTCATCAGTATAAACCAAGAACATCAGTGAAGTAAAGAGAATTATATCAGCACAAAAACAATGCTCTTCTGAAGCATGATCACTCAGAGATTACTGTAAACACATAGTGATTCAAACCGTAGAAAATTTTGCTATTTTGCATTAACATTTTTAACATGATTAAACAAAGCCCAAAGAACACAGTGGCCCTGGTAAGAAAAATGATTTCTTGCACATACATTTTAAATGAAATGCAATGAGACTTTGTGATTCAGACCTTAGTAGGCACAAAATTTAGAATAACTCTGTTTATCTGTGCAAACTTTCCTTAGCCTGTTGCAACTCCAAATGTTTTAACTGTTACACATGGGTGTTTGGTAGAATATACTAAATAAAAAGTTTACAAAGACTTTATTTTTCTCCAGCCTACAAAGGACTCCAAATCTTTACTGTTCAGCACAGCTGCCTAGAATAGGCACACTAGAGCTTTTGTCCAGTGAGTCAAACTGAGTGGGAGTGAATACCATTAACCCTTAAAACAGAATTATCTTATTCTTTTGATTTTACTGGACACTGTAATATGTTTGTGGCCATATTTGGAACACATCCGGCTTGATCTAGAAGGACACAGGAATAATAGATATCATTCAGATCATAATTAGCCATGTACTTGCAATAGCGGGATGTAAAGTAAAAGGAAAAACACTGAAAATGTTGTTTTTTTGGACTGTGACAAAGAGCTTTTTAAATGAGTTTGGGCATTTTTAGTGTCTGACTCACGTCTGGAGATTTCTGCTATATTCCAGAATCCTTTAACTTTTGTGTTTTTTATTTCTGCCTTTGACAATGACATGCTAATAGCTTCAGGCTTCCTACTGCCTTCTTGTGCATATTGCTCTCCTTTGTTTTCTGTTAGAGAGAAAATGTCAGAATTTTAGATAGTGGATTTTGTGATCATGGCAAGAGTTAAGGAAATTTTAGTGTATCCTGTGATGACAGATTGGACCTTCTTCAGACAGAGTTTTCACATTTTATATTCTGTTTCTTTTTTTTCATGAGACTACATCATAAACTCGTAGCAGGAACAAGGAAATATCACTTTAAGAGCCACTGATTTATCAAGCATTTATGTAAGTAGAACATTTTTATTATTTTACCAAAGTTTTACGCAAGGCCAATAATGGTAGAACAAGAATGACAGAACAGACTGAGGCCTGCCCCTGCCCCCCTGAATTTCATGGGAACAATACCATTTCCTTCAGTCGTCTGAGGGCCAGGGTCAGGACCAACTAGCATTTACTCTTGGGTGGAAGCCAGCACTTACAAAAGAGCACTCCACAACCAGAGACTTTGCAGGTTTAGCACCTCTGAGTTTGGTCCTGAAAACAAGTGAAATGTCACTTTTCTTAAGTAATCTTTATGCAATCATGTATGTACATTTATTCTTATGTAATCATCTAGTTGCATGCCCAATCACATGACTTTAGTTAATCCAGTATAAATATCCAAGTATTTCAAATCTAAACTTGAAGTTTCAAAAGTGTCTGGGACTTAGGAAGGCACCCTGGGCTTTTGAAAATGCACCTTAAATTCCATTTCAGAAATTACTTAGAACTCTACTCAGTGAGCCAAAATACTCCTGGCTTTTCACGAGACCTGGGCTCCTAACAGCTCACATCTCTCTGAAAATAAGTTGAGGCCCCTAAAATTCTTCCACTGTTTCCAAGTGGTAGCCTGTGCTGATTAGTACAGCTGACAGTACCACACCATGCAGAAACCCGGTAATATGGAACGCGGCACGTGTTACACACTGACAGAGCCCAGAACTCACTGTAATATTTTGGTCTATGACTGCAGTGCCTCAAACAAAATACCTTCTTCCTTTTGGGCAGGGGAGGTATGTAGCATGCTGTCAGCGTGCATCAGCTTGAGGTGCAGATCACAGATGTAGCCCTCCTCCGATCGTACTCTCCATCCTGTACTGCACCGACACTTGGCAAAAGAATGCCCAGAAAGACAGTGATAAGGACATTAATGACTTTACAGTGGCATTTGATGGCAAAGAATTTTGATGACCAGTGTACGTCCAAACTTGAGAGAAGGTCCAATTGCACATGGCAAGAAAAGAAAGGTGGGTGTGAGAGAAAAAACAAAGGCCTAAAGTCTTTACTTACTGACATAACTCAGAAGTAATTCCTTTGATGGCACTGAATTTACAGTGGTGTCAACCCGATAGGGGAAGATGTCTAAAGATGGCAGAGACAGATGAGCAGGAGGATGGCAACAGGATGTAGAATAAAGTGAGAACAGATGCATATAGGATGAGTGTAAAAATAGAACAAAGCCCAGAGCCACAATTTTGCTGCAAGAGCAGCAAACTATTAATCGCAGTACTGGGGTGATGGAGCCTGCAGCACCTGAGCAGCCACAGTCCTGCGCCTTTGTGAATTACACATTTGATGGCAGAAAAAACTGTACAAGCTCCTCCACATTTTGCTAAGTGAAGGCTCTAACTGGTTGTGTGATAGTAAGGAGGAATTCCTAGCATCACTGTACAGAACAAAGAGTCTTCCAGAGATGTTAAATTGGATCTGACCATCATCTTGTAGGCTCCAAATGAAGCTGGCGGGAGTGATTAAGCAAAAGCAGTGTGAAGAAAGCCTAAAACATTCAGAGAGGTAAAAAAATTGCTCAGAGCAATGCTTTGCCCGTTGTTTTGGTTTTTTCCTTTCTTCCACTCAAATAGTGGCTAGTAAAAAAGGTGATAAAATGGCATTGAAAACATGCAGCCAGGTTCTCTGGGAATCCAAGAATATGAAAGCTAGCTTAAAGCTGCAGGACTGGAAGTGCTCAAGCTAGAGACTCCGAGAAGAACAGGAAAACAAAGACAAGAGGACATACTGTGCAGGAGGTAATATCACATATATTGCCATCTTAACACCAAGGAGTATTAGTAGGTCTCAAGCTGCCTGTAGGTCTGACATTGAAACTGAAGGTATCTGTACATACAGTCTTCTTGGATATGCTGGACTCCTCACAGTGTTTCAGTTTCTGTTATTAACTGAAAACAGTCTAAGAAAAGCTAAGGCCTTGTTTTCACTACACTGTTATGTTAGGGTATGGTATGGGTGCTACTCTTATCCTGCCTGTACTCAAAACACAGAACAATTCAACCCAAGATAGGATTTGTGCTCCAACTAATGGGGCGAGCCACGGGGGGAGACTGGGATGCAGGTGAAAGCTTCTCTCATGGCTGAGAATACCACAGAAGCCCCAAGAGTGCTGCGATCTTCCATGCTTTCCCAAATTACCCTCTGATGGTACTTTTGGGGACCCTCTCTGCCAGCCAATCAGAGATAACCTTTTAAGGCATAATTATCCCATTTTGACATGGGAGCTTTGCCTTAGTATGCAACTGCCTGCACCTGTGTTTTCTATAGCTTCACTGTAGCTGGGTAAGCAAATAGTATCCAGGGGTGAGACCTTTCTTCATAGCCTGTGGCTACGTGACCTGGCTACATGACCTGAGCCTTACCCTTCAGCTCCTTACTCATGGTTGTGCTGTGACACCAGTAAGATTTATGCTTTGGGGGTCAACACTTCAAATCAGCATGTTCTCATGACATCACATGCAGGCTGTCTGATGAAAGGATGCATAGGACTGGTCACCATTGACAGCAGAGAGAATGTATTAAAGACATTAACAAAACTGAGTCCCTTACCATGTTCTGAGCAGTTTAAGAAGATGCTTTCCACTATCCCGAACTTGTGGATCTGTCTGTATCACAGGGCACTCAAGGACCTGGGAGAAAGTTCATGAGGCTAAGGAAGACCTGGAGTTGACATAAGCTTGCAGTGGTGGCCATGACCACTCTTGCCATTCCTAGAACTCCAAAGAAGTAAGAAGACTAGACCCAGGAGAACTATGGCAAGAAACCAGCAATACCTAAGACTGGCTGCCTAAGAAGACAGAAAGCAATCCCTGATGATTATAAAGACGTATCATAGAAGAGACCTGTCACTGCTTGCACAGGACCACGCTGAGCGGGGTGGAAGACAGGCATTTAGAAATGCTAGAGGAAAAATTCATGGCATTTACCCTTCCTCCTTTGGCATGCAAAGAGCTGGGTTTAGGTAATGATGTTCTCACATTCCCTTTTGGTCATAATAAGCCCTGTTCTTCCAGTTCCACACCCCAGTCTCTAACTCCTTTCCTTCAGCTTCTACTTTTACTTTCCCTTCTCATGATTTTGTTAACATGAAATTAAAAAGCTGTATTTGGTAAACTTAGGAAAAAATGCGACAGGAATTTTGTCACTAGATCAGAGGACAATAATTTACCTTTGCTGTAGTTTTGCTATATTACCTATTGCCCCTACTGAGTCAGTATGTCAGGTGCATATAATACACAATTTCAAAAATGAAATACAACAAAATACATAAGGGCAAAGTCATGTATTTTGGTGTCATTTGGCAAGTTCGCACTGGGCCCAAATAGTTTTCCCAGGACAAAATATGTGTGATATTTGCTCTGTGATCTGTTAAAAATCAGTCAGTAGAAAAATGGATTTCATATAACTGGTGAAATTAGGAGAAAGAAATGAAGCAGATAAGAGAAGGAAAGAGATAATGAAAACTCTCCAACTGACCTTATTTAAGGATAAACAGAAAAGTAGGAACTAAATTCTTTGCAGAGTACTAGAGGAATAAACAGAAGTAGAACAGGATTAAAACCAACCTGAATCAGGCAGGGAATGCAGTTAAGCTTCTGCAGGCACCAGCACAAGAGTGACTGAGGTGACTCGTCTCCTACATGGCCATCTTTGGCTCCTCAACCCAAATGATCAGGTAGCTGTTTGCAGGTAGATCAGCTGACGAGCAGCCTTGAGTGAGGATCCAGAATGAGGTTCAACTGTTGTAAGATACCTTAATTGATTTGTCAGTGCACCCAGCTTAAGACAGCGAAGAAGCCAATGAAAATTAATGAATTAACTCAAATGACATTGCAGACTTTGATGGGAAGTATCCCTAAGAGAAAATGATGGAAGAAAGAGAGGAGTTTCAATACTAAATCAGACCAATGGTCCATCTAGTACTAGATATAAAATCCCTATAACAGACAGTTATGCAATGAGATACCCATTGGGGAAATTCCTAATACCAGGTGATTTTATTCTGAAGTAAGAGGGCTTATATATTTCTTTCTTATCTAATGTATCTGCAGATGTTCTTATTCTTCATATGATGGCCTAATCTTTTATTTTTCTCCTTTTCTGCCTCACTGTCTTCTGGTGTCAGGGAACTCCATAACCTGATATATTGTATTTTCAAAATGCTTTTTGTTTTTAGTAGTGTTACATCCATGCAACAGTTCCCTTGTTTGGGTACTGGAACAAAAGTTAAACCAACCCTTTTTTTCTACTGTATACATTTCACACAACAAATAACATCAACCTTCTTGTTGAACTAAGCACAGAAACCACATTTTGGCTCCTACAGTACAGAAGCTTTTCAAGCTTCCAACAGTATTTACTGCTCTTTTGGAGATCTTTGATATTTCTGCTACCTTTTTTTTCAAAACACAGCAACTAGAACTGACCAGAAGGTCGAAGACAAGAATAGCACCTAGCATTGATATAATGTTGAGGATGATTCTCCATTCCTAATTTTTTTTTTTGACCAATCTTAGGCAGTGAGAAAACATTTTTACTACAGCACACCCACGCAATTACTTAGGTCTCGTGAGCATTTTTCCCATGAAGCAAGAGAAAACCATCAGATGCATTATAAAGAATTGTCCTTAACCCATTTTGCACTGGAAAAGGAGACTGGTATCAAAATGAAAATGTAAAGTCCCTCCAAGTTCAATAGCTCCGGTCTTCTGAGCAATGTACTACTTACTCATCCTGATATAAAGAAGATTTCAGTCCTCCTTTGCAATGCACAGGAGTGTTTCTGTAATCTGGCTAGAGACCTTGTGAGGAAAACTGAATCGACTCATGGCAGAGGCTGCCTTACCTGTGAAGATGTTCTCTTTAATTTGTGTTAAGAACCATGCGTACAACATGATTTGACTAATGCAGCTGGCAGTTTGAATTCAGTATTATGCCATTTGAACTGAGAAGCTATTCCTTCCTTCCAGAAGTTGTTAAGTTATTGGAAAGTGATTCAGGATATTTCATTCATATAGTTACTTTGACCTATTTTGTTCCTAATTCCAGAACTAAGTTCAGAATATTCAAGAGCAACTTGAATATTGCAAAGAGAAGTAAGAAAATACTTAATGAGTCTTGTGACCAGCATAAAGAGAGTTTAAAGGATGGAAGGGACAGATTTCTTCGTCGATGGCAGCTTTCATCTTACCTGATGGAAAGATTCCTTTGCAATCATTTCAGCAATAAGGAAATGGGATGTCTGCTTTATTTAATGATTTGTAACGCATTTCATCTCTTATTTATAGGCAGTAAGACACTCGAACGTACACAGTCTGTAAAGGAGCAGAAGTGTTAAAAAGTTACTTTGTTTAAGGAAGTATCATACAAATATGGTCCGCGGCAAACAGAAAGAAGCACTAGGAAGCTGATTTCCACGTAAGGTCTCCAAAATTAATTAATGGTGAAAAGATTCTGTAAGACACAGTAAGGGTCCTCTCATCTATACACACACACATATTTTAAGGTCAAAGGGGACTGTCCTCTTGCATAACAATGGCCACAGGACCTCCACACTGATTTCTCTAATAAGCATACCTTACCGTGTGAGCTGTAATCCATCTTTAAGGGGAATATTCAACCTTAATTCATGACTCAGTTTTACAGTTTGATGAACTCAAACTTATCAGCAACGACAACAAACTATCTCAGAAGGAGAAAAACAGAATCCCAAACACTCTGACTGGGATGCCACAAAAAGCATGTTGGAAGAAAAGATGTCAGAAAATTAAACCCTATTTTTTATCTTAAAATTTAATCTCATTTCTTCAAACCCTGATTTTAGCAAACTGAGTACTGTAGCCATGTATCACTTACTAATTCACACTAAGAAAACATTAAGCAGATGCACTGAAATAATTCTCAGTCTGCAAGTAACAGAAAGGTCAGTATTAGGATTTGTATCTTTCTTCACTGCTATGTCCTAAGGGCAGTAGAGAAGTCCAGATACTTTAGACCAATAAAGTTGAATGTATTTCAATAACTTCAAGTCCTCACAGACAGCATTACATGGCCAGTCCTTAATACTTCATATCTGCAAGATACACATATACTGACAGCATGTGACAAGAGAAAACAAGAAATTAATGCAGATAAGAATTTACAGGTATCATTCCAGCTAAAGGTCATAAGTAAAATCAATCTTGTATGGGAAGCAGATTTCCCATTACTGAAATATCCCTGGTATCTCATGACTGCAAGATTGCTCAGTACATCTCTAGTAATAAGGTTAACTCTGGCCAGTATGACTTATCATATCAAGAGTTATATAAGAATTATGTTCAGAGAGCAAAAGGTGCTGGAATATGCAGAAGATGCTACCTGCAGCAAAGAATATTAATTGTGTTGGGGCTGGTGGAAAGGCGAGCAGACAAAAAGAAAGGAATTTTGCATGGCAGGGTCTCATCTAACAAAGTCAGAGTTTGTGGCATGTGAAAAACAAGGGCGATTACAAGATAACATCCTAGCGTATGCTGGCAGGGGAGATCTGGTCAAGATGGAGGGGAAGAGAGTACATACATTATTTGTAAGTGTAAAGTAACTTACTTAGGGCCAAGACAGCAAGACAGAAATAAGAAGGAAAAGGAGGTGTAGAATAAAACTGAATTTCATTGGTATCAGAAATTATTTTCCAGAGAGGAAAAAGAATTCTGAACATGAAGAAAGGGCACAAAACCATCATTTGTCTGCATTGCTGTGCTGTCTGTAATTAAGAAAAAGCAGTCTTGCAAAGATGCAAAGACACAAAAAGATGAATCCCACATTATATGATAGTAAACAAAGAATGTGGGGGGAAAGAAAGATCTAAAAGTAGATACTGTGTGCAACCACCAGGTGGTTGAGAAGGGTATGACATATGAGGAGCTTAGAAGATCAGCTGGCAGAGGGGATGATTGAGTGGATGCCAGCAGGGAAGAGGCCACATGAAAGACCAAATCCAAGAAATTGGGTCTATGTATCCGAAGCTCTAGGTGACAGCGTTAAAGCAATGAGATAAATGAATCAGCTCTCAAGGCAGCAATGATGATGGATAAGGTGGGATAGGATCGGCTGCCAAAGGAGTGTGAAAAGGTTCTAGAAGTATTCAGAAATGCATCATGGAGGGGAGGGGGGAAGACAGGGTACGGGAAGGAGTTGTTGGTTTACTTGGAAGGTATTATGGAACACAAGCAACTGGATTTTATTTGCTGTCTCAACAGCCATTTTGCTTTATGGAGTTTGTTAATCACTTTGTATAATGTCACTAAACGTGAATGCTGCTATGGGCTCCATTCCAGATGAGGTGCATTGTTTCTTTGACTCTCATGGCTAGATACATACGTGCAGTTCTTGCAGGGGTGCTGAGCTCCATAATGGGCCAAACTTGAAAGCCTTTCTGAGTTGCTCCAGGGGCTATAGAAAGGCTGGATGCCACTGAAATCCAGAGGAATTTAACTGTGAAGCAAATGGCATGTAAGTCAGTGTCTCGGCACTTGACTCCACTGAACCTGTAGAGAGCAAGGAAGCTCAGTCTCTCTCAGGACAATGTTTCAAATGAGAATAGAAGAAAATTGCTAATTCTGTATCTTCACAGCTACCAAAGTTCTGGTTTACTCCAGAAACACCTTCACCTTTGTGCACGAGCTCAGAGGAACATATTGAAATGTAATGAGGAGGTCCCAAAACATTCTGCAGAGCAGTTCTGTCAAAGGTGCCGTGGTGATTTTAAAAAAGACCCTTTCTTGCTAGCTTCTCAGGCACGGCTTGAAAGCAAACACGCAAATCTATCTCAAATCTGCAGTGTCCAGATCACTTGTGCACTGAGCTTTCTTTATAAATCAAAGGGCAATTGTTCAGGCTCTCTACTGACTGAGGACAAAATCCCTGATATTTTTTCGTAACAATGTCAGCCTTCCTTTCTGAGTAAGGACTCCAGTTGTTTTAAAAATAAAATCAAATATTGCAGTCCCATTTGAAAACAATTATTCTGGGCCAAATCCCAGAAGGTGCTGAGTGCCTTCAACTCCCACTGCATTCATGAGAGACTAAACATTCTTAATGCTGTACGTGGTCTTAGAGATTTTCCTTAAGTGTAAGAGCCAGATCCCTCATATCTTTTAACCTGAAGCACTGCTTACTCCTGCAAATAGAGCACAGCTTGACCCTGCAAGTCCTTAGCATGAAAGGTTGCACTTACTGCTGTGCCCAGTACCACTGACAATAATCTCTACCATCCATAATAAAGTTTTGCAGGATGAAGCCTTAAATAAAATTTATGTCACTGACCTACAACCAACAGCTGCAAGAAAAAAGTAAAACTGTGATGAAAATTCCCAGCCTATTAACGTGGATATTGCACTGCTTCAGCTTCAGACAAAAGCTGCATTAACTCTATCCTTCAAAAATGATGCAGTCTAAACGGCTCAACTAGACTCATTAAACATTACAGTAGTTCTTCTGTACAACCTAAGGCCTCAAAATTTAAGTATATTTTAAATATGATTCATTAAAATTGTACATGAGAGATCAACAGCAAGGTAAATTAATTCCCCTTCGCAGTCTATGCAGTAGAATGGACAGATGTTAGCTAAACACTAGTGTCTGGCTTTGTGTCTTGCAAATGCCCACCAATTTATAACCAAATTATCAAAAGGGTGAGGAGTTAAGGCAGTGAACTGTGTCTCACTAAAACCTAAAGAGGAGACAGAGACTTGGTCTGACCACAATGTCCCTATTTGTACAACTACCTGAGAGTAACTACAAAGAGCACCCAGGATTAACTTCATGCATCTGACACATTATATTGAGTGTGCCTGTTTCTGTGTATGAATCTTCTGTCTGTGAAATGGTTAAAACTTAAGGTTACCCATCCAAGGAGTAGAAAATGAAGGTTCTCAGTTTGATGGACAACAGCTCAGAGATCCCTGATGTCCCAAAATATTAGGTTTCTCTTCTAATAATGTTGGAAATATTGCCTACTGTCATGATTAATCTTAGCAGCATCTCCGGCTGATTGCAGGTGACGCAGTCACAGCGCAGTGCCTGTGTTGGTTTCCACACACCGTCAAATCTGCTACAAATGCAGGGGTGAAGGGGAAAGAACTGTGATACCAGGTATCCCAGTGGCTAATAGATTGTGACATGAAAGAAGGAAACCTTTATTTTAATTCAAAAAACAAAAGCCAAATAGCAAAACTTATGTACGTGCCTAACTTTTTTTTTTCTTCCTCAAGTGGAAAACATTCGCCTGCTAACAACTCTTGGCTGGCATCAAGGGAAAGTGGAGGTATTTGCAGATGTGGAGGAAGACATACAAAACATTTTTCAAATCAAAGGCTTGAATTATTGCACTGGGTTCATGAAGTTTCACAGGCATGTAGACACACCATTGTCTACACCCTGGAACAAGCTGCCCTTTCTTCGAGAAGGAAAAACAACCCAATGTTTCTTACAATCCGATCTGTATGTATCAGGGAGCTATCTATATTTTGAAATTCTTTGCATTGTCTGTGGTAAGGGTGTGCTGTTTTGGCCCAACAATGGCAACATTGATTTTAGAATTTCAGAATTTTGGTGCATAGAACAAACTGTGAAACAAAACCGGCCTGCTCTCAATAGTACAACAACAGTGCTCTTACATAAACTTGCCTTTCCTCGCCATTTTACATAGTCAAAGATCAATACTGTTCATTCAGCCAACATTATTAAAGCCATTTATCAGCGACTTTTTTTTTGTTGCTAATAAAAAGGATTTTGCCGACAAAGTTATGTCATCTTCCGCTCACTTGGTAGCAGCGCAGATAATTAGCTTTGTTGTGTCCCCAACAATTGGGCCTTGTTTATGAACTTACATTTATTAAGTGAAAGTATTTGGAAACTGATGGTACATTGAAGTTTGGTTGCCATGGGCAATAATCATCCCAAAAAAAGTCATGACCTCCTTGTTATGCAGCTAGTAACTAATTGAAATGATACAAATTACTCTGATTCTCTGTCTGCCAATTTAGAGGCTGGTTGTGGTCAAGGGTCAAATGAGCTCCTATTCATGAAACTATGTTTGAAGTGGCTGCTGCCATAGCAAGGGGTTTGGTGTGGACGCTGCGACTCCTCTGGACATTACCCCATACTGTGGAGGAGAGTGTTGCACAGATAGCAAAACAATAAGCCTACCAAGACTACCTTTGGCTGACACATCAAAAGCTTCTCCTTGTCTGTCATTTAGCAGTAGTTGCTACCAACCAGGATATGGTTTACTGGGTTGAAATAAGTGTTGTATTCATCCCCAAGGGCTGCCTTATACATTTAACTGACACTACAATGCCTCCTGAGGTAGTTCTAAGAAATCAAAGTATCATTCTGCTTGCACTCAGTTCACGGGGAAAAACAAAGACCTCCTTTTCTGTGAAACGTAACAAGAGAAATTAAAATCTGATGAACTATCTGAGACGTCATCCTTTAAAAACATTTATGATAATTCAACTATGTGTTAAAAGAATATAGCATGTTTATCTCAGTAAATATGGGAAGTTCAACACTAAAAAGTTAATAGTATAATGAGATTTTTGTCCTTTAGGAAATTCTAAGTGATTCCAGGGCACATTGCCCAAAGGCTTGTTAAATATGTGCCAAATGTACTGGTTTACCGGGTGAACATTTGCAATGCCATTAAAGAGATTTCTTTCTTTGTGTAAGCTCCTACAGCTTTAACATGTCTAAATCTATTAAAAATGTGATAGAAGAAACCATGCTACATGAACAAGCCAGGCTCCTTGGATAATGAAGATTAACATTTCCTGTGTTCAACATTATTTGAAAGATTTACCATGTAGTTTGAATCCAGTATGTTTCAACAAACACTTCTGTCAATACCAAATCTGTGCACCACCTACGGGGGACAGAAATTATTCTTATAGCTAGATTTGTCCCTTATCTAGCAACTTCTCTCTCTTCAGAAGATACCAGAAATACTTAACTATGCAACTACAGCTAGAGTAGCTCAGGATGATGCAAACCAAGAAATACAAGTCGCAAGTGACATCATACATCACCTTACCAGGCATTCTCATCAGGCTATATACTGCAGGCTTCATTCACACCTCTTGTGCAATGAACAGATATGCCACTGATTCCTAGATATACCTGAAGCAGCTGCTAAAAAACACCAACAAATACATATTTAAACCAGTGGGGATGGAACTGGTCTCATTCTGGATTCTGCTCTGATCTCCATAACACAAGACATGAGTGTGCTACAGTCACAGACATCCTAAGTGTTCACTGGTTGTGGAGAGGACTCTGGAACCCCCATGAAACCATGGAGCTCAGAGTGGGCTAATTTGCCATCTTTCTTGACAGAATTTAATTTGCATTATGACTTTTAGGTTTTGGTTCTGTCACTTTCCCTGATTATGTCCTAGGAACTCCCATATGTGCTAGTTGTGCTTAATAATGTATTTTTTACACACAGTCTCCCTAAAATATGGTATAATTTTAAAATGGCTATCACTGATGCTCACAATCTAAGTAGTTGTCTACAGATGTAGGTACAAGACAGAGTGAAACAGAAAACAGTAATTCATTTCCTAAGAAAATGATGTCTTTTTTTCTATTTGCATCAGTGTTTTCTCCTGGCAAAATTCCTACTTCTTGTCAGGTAACAAAAAATGAAAAACATTCCTTTTCAAATTAAATACATCAGTTTGGAAGTGTTGTTTTTTAACAAGACACTGTCATGCTTAGAGGAAAGCGGGCACCTGTCATGAAAAATATTCACAGTAGAAAACCTAATTTTCCTTTAAACACAGAAAAAAATTGACCAGCCCTATTACAGAAGTCTTTCATTGCCATTCCATGTCAGCACTGTCATTTTATCTCCTATTGTGAAGACGGTTAAGAACATGTCTTTGAAAATTTATTCTGGGGTTGCCCTTGTGGCCTATTGATTGCGCTCTCACTTCATGTGAGAGACCTGGGTTCAAGCGAGAGGACTGGCAAGGCAGACAGGCTGCTCTGAAGGGATGGGATGTCCCCATGTGCTCCCACAGAAGCCATCCTGACCATCCGAAGGTTTCAAAGCATATTTTAATCTCATCTTGTGCAAAACTTCCTGGGATGATGGTGTTGAAAGGCTTAAAGAGAGAAAACATACTTTTAAGCATTCAGAAAGGTATCGAGCACAATCCTTGAAAAGAGGACTCTCCAGGCAGTAACGCTGACACAAGATGTGGAATGATGTGAAGAAGGCACAGCACTGCTGATTCCCCTAAACTGGGGTTTTTAAGAGGAACATTTGGACCCGATTCTTCAGTCTACCGCAAGAGGCCAGCTAGAATCATCTTCATTATTTAGAAGCTAAGTCCCAAAGAACAAAGTACCTATTTCCTTACTTCAAAACCTTTTAACCCCTTCTGCTCATAGCTAATTTCTGTTCTAAGGACAATATTTGGCAAACAGCGGGCCTGCTTTTCCCCCCACTGATACCAGTGTGAAGTGTCCATCCATCCGATCACGTCAGTGGAGCTATTTCTAATTTGCACCATCATGAGAGATGATTCAAGCCAACCTGTCCATACTATAAGCTAATCACAGGGGTAATAAAAAAACAGAGGCCCATGTTCTTCCTCACTCAACCTGCCATGAGTCAGCAGTAAAAGCAAGAGCAAATAGATTACAGCTCTGGAAGCAGAACAGGATGTGTAAAAGGCTCTCAAACAAAACCTTATCCTGCTGAAGTTACTTGGTCCCACTAAAGTCAGTGAACTTGCACAGATAAAATTTAAAGCATACTTCAGTGAACTTGCACAGATAAAATTTAAACCATACTTCATAAGGCAGCACTTACAATTAAACAGTATATCGACTTCCAACTCAAATGCAACGCACTCATTTCCATCTTACAACCATGTGCACAATAATAAGGGCAATCTTTAGGTCTATACCTAAGACACTTCACAGATGCTGTTTATCAGTGTGTCTCCTCTAATGTCTTAGCTCTGCCAGCAGCATCACTGACTACTTTGATTATGCATTTGATGCTTTGATTGATACTACTTTGACTAAACATTGCCCAAACACATTTTAGCATGAGGGAACAGATCAGCTTAAAAGAAGGGGCAGTGGTTTGCTGCGCCAATGACATGCTTTCTTCCAAACATCTAAATGCAGTGCTAGGTGTTTAATCTGCATTTTAAAAAAGCCTATAAACACACATTTACACAATAAAACATAACCATCTGAAAGAGCCATTACAGCCAATTGTCCTTTGTGTCAACTAATTCCTTCCATTCCCTCCCAAAAGGGCTCAGCTGAGTCCCCCTTGGAGAACCTACTTCCAGTAACAACAATTCCCTTCCTCCCCAAACCATCAAGCCCCCATCACATGGGCAGCTTCCCTCCTGGCCAGCCCTCTCCCATCCTGATCAAATCTTAAGCCTTTGCTTTCCTACTCTGAGGCACACAGAGGGGCTGTATATGTCCCCAAGGTAAAAAGGTCCTAAATCTAAGTGTGCTGAGAGCTTTTATGGTCCCTGTTCTGATCTGTACCTACCATGGATGGAGATCCGTAAGATGATTTTTTTTTCTCCTGTTTTGGTTGAGAAATCTGAACTTCATAAAGTGTCAGGAGTCTCAAATCTACGGGCTAGATTTTCTCCCATCTCTTCTACAGACTAATATAAATCATTTAAAAATTATATCTAGGGGCTGTGTTTGCCAGCTCCTCACCTCTCCTGCTGATCTCACTGATCTGCTCATGGCAGCATATTGCAAAGCTAGCCCAGAGATCTGTGTCCCCATGCAGTGCACACCTTACATTTATTTTCTTTGACTCCTATCATAAGAAAGAAGGCGTTACAATCCAAAGCACTAAGGACCAGATTCTTGTTAACTGACATTAAACACTGTCTTACTTGCCAAAAAGCCTGTTTCAGTCAGCAGTTATTTATATTATAAGGTAAATCTCAGCATGGTTAAAGGCAATACGATCAGATGCAGTTATATTTTTCCATGTATGGAGGGTTATATGACTTTCAACTTCAGTGACTAAAAACAACCAAAGAAGGTAAAACAAAAAAAATCTACCATGAGGAGAAATGGACATGCAGAACTCCCCTGGAATATACCCTTTTGTTTTGCAAGGGTATCTTCCCCGCTTTTCTTCCTCAAATCATTATCCTCTTAATAAGCAGCATAAGCTTTGAAATACTCAAAATCATAACAGTTACACAACTCCTAAGATTGTTCAAAAGAAGACAAACACATTTTTGAATAATCATTAAAATACATGTATGTATTTTATATGTAGATATGTATATACATATATATACACATATA
Source organism: Grus americana (assembly GCF_028858705.1). NCBI lineage: Eukaryota > Metazoa > Chordata > Aves > Gruiformes > Gruidae > Grus > Grus americana. Next base: position 33,305,685 of record NC_072859.1, read on the forward strand.
GACACAGCACATATACATACATATACGGAAAGACCTAAGTCAGCATTTCCAAAACAATCTGCTCTTTTCTAGCAGAGGGTTTTGGCACAACAGCCAAACAGTCTCACAACACTTCTAAATGGAGCTCATTGTACCGGTGTTTTGTACGGGTTTTGGCACTAGGTGACTTAAAAGACTTTGGATTATAAACCTATCCTCAGACAGAACTGGGAAGGACCTCCAGGATTTCTGCCCTGGCATGCAAGCTGCTGGGCTATTCTCTGATCTCACGGATCCTTTCTGTCCCTCAGAAACTTCCTTCTTGACTTCAGTACATCACCTGGGAACGAAAGACCTTCAAGCTCACCTTCAGATTGCAGCAAAAGCTGCTACAGTCGCCTGCAGGGCCAACTCTTGATCATATACCCCCAGAAGAGGTGAGGAGGATAGATGGCTAATGAATGTTTATACATTCCCTAGCTTTTTGCTTTTCAAGAATTTCTGCTTTTTAAATCCATTTTTTATGTGTTATATTCTTCACCAGTTCAAAAAAGATTACTTAAACTATCGTATACAGGGGTGAAATTAATTAATGCACTTGACTAAAATTCAATGAGAACAGAAAACAGACACAAAATAAGAAAATTGGTATTAACTGACGCCCAATCCCACATCTCAACAAATAACAATTGACTGTTTATGCTGCATTACTCTTTCCTAATCTCCACATATTACTGTAATTATTAACTACTAGTCCTAAAATCTATAGAGTTATCATTATTGTTATTATTATGAAACTCAATCTCATTTTCATGTCATAAAGATAAACCAAATCTCATTTCAATTAGTTGCAGCAGGAGGGAATGAACTTTAAACAGACATTTAATTTCTGAAAAAAAAATTAGGAAGTTCTTCATGGAAATGTTATGGCATTTTGAAACAGATTAATAGTTCAGTATGAACACATCCACCCTGCAGCTAAATGACGGCTGTACTGCAATCAGGAGACAGGTTAAATGAGCAAAATCAGTTGATACCACTGGTTTGGATCTAATCAAATAGTATTCATTTTTATGACTTTTTAGCTACATTATTTTTTCATCCCATGTGCTATCTGAATTGTTACTGTGGGTTATCTGCTTTGTAATTGGGTTATATTTGTCTTTAATGTATTTGATTGGTAAAGAAGTACTGGGACCAATGGGGTACTGTGCATTCTGGGTCCTGTCGCAAATGGTTTGAAATCACTGTCTCCACTGAATGCACTCTTGGACACACCAAGCTTCACAGAAGCAATCTTGTGCATATTTTATTATCACTCGAGGGCAGGATCTAACCTACACCAGGGCAGCCTGCCTCCCTAACACACCCAGCCTCATCCTGTGCTGAGCTCAGGAGCTAAGCCTCATCAGTGCCGAGCTGGTTAAGGGTTGTACCAGGAGGTTGCTCAATGACAGTTTGATCCATGATGCCCATGCATGTGACAAGGCTGAAAGAGCTTGCACCATGAAGGGTGCAGTTCTAGATCCTCTCAGCTGGGGAAAGGGAGTTCAATGCAGAGTAGTTTACTCACTAGCAGAACCCACAGCTATGGATGTGGCTCTCCAGAAAGGCTCTCCACGGTGCTTAGCACCATGACAGACATCACAATGGTGACAGAAGCCCTCGAGCCTTGGGAAATCGTAGTACTTGTGATGTTGTAAACTACTATACTCTCAGATAGTGTCCTTTTTACAGACGCTTTTGCAGAGCTACAAAATTACTTAATGATTCATTGCCCAGCAGTCCCATGTTTTAAGCCAGAAGCTGAAAAAAAAAGAGATATCAACAGACTGGGGATCTTCTTGCTGCCAACTCTGCTCTCTGCTTTTTCCCCCGTCGCACAATGAAGCGCAGCAGCTGTGCTGAGCAGCTGTACCTGTGCTGTCCTCCCATAGAACATCCCCCCCTCCTGGTTAGCGCCCAGATGACAGCTACGGGCCGGAGGAGGCATCTCACCCGAGTCTTCTCCCCAGTGGCAGTTTACACCGTCATGTTTTTACCCCCTCCTAATGAATGCTTAGACTTCAGAAACATTAAATGTTTGACATTAGGCCAAGACATAGAAATAAAAAGACACCCTGTAGATGTTGGCAAGAATTTCACAGATCCTGTAGATACAAGGTGAAATCCAGTCTCATTAAGTTTCTCTCTCTCCTTCCGCTACCGTCAGTTATTTCATCCCTAGCACTCAGACAGCAAAAAGCAGTGAGACACCCAGGAGATAAGAGCCCTGCCTTGCAGAGAGGGCACCACTGACCAGTAAAGACCAGGACACGGAGAGCTGGTGAAAGTCTTGGCGTAACAGCTGGCAGAAAGGAGAACTGGACCAGGGAATGCAGGACTAGAAGAAACTAGCAGGTGGGAAATTAGGGGGTGACTGATATTAGATGAAGAACTTTATTAGCCGAGATCATGAGGTTAACAGAGAAACTGAGATTAAGTTAGTGGCAATTCTCCACGCAAGGACAAAGAGCTGGGAAAAAGCAGAGTGAGGAAGGAGGGAGTAATGGTTGAGAAGCAAAAAATGTTTGGGGAGAGGCAGGACTAATCCAAGAAGAAAACAGAAAGTAGAGAAGCAGACAGGACTGAAATGAGAGAGTCAGGGGAAAAGACTGTGACCATATCTTGAAATGCGAGGGGCATCCAGGCTTCTTACATGTCAAAATTCCTCTACTCTCAGCAAGTTATCTGTGAAATCCAGTGGCAAAGTATATGTCATTCCAGTACCGTGCTGGTTCACACGTCAGGATGGCACTGTTATTGATCAATCAATCCATTAACTCAAAATTCAAGTCACTGTGGTAAATCTAAAGATACCAGCTCTTCAGACAAACCAAAGCGGTAGCTATGTGATGTTTCATAGAAGTTTTTTCCAGTCAGACTCAATTTGCCTATTTAACAGCCCAGGAAATCACACAGATAAAAGCAACTTTAAAATAATAAACTCCAACACTCCCATTCAAGAATATCAGAATTAAGTTTGCTTCCAACAACTCTTAATTTAGCTCCCTTTTAAATTACAGCACAGCATTTAGAGATAACACAATTAACATAATTATCTCATTTTTTTTTTGCAGGACTCTCTCACTGCAAGAGCTCTTAATATCCTTTTAATGTAGAGTTGGGGGTTATTTTGGCTGTAATATAAAGCTGAGTGGCTTGTTTCCTTTAAGTAGATTAATCTTGAATTATGGCTATGTAATATCATTTTGGGTCTCTGCTTACTCAAGAAATACTCACAGAGTTGGCAGCAGAACAGTCTGCTGGCCAGACAATGGGAGTCCCACTTGCTTTTTCTTTATAATAAAATAAAAAGTAGTTAGTAGATAGTTTGGCTAACAGCCAAATCGCATGGCCACGATTTTCAAAATGCACTCACAGTATCAGCATGCACCTTTAAAATTCCTGCTTTTCACAAGATGAGAACTTGGCACTTTATGGAAAAAATCAGACTCCTTTTAGGACTGCTCTGACTGGACCTCCAAACTCTCTAGTCATTTTGATAAAGCTGGCCCACACCATCTAAAAGTCTTACTGTAGTTATGAGCATCTACTGCAACAGTTCTTAAAATGAGTTAATGGCAGTGATTTTCTGGAAGCTTTTGCTCCAATTCAGTGAGATAATAGCAAGTCTATGCAAGACATAGCAAGGCTATGTTTTAGCATATGAATCAGGTGGATCACCTGAGTCATTCAACTCACCGAGGCTTATTTGTTTGCTGTATTTCCTAATTGTTTCTGGAATCAGTTGAGTGCCTTCCCTCAACAAAAAATTTGCCTTATTAAGCTTATCCATGCAAGAGAGAGAGAGATTCTTGACATGCTCTGGATTGCTTCTGCTCCCATCTGTGCTAACCAGCAGTGAAGAAAGTTTTACGGTGCTTATAAACCCCATAGCTGTAAGGCTCCCCAGTCACACCAGATTATGATTTATTAGAGTTGTTAAAATAAAATCGGAGAAGAAATTGTTATAGGTCTTGGAAACTACAGAAAATCACCATTTAAGCCACACTCAAATCTCAAAGGAAACAGGATTCACTTGGGAACAACAAAATACTTTGGGGTATGGTTCTCTCTCCACAGCCACTTCATATGCCTGAGAGTGACTTCCCTTTGCAAAAGGACTTATTTTACACCTTAAAGAATCTCAGGCATATTATTGATGTTTTATTATATTGTTAATGGAATCTCCAGATCTGTAATAATAATAATGATAATTTGACATTATGCAGCATTTTCTATTTGAAGATTTATTTAGGATTAATCAGAAACACAGCCACATACGGAGTCGCAGGAATCGGCTATTTAGCAGCATACTGGGATACCACAATAGTGTCAGCTATTCAGAAGGGAAAGTGAAAAATGTATTTCAGAGAGACCTCAAAAAGAATGCAGGAAGAGTGAATGTAATAAGCCAGTTGTAGCCAAGATGCCAGAGCTCTCTAAAATAAAATCAAAAGATAGTCCCCCAGGTTTTCTAGACCTTGGTTTCACATTTCAAGCTAGCACATGCTACTTGCACAGTATTTGTTTGTATCACTATAGGACATTAGGGCACTATAGTTGCAGAAGGGAAGGTACTGACTACTCTGAGTCAGTAACATCCCTTCTCCAATCACAGTCAGAGCTGGAGGTTTTCAGTTATATGTGAAATGCTTCTGTTTAAGTAAAAAAAATTAGAGTATTATTATACTAAATAACTACCAACAACGTCCAGATGTCAATGCAACTTTTGTGATTCCCTCCTGAAAATTTAATCTGTCAGTAACGTTTACTGGATGTTTATTGGATGTTGGTGGCTCTCAAATCAAAGGCTTACCAAGGTAAATAACACAACAACCTAACATCCACAAATTCTGTTTATGAAGGTAAGCTGGAGCTTCATCTTCTTGTGCATCCTTTCTGACCAGTATTCCTTTTCTTCCTCATCAAAGAATTGTATTACCAGGTACCAACAGGTTTTTATATATATTTATGTACATATACATATATAAAAATATATTTATGTGTATACACACACATATATATGTATGTATATAAAACTGACAGTCTTCATAATGATTATTTAATAAATACTCCTCTTAAAGATGCAGAAGGAGGCAGAGAATTCAATTCATTTCATTTAAGACTTGCTTCTTGTGTAGTACACTGCTGGCTGATGTATTTATTCAAGGCCACAGATTTATGCCAGATGCACAAGGTGAAACCATTGATGTCCACAATAACCTCTTAAGAACAAAGCCATACTCTGTCCCTTGCTTTGGAGGTTGCTGCCCAAGCACTGATTAGCCTCTGTATTTACAGTCTTGCAGAGCTGCAGAGGAAACGCACTGATCTGACAGAAAGCTGAAGAGTCTTGCTACGTGTGCCCCAAAGGAACCCCTCTGACGGCAGAGGGTCTTTACCTTGAGCTGTGAGGCTTTGCTCCAGAGAGCTTTGCCCTTTTTCCTGTAGTCATGCACAATTCATCCGTGCAACAACAGTGTTTTGTAAAGCAGCAGAACTAAATGAAACGTTCTGAGAAGGGTCATAGCAAAAAAAAAAAAAAATCCACCAATAGGAATATTCTTGGAGTTCTTTTATTACTTCTCTGCATTTCAGGGAGGGGTTTGCTATTAATATCTTTCTTCCTGATCTCCTTCCAGGCTGGTCTTCGTATTTTCAACCTCCATTCTCTTTATTTTAGGGCCCTCTCCAACAGTTTATAAATGTCATCATTTGTCATGTATAAATTCATTTTTAAAATAGGCTAAAACCTTCCAAATTTCCCTTGCTGCAGTTCAACAATCCTCCCAATTTTAGAGCAACAAATACTTTGTTGTTTCTAATACTCCCTCTTCATGATGCCTGACAGTACATCTTACAGGACGTGAGCTATCCCTTCAAGAACAGCCTGGCGTATGGAATCACAACGCATTTGCTTTGGAATAAATATAGCCTTCAGACAGCAACGTATGAGCAGTATAAATACTAACCAGCCAGTCCCTGCAACATCCTGAGACTAGGTCATTTTCTTTGCGTTGCACAGAAGGAAAGAGTAAGTATGTTAGTTGTAAGGGTAACTTATCATAGCACCACATGCTGTAGCTGGACTAGGTAGCAGCTGCACTTCCTTACTTTCCCCCTTAGAGCGGCCAACCCAACTGTTCAGGTAGCCATCAGTTAGTCCAGATCTGTCAAATGATTTGGCTTAGCTTAAAGAGTTTTAGTACAAAGTTCTCTGAAGCAGGATCATTCTGACTGAGCTGGCTTAATGACTCATTACACCAGCAGTTGTGCTGTCATAGCTGAAGGCTGATAACCTGCAGAGGAAGCAGACATCATGCACTTGTAGCAGCCCTTCTGACCCTGAGATGACTTACACAAATTCATATAAATTCACATTCAGGGATTCTTAAAAACATACCGAAGCCTTGAAACCTATCTCAAGAGATTCTAACACAAACACCGATGCTGGCTGCAAGGTTAAGTTAATATTAGAGGGACAACCACACACAATTAGTCATTCACACCTATTTTGGCTTGGTGAGGTTTATGCTACATAAAAACATAACCAGAGAGCTAACAGTAAGATACTACACGTGTACCAAGGGAAACAACAGTAAGTTGATGTAATGTATTTGTGCATGTATTTTACAAAGCTGACAGGGAATACTTAAGCATGAAGGATGAGAGAATAGAAGGCTAAGAAGAGTTTTTGCCTCAGACTATAATAACATTTTCAGTTTTCAGATCTCCTTGATTGTCTTTTGTGACCCTTTTGATGGCTGAGAAATTCTGCGCTGTACCTTGCTGCCTCTTACAAATATGGCAATAGCTCCCTAATAACTGGGGCCTATTCTTCAAGTTCTCAAGTCAGTAGAAATTTGCTCATGGACTTTACGTTTGGAGCTACAGACGGTTTACCAGCTGACATTTGGTATTGACACCCTTAATGGAAAAAAATAATACCAAATCTCAGAGAGGTACATCAGCAACAACTCTGAGCTTGGTTTTGCTCCTCTTCATGGGACTTTTACTTCAGTAGATGCTAGATCACTTACAGAAATCAAATAAAATAAATAAATCCACTGCAGTTTCACCTTATAATTTCACTAGAAAAGAACCACGCCATGAAAAAGATGATGGCACAGCTGACTCCAGGCTGACAACACAGGAATAAAGCCAGAAATGGGTTTGGCCCTTAGTCTCTTGCTAGTATTATTATTATTTACTGGCATTATAAAGCCACTTAGAGGACATGGCAAAGCAAAGAACTAAGCCTGGAAAGTGGTGAACATATATGTAACAACAGCTTGTCTGTCCCCCAGGGTTCAGAATCAAAGTAGGGATCTGAAATGTGAAATACATGTTTTTTCCCCAGTATCATGCCTGGAGCCAACAGAGGACAAATGAAGGTGCACAGCTTGCACAGAAGGTCTAAAGGCAGAGCCTGAGTTCAGCTGGAGGTTGTCCTCCTAGCAAGGATGCAAGCTGCGTTGTGCCCATGAACATGAGGGTCAGCTGTCCAGAGGATGCTCGTGAAAGAGAAAGGTGGAACACAACATAGAATCATAGAATCAGAGATTCGTTTAGGTTGGAAAAGACCTTTAAGATCATCAAGTCCAACTGTTAACCTAGCACTGCCAAGTCCACCACTATGCTCATGACTGCTCTCGAAGCCAAGATGGAAACAAACAATACATTTATCACTCCTGCCGGTGACTTCTATCACTTGCAGGCCAGTGATTTTTCTTTTTTGACTAGCTAATTAAATGGTGGCCCACTTCCCCATTACTGTACTGAAATCCCGTTCAGACTGGGAATTTGGTAACTGTAGTAAGGGCATACAGTCCTGTACTTCAGAAAACACTTGGGAAAAGTTCCCACCTATCTGTGATATCCTACTGCCAGGAATGAAAGATATAAACAGCACATTAAATAAAACAGAATAATTTTGTTAAAAAAGTGTGTGTGTGAGGTGAAGCAGACCAAAATCAGGACCAACCAAGCACCAGCATCCTCTGCATTGCCTTGAAAACATCACCTGAGAGACAGATGTTACAGTAGGTTCACTTCTATTTCTAGTCTCTGGAACACATAGCCGTTATACCCATCTAGGCCAAATAGGCCTCTGTATCCAAACACCTGTACATATGATATAACATCTGGCTTTAGGAGGCTGCTCTTCCACAGCAGAGCTGGAATCTGGTACTGCTTCCTCAATTTTTTTTCACACTTTTTTACATGACAAGAGCCTTCAGAATGAGGAATAAGAGTGAGATGGAGTGGGGATGAACTGAATTAATCCAGTTACTATGGATTTCCCTGGTAGCACACTGCAAGGAGGCAGCACTCGAAAGAAGGTCAGCCTGACCAGGCTTAATCTTACTTGGTTGGCTGCATGTCTGCTAGGTCATGAGCATTCACCCTGCTGGGGGTCCCATGGCAGATAAACCACACATACATTGAGGCGGGTCTTTTTTTCATTCAAGTGACCAGCTACTTTTTGTAGTTCCCTCTTCCCACTCCTCTTTTTCCCTCTCTTCCTTCAGATCTGTTTCTTATCATCTCATCCGATATACATCTTTTTAAGGCCATCTATCTTTACTGGGTAGAACAGTTTCCTCTACCTACGCTTGCATATGTCAAACAGTGAGTCAAGTAAACACCCTTGTTATTTCCTCACAGATGCTGAACAGGAGTTATAACCTCTGAAGCCCAGGTCCTTGGTAAGTAAAGTTAGGTCTTATCACTCCTCTCCCCTCCTCCCAAATTGCAAGTAATCTATAAAATATGGCACACACCACAACGTTCTCCAGTCTGCGTTACTCACTATCAATATGCTAATGCTATTCAATACCCATCTGCAGCCACAACTAGAAAAATGTCAGCACTGTGAAAGCAAAGGCAGCTTCACCAGGAACTTCCATCTTTCCATCCAATTTTCCCACTTTTTCCACCCTTCAACTGTATCACATCTACCCAGCAGTGCTCATCCTAGATCCTGCCAGGCCACTGTATTACTCGGACCAAAAAGCTACGTACTATTATTCAGGTAAGCAGTGGTTAGGCAAGACAAACTGCTGTTTTACAGTAATAGATATTTGAGTACCTGTTTGATTCAGTTTAAATTCTATCTGAATAAGACTTAATATAAGTTTCACAAGAAAATTGTGTGATTAAAGACCAACTGATTATTAAAAGTATGTTTATCAATGTGTAGTATCACTGTTAAATTTAAAACCAGTCTTAATTAATAGTCCTTTGGTATCTAATTATCCTATAATAACTCTTATTAAATTTAAATCAAATCAGCAGCTGAGATGCATAATTTAAACCAACTGCAATGAAAAAAACCAGCCCAATTAAAAAAAAAAAACAACAAAAACACTCAAACAAAATCCAAAACCAAATCACTTTGAATTAACAGCTGTTCACTAAGACTTTGACTGAAATAAAATGGTCTCAGTTGCTCAACAGTTACAGTTACTGGGGTTCTTGCATGTTGCAGGTGCCCGATTCAGCCACCCTTTGGTGACTATGTAATTCAATGCATTCTCACTGTTTTCAAAACTCATATCTGATGTGATATTCATTAACAATAAAAATATCAACTCATTTGTTCAGCTTCATCTGAGACTGGAAAACTCCACAGCTGAAAAGGAAAGAGTGCTTGGCAGCCTCAAAAAAACCCAAAACAAAACAAAACAAAAAAAAATCACAATAAGCTCAGAAAGTCTTTTTTTCATCCTTTTTTTCTTCCATCTATCTTCTCAACCTTCTCCTAGCGTCCTGCAAAAATGAGACGTTGTGATACCCAGAATAACCTTCATCTATTTATACGGCATACACTGTCTAGATTACCCACAGAACTCTTTCAAAAGCAATCCTGGAGGGAAAAGTGCACCAGTCTACACTGTGCATATGGTACTAGACGGGCGATAGGGACCTTTCCATTAGCAGGATATAGTAACACAGTGATGTGCTACAGGATCTGCCTATACCATTTGTCATGTGCCAGCCAAGCTGGTGTTTGTCACAACAGCACTCAACTCTTAGACATACCAATATCTTAAAACACAAGGCCACCCATAGCCAGATTCAGCATAAAATAAAATCAGTGCACAAAACCTAAGCGGAACAATGGCTGTGCAATTCTCAGGTGAGAAATCGTTCCACCCAAATGGACCATGAATGTAAACACTGACTAACGAGAGTGGTACAGATTGGGCCATTAAAAAGCAAGGCAGAGATGAATGGAAATGTCTGAGCAGGAACATAAAACAGACCAATTTCTGCCACTAAGTAGGAGTGGGAGTATAGCAGTCCTTGTTACAGAGTTGCTGGCAGTGATGTTATTGTTAAGGCTGAAAAAGACATTACATTCCAAATCTCTCTTTTCACTTGTAAAATAGTAAGATTTTGAGCTTGATCCTTCACTTCAAAGGTAGCTACTACAACTGCTTAACAAAGGAGAAACATGAGATGGATGAGAAGAAAATCAGATGGATTACAAAATGTTATACAGACTGCAGACCCAAATGAGGGTGAGATTTCAGTTCCACTGAAGTTCAGTTTTGGTCTTTTGCAGGCACCAAGATTTACCCCACCTCAGTAAGCCAATATAGAAATAGCTAGAGAATAACCCAATTACAGCAAAGACCACAGCCAGGAAAAGACACATTTCAGAAGAGAGGACAGATGAGATGACAGCCAATTCCAGACAAGATGAAAAAGAGGTGAAACTACAAGAACTGATGTCTATAATCTCAAGACTGGAAATGGAAGCCTGGTAATTAAAGTAGATGTTCAGTTTTATCAGTACAAGCTTTAGAAAATAAATATACACAAACACGTCTACTAATACACTTTACTCCTAATTTTTTTTTCTTTATACAGAGGTATACCGAAAAGCAGACTTGAGAAAAATGGGGAAGGTCTTTTCTGTTTTAAAAAAAGCTTAGGATTTATTTATTATTTTATCCATCAACAAAAAGTTTTGATTCAGCAATTCTGTTTGTGAATTCCAAGGCTTGGTTTAAGAACACTGTTGAACCAACTGAAAATTCCTAACTGCTTCCACTGGGCTTCTCATGACTCAGGGTGAGAGCCATTCTGAGGAAAGGGAGAGAAAAGACTCATGCTAGAGCTGAGCAAAGGATTTTGAACTTTGAACATTTGTCTTTGTTATGATCAGAAATGAAACCTGAAATTTTCAATGAAGGAAAATTTGTACAACGTGGGAAATAGTTTCAGTGCAAAATTGAAACAATAATTCTAACATGGCCTTTTAGAATTTGACCTTTTTATCTCTTAACAACATTTAAATATAATACAGAATTTGAATATTTGAAATGAAAAGTAATTTCAACATTTGAAATTTCCACTTTTTGCTCTGAAAATGTCAAAACAGGATATTTCAACTTTCGGGGAACTTTTTTCCCCTCCCATTTTCACTTGAAAATGAGAACTTTCAGCTTGGGCTACTCATTTACATGAAGCACTGGGACAACTGGCTGTCAGCAGAAAAGGGAAAGCTGATGGACTACACTATGACCTGTGATACCAAGCCCAGACATTCACTTCCTATTGCCACTACCCACTACAGTTTATTTTTGATAGGTTGTGGAGGAAGAGGAGACTTGGCTGGGTTGCATTTCTTAAGTAACTACTTTGTCACTTTGTTACAGAGACATACGCAATCTACACCTTAATCTGTGGCAAAGTCTATGGAGTGGCCCAAGAAAATACCTGGACAAGAAAACAAGCAGAGCTTTCAGCATCTTCCATACTTTCATCAAAGATAATCATCAGTTGTTTGGTGCTGCCTCCAGTGTTTCATGTCCTGAGAACACTGTAGTTGCAAGGAAATTCTGCCCTATGCTGCAAGCAACCTACTTTTGTTTTAGCTTGCTTACACTGAGCCAGTCTGAAGCAGGCACATGGTAACTACTGGGTGACACGGCCTGCATGCTTTGCAGAGCTGTTCACATTTTAGGTGCCAGTAACTGAGAGCGAAACCTCATGAGTTCTACTGAATCATGCTGGAACAGTTCAAAGATACTTTAAAGATATTTTTGTTGTTCACATGATTATGCAGGTATTTTAGGCTGAAAATTGACTCTTTCAGCTTTTCATGGGGACGAAATAGTAGTAGTAACCTTTTCGACTCCTTTGACTAAATCCAAATGGGACTGTGAATCAGAAATCTCAACCTGTAGAGTTATCCTGATGCAAAACTGGAGTGAGAGAAATCACTTTATCCCACACTCAAAGATCTTTTGTCCAGTTCTGCACTGCAACTCCAAGGTGCTACATTTGCACCTCAATCCAGTCATGCCTCATGGACACTGCTGGCCAACGGCATGGCCTCAAATCCTCTTCCTCTGAAACGGAGCTAATAATTCTACCCACATTTACAGATCATTTCGAGATGTCGAGTGAAGAGAATTACAGAACAACTAGAAGTTATTATGTATCATGCATGTGTTTGCCCATAAATAATAAATTCCTGAAGCAGACAGAAGAACAGAAGTTCCCACTATCGTCTACCTTTATAACAAATTCATAAGCAATAGCATTGTACACGATTTCTCAGCTGTTCCTTTTTGAATGATAGGTTTCACTCTAGATCCCAATCTATTCCCTCCTTACCTAGGTTATATGGATTTTTTTTTTTAATATTTCAGAATGGAAACACTGATTTGTGAAACAAAAGTTTAAAAAAAAACCCAAACATTTTGTCTTGTTTCTAATTCTTTACACTATTATTTTTCTAATGATCCTTATTTAGAGTTCTTGCCCTGCTTATAGTCCACGAAGTTGCCAAACCTAATCTATACTGCTCACTGATGCCCGATAGTCTGTTAGCATTAGCAACAGTCTAGTTGCCAGACTCTGTCTGTGTCTGGTGCTTTAGTGGTGGTGGGTCTGCTCTACCCAGTATGAGGTTTGGACAGCTGAAATGGCTGGTTGGGCTAATTTCCCTGCCTCTGTGCATCCTACCAGGATTTTACACTGGAAATAAATTGTCACAGGGAGAATATTTAAATTCAGGAAACAAAATGTTCCCACTAATTCAATGTAGCCATCTCCTGCCTACTAAAAGTTATGAGTTATGTGTGAAGTAAAAAACCTCTCTGCTGCATGAGATAATGAGAAAACGGGAATTCTTTATTCATTGTACTTGTCCCTCTGCACATAACATTTGTATATCATGCCAGGACTAACCTGTGTCACTGCACTTATAGCCACAGACCAGACTAAATGCCTGCCCTTCACTGTTTTTACGTCATGATTCATATACTCTCTCTGCTCTTTCTGACTGCCTGCAATTACTTGTGACAAATGATTCTTCAGTGTACTGTCTGCTTTACCTTTTCAAAATGTTTCCATGGTTCACAGATAAGTCAGCTAGTGTACACTATACTGTCTTGTGGGAAGTAAATCCCAGAACACACACAGGAACAAGTTCCACACCATTTTACTGGCAGAACCGCAGATGTTCACCTCACTCAGGTGCAGCACAGGTACTCTGCCTGGCCCAGCCATGCCAGCAGGGCTGGGGCTCCTCAGTTACAGTGGTGTGGAGATCCCAAAGGAACAGATCGTTACTTACAGCCGTACTCTCCTAAGAATGGGAATCCCTGCTGCCAAAGGAGCTTGATAGCATCTATAACAAAATATCTAGTCAACATAAAATCACTATTTTGATATCTCCCATGAAAGAACATCCAGCTGAATGACCCCCATCACTGCTCCCATTGGTATGCTTGTTAACCACATACATATCCAGAGGTGAGCGCTGCCTTGATTTAAACCTGTGAAAATCCAGGGGGCCTGATTCTGCCTTCACTTACAGTGACCTCAAGGGATGTAAGTGCCAAGAGACTCAATCCTGGTAGCACACGAATTAGCATTCCCCCACCCTGCAATACAAAGATCCTACTCATATAATGAGTTTCAAGCAATTATCTGTTCTCTGCCAACGCCGTGGATCAAAATATGACAAGCACGCATACAGTGTTTTTTCATGGAAAATATTCCATTTGAAAGTGAAACTTGTTGAGAAAACAGCTCGCAAGACTTCCTCCTTAGAACATCTTCCTTTTCTAGTTAATGTACTGTAGATTTCATTTAAAACATTTTTTATGGCACTGTTGGCCTTTTCTATTGACCATAAGTTGCGCTTTCTTATTCCAGACCTTTTTCCTTTAATAAATGTATTTTTCAAAAATTGCAAAATACTTCTGTGTTTGGAACCGTACAAGAAACGCTGTGGTGAATGGATTCATTGTGACAGCTGTGAACTGACAACAGCTTTAATGCTGGATTTTCTATTCAAATTTTTCTCCTCTTGTCCTCTATCAAAGTCTGCTTAGGTATGTACACATCTCTTCCCATTACAAGAACTTTGCTCGGCAAATCACAGAAACAGGATTCATACTGCTAAGCTACAAACGTTTATTCTGGCCTCTTCCATAATACTCCTCTGCCTTAGCTGAAGCAGGAGTGATGACATCATGAAAACACTTCTTCCAGGTAATCCCTCTGCCTGGCTCTGTACTCTCTCTCCTCCTTGCTTCCCCTCTCTGCTTCAGAGAGTTAACTCACCTCTAAGCTGCATCTGATCTTGCCACTGTTGGGAAGGTGTTAGGAGTGAAAGACGTTCCTGGCTGCTCATACTGCCCGCCTCCAACATATTTCATGTTCACATGTGGTCCTTGGCCTGCCTATGCTCATGCCCATCTGTTTGGGAGGCACTGTGCCTGCCTGCAAGTTGGTCGGGTCTTTGGCCAGACACCGAGGGGTTTAGATGGGCAGGCAGCATAACGCTGCAAATGACATCTGTTCTGCAGGAAGTCATCCTTTGTGGGAGCGATGGTGCTGCACACCCCCTTCCACTTGATTACACCTGTTGATCGCCATGTGCCAAAGCAGAGAAGCAAAGTGGAGCAGGGCAGGAAGTGGCTGTTCACAGGCACTTGGACTGGGCCCTGGGAGAGACTAGAAAGCAAGAGAGGCTTGTGAAATCCCATGCTGTGGCCACAATGCAGGGCACTGAAAAGGATTACCCTTCTTGTATTCCATTTACAGAACCTGATTTTCTGGGCATCCTCTTGCAAATCAGATGCAAAATGCTGCCATCTGCTCATTGCTCCCATGACTGTGCAAGATGCAAACAAGTGAAAAAAATGCCTGCACGGGCAAGCAGTCTCCATCCAACCCAAAGGGAGACACACAGTTGAACCGTACAAAGGAAGCGATGCAGAAGGGCCATTGTCACAGCGGGTCTTCTTTGTAGTGCAGACAGCAATTTTCAGTTCCAAAATACTCAGACACTCCCCAGCACCTTAACCTAATAAACATACTTCACTGAACCCCGGTAAGCACAGAGTTTACGGAGGCGGCTGGTCCTGGAAGAGAGCAAGAGTCTACTGCCAGGCCTCAGAATTACTTATGCAGGGGGAACAAGACAGACAAAATAAAAACCACATAGTAGTCATGCTGATGTGGTATCAGGCTTCTGCCTGGGCTCCAGACCCAAGCACCAGCCAGCCAGCAACTCTGTGCTGTGGTTGCTACATATGGTAAAACCTGGGTCATCTTCCCTTCACTGATTTTGTTGGCAAGATAATAATCAGTGTGGGCATGTCTTCCCATGCTCCAGATGCACCTTCAGTTTGCTGTTTAGATGTACCCAGCAGGGCCACCAAGCTTCACAGACACATCCACACAACTGTGTCCTTGGCTGCAGAAAAAAAAAAAAAAAGGAAAAAAGCTTCTGTGGGAGAAAAACCCTAGAGAGAATCCCCAGCACAAAATGTGGGAAACTAATGTTCTCCGAAATGCTTTCCGTTCTGGTCGCTGGTATCCCTGCTTCTGCTTTGCCGTTGTCCACAGTGCACATTCAGCCCGGAGCCAGCTAAGCCAATTGCTGCTGCAGTCACAGCTGACTGTGCTGCCTCCGACACAAATCCCAACCAGAGACAGAGGCGCTGGCATGGCAAATCCACACAGGACAGCAGCACTGCTCAAGTTATTTGTTTTTATGGACAGGGACACTGAACCCAGACTCTGAATTGTCAAGTCCCTCTTAGAATGCAGAATGCTACGCTAGAAAAAGAAAAAGCAAAGCAATTCAGAGAGAAGAAAAGGATGGAAATATCTATCATTCAACAACACTGACAAAAAACAAACCCTGGCAGCAGCTTCCTATGCAATGCCTTGTTTATGCCAATGTTGGTTGCAGCTCCTGTTCGGATCAGAAGCACAACAAATTGTCTGTTTCTCTGAATCCAGCAGGCTCTGATAGCTAGTGACCATGCTGACAGAGCCTATTGCCCGCATTTGAATGGGAACGATGAATAGTAGAAACAGCCACACTTGAACACATACAAGATTGTTTTTATAAATCCAAGACTGTATTTACAAGTTCCAGCTTTTAAGGCCAGGGTATTTTATTTACTTTGCTGTTTTTTTAATGGTGAAAAAGCATGAGAGCAATCCATCTGTCTGAACTGGAAGCTTCTTATAAATAAACAACAATAAAAAACAACACATGAAATTCATTTTGCCCACTTCTGTTTTGTCTGAGTCCCCCTCAGAATCTAAATCAACAAGAGATCAGACTGTAGTTTGTGAGTAAATTTCTTTCAACTGAAACAAACAAAAATAGACAAAGATAACCATCCTCCTTATACTTTATGCACAGTAATGCAAGTTATTTTCCACTCCATTTAGACTTTTCACCTTCCTTTCATTTACCCTGTTTTTTACAGTTCAATAAATATTTTTCCAAGCTCCACTTGCCAAACAAAAGAGTTTAGCTTCAGTGTTACTCCTCTGACAAATATCCTTATGGTGTTGCACATGTGAGCCATTGATAAACAAATTAAAATTCTGTCCCAGCTCAGAGCTCAGCTGGCCCATTTCATCTTGCGGTATGGGTTTGTAAAGGTCTGGGTGTCTGTCATCCTCCCCTAACCTTGTCTTTGTCAAAGGGATACAAAAGCCTGCACGCTCGGGGCCTTACGATACTGATTAGTGTGAGTGACAAAGTGGAGTAGCAAGTCCACTCAGCCCTTCATAATAAATCTATCAAAGAGTAATAGAATTCCATCAATTCTGCATCATCCCCGAGGGTCGCTGCGCTGGGATGGAAAGTGTGTTCCGCTGGGATTGTACAACTGTTATTATTCAATTACACTCTTTTCTTCCTAGTTAAAGACCATGATATCATTATCACTTAATGAATACATATAATTGGATCTGGACTCTATGTTTGGCTGATGAATACCACTCACTATTCATTCAGTCTCAGCTCATCTTCTGACCATTTATTATAGACTTTTGGCTGAAAACCATGATGACAAAGGGAATTTGAAATTAGCTGAGATTTCATTCAATGCTCAGTTAGACACAAAGGCAAAATACAATTCTGATGCCTAAATGAGGCTGAGACCACACGGAGAAGTTTTGCCTAAGTTAATAGCTGTTGATTTCTACATAAACACATTGAGGTAAATGCAAAGATATTTTTCAAGACTGTCTCATAACTTTGCAAGCAAGCAGAGATTTTCTCCCTCTCTTCCACAAACTGGGAAAAAAAAAATTGACTCAAAGGTAAATATTAGATCTTTTAAGTTGTACTTCATTTCCCAACTTAGGCAAAATATTAGCTTTAAAGATGTCATCTGAGGCCATTATGATCTTTAACTCAGCCCTGCTAAGCCAAACACCATTTTATGATTAAATAACATTTAAATCTGACAAAGCAAAAGTGCTTTCTATACAGTATATTTATTACACCTAATATCGAGACCATCATTAAGTTTCATCAAACAGTGTGCCCCCAAAGGAAACTGGCCCTCCTATTCATATTGTTGGGAGTAAATGTAGCATACCTCCTTTGGATCACTGGTGAACAGGCCACCTCATTAATCCTAGTTAGTAGATGCTGCTGGGCATGTGGAGCAGCCAAATCCAGATGCTACCCACAGAGCCTCTCCAGGCAGTTAGGGAATCACAGAGTACCACCTCAAGCCCTCCATACATCACTTCAAATTAAATTTACATTAAGTGCTACTCCATCAGAGCCGAGAGAAGCTGACATCTTTGGAAAATGCAGATGATAATCCATTAAATCCTATTATATACATGTCTTCTAATTTTACTTAAGCTCATGCATACCAAAGTGTGAGTTTGTGTTAAAAATTAAAGACCCTTTTACTAGAACAAAAGACTTTATGAACTGTTGACTTTGGGAGGGTTTATTACAGGATCAGGCTATTCTGTCAAGACAAGTAGCCTTTTTTTTTTTTTCCTGTAAAATTTCTGGTTAATCATTTGTTCCCAGGATCTTTTTTCAAACGCACAATGTGTCTTTGCTATTTCCATCTCAAACTCTTTGTTCTCTCAAATAGAAGTGCAGGCTCTTTAACTTAATCAAATGTTATGAATGAAACAGTGGGACACATATTGTCTCCTTTTGCAATTAAGAAAATATTTGCTGGCAGCTTCCAAACTGGCAACAGTAAGAAGATGCTATAAAATCATCACAGTGAAAAAGCTAAGGATTTAATTGCCCTATTACCACATATGTTAATCCCTTTATATTTTCATAGTCCTTAGTCACAGTTACTTTTACTTTGATGAGTCTCTTCTAATTTCATAGCAATGATCTTATTATTTTTGATTCAAGGTACTTAAATTTTTATATTTAACTACTGTATTTTATGTTTATGTTTCTGTCTGATTTACTTTTCTGCAAGACCTAAACTAAAATTGAAAATACACAGATTTCAGAAAAAGGTAATAATTATTTCAGATATTAGGCAAAGAAAACAACCAAGAAATAAAATATACACATAGACATATACACACACAATTAATTTAAAAGCTATTTATCAAAGCTTTCAAAATTTAATCAGAGTTTGGATTTCAGGCTTAGATTTGCCTTAACTTTCAAGTAATTTCTTTGCAAGTGTTTCACTGTATGTCTGCTTTACAGTACATGTAACACATACATATGTGTGTTGGTTTTCAACTACTGTCATCTTCGGCAACTGAAAAAGTGATGAGGCAGATTGTCATCTAGCATAAAGAAGTATAGCACCATAAAATTCAAGTGAATTAATAAGCTGAAGTTTTCGAATTGAATATTTCTGATTTATGCAGGCGGAGGATGTTTCCCTATATTATTTTCTGTAACAGAAAAGAGAAGTAGCCTACATTTACAGTCTGGGTTGTCCCATTCTGTCTGTCCAGTCTGGGCAATACCTATGTGAGCTGGTACTACCTTTTATACGACTCCGGACGCTGTGGCAATAGGTAACAACATACTTTGTATTGACAGGTTAGCTCACTAAAGCTTCAGCACATGTTCTAATTTTGCAGTATTTTTTGAATATTACAAATACTGCCTTTGAACAAGACTGACAGAGGACAGATACTGAAATGAACACATGCAATTTGGAGGTGGCTATCAAGACGCACACAGCCAGCTTATCTGTCCCTAGAATATGCGTTAGCTGCTCTCACAAGCCCTTACCCACCAGCCTGCCTGAAGAGTGAGCCAGCAGTTGTACCAAGGCTCCCTTACTGAGTACCAAGTACAACATACGACAAATAAAAAAGTGATGTAACCGATAACTAAAACTGGAACGTTTCATCTTCTTGATGCATAGGGTTCTATGCATGTTAGTCCCATTAAAATCATAGGAACTGCTTGCATAAATTCCCATTCATCGAGATTACAATATTATCCAAATTAACAAAGGGACATTAAGTTGTTATTTATTTGCATCTGATGGGTCAAATTTTGTTTTCAGAATCACCAATAACTGGTGATTGAATTGGATGATTCAAAAACCAAAATCAATCCTAACTATTAGGTTATACTTAGAATTAAAAAAAGTCTCTGAAAGATGATGCTGAATACATAAAAAAAGCAACATGCTGAATTTCATATTAAAAGCTATGGAGCATAATGCAGGATCATCCTCTTTCTTTTCCTATTTTAGACTGCCTTTTCCAGGGACTGAAGAGGAATCAGCCAGACATGAGCACATCAGCAAACAAAATCCTAGGTTCCACTGTGGAACTCACTGCCCAATCTCCATGCTTGACTTCCACCAGAACAGAACAGAAACACTTTAAGACATATCCAGAGTCTGATATCTGAAATGTCTTTGAAAAAGCAGCAGGCCTATCAAAAAGGCCATGTGTAAATGAATGAACAAGTGTTCAACAGTATTCATGAAAAATAGTCTACTGAGGGAATGTCTAGTACAACCAAAATTACCTAACCCTGGTGTCACCCCTACACCTAAAAGAGGGGCTTCAAAACCAAAACAATGGCTAAAAGAATCCTTGGGAAGAGACAGTATTACCACCAATGAAAAATATTCCCAGTATAGCCCTGCTGATGGGTATGAATCTTGCCATTACATGGAGTTCCCCAAAACCAACAGAAATTTCAACCTAATCCTTCTAGAAAGAATAGCCATAATCTGAGAGCTCAACTGAACAACCCAAGGCTGCGTTACCACAGCTTTCCACCTGGCCCACAGGAACTCCTCAAGTGTATTCCTTGTTCACAGATGCAATAGAACATCTCATAATTTAGCCTAATTTGGGCCAAGTCACCTTAGTTGCCATTTCCCACATGGCATGAGTCTGCCTCATGACTGCATACAGCTCAGTCCCTGACACTCAGTATGTGTCCATAAATTGTGAATCCAGGCGCTGAGAGCTCAGGGCAGCTTTTGATGGCCAAAATGGCCTCACATCGTCACCTGTGGGGCAGGGGATATCTTCCTGCTCTGTGCAAAATAGCTCATGTTAGAGGCTCTTCCTCATTTCTTTCTAGCTTGCTACCAGTTTATACAACCGTCTACCAACTCATTCTCTTTCTGTGACTTCCTAGAGGAGGAGCTGAATGTTATTATTTACATGCAGCACCACTTGGAGATTAAGCCGTCGCAGAGGTCCCAGTGCGCTAGACATGGTACATACATACAAACAGCAAGAGGTAGCCCTTGCCCTCAATAACTTACAGACCAAATAAACAAGACAGACAGAAGGTCAGAGAGGAAACAGAGGCACAAAGAAGTGACGTGATTTGCCTGCAGTCACCTAGTAGATGATTGGCAGAGTCAGGATTAGACTAATAGATCACTGAATCAATCCACTGACTAAACATACTGCTTCCCATTATTTCTTGGGAGGCAAACCAGGAAGAATGATCTCACTCGGCTAAGAGCCATAATAAAAATAACAGCAGTACTGAGGGCAAGTTCAGAGCTTTCTACATGATGTGCTGTGGATCAACCGGTGGAGAGGCTGCTCTCTCCACATTTTGAATTGTCTTCACGACAGGAATGATGGAAGACAGAGGAATGGCTGACAGTCCTGAATAAAACTCCACGTAAATTCCCCTTATGAACATCTGATCAGTATTTATATGGGCATAAAGGGTTATTTATTTCCCTGTCTCCATGAATGATTTACACGCTACTCTCCATTTGTATAACGTCCCGCTCAGGCTTGAGGAGGAATGTACTCTGACTGGCTCTTTTTCCAAAGAAACAATTTCGCACAGAGCTGGAGCCAGGATGCTGGGTGGGGGTGGGAACATTTCAAGTGGTTTTAACTGTCTTTCATGGTAGCCATTTTCCTCCCTCCCTTCCACTTTTGAGCCTTCTTGGTTTCTTTCTTCTGTCACTGAGTTTCATCTTCCCGTAAGTCTCTATAATAGTCTCCAAACTCCTTTGCTCATTCTATAGGTAGAATACCCCATTTTTATGTGGTATTTTTCAAGGATAAGATTCAGGAAAGAGACTGCAGAAGTTTTAACAATAACCACTCAGTGAATGAGACCGCAGTGCCTAGCAGGTCCCTGTGGTTCTTCAGTGCTCATGCTAGCTCAAGCTGTGCCAGTATCGCCTCCAAGGGCTTTCCTCCTCAAGGGCTTGGGTTAAATTTTTGAGAAGTCTGTAGTTCCACACCAAACTGAGCCTCAGAATTTGAGAATGATTTGTTCTGAATCTAGATCCAGTTTTGTGGTTTATAAAGGGCAAAATCAAAGTTTGGATCAATTCCTGATATAGAGTTTACAGTTCAGCTAGATGTTAGTATTTTTCCCAAGCTTGCTCCCTATAAAAAGAACTTGGATGGACATATTGAGGAATATTACAGATAGATTTTATACGGGACTTCTAAGGCCCTTGGCCTTCAAATTCTAGGCAGATGAGTAGGAGTTCAGCTTGAGGGAGCACATTTTTTTCCTGGATACAGTCAAATGAAGTACTGAATACCTCACTTTCAGGCATACCAAATATAATGGATGCAATACCACTCACCTGAATTTGATTGCTGGAATGGAGACAGTAAATATGTTTACAAAGTGTTGGACAAAGATTTATCACTTATATGTGATAAGAAAAACCTTTTAAAGAGGTTGCCATTTACAAATCTGTGGCTCCACAAGTTATTCTCTGACCCCCTTGTATTGAGACCCCAACATCTTAAGAAAATACTGCAACACTGTCTTCTTTAGGACTTCTACTGGATTCATCCAGAATGGAGTTTCTGAATGTTTTCCATCGGTCCACATTTCTGTAGTTGCATTGTAGTATTAGATTATTTTCAGAGCAAGAGAGTCATGCTTGTAAAATGCATTCAGCGACAAAAAAAGAAAATTAAGGAAATTAAAATATAGAGCTATATAACAGATAGAAATGTACTGTGTACACTACCTGTGTTGTCAGCTTTCCTTGGCCTGCCATTCAACCACTTCTGATATCAAAATGCCTTGAAAGGAAGACATTAGGGTCTCGAGGTCACGCACCACCTAAAGCAAGGAAAACAGAGTTAAGACCTTGTTACCTGGGTCCCTGGTTCTGCAAACATTAGACCAACTTCCTGTGAAGCCAGCATAGCCCCAAACACTACTCCTGCTCATAGCAGCCTCTTCTAAACTTTTTAAAAGCCATTCTACAGTCCTGACTCTCTGCCAGACTGCCCGCAATACCTTCGTCAAGCATAAAGCCCTGGGCAGGAGTGTGAAGTGGTGGACAGCTGACCTTAGCCTAGAACAAGTTTGTATCACTTCTGAGGAGAGGAAATCTCCCCCCACACCCTTGTGCCTCACTCCATATAGCCACCAGACAGTCAGCCACCCTCTTATTTAAATCTCAGTGCAGCTCACCAGCCCAGGGCAGACTGATACCTGAGGGACACCTCTGCCAGTCACCGTATGAACCTACCTGTATAGCCAGGCTCCATTTATACCTCCTTCAGCATTGGCTGAAACAGGGTGGGCAAACCAACCTGGAAACAACAGACCATGGCAGGCTGTCCCCTCCAGCACCCAACATGGCACCAACCCCACCTCAGCACATCTCAGCCTGCCACCTCCCCTCAGGGGTGGGCAGGCCACATGGAAGCACCCAATTGGCCAGGAACACAGGTCTCCTCACACAGGATGGGTCAAGAGCAGACAGATGGCAGCCTGGGATTGGCTGCTTTCCCACCTCCTTGGTGTCTTTCACAGCAGCATGAGGGACCTGGGGCAGGAGACTGAGGGTCAGGGATGGGGAGTGGTGACAGCAACATCCAATGCCTCCTCTGTCACTGGCTTCTTTGCCATCCCTGTCCTGGAACAAGTCTGACCATGTGCTAAGGCAGAAGTAATTTGGTGTAACATTCCTTGGGATGGGACCTCCACTGCCCAGCTTGTTCCTTGAGGCAGGCAAACATGGCGTCCTGCCTCATCTGGTCCTACAGCATCTCCTCAAGGCTTTATCCCGTTAAATTCAGTGGGGCTGCGCTACTTCCTCATGGAGAGCTCAGTTACTGCCGCTGCAGTAGTGCTCCGGGCTGTCTGGATCAGCTGCTCTGGCTCTGGGTTTTTCGGTAGCCACAACAAACGGGCCAAACCCACAAATGGCGCAGTCCTGTGCTCTGCCGCTCCTGACGGGGTGAAGCAGCCCAGGTCCACTGACATGGGCAGACGCAGCGCCCTTTGTGTCACTGTAAAGAGCCATCACTGATAATTTCAGTCATGTTAGCAGGGGAATTTTCAAATTAATAAGATTAAGACACTGAAAGTGGAAGGAATTGTAAATAGTTGCCCCTGTTGGAAGGAGGAGTTTGTTTTGCTGCTGCTGCTGCTGCTATGAGATTTTATTGTTAGCTTATTGTCAACACCTTAAATTACTGTAACAAAAGTAAGGTCAGATTTCATGCTGGCAAAGAAGTGGGTGACTTTCTCCGAAATCTTTCATACAGGTACAACAACGTTTCCACCTTCCCTGGGCTTCCCCAGCTTGTGTTTGGTTGGTCAGCTTCCCTCAGTGACCTGGTTTTACTAACATTTTCTCACAAAACAAAGAAGAAATTATCATAAACAAAGATTACATTTATTTTAACACTGAGCTTTTCACCAACATTTAACCTTTATGGGGAATCAAATTATTTTTTCCACGACTAAGAAAAATCTAGTGATATATAATTAAAATAACAAAGAAGAGTCCCATTCTATACAAGTGTAATTATGTTCGTGTGGTATCACTGTAATTGAAACACAGAAGATGTTTCAGTCTGTATTAAAAGAGAATTTCTTTCAGTGGGTTTCCTGAAGCTCATTAGATATTCCCTGGCCTATTCTCCTAAGTAATTAGATTTTAACAGGATTTTCAACAGATCAGAGCAATCTCTGTGGGTGCCAATAGGAGACTCTCCCTCTGGCCTTACCAGCAGGGCAGCATGGATAACATCCAGGCTGGGAGTTAATAGGACAATTACTGGCCTCTTTTAAATGAGTTACATTAATGCACTTAAGCTAAATGGCTCTGCATATGATTAAATATTAACATCTGCAAAATATGAAATCATGATATGCAATCAAGTTTTGTTGTTTTAATTTCCCAAATGCCGGATTTCGGTGGTGTATGTAAATGTGCATTGGATAGTGTATGTTAAACTTTCAAAACACAGATCAACACTATTTGAGAATGGTTCTTCTGGAGCTACTTAGTTAAGCGTCTTAAAATAGCACAAGGCAAGAGGAAATTATTGAAAATTATATAAAAACAAGAAAAGGAAATAAACCCCAACCTTCATTTTGAATGCCTCAAAGCGAGTCAGGTCATGATTTCCATTGCAAACAAAAGAAATCAAAATTTAAAATTCAGTGCCTTGATACCTAACAGGTTCCCAACAGGAATGGGAAAAAGAACAGGAACCAGCCGAAATGTTAAAATAGCCTGGCCAGAGTGGATACATGCTGAAGTGGATAATGTTTTTAAAAGACAGTTCTGTATGGGTTGCCTAAGGCTTCTTTGCATTATGTGAAAAGTTATGGGTTTGTTTCTTCACATTCCTGCACAGCGCACATCAAATTAATAGAATTTTGAATGCCCACATATACACGCATGCGTGCGCTCACGCACACATATACATACAGACATATATACAGAGAGAGGGATGTTTTATTTAGTAAGAAATTTTGTCACCACACGATCAGAGGATTGAGTGATCAGGCCAGGACATACCTCTCATTTCTAAAATAGTAAACTGGGACTTGATGGAGTCTATTCGAAAGTTCATTCCTGCTGAGGAAAATATGTAAGTACTGACTTAACTTGCATTGACATGCATGACTGGGGTAGAGGGAGGTGTGAGCTCTATGACTAAGATTTGTCCCACATTACATTTATTTGTTGTGCATATCTCATCGCATCACCAGACCCTGTGCCCTGTCCATGCTAACCCTAACCTCTACTTACACGTCTGCTGCCTGAATAAGTCCTCTCTGCAAGTCGACTCAGTTACCCTGGCATGCTCCAACCCTCTGCAACACACTCATAAAATCATCTGACAAGAAAAGTAAATAGGGCTTTCATGTGGGCTGGAAACACACTCACTTTGCAACAAGGAGACAGGCTGTGTACTGATCATTTTCCGTTATTTCCCAAAATTCTTGCTGTGTGGAAGGATTTCTTTTAGTTGCCAAGAGTTTTCCCCATCGAAACCTCTAACTATTCCTTGGATTTCAAGAGCGGCAAGGACTGCACAGCACAGAGGCACTTCTGCAACTCCGTCTTAGGCTCCAAAAGTTAATAATGTCAGCAGTATGGAGCACATTCTTTCCAAAGTAGTCTACAAATATGGAATAATTACTCACTGCAAGTCTGCTGTGTGGCAGAGAAATATTACTACTGTCTTTCAGCTAGGAAACTAGAGCAGAGATTAAGACCCAAATCCTTCAGTATCTAAATCCTAGTGAAATCAAATGTAAGGATCTGGTCTGAAAATGTTTGTCCGTTGCCCCAAAAGTTGGTAGGGAGCTGGGATGAACATTAATTCCTGGCTTTCGGCTGGGATTTTGGTCCAGCATAAACTCTCTTGTGCTTGACCAAGTCCATGAAGTCTAAAGGAGGACTAACAGTCCAGTCACAAACTCTTATTTCCTCCCATGATGCCAATTTACCCTTCAACATAACTACCAAGCACTGTGTGATGGAACTTAATTTGGGGTACTGTGCAGTAATGTCTCTAGGTACTCCTGCTACTCCTGCTGGGTGGTGAGGGCTGACAACAGAACATTTTATCAGTTGCCTCAATTTGAAATAAATGCAAAACTACTTCTCTTTAGGACAAAAAAAAAAAAATAATTTCTATCCTCTTTCTTTGCCCAAATTCCCCAGACTTTGTGACCAATTCTAGCCATGCCCTGGTCTGAACACATGCCCCAGCCACGGTCCATGCTTCCAAGAGAAGGAGCTCACCCCGGCTGCCTCAGGTGACAGCGCTGAGCTGTCACCATCTGCTCTCTGGAAACACTGCCACGAGAGCTGGCCATGCCATAGCAGCCTCCTCACAAATCTGAGGGAGAGACACAAATGTTCACGTGGTGCAGGAGCTAATGATGGCAGCCTTTGGAACCAAGATGGAAAATATTAGTGTAGCAGCATGACGGGAATGGAAAACAAAAGAGAAAAAGCAGGACAAAACAGAGACACAGAATTGGAATATGAAACTCAGTAAATGTGGAGATATTTTAGCCAATTATGCTATTATTAGCAACATGCAGGCTTGTGATCTTCCAGGAGTTAACCCAGGCAGGCTCCCATGAAAAGCGTTATTATGAATACCATGAAAAGTGGGGCAGATCAGTGCCTACAGTTAAGCTTGACTGACACTTCCCATTGTATAAATCTGCTTTCAGTTGCCCGTATCTTTGCCAGCCTTTACCCATTTGAGGTGAAATGTCCCATGATGACTGTCTGCCTCAAGCTGGATTATCTTGCTACTTTTAAGAAGAAAAAAAAAAGAAAAAAAAAGAAAAAAGAAAAAAAAGAGCAGATTCACATCTTCCTTAAAACAAGAACAAGGCAAAAGATTTTATTTTGCCCAAATTAAAAGGAATCTCACGACCATCTCATTGAGATTTCACTTCAGTATGGTTTGTACTTAAAATTTGGCTGCAAGGCTTCCGTTGCTTTTGAGAATGAACTCTTGACTCTTCCCACAAAAACTGTCTGGATTTGGTCAAGTTAAAAAAAAAGAAACCTCACTGGAAGTTTTAGGGTTTGTCAGCTACATCCTCCGAAGACTCTGTCTTCTGCACATAGCACATGGCTTCTCCTCACAGCTCCCATCAACCAGGAAGCTATGATCCCATCAGAACAAGCAAGAGAAGAGCAGCCCACAGCTTTGGCACTTGAGCAGGACTTCCTCAGCTCCCTCCTGCTCCAGGCTGCTCTCCCCACCGCAATCTCAGCTCTTCCCCCACAACATCCCAACAGCACAGACTGGGAAAACGTAATCCTGGTGCAGAGGAGACAGGAGTCAGACCTGGCAGCGAGGAGGAAAATGCAGGAACCTGGCAGAGGGAGGCAGATGTCAGAGACTAGGACTGGAAAAGAAGGGGATTTTCAAGTGGGAGGAAAAGAACTGCAGCTAGAGAAGGCAGAGAGGAGCTCCAGACATGGGAAATGAGCAGAGCGTGCACACATGTTCATGTGGGCTTCAGAAGCAATCACACACTGTTTGCCACAGGGTGCACTGCACGAATGGGTTGTTGTCTCTAAGTTTGTACTTCTTTTGTTGCAGAAGCTGGAATCATGCAGTTGGAGACTCTCTATTCGGGCATACGACAGAGACAAATTAAAGTGACAAGAATAGCCCTAAATCAGGCCTTTTCTAACTTTGGCACACTTGGATTGGCACCTTAGCACTTCCCTCAAGTAATTTTTGGGTGCATTCATCTAGCCATGTAAAGCGAGCTCAGTGCTTCTCTGGGCTCAGAACCCCACAGGGCCTCACTCAGCAGAGCCCATATCCAATAAAAATGGTGGGTGGGACAGAGTTTAGGCAGGAGAAAGTGCCAGACAGTTTACAGAGACATTGATGTTGAAAGGCTTTGCAAAAACAGGAAGATACTGTAAGAGTTTTGGTGTGAGAAGGTCACACAACAGCTCCCCATTTGCACCTCGGATCGGTACATGGGACTCGGCTGCACCCCACTCCACCTCTTAGGTTCATTTCTAATATTCCAGCTAGAAATATCTGATTAGTGAGCTCGATGTTTGCCAACACTGAGCAAAACTTGCCACAGGATATTTGGTTCTTGAGGGGTTGCACCTCAGACCTGTGAGAACATTTGCTGTATCACACGCATAGGTGCATTTGTGTCATCCACCACAGGGCTCAGAGCTGTGCCACAGCTGGACATGGCAGGTAAAGAGGAGGGTCCTTGCACCCTGGGAGGACCTCTCTGTCCCCCAAAGCCAGGTGTCATGAGGGAACACATCTGGGTGCACATTAGAGCTTCACAAGAAAGGTCTCTGTGTTTCCTTTTCTGATCTGGACCAGCGTGGCTTTTACAGTACTGTAAGGGTGCTTTTATGAGATTCACCCCTTGCAATGTGAAGGTTTTTATTAGAAACACGCCTTCCTCTCTGTCATTTATGATAAATAATGTTTATTGATGTTCACTTCCTTCAGTGAAATAAAGTGTCAAACAGCACGTCGGTATTTGCCAATTTTCTTTTCACATTTCATGTTATGTGCTTTTTATGTTACATGCCTGATTAAAAATTTAAACATTGTCACCGTCAGTGCTAAAATACGTTGCCAGAGCATCTCTAATTATGCTTCCTTGTCTGCTCTGAGTGGGGACTGACATTTCTGGGTCAAGATCTGGTTGTTGATATGCAGCACAGGAAGTATCCAATAGCCACTTGGTGAAAAATAGCTCCTTCTCTCTTGCACAATTATGGTACACAACGCAGAGCAGGTACCCGGGGGAGACTGCTCATGCCATGGTAATTCCTGACTCAAGAGGCCTTATCCACTTTCTGCACATCATTTTGGTTTGCAGTTGATTAACTCAAAATAAAAACAGAGCTGAGACAAGGTGCTAGAGAACGAAGCCCGCTCGCGGAGCTGTGTGGGCAGGGGTCCCACCTGCTCCCAGCACCGCCCTCGCTGAAGCTGCAGCCTCAGCCTGGGCCCCGCAGCTTTTCAGGAAGGTGATGAGATGAGCTTCAACTCAGGCCCAAACTTTGTTCATCCTCCTGGACACGCTGGCTATGCGCTCAAGCTCCCCGCAGCAGGAGATGCCGGGAGGGACCCATTTTAGACAGGCCTTGGGAAGTGTTATCCCCTTCTGGAGGAGGCCTTGCTGTTTGTGCACTGTGCAGGGCTGAGCACGGTTCCTTCAGCAGATCTTTCCGTTTATTTTTTCAAGAGAAATTGAAAACAGGAAGTTGTCTTCAGGTTTTTCTTCCTCTATAGACACATCCAAACTCACAGACGCGCTTGCCTTTGGTTAGCAAACATTTAGAAATGGGCTTTTCAGCAAGGGTTTCTTAAGCACACCACATGTGTTTGATTTTATATTTTTGCCGGTTTGTTTTTCCAGTACATTTTCTGACATACACAGGAACCCAGGCTAGTCTGCAAAAATCCACCTGAGTATGCTAAGCTCTGGAGCGGGGCATCTAACAACACAACGGACCTCCAGGAGGAGCCTTTGTACATATAAAAATGCCAACAGTGATATACGCTGTCGGAAATATGGCTATTAAAAAAACCTTACAATATTTGCTACATTTGTTTGCAATGGTAGCACACAAAATATAGTTAAAATGAGTCAGGTTTTCCAAAGGAATCAATATTCAGAAAATTCAGCTGTTCTCCTTGGGAGCTGATGGTTGATGAACAGCTATGAAATCCAGCCATAATTTATTGTGAATGTTCAAATTAGTTAAAAGGTGGTATTATATATGGCTCAATTTTCATCAGTACTTTAAAGACTGTCCTTATTTGACCCATTAAATGCACATTGTATGAAGACTGATATGTTCCAAGATATTGTAAAAATCCTTCCCTCTTGTTGCCAGAATTTTCTTGCATTGTTATTTGATCTCAGAAAGTATCACCGTTTTCCCTCTGGAAAGAAGAAGAAAATAAGAAAAATTTGAAATGAGGCTCCAAATTGAAAAGTAGCCATTGAAATTCTAGAGGCTTTACTCAACTTCCTATATTTTTTCTGAAAACATTAGAATTATTTTTATAAATCATTTTATTTATAACATCTTTAATTTGTGACCACTAGCTATGTGGCTCTGACTAGCACAGAAGCAGTGAAGGAAGAAACTTATCTGGCTAAAGGGAATTTGCAAACAGTTGCAGGACCAGCTACAGCTCTTGGATTTAGCTCTGATGAACCTGGCCTTAAATGCAAAAAAATAACCATGCCAGCAAAACAGACAAATTTGTGGCCTTCAGTATCAAAAATACGTGTTTGGGTAGCCTTTTCCCTTTAAATGTGATACATCATCATATGTAACATTTCTAGTATGCATAGCACCAACTTGCCAAAGTACATGTTGGATTTCTGGACTTAAATGATGCATCCATCTCTTACAGAAGAAAATGCACCCTGCCAATGTGCTGCTATATTTGAATGGTTGTACAGTTTGTTTAAATTTTTAACCAAACTTCATGTATTGTCCAGTAAGTGATTTAGTTAGCTAAAGAAATGTGTTCCTGCCACTTCCAATTACTATTTAATTTGCATGATTTTGCTGGAATCAAGATTTGGTCTTTTATTAGTGGTATCCTGTCTGATTAATAGCACGTATTAAACAGTGCTCTGGATGCTGATCGCTGATGTATCTGAAAGTAAGGCTCAAATTGCTGTTAGCGTGCTTTACCGAAACAGGGGTGTTTTTGCCATCTCGTAACCAAGCTGCAAAAGGGACAGTAGAATAAGGAGGACTCACTAGCAAAAAGTGTCTGCCCAGGAGCACGCATTTCAGAGCTTCTGCAGAAGAACAGCTTGGATCTCCAGAAAAGTCACAGATTGTCTCTATGCAGACCTGAGTCTGGTCCTGGTGCCCCAGCAAGGCTGAATGGTTATTGCTCTTGGGGGTGGAAGACAGGGAACAGGCACTCTTGCAGCCCTGTTCCCCACAACACAACCGCCGCAGCGACAAACAAAAACTACAGAGCCAGCAGTGGCATTTTTGTAAAAAAAACCCATTGGGTTTAGTGGTTCAATTCAATATAAAAAATCAGCATGAACGCAGAAATCCAAATGTACTAAGTGCTTCAGCAACAGCTCGTACAAGGAGTGTAACACACGTTGCATTGCGTGGCCAGACGCAGGAGCTGGGCGCTGGCTGTCTCTGTGGCATCAGGCTCGAGGCGTTTGCGGAAATCATGTCCAAGACCCTGAGATCCAGCTCTGAACTCAGAAACCTGTTATCGCTAATGAGGATGGGAGTCATTTTGCAATAGCTGTAATAAACATTTGTTCAAACAAAAAGAAAAATGAGATTAGAAAACATGCAATATGTCCCAGCATTAATGGAAAACCTATTTGTGCCATCTATTTTGGAAAAATTATTGAAGAACAGTTCATCCATGTGAAAATATTAGCACTGTAATTCTGTCAAGGTCAGTGAGACCTAGAGATTTGCTGAGAAATCACCTTCATTTCACCAGGTAAATAAAGAACTCGTTTTTCAAAGAAGCCTATTGAAGAAGGCACTCCATAGCAACAGTTAAATTATGAATACAGCACATATGTTCCATATCATATCATTTACAGCACACTTTAGCATAGACATAATGCTTAGTAACAAACTACAATACCATTCACAAAATGCATTTAAATAGCATAATTTAGTTCATTAAATTCAGTCATTTACAGTAAATCAAAATTATCACAGGAATTGAAGAGAGTACACAGTTGTTTGTTTGAATAGTTAAGCTAGGGAAGTCAATTCCTTTTTGAAGGTCAAGGACACAGTTGTTTCCATTTTCTGTTGTAAAAAAGATACAGCCTGTGTCATAAGATAATTTAGTATCATCTGAATGTGATCAAGTCCTTTCCCCCTGCTTGTTCCGTATTATATAACTGGCACGCCTAGAATATATCTAAGTCAAGAAAACGCTTTATGTATAATGTTATCAAATTAGACTTCTTTTTCTTTTACGGACTGAATGGATGTGATTCTGGGTTTTTAAAAGGATTTAGTCTTGCAAATCTGCAGCCTATTACTTGGAAGCAAAGATGTATGTTTTCCCCTAGTCCAGCCATCAATTGCTTGGCCTGTGGAAATATTATTATAAAAGAAAAGTGGATTTTTTTGGAGTCTTTCTAAGAGATACATTCTGCCTTTTGCCATTGGAGGTGCAGCGTGCGTCTGTGTGTGTGGTGTTGGCGAGGAGGTCGGTGCAGAAATGACTTTGCATCACAGGCCGACTGCACAGGGAGCTCAGGATGAATCACCAAATCCCTCTAGGGAAATCCTGAGATTTAAACCTTCCTGTGATTTCTTGGGCATAAAGAAAGGAAGGTGACAGGGCAGGGCATGGTGCATCCATGCACTCCTGCTCGTAGGAGGGGAGACCAGCCCTGCCACACTCTGCACCACCCAGAAACCCAAAATCCTCCCAGGGGCACCCAGGCCAGGCAACTCTGCTTATTTGGCAGTAATGAGGGGTATAGCCCCTTCCTAAGGGCTCCGCTGCAGGGATAGAGGTGAGGGCAGGACCAGGAATTTGGTCTCTATTAAATATAAAGTCAGGGAGGACTGCGAGGATCCCTCAGTCTCTTCTCACATCGCAGGCACAGACAGTCCTGCCTTCATTCTCATTTAAACTCCAGCATCACTTTCAGAGAAATGAACAATCTTAATGAACAATCCTCCAGCAAAAAAAAACAAGCCACTGTGCCTCTGGTTGAATTGTTCCCCACACTTAAAAAACACACACTGGTTTTTACTCTGAATTTGCCTAGCTGCTTCTTACCTGATATAGATTGAAAAGACCATGGCAAAAATTGTGTTCTCCTTGTAGAAACTTCTGGGTTATCATGAAGTCTTCCTTAATGTGTTCCAAGTTGAACTCAGTGGATTTCTTTACCCTAGGGCCTGGTTTTCCATCCCTTTAAACAATCCCTGCCATCGGAATCACTTTCAGGAAGCAAGAACCCTCTTCCAGGTCTTCTCTCCCTTGCAAAATGTTGACTGCAATGAAGATGCCTCCATCGCATCCATGAGTGAAAAGCCAACTCTTTTCTGACCACCTGGAGGGGAAAATGAATGAATAAGCTATGACTTTCCATCAACAGGCTATCCAAGCACCTTAAAGTGCTAATTAATTAAGCCTTATACCATCCTGGTGAAAGAGGGAAGGATTTTTTCTTCTTTTTTTTAATGATTGCACAGTGCAGTGCAGTGTATAACTATGGAAATTTATCCATAAATTAGCTAGTTTGGGCACTGATGGCAGCTTAGCTGCAGCAGCATAAAGGATGGACACCTTTCCCCCTTCTCTGCTTCTTAGGTCAGGTCACACTGAGGTCCCTGTGCCACAGCCAGGCTCCTGCCAAGACCCAGATGAGTCCTGCACAGCGGCAGTGCAGGAAGAGCAAATGCCCACATCCCTGCTCCCACTCTCCTGCTCTGCCCCAGCAGATGTGCACCAGCCACCATGCACAGGCACTTCTGGGAACAGGGTGAACTGGGAGAAGAGAGCGATCGGCTACAGGCAGGTCCATTTTGGAGTCCCAGGGAGCACACGCTGCCCTACCTGCCAGCACCATATGGGCTACACGAACCAGATCCAGGTTACGTATGCCGATAATTCAATCCTCACGTCTCCTCAAGGCTGCGCAAACATCACATAAACTATTTGCAAGGGATCAAATGAGACATCTCGAACAGGAAGCTGAGAAAGCGTTTGGTTTCTTGTCCAGATGAGCAGATAGGACCAATCCCACATGTCTTGTCAGAGCTGCTCTCTTCTGAACAGGGCTCCACAGGAGGGTTGGGAACTGGGCAGTAGCAACCTCCCAGCGCAACAGCTATCTTGGAGGCAGTAACACCTTAAATTGCCCCAAAGCATTTGCTTGGAGCTCTCCCCATCCCCACTCACATCGAGCACCATGGGAGCCCCTTGGAGCAGTCCCCGTTCCGCGTGGAGGACACAAGCAGCACAGCAGGCATCCACTTGGCAGCCAGGGACTGACCCTGCTTTGATGGAGGGAGAGTAAGCTCTGCGAAACACCCCGGAGAGAGCCTGGGAATAGCTAGGCAAGCAGCCAGCCACGTACAGGGAGGGACAATTAGGGCCCAAACAGAAATAAATTATGCTAGAGAGAGCAAATTGCTTGTCGACACTGCTGCACAACAAAGAGGGAGAAGGAGAAAATGTTCTTAAGACAAATAACATTCTCCATCTTCCCAGGCACAGGGGGAGAAGCCATGAGCAGGCACAAAGGACACAGATGGCAGTTCAAATCCTTTGTAACACACACGGCCACCACAGCTGTCCTGGGCCTGCGAGGGAACGGACCTGTTACAGATTACCCTGGGCACTGAGGAAGTACCAAGAGAGCTCACTAGAGAAAAAATGCCAAAGTTCTCAAAGGACAGAGCTGTGAGCCGAGGGTCAGTGCTGCAGAAATGTGTCTGGGCGCAGCTGGAGCCTCCCCTCCTTGCCAGAGTCCTCCAACACTGCAAGGACCAGCCTCGTGGGGCTGGTGCCCAGGGAGCAGGGTACTGAGTGCCAGCAGCTCCAGGAGGGGATGGGCTCTGGAGTCACCAAGGCTCTTTCCCAACTTCTTAGTTTTTCTGCCAGCATCTGGAAAAGCAGACTGTTGGCAGTTTGTTACAGGCTGGGAAACTAAGCTTCAGACCTCTGCAAACCAACTCGGTGGAGACTGGGAAGGAAATTGAGCTAGTGCTGGGGTTTGTAGAGTTGTTCTTTGTAATGACCATCACCAGGGAAGCCCACAGCAGAGCTGAGCTCACCTGGGAAGGCGCAAGACTTGCTCACATACATGAAAAGCACGCATGCAACAGCAGACTCCAGCTAGGAACAAGCACATACAAAAGGAGTTTCCCATATTTCCCACCTTCACCTGCAGAAGAGGATAGTAAATTTGCCCCAGTTCAATCCTACATTAGTTGTTTCCCCATTGGGATGGTGTGTGTGACCACGTCCTGTGCACAAACCAGGCCAGTGGACACAGTGTGGCCTGTTTTACAGCATCAATAACTTGGATTACTGCTCATATCTCGTTTGGATGCCAAAAATTAATTTTAGCTGCAGCCTGCACTGCAGGGAGCAGGACTGAGTTACGAGGATCTGTAACGGGATGCTCGAAATGTAAATACCCATGCATCCACTTGGACACAGATATCAGGCATCGAAGTCACTAAGAAAGAAAGACACATTCCCTGTCTTTCACTGTCTACCTTCTTCAGGCAAGCAAAGGATGTAGCTGTTCAATAACAAAAGCATTAACCTAGGACTAGTTTTAGCACTGATTTTACTACAAGAAAAGTTGGGTTGATTATAACCACCCTTTCCTGCTCTGGGGTATTTCCTATACAGCACTTTTCTGAAATAAATTAAAATTATTTCACAGAAAAGGCAGAATCTTTACTCGTTTTATAGATGTGGAAACTGAGGCACAAGGTAAAAACAGTTACTTGTTCCTGGAGAGCTGCAACCCAGGAAAACTCCGGCTTCCAGGCTCCCAGTCTTCTGCTAACTGGTCTGGAAATTGCATAAAATCATTAACTCATCCTTGAAAATTTTTCATGATAGATTGTAACTATTCAGTCTGTCATCTCCAGAGCCTGCCTCTCTCAGGAATTATAACTATGTACCTGAGGGCTGCCACTACAGAATAGCAGAGGGATACATCACATCTGCTGCCAGGCAGTCCTTAATGTGGCTGTGTTTGATTGCTGCCGGGTGTTATTGGTACTGGTGCTTCTACTGTTCTTACTTTAACGCTGCGATGTTAATTTGGCACCAAAACTGCATTTAAGACTTCACAGTGGGACTGGAAAGCAATGAGCTCAAG
The DNA here is from genome assembly GCF_028858705.1 of Grus americana. Classification (NCBI taxonomy): domain Eukaryota; kingdom Metazoa; phylum Chordata; class Aves; order Gruiformes; family Gruidae; genus Grus; species Grus americana. The sequence goes on from NC_072859.1 coordinate 33,342,094, forward strand.
AGGAAAATTCCAGCCTCACTTTGAGGTAATTATAAATCTTTTCTCTCCCGTTCAGGCACTATATTAAGGCTGCTGCATTGGCCCAGAATTTTATCTTTAATTTCCACTTTTCTTCTTTGCATGGGCTTTGAGAGGAGGGGGGGGTCATAGCTGAGCATTGACAAAGGGCCTTATTCACAAACCAGCAGCAGCCCCATTTGCGACTTCCCCCAGCACCCCGGAAGCAACTATGCCGTGACAGGAGAAACTTGCACATCAGACAAATTCCAGATTTCCCCTGCAGCGACCATTTCCTGATAACGCCACATCTGCACTTCCAGGGACCATGCTGCCTCCGACACGGACTCACACGCTGCTCTTGTCAAGCTCAGAGACCTTAGGCAGAAGCTATCACAAGCCATCTGCCCAACGCTGTGCCAGCTAAGGTGTTATTATTTATTAAAAAGACTTTGCTTCATTCCAAAAAAGCGTCTGAGATTAAGTTAAAGGACTCTGAGCCAACCTCACCAGTATTTCTTGATCTACATCATTAAATCAACAGGGAAGTTGAGCTCAACTTGGGAGCTGAACACCAGAACGGATTGCCTGTGCCTGGCATGCAGGAATATTACACCCCAGGGGCTGGGGAGAGCTTGGGAGCAAGCAACAGCTGGTGGGTGCCCTTGCCCCTGTAGCCTTGCCCCCATCCTTTTGCCCCTGCAGCCTCTGATACAGCCCCTGTCAGTGCCCACACTACTGGGGGCAACTCGAGCTCACCCTTCCTGCAAGTCCCCTCTTCACTTGTGATAAACGCCAGGAAGGACCACCATGGCCAAACAACCCAGTGTGTGTTTGTGAAGCAGACAACAATTTGGCATGTCGCGCGGGGCCGAAGGAGCTTCAGTCCAGCCAGCACAAGGGCAGTTGTCGACAGGTGGCAGAGAGAGTCCCCAGGGCAAGGGAAACCCCTCCACGCAGAGAGGAGGCACCAGTGACAGTGAAACACGTATTAGCATCCCATCTTAAGTGCACACCTCCCTTCTGTTCCTCTGGAGCTTCCTCGCAGTGCCTGGAGTTGACTGGGGTTTGTTAGGTAGACGCCAACCTGAGGGTGTCCACCTGACCGCAGCACCCAACACAGAGATCAACAGCAGCATGAGCAGATTGAGAACTGGTCTCCTGGTCAAAGGAAGCCCACCCGAAACCCGGACTGCAGCAGACATCAGTACCTTCCCAGTGGGTGCTCCAGGGTGGGGTATGTACAGTTTAGACCTTTCTGCAACAGCAGAAGCTCCCTAAATCCTCACAGTGAGAGGAGACCTGATCCACATGGTGATTCAAGACACGAAAGTCAGGGTCCCGCTTTTAATTTCTCCCTGGTGGTGTTTGTATTTCTCTCCATTGGGCAGATAGAGCAGTTGGAGAGAGGAGCCAGACAATGGTGAGTGAGGAACAAGAACAATGTGGGCAAGCCACACGGCCACCCATGGCCATGTCCCCATCAAAACACGGGGACGAGGTGGCCGTATGTGGCACGAGCCATCTTTGGGGCCGCGTGCCATGGGCAGCCTTGCTGGAACAGGGATGGGCAGGCTGGCAGCAAAAGCTCTCTGCACTCAGCCTGCGACAAACCAGCACCCAAACAAATGTTTCATGCGGCAATAAACCTGTTGAAGGAATAAATTAGCTGTACAGCAAGGTTATGCTTTGGGAATGTCTCCACTATGGCGAAAGTATCCGCTGTACCTAGTGATTAGGTTTATATTACAATGTGGCTTTTAAGGCTCACTGTGCTGAATAAAAATTTAGGCAATTAGTGATCTTATTTCTTAGGAAGAACTGCTTGCTATCATATATTAATACAGATTTTGCTCAATTAAAATTGTTCACAGTCAGCAAAAACAATTTCTGCACTGTAATGAAATAATGAAATAATTATATGCAAGGGAGGACTTCTGATCTTTTTAATTATTCTATTCTTCATTTTTAAAAGGGCTATTTGAAAACGCACTCTTATAATTGATTGCTATAAATCAGTCAGAAGCATTCTAAGGATCATAAATATTCTAACTTTTAAAAGACAAAGAAATGCTAAATATTCAATGAAATCCTTCAATATTCAGAAAATTTAATCTAGGGTAAAAGGATAGACTGCTCTTTTGAAAATAAAAAGTAAATTTGTTGTCCTGTGAAAAATGAAATATCTTGAATGTCAGTAACAGAAATGGAATTAACAAGAGATCTTTTTATTGTTTTTTAAGGTCATTAGGCTGTGAATTCTATAATTATGGAAATTGTCAGTCCAGTTCTGTGGAGTGTTTGCTCCCATCCATAAGGTATTGGAATGTTCAATCAGTCTCTCTCGTGGGAAAGTTAGGTCATAACTGTAAGTGTACCAGCAAAATTGAATTAAGCAAAGAGATTTCATTAGTATTTATAGCCAGAAGGCATCTGTAAAAGTACAGGGCAAAGAAGTTATGTGGAAGTCAAAGGAGAAAAAAAAAAGGGTTTCTGGTGACAAAGGCGAATCTGAAAGAGATATAAGTGTATAATGAATAAGAGCTATTGAGCGCTGCTCCAAAGAGGGAGTTGCAAAGATGTCAAATATTGATTTTCTTGTGTATGCCTTTGGACTACATATGTAATTGTTTGGATTTGCTGTCTTCATGATACAACAATATTTGTTGTTGAAGGTTAAAAAGCAGAGTGCGCAACAACCCAAAAAGTCTGAAACGTGTTGGAGAATTATAATAATTCTGCAAGGAGGATTGCGTGAGCAGAAGCCTGTACTTTCTAGCAAATAAACATTTTTTATGACAGTCGAAAGCATTCGTCTATTGAAAGTATTGCTCCTGGTACTGCAGAAGCACACGTTGTGTGCAGTGCCATTGAACCATATTGCATTCATCGATTGCAAGTATACAATTTGCTTCTAATGAGTTTCTCCAACTTTTTATACCATGAAAACATTCTGTGATCGAGTATATATGTACAAAGTACTGTGTATGCTTTTGGATGTGCTCTTTGTACGTGTACGCTGATAGATATATATAACCCTCATGTGTGAGTTATTTATATAGGAACGACAGTGCCTCTCTGGGTCTTAATGCAGAACTGAGGATGTATTTCCTGATGCTGATTAATGTCTTAATGAAATAAAGCTATTGAAATACTTTCATTCTGTAGAAACAAGTACATAAATCACCTTTAAAATTATTTTCATCTTTAATAGTTACATAATGCTGACATGGCAGTTCTTTACGTTTCTGCACAAAAGGGGTTTGTGACTCTTTGGAGTGACATATCACGTGTGACATTTTACACATGTGATCCTTACGTTGGCATGCGCAGCAATCAAATCTTTACTGACACTGCGGGGAACTTTGTCCCTGACTCCAGCGGGACGTGGACTTCAATTAGAGAGTCTCTTGGAGATGTTGGAGAGCTAAAAGCAAAGGGTGTCCCTGGAAAGCTGGAGATAACCCAGCTATCAGAGCCCACCTAGATTATTCAATCTCTTTTCAGGTGGTCAGGCCGGGAGGTGGGGGTCTTCATTTTCAGAAGCGCTGGGCTCAGCAGAACCTGACAGAGTCTGACAATCAGCTCTTAAATAAAGAAGCCCCAGGGAGGAGCAGTTTGGAAAAAGCCCCAAACCCAGCTGTAAACAAGAACAAGAATGGGATCAAACTCGCGGTGAACCTTGGCCCTGCTGAAGTCAGCGTCAGAGCTCCCGTTGCTCTCTGCGGGGCTGCAAGTTCCCCCACTGCCTGTACGAGCTGGGAAGCAGCGTAACCCTCGGGGAGCCCAGGGAAAGGTGCAGCTCTCATTAGCGTGGCTCGATGAAAAGATCTCTCAGGGATGAAAAGCACAGTCCTTATCTTTTCCTAATCCAGGGATGCAACTGGTTACGTCCTTGCTTCTGGCTTGTTAAGGGTATCAAAGCACCTTGTCTTTCATCCAAGTCACTGTCGCAGAGCAGGCGGTAGTGACTACAGCAACGCTGCACGCCGAAAGCACCGTGGAATCAGTAATTCAAGTTCCAAACCCTCCTGTGCAGTAAGTATCATTATTCCCGCTCAACAGAGAAAAACGGAAATGTTTTGCCCCAACTCTTCTGTCATCTGGAGCAGTTTTACTCTGCCACTCACATGGTGTAACTCTATTTACTCTGTTACACCATCAGTGAGATGGGATTACAGCACAGAGAGATGAAGTGATTTACCCAGGGCCATAGGATGGGAAACCCAAGCATTAGCAGTCAATGACTCTGATGTCCAAATCTATACAAACTTCTCTAGGCGATGCTATAGTATTTTTTCCCTAAATTCAACAAATCGTCCTTAAGAACTGATCTTTAGAACATCTGTTGCATCCCTAGGATAAGACTAATCACAAATTAAATGTACATTTGCTAATCTTAAGTAAAAATACTTTGTAATAAGGCATCTTTAACACAAGCTTCCATGAAAATAACATTTCCAAACCTGCTAAACTGGGAAACTGCTTGATTTCGCAAATACCCCCGAGAGAGCAGGGCAGGACAGAGCTGTCCCTTCCCAGCCTCCAAATCTCCCTGCCCGCTCCACCAAGTAGTGAAGGGGCTGGAAGTTTTTGGAGCCCTGCTGTCAGAGTACAATGTTGCCTAAGCAAGCATTAAGAGATTATGGTAATAATAGGTATGCTTACTCCAAATAAAAGGTTTCATTAATCAAGCCATATTGAGATAAACCTGTCAGTGGACAGAGGAAACTAGAAATCAAATGCTGTGAAAGTTCTGACAGATTGTTAAATAGAAACCCTTTAAAACTGAATTTAATTTACTGTGATATTACAGATATTTATGCATCAATAGGCAAGTGCAGATTGAGTTCGGAGGTCAGCTCTGGTGCTTGAAAAATAAACGCGCAGAATGAAACAAAAGGTGACAGTTACCTTTGTCAGAAATTATGGTTTATTAAACTAAATACGAAGCTCTCACCTGATTCATGTTAAACAGAAAGGCACGGGGCTGGGGCATAATTTACTGCAGTAGATTGGTTAACAAGTAATTACAGAAAATGCTCCCTCTTTTTTTAAAGTTGTGTCTGTAAACTTTACCAGAAGAAGCCAGGAATACATATTGCACCACAGACGCAGACAGTAAGGCAGCAAGGGGCAGTGAGCACAGAGACCTTTCAGCAGGATTGTTCACTAATTATGCCATTAAAGGGCTGCTCTCCCGTCAGGCAGCATGTATTTGACTCCTATACCTAGCACTTCTTTATTTAATTTCTCCTCTTGAATTTTTTTCAACCTCTCCATTTTCAGAACTTCGCCGATTTGCAGCTTCTTCAGAATCAAGATGTTCCTCTTCTTCCTCCTCCTTAGCCTCATGAATTCAGGCAAGTCATGTGGGAGAAAAGTAAATTTAAGGAGAGATTTCTGTCCGGGTAATTCTGCCAGCAAGTTGCACCGAGTTGTTTGCAAAGGGAAGTGCCATTCACCTGGGCAAGAACTGCCCTCAGCCCCTTTCACATCGTTCTTTGAAGGAATGAGACCCCCGAGACCAGTCACTGAAGTGTCATGGGCAGATAGAAAATAAAACATCGTTCCTGTTGCAACGGATTATCTAGACAGGCATAAATCTTTTGCCATTGACAGGATGGATCCATATCTAACATTTATGGTTGACTTAAACATAATGGTTACATTGCACGGCATGTTTTTCTTTCAGATGGATGGCTGCAATATGAAGGGAAAATTTGGACCTAATTTTGTTCCAGCTAAGCTAACAAGAAGGCTCCTACTGACTTTACCAAGCACAGAAAGAAGTCCTTGAATACAAGCAGTCCTAAGTGAAAGTAAGTATGTCGGTGCTATATGATATGAACATATTTATCTGCCAAACTTATATGAGATCATATCTAAATACATGGCTCCAAAATATATAAGTATATTACATTTCACACACATAAGAAACACGTAAAACATGCAGGACATGTTAGCTAAAGCTATGCTAGACATATGTCCTTCCCGGAACGACAGCCCAAAAAGTCCTTACCAACTCGAGGACCCTCTACTCACGCAAATAATTACTGTAACAGAAACAACCACATGAGCTTTCTGATAAAATGTCCTTTTTTGTCCACATAAGGGATGCAGGACTGGGCCATTATTTAGTAGTTAATAGAAGCCAAAATGGCAGGATACTGTGACAAAATCTTAGCCATGTGCCTCCTCCGGTCATCATCTCTCCGTGAGCAGCACGTGTTAACACAAACCAGTGCTGCAAGACCCTTCCAGCCGCCACTGAAGTTCCTCAGGAGCTGCATTTGCTGCGGCTTCAATACAGGAATGACCATTGCTCCAGGTTGAGGTTCACTAAGAAATGAAAATAAAATGGTAAAATCTGTCGGAAGGAAGGAAGGAAGGAAGGAAGGAAGGAAGGAAGGAAGGAAGGACTATCATATTTCATATACATGAAGATGAAAATGTACCTTACAAATTTTAACTAGACATCTTGTTAAATACAGTTAGCATATATTTAAGTCCCATTAATTTACATGGTTTAAATGCTATGCTGAGTAATTCCGGAAACGCGGGCTATAGGGCTGAAAGAATATTCAGGAAGTTCATCCCTTTGCTTGGAGGAAGACCCTGACAGATCTAATAGAGCCGGACCTGTATCTGCTGGAGGTAGGGGTAGATGGAAGTCAGTTATACTCCAGAAACAAACCAAATGCATGAGAGGAGCCACCTCCTCACCTGTCAACCCCGTGCAAGCTTTACCCCCTCCTGAAACGGCACCAGGATCTGACCTGATGTCCTGTGAGTCCTAACCCCATCCCCAAAAAAGGTGCAAGTGTTTAAATTTACATTCCCAGGCTACAGATACACGTACACAGAGATGGGTCTCAATGGGCGTAAGGACCCAGTGACCGTACTCACCTTCAAAAAACTGCAGCCGTTTCCTATTTCTGGGCAGTTCAGCGAAAGGCTGGAGAGTGCAAAGCCTGCGCTCAGGCAGCAGGCAGTAACCTCCAGACCCAGAGCCACGAAGGACTAAGAGCTTACTGGAACCGAATCCAGAAAGTCCTTTTTCATCGCTGCAGCGCGGTTACCTGCGCTCTGGGGGCCCGATGCTCTTAGGGTGAAATGTAGCACGTCCTCGTGCCCTGCAAAACGATCTCTTCTGGATTTTGGGGAGGAAAGCCATCTTCCCGCTTATTTGGAGCGGGGCAGAGCGTAAAAGCACGGAATAAGGAGGACTTGGCAGAGCCTGCAGAAGGGTGAGGGTGCAATCCCACGAGGACAGACCTGAGTGTTGGGCACTAACTGGGGTTGCTCCCTGTGAACCCCAGTATCTCCCCTTGCAGCACTGGGGAACAATTACGCTTTCCCATAGTTAAATGAGTTGCACAAGCTAAATTCATTCTTTTCTCTTCAGTGTTTTGAGATCACTGGCTTGAAAGCTTTATGTCAGCACAAATGTCTTCTTATTATGAATGAACGTTAACTCTGCATTGGTGCTAAGAGGTGTAACAAGCAGTAATGAGGTAAAATTAATAAATGGCCTATGTAGACCAACTACAAGGAGAAGTGTCTCATAGGCAGTGGAATATTTTCCCAAGGGAAGTAGGGAAAAAAAAGCACAAATTGGAAAGTTTTAAATAAACCCAAGGAAACAGAAGGAGCCCTCTTACACCTGTGCTGTGTGAGTCCTCAGAGTAAATGATCTACAAGTATCACACAGAGCCATTTTCACCACTAAAACTTACAAGCAGCAGTAAAAAAACTGCGTAAAGAGGAGCCGCGATGGCTGTGAGTTTCCAGCGGAGACAAAAGCCACCTGAGTGGCACCCGAGGGCTGGCACAGGGGATCACTCCCCACGTTAGCTGCTCAGTCAAAGGGACAGCAGCCCCTGCGCACCCCCATGACCCCTCCAAGCCCAGAGCTGCGAAACCTTCCTACCCTCTCGCACCAGCAGCCACGGCTGCAATAAACCCCGCAGCAGCCCCGAGCCAGGAACGAGCCCAGCCCTGGGCAGGATTAGATCTGTTATCCCCTGCCACATAGACCACGCTCGTTCGTAGCAGAGAACTGCGACAGCCCTCCACATTTTATTTATTTAGATGAGTTTACAAAGCAATTAAGACATTTTGGCAAATGCCGAGGTGCAGATTTCCTCCCTTATGATAGATCATTCCTGGCTTTTTTTTCCCTCTCCTTCTGGACAGATAAATGTTTCATGGTCCCACAGACATATTTTCTCTCTGCCCAGTTGCATAGAATCCATTTAAATGTGCCTGTTGAATTCCTCTATCATGTAATATTTTAACAAGGGCCCCTAAATAAGCTTTATTTACAGACTGCAAATACTGCCTGATGAGCTCAATACACTGTTTCATCACCTCCTTAGCTGAAATTCCTCTTGGAAACCTTTTTTTTCCTGGGCAAAAGCTGGAAATCTGACAACAACAAAAAAATAATGTTGATGTGGTTTAAGGAATAAACACCGATTCTTCACATCCTCCCCTTTCAATTGGAAATACCACCTTTTAATGATTTTTGTCAAAATTAAAACCCTCTCTGGTTTTATCCATCCTGTCCTAGACGTGAGCTAAGTTGCCAACGAGTGCTCTCATCACACAAGTGTTGGAAATGCTCATCTGGGCCCTGCACCGTCTGTGATCCCTGAAAGAAGCTTCTGAAATCGGTAGAGTTTTACAATATGCCTTAGAAGGCATTAAAAGACTTTCGTAACATGTTTAATAAAGATTCCTTTAATAAGGTGAAGGATCTAAATTGAATTCATGGAAGTTCCCTAATGGTCGAAGTGACAAAGAAGCTTTGTGGGGAACGGTAGGAAGCAACTCTGCTGGAAATGGTCAGTGTTACCCCAAAAAAATAAGAAAAACAATATTTTGGCCCAAAAAATGGATTTTGAAGGGAAAAAAAAGCACACTTTTTTCTTTCTGAAGCTACCAGTTCTGTTTCCAAGAAGTTTGTGGAGGGTACCCACTTTTCATAGAAAAATTGTGATAACTCAATTCTGTATTTAGAAGGTGGAGAAGGAAAATGTTGGACCGGCGCAGACCTGTGGCAAGTCAGGATGGCCCTTTAGTGACTCCCCTTGCTCTGCCACTAAGCCAGGACTTGCAGAGGTTTAGCAACGCATATTTTCTTTACAGAAAAAAATAAAGCAAAGAGTCCCCTAAAATCCGTTACAGCACTCTCCAGATAAGGAGCTACCTGGTTTAGCAGGTGAAGAGGTGCTTGGGGAGTTTTTGATAGAGAGATTATGGACCTGATTACATTAATACCTAGCATGGGTTTTAACCTGCATTTTGGGTAAAATTCACTGTTCTGCAGAAGGCCCATAAAAGGCCTGTGCACCACTTACACCCCACCAAGGCACCATTTGGATGGTGTACATGGAGCTTCGGTGATGCATAGGCCCTGTGCCGGCCGCCTGCGTCAGGAGGGGTTTCATCCGTTATCTATCAATAATATTCAATGTGTTGGGGAAAAATATTAGCAGAGTAATTTTATTAACAACAGCGGTAATTCACCGCTTGTCTTTCCGTGCTTAATAAAGGGAATCGAGGCTGTTCTACACGAGCCAGAGGAACGGCTTACAAAACTATCCTGGAAAAAACAAACAAACAAAGCTCTGGGAAGCATGAGAGCACGTGGAGGGGGAGCTGGCTCCCGCCGACGTCGTGGCTGTGCTGATTAATAAAAATAAATCCTGAATCAGCTCGTGGTGTTCCTTGGGCACACTCACGATGTGCAAAATCTCACAGGAGTATCTCTGAGTTAAGTACATGTTAGCTTCACGCTGGGAAGAGGAGCGGGCCAGCGCACGGAGGGCTCCCAGCAATGCTGCTTTCAGCAAAAGGATTTCCTCACATCCCTGGAAATCCTCTTAGCTTCTTCTCAGCCATTTGCATCTCACTGGCAAGGGGAACAACTGAGAAAAAAACTGCTGCGCTATCCTCACACCTTCCCCTTACCTGCAAAGTCAGTATGAAAACACACACGGGCAGCGATTTGCAATGACCTTCCACCGCTGCCTCTCTGCGAACGCCCAGTTTGAGTTGTGCTCCTTCTTTTTGAGGCATGTCCCCATGTTTGCTACCAAACTGGCACCATTTGCATCATCCCTTTGGGCCACGCATAGATGAAGGGAAAAAATACCATGTCACATTGATTTACTCCCCTTCCTCAGACAAATAAAGGCATCTCCACGTAAAATGTATCTTCCCACCTGAGCCCATGGAGCCTCCCCTTTCCCTCCACGCATGGAGAAATCCCCAGGTTTCGAAGGAGCAACGATGGCCCGAGCACATCCCTTCACTGACCAGCCATTCCCCAGAGCCGGGGGGTGACGTTGCACCCCGGCATCGCTGCTGCGTGCGGAGCCTGGCCAGAGGCTGCCATGTGCCTCCCCCTGCACCACCCCAGGAGCTGGTCCAGGGTCACCCCTTCCCACCCATCCCTTCCCTGGATAAAGTCAAATAAAGCAAATTTAAAGGATTTTTGGAGTCTGCTTTTTTTTTTCCTCCTGTATTTATTATGCCTCACAGTACAGGAGCCTCCTCCAGGGGCAGGGATTTGACAGGGTGTTTAGAGGATGAGTTTTAGCCGTTTTGTCGGAGATGGACGGGGACGTGAGCAGGGCCCTTCCAGAAGCTGCCGCTGTGGCCCCCCCGGGGCTGTGCGGAACTGCAGAACAGGCACGAGGTGCTTGTAGGCACAAACTGGGGACACGTACTGTTTGTTTAGAGTGGGGACTTGCAAAATGAAAATCTGAAGAATAAACAAATTTTGATTGAACAACTGCCAACTTGTTTTGGTGGGTTTTTTAAATCAGATCTCAGCTAACTTTGCAGCCCTCTTGCACAAAAGGCAGCAGAGTTCCTCTGCTCACACAGCCCAATTTGCCCAATAATAATTCTGTATTTTTAACTTATTTGATTAATTTTTCTCTCTCCCTGCTTTGTAAAGCACCCAAATCTCTAAGCTGTGCTGGGCTCCACTCTTCCTAGGGTTTTGGGTTTATTCCGTGAGTCCCAAGAGGTTGCATTACGGGGACACCTGAGCGCTGCTGCCTGCCTTTGCCAGGTCCCCGGGATGTTCCTGCCTGTGTCCAATACAGGGATGTCCCCCTCCACCAGCATCCCTCCAGTGCGCAGTTCAGATCCCAGGGAACGGGAAGGCAGAGAGGAGGCCAATGACCAATGCAAATACCCACCTAAAGGAAAAAAAACATTGGATGCATGTTTTTGCATAAACGTCTTCTTTGACTGGTGTTTAGATCCTGTCAGCAGCAGTGAGGAGGGAGCAGGGAGAGGGTCGGTGTAAAACCCGTGTTCACCCGTGGGGGTGGTGGGAGGATGGACACGGTACGGGGCTGTGCCGCTCCTCTGGCCCAAATGGCAGGGGAGCATATGCATGCACATATATACATGCATATACAAACCACATCCCTCCGTGTGTGTATACGTGTGTGTGTGAGCGGTCCGTGACTCCGCCCGCCCGCGGTCCCCCGTGGCCGGGCCGGGCGGGGAGCGGGGCCGGGTCCGCGGGGCAGCCCCGACGCCTCCGCCCGGTTCAGAGGGGCGGGGGGAGGTTTGGGGTTGGCTCCCCAGGGGAAAAGGCCGCAGAACGTGGAAAATCCGCGCCTGGATGAAACCCAACCTGCGCGGCTCAGCGCGGCCGCCGACATCCGCACACGGCTCAGAGGGAAACGCAGCGCGTAAAGCGCGCAAACAGCGCGGAGTGCCGCGGCACAGCCCGCTCTGCTCCTGCGGGGTGCCCCGCCGGGGAGCGCGCAGGTTCCGCGGGGCGCGGCCGACCCCTCGCCCCTGCAGCGGCCCCGGGGAGGTGAGGGGGGGTCCCGAAGTTGCCTTGTCCTGCGCGGCCGCGCAACCCTCACGGGGGAAAGTCCCGCGGCCGCGGAGCGCCGGCCGCCCCCAGCTTGGATTTCCCTAAAGGCGAACTGGGGCTAAATAATGAATCGATCTAAAATTAACCGGAGGAATGGAAATGCTCTAAAAATAAGCCAGCAGCTGCCGTGGTCGCAGCCCCCTGCTCCCGTGGGGAAGGGGGAGCGGGGCCGGCCGGAGGAGGGGGCTCGCCACGCCGCGGGCAGAGCAGAGCGGGCTCCGCGGGGCTGCGCGGAGCGGCCAAGCCGCGGGAGACGGAGCAGGCCGGGGTGCAGCGCCGTGAGGGCAGCCCTGATTGACGAGGGCTGCGCGGCGGCTGGCGGAGCGTTTGCCGCGCTCCTCCGCGGGCGCGGTGGCGGGGAGCGGGGTTGCTCGCGGGGCGGGGGCTGCTCCGCACCTCGGCGCGGACGGAGCCCCCCAAAACTTCACCCCCTGCCCCGCTGCCGGGTGTTCTTAAACCGGCATTTTTTTTTTTAATTTATATATTTTTAATTTTTTTGCTCGGAACCGCCGAAAGCGTTTCGGGAGACGGCGGGTCGCCTCCCCGGCATCACCAGCCTGGCAGGGGAGCGGGGAGCGGGGCGCCGGGGGCTGCGGAGCGTGTGCGGGAGCCACCGCCGCGCTCCTGCGGGGCAGCGCTGGGCAGGGAGCCGGCCCCGGCCCGCTGCGAGCCCCCACCGCGCACACACGCACTCACACTCACACACTCACACACACCTCCTCCTCTTTTCTCCTTTTTGATCCATGCAGCGATCCTATATTCTCCCGGCTTGTCTCTTTTATTCTTTTGTACTGAGGCGTGTTGTCCTGGCCAGCAGTGTGAACGGGGGCTTTGTAAAACGGGACAGATAAAAATGAGCAACATCATATTGTTTGACAGAATGATCCAAAATGATAAAGTGCCTTCTCCGGAGGGGGTGAAAATGGTGAATTCCTAAAAAACAAGAGCGTCGCTTCTCTCCTCTGCCTCCCTGCGCTGCTCGCAGTAGCCTAAAGGGATCCGCCGCCTGCACCAGCCCGGATCACGTCCAGCCACTCTTTTCAATGGGAAGTCCTCTTTTAAAAAGCCTTCATTTATTTATTTTTAAATAAATAAAGAGGGGGGGGGGAGCAGCTTCGGCTCGGGACCCCCCGTTCTCCTCGCGGCGAATGAAAAGCACAATTTTCGAGAGAAAGGCTCGTTTTGATTAAATCTGACATGCTGCTGATAACTCCATGCTAATGTGAAATAATTAACATAATAGCCATAATTAAAAGCACGCTAACAATGCCATAAATTTATCACACAATTTTACTAGCTTTCTGCCCCTAACTGCTCTCTCATCGTTAATTAAACGTGTTGCCTTTTACAGAATGGATGTTTATACATTTCCAATACAAATAAATCCGAAACCGTTTTGGAAACATGACCAATTTCGTTTCACACTGAGGTCTGTCGGTTTTACAGGCGATTTATTACAATTTAAAAAAAAAAAAAAAAAGAAAGAAAAAAAAGAAACAAAACACGTGCAAATAGAGGCCTTAAAAAAAAAAAAAAAAGGCAGATATATTTAAAAATCTACATTTTTAGCGAAAAGCCCGGCCGGGGGGGGGTCCAGGCCCCGGGGCCGGCGATGTGCCTGGCCCGCCCCGACCGCCCCGCAGCTCCGGCCCCGCCGCTCGCCCCGCTCCGGCCACGGCCGGGGGATGTTTGTGTGTGTGTCCCTTGGATGTGTTTATTTTACAGGGATTTCTCACCCGCAGCCCCTCTCCTGCCAGCCCCTTTACCCCCGCACGTTTATAACGAACCACAATGCTGGTTTAATCCAGGTCAGGTCAACGATTTATATAACTCATTAGTGAAAGTAATAGGTTTAAGGAGATGAAAGGGGACACCTTTGGTTTCTCCTTCCTTTAAAACGATTACAGAAGCAGAAATTGCCCCAGCCCTGCCTTTCCTCCTCAATCCCCCCCACCCCCGAGGCTCAGCCTCTGGATTTATTTTTAACTCGCTTCCCAGCCAGGATCTTGCTTTGCCATATTAGAATCAAATTGAGTTGTAATTAATTTCTCCCTCTCTATCATAACTTATTCCATCCTCCCTTTCCCCGGTGCTTGCCGTGTCTCTATTTGACTCCGTATCGATCCGGACGATACAGTTTGTTTTTCTCCTGTTGCTAAATCTATCTGTCTATATGGGCGCCCACTTTCTATTTCTGGCGATGTCATTATTGTGGGTTTCCACCTCCGCATAGGCTGCTTTAATTATTTTATTGCTTTGCAGGGCGCAGCCCCTACTCCTGCTCACGTTGAGCCCTTGAACTTCGGTGGGTTCGGGGAGTCCCGGGATATTTCGGGGAAAGTTTCCTGGGTTTTAGAGAAGCTTTTCTCCCTCCCCACTCCGCCCGGGTAGCTGCTAAATACTTTCCATGGGGGGTGAGCTCCTAAATACTTTCCTAAACTTGGTCACCTGAAGCCCTGGGAGCCGCAGCAGCTCCCCCGACCCGCGGAGGGGCGCGGAGTGGCGCGGAGCGGGGCCGCCCCGCCGGGCCGGGCCGCTCAGCCGGCAGCCGTGATTGAACACGGGATTAGCACAATAGAGCCCTAATCGAGGGGAAACGTTTCTTTTCACGCTAAGCACCGTAATTAATGGCATGAATCAATTAATTTGACTTTTATTGTGTCGAAGAAAAGAGCAACAAATGAAACAGGGGGCTGCGGAGTTGGTCTTTTTTCCTCCCTTTTCCCTGGGAGAGCCTTTGAGATGCAACGGGGTGGCAGCGCGCGTGTGCGTGTGTGAGTGTGCATGTAGGTATGTGAGTGTGAGTATATGCGTGAGCGGGTGCGGAGGCCAGGGTCACGGTCCGCGGGGCGCGGGCATCCGCTGGGAAACGCGTAAAAACGGAGGGGGGGGGGGGGGGGGAGGGGAGGAACCCCGCGGGGTGCCGGGCCCGTCTCGCCCGAAGGCTCCGCGGTCGGAGCGGCCCGTCGGGGCCGGGCGGGGGCTCTCGGGAAGGCCGGGGCACCGACATTTCTGAGGCTCCAATGGACTTTGGGGGGGGCGGGGGGGGAGCTATTTGCTTTTCCTAAACCAGAACCTCTCGTGGGAAATCGTTCGCTTCTGGGACATTTCCCTAATTTAATTGTATTTACCGAAATCCGACAACACGTACAACAAGAAGGGTATCGGCGGTACGAATTAAAAAGCAAAGTCCCGTGAGCCACCCACGGCCGAGGTCCCGAGTGGGGGTTCCTTCTCCTGGGGGCAACGGGGCAGGGGTGGGCGGCCGGACCCCCTCCCGCCCCGCCGGGCGCCTCTCCCCGGGCCGGGGCTTACCTGGGGCCGCGTCAATACGGTCCTCACATTCACACACACTCCCTCATTTCCTACTTTTTCATATGCTAACGCCCGCAATGATTAAGTCGTTAACACCTCTGGAAAAAAGAAAAAGAAAAAGAAAAAAGAGGAAAAAAAATGAGCCGGCTAAAAGCTTCTTTATTTATAGTTTCCCTTTGTTATTTTACGTCTTTTTTATTTCTCTCTGCAACTAACCTAATAGATTAATCAATAGCCATTCTCTGATCTTCCGTTCCCAGCTGGTGCTGCTGTTGGAAAAAAAAAAAAAAAAAGAAAAGAAAAAAAGAAAACCACGGAAAAGTGATTTCAGAGCCCATACTTGGTGGTTTTAAGCGCTATTACGGCCACGCATCCGCTGAGCCCGCGCTCGGCCGGGGCGGCCGCTGCCGAGCGCACCGCGGCGGCCTCCGGGCCCGCCGCACCGAGAGCGGCGGCGGCGGCGACGAGCCCCGGCGCAGCAACTTTTCCGCGCTGGGCCGCGGGGGGCGGCTGCTGGGGCCGGCGGGTCCCGGTGCCCGCGGGTCCCAGCGGGCAGCGGGCGGCGGGGTCCCGGCGGGGCGGGCGGCCCGACGGGGCGGGCGGGCCGAGCGGAGCCGCCGCTGCTCTTTGTTGACAGTCCATGAAACAACTCGAGTTTTGCATGACTTCACAGCGGGGCGCCTGACGTCACGCGGTCACGTGGCGCCGCCTCCGAGTATATCTTTAACGGGAAAGTAATCTATCAGGCAGTCCGGACCGCCGCGCTTCCAAAGTGGCGAGCGAGGCCCCGCGACGCCCCGGCCTCCTGCCCCCGCCCCGCCCGGCCGCCGGGAGCTCCGTCCCCTCCCTCCGCCAAGGGGGGGAAAAAAAAAACAACCCAGGAAAGAGGAGGAAAGAGAAAAAAAAAAAAAAAAAAAGCCGAGGGCGGCGGAGCGGTGCGCGGCGGGGCCGCGACCGCGGAGCAGAGCGGTGGAGCGGCGGGTGCCCGCGGAGCCGCGGCGGCGGCGGCGGCCCCATGCCCGGCGCCCGCGGGCGTCCATCGCGGCGGGCGGGAGCCAGCGTCGCCGCCTGATCCCCGATGCCCGGCGGCGGGAGCGGGGCGCGCAGCCGGAGGTGACCGGGCGGCCAGGGCAGCCCCGCGCCGCGGGACGCCGCGGACGGGAGAGGAGCGGGCGCGGCCGCCCCATGCCCCGCGGGGACGGCGCCGCGGGGGGCAGCCGGGCCGCTCGGGTCTAGCCCCAGGGGCCGGTCGGAGGAGCGGCGGGAGGGGGGCGCGGGGGGAGCCCGCCGCGCCGCCGGGTGCGGGCGGGAGGCCCCGCCGCCGCGCCCCGTCCGCCGAGCGGGGATGACCCTGTCGGGCGGCGGCAGCGCCAGCGACATGTCCGGCCCTACCGTCCCGGCGGCCGAGGATGTGGATATCGACGTGGTGGGCGAGGGCGACGACGGGCTGGGCAAGGACAGCGACGGCGAGGCCGGCAGCCCCGCCGCCCTGCCGCGCCTGCCGCTGGACGAGGCGGCGGAGCTGGCGCTGCCCGCGGAGGCGGGCGCGGGCGCGGAGAGCGGCAGCAGCGGCAGCGGCAGCCCGGCCGAGGTGGCCCCCGGCGGCGCGGCCGAGGGCGGCAAGGGGGGCGGCGAGGAGGGGGCGAGCGGCGGCGGCGGCGGCGGGGCGGCGGCGGGGCAAAGCAAGCCCAAGAGCAGCCTGGTGAAGCCGCCCTACTCGTACATCGCCCTGATCACCATGGCCATCCTGCAGAGCCCGCAGAAGAAGCTGACGCTCAGCGGCATCTGCGAGTTCATCAGCAACCGCTTCCCCTACTACCGGGAGAAGTTCCCTGCCTGGCAGAACAGCATCCGCCACAACCTCTCCCTCAACGACTGCTTCGTCAAGATCCCCCGGGAGCCCGGCAACCCGGGCAAGGGCAACTACTGGACGCTGGACCCGCAGTCCGAGGACATGTTCGACAACGGCAGCTTCCTCCGCCGCAGGAAGCGCTTCAAGCGGCACCAGCAGGAGCACCTGCGGGACCAGACGGCGCTGATGATGCAGGGCTTCGGCGCCTACGGCCTCGCCGGCCCCTACGGCCGCCCCTACGGGCTGCACCCCGGCGCCTACACCCACCCCGCGGCCGCCGCCGCCGCGCTGCAGTACCCCTACATCCCCCCCGTGGGGCCCATGCTGCCGCCGGCCGTGCCGCTGCTGCCGTCCAGCGAGCTCAGCCGCAAAGCCTTCAACTCCCAGCTCAGCCCCAGCCTCCAGCTGCAGCTCAACAGCCTGGGGGCCGCCGGCTCCATCGTCAAGTCGGAGCCCAGCAGCCGCCCCTCCTTCAGCATCGAGA
Source organism: Grus americana (assembly GCF_028858705.1). Classification (NCBI taxonomy): domain Eukaryota; kingdom Metazoa; phylum Chordata; class Aves; order Gruiformes; family Gruidae; genus Grus; species Grus americana. Next base: position 33,359,656 of record NC_072859.1, read on the forward strand.
ACATCATCGGCGTCCCGGCCGCCAGCTTGGCCGCCAGCGCCCAGACTTTCCTGCGGCCGCCCGTCACCGTGCAGTCGGCCCTGATGGCCCACCAGCCGCTGGCGCTGGCCAGGACCACCGCCGCCATCGCCCCCATCCTCAGCGTGCCTACCAACATCATCGCGGGGCAGTTCCTGCAGCCCGCAGCCCCCGCCGCCGCCGTGCAGGCCAAGTGGCCGGCGCAGTAGCCCCGGGCAGTGAGTTCCTGCAGCCCGGCCGCCCCCTCGGGGCTCCGCGGCCGCCCCGCCCGGGCTCCGAGCAGCGGGGCATCGGCCGCCCGCCGCCGCCGCTTGTACATATTTGTATCAAAAATCACTGACGTTGCTTTCGGGGTTTTTATTTTTCTAAAGAGGCGAAATGACGGTCGCGATTAGGAGCCGCGAACTTTCACTTTTTTTGAAGGTTCCGGCGCTCCGAGCGGTTTTATCTGAAATAAACGAACAAACGAGGAAAAAAAATGTATAAAAAAATTAAGCGGGGGAAATTTTAAATATTAAACGAACGAACAACAAAAAAAGAATTTTGGAGGAAAAAAAAACAAAGGAGGAAAACGCTGTCATTCTATTATAGAAGTCTGTTTATATATGAATGAATATATGTATTCTAAATGTTATCCCTTCGTGTTGTACACAACTTTGTAAATAAATTTTTAAAATGCTCTGCCCGTGTTTGTGTGAGAGGCGTATCTTTGAGCACCCACCCGAAGGACGAGCTGCGGGGACCGCGGAGGCTGGAAAATCCAACGGGCGAGCGGAGCTCCATCGGTCGCGGAGCTCCATCCCTCTTCTTTCCGCGGAGATTTGGGGTTCGCCGGTCTCGGTGCGATGCCGGACGGGTTTCCCACGGCCCCGCGAGTACCTTCTGCCGCTTCGGGATGCGCCGTCCGCGGCCGCGCAACGACAGCGACCGGCCCCGCTCGTTGCCGGACCGGCCGCCGCGGCGGGTCCAGCGTCACACCGATTCCTTCAAAATTAAACCTTCCCCGGCAGATCCGAGAGTCCCTCAACCGTGCCATATTTTTTTTTTCCTAAATATATTAATTTTTCTCACCCTGACTTCGGCTCTGCATCCCGGCGCTGCGGGATCCTGCCCCTTCCCGGCCGGAATAGGTACGCTTTGGGTTGGCTTTCGTAGCTAATTATAAGAGAAATTGTTTTAAATAAAACATGCTGGGGCTATCTAAGCAATGTTTACTATTTATTTTGCCGGAGGGGGGAGGAAATTATAGACGTGTCCGTGCGGTGTGAAAGCGCGGATCTTTCGTTTAGATCGGGAAAATAATTGGTGTTAATCGGCTCTGCGATCCCACGGAAAGGGAACGGCCTTTCCCAGCTAATTCCTAGTAACTAAGTTTTAAGGGCAGCTGCGAAAAAAATGTACATTTGTGTGCATTTTCGGGGCTAAAATAAAGAGGTCGCCAAGAGGAAAAGAGAATATTAAAAAAAAAAATACGTAGCGCATTACAATATTTAAAACACCGCTTTGGGGGGTTTAGTCTGGCGAGATCTCGGGCACCCTGTCTCTCCAGTGCACTGTCAGTGTTTGGTACTTCATTCTTTCCCTCGCAAAACGCTGAATTTTCATCGCTTTTGGAAACCTTCGTGGATTTTGCTTTTCCGCCCAAATAATGCGCTGTCTTTGTTAGGAAAACCGGCAGCGTAAAATGCAGGCGGGATGCAGCGGGCACCGGGTTTCGCTGCGGGAGGAGCTGGACGAGGCGCTTATTTCACCTCTAACACCCTTTGGGAACGGCGGAATTAAAAAAAAAAAAAAGTGTCCTTGCTTTCCTGGTAAGCAGTAAATATTATTTCTTCCTAAGTAAATATTTATACCTCCGCATACATAGACTAAAATAAAACAAGCAGCTTAGTGATGAGATAGTTTGAACTTTATAAATAAGGACTCGCTAATCATCTGACACGAAAAGGGAGAACAGGCACCTGAAGCGAGCGGGGATTCGGTGTCAGGCAGGGCCCTACATGGGCACCCGCGGGGCTCCTCTCCCCGGAGAAACCCAACGGATCTAAATTTGTTTGTGCGTGGCGGCTATAAAAGTAACAAGTTGTTTCACAGTTGTGTCTGGCTAATCGGTTTTACACAAACAGCAAATGGTAGGTGATTTGTGCAACACGCGCGGAGGTTATTTCTATATTTAGCGGATACCCCTGGGAAAAGAGAAAGGAGCCTCTTCTTGAATTCACTTTTAGGCTCAAGAAGCTGCTGATCCAGGGCTTCCAGAGGACACCGGATAACAGGGGCTCATTCCATTCCCCAGCCTTTGTTACTTATAAAATTACTCGCTCATATTTCCCCACATAGCAGCAATACCTCGGGCTCGGCATCTGCGCGCCGGCGGCGGCGGAACCGGCAACTTTCCTCCCCGCCGCCTCCCTCAGACGCGGCCCCGGGAGCCGCTTCCCCCTCGGTTACCTCCGTCCTCTCTTTCTCTCCCCCGGTTTCCCCCCGATCGCCGAGGAAAGCGGCTGGCGGGACCCTGCGGCGCCGGAGAAGCCTTTCCCGGGGAAGGGGCGGTGGCGGCGGCTCCCGGGGCCGGGCAGCACCGGGAGGGCGCGGGGCTCGGGAAGGGCCGCGGCGGCGAACCTCCCCAGCGGGAGCCGCTGGCTCCCCGCAGCCGCGGGGCCGGGCCGGGAGCGGCAGCGGGGGCCCCGCTGGCAGATGAGGACTCCCGGTGGCGGCGGCGGGGCTGCAGTGGCGCACCGGGACCTGCAGGGGGCGCCGCGGCTCCCGCTGCACCCGCGAGGAACGGGCGCGCCCCCCCGGGGCCGGGAGCACCCGGTGCCCGGAGTCGCCCGGGACGGGACGGGCTGGACGCGCTCTTGCAGCGGGCGAGACGACGGGGCGTCCCGATGGGTCGAGCAAAGCTACCGGCGGGGTTCGGGGGCCTCGGGGGTGCGAGAAGTCGGTCCCGAAACGGGAGAGGGTTTGCAGCCGGGCCGGCGACCGGCTTTCGGCGCACGGTGCTGCCCAGCGGAGACGGGCGCAGCCCTCCACGGCCGGGCCGAGCCGGGGACAGCCGGGGCCGGCCGGGGCGACCATCTCCCGGCGAAGTTTCCGCAGCCACTCGCTTCAGCCAGACAACAGAAAGTCTTTTTCTTGTTCTTTCTCTTCTTTTTCCTTCTACAAACTTGTCCGACGCATATGGCAAAACTTGACACGGCCGGTGACAGATGCCTATTAGTATAAGACGTGTCATGTCGGTCCCTGGGGTGTATTGAAAGTAACTAGATCCTAAGCACCGCGAAAATGACCATCCTCGCAGCCCGGAGAGTTTACCCAGAGTCATCTCCCCCCCGACCCCCCCCCCTCCATTATTTATTACAATTGCGGACCCGCCGCTCTCTCCGCCCGGGGAAGGAGCCGGAGAATGTACAATAGGCTGGAGATAGGATCTGGCCCTAATCCTCTAAACCACCGCGTTGCCTGAAAAAGAGACGAGATGGGCTCATCAGGGCCATTTCCTCGGCTGATGTGGGTCTCCCGGGGAACCCTCTCGCCTTCACTGCCGCCGGGGACGGGCGCTCCGCGGCCGCGGGAGTTGCGCTCTCCGCCCCCCCCCCCCGCGTCCGCGCTAACTGCTCTCAACGCCGCCTATTTATAGCATAATTGATCTCTCCCCGGGCACAGAGCGGGGCTGAAAGTTACAGGCTAATGGGTGTTGAAAGGCTGCGGCGAGCATTTGAAAAGGCAGGAAAAGATCTTTTGCGGTTAAAAATGTGTATTTATTGCGCGTGGACGTTGTTTCTCAGGAAGGAGTCCCAGCGTTCGGGCTATCCCCGCTCCAGCCTCCCGGCTGGCAGCACCGAGGGCAGTACAGCCAGCACAGCCGAGACCCGGAGGCAGCAGCGGGGCCGGCGGCCGTGTCCCCGGGGGGGGAGGCGGCGTGGATCCCCGGGTCAGCGGGGGCGCAGCCGGGCCCGGTCGCTGGCCTCCGCGGGGGGAGCGCTCGGAGACCCCGCTCCGGAGCTACGGGAGGGCAGAGCTGAGAGTTTGCCGGTGCCCGCGGAAGGGGCACCGCCGGCAGCGTCCCGGGGGCGTCGGAGGGGAGACGGCCGTCAGAGAACTTTCCCTCCCGGTGCTCCGGCACGGTCTGTCCCGCGGAGAGGTGGCCGGAGGAAAGCATCCACGGGTGACACCAGAAACCTTCGGGACACGGGCAGCGTTTGAGGACCGCTCTCGCCCCGAGGATGTCTGAGGCTCCCCGCTTCCCCGGCGGGTTACGGGCTTGGGTCCACGCCGGTGGTACCGGGGGGATTTTGCTCGGGTAACCGCGCACCACCCTGCAAATCCCCAGCGCTGCCCGAGCGGGGTCTCCGGGGACGGGCGGCTCCGAGCGGAGGGCGGAGGGGTCCGAGAGCTCCCGCCCCGGCGCTGGGGATGCGGCTCGCCCCGGTTCCCACCCCATCGGCCGGGCCTCCGTGTCCTGGGCGAGAAACAAAAGAAGAAGGGCGAGCATTTCGGTTTGGGAAGTGCCATCGCTCGTCCTTCGTGGGGCCCTGGGGGTCTCTCACTCCGGGAAAAATGCCACAGAGACTTGCTTTAGGGAGGTGGGGTTTTTTCCTGCTCCCCCCCCCGCAGGTCCGGGGCAGGGGGGCAGTTCCCGGGGGAGCGGGGAATTCAACGCGATTTTGGCTCCTGGGGCTCCTCGGGCAGTTTTGCAGAAGCTCCCTCGTGTCTGAGGCGTGCTTCGGGGCCCGTTCTCGCCTGCTCCTGGGAGGCCAGCACGGCCCGGGAAGGCGGAAAACCAAGCCTCGCCATTTTGGGGGTGTACTTCCGAGCGATTTTAAAAGGCAGCAGCAGAGGAAAAGCAGCGAGTACCGCGCAGAAGTTACGCCGCTCAGCCCCGCGGGTCCGCGGCTGCGGAGAAGGCTCGGCTCGGGCACAGCGCTGTCGTTTCGCGCATCCCCCGGGGCTGCGTTTGATACGCGCCCGCTTAAATCTCCGCGGAGCTAAAGTCTCCACGGGAAACTCCTCCCGGAGCCGTGCGCATCTGTGTCATCCCCGCAGCTCACCTCTTCACCGAGCCGGGAATTCGTGCAATTGGCCAAACACTGGTGATTCAGTTTTCTGGAGAGACACCACTTCTATTCCAGGGACTTGTATTGAATTACGTTATACTAGTCCTAAAACATTAAGCGTTATGTACTTAAAAGATACAGAGCATAGGTATTACATCCACAGAAAGTATTTTAGTCAGTGAATGTTCAATGTAGCAGGTAGAGATGAACTTAGCACGTCTTCCAGACTGAACTGGGAACAGACTCTTCAGCCATAAAATGCACTTAACAGTCTATTTAATAGTGGCGAGGTCCTTGAAAATGCAATATCCATGCTAATCTTGCCTTTTTCTAAATCAGAAATGAAAAATAGGTCAGTAAGGTAGAACCTTCCCCTTCCATTTAAAATGTGACATTTAATCTATTTAAATAACTAAGTAAACTTTATTAATTCAGGATTTGGTAAGCAAGCTGAGAAAGTAGGCACTTCGCAACTTTATTAAGACGGCGAAATGTGAGAGGGAGCGTCCTTGAACTCCAGGTTCAATAAAATCCCTGTTTCTTTGAGCTTCAGCAAAATGGAAATAGCCAGGACACGGGAAAACCGCTCAGCCTCTCCTCACCATTAAGGGATGAAACGTCTCGTCCTGTTTTACGGAGGGCTCGGAGCATCTTCCGGGCGCGGAGGCAGGAGCCTCCCCGGCAGGGCGTCCCCGGGGCGGGCGGGGGAAGCTCCGCGGTCCCCCAGAAGAAAAGAAAGCAAAAAGAAAACAAACCCAAACCTCAAGCTTTTCTAATTACTTTATTAAGTGCTAGTATTTGAGGGGGGGGGGAAAAAGGGGGAGTGTGTCAATCTCCCTGCAGGTTACGGTAGTGGTTTCAATGGCGTTTACTTCTCTTGCTGGGGAAATGAAGATGCGACAGAGCCGTGGCTACAACGATCTGTCAGTGAAGGGCTTTCACAGCCCGGCTGTCTGTCCGCACTCGCCTCCCCCAGCCTGACAAACGTGCCGGCTAAATTACGGGCGATTTTATAGTGTCGGGAACCCGGGAAAAGGTCAGGTTGTGAATCTGCAATTGAAAACGTCTCTAGAGTTTGTTTCCCCGCTCGCTCCTGCATCACGGCTCAGCTCAGAAACGAAATCCTAGATGAGTTGGGAAGCAACTTTTTATAGCCGCAGCCTCTTCCAGGAGTCAGTCCCTTCCTCCCGCCTGCCCTAGGAAAGACTTTCTCGTTACCCTGGCCGCATTTCACTCCAGATTTATGGAATACCCGGGAGATATTTGCCTTACCACCGCTCGGCTTTACATCAACCCTACGAGCCGGGGTGGAGGACCAGAGCCAGCAGACCTGCTGAAGCCTCCCGAGAACGCCAAGGGTTAAGAAAAGCCGTTTATCTGCTCATTATCGGTTTCTCTTTACTACCGAGCACCAAAACCAAGCCCCGCTCGTCTACTACCCCGCGGTATCAATGTGTCCTTAATGCCTTTTCCAGTCATTGATCTGGTCAAAGTCACCGCAGAAATACTAGTGACAGAGACTCAATTCCAGGCGACGTGACCAATGCAAGTATTTAGAAAGCATTCAATAAAAAAGCTTTCCCGGGGAGTGAATGATTTCACCTTGCAACAAAGAGCGCTCAGCTAATTGAAATAATGCACTTGAATGTGCAGCCGTGCGCTCCTGCTCGCCCATACCGGCTCCAGGACCAAATTATCAATAACCTGCAAGGTAAAACCTAAAAACTCTGTTTTTCTTTTTTTTTTTTTTTTCTTCTCCCCCCACCCCCCAGTAGGAGCCCACAGGCAACACTCACGGCCTTGGGGGTGGTGTAATACTGCTGTGCTGTGTTCCCTGGCCTCCTGGTTTGGGACCCGGCTTTAGGGAATTCTGGGCGTGAAAAATCCTGGAGGGAAGAGCAGAAGGCAAGGAGACAGGGACTGGGAGAGAAAAAAATAGAATAGGGACTTGCCGTGCTGAGAATTCACTTTGCATTGTGCATTTTCAGTGTCATTTACCACGCCAAAGTTGCGGTGGGGTTCAGGAGACATAACTCTTCCTATCTTCTCATTTACTTTGTAGTTGGCAGATGTTTAGAACTATATTTATTTTACAGATCTGTCATCTCCAGATATCTCTTAGGACCTTATTAATATCCTAAAATGGAACCATTTTCTTTAGCAGCAATATGAGTGATTGATTATAATAGATTTAGGTAAAATATGTAAAATTTGATGATCATAATCCACCATTGTTAATAGGATCACAGCTCTAAACACCTTGACAGGCCGCCAGACTAGTGTGATTTTTATGTTTACCTGTATAAGACCACAAACTTCTAGTCTGCTCATACTGTCCCGCCTGAGGTAACGCTCACAAGTGAGAATGCTGAAATTATGGCAGGCGTGAGAGGGACTGGGATGTCCAAGTAATTTGTACTCAGCTGACAAATGGTTGGGATAGTGGAGATTAGTATTCTGTATGATATTGCATTGGAAGAGCTACAAGGAAGAAAAGCCATCTCTGGTGGTATGCAATACTACATGTTGCCTAATGTTTATATATTTTGAAAAGAACCTGCACATCTAAACCCATAAATCTATGAAGAGTTTTGTTTTCCTATAATCTCTGGTTACTTCAACATTTTATCACAAGTGATCAGATATTTCTTGACCATACTGCCATTTTGTAGCAGTTGGGTTTAAATCCTTTACAACTTTCAGTCCTGGGATTCCAGTCCAAGGAGAACCGTGCCGACAGTTCATCTGGTAAGTCTGGCCATGAAAACTTCAGTATGTGGTGTTAGTTTTAAAAATAATCATTTTTTTACTAAATTTCATATCCCACCTACAGTTAGACACACAACTAGAAGAAAAACACAGCCATCTAAAGAAAAATAGAGACCATACTTCTAAGTATCGGTAAGGGTTGTCTAAAGATGATCTAGGACCATTTATATTATGCTATGTGCTTTGTCAAGACCTTAAAGAGGATGTCAGAGGGTAAAGCTGAAAGGTTGTAAAACAAAGGCCTGCGGTGCCCAAGATCTTTCTTCTCCAAGTTGGTTCCTAGCTATCGCCTCCCGGACAAAAGCTGAGGAGCTGCTTCCAGCTCTCTGGCGTGGCTGAAGAACAAGCCTTCCAGCTGCAAGAGAGCAAGAACAAACAAACACACACTCAGATTCGTTGCTGTATTAAAAAGCCAGTCTTTCCGTGTGCCATGACTATACTTTTCACCAATAACAGCCACCACTACATTTCCCCACTTCCCTTAGCTGCTGCAATAGAGACGTGAGCACTACCAGTGCCATGAAGGGACGCATGTGAGCGGGGTAAAAAAAAATAAATGACCGAGCATCCACTCCTGACAGCCCCAGCCGCGGTACAACGGAGCCCGGGGCAGGCTGGCCAGCGCAGAGTAGGCCCGTGAGCGGGGCCAGCACCGTTCCCACAGCGGCCGAGCACGAAGCAGCGCTGCCGTGTCTCCCGAGGTAAAGCTGCTTGTCGAGCCGTCATTCCCAAATCCCCTGATGCCTGCACCCTGCCACCTCCCAGGTGGCTCCTCTCCGCCCCCTCAGCCGGTGCCGGTCCCCAGGCAGCACCACAGCCCCGCTACCCGCCGCCACCCGAGGGCGGCAGCCGCCGAATCGTCCCGCCGCGGGCGGAACTGCGCAGGCGCAGACCTTCACCACGCATGCGCACTGCGCCGCCGCCGCCGCCACCGCCTTACGGGCGCGCGCGCCAGCCGGCGGAGGCCGGAAGCCGCTTCGAACGCGGAAGCGCGTGAGCGTCGGTTGTGTCCAGTAAGGAGCTACGGGCTCGCGCCAGAGCGGCGGGAAGGGACGGGGCGGGAGGGGCGGCTCGTTCTCCGCTCCCTCAGGGCTCGGCGGGCCGCTTCCCTCCTGCTGTCGTGCTCCGGGAGGGCCGGGGCGGGTGTACAGCGCCTCCCTTCCGTCGCTTCCCCGGTGTGTGAGCGGCGCGTGGGCGGCTGGGGGTAGGGGGTCGCCCGGAGCGGGGCGGGAGCCGGCTGAGGGGAGTTGCGGTGCCCACTGGCGGGTGAGGGCGGCTCGGGTCGGTTGTCCCCGCGGGGTTAGCAGGGAGGCCCGAGCGCAGCAGCTCACCCTCGGGTGTCTGTCTGAGCCGGCTGGAATAGAGCGGGGGGGAGTGAGGAAAGCTGAGAAATAACCACGTCTTCTGACAAGGAGTAAGGAAGCAGTAGGCTTATAGAACGGCGATTACTTCAGCAAAGGAAATTCTTAATTTAGCGTTTGCATTTCTGAGGAACGAAAGGGTGCTGACATCCCTTTTAAAACAAGGAGTTATAGTAAGGGTCGTGCATCTATGACTGAGTTCTCTAAGCTCCCTTTGGCAGGGACTGGCTGGTTCGTATCTGTACCATGTATCTGAATCTTCATAGTAGGCAGTGTGGAGGGATAGTGGGTTTTTGAGCTATGCTTATCGGCGCCATCTCACTTGAGACCCTCTAGTGTTCCTCATCCAGAGTCAGAAGAGAAAAAGTTCGAGACTGACCAAACCACCTTTATAATCTTAAAAGTCTTATTTGTTTAACATTGTTACCCATGAGACAGCAACAATTAGAGATCCATGCTTTAGAATCTCACAAAAGCATGGCTTTTGTTTTAGGAGGTTTGGAATAACTATTAAAGATGAAAAGGAAGTAGGCAGGAATATTTTAAGAACTGCTTTTGAGGGGAGAGAAAGAATAAATTTAATACCCCAGAAAATGCCAGTTACTCGAAATGTAGGGAACGGCAAAAGTAAATGAGAGGAGCGGAGATGGGGCAGTCAGTCTGCAGGTGAGACTGGCATTGCGTAGGAATTAAGGAGGTGTAATTAATAATTGTTCTAACTGGAGGTAGAAAGGAGTAAGTAAGTAAGAAAGGATGTAAGTACTTTATAGATGGGAAAGGCCAGGCTTGTGACACTTGATTTTTGAGACTCATATAGTACTCTGGTCATATTGGACCCAAGTTTAGGAAGCACAAGAGTTCACTTAGGGTAAAATGATCTACAAAATCGACCTCAGTATCTTTTATTTAGATAAATGTGCCTGTCCTGTAGTTTAGGCACAGGTGTAGCATTGAAAGCATGCAAGTATCAGTGTTCATGTTTCTACCTATAGATGGTGATCTACTTCTGTCATAGATTTATATTGTTAAAGTAACTTTTCTTTTCCTTGGTGGTGGTATTGAGTCATACCTTTCTGTCAATAGTAAATAAATATGGATTTAGTTTGAGCAGAATAACCTAAACATGTCTTAGATGTTACTTGTCTGTTACTAAAACAGCAGTTCAGTACTACTGCTGTGTGGGATTTTTTTGTGTTTTTTTTTTTTTGGCAGTGGCAAGTGTATTAAACTCACTTAAATCGAATGATGCTTCTTCAGCAGGGAAATTCTTTAGCAGTTGTGCCCAGGCTCATCCACTCTTCTGTAATGTATCTGTTGCTGACTGTGGAGGGAATGGTGCTACTGCTGCTGATTTGGCAGTATAGCCTTTGGATTTACTGCTGTTTCTCACTGTCAAGACTGAAATAGTTTCTTCAATTTTTTTCTAACTCAGACTAAAATATTTTTGATTCTCTGGGTCAAAGTTTGCATATTCTATAGTTAGTGGTTTTTTGCACAGGGCAATGTTGTTACTTTCCTGTTTTTCAATTTTTTTTTTGAGTTGGATGCATGTGGCTTTTAATTTGACAGATCTAGCAATGTTTCTTATTGTTACTGGTTCCTTACTACGGTCAAGCAAGCTTGGTGGGAGATCAATCCTTCTATCTTTTTGGGTAGAAGGATGGAGAAGATCTCTTGAGCCTGGTAGGCTTCATCTAGTGTATCCTCAAGGGAGAGGCAGCTGATGGGTAGTGTGCTTATGCTTGGGAAGGGAGAAGTACGATCTCAAGCCCCTTTTTGAATATTGAGGAGACTGAAGTAAGATTCACATCAGGGATTTTTGATCATTAATGCCAGATCTTTGCATTCCTAGGTTGGCAGTACACATTTCATTTTTTGATTAGGTACTAGCTCATGACTGTGTGTATTTCTGTGGAATTGGTTAGAACACGTGATGCAGAGTTTATGATGGTCTCTGTGCTTTTATAACGGCTGCAGGAGAACAGACAATGCCTGGTCCAGTGCAAGACCTGCCAGTACACAATTAACTTTTAAATCATTGTTGAATACGTTTAAACCAACAGAGAAGCCTATTCCAGATCTGCACTTTGCATAGTTTGGCCATGGTGTTCTTAATCAATAAAATAAGTGACGTTAACTAACACATTTATTAACTTTTTAAAATGGTGTGCTTGTTAACAATCCTTTTTTTTCCTAGTGAGTTATTAATCTACGAGTTTTTATAGACTTCTTTGAAGAGGTTTTTCTTCAGTGGCAAATACTAGTTTGTGAGCTACTTAACATACCTGGTTGGTGTGAGTATTTTGACCACCAATACAATCTTTTCTATTGGTCTCTTGTAGAATCTTCTCCTGTCACTTACAGGTAAAACGTGCTACATGTTTGCATAACAAATTGTGTGGAGCTTATTAAGATGATGCTTAAGTATGTATGTGTATGTACAGTGTAGTGTTAATCTGATATTTGAGCTCTCTTAAGTGGTTTGAAATCTTTTACCCTTCTTCTTGCTGTTTTTATGCATTCTGTCAGATGCCTTTTCAGCTTCTAGCTCAGAAATGGGAGAAATTGCTTCTGGGCAGCGTTTGGCTTCATGGTTAGAAATTCTCTAGTACTAAAAACCCCTCCTGATTGCAGCGTGCTTCCAGGCACAAGATAGTCACAGAATGCTTCTGGGTGGGGAGAAAACTGGGACTATCAGTAGTGCCACTAAATGCCTAAGGAACAAAACCATGGACAGTATTGTAGCAATGTTTATGGTGTTTTTTTCAGGCACCTTTTGGCTTGTTACAAAGACCAGCTATGGAGAAGTGGAGCTTAATGACAATTACTGTTTTACTAGGACTTACTGTACGCTGGACTGTATCACTTGGTTCTTATTCAGGTAATACATGTTCACAGTCTGTAAAACAACCACGTGAAGGTGAATTATGGAGCAAATGATAAATTAAAATAAACTTGCATGTAAAATCATAAATAGGAAGCAATGTGTTATTTCAAGTATTGTCATCTTTTAGTGCCTCTCTGTTTCCTGAAGGTTTGTATAATAGCTTGTTCTTATTTTTCTGACGTGTGCAATGGTTAACATCACAGCCGCTTAGAACAAAACACTGAAAAAAAAACCCCACAACTTTTTTTTGGGAGGTGGGAGGGTGACGGTAAGTAATGTTTTAGGAGGAGCCAAAGAACAGCTTGCTGTTCACCCCTATGCCTTTGTTGTTTCAGTAGCTGTACAATATTATTGCAATCCAATTGTACATTTGTTTAATCTTGTCCTTTAAGTTCTATAACAGATGTAGCCTTAATTTATATTTAGATAAAACTGTACTAGTGATAATGAAGACGGTGTAAAGGTGATGTCAATTGAGCGATTACACTCTGCCTTGTAGCTATACTTCCTTAAGATTGTTTACAGCATGAACTAGAGCTATATTCTTTTAATAGATGAGTTTTTCTCCTCCCAGTCTCATAATGCTCGCAAAGAACTAGCAGGTTTTTTTCCAAACCTCTCAATGCCATTCCTGCACTTAGCATAAGCTTGCACAAAGCTTGCTCTCTGCAAAGTTTTTTTTCTTTTTTTAAAAATGGACCATTACTTTCAGTCTCCATCAGCTAAAAAAAATGACAAGCTATGTCAAATTCAGCTCTGGTTTTCTGTTAAGGCAATCGGGAACCTCATCCCCTCCGTCCTCGGAACTGTTCAGTAGCATTCTATTGATTTTTAAACTGGTTTCATTTACTTGGAGATAAGTTGCATGCATATTTTTTACGCAATTGTTTTATTTTGAATTTGCTTTCTGAAAATGCCATCATAAAAGATCTGTTCTGTAGGTAACAGAGGCATGCTCTTTTTTTTTCTACCTATAAGCAGAAAAACAAAACACCCTGTCTTTTGCCACACAATACTAAATTTCTGTTGCACTGCAAGTATTTACAATTACGTTGCAAACTAGATTTTTTTTTAAGTTAGTTTAATTTCAAACCAATCAAGATTCTGAAAGAGAGTCTTAAAATAATGCCTGAACTAAAATAACATTTTTAAAATCTTGTTTCCTACACAATGATTGTATAACTTCTTTTGGAATAGGTAAAACTGAGTCTGATCCAATCTGACAAATTATTAAAGCATGTGCTTAACTTTGAGCATTGGATGGCTGAAAAAAGACAAACCTGAGTGTTAGAAAGACACTGGAATTTTTTAATTTCATTTTTACTTCCTTCAAATGTAATAAACCTTCTAATGACAGGAGCAAGAAAAAAAAATTGGGCAGGGTAATGTTTAAACTGACGTATTCCTCGTGTTTTGCTTTCACTGTTGCTCAGTGCAGTAAAGTTGAGCCAAGGATTAGAAGTAGTCATCGTTCTCTGAAGCAGATTCTGGTAGAAACGCTGATTCGGCATACTTTGAAACCACATGGGGCATGGATGGCCAGAAGTAAGGAGGTTAATTCTCCCTTACTTACTGTATGGTCTTGGGTCACTGTATTGTTTCCACTCTGTTGTTGCTTGCCATCTAGCATGCTTTTGGATCTGCCTCTGGAATTAGGGTCACAATGGTGAGAAAGCAGATAACTAATACCTAGTCTTGATGACCTTAGGTTAGTTGGTCTTGGAGAATTATTGAGGACAAATTTGGCTTTGTAGGTTAATGCATAATTTTTTTTAATGCATTGCTAAACTGCTAAATGAGTAGGAGCTAAATACTCGTGTTGAAAGGCAGCTTCAGACCCTTAAAAAATGTCTATTTCCAGGTAACAATAAAACTGAATAAAACCATTCTAAATTTAAAGTATTTGTGACCCTTTTAAAATAAAATACTCCATTTCTGTTAATTCTGAATTCTGTTTGGCTGTATACTTGATGCTTGCTGTAGGCAGAAGCTAAATCTGCAGTCTCAAACTGACTGATGTGTGATCAGTCTCTGTATTTGGCTTTTAGTAATTGAACTTTTGGATTAAGATCTCTTTTTTGATAATTCTGAAGTCGATTTTTTTTTTGAGGAGAGAGAAGCTGAAATAAAATGTGTGTGTTTATATATGTCTATGTGTATATACACATAAACGCACACACTTATACACACGTTCTAAAATTTGAATAATGCCTATTTTTGTATTTCAGTAATCCTATGACAGGTTCTTTGTTCCACTAGATTTATAGCTACAGAATGGACACTGATAAAACTCCTATTCTCCAGTGACCACACTTATTTGGGAAACTTTTAGTTGAATGTGTCATATAGTGGAGATAATCTACTCTCTCTACTACCCAGGAATAAATTAGTGAAAGTAGGCTGTTCTCTCCACTACCCTGGAATAAATAGTACGTATCTGAGCTTGTGTGACTCCTACAAACATAGATCACGTGAAAAAAAATATAGATGGCTTTCCTATATTTTAAAGAAACTCTTAAATCTCTGTCTGGCTAGTGTCAATATTTTACTGGAAGTACTATCAGTCCAGTTTCTGTTCTCAATAAGCACAGGTTAATAGAAGTAAATAAACTCTGTGATAAAGTTGCTTAACATAGTGCCATTATCAGAGTTAAGCTAACGTTGTGGGAATTGTTTATGAGTAGGCATCTGAAGTATTTGCATTGATAAAGCTTTTTTTCTGTGGAAAAAATATTTTAGTTTCCCAAGAGACTTATGTATGCATGTGTGAAAAGTGTCCTTTAACATAATTCACTTTGCAGAATCGCTACATAACAATCACTCAGTTGAAAAACGTGTATGAGAGAATTCCTTTAAAACAAAATGGAGCAGTTATTATTTAGAAAGCTTTGGAGATTATAGGAAAAAATTCTTCTAAACCTATTCTGTGTACTGAATGACCGGATTGAGTAAACAGTTCATCTTAACTCTTTGTTAAGAACCATGGGGAAAGGGGCAGATGCAGTGTTCTTGCTAGCATTGCAAAGTAGGCAGCAGAGGAAAGGGGTAGGAACTGGGGTGACTTGCAGCAGGTCCTTGTTGTAAATAAATATAAGGCTAGTTGTTACTTTTAATAGGAAGGTACCACGACACGGCTGAAACAAGTGAGAACATTGTCTATTATTATATACTAAGAAAGTGAAGTAATTCACACAACATCAGTGTAAGATGTCTGTTATGTACATTTTCTTATTTCAGAGAAGGTGCCACATTTTTCATCTACACTTAGAAATGATTTTTTTTGTCAGATGAGGAAGCAATTCTTCACAGTGGAATATCTTGATAAATGCTTATTGCAGAAATATCCAGAAAGCCAAAAGAATGCATAATTTTTTTTTTTTCTTCCCCTGCCTGTTAGACTGCATAGAAGATGAGATCTCTATTTGGTTCTCAAATATTGGAGAGGAATGGAGAATAAAATTAGTAATATATTAATATGCAAATACATATCTGGAGGAAAAGCAATCTGCATAAACAGAATAAATTCATGAATACTCTGTCATCTCTTTTTAGGTGCAGGAAAACCACCTACGTATGGAGACTATGAAGCTCAGAGACACTGGCAAGAAGTTACTTACAATTTACCCATCAGGCAGTGGTATGTAGTGCTATTGTAGCTCAGGTTACAAAGGGGTAAATGTAGTGAGACTTCATTTCTTAATACTTGATCTTAAAGGTATATTAAAGTAAGATCTTTGCAATATCTTCTACTGTCCTCTGAACTATTCTAAAACCCCTTTTGTAGTAATAGAATATCACCCTGTTCTTAGACTGAGGTACCATTTTCACAAAAAAGAAAAAAGGCTAAAATTTGGAACTTTGACTTGCCAGCTGTGAGCTTGTATAAAAAAATATTCTGACTGGTAGGTCTCTCTGTGAAGTTCTGGCTTTGTTTTGAATTGACTGGAAAGGTCAAGAAAAAAATTTTTAGTAGGCTTACATGAGAGATCGTGGAGAAGCTTGTTCACCTCATTTAAAAAAAAAAATCCGTTCAGCTTCTTGAGTTCTAGTTCTCTAATGCGCAAAACGTCTCCTGATTATCAGCACTGACAAAACCAAAATGCACTCTGCTCATCTCCCTAAGCTGAGAGGCAGGGGTGTGCCAGTAAATGCAGAGACTTGAATTCTTGGGCTGGAGGCATAGGCCGTTTTTCAAACCTACATGTTCATTTTTCACACCTGTGTTCTTAATACGGATTTTAAAATGTGGGTGACTGGAATCTAGATCTAAGGATAACGAACTTAATTTATACAGATCACTTAAAACTGTAGGAAAATTATTCCAAATATTTTATTTATTTTTACATGATTTCTAATATTCCTTAGAGCTTGCATGGAACAGTAAAAATTATTTAGTCCATGTATATACTACAACACAAATTGGAATAAGTTGAAACTCCGGGTCATCTTCCAACAGGAATAGTTGCATTGTGTTTGTCTGGAGTAATTTTTTCCTCAGCTATCTGTTGGGGAACAGCCCGATCCGACAGAATAGAACATTAATTCAATTGTATTTCTATAAATATATGTGGGGCCAAGTCTGAAAGTACGGCACTCTGTGGAACTCTGCAGATGACTCTCAATTGTCATTTTGGATCAACCTATTGTATCTGTATTATTGTTTCTCTTTTATGTTTTCTGGGATATCCAAACCCCTCGTTATGCCAGATAATGGAGATATAGGATAATAAGAGTTGGAAGCTTTCATCCACTCTGCTATGTGGCTCCATACGTACTTAAATTTAAGAGTTACAGCAGTCGTTATTTCTAGGCATTCCTGCGGGCCACATGAAACTGTATTGCACGTTGGGTTTAGCCTATGGGCTGGTGATTGGGCATCTCAGTCTTGTGTTTGCTCTTCATTTCATTTATAACAGAATTTTTTTTATTGGGTCAGCTCTGAGAATTGAATCTCTAGTACAGTGAAGTCATATTCAGTCTTGGGTGTTTAGAAAAGAACATTTTGGCTGACATGCAGGGGATTACATTCTGGAATACTAAACTGTCTTTCCTGTATTATAGAAGCGTGCAATGTGAAAAGATGTTATACTTTGTTATGTAAAAATAGCGTTCAAATTTGAAGTTGAGATTCTAATAGCTTCTAGTGCTGTTATTTGTTTAGTATTTAGAAAAACTGTCTGTGCAGCACGCACATGTTCTGTAAATTTGTCTAGGTAAATATAGAGAGTAGCTCTCTTGTGAGGACGTAGTCCTATAAGATCTCTTGATCTTTTCACAGACTTGTCACGTTTACTGTTAAACAGACGTGTATAGGTTATGCAGCTGCATGTTCCATGCTTATTTTCTTTGATCCAAAACAAATGTTTATTTTTAAAAGAATGCTGCAATAAACTACGGTATGGTTTATACTTGGTTTCCTTGTGTGAGATTTCTCTGAGCCGGAGGCCAGAATTTAAATGTTTCTTTTTTATATTATTCTTTAGAGCCTTGACATTATTTATTAAAGAACATCCTTTCTTATTATATTGCTAATTAAAAACTGTGAAGGCTTTTTTGCTAAATATTACTGGGTATAGGGAGTATTTTTTTGCTGTTGAAACTATGGACTTATGGAAGGTAAAATTAAAAAATAAAACAAAAAACCCCGAAACTGGGAAGTTTACTACTAAGATGCAGACTGTTACAATCTGCATGAAGAATCTGCACTGCCTTAGCATGAGTGATCTTGAATCGTAGGATAAGAAGCAGAGATGCAACTCAAAGAAATGTGATTTATCATCTGTTCATAAGATACTTCAGGCAGCTCATAAGGAATTCAAGAAATATCATTTACTGTAATAAATGTCAAAAATTGGCTGCATTTGAAGAGAGAAACTGGAAAAGCCAAGAGCCTTGCCCCTTGGGTGTTAGACTAGTCAGTCTGTTTCACTGTAAGATATATAGGGGCTGATGCCTTATTTTTTGTAACTTCTGTTTTCCCTTGGATAAAACCTTCTGTTTCTCATCTGGAAGAGGTGACTTAATTGACTGCTGCCATCCTTCCATAGAAATACCGACACAGTGTAATTACAAATGGGAAAATCCTTTTCCTTTCTCTCACGTGATCCGCCTGAGTTTTGAGGTAGAACTAGGTAAAGTGGTTGTGGCTGACATATCTGATTGAGGTTCATGACCTTGTGTTGGCTGTTTCAGGAGATGTTACTCTGATAACTCAGTGTTGCCTTCTAAGGAACTCTTTAGGCCCCTGACTCCTACGTTCATGCTGACAGAATTGCCTAGGTGCACCTGCTGTGGCATAGTTTTCTTCCGGACCTACGCTACTTCTCTGAGTCATATCTTTATGCCACCCTTTTCCACTTCTGTTCAGCTGCTTTCCATCAGTATAACTTCAAGTGATGTTTTTTCAGAATTTTCGTATTAAGATCTGTTGAGTAGAAGCAGTGCACAACTTTGCTGCGTTACAGTCTAAAAGAGTAGCAGATAAAGTTTAACTATTTGGAAGTCATTGTCACATATTAAATGTGCTCTCCAAGTCCAGAAAAAAGGAATCTAGGATTGATATAAGGAAAATAATTTCTATTGAAATTTCCTTTTAACTACATTGGTTTAATTTCCTTTTTGGCAAATTAACTGCTGTCTTCTGGAGTAATTAACATGCATGAAAAATGTAGGTTGGGTTTGTAGATGGAGGTGAGGACCTGCAAAGCCTATCATGCAAACAAATCTACAGCTACAGTAGATGCGTACAACTAGTTTTGTGCAGGCTTTGTCTTAGTCTCTGGATTTGTGTCAAACTGTATTCACATTAGGGATTTTTCCCTCTCCAGGTAAGTAAGCTCTAGCTCTTTTTAAATCTTCTGTTTTGCAAACACAAGTGAGTGTACTCTGAATCACTTTTGCTTTTGTTTTGTTGCTTGAGATTTTTTTGTATAAAGTAAAATAAAATGGATATAGAAGTTGCTAACTTCCTTTTGGACTTTGAATACGTTGATAAAAATATTTGGTTTAATGTTCAGCCTTTTCCTCAGGGTAAAACAAAGCTGGAAATGTAGATCCTTCTTTAATTTTTTTTTTTTAGGTACTTCAATACAAGTGATAACAACCTACAGTACTGGGGCCTTGATTATCCACCTCTTACTGCCTATCACAGTTTTCTGTGTGCTTACATGTAAGTTCATTATTTTAAATAGTTACTTCTGTGGAGAATACAAAATACCAAATTTACCTTCCCCCCCCTTTCTCTCCTGAGAAGAGAAACTAGTAGCTAAAAACTACCAGTCTGGGCAGCTGATGAAACAGAAAGTATTATTTGCTACTTTAAAGCTAGGGAAATAGATTTTATATGTATCCTTATTGCATAAAACTAATATTGCTATTTTTCTGTCTTGTAATTATTAGAAGGGGAGCTGAAGGGTTACATTCTTCTTTTTGCCAGATCCTTAAATTGTGGCAGATTTAGATCTGACTGAGATTTTTAGCTTTTCATATAAGCTGCTGTTGGATCAGTGATGCACAGAGAAACGTGCTGTTAGGAATTGGGTGCCTCACATGGGAAACCTCTCTTGTATTGAGAGCCCAAGTGACATTTGATGACTGGATATCATGTAAATAGAATTCTGTTATTGGAATACTTTTTCCACAAGGGCTTTACTGCTGTTGGAATGAGACTTATGGAATAAGAATGTAGGTTAAAGTGCACAGGCACAGTTATGTGGGGCATCTATGTGAACTGTAAATGGTTTATATTTAATACTTAAGTATGAAAGGTATTTACAATTGTTTTTTTAAAAGTCAGTGGAACTAGACTCAAGGTGGTTGTCTTGTCCTAATAAATATTGTATTCCGTTTTTACTGTTTTCAAAGATACTTTTTTTAATTGCGAAATAGCAGCTAAAGTCTAGAGTGTAAACTGATCTAGTGGTGAGGAAAATCTTTCATTGATCACTATTGCTCTTTGAAATATTTCTTCTCATTCATCTTAATTCTTGGACTATGCTCCTGTGCATGTCATCTTTATTGCTGAAAGGAGTGTAAAGGGAAATGAGAACTGTCTACGTTTTGATGTGTCTGTACTTTGTTTTACAGTGCAAAGTTAATAAATCCTGATTGGATTGCTCTGCACACATCTCGGGGGTATGAGAGTCAGCCACATAAGTTATTTATGCGTACAACAGGTAGGAAAATTATATTTCCTTAGGATGATCATACAGATTTGTCTCGCTTACTAATTTAGCATGTTTAATATCACACAGCTTCTCTGTCTTCGCCAGATTATTCTCAGTTCTTTGACTTGGGGGCTTTGCAGGTCCATTTATGAACCAAACTCCTGTGTTCTTTTCTCTTCTGCCATTGTTTGTGAAGCTGATAAATATAAAATATACAAACAAGTTTTCAACCAAATTGGTTCAGTAAAAACTCTAAAACAAAGCCACTTTTTTGCAGCATAGACCCATTTTTTAATTTTCAAAATAGTATTGTTTTTCCTTCTGTTCTGATAAATACGTTTTTCATTTTCAGCCTAGCTTACTTTTTATTGTAAAATTGTTTTGCATATAGACTGGCATTCACTGACTTAAAAGCCTCTTGAGGTCTCGGACCTTTATTACAAGCTGTTATACTTTATCTGAAAGGGAGTGATATTTGATATTTTTAAAGATGTCACTTTTCTTTCGAACGGTCACCACTTTCTAGAGTAAACCTCTGTTAGGAAAAAAGTAACAATGTACTTTATCACTTTTATCCTAAATTTCATTTTCCTGCAGTCACTCTTCTGACCATTTGATTATTTTGATATGGCTTTACAAAGAAAAGGATAAAACAAGTGCAGAAACAAAATTATAGATAACTTAATTCAGTACCTGTATCAGTAGGACAGCAAACAACGTGGCCAGTGAGCTCTTGTTTTCTAAGCAACGGCAGACATGATATTATCCAGTTACTATTTTATTTCATTTTAAATCTGCCTTTTGCTTTGCGTAACAGTAGAGTTCCGCAAAATGCTTTCTGATTGCAACAGCAGAATTTGTTGTTCATCAATAGCTTTTCTGTACTTCACAAACCTCTTGGTCTGGTCTCTAGTAATTGATTGAATTGAAAAAAAATAAAAATCACTAGAACTTAATTACCCTTGAAATGGTCTTTATTAATTTTGAAATCAACTCACTTGACAACCCACTGATGGATCTAGGAAAAGCGATAACCCTTTTTTAACAATAGCTATTAGAAGAATACATTAAAATAATTCAGAATGGTCAATGTCAGCTGTTGGTATTACACCTTTATTTTCAGTGTCAGTGTATTTGTTTTGCTAATGCTGTGGGTATATTTGTTTAATTGTGGCTTAAGCCTGTAAAATGATTCATCACGGAATAACTGATATTTGTAAACATTTTCTTCCAAAGCCCATGACTAAAAAGAGGTGAAGTATACTTCCCTCTTGGAAGGGAAGTTTCTTTTTCTGAAATTGGTTTATAATCTGAGATTTTTCTTAGGCTCTTAAGACAGCGCTCAAGTAGAACTCACTTGGTGGTTTAAGCATGAGCAGGAGTTGACACAATTCTAGGCAGGTGAACCTGCTAGTTCTGTTTTCTTGTTGACTCTTACATATATTTGCTGTAGGCGGATGATACTAGTTTTGGTCTGTTTGTCCACATCACTAGTAATTCACACAGATACATTGGAGATTATAACAATCTAGAGCTTCTTAATTATTTGTGTCTTCAGACTATCTGTTCCATCAAACAACTTGACTGGATCTAGTCGTGGTTGATTTCTTTTGAGAATTAAGAATGCCTTCTCTCATTTCGGCATGTGAGGAACTAGAGTGTGCTCCCTTATTGACTGAGGCTGTGCCAGAAGCCAAAACAGCTGAACACATGGAAGCAGCAGCTTTTGGACATCAGAAATGATAGCATTGGAAACATTAACAAGATCAAATTCTGTAGACCGATTTCTTCTTGTCCTTTGAAGTGGAACTACCCAGTTTATTCTAATGAAAAACTTTCTGATATTTTAATGTTTATTTGCCTGTATTTTTTCCTTGTCTTCCCCAAAACAATTGGGGAAAAAAAAAAAAGCCGTGGTGTAACTGCCAAACTGGAGCTATCTTTAAAACAGTGGAACATTCTGTAATGCACTGTAAGACCATAGTTTCAGCTGAATATGCTTTTCTATTGTCACATGACTTTTGAACTTCAGTTGAATTGAATGAGTTAAGTGAAGTTTTCAGTAAGGGTACAGGTGCAAACCCCACATTCAAAAGGCAGGCAAGTAATCTCGCTCCAACGCTGCATAGTTATCACCTGAGGTTTTTCACACCACATACAACCAAGATGCGGAGCATTAAGAAGGTAAAACTGTAAGCAGGGTCAGTGATTCACAATCCACATGAAAACGCACAACCTGAATAGCATTAAGATGAGGTATGTGGGAGGATTCTAACGTAAAGTTAATCTTTATTTTTCAGTGTTTGTTGCTGATTTGCTGATTTATATTCCTGCAGTTATTTTATATTGTTTTTCCTTGAAAGAAACATCTACTAAGAAGAAGGCAAGTATCTGGTGTGTGTGTAAATTAAAAACCAAAGAAAACATACTGTTAAAACAGGGTAGAAATGTAACAATATGAGAGTTAATTAACGTATACAACACCGTGATGGCTTCAACTGACATAAAACTAATGACAATCAGTATATCTCATATTAAAGGCTTTTCATTTAAAAAGATAAAAAAAAAAGCCATTAACTTATCTTACAGCAATTATTTTAATGCTTTCAATAACAATAACAAGATGCTCTGAAGTTTAGTAGTCATGAACTCCTGGTTTATATTTCTTTCTGAATTTATTACTTGGGTAGTAAAAAGAAGATTTGTGCTGTGACATGGGGGAATCTAGGAACTGCTTTGTCTTGCACGCTCTTTACGGTAGAACCAATACTTTTTGGAATAATAAGTCTTCTGATTTTTGGAGCGGTTCCAATGTTTAAGATGGGTGTGGGTGATCTCTGAGCTGACTGGCAAAGGGTAAGCTGGTCTCCATTCAATATTTTCTTATTTATGGAAAATCTTTATCCTTTTTTATTCCTCAAAATATTACCTACAGAAGATTACTTGTAGAGAATAAGATTCCTGCATAGATGATGCACCCTGGAGGGGCAAATTTTTGTACTGGAAAAGTAGTATAAGTTCTTCTGTCTAATGTCTGACTTAGAAATAATTATTTTTCCCCTCTCTTTTTTTGATCCTTCTTCCCAGGTTTCCAGTGCTCTCTGCATACTGCTTTATCCAGGCCTCATTCTTATTGACCACGGACACTTCCAGTATCCTTGTTCTGCAGTGAAATGAGTTTCCATTTATGAAGTAACACTGTTCTTTAGTACTTGTCTTTAGCTGGGCAGGTGATTTCTTTTGTATACAAAGTCATCTGAGGGGTTTCTGCCTACCCCAAAGCAGAGATATTAAGGAAAGGTGTAAGTCTGAAATATATTGGAGATAAATAGTTGATATTGGGACAAATCATTCCAAACATGAATAGCATTCTTTCTGTGCCTCAAGCTCATATTTCTGTCGGTCACTTTATTGCAGAAAATGTCAATGGTACTGTGACAGTGAAAAGAATGATGGCTTGTGCTCCCATGATTTGTGCTTGGAAAGAGAATCACCTTAGATCTTCTTGAGATGGCAGAGGAGTGTGTCAAGTACACTTGTGTAAAATGTTCAGTTGTATAATGTTTGCCATTCTGTCTTGCCTTTACGATTACTTGCGATTTGCATTCATTTTATGCCTAACCATTTAAAAGCTAGGCATCTAATATGAGTTAGGCTGTCAGAACTAACTAGTCAATATAGGTGTCAGATGCCTTCAAAGGTGGGTCTTTTTAAATAAGATTTCTGGTTTTACACTTGTTTTGCACATCAACAAGCAAATGCTGTTAGTTGACTACTCCAGGCTGTACTGTTCAGTGCTGTCGAGCCAGAGGGACGCAATCCTGGAGTTGTGATAAATGTAGATCTTTAAATATTCCAAGGAGATACTGAATCTCAGCATCTACTACTAAATCAAGTTTTGACAATCAAATAGTTTGCTAATTTGTGGTTTTCTTCCAAGAGTGCATGGTGAACTTGGGAGATAATAGATCTTAGCAGATTTTGAAGGAAAAAATTATAATGGTATTGAATATTTGAATTACAGTTCAGAAATTCTGACATTCTTTTTTTGGCCTGACTCTTTAAAGATGTAGATCATCTGGAGACATCACTTACAAGAATGGGGATGGGAATGAACACAATTCATCTTATGTGAGAGAAGCTGGTGGTCAGAAGGCGGCGCAGGGTTACAGCTTTCTAACATGTAAAAGATGTACAAAGAGAAAGGCAATAATCTGTGTGACTTAGGTTAGATAGGGTAAGAAGTAATGGCCGGAATGTACCATAGGGAATATTTGGGTTTTTTTTAAATACATGGAAAAATCTTTTGAACCTCATTACAGTGAAATGCTGGAATGGATTGTCTGTGGATGTTGTGGAATCTGCAGCATCAAGACCTGAAAAGGTTCAGCAAACCTGCTGTCAAGGGTGTAGGAGACACTGTTGAAGCAGACCGATGTACTGCATAATCTCCTGTGGTCTCTTCCAGCCCCGTGGCTTTTACGTGAATAACTTGGCTATCTGTGACTAGCTCCCAAGATGTCAATAGATTTACTTAACCTTAACTGCTGCACATCTTTGCAAGATCACAGCCTTTTGATACAACAATGTGTTGATGTGAAATTGATGCGATCTCAAATATACATCCTGATTTTGAGTGGGAAATTTGAGTGGGCTGAAAACAAGGTAGACAATCTGTATGTGTTGTCACAGCTATTGACAACGAGAAAACAACATACTGTGAAATTTCTGACAAGTATTTCTCATTTGGTTTCTCTCATTGTGTAAAAATAACAGTAAATGACAAAGCTTTTGTTGCAATTCAATAGTAAGTACAGCTTAGTCTCTTCAAACTCTGCTGAGCTTGGGAACCTGTTCTCAAAGTCGTAAGGAACTAACGTTGCTTTTAGTAACTGGTGCTCATTGTTTTTACCGGATTAGCAGCTAAGGGGAGTGGTCATGGACGAGGATGCATTGCAAGTATAATATAACCACAAAAACCCCGGGAGTCCTTGAGCTAAATAATATATAATTTAATTACTGTTGTATTTGGATATTCTGCAAGTATCTTTTGGGAGCTGGGAGGAGAAACTCCTGAAAGCTTTATCCTTAATTATTTAAATACCATGAAAAAGATGTTTACTTACAGTAAACAGTACTTACAGAGTACTGTCACTGTCACCAAAAGCTTGGTTGACCGAATATACGTTACATCTATTAAGTAATAATATTACTTAATTTTTCACTCGTGTGGGTTTAGGAGGCATCAGAGGCAGAGAAGGGATCCGAGGCGGCATCCTGAGCTGCTGCGCAGTCTGTCCAGGGTCAGAGTGTTTGTGTGCTGGGATCCCCTGTGTGCAAAAAAACCCCCCAACCCTGTGCAAGCTTTGAATCAAGCCTTGGAAATATAAAAATTGCACTTTAAATAGGAGTAGAATGATTTCTGTCTGTGAACAATGTAGTCACAACTGGCAATGTGTTTTTAAAACTAACTTGGAAAAACTTATTTTGCATGCTATTTTACGCTTGTCCCTCAGAGCCTTCATTACTGATCTTCCAGTACTAAGATGCGTATTTTGTCCTTGACATAAAAAAAACATATACAACTCAGTGAGCCTTGGCTTTGCCTTGTGGGGTGTACTTTATTTGTCTTACGACTGGGACCTTTTGGGGTCAGTGGCATTTTGCTTGGCCTTAAATTATAAGCAGATGGAACTCTACCATTCTCTGCCATTTTTTTGCTATTTACTTGGAAAGTGCTTCAAGAAGGGACTGAAAGGAAAGGGGTAAGTGAGTTTGGACCATTTTATCTTTCTCAAGAACACACCCAGGCAGCTTAGCATTGGGAATGCGATGCTCCTTATTTGCGTGTGGGCATTTCTGAATTAATTTCTAGTGGAAGATAGTTACCTTGTTGTAATGAATTCCTCTCCTGCAAAACAAGTATTTCCTGTTGAGATCTACATTGAGTATTTCCACTGAAGGAAAAGCAACGTGTCCGTTCTTAGCACTCTTCATTCTGTAAGCTGAATTAAATACGGGCTGCAGCGGGCAACCCGATTAGATTGACAGGGGTCAATCTGTCGTTCTCATGGAATTGTTGTCACTAATCTGGGGATGCTGAACTTTTTCTGTGGTACTGGTAGCTCTCTTTGTGTAGATTTGTTACCTTCGGGTCTGTATGCCTTTTAAAAAAAGGTTTATGCTATAAACTTAAGAACTGACTTTTGTTACCAGTAGCTGGGTTTATCTTTTCTGATATAAGCTTTTCTTTTGATTGCAGGTTAGTATTGTTAACTAAAATAGCCGGGACAGTGGTGGTTTCCTTTGCTGTCTGCTGGCTCCCGTTCTGTACCGACATGGAACAAATCATGCAAGTACTCAGAAGACTCTTTCCCATTGACCGAGGCTTGTTTGAGGCATGCATGTTTTCTTCTCCCCCACCCCACTGTCAGTGTTCTGTATTCTTAGATCCCTTGAGAAACCTTCATTGTGACCTTTAGGGATTTCGTGTGGGAGACACACCACAGAACTAGTAATTTGAGATGGCTTCTTCAGCAGTCATTTCTTGCCAGTTATTTAATCCAGTATTTAACCCCAGCTCAGCTGGCATCTTCCAGGATATTATATGAGTAGACAACACTTATCCCATCATCAAACCCATACTTCAATCCATACATTTTTCCATTGAAATAGATTCCATAGTAATTGACAGTGTCAGAAGATGTAACCTTAAAAGTTAACAGCTTCAGTCTCTGTCTTTGGTTCTGCTCAGCTATTTTCAGCAGGATTTGTTATTTAAAACAAAATAAAATTAAAAAAATAGTGTTTTGGGTGCAGCCTAGAACTTCCTTTTTGACCCACCTTGCATTTTCCCAAAGTTTTGGGCCAGTTCTGTTTTTTACTTTCCCTCAGGCTATCGGCATTTGTGTGCTGCAAGGTGCTGAGTACCACAGCCTTGATCCAGTAAAGCAATTACTCATTTACCTAATGTTAACACCACAGGAGTCTTGCTGATAAAAGAAAGGGAACTCATTTCCCAAGTAACAGTGACTTCTTGTGCTTTGCTTAATTAGGGCAGGAGTCTAATAAGACTTTTAAAAGCAGATTCTCAACTTCAAGTTTAACCAGTACAGTGAAGCTTTGAATTTTCAGTTGTTCATGTCACAGGGATTTAAGCAAATGCTTACAAGGTTTGATTCATCTTTTAATCTTCTTTAGATATAAATAATATCACAACTGGCACTTCTCTTCAAAAGTTAATGCTGATGTACCAAAGGCAGCAGTACAGAAGTGTTCTCAGTGTATTCTCTGCTAGTTTATTTAAAAAATACAACAAAACCAGAAACAAACACTCCCCCCTAAAAGACCCCGAAAAACCCAAACAATGACCCTATTCCTTGGGAGTTATCTGGAATTTATAAATAGATAAATAGTTGTGGTCACCCCACTTTTTATCCAGTACGAAGTTTAAAAAGGAAATCTGCAAATGACAATAACCAGTGAGTCTGAAAGAGCTTAAGGATTTTAGTCTAATATTAGCCCAAGTATTTTCTGAGTTGATCAGGGGAGTGACTTGCTGGATGCTAATCTAGATAAAATGAGAAATTGTCCGCGTAAGCAATGCGCGGTAAATTTATACTGGGGTGCGTGTAACAGGTTCTTTGAATTGGTTCCCATTTACAGAAGCAGTAACAAATGCTGATGGTTGTAAAATCGTATTGGCTATTAAGTAGGCGTCCCGTGTGTTTGCTGGTGCTGCCAAACCCTCTGTTCCCTTGTAATCCTCGGCAGATTTGCAGTGCATATTCTGTATTGCTAGTGAGCATCTGAGGAAGATGGCTCAGTTGTTGGTGCTAGTAGCTCTCTTGCTGTTATGTCTACACAGCTGTGATTCAAGCAGCTGTTTAGGGATGAGTTTCACGGGCATGATAGCTGTAGTTACAAATTTAATTTTGAAAGTGATCCTAGCACAACTGCTAATGTCTTTAGACTTCTTGATTTATTAGAGGTTAACTCTGTCATTGCTAGCAAGCAGTAAGCATGGCTAAATACTTTCAGGTATGTAATGAAATGTGACAGTATACAGAATGTCTTTACATTTGAAAAAAGATTCATATATGCCACTGTTTAATCAGGGACAGATCGTTTGACAGCCTTATTTTCACAAAATGTGTGATCTCAGGAGTTAAGTAGTAGTTGCTCGTGCTGAAGAACTATTTCTCAGTTATTTTAGAATGTGTTAATTGAGTGTCTTGAAACTTTCCATTTTTGAAGATCAGAATAATTTGAAGTGCATCTAAATATGATGTGTATCTGCAGGTGTCTTTTTTGCAGTATCATGGTAAAAACCCAACAATCCCCCACTTCTCAAGCCTCATTGTTGTCACAAACATAAGTTTAAATTAATGTAATTATCATTAATTACCTTTTTTCCCCTTCCAGGATAAAGTAGCCAATATTTGGTGCAGTCTAAGTGTCCTTATAAAGATAAAGAATATAATATCACCTCAAATTCAACTAAAACTCAGGTAAGACATAACTGAAGTGCTTTAGGTAGCTTTTTATTTGCATTATTTTTTGCAAAACCAGTAATTTTCATCAAAGAATTATGATAAGTGGTATTTAAAATATTGGAAAAAATGTTTTCTTCCTCTACTGTAGTTTTCTCCAAGTGATAAGGGTTTCCCCAAGTACTGTTAGGAGTATTTATGACTGAAAAATTCCCTGCTTGTTTAAATAGTGATTTAAGCTACTTGGTTGGTTAAAACTGAGTTAAAAATTGCATGCTTTCCTCTTCAAAGAATTACTTCTTTTAGTGCTCTTACAAGTCAGAGTTCACAGATCTGTTCTTTGAGTAAGTGAACAATTCAAGTCTAGGTCTAGATGGTCCGAAATATTAATGGAAATGCTTTATTCCTTTTTCAGAAGCACTTATGTCAGTGAGGACTGTTCAGTGCTCTCCTCTTGTGATTGAGTCTCCTTGAGTGATTTTGTACTTCTGAATATTACAATTGAAGTCCTAACTCACATAGTTTTCAAAAGTGATTATATGATATCACAGCTGTAGTTGCTCATGTACTAAAACTGTTTTTCTTACAAAATTTCCTTAGTTTTGCAGTAACATTCCTGAGCCTGCTTCCTACTTGTATAAAACTAACTGTCCAGCCTTCTCTCCGAGGATTTAAATTTGCCTTGGTAAGTGCATGTTTTTAATTGCTCCTCGCTTTATATCCAGCACTGGTGTGTGACCAACGGTTCTACTTACAGTTACTGCAGTGTGCAGAAGTGTGTGTACCGTTAAATGCCGTTCTGCTGAAGAGATTGGTTAAAAAGTGCATTGCTATCACGTGCCCGGGGGGTCTGACCGCTCTTTTAAATCCAGACTTTTTTTGCTTAGCCTCAATTTTCTTTAATGCTGTATTTTTATTATCTTCCTCTGAAGAGTCTGTACACATTAAAGCCTCATATAGAGTTGGAATTTCTCCTCTTTTTGTTTATCTTCCGAAGTGCTGGCTTTTCTGACTGCATTGGCTGCAAAATTCAATAAAAAGTCCCGACATGGACATTGCAAGCTCATTAGCGGTTTGGAAAAAACCCAAAACAACAACCTGTTTTCCCAAATGTTTGCCTGCCTTAGTCATATCACTGAATTTAAGCACATTAACATGACTTACGTGCAAAAATTTCCTTGAAATCAAAATTATATGGAGCTGGTCCTAAGGTTTCAAGAGTTACAAGATAATTTTTATTTTTGATTTTATGAGTACTGTTTGTTTATCGCAACATTGCTTAAACCTAACGTTTATCCTTTCTAAAATTGGTTTGTTTAACAGTGTGTTTTTATTTGGTGGGGAAAAAAGAGAGTTTATTCACTTTGTATTGGTAGTTCATGATGATGAGCAAAATTTTTTGTTGAGAAGGTGCGTAGTTCTCACCATGACTGAACTTCACCAGTGCTTATGTACGTGAATATTGTGTGTACTTGGTGGGGATACTCTTGTCAGTAAAGCTAAGCAAGAGTGAGGGCTCTTTAAGTGAAGCTTTTCTGAATGATTCTGGGTAAACTTTGAAACAATGTATTTTTTAGTATGTGGAGATGGTTACAGAAGCAGCTCTGTGTACTTGTATATTACACTGGAGTAAATGTAGCAGTTAATTAGAAAAGGCAAATCATTTAGTATCATTCACGTGAAGTCTATGCCAGCTGAGAAACTAAAACAGTGCTTTGCATTGCAGTCATGTATACTAATATATCTCCTATTTCCTTTTCTAAGGTTAGTTGTGCATTGTCATTTTTCCTGTTCTCCTTTCAAGTACATGAAAAATCTATTCTTCTAGTGTCAGTGTAAGTAAGTTATTTTTCTGTGGATATATTTTGATCTTCTTTTCCTCATCTTGTTATTGCACGCTGCTTTCTCACTTAGGAATATATCTGACTTTAAAAACTCTACGCCTTTGCTTTTCTGAATAACTTGTAACTGAAAGCGTTCAGACTCTTTCCCGGAGCACGCCATGGCAGAGGGCATGGCTGTGGGGTTGGTTGAGGCGATGCTGCCATGGGCAGCAGGGACATGCATGTAGTTGCCCAGCGAGGTGGGAGCACGCTTGCAAGTTGAGCTGGATGATGGATACCTCACTAACAGTGACAGTAAAGGGCCCTTCTCTCCTATCCCTGCCCCAGAGGAGACGAGGGCAGCAGGGACAGTCAGCAGCTTTGCTCTTTGCCTGGATGTCCCACTTGTACCTGAATGTAGCATTTGATAAAGGAAGGTTTGGCAAGGCAGCCCTCTTAGTGCTTCTCGTTCATGCCTGACAGGAAGGCTAACCGGGTGGTTAGAGAACTCCTGTTCTCCCTGTAGGCAGCTGTCTGGAAGTTGCGGTGCTCCTCAGAAGCTAGCCAGAAGCCTCGCACAGAGCGGGCACTAACCCGTCTGGCTGTGTGTGCCACGGTACGCACTGTAAGCACTCTGCTGAGTGGCTCTCCTGCTGCAGACCCTGCGCAGGCCAGAGCGTTTGCCTGTTGGGGTTCTGTGGGAGCGGGGTACCCCAGCAGAGGAACAGATCCTGTTCCTGGATTTTCTGAGCCCATGTCAGTGGGGAGGAGAGTCTGCCCTAGCTCCCAGCAGAGTGGGAGTGTGAGAAGTTGGGAGGAAGAACTGCTGTCACCTCAGTGTTGGCATGTCTGTTTTTTCCTCTTTTCATTCTAGACCAGTCTGCTTGATCATAAATGAAATCCCTTTTATGGCTACATGGTTTTTACTTGTATCAACGTTCAGGTGAGTTGGACACTATTAACATTATTTTAAAACTGTGTTCTTCCCCAGTTCTAGGATGTATAAATGTATTCTTTTTCCTCTTTTTACATTCTTTGAAATATAACTCGGAATGTGCATTCGCTTCTGCGGGCAATTCTGTTTTAACAGTATGTTGCCTCTTCTACTGAAAGACGGCCTGCTGCTGGCCTACACTGTGACAATGCTGGCATTCCTGTTGGCCTGTGTGGCTTCCTTTTCCATATTTGAGAAGACTTCAGCAGAGGACCTGCAGCTGAAACCGTTCTCCCTTTCCCTGAAGGGATATGTTTCTTGGTTTAAGTCATTTCCAAAGATTGTCAGGAGTCTGGTAAGCAATTTTAATTCCTATAACTCTTACTTGCAGCTCATCGTGGTACTGAAGCACTTGCATAAACCAGTTTTATGTCCACAACTGTGCATAAAGCCCCAAACAGGGAAAGCCACGCTATCTCAACGTAGAGGTGTGCTATAATTTTTTTTCTGCAATGTCACCTATGTATAGATTGAAGAACATAGAGCACCCAAGTAATGAAACCAACAGCTTACTCGTTTAAGGCGTTAAATCACTACGAGCTAATACATCATTCCTTATCTTACAGTTTCTTCTTTCCATAAGCCTGATGGGTGTCCTGTCTCTGATGAGTGCTGCAGTGCATCCTCCGCAGAGGTTACCAGATTTATTCCCTGTATCTGTGTCCATTATTTCTTGCTTACACTTTTTATTATTTTTGGTGTATTTTAATGTTGTTATACTCTGGGACTCAAAGAATAGTAGAAGTCAGAAGAAAATCAGTTAATCAAAGACTAAACTGTGAAAGGACAGAGTATTTTCAGTGAGTGGTGTCTGGCGTTGCAGGTAAACCTGTCTGTGGTGTAATACAATTCCTGTAACCTAATGAAAATCGGGAAAAATGTTATGCATATTTAACCACATAAATAATTAAAGATCGTTTTAAAGGAGAAGTATGTTGAAGCGGACCTGGAAATGTGATTTGGTGTGTTTTCTTCAGAAGTGTAATACTTTTGTTACCACTTGTAAACTTAAATTACCTAATAAAGGACCAAATTTTGAATTTGTGCTAAAATACCCCAGCTGTATTAGCAAAACAGCACACTGTTGTGTTGGTATTACATTTACACATTTCCCAGCACAAAAGCAAAGTAGCGCAGGTTAAGTGGAAACTTCGAACTGGTAGCTCTTAAGTTGTCTTGCTGAATTGTTTTATGACACAAACTGTTGCATGTAGTCAGTCGCTGTCCTCCATCGTTGTTCCATACAAGGTGCCGCAGTCCATCTGGGCCGTTGCAAGAGGCTGTGTGTCGGTGCAAGGCGCTCCGCAGATTCCGCGATCTAAGCAGAGCACTTGGTTCTTCAGCTAATAGTGTAGGGAAGAAAACTCAACCTTCCACCAGTGTCGTGCGTTTATGATGTGTTATTTTCCATGCTACCCCTGCTTTCAGAACGCTGAAGAACGCACCGAAGTTAGAAGTAGAGGCTGGGACATTTGGGAAGGTTCCCACATGTGCGGTGGGCTGGAATACATTTCTTCTTTCGCTATGATTTGGTTTTAACACTAGTGTAGTCTTATGACTCACAACTGTTTCTAACAGGACTGAAAAGCCAAAAAATAGTGGTGGTACTGAAAGAATAGTTGAGGTACTGCAGTGCAGTTTGAAAGCAGGTACTAGGCTCTTCAGGAAAAATAAAGGGTAACACCCCCCCTTATTGCACAGCAATTTGCAGATGTAAACTGAACTAAACTCTGTGATTTCTCCCTCAGCACAGTACAGCCTCCACTGCCAATAGTTCAGAGAATACAAATTGATGGAATAATTACATATATAACAAAGCTTGTAGTAAGAAAATAAATCATAAAGCAATTCCTGGTAGTGTAGTTTAATTAGGAGTCAGTCTATCCTTTCTCTTCATTCTGCTCTGACATTATATGTGTGTGTGTATCTATATATATGTAATGAAAAGCAAACCCACCCTTGTTTAAAGGCTCCTCCCCTGCCCTCGGTGCGCTCTGTCGCATACCAAACTGGCATTGACATCAGCGCGTGCTGGAGTGACTCTGCCGCGTCGGTTGTGAGTGTGTGAATCAGCTGTTCTGGGAACCTCCAACTGTGTGAGTTATGAATACTGTAAATGAAGTGTCTACAAGCTGAGTGCATTTATTTGTTTTTCCAGCTCTAGTTGGTGTGGAAAAAGTAACCACAGCCAACTTTATACCCAGGGCAGCTGAGCCAAAATAAAAAAGGTGTGCTTGAATAGGAATTGTAATGGTATCGGGGGTGAGAACAGTTTAGTGGTTTACCAACACTGTCACAATTCACTATAGAGCAACAAAACTTAAATATTTTCACAAGTATTTAGAATTTTTCTGAGGGTGTGCATACAAGAGCTCTGCCCACAGCATGGCCTTTCTTTTCAGAAGTGTAGGCTGAGTGGCATTGATGCGTATCAGGACGCATAAACAAGAATCTTTGTCTCCAGAGGCTGCGAAAGCAAAACCTCCCCAGCATTCCCCCCAAGCACGGCAGGGCGGAACACCACCAGATGTCCCGGCAGCTTGAAGAACGTCCGCTTCCACTGAAATAACATCTGAAACAGCACATTCAGAGGGAAGGAAGCCGAACAGCTTCAGGTTCTAACTAGCCTGTTCTTGTATTCATCAGGAGATGATGGGGCAACCTTCCCCTATACAAAAACATCAGTTCTGAGTGTCTCTCTCATCTTTGTCCCTGAGCTGGTCTCCAGGGGTGATAAAGTGAGAGTCGCATGATCCACCTGGTGTGGCACTGGAGATGGGTCTTCACAGACCCAGCTGTTCCTGAAAGGCAACAGCCTGGTACAGCAGGAGGTAAAAGAAACAGTAACTGCTTAAGTAGCCAAGGCATGCATGAGGAATCTTGGTATATACCTTTGTATTGCCCTAAAAACGGATTTAAATACCAAATTTCATGGTATGTAATGAATGCCACGGTGTAAGTTCCTGCTGTAACTCGCTGTCATCCAGCATCACCTTTACTGTCATTTTCATACAACTTTTATTTTGTGCTTTTAAGACTATGCAGAATGGCTTGATTTAGACCGGCATACAGTTCATTTACAGACTTTTCAGATCAATAACTGTTTAATTTCCAGCTGCAGAGGTTACAATCAGGTTATATAAACTATTGCTGGTTCAGGCTCACCTTCCCTTGTCATACAAAGCACTCAGCTGCTGAATGTTGTACATACAATAACAAACCAACAGCACAGAAAGCTTAACTGAGAATGGAGTAGAAGATAAACAGAGTAACCTACACGCTTCTCTGCAAACAATTACTGACATCTTTTTCAGTCCAACTGCACAGGTATTAAAGTGCAAAACCATTTTGATCAATTTATTAAAATTATGAGCACATACATGTTTAACCACAACTGGGGATGCATTTATCATTTCGGTTCTCAGGGTTTTAGTTGTTAAAATCAGTTTGTCTAACAGAACTTTGCAGGAGTAGAAAGGACATTCAGTTGTGTGCAGTTATGTTGAACTTTCTGAAAAAAATAATCATTCTACTGCACTCTTCTGATGTGAGAGCAGCTGCCCTACTCAGTGATTTGAGACTATTCGCTAGGCTGGAGAGGTGGTTTTGAGGTTAAGGAAAAAGAGAAGGAACTGTTTTATAACAAGTCTCCTCATACATCGTTAAATACCAAAGCTAAGCTAAAACGTTGACCTAAAAAGCAAATGTTATTAGAGCCAAGAGTTTTAACACCGTGGGCTTGAAGCCAGTACCTTGGTATGGTGTGTCTTGGGTTGGCGTTAGAGGGAACAGTGGCGTAGATGACAAATAACATCTCTAATACAGCCGCACGCGGGGTAGGGCTCGGCTGTAAACAACTTCAACGCGTTCAGCACTCAAATTCCTTCAGAATACTGCCTCCTCTAGCTTTTGAGCCCAATCATCATTAGAAAAAGTCATGATTTTTAGGCCAGCTGTGGCAAAATGAGATTATGCATTCACTTCTGTTGGGTTTTGCTAGCTTTTGGGGGGAGGAAGTGATGAACTGAGTGGGCACATGCAACCCCCCGCCCTGGCAGGAGGAACTAGTTCCCACTGGAGGCCTGGCAGCCAACTGTCGTCTTGTAACATAGGTTCTTCTCACCTGCTTCTTGGAGGGAGGGGGTATATTGCCTTTGTTGTTGTGTTTTGTGGTTTTTTTTTTTTTTTAAACAAAACAAACCAAGGCAGCATAATTGTGTATTTGCAGTAAGAACATACAGAAAATATAGTTTGTCTTCCATGCAGCAGCAAACCTAAATCAGCATTTTGTATGCACGCTTGCATAAACCAACCATGATGTATTATTTACATTGAGATGATCTGGTTGTGCACATTGTTAAGTTTAAATAGATGCCAGAAATTTTATCTAGATGTGCACCTGCCTAGTGCAACGTGCACTCCCAAACTGGTATTTGCTGGGGAGATAGGTTTACAGTCATTTCTTCTCTCCTTTTAAGTACAGTCAAGCAGATGTAGAACTTTGGGTTGATGTGGAATGCATTTTTCACATAATGCCTGTGCGGAGATAAGGAATGACTAAAATAAATAGCAATTAGACAACAGCATCATCATTCATGTGATCTGTTCAGCATTATATGTCTGGCCTATGTCCAGTACTAGCCTCACTGCATAAAAAATACACCCCCATATGTCCTAAGGCAATGCAGAGCAGCAGAGGAGTCTCCCTTGAGCTGCAGTAGTGTTTTAGGATGTTTTAAGGAAATGCTATAGGTTTTATCTGTAGAAAAAAAATGAGAAATAATTGCTAAAAGATTATTTAGCTGTCACAACTATAGTTTTTTTAAACAATAAGTAAGCAAAGGGCTTTGCAGTATTGGTCACACTTGGGAAGGGATAGTGAGAACCAGAAAAATAAATGTGTCTCTTTTTGGACAGAAGGTGCAACCCAGCATTCACTGATTAGACAATAATACACATGGACATAAACTAATAGGAGCGACATGAGTGCTCTCCGAGCTAATTCCAAATTGAAGCCTTGTAGTTGTCAGCATGAGTTTAGGTCAAGCTAACAAGCCAGTGTAAGACTTTGATTATTGCACCATTGAAAGGTCACTCTGCATTCTGTAGGACCCAGAAATTACACTGAGTGGAGAAAGTGAGCTGCTGAACATGATGGAGCTCTGCTCTCCCGCACTGCTTTCTGTCCCTCGATTACTCTGCCTTTGGTGCGGTAGTTGGTGTGGAAGGAGTAAGGAGCAGAAAGAATCTCTGGCATAAGCAGCTAATAAGTAGTAGGGTAACATCAGCTTGCAAACAAACTGGACTTTAATGCGCTTTTTTTTTTTGCTACTACAAAATAAAATTTAACCTTCACTAAGCAAAATGCATATGTCTGCGCTCACCCCTGCACTCACTCAGTTACACAGTTTGTAAGATCTGTAGATCTACTTTTCCATCTTCCTCAATTACAAGACTTAGACTACGTTAACTTTCCACAGGAGAGATGTTCTCACACTATACAGGGAATGATACAATCTGCAGATACTCTCATCTTCAGAGACTTTATGAAACATATGACCAATGAGTTTTCTCATGCACAGTAATATATGGTGATAGACAAGGTCAGCGGCTAACGGCTTTTCCTTACGATGCTGGAACAAAGAGTAGTGCAGTGAAGAAGGGTGCAGGCAGCAGCTTTGCAGGAAAGCCAGGCCGGCGCCCGGCGGCGAAGGGCCCTGCTGTCAGTAGCACAGCAGGGCTGCAGCAGGCAGCCTCCCTGGAGAACCGCAGGGCAATGGCCATTGGGGCGTTTATGAAGGTATAACCTCGAGCACACAAATTTTCTTGCTTTCTTTATGTGTGTTACAGCTGAATTGCTGTTCCTGAAAAAAACACCCAGTTAGAGACAGGTCGGATGAGGAGAAATGCTGTTGGATGTTTTAGTGGGACAGATTTTCTACAGATCCAATACGTCATTTTGCTTAATAAACCAGTAACAAGAACTACCACACACAACTGCTTTCCCATCAAGCTATTACTGTCTTGACTGCAGGCCTACATACTAGATCACTCTGCAAATGTTTTAAATTCAAGTACCTCAGTCCTGATGATGATACTACCTGTACGCGGGAGCGGAGAAGCCACAGAGCAGACCGAGGGGCTGCTTACCTGAGTCAAGGAGCGACCTGAGGAATGCAGAGCTACTGGCAGTCTGAACATACTCTGTGGAGGAGAAAAATCAGCTTTGATAAACAGAACAGTGGTGTTACTACAGAATTTGTGAAAATCCACCCCCCCCCCCCCGAGTTAAATACCTACTGCAGTGGTTAACAGAACCTCTTTTACTTCATGCAGGTACTGTGCCTCAACAGTAATTTAGGAGAATGTCTTAATTACTTGTGAGTGTATGCACATATGCTACATCATTACCAATGATGACAAAGCAGAACAGAACGTGTTACGAGCATTAGAAGGTGGTCGTTCTTTTTTGCTATTAATAATAAAAGAATGAATAAAAATCCCTAAGGACTGTATCAGCGAATTCTGCGGAATCTAACCAAGAACTACATGAGAGGAACCACCGTCCGCTGAATGCTCTGAAGGGATGGCAAAAAGGGAGCAGCCGCACCTGAGCCCCTTACTCAAGGAGGGCAGGGCCGGGGTGCAGATGGCTGGAGGAAGTAGAGGAGAAGTGTGCAAGGGCAGAGAAGAGCTCCAGGAATGAGACCGTACAGGGAAAGGGTCTGGAAGGAGGTGCATCTGAGTGCCCAGGTTGCCGGATGGCTTTCTGCAGCAGATGATCAACTCAGGTCTCAGTAACCTTAGTGTCTGCTGATGGGTCATTTTGAGTCCACCACCACAGGAGGGTGAAGAGAGAATTCAGAATTATTCGCTTTGTATTAAACATACTGAGAACAACAAACAGAGATTTTTGCTTTCTTATGGCAAAAAAGACTCCTACTGTGAGGAAAGGGGCTGCACATAAACCTGGACGGAAAGAGGCACCAAAGCCACCGAAGACCTGGGGGGCGGTGGGGAAGACTCTCCTGAGGTTCTCGGTTCTCCTCACATGGCAAGCTGTGATTTCTTAGGTGTCACGCGCTTCCTGGATGTGGCGTGATGCAGGAGACTTGCCTCTGGGTCTGACACGAGGTGCCAGTAACGCTACCCGGAGCTGACCCAGCCCAAGCCAGAAATCCTGTCTTAAGCGAGGTCTCATAAGATTACTCCATAAACAAGGCATCCACTTTTAAGTTTGCCTCTGGTACAACTTTTCAGCCTTATATCTAATAACCACCATTTGTTTACATAAATTATCATCAACTATTGCTTCAAATAAGAAACTATCCAGCTTTGTATTCCAAGTAACAGAAAAAGACTGGATTTAATTACAAGTTGCTATTCTTTGTGCTAAATGCAACTTCCTAATTCGGTCTTTATGAACCCTTTAATCACTGATTGCGGCATTCTGACTATGCAGTACTTAAAGAACCCATACATGCCAAAGCAACAATGCCAAGATCTGCATTTCACTCTGAGAAGCCGTCTTAAAAATGTAAGCTGCCCAGATTCATATAAAACATAATTAACTCTGCTTTCTTTCCAAATATATGCCATGACAGCAGATTTTGACAAGAGCGCCCTATTTATAGTAATATTGACACAGATGGCATTAAGATAGTAAAATAATCAAATATAATTTACTATTTGTGTGTTCCAAAAACTTACAATGCTTGTTGTAGCACTTCAAGATTTTTGTTTTATTTTAGTTTTTGTGGGGTTTTTTTTGTGTGTGAGCTAATGAAGATCATGAGTTGCTCTTAAAAAAACCCAACAAAGGCCTAACAACGCTTCTCTCTCTTGACATTTTTATAGACAGAACTCCTTGTTAAACTACATAAAAGCAAAGAGAACATGAGCAAAACTTCTGGATGAAAATCTGTTGTGGCCAGAGGAGCTAGGAAAGGAAGGTATCTGTGGAGGCGACCAGAAAGACGCTCAGGCTGCAGCGGACTGCGGCACAAGCAGGAGCTGGGTGTGGGACCAGGCTGCCCTTGCTCTCTTTTCGTCAGCTCCGTGATTTCGGGTTGCGCAGGGGAGGGCAGCAGACAGAGTCACCAGAAGCCTCAGCCCCGCGTGGGTGGGTTGGTGGAAGGTTTGCAGCCCTTTGCCGTTGGGGTCTCCTGTCCCTGGCCCGCAAAAGCATTAAAAGGGCAGAATCTTCCCAAGTTTCTTTTCCCCTCCTACTTGCACCACCATTCCTTCCCAAGTTTGACTGCTCTAAAACATTTACAGATCTAAAAAGCAGAGAGGAAAAAAAATGTTCACCTGTCAGGTGATATAAAACCAATCTTCTACTAAATGTGCCAGAATAATTTTTCTCCACCTCAACCACAGTTAAAACCTTCAGTCTATTCATTACTGTCTTTTTATAGTATTTTTATTTAATAAAACCTATTAAGACTACCATACAAATCTCTTTACTTATGCTTTTATCTTTTAACTGATCAATTTTTATATTGCTGACATCCCTTCTTCACCATTTGCTCATTTAAAAATTCATAGTATATGAGCTATGTCTCTGGAGAAAACGTCTATAAAATTTGTTACAGCTGGCAAATGTGTATGAGTCAGTGATAGCACATGACTAAATGCTTCACAGAAAATAAAATTTGTTTCTGTAGTAAGCAGAACTGTTTAAATGTTATTTATTTTTATGTTTCAAAGAAAATATATTGTGAAGTGCTGCATTGATTTAATACGCAACAATGTCTGTGTACACGCTGTACAAGGAAAATTTATGAAAGCTTTGCACAACTCCTTTAATTGAATTTTCCAAATCTCTCACCACACACAAATAATCAATATCTTCTGCAGAGAAAACCAGTCAGAATTATTACAGTCTTTCTTTTCAATTTTGTTGTCATCAGCACATACAGAGCACCTGGATATTTGTAATGTCTGGATAGCAAGTTATTTACACCTCTTAAACATATAATTGCTACTAAGTGAGTCCAAACTAATGTTTCTTTTCTTTTTTATTTAAAATAATTATATTCATGG
Source organism: Grus americana (assembly GCF_028858705.1). Taxonomy (NCBI): domain Eukaryota; kingdom Metazoa; phylum Chordata; class Aves; order Gruiformes; family Gruidae; genus Grus; species Grus americana. The sequence continues at coordinate 33,400,267 of NC_072859.1, forward strand.
GAGAGAGCAGTATTTATTCTCATGTAGGAGTCGCTACATATAGCTGTTGAAAGAACTACAATTCTTTTTAATTTTTCATTAAGCTTAATACTCTAAAGTCTAGATCCACTAGAATTAAAAATTAATAGCAATTGCATCTGTAAAAAGGTACATAGGAAAATAGAGTTTAAACACAAGTGTGAAATTAATGAATAAATGTGGCTGACACCTAAATATAAAATGCAGGTTGACAGTTCTATATGTATATACGTCTGAGGCCTATAGTCATATGTCTCATGTGCATTTCTGTATCTGCCACAAAAGTTAATAGCTTAATATTTCATCTACATAGCAGAGGATGTTAAATCATTGGAGAGGTTTGTAATTTGCCCCCTTGCCTCCATCCAAAAAGCTTGTCATGTCAGTGACCTCAGACCCAGACACTTCTCAAATCTCAGGTTGTATTTTAAAACGTGCGCTCTTAAGGTGCAGGTACAATCCAACAGACCCAAAACCTGCTGGGGAAGAGCACGGCATTTGGGGGTCATACAGAAACCTTCACCTTTCAGTAGCATTCTTGCAGTAGACAAGATTACTCACTTGTCCTAGGAAAATCATTAGCATTGCAGATTTTGGGTACCAGGCTCAGTGGGTTTTGTTACCTCTTCTAGACTGTAAAGGACATTGCACAGTTACAAACTAAGAAAAAGACCTGCTTGTACAGAACAAGAGATGTACAGTCAAATTTAGCCTGTACACCTAAATTGTGGAGTTTAGACAGCTTTTAATCCACACAACACAAATTAGAATACAACATGCTCCTCCTCAAGGTGCACTTTGGGGCAATCTCACAATTAGTTGTGACTGTAAATGCAGGAGGGCAGAACAATTTCTCTGGGCCTGCATGAGGACATTCAAAATAACTTAGGAGTAAATAAAGCAGGTGAGTTGCACTAAGTCCTTGTGTGCAAACGTACGCTCACATGTTCACCACTGAAGCAGGCCTAATTCTGTTTAGCTTGGTGCAGTCCCATTTACAAGTGTTCATGCTGAGGTGTAACTTAAAACCAGAACTGATATTGACTTTTCCCCATGTCTACTTGTCAAAAAGCCTTGTGAGCAGAAGTACAGACAGATCTTCCACACGGAAGAGCAGATGAACAAGGCCAGGCTTCCTTCCACACAACATAAACAAAGTTGTGGTTTCTTGAAGCTGTCTTAACAATGACATGGAACATAACACTCAAAGGGTACACTCATGTCAATTGGCTGGTTTCAGCTCCAAGGAATCATCTACCAGTTGGGAATGTGTGCAGCCCATCTGCACAATCTCTCTCTTTAATCTGCCATTCACCTGCATCTCGGGGCTAGAGCTGTGCCAGTCACAGTGACTGCTCTTCTAGAGGACATCCTGCAAAGTGCTGCCCGACTGCGGCCCCTTGGTTCCACTTTTGGCCACGAGAAGACTCTTGGCCCAAGGGTTCTCTGTCCTGTGGTAAAGGCAGGTATGGACTCCATACTGCAGTTGCATTACAGACCTACTCTGTCTAAGCATCAGCTCTGGCCTAGGCAGCCTTGGCCATACCAGCTTTCTGGAACTAGCCTGACTGAACTAGAATGCAATTGAATACCAGGCTTTAGAGTGTATTTTCAGACCTTCAGAAAATATTAATTCTGAATTCAATTTCTATCTTAGTTTCAATTTCTATCTTAGCCTTCTTGAGTAGGCCAAGAGGGCAACTCATATCTTGGCTGGATGCAGGACTTAAGTGAAAGAGTACAGATGACCACCATCTCTCCCATACACTATGCAGGGACATTAGCTCAGAGCAGACATTTCTGATGTGTGGCAAAACACCAAACCTGGACTCTAGTGTTCAGAACTGAAGTAAGTATATCATTTGCAAACACCAGCTCTAAATCTCCATCTAATAATAATCTATTTGAAAAAAAAGTCCTTCCGTATCATCTTTGTTGCTTTTAGAGATGATGTACACCACAAAAGGGCTGCTGGACAGACCTTGTCAAACTCTTGCCGGAAAGAAGCCTAGGATTTAACTGAAAGGACCTTGGCAGAACTACGAAAGTGCTGTTTGTGTCAGCATTAGCGGCTTTTTCCAAACAGATTAAAAATGTGAAAGAACTGAACTTCAGAAAAGCCTCTCTCACAAATGCCTAGAAGTAGGGCTTGCACAAACTAGAGCATGTGGTTCATCCTCACAGTCAACTCACGTACCCATTCTTAAGAAAGAGGCCTGCAGATCTGTTAGATAAAAAAGCCTTTCCCAATACCTAGGTCTAACCCCTGCATCCATCTCATTGCTCCCCTGAAAAGTGAGCGTTCGCTGTAAGCAAAGGCAATCATGTATTTGTTCCATTTGCTCTCAAGGAATGGAAACACTGGAAAGAAACTCAGTTTCTGAATAAATTTCTGAATTCATTCAGTTCATTTAACAAATTTCCGCTTAGCCATTTCATGAGACTTACTTTTCCTGCAAGTGAATACAAAGTTGGGCTGAGAAAAAAAACCCTATATTTTTTAGGTTAGGGTTTTTACAGTCAGAAAAATCCACAGGTAGGTTCCTGAAAACATACATCTGAAGTCTGATGCATTCCCTTTTTCCACAGAAGATCCCAAAGGAGGAGAAAGAGGAAGGATAGGTGGGGACAGACACCAAAGTATGTCTAAAGGGCAACAAATGTATTCTACTTTATTTCAGAATGAGGTGGTAATGTGTTGTAAACTTGATTTACTGTCACTCACAGCAGCCCACCCGCAGTCCAGACCCAAGCTATTTAGTTGCTCTTACACAAAGACCCAATACAAAGTCCAAACTCAAATTGACGTGAATTGGGATAAACTGGAGTATTGCGTTCTTACCATTTTATCTGTTTTGAGAAGAAACTCTGCTTATTAAGGATGTGTCTATATTTTGCAGTGTTTCTGAAATGGGATTTTATGTTTTGCCATATATACAGAGTCTTCGAAAAATTGGATTGGCGAGTGGGGGCTCAGTATTACCTGGTCCCCAATCTCTCCAGCTTTGCTTTCATTACTAATTTCAAGTGGCATTAAATGAAAATCCATCTAGTCAACCCTGATCTAGTGTCTTGGAAAGCCACCACTACTGATGCAAAGAGTGCAAACTTCAGTCACTTGTACTAAAAACAATATGAAAGTTAGGAATATTTAGAAGTAAACTTAATAGGGGTGATCACATGTGCCCATGGGCTTGGCAGGATGAACACCACCACAGAAAAGGAAGTATTTTTTATTTCATTACAAGATACAGTCTGAAAATAATTTTCCTTAACACTACAAGTATTTGATCTTCTATAACATTCTCTTGTTGTTTCTTACTTGGACAGCAGACGGAGTCACGGACATGATTTATGTCAGTGTTTTTCTTTTTGAGAAGCAAAGTATTAGTATAATTTGTAACAACCAGCTTAAGTAGCTTTTCTGTTTAGAATGTTATCTTCAGCCCTTGAAACTCTGAACCTATTAAATTTTCCTTTAAAATATGCATATCGCAACCTACACATCTATTCTCAACACACATAAAGCATGTTTTGGACTGCAACATACCGATGAGATTTCATCTCTTGGCAGCTGCTTTACAGTTTGCTTACATTCTATTAAAAAACATTTTGTTTACTGTAAATGCTAGTCATGGGCAAACAATGATGCCATTTTTTATGCTGGTCACACAAAATGATATACTGAGTTCTAAATAATGCTGCCCATTGAGCAAGGAATGTTTTGTATTAAGTTGTTTTAAGTAGAGGTTGTTTATGTAAAGTAAATAAATTTCATGCCTCACCATGTGATGATAATGTGACATTCCATCTGTATCAAGCCACAGAACAGTCATAAGTTTTAAGTCTTGAGCATAACTAATTAAAAATAATTATGAAAAACCACATCCAAAACTAAAAGGCAGAATAAAACATCTCCAAATGCTTTTATCACCTACTTCTTTGCTTCTCCTACTACTGTATTTTCAAGACAGCAAAATTGCATTTATTCTTTATTAAAGCAAAATTGACATTGAAACTTCATCAAAATTGGTCATCCTAAACTCGTAATTCTATTTTCCATCCTACTTTCACAAAATATCTCATTTCTCATCTAACAAGACCGGATATATGTTTAGTGTGAGTGGCTAGTTTCTAGAGCAAAGACGGAACTATAAATGTATATCCTGGTAACCATTAAGGTGACCCCACTGAGGGTGCTGAGGCCCTGGCACAGGTTGCCCAGAGAAGCTGTGGCTGCCCCTGGATCCCTGGAAATGTTCAAGGGCAGGTTGGATGGGGCTTTGGGCAACTTGGGCTAGTGGAGGGTGTTCCTGCCCATAGCAGGGGGGTAGAACTAGGGGTGATCTTTAAGATCCCTTCCAACCCAAACCAGTCTGGGATTCTATGATTAAAAAGCAGGGCACAAAGGAAGCAATGACTGTTTAAATCTGCAGTGGCCCATGGTGTTCACCATTATCAGTGCCAGACAAGGGCTGTGATCATTTGAACAGAAGGACAGAGGGAGCTGTAAATCAGAAATAGCAGATTGCACAAATGAGCCAGGTTCCTTAAAAAGTAATGTCACTCCTTTTCATTTTGTGGTAATCTGCTGGAGCCAAGGAAACTTAAGTTTGATCAACTTTCTTTCCTTTAAGAGAATTCCCCATAGCAGAAAGAATTTAGGCATGTGGAAGAGCAGATACAACCAAAATCAAAGGGGCTGCTTGTGATATGAAGCAGTCCTGCTGGTTGGGACAGCTGGCAGACAAAGCAGTAGAGATGCCATCACCGATTTTGCTCTATTTTAAGATAGAATGCGTGAAGATAACAGAAATATAAAAATATCAGTGGGGAATGTTTGTTGATTTTATTGGGTGCAAGAGAAAAAAAATAAAAATCTTGTGTGTATTCCCCCGCCACATTCCCAGCTAGACAAGGCACTAAAGCAGCTATGTGGGCCACACTATATTAAATGCCACCAACTTCAAATATTTTCACAGCACTAGTTATGAAGAAACCTAATAGTTAGGATTTCACAGTCCCCTGGAGTGTGCTAAATACCTCACAATACACATAAGGTGAAAAAGGTTTTGCTGCAAAGACTGTACGCTACTTGGCTTATACACTGAAAATGCAGGGGGAGGAAGGAGAGTGAGGAAGAACAAGGATAACCGGTATATATAAAAGGTATGTAAACTCTTTAGGACCTGACTGCACTTATTTCTAGACCATGCCTCAAGTGCAAGACCATTAATGATTTTTTTCTCCTTTCACATGTGAGTAGTGCAAAAGTTTTCAGAAGAAGCACATTTGATTATCATCATTTTCACATACTGAAGGTTACTTAACTTATTTCAAGTGGAAAGAACTGAGAAGGAATCAACTAAAAGGAATCATCAAAACATCTGTTACACAGGAGTTATAAAAAGTTTCTTACCTCGGGCAGGAAGTTTTCCATGGTTTCTTTTCAACAGCTGCAGTTCTTCTGCTTGACTCACTAGTCAAATAAATAAATCTGAAATCAATAAATGTTGACCCAGAGATTTCAAAGAAAATAATACCAATGCTGCCTTTTTCACTTTCAAAGGACTTGTATTTTTCTTCAAGTGATGACAACCCCCCCCCTTATTTATGTATTGTGCTCAAAAAAAAAAAAACAAAACATTTTCAAAATGAACCAAATTTGGGGAAGTTGTGCTTTCAAGCCTCATACCATATTTTGTTCCCATTTTTGTCTTGTAGTGCTAACAGGTGTTTTGTTCCCAATTCAGCGACAGGGCAAAAAGATGATTCTTTCCTATTTTGAAAGCAACAAGAAGCTAACAGAAAGAGTGGACGTAACAGAAAACGTCAACAATAGGTCTGACATCTCAGTTGCAACCTTCTGGATACGGCAGTCTTACTGCCCTATCCACAGTGTAGGGTAGTAATGTAAACACAGACTATTTTCAGAAAACTTCATTTTGTATAAGAAAACATCTGGTTATATGCATTACAGTGGGAACTAGAGTATACACATGCAAAAAGAAAACCGAATGAGCGTTGAAATACAAGTCAGGAAAGAAATGGTAATTTAAACAACAGTAGCTGCTGGAAATGTGTGGTGCATAAATTCCACTGCTGGGGTGCATGCACCTAATGCATTGGAAGAGTTATAGCACTCTTCGGTAAGAAAAATTCTCTAGCACCTGCAGCTTTACTGTCTGCCTGTTTCCAACTGCAAACAAAGTAGCAGTCCCAGTCACCCTAGGTTTTGCTCTCCTATAGCTAGTTCTAGTGTTTTCACACTCTGCAGAAAACAGAGCAACCAGACAGGTTGCAGAATACTATATACTGGCAAAATATCACATTTACTGCAGGTTAAGAAACTGTTTTATCTTTGCATGCTTGTCCAAAGACTGGACACAGGGACTATGTATATGTATATATTATTCATATTCCCTGGTCAGCCAGAAACTAGATTATCAGAGATTGGTATAAGAAGTCTACAAGAACGATGTTATATATGCAAGCAGTGATAGGTAAATGTAGTCTTAAACACACCCCTGTACCACAAACATGTCATGTGGGTACAGATAAAAGGTGTTGCTATTGTGAAAACAAATGACCTGTTCTGAGGCATAAAAATTGGGGCCTCTTGGGTGCCTACAGCTACTGTTCACCACTTTTAAATCTTAATGGAATGACCTGGTAAGGGAGATCTTTGTTTCTTCTCCCTGAAAGCCAATAGGGTTTTTTTCTTCTTTTTTCTGTAATTATCCATAATGCAATTTTTTTTGCCTTAGAATATTTTCCCATCACATACTCCCCTTCTAGTTGCAGAGGCATTTGTGAAGAGAAGCATGAATGCACTTTTCGCTGCTGAGGATTCACATGTCCCAAGAACCTCTGACTTGGAGCAAGGATAAAAAGTTTCCTAAAAATGGACACATAAAAATGAAAATCTTTGGCTTTCTGGATTCCTTTGGAAAAGTATCACAGATGTGGCATGTGTAAAGTGCCTTTATCCCAACACAATAAGCATCTGGGGTATGTCCATCATTTAAAGAGACATGAATAGCGTTTTTTAAAGCCTGGAAACCTATATTCAGCCTAATCCTCCTAACAGGCAAACAAACAAAACAACTTCCTTGCTAAACGATAAGAAAGGCAATGCAATCAAAGTACCTATGTTTATCCTAATCACTAGCTAACTATCCACTAAGTATCTAACTATTTACATAAGAAAAGGTGTTGCTTTTGCAAGTTTTTCCTCCCCATCTGTGACTGTGAGTTAGCAGAGTGGGCCGTTGGGGTTGCCTTTCTTTTATGTCCCTGGTGGGATGCACAAGGACATTTAAGGTGCATTTGTCCTGACCAGAAGAACTCACAGGTCAGAGGCCTGGGGTATAACAGTCCGTTATAACACAGGGTGAGGGGTATGACTCTAGGAAACGTTTGGAGTGATGATTGTTAAATTGTTAGAAAGGGGATGGGTATTATTGAAAATCCTCCTTACTTAGCACTTGGGTTTTCTGCACTTCAGCACTCAAGATGCAAGACAAGTCTGAGACACCAACAATATTTTCAAGCTCTCTACTGCCCTCTAAAGCCTGGAAAAAAACATAATTCAAGACATTGTTAAATCTCACTCCCAAACCACCTACTTAGACGTCTACAACTTATTAAAAACATCTGAAAGAAAGAACTTTTGGAAATTTTTCATAAGCTACAAACGATGCATGAGACTGCACCTCACAGAAAGTCAATGGGAGTAAAAAGTTTAAGGGTGGAAGAATATATGCTACTTTGAAAACGGCATTCAGGTGCCTTTTGAAGTGTTGCTTAAAATTCTCCTGTTGTTTACGCTTCGTTGGTAAGTCTTCAGCTGTTTAAACAGATTAACACTTGATCTCCAGAAAAGCTATCTTGGCGCATGTACAGGCTTGCTAGAATATGTTAGTAAAATGGAAATCTAGAAGCATTTAAGATTCTATTGACCACACTCCTCAGCATTTCATGGTAGACCTAAAACCATACACTATCAATCTCAGGAGAAATATAAAGGATTTTTCAATAGGGTTTTCTAAATAAACATTTTAATTAAAATATTTTAAATTAGTATCAGTCTTTTTTTTTGTAAATAAAACATTGTCAGACCACATACACAAGTAAAAGAAATCAATTCAATATTTTGAGTACACTGAATTATTTCTCAGGTATTGATATACAGCAATGAACCTTGTGTTAAATTTATTCAGGAAACAAAATGTGAATAAAACAGAAAAGTTATTTGCATTTTAGCATGTATTAAACAGACTATTAAATGATGATACATTAGTGGTAAATTAAATAGTACAATCACTTCAACACAAAGGGATATTTAATCTTCAAGGACATAAAAATCTATGCGGTAATAATTCATACTTCAGGTTATGAGTAACAGTTGATAACTACTTCATATGCTTTTATTCATGTACAAAATGAGGAGTGATGCAAATTAAAAATGGTGTACTTGGAAAAGCAACTCCTCTAGTTTAAAAAAAAAATCTACTAAGTTCTGGGTTTTTTTATTTAGGTGGGTTTTTTTCATTTTCTGGATTTCCAAGTCAAACCTGCCTAGTTTCAAGAATTTTATTTCCTTCCCTATTTCTTAAAATTCAAATGTTGCATATAAGATTTTAATTTTTATTTCAAATCCTATATTAAAAGCAGATTAAAAAAATAAATCAGTGTAAACCAAACCTGTAGGCTTGTCAGATTTGCTCTTATTTTCAGAATTCTAACCAATGAACTTTTCACTTTGGACTGCAATTCCATGAACCTGCATAAAAAGTTAAAATAAAACAATTTCAATTAGCCACATCACCATTTGCTGAAAATCAGTGTTTACAATGTTTCCCAGAGTTTCTTTGCATTGTAATCAATATGGATCTAGATAAGCTGTGAACAGATGGGCTGTGCAACCTGATTGTGTCATGTAACACCAAATATAACTTGCCTTTGGTTAGGATTTGTAAGGGAACTGGCAAAAAAATATATATCCTAATTTTAAGGACGGGAATGCAGGTTCAGCAATATTACAGAATTTTCTTAGGGGAGACAATAGTAAAAACAGGAATTTAACTCATCTGTTCCTAAGAGCAGGAATTTAATCAAGAGGATGACCTCCCCAAACCCATCGACTGCAAGATCGTATGATACTGCTTGTAGCCATAGGAAACATGAGAAGTTAAAACTGAGCCCAACAGGGACAACATTGCATGATGTTATTTCTTCAGCTTTGTTGTGCTACCTCCCCTTTTAAGCCACAAATATATTTTACTACCAGTGTAAAGATGGTCAGCTTTCAGAGTTTAATGGGTTTAGCAATAAAAATTAAAATAATATACAATCAGAGTAGATCTAAATGGCAGACTTTAATGCATGATTAAGGATTTGCACTGAATATGTCTTGGAAAAATTCCTGCAATGTATGTTTAGGCTATTTTCTCTTTGAACCATTTAAACATGCAAATCAAATGGAGATAACAGAGAAATAATTCTTTTACTGCTTCCTCCCACAGAAGGGAGAATCACCCTTATAAGAACTCCCAAATTTAGAAACAGAACTACAGCATGAGAAAGACTTATCACTGTTGTATTTCAACATGGGAACAGAAGGCTATGCAGAAAAGAAAATGCTAATGTCACTGTATTGTACAATATATTTTCCACCTGCAAAAATTAAGTGTATGGAAGTTCACATAAATGTTATTGTGTAGGTGTTAGTTTATAAATGTGTTTACTGGCATGTCACTAACTGCTAGTCTTCTGCAAATCTTGCAGTTTTAAAAAATATACTGAATTATTGAATGCAAACATTTACACGTCAATGAAGACTATGATTACTCAAATTGTTCTGTTTCAAGGTTACTATCACTAAGAAACAAGTCTATATGTGTTGACCAAGGATTTACTGAACAACAAAAAAAACAATTAATCAGTTTACAGCTTCCCTCTGGTATAACTGTAAGATTTTACTTTTTACTGTCTAACATGTCATCCAAGCAATTCCTCCATCACTTAGAAGATACTTACTGTCCTACTCCGAAGAAATTTCAAGCTAATGGTGAGGGAAAGCATCCAATACAAGAAAAAAACTCAACGAACACATTGAGAGTTCAAGTGCAATAATCAAAAGGAAGAGCTACAACTTCAAACATAAGAAACATAATATTTAGTTGAATAAATGTCACAGATATTATTTGTAAAAAAGAAATGAATGCATAAAATATCTAGTCCCAAGGGAATTTTCATCGGGGACACTAGGAACAACTGTGATACAAATATTTAATACATACAAAAGAATACAGAAGCAAAGTATACTTAAGCATATGATGAAAGAAACCCACTCAAGTACAAAACCCCAACTCTTTAATGTTGGTTAACTAGCCTGCATGAATACTGCACTGGCTTGGTGATACTTCTTCCAGTAACACAAGCTGCAGCACAGCAGGTGCGTTCTGCCTTCAATACCAACAGGTCTTCCAGTATGATCGGTTGTCAGAAGCAGAAACACAAGGAGAGTACAAAGAAGCTGGCTAACAAAGGAATAGGTGGGCAATGGAGGTTTGCATTACATGGAGAGGTGAGCGCTTAGTGACAAACTGGGGTAACAGGAAATGCACCTCAGATTTTGGGGATAAAGTGTCTCAGACCTACAGACAGGAGAATTTGCATAACAATTTGAATTGGATGCACAGGCACTGGGACTGAGTGAAATACAAGACAGTGACATTACACAGAATGAAAAAAAAATGTTGCAGAGGAGAAAAGAAGAGATGTGGTATAGCCATGTTGATGCTGAGCTGTGAATTAGACTTTCTCGGACAGATGTCAAAGATTTATGTCAAGATTCCACCAGAGGACAAGTTGAAGCATCAACTAAAAAGGCAGGACAACAAAACAGGATAATAAGATTTCAAGAACAAAAATGTAGACAGTGTTGAAGAAGAATGAAAATAAAGAATTTTTTTTTTTTAAATTTTGCTAATAAGAGATCACAAGAGTCTCTGGTGAATACAATTTCAGTTGAGTAAAAAGGATGGAAATGGATGGGGGGCTATCTAGGATAATATTGTATTAGCAGCAAGAAGTATGAACATGCTCATCGAGGAAGGAAACTTTCAGATTTTTAGCCGGACTAAAGCTTAAACTCAAAGTAATTTTACTGAGCATATTCAACTTCCATATTAAAAAAACCTCAGAACTGCCAGGATTTCTGATTTGGGTAAATTCCCATAAAGATGAAAGGCATCCCTGACACAATCCAACTTACAGAGATTCACAGCTTTCCACTTTTTCACCAAGTTCTATCACAGATGAAACAAATATTTCCTTTATCTAACTCTTAGGGATGGATGTGCTTGCTTTGGCTGAAATACATCACACATTTAGCTTGATACCTCACTGTTGGCACAGAAAATTTCAATTCACTTTTCAGCTGAGATTTGGGAATAAGCAATTAAATGTGTTTTTCATAACAGAAAAGATCAAGCAATACTAACAACATGAGGCACTAGCAGCCTGACTTGTAACACATTTTATCACTTCTCCTTCCTCACATCTATCAAGTTTAGGAAAGCAATTTATCAGATACTTCACCTGCAACATTTAAGTTCTTTACTAACTGTGATCTGCCCAAAGTCCATTAATGTCAATAAGCTTATAGCTTAAAATAAGATTGTGGCAGAAAAGACAAGAATTTTAGAAGATATTGCAAAGCAATCATGAAGTTTCACTATGACCATCTGTGGGTAGTTTTTAATCAAAAAGTGTCTCTGCATTATCGGCCCTATATCTTTGGCAGTTAATGCTTCCAAAACAAGGTAAAGAATGTACACTTTCAGAAGAGTCTGGAAAGGCAAAACATACCTTCTTTTTGGTAGTTTAATTACAATACCTCATTGTGTAGTACTGTGAGTGTGACTTCTGTAATTGGCACTGTCATATGCCCCACACTACCAGTGAAAGACAGAACTGGATGGACAATTGTATTGCAAACCCTGCGCTAATCTATACCTATAACTGTAAGCCTGCCATTCAGTGCCTTTGAATGTCCAATCCTGTGGAATTACAAGTATTAAAATTAATCACTATTAATTTATTTCGGTATGAAATATCAACCTTTCGTAAGTAAAAATCACAGCACTGCACCCACAACGCACTTAATACACTTACGCATCCTCCTCTGTTCGAGGCTGCCCTCTTCTGGATAATCCGCTTTCTGAATCGTTCTGCTCAGTTCCATTGCCTAGGGGGTTCACAAGAAAGAAAAGAAACAATAAAGATGAAAATAAGATTCGAGTATTTGAAGCACATGAAAAAGGTGTCAGTAAGAACCCTGACTGCTCAATGATCTTTTAGGAACCCCCCCCCACCCCAAAACTCACTTATGAAGCAGGACAGATTCCCTTGTAATGAAACACACTAAGTTCACTATAATTTAACCTCTCATCAAGTCACATTACATTTATATTTGTGGAAACCTTGAGATTATAGTATTAATAACTGGAAGTTAGTATAATTCTGACACATAGTTACTATTTCTACTCAGAAGCTTTTTATCTTATTAAGTGCCAAAATACAGCGTATTAGCACAGAGCATTACCATGAAAATACTGTAACAACTGAGCAATGAAACCTCCATTTTCCTTTAATAAAAAGTGCCTGGCCCCCAACTCCATCTTGTAAACAACTACAAAGAGACACTGCAAATTACTTCCAAAGGCTCTGACATGCTATATTGACAATATAATATTCTAGCTCATCATATGATGGGGCATGATAAATCGTACGCCAGTTGCCATTATTCTGCATGGCGAGTCATATTTCTACCTTTCATTGCACTGATATTTTGAGTGGTTGCATGGTTCTGTGAGGAAACAGGAATAGGATATTACCACAAAAGTCCATTTCTATGGATTTGTTAATAAAACCTAGGCTCACACGTGGTGTTGGCAAACAGGTGAACTGCCTTTCATCACTGTAGGTTGGGCATTTTTAAATGACCAGATTCCAAGATAAGCATCTAACACAGACTACTCTCCCAAAAGCAGGTGTACAGGGAGATGGATGTTTTGAGTGATGCTGATTGGATTAAGAAAGTTAGTGCTGCACTAAAATAACGTCTTTGGCTCACTGGCTGCTGCCTACTTGAGATTGTTCAACAGCCACTTACAAAGGCTTCATTATGTATATCGTTATGTATAACAATACACCTCTGATCACAAAATACTTTCTGAATTTACATCTATTTAGACAACTTATCACAACCTATACAATTCAGACAGAAATCATATTAGAACAAAAACATTAAAATTTTATCTTGTGTATCAATTACTATTGTTTTTAAAGTCAATACATTAGCTTGTCAATTCTGCTTGCCCTCCAGTTAGCATATAAGGAGGGTGAGGTACTAGTAAAAAAAAGTACTGCATCCCTCCTAACTAATACTTAAAAAATAGTATATATTGTCACATTTGATGGGATCCCACAGTACAATAGTCTTTGGTGAATCTACTGAAACTAGTGTGGCCATAACTGTTGATGGTATTGTGCTCCGCACAATCTACATGGTCACCTTTCAACACTTTAAGTGTTATATCTGTCTAGGTTCCAGCAATAAAGAGGTCACATCTGAATAGCAGAAATGATTTCTGTTTAGTTGTGGCTGAAGTTGAAGACATCATATAATATGGAGGTTTTGTAACTCCCACCTTAAGAATTTGGGTCTGATATTCATTAAAGACAAAATGATGGAGGTGTATGCATACCTATGAAGGGGGAGAGGCATAATCATGCATTCATTCTTTTTTTCTGATAACAGTTTTCCCCTTAAACAATGAGATCACTAGTGCATTCGACAATTAATGACTTTGAATTGCACATGAGTAATTCAGCTTTAGAGTTCACTGTACTTGCAGCCACTCAGACTATACTCATCTATCCAAAACCCAAGAAAGATCTTTTTTTTCTGGTACCACAGAAGTCAAGGTGTTTTAGATTAGTTCTTATCTACTGTCCCTCCAACAGACGCACACACGTTCTTACAAACACTTCATATTGAACAGCTGTTACTGTAAGGTGAAATTCAACTTTAAGTGAAAGATTTGGAGGAAACTACAACAGGTCTTTACCACGGCCTTAACAAAAGCATTGATTCTAGAACAGACCCTCTGGAATGAGGTGTTTTTCTACAATACATCTCCTTTCTGACATCAGACTAAAAAAGAGAGGCTATGCTAAGCATTAAACACTTTGATTTCTTCTTGCTAGATCTAAATTACTACACACAAGTATCAGCACTCAAGGATAGATTAACTTTTAATTTTAATATTTTGTAAAACACTTAGACATACTTCAGAATGACAAGATGCTATAAAAGTTTAAGCTGTTCCACTACAGTAGCTTAACATTAAGACACCAAAAGATTTCATTTTAAATCTAACTACTAGTAGAACTTGCATTTAAATCAGTCATCAATTATCAAACAGATACTACTTTTAGGCCAGTACTCTGGAATGGTAGAAGCCTGGATTAATAAATAAATAAAACTTAAAAATACAGTAGCCAACAATGATGAAAAACTAGTGAAGATTTAGTATTCTGTTATTCCAGAAACTTATGTCATTAACGTGGGTAATTAGGCAATATATGTATTATCAGGCAGCCCAATAAGACATACAAAGGATGACATCATAAAGACACACTATCTTATAATTGGGTTGGTTTATGTCTTCTCCTAAAATAAATGTTACCTTTGAACAACCCTAGCATTCTGTAGGTATTCAGTCTTTTTTGAGGCACTCCTCCACACTTACCTGAATGAAAGTCATATTCATAAGACAAGTAATCTCCATCTGGCTTCTCAGTGAGATAGATACATGCTACTTTGTGTACTTTGCACAATGCAAAGTAACTTTTCATAGCTAATGGCATTAATTTTGTAATAATTTTCATTCTGTTGTTTTCTTACATATTGGTTGCAGAAAAATAGAATGTACTCTAAAACCTCACAGGTGATACGCGTAATCTATTAAAACACTACAACGCTTAAAATAAAAGTGTCTTTTCAGAAGGAGAAAAGAAATTGTGGTTTAAAAGGACAACCTGAAACCTGTGATATAAGAGGAAATCTTATATACCACCATCTTGTAGCTATATGAACACAGGGGAAAAAAAAAGATGGCTAGTACTACATTACTGAATAATTATCCATCTAAATGCCAGCTATCATCATGTGATCAGTCTTTTTATAGGCAAAAAGAATGTTCCCCTATGTCCATACTTAATATCAGTATGGAAATACAGTACATGTTCACCTTTCCCATCGACATCCTAATATACAGGCATTTTAATACAAGACATTTTGCCCGCTTTTTTCTTTCACCTAAGAGCTAAGGCATGTAATGCAAATGCAGAAATGCTGAAAAAGTTTTAAAACTTGTAGCAGATTTAAGCGTTTGTGTATTATCATGTGTCGTGTCACCAAAAATACATCAACTAAAACTAAAGAGGTCACTAAAGCAGGTAATTACAAACATGTAGAGATATTCAAGAGAACATATCTAAAGAGCCATAGTATTTTTAATTTCGTGTCTGACTGCTATCATTATATACAATTTTAAAAGTTTTTTGCAAAGGTAAGTGTTAAAGTGCAGGTGGATATCCAGACAGGCTGAGGTATAGTTTCATATTCTGCAGACAGCCACAAAATTAAAATCTGCATTTATATATAAAAAAAGTAGAAGTTTATTTCTCAGAACTGCTTTTGTGATGTGGCAACACACACAGCTTACTGCTCCCAGTGCCTCAGACTGTAGTCACTGGGGACACAGATTGTTCTAATTCGATTCTTCCCTCAGGATACAAGCAATCCTAATTCAGCTATCATCAGCAGCTAGGTATAACATGCAGTCACTTTACTTGAATCTGAATACTTATTGCTCCATTCTGGGTGAGAATGTAGGATGCCACATGATGACAAAACAATTCATTGTAGTAGGATATGAGCTGACCTTTCCATGACATGACAGATGCCAGTACAGGTATGCCAACCGATTGCACTAACAACAGCCATATCTCTGATCTGACGGAGAACACCTATTGGCAACTCTTCTCATTGAAAAGTTTCTTTGTGCAGGATGAAAAGATTCATATTTACCATGAGGAAAATAAAGAAACGACACATAGGCTCTTCATTTCATCCAGGAAGCACCATCAAATCCTGAGACTGGTATAGGAGTTAATACATGCAAACACAAAATTTCCTTCTTACTGATGAAGGCAGATATTGCCATAGAAATCTGACCTGGGAATACTTTGAAAATACCTTTCTCTCTGTAGAAAAATAGAGTAGATAAATTTACATGTCAAAGACGTAAGTTCCCTAACAAAGTCAGACTGCTGCTCACTGGAAGAGTTACTTCTCACACTAAGAAGAAAGTTGGAAAACAGTAGGGTTAGATTGCTGTCTAACTTGGTTAAAACTCCGAGGAGAAAATTCAACACATAGCCAGGGATATCTGTGGGAATATTTAAGACAGTGCTTTAAGTAACTTTGTTGAAGAGGAAAATAATCCCAAAGAGAAATTGTTTATAGTCTTTTAAGAATGCAGGGATCAACACTTTAAATGGTTGATTAAATGTCACTCAAGATTTCTGGATGTGAAGTAAGCAGGAACGTGGAGATACTCACCGTGCCAAATAATCATCTTTTTAGGAGTCAAGAAGAAGCCGTTAGTTTTGAGAGGAGGAATTGTCCACAAGACAGGGTAGGTGCTGTGGCAAAGATCCTTACTTTCTGGTAGACAGAGGTTTACTCCCTCTGTCCCAAACTGGGATGTACATAAACCTGGCCTTTCATTGCAAATCTCAACATAGTTCTCAAAATTAAACACACATCAGCTGTACATATCTCAAATTTTGTGAAGGTGAGGGTGTTCTAAAATACAGGTCCTTTCAAGATACCAGATTTGCATAACTAGTTGAGACATGCTATCACTCACTGAAAGAATGGGGAGAAATTAATTCTTCCTCCAAAGGCTTCTTGGAATGTCAATAGTTAAAACAATCATTTTTCTACTAGTTCCAGGGGCAAATGCCCAATTCAAAAGCACAGCGCTGATGGAGAAGAGCAGCTATTCTGGTGAGAACTGGGATCAGCAGAGAACTTGGTAGGAAAGTTGTGAACTGGCAGTGAGTGCTCATGAAAAACTCCACTATGTTAAAACTGCTTGACAAACAGGTAATGAGGACACAAAACCAGGTCATAATGAAGACTGGCAGCACAATAAAGAATGAGGATATAGCTGCTTCTGTTTAGTTTCCTAGCATGACTACTAATTAGAAAACAAAACAAAACCAAACCCTTGCATAGAGGTCTGTAACTATGCAGAGCTATACTGCCACCAAAACACCTGACACTTCCATGCTTCCTCAAGTACTCTGCTATTTTTAATAAGAAAAGGGATGTAATGCTCACAGATTTTAGTATTTTCAGCTTCAAGGCTTTCAGTAATTTTCATTTTTAGTTCAGCCAATTTTGACAGAATCCCAAAATTTCATGATCACATTCCTTTAAAGCACAAAATTCCCCTTTTTTCCTGGAGGAAAAATCCACTTTTGCAGATCCATAATGACAGCATATGGTGCAATAGCTAGTGCAAAAATCTGCAGACATCTAGATAAATTTCAATCAGTGGTTATTCTATCCTGCTCAGAATATTTCTACTCATCATAATTCATGAATGTTAGTGAGGCCTCAATTACTGCACATAAATTCCAAAATATATGGGGCATAAAAAGCTCTTTAACCCAACAAAAAGGCATAACAAGAACGGATGGCTGAAAATTAGAGCCAGACAAATTCAAAATCAGACAGGAGATTTTTTTTTTTAATAGCAAAGGTAATTGAACAAAGAACTTGCTATCAAGGGAAGTGATGCACTTTTTTTATTTTTATTATTATTTTTTAAATAATTTGAAGTCTTCAAATCAAGACTTAACCATCTTTCTAGGAGTTGTACTGCAAGGAAATAAAAGCTCTTGGGCTCTATATGGGAAAGATAACAAGAAAGTCTCTTTGTATTTTTTTTTTTTAATATAAAAAGTCACACCAGGTGACCTAATGGTTCCTTAACAATTAAAAAGACCACAACCTATATAGCCATAAAAGCAGGTTAGTCTATTGAAAATATACTTCTTGAGCAGTCACAGTTTGTCTGCATTAAAACCTGTGACTGTGTAACTAAGTGGACATATATCCTAAAGTGAACTGGAAATAATATAATTATAAAATGGCATATTTTCTGAGAGCAAATGACATTCAGTGTTACGTTAGATTAATTAAAAATTGCCTTGAAGTGCCTTACTATGAAAAAAAAGAGTAAAAAATTACCTAAAAGAATACAAAGCAGGAGAGTTAAACTAATTCTTAGAAAGAGTTAGACTTAGAAAGAAAGCAAACAAAGGACATTGGTAGCATAAACATGCCTAATCAGTGGAATTAATGGAATTATCGACAAAAAATGCCAGTGCAGGGGTTTTTTTTCTGAGCCAAAGTCAAACATTTTCAATATTGATCAACAGCAAAACTTGTTTCATAAACACCCCCAAGACTTGCACTGAAAAGATTCAAGCTTTAAAAATCAACATCAACTTTTCCAAAAGAGATTAAAATTATTTAAGAGGAAAAGAAATCAAACATACCACATGAGGCATAAATTACTAAAGCCAATAACCAGAAAAATGTTGAAGAAAGACAGAATGTTCAACTAACCATTTGATGGGTGATTTCTGAGATTTTGTGCATTATGACTCAGGGGAGATGAAAATGGACTCATTTGGCATGTTCCTGTTGTCGGTGAGTAAGAGTTTAGATTCTTCTTTTTGGTCTTCAAAGGTGTTGCATCAGATGGCTAAAATGTAGCAAAAGACAAAGAATCTAGGTGAATATCGGCTAAAGATAAAGTAGTACCTATGTCCATCTAAGCCTACAACGGTTGTAAACTTCCCTTCTGCAAACTAATTACATTACGGCCTCTACCTTTCCTATCAGTAGAGTTACATATTGCACCTCAAACCAGACAAAGCCTCTCTGAACATTTACTATCTGGTAATAGATTTTTCTAAGTAATTCCTAACTTTATGTTCTCCTGTTCATAGAAAGCCCATGTTTTATGTTGTGGTGGGTTGACCCTTGCTGGCTGCCAGGTGCTCACCAAGCCTCTCTGTCACTCCCCCTCCTCATTAACATTAGTTTTACTCAAATAAAAGAAACACGAACCAACCAAAACAAAACCAAAACGACCCCCAAAACCCAACAAAACTACTAGCTTCCCAGTTTTGATAAACAAAAAGTATGTGGTTTCCAAACATTTAGGTATTCTGGCATGAACACTTTGTTTTTCTTTTCAAAAGCAGTCAAAAATGAGTTTTATTTTTCCTACAATATTGAGAATGAAACACATGAATTATAAGCAAGTATTTTAAAATTTTATTCCTGTCAAAAGATACTTACTTCTAATGATTTTCTAAACAAATGTTAATTAAAAAAAACCCCACATGAGTCCCTTAAATCCAAAATTTTGTCTCTGGTTTAGGATTTCATTATGTCTAATGATATAAAAGGAGCTAGTTAATGATGTTAAAAGCAATGTGCAGAGAAGTTTTCAGAAGTACTAGTCTGCAAATCTGAAATATTGATGTGGTTGAGCCCCAGCCGGCAGCTGAGCACCACATGGCCACTTGCTCGCTCATCCCCACCCTGGTGGGATGGGGAGGACAATCGGAAGAAAAAAGTAAAACTCGTAGGTTGGGATTAGGATAGTTTACTGAGACAGCAAAGGGAGAGGAAAATAACAACGGTACTAATAAAAAGAATATACAAAGTGGGTGATACACAATGCAATTTGCTCCCTGCCCCTAATCGGATGCCCATCCCGTCCCTGAGTAGCGACCCCTCGCCGGCCAGCTCCCCCTCCTCTATACTGAGCATGAGGCCATACAGTATGGAGTAATCCTTTGGTCAGTTTGGGTCAGCTGTCCTGGCTGTGTCCCCTCCCAGCTTCTTGTGAAAATTAACTCTATCCCAGCTGGAAACCAGGACAAATATTAACTGGGATTATCGGGGAGACAGTTCACTCTGTAGATTGGATGCTGAATTGCAACTCTGAGGAACTGGGATTTCACTGCACTAATACTATACAGAGGAAAAAAACAAACCAAAACCACACTTTGTTTGCACATGAAGGGCTTCAGCTCTAGTTGCAACTTGATTCTAAGAAGTCTAGCAGCTTTAAATAACATCATTGACGACTGTCAAAAGGAGACATACAAAGAAATACACAAACAGACATAGTACTTAAAGGCATCAGCAGCATCTTAATGTCACCTTACACTCTTAGAAACTGCTGATCAAATGGCTACAGGATTTTCCAGGTAACAGAAATATTAAGCAATATGCATGCTACCAGACCTACAGTACTTCACCGTTATGTAACCAGCTGATAAAATAATTAAACAAAAGGCTGGAAGGTACAACATGTGGCAAGCTGGAAAACACAGCTTTCCAATGTCAGCTTTCCCATTCTTGCCTACCTTTCGTTTCAAGGAGATAGTCAGCAGGCATGTAAACTCCTGCTCCCAAACAAGACTAGCCACCTCTAAAGAGGAAAATGCTCGTAGTGCACAACTAATGTCACTGTATTAACATCTGCCATGCAAAGAATAAAGGGACATTTTGGGCAAAACCACTTTTTCCAGTCCCTTTCAAAATTTTCTCAAGGGCTTAAAGAAGAGCTGTCTAAATGCAGTCAAACAGACACTTTTTTCTGCAGTTCAGTGATAGTTTTTTTCCCCCTCCTGGAAACATAGTATCATTGAAGCAAATCCCACAGGCAAAACTTTTTAAATTTGTTACAGTCCTGGGTCTTTGAGTTTGAGGAGCAAATTTATTTATCTCTTTTTGCAACTGTAGCAAGCAAAAGAATGACTCATCGCTTCCCAAACAACTGGCCTTTTCTACCAACTTGAGCCTCATTCTAGATATAAAACTGAATATCTATCATTTGTCTTTATGTCACTCATAACAGTCACTCAATTTCATACAGTATTTCTTCATTGGCAGCTTTATTATACATGATTATTCTGTAATCTCTTTAAGTTCCATTTATTATTCCATTTATTAGTGTTAGAAAAAGTATAATAGGTAAGCATATTACACTGTTTCAGTACTATGAATGAAATACAAGGTGAGGATCTGGGGTTTATATTCATTAAAGAATACACAATACTTCAGCCAAGTTGGGAAAAAAAATAGTAGTAAAAAAGCAGACAACCTGATATTTGCACTTCGGTAACTGACATTTCCACTGCAATTTCAAATTAATAACTCATTCATTCCCTTTTCATACTTAATCATATGTTGTCCTGTTTTGCTGGAATAAGACCCCCATCCTACTCCTTTTTAAACTATAAGTTTAAGGTCTCACAAATACCCCCTGGAAAACTACAGCAATTTTAGATCTCAAAAGGGGTGTACGGGTGGCAAAAGCCATATTTTTAAGCTGAACCAATAATCAGGTTCACCAGGTAACATGCGTAAAAGCCACAAGTCATATCAGGATGTAAGTCAGATCAGATCACAAAGCTATGTATGCAAAGGTCACTTAAAGCCTCTACAATCCAGCAGGAACCCAGGACCTGGGAAAAGGCTACATTTCATTACCGAGTAAATTAATGATAGAAAACATTAATGTTTCAATAAGTAATCTTAAAGTGTTGTGTTTTTAGAAGGAAATTGTTTCGAAAAAGTATACATTTACAGAAGCAATAAATATAAAACTAGGAATATGAGATGTACAATGGACAATTATGTAACCCTCAGAAGTTTTCTTCTCAATTCCAGACAGTTAGCAGTTGATTTAAATGTCCTGAAGCACAATACTCCTATTTTTCACACCTACATAGATATGCATACTCTCGTTGTCTGTATGAATGTGTGTTTTTATTACAGCTTCTACTACGTTCTTGACTTCACCAAAATTTCAGGATGAGTTCTAGAAGTTAACATGTTATATAAAAGATATGTCTCCATTATTGGCTTTCAGTTTTCCACATAGCAATATTATTGAATTCCTCTCGATTAAATAAAAGTATAAAGAATGTCCAATATTCTCTCGAAAAAGAATACAGCATATTCTTATACTCCTTTCCTACTCTTCAGTACTGAACTCCTATTAAAACATCTCCATCTTTTAATCTCCTTCATTTGAAGGCATTTCTTGTGACACTTGTACCACAGCCTATGTTCACACTCATTTTCTTTCACAGAACGATATAGGTTCAAAGTATAATTTCTGTAATTATACTTTAAAACAGAGTGACAGTACATTCAATTCTAATTCAGGTGAAGATAAAATACTGATGTATGTAATGGCATTACACTTGGAGTGCTGCGCGCTATTCTATTTCTGATATATCTTACTGCACTTTTACACAAAGCTGCAGTTTCGATGTTTTTCTTCTCATACTCTGCCTTGAGTGATTACCCTTAATTTAGAATCTAACAGTGTTAGTATTGGTCATCAGTAATATGACTTACTCCATATTTCAGAAGATTTAATTTGCTTAACATTACAAAATCTAAACTGACTCCTTTCTGATCTGGTTAGTTCAGGCACGCTATGGGTAGTCCAATCAGCAGGTGGAATGAGGTCCTCCTGAATAACGGGAAAGAAATTGTAGAAACAACAACGGATGTGGCAGAGCTCAACCAGATACTTCACGCAAACTGCGTGTGTCTATTACCTTACATTCCTTCCTACCTTCTACAATATTATTTAATTATGGTACACTTGAAGCCTTTGACATGTATCTGTTAGACGCATCATACGAACTAAAAATCATAAAAATCTACATTACTGAGATTCCAGTAAAACTTTTTATCATTCAGGTGGGCTTTTGTAAGTTTTTTGCTGCACAAGAACCTGAATGCAGGTAACCATCAGGTAACTTTCTTTTTATCTTATGGGGAGGGGGCAGGGAAGGAATAGCTTTAAGGCAGAAAAACAATTGTGTGTAATTTCAGCTGGACCACTCATCTACAAAAACGTTACTACAGCCCTAGAAACAGATGCAAAATTACAGTCACAGCTGCATTCAGAGCAGAACAAGTTGGGTAATGGTACACTAAGCTGCTAATTAAATTGCTAATGATTTTTTTTAGTGCCACTGCGGTATTTTGCCACCTTTGTTTAAATGAAAAAAAAAAGTATCTAGAAAATTTTAAAAATTGCAAATTTCTATTATTTCTATTTTGCTAAATATCAGTGAGATCTCCAAATATGTGCCGCATATAAACAAATCTCTTCAAATTACACAGACGTGGAGATTTATTGGGAGCTCATTTGCTGACCAGCTATTTCTCTTCATATACTTTTCCAAAATTTTCCTTCCTTTAAACACTGCCATCCTCACAAGCTCCTCTGTATTGATGTCTGCAGCAACACCCACTGTTGGTAGGAGTAGATAATAAACTGACATATGTCATGACATGCTGGTACTGGGAGTATACTACAGCTACATTTACAAAAAATAATAGCAACAGTACAATTTTATTTTTATTGTGATAACTGTGGTGAAATTTATTGCAGTGTTAGTACTTTATTGTTTAATTATGCCAGATTAGCTGAGGGAGGTAATTATATCCTTGACATGAAAATGCCTTTAATGTTTTCATTTCAATTTTGCAGTTTATAATATGCAGATTACAGCATTATCATAATTCCATATTGTTACATGTACAATTACATGGCAGAACATTTGCTTCCAGGATAATGGAGCTAATTTCTAATACATGATTTCACCAAGGATCTTAACTCATTCAGCTCTTGGGTAAATAGTGATGGCAATAAAAATATGCATATTTCTCCATTACTTTCAAGTGATTCATGCAAATGCACATTACTTAAAGCCAGGCAGTTCTATGACAAATGGAATACAATAAATTTATACTAATATTTTTCAGCAGTAATTTTGCGCCTTGTTAAGATTTTTCTAGACAACATCCAATCTGTAACAATATAAATGCAACTCTAATGAAATACCATGTTGCTACACACATATGTGTGTACATACAAATATATATACAGGCATACATATATATACAGCCCAGATGATTCCATACACCAAAAAATACTTACATTATCTTTTTTAACAGTGTCCAACTTTAATGCTCTCTTAACTCTGCAAGAGAAAAATATGGACAAGTTTATGGTCATCTAGAAACAAAGATTTCTGGTATTAAGGTCTATAATATGTAATTTTACAGATACAGTCCTTCCTCATGTTTCACTTTCTTTTTATACTACACAAGAAAACTAACCTCATCCAAAGCAAATACATTAACTGATTAAAGTACTGTGTAACAAAAATGTTGCTTGTTTAGAAGGATAAAGTGTTTGCATAAGAAAATCCAATTCTCCATTTTATACGAGAGATAAAAATCAAGACACTGAAGTGAAATTGCACTGTATATTTGTCTCTTTCTCAAAGACTATAAACAATGAAAAAATGCAAAAGCATTGTCATTTACATACCTTCTGAGGAAGGGTTGAAATTATTTTGCCATTAGTAGAAATAATGTATTAGGCATTTAAAACACAGGTACAGCCAAGGTGAAAAAAGTAGTTCTTCCCATCATTTTAGCTCTTAACATGATTTAGTGCAACCAGACTATGACTTAACTGGGGAACAGATGCTCTATGCCTTTACAGGTCCCCAAACCATAAGAAACTATTTTCTAGTCTTCTTCACTATACTGATTCAGGAACATGCCAAGCTCTCTCTGCAAAATCTGCTCTGCTGAACTGAATGCCCAGCTGTTAATGGCAACGCTAGAAGAGGAAAGCTGAATATTTATAATACTTTATATCGTACAGCTGTCTTCTAAAGAGCAGTCATCAAAATTTTATTGAATGCAGACTAAATGCTCAAAGGAAAGAAAGGTCAACATAAATTAAGACTATTTTTCCCAGAGACAACTGAAACTTTTTAAGCACATTCCTAAATCTTAACAATAGTTTAAAGCATTATATAAAACAACGAGGAAAAAAATTTAAAATCTTTATAAGAACAGTCCCCAAGAAACATATACATTATATCAAATTAAACAAGATTTAGAAAATACATCATATTTCAATAACTTAGTTCACAGTTTTCATCTTGGAAAAGAATGTTTTGACTTCTAAGGAATTAAGATGACCTAATTCCAAACATATCCTTTTAAAATTTATATTACTATTCCAAAACTGTAAATTAAAGTATTGGAAAAATAGAATGAAAACACATCTTTGAAATATAACTTAGGCAACAGTCTTATATGAATTCTGTTTTACAACTATCTCTATTACAAAAAGGGGAAGAGAAGTATTCTATCTTAAAAAAGCCAAGTAAACAGGTAACATTTAAATTAAAAAAGCCTGTGAACTTCTTGCCAAAGGGCAGTCAAAGCTGTAACAGTTTGATGGAATTCTTTACAATGTATTTCCTTTTTAAATAGAAACCCATATCGCTTAAAGAATGCAGACTCCATTACATCTTCCACCCCAGTGGCAGCAGAGAAACATTATATTTATTAATACATCTACCCTGAAAGGATGCTCTAGGGGGCAATGCATTTGCATGTTATACTAAGGCATGTTATGATGGAAGGTTTTACGATGGACTTCAAAAGAAGCTGGAAGCCAAAGTAAAGCAGAATCTGGACTCAACATAGCTGTAGGATGAAGACAAATGAGAAACTACATGAAAATCCCACTAAGTTATAAACATTTAGAAAATTTCTCAGAGAGAAAGTTGTGGACTGGTCAAGACTATGTTCTTTAAAGTCTGTCAAGTACTGTGCACAGGAATAGAGTTGCACACAGCCCAAATTTCTCTCTGCTGGCTTGCAAAACCCGTGCAAACACCCTGAGCTATGGCGGCAAAGAGGCAACCTCGTTCCAGGTGAGTGCTTCAATGTTGGAAGGAGCTGCATGGATACAATTTTGGCTTCAGGAGGTTAACATTGCCTCGCTTTTCCCAATCCATCCTACCCAGCAGCCTAGTTTGCTTGTGCGCTTTTTAGTCATTGTCTTTCTGATGCCATAATATGAGAAGGTAAATCTCTGGCAACTGTGATTCACTCAAAATAAGGTAAAATTTGTGCTCTTAGTCTACACGCAGTCCCTGGCTAGGACCACTGAAACAAAATTCATCCAGACATCTAACATGAAGACCCAGTTGGCCAAAGTGTCTTCTCACAGATCTTTCAAAAGATGAACATGGAAAAAAAACACAATAGGTGCATCTAGGTGCAAACAAAATTCCTAAAGTATTTTAGAGGAAGAGCACCAGCTTTAGTTTGGTTTATCTTTTTTATATGGCTAGAAAAACCTTGCTATGGCTATGGAGTATCATCAGAATGTGAACAAGAAAAGGAGATAGAAAGATGAGGCAATGCGATGGCAGTACACAACAACTTATTTACCTGAGTTTCCTACCCTTGAATTGATTCAAAATTCCCTGACAGGGCTTATTTTATTTTCTTAACTATGCAGAGTATGATGGCACATGTACAACCTGCAATGATTATTTTGCCCATAATATTTATGAGATTAAAGAACTACATATTACTTCTATAGCACATTGTTCATCTATGATTCCAGGTCATATTGTCAGTTCCTTGCTAATACTGGGAGACCTTTACTCATTTGAATAGTGCTTTGATGAAAGCACTTATCTGCCTAACAGAAACTGCTTAGCAGTGAGAGTCTGGGTATGCAATTTAACTTGCAATACAGAAATAGATTTTTTATATTGTTTTTAATTCCACGTACGCATAACTTTCCTTCACAATTCATTCATGAATGAATGCAATGGTAACAATCACGTGCAGATTTAATGCACAAAAAAAGAAGATACAGAACCAGGGACTTGATTATATTATTTAATTAAAAATATCCTAGAGAATATTGCAGTGCATTTTGAGGCCATTTCAGTTAGCGTTCTCTTAAGTTTCTGCTTTCCCTGGGGAAAAAAACCTCACATCTCTATGCTATTTACATGCTGCTTCATCTTCAAAACCTGCCAACAAACCTGTCTCGTTAATTGGAAAAGCATAAAGAATACTTGATCATTTTCTATGTTCAGCTTACATAGTAGTTAAACTCAGTATGCAATCAGTGAGAAACAGACCTATCACCAAAAAAATCAAAGTTTATGTATTGGTATTTCCTTTGAATTACTACTGTGACATGATTACTTCAACTTCCAGTGGTCAAGAGAAAGACTGGCAGGAGTTGGAACCTATGTTAGCTCTAACATAAGTTATCTTTGAAATCACATCAGGAGCTGTAAAATGGGACAATATCCCAAGCCTATATATAGACAGCATAAGTTTAATGGCCTCACCTTACTGCTGTTGAAGTTACATCCTACACATTTTCTTTATTGTTCTTCAGAAGCCCACGATTAGCAGAGATACACAAGAATAGCATCAGATTTACACGACTACTCCTTGATAAATTGCAAAGAATAGGAGAGATATGAACAGCATTTATTCCTATTGGAGATAATATGAGGACATACAGCCTGACAGAAAACAGACATGGAACATGTCATGCCCTTATCACCACAGGCCTGCAATACGTTTCCACAACACCCGGGTGTCAAACTCAGCACAACCCACCCATGACATGGCTCCTGTCACTCTCCCACCCCCTACCACACAGCCTCACAGGCTTTATCCATGGGGGCTACAGAGATAAACAAACTCCCCCTCGGCTGGGGAAGCTGGAAACAGATATATAACATACAGAAACTATTGCCCATACCAGTGGACATCTGCCCGGATAAAGGCTCTGCCCCAAAGGAGCCACCATCTTAAGTATTTCCCGGTCCCATCCAACAACTACAAGACAGAGCTCGAAACAAAACCCGCCCTTCCCCACGCACCGCCGTGCTCCTCCCCTCTCCGGGATAACCCAGGCAGCACATTTCTCCTCAGGGAATAAGCTTGCTGTCGTATAGGAAGCTCGCAGGCCGCCGGGAAGAAGCGCTTCTCCTCACAGCGTCCCACACGGGCCCTCTCTCCAGCGGCCACCTGCCCCGCTCCAACGGCTCCTGGCGCTGCGGCCAGCGGGAAAGAGGTGGAGAGCGGCGCCTAGAGCCGAGTTCGCCCGCCTGTGCCCCGATACCTACGACATTGCGACGCCTGGAGCCGCTCCCGCCGCCTTTGCAGATCTCCCGCCGCCGCCGTGCACCGGCCAAACGCCGCCGGCTGGAAACGGCGCTGAGAGGGCGGGACGCGGCCTCGGCAGGGCGGGCTGGAGGCGGCGGAGCCCGCGCCCCTCAGGCCTGCGGGGCGGGCGCCGGCTCGTCGAGCCCCGGTGCCCCCGCCCTCGGTGCTGTGCAACGGTAGGAGCCGGGCCAGTGGCGGCTTCCCCGCTGGGGAAGGTTTGTGCCAGGCCAGCTTGGGCGGGGGGTGAGTGTGGCCAGCCCGGCCCCTCAGAGCTGCTGCGGACACCGGGCAGGGAGGGAGAGTGGGTTCCCCTCTGACGGGCTGAGGGAAGGGGACTATAATGTCTTTTGTGCGAGGGTGGATGGTAAATTTTGTCCAAGAAAAGCCCTGCGCCCACCGGAGAGGGATGTAATGTAAAAGTTTCCTGTGGTAAAAGAGTTTCCTCCTTCCAGGTGAGCAAGGCCTGAGGGTTTGGGCTCAGAAGAAGCAGCGGTGTGAAGCTTCCTGCCAGCGCGTGTTTGCTGTGGATGGAGGTGAACCTCGGCCTCGGACCTGT
This sequence comes from Grus americana, assembly GCF_028858705.1. Lineage (NCBI taxonomy): Eukaryota > Metazoa > Chordata > Aves > Gruiformes > Gruidae > Grus > Grus americana. The sequence continues at coordinate 33,429,129 of NC_072859.1, forward strand.
GGCTGGAAAGGTCAGTATTGCCAACAAGCGAATGACTTAATTCCTGGTTGGAAGATGGTTTTTATTTGTTAGACTCATAGCAACTCAAATTGAAAATAGTAGTTAGGCGGTGTCATCCTCCTGCTTCAGCCGAGGCCAGATTGCTCCCCTCCGTCTATTTTGTCTAAAGTGTCATTTTGTCCAGTAAAAATGTAACAACCTAAGCCATGGGGCTGCTGGCAGTGCTGTCACTAAGCTATTGCTCACTGGATTTCTGAGCAATGTCTTGGCAGCACTTCTTGGCAGAACTGTGGCCCATGTAAGAAATATCTCGGTAAGGGGAAGTCTAAGGAGTATAAACGAGAGTTCACATTTTATAAACTAGTTACTGGAAAATTAACATTTATTCTTCTTTTCCTCCTTGACTTTAACCCACTTCCATTTTGTGTGTGTAACACTGGTGCTTAATTATAGTGACACCCGTTTGCGGTAACCAGACTGTATCACAGTGTCCCTATGGGGTCCTTCTAATGCCAGTGTAATATTAAAGTGTCAGGCAGGCGGTCTGTGTATTATAAATAGGGTACTTCATCCATGATAAGCGATTATTATCTTTCTTTCCCAAGTGTAAAAGACCTATATAACTCAACAAGGTGCGAGTGATTTAGGCCTCCTGAGTAAAAATCCAATGAGTCCTGAAGGGGACCCTATGATGTCGTTGTCTTGTTGCTGAACTTGAGATATTCAATTTATTATACTGGAATATATTTTCTGAAGTCAACATTGGGTAAAATAATACGAGAGGCTGTTAGACCAACAGTACAACACGATTTAGTGTCCCTCTGTGATGGCCTTCTAAAAACCTTAATCACCCTTGGTAAAAGCAGAAAGCTGCTGTTCAAGTTTACTGGCCATTTGTGAGCAAATGTATTAGTTACTGCTTTGAATCATTTTAATAATTTAGAAAAAAAAGCATTTCATATTTTTTCCTTTACAATTATATGGATAGTGTTCTTGTACTTAAAAGGCCTAAGTTGCACAAAGTTTTATGCACATTCTTAGCTTCAGACTTATTTATTTCTATTAACTATATTTAGATAAGTCTTAAAAGTAGAATTGTGTGCTTAACTTCACATGCTTAAGGATCAAGTGTTACAGTTTTGACCAATTTTGCTATTAGCCATATGTTTTATTGAGTTATAACTGTAAAAACAGAAAACAAAAGCCCGTTCTGGTATGGACTGGCACCAGAAAAAAGCATTTAATCAATTTAATAACTATTATATCGCTTTTTTAGCACCAAATATTATATGGTGTTTATGACATTACACAGAGTCTCTGCTGAAGGTGTGTAAAGCTACCCAGTTTTGCAGTTAAATCAGTTTGGAAAAATGAAAGTCAACTTTTGAGTGAGTGAGGAAATCCTGACAAATATGCAGTTCAATATAAACATGCTCACATGTAGTTTTAACTGGAGGACAAAGGGGGCTTTCACTCTGCTGTTAACAGCAAGAAATGGAGAATCCAACATGGCATGAGTTGGTTGTGATCATGCAGCCACAGAGCTCTCTCCAATGAGATAAGTGCTTCATCCATTCTTGATAATATTTACTCTGTAATTGTTGTTTGGTGAAAAAATCTTTTAAGTAATTCTATGCCTCTCATACCTGTGGCCATGCTTAAATTGGCTCTTTTTCCCCCCTAAAAACGCTTTGCCTATGCTACTGCTGGTGAACTGAGAGTGGCACTGGGAGCAAAACAGTGGTAGGTATGGTGTGTTCATTAATTTACCACTGGGACAAAGCATGCTAGGCATAGACAGTGGTAGTAAAGTCATCAGAGCCAACAAGTGCGCTTCTGTACTAATTCTCCCATTGTTTCTGTCATTAGGAGAATTTATCTAACATGGCAAGAGTAGAAATTCTAGTGGAAGTGTGTAGTAAGGACAAGTCCTAGTGGTTTATATCTAAACATGGATAGCAATGGTATGTATCATAGATAACTTGAAAATTTGTTTTTTGTGATTTCAAATACTATGACTATATAATCATTGTGCTATCAAATGTCTGAAATTAAAATAAAATACAATGAAATGAAACTTTTTACTGCCAATAAAGAATAAATTGTGAATAATAAGTAGAGCTCAAGCTATTTTTGTTTGTGGATCTCATCATGCTTACCTACAAGCATTGATAAGTATTCCTATCCTGGATTTAGACAACAGAAAACATATGATCCAGATGTTAGGATAATTCGTGCTAGTCTGCATTTCAGAGGACAAAGCAGAGGCATTATTAAACAGGCAAGACAGTAACAAATTCTAACTGTAATTGTATTCTTCACAGAATGGCCAGCAGTCCCGAGAATAACGCATCCCTCTCCGTTCACAAAGTCACACGCTCAGAAGGTTCCCAAGCGAAGAAGCCCCAGCATGCAGAAGAAGCAATCTTTTACATGAACTGCCGAGCAGCTTATCTAACTGTTTTAAAAAGCAGTTTAGAAAATATTAAATCAAAAGAACAACTCAGTTTAGGTAATGATTAGATATTTTTCCCCATAACTATTGTGTGTGATGGTTACAGTGGGTAGTTTACAAACAGCAGTCAGCAATTCAGTAGTAAGAATATCCCAATGCATAAACTCAGTAATTGTTTTAAGGAATTTACAGTAGTTTTAGATAGAATTCAGATTTCAAGTGTTGGTGGCTGTATCTTTGAAGACATTTTCATCACTTACCTGTTATAAAATATGTCACATAGTGATATTTCAAAATTTCTAGAAACTACCATTCCTCAAAGTTTTTCATTTTCCTCAAATCCTTAATCTTTGTTGCTAGGTGTTGGATGACTTGTGGAAGTGGGAATAGTATACAGAGCTTTTCATCTGTAAATCACCGGTATGAATGGGAAAAGTCAATATTAGCTGACAGCTTACAGGGGACCTAAGTGAGTTGTTTAACACCACAAAAGTTGATGGTAGCATTGTTCTTACTTGAAGTGGGCCTGGGTACTGCTTTTTGATTATGACATTTCTGCAATAAACTTTTTTCTATCCCTGACAAATGATTAAGTTCAGTTTATAGTGGACAATTGCCCTGGCACAGAAAATTGCCATGATAACTGGCATTAATTGGCACAGAGGTTTGCACATTCATAGGAGAGGTTGTTACTGGAGGCATAGATATAGTAATTTACTCCTAAAGATAGTCTCACAGGTAAGTTCTAAGCTACTTTGAGTAATATGTGAAAATATTGCCTTTCCTCTACCAGCTTTCTGTGATCAAATGGACTGTTTTGGACACTGGTGTTTCATAAGAGTTCTTACTCTTATTTAAACTCCTACTGAATTCCAATGTTTTCATAGACTAAAATCAAAAGTTTTCATTTTTTCATCCATATTACATTTGTATATAAGTGATATTGCTGTCAGCAGTACAACAGGAAAAAATATCTCTGAATGCTTCAGCTATACTAAAGATGTTGGTAGATATTGAAAGCTGTGGAGTTTAACAACATTTGATTTGAAAACCTATGGAATTTCAAAGTTTCTTGCCTGGAATTATTAGGAAAGTTACAAAAGTTTACCTGAAAAATCGTAGTTAGGGCTGTGTATAGATTATTGATTTCTTTATGATATATCTTAGTGACTGAGTAAGATAAGGGAGGAGTAAGATAGTAATAACCTGAGTAATAACCTGTTTCAGTTGTAAAATAGGTTTCGCTATCCCAGATAAAATTTTTAAAGCAAATATAATACCAGCTTTGCTATCTGTTGGAGTGGTAGGATTGTGTACTATGTCTTACCATGATTTGAGGGGGTTTTGGTGGTTTTTTTGTTTTTTTTTTTCTTTCTTAGAGCATTTTTGTCCTTTTGTGAAAAAGTTTATTTGTGGTTGTATGTAATAGCTTGGGATTGTGTTAGGAAACTCATGAAAGTGTCTTTCAGTCCTATTTTAAACCTGGAGTTCGATGATGTGAAAATCTTAGCTTACTCTATTGGAAAAAGTGTTTCCAGCTCACATGGTTGACAAAGCACAAGAACATAAACCTTCAGTTAGATAAAGAGAACCCAAATGTATTTTTAAAAAAATGCTTTTTATTTTATGAGGTTTGGGGTACAGCTCAGACTGCACTTGGGATTGGTGGTAGTACAGGTGGCTTTCTCAAGTCCTCCTCATAGATTATGATGCCAGTAAAAGGTATGTGTATTATGGCATTGCAGTTGTTGGTAATAAAAAACCCAAACAACAGCTAAAGGCAAAACCATGCTATGCTAGCAAATAATTTAGCTATAATTCTAGTGACCTTATTTTTTTCTGCATATGTGAGGAAATAAATTTATCACTAATGGCTGCATTGCCTGTGCCTAAAATACATGAGATCTCCATGTGGAATCCACCACTATAAAAGCTGAGTGTACTTCTCTGTTACACTGATTGCTTGTAGCTTCTTTCTCTATGAAAGGGAAATTCTACATGAAATTCTACCCGTTAGCAAGCACATTCTTTCAGCATGTGACTTAGTGTTATCCAGGCTTTCTCAGCTGTAATAAAAGTGCCGTTATAACATCCTGATGGTAGTTATACCAGGATAACTACCTGGTTATTATGGGATAATCTGGATTTTAAGATAGGAGTGGTGTGAACAAATGTCATGTCTTTTATATATGCTTTGGCTTTCATCTCTGTCCATATGCCACTTTGCTACATAGCAAGTGTTTGGGCATTTTGGTTTCAAGGTCAACTCAGAAAGGGCAATTAGTGGCTCAGGGTCCTAGTCTTTTCAGAGATATGTAAGAACTTATTTTAAAATTTGTAAGCATTGAGAGTTATTATAGACTTATGTTGTATCTTAAGTAAATTCTAGCACTTACCAAAGGAGCAGCGCCAGTGTTTAAGCATCTTTTGCTACATGATGTTTGGCTAATATTCTAAACTGTGAAATATTCACTTAGAGATTGGCCCTGGAAAATTTTATTCGTAGGAGTTTTACTTATTCATGGGTAGTAAATTCATTTCCTATGGTGTAATATTACTTAAGGTATTTAGCAGAATCAGTGTGTAAAGAAGTATAAATAAAAGGCGCAGTGTAATTGAACTTTCAAAAATAGAAACTTGGGACGCGTGTAGGGTAGGGCAAGTGCTGATCTCTCAGGATATATAAAAATACAGAATTGTCGTATATTTGAAGGATACTTTGTTAAATGTAAGTGAATACTGTGCTATATTGACATTCCAGGGAACTTGGCTATCCATGTAAACAAACACACAGAGTAACTGCCCTTCCTTGGCTGACCTTGACATTGAAATCCTTAAACAATTGCTATGTGCTCAAGCGTTGCATGGATAAAGATGTAAGCTTTGCTGTATTCTCCTGACTCTGCTTGTGGAGGTGACAGGGCAGAAATCTTTATTTAGTCCTTGGCATTCAATCTGAGATTAGCAGCAAAGGTGTCTGGTTTTGTTTGTTTGTTTTTATGGTGACACAGTTGCCTGCTGAGAATTGTAATGATGCCACCACCTCATTTCACAGATGCTTCTGAACTGCTCTCAGCCAGTATAGACTTGGTCATTGGTCAGCTGGCTAAAAATCAAACTGTCAGCCTAGGTAGAGATGAAAGATCTTTTGTATTTCCCTAAAAACCTTGATTATATGGGAAAATATAAAAGCATCCCTCCAGTTTCAGACAGACTGTGCATTATCATTTAATTTCAATTTAAGATAATACCTTCTTCACACTGGAAACTGATGAAAAGGTGTTTTTAGTAAAGACTTTTAAGAGGAGAACTAGATCCAGCAAATTTATTTTGAAGAATGCCAGGTGTAGGAGCAGGGGGACTGGTTGCATGTATGGTATTGGCTGTTGGCCTTAACAATGTATGTCTGTTGGTATAATTTTTCCTTTACATTCAAAATTCATGATGCATAATGTGAATTGATAAGTTTGAATGTATAGATGTGACATAAAATATTGTTTAAGATAAATTCTACATGAGATCTCAGTGGAAAGACATGGATCTAATAATGTACAAGCTTACAAATAAGTTCTTGATATTAAGACAGCGGATATAGACTCTGGGCTGAAATTTACACTTGTCACTTGAGGAGACTGTCTTTGAATTCATGGATATTTTGCTTAATTAATGGTTTGAACCCATTAACTAACTTTAAGGAAGACATCCCATTGAGTTTAGTAGAACAGTGCACATGAGTAAGTGGAAGCTGCAGATCAGAGCCTTTAAGCAAAATAATTCCTGTGGTATTGTTGTCTTATAAAAAGTCATAGACTGCTCTCTGGTTTCTTCCTTTTTCTGTAGAAGAAAGTGGGTGTGATTATCAGCAGTGTGGCATATGTCACCTGTGCTAGATCATAGTTTGCGAGGGATGATCTAGGATGCCAGGCACTGCCTGTTTGTTGACTCCTTTCAAAAGAATATGCGAGTGAGCTCATCTGCCCCTCAGGCTGCTTGAACCTGTCTGGTACAAACCACGGAATTCAAGGCCAGAGAAGGCCACAGTCAGTCTGTATCAGCAGAGTACAGGATTGAGACTATAAGCAAAACTGTCCTTCAGACCCGCTTTTCCTTTGGATTGATTTGGCTTAAAAAAGAATTCTGAACATGGAAAGTGATTAAAAGATGTTTTGAGAACTCCTTTACTGACGGCTGGAATATATAGTTAATATTGTGTTTTATTTTTCAGTACTTCAACAGGCTGGAAGAAATCCATCTCAGAAGACAGTTAATAAATATTGGACTTCACAAACGACCACACTGAATTTTGATGATTTTTGTACTATTTTAAAAAAAGAAAAACCAGCTACAAAACCTGAACTGCTCGAAGCATTTGGAAAAATAGACACTGATAACACTGGATATATTTTACATGATGAACTTTATAAAATTCTGACAACAGTAAGTATCAGTAGAAAATTATCCATCTTTAACCATTAGTAGAGAATTTTGGAAATTAGATGGTAAAACTATTCTGAATATGAAAACACATAGTCCTGATCAAAAGAATCAATAACTGATTCATGGGGGATTGTTTTTGGTTTTTGTTGGTTGTGGCCCCCCCCCCATTTTGTCTCATTTTTTGTGGTTAGCTGATCTTTCTTCCATTTTTTCCTCTTAAAGTCTTGCAGTTGATAACCTGTCTGTCCCTTTCAGCAATTGTGCCTGGAAGGTGGAAGTTGACAGAAAAAATATTTTTCATACTTTCACAGAATGCTTTGTTGGAACCCCATCTATACTGCAGTGGAGCAACAGAAAGAGAAGCACGTGTCTCTCCCTTGGTTCAGTTAGTGCAAATCCCCCTGTTCTCTACAGAGCTGCTCTGCAGACCTTTGGGATTATGAACTTTTACAAAGACAATTATAATGACATACCTTTGCTGTTCTCCCCTCACAAGTTGTTGTCTATATATGTTCAGATACAAAGTTAAAAAATAATATTTTTATGTTATACATAAAATATTAATGTCAGTGTTTTAGTTTTATCACAACTATGATGTTCTGTCACACCAGTGACTTCACTGGATCTTATATTTAGTTCATTGGGGTCTTAAAGTAAACTGTGCTAGGGTAGGTCTATACTTCGGTTAGAGGTTATGCATTATCAACCCAAAGCATGCAAATATCATAAGGCTTACCTGTACATGTCATTAATATGGCTTAAAATAATGACATTAAAACAGTATTTGGAACTTCTTATTTAGCCGCTGAGCTGCCACTGTATTTTTAGGTTTCATTGTATAATCTGAAAGGATAGAGAAGAATCTTTTAAAAATAGCAGCTGAGATTTTTATGATAATATGAGATTGTAGGAGATAGAACTTTAAAGAAAACGTTAGCAAGAGTATGTTAGAATGACAAGTGTTGACAAGATTAAAATGCAGGTCCTCAGAGGATCTGCAAAGCAAGCAAACAAAACCTCTGAAACAGAGCAATCTTCCAAGTTAGTGCGGAGCTGCGACTCTGACTTTAAACTACATAGATGTACATCACAGATAATTACAATGATTTTCTTCCTCTGTTCTGTCAAGTTTTTTGCTCTGTACAGCCAAAAAATCCTTCTTCATCGTAAAATTCAATCATCTTGTACAGCACAAACACTAGGGAGCAGTAACAACTAAAAATGGACTAGTGGTAGAATTCTAGTAGAGTGCTAAAAAACTGAGAATAAAACAATTTTAGGGAAATATAGGGGAGAGCAAACTGGGACAGAAGGAACAAACAATTTACATAGTATATTTGTTGTGGTTGACCCAATAAAGCAAAACTATTTGTTTACTTCAAACATTGTGGCAGAACCTTCAGTCCTCAGTCTGTATGAACAAAAATATACAGTTGCAACAGTAAAGAAATATTCTTTATGTAATGGAAGATAGAAGTAGCAGATGTTGAGTGCTACTGCAGTTATGCCATGAAGAGCTATAAACTCTGTATTGTTACATAAAGTCAGGGCACTGCTTTATGTAGATCCAGACTGAAGAACTTACTAGATGTGCCTGCAGTAGCAACTGGTGCTGTTCAAAGAGGGGAGGATCAGGATTTGATTTGTTGCAATCCACTATGGCTCCGGGATCATATGTCCACGTCACATCTTTACCAACAATGAAGTTTATCTATAGTTGAAAAGTGATGTGAAGTAGATTTCTGTACAGCAATTGCATATTGCTGTGTCATTGCAAACAGCCCTGTGAAATTGTGTAGAGGAAATTGCTGGAGGACCTTGTGGAAGACATACTTTCTTTGAGAGATGCACCTTGCGTTCGCATTGCAAGTGGGGCACTCGAGATGGTATTCTGACATGCAACTTCAGACTTGGTTCCAAAAGGAGAGAAATTGCTTTGGCTTCACACTAATGATTCCAAGTAGAGATGATTCCATGCCTAGAATAACCCTTCTAGTGAACTAAATGCAGATGTGTCATTTATAGTAGGTTTCCAGAAGACACCACAAAATTGCATAAACTGATGCAATTCGTCTGTTCGGTATTTAGTAGCATTGTAGGGACATTATTTTTTACAGCGTTGACCTCTACTTTGATGATTCAAATCAAAATCCATTTAAATGTATTGCAACGTAAGATTCCCTGAAAGGGTATTAGAAGAATCTTTCTTTGTGTGTTTATTAAATGTGCGCTGAACAGCATTCTTGATTAGGAACACAAACTTTTTATTGCAGAGAGGTGAAAAAATGACTCGGGATGAAGTGAGTGCCATTATTAAACAAGCTGATTTTAACTGCAGTGGCAAACTTGACTACAACAAGGTACAGCAAACAGAGTGGCATTCTTTGTTCTTGTATTATTGACTTGGTGTTATCATCAGTATTACTGTCATCAAATGGAATACATACCACCTCCATATGTTGGTCTGCCGATGACCTTGCCCCAGCCCTCCCCAACTGCCTGTGTACTGGAACATGGGCTGGAGTATATTTCTGTTTCACTCACTTGATCTGGCTACTATCCTTGAAAAGGTCACTTACTGCAAGTGAACTTAATGTTGTGCTTTAAGAGAAAATGCATTGCATCTACTGACCTGTCCTTTCCTTACTAATGTTACATTTTAATCCTTAAAGCTGTGAGAAAGAATGTTTCACTTAACGGATTACTTTTCTTTGTCTAAAGTTTTGTGACTTATACATAACAACCAGTGAGCAGTGCTGCAAGACTGCACGGGAGAAACTGGAAGTTGATAGTCGATTGAGGCAACAGCAGTTTGGAAGTCAAGCTGAAACTTCTTCTGAAGGGATCACACTGCCAGTGTTGAAACCATCACCAAGAATCTTGAGGAAAACTGATCACAAACTAGCACCAACAAAAGGTATTTATATTTCATACTAGGAGTTTTCATTGTGTTGGAGATCATGCTCTGGGTCAATGAATAGTTGAGTATTTGTTTAATTTTTCTCAGATTAGTGAGGATGGTATTGACTAATATTAATTTCCACTGTGGCAATCACATAAATGTCTCGGTAGAGTATCTGATCCCTATATTCAAATGCATCTATGATCCGAAGCTGTCAAATTCTTAAGGGTGAATTTCATTGACTCTCATGTGATGCAGTCCAAAGGAAAGAGAGAAAATGAATGTTCAGATGTTGCAACATAGGCAAGTTAGTTATTTTCTTCCCCAATCAGAGATGAAACCTTAAGCATTTATCAATAAGCAGTCTGTTTGTTTCAATTATCAAGGCCACTTTTCAAGCACAATCAATATGAGAGTTTAATGTTCTTCCTGAAGTTACAAAGAAACTTAGGAACCTTCCCAAACTGGAAAAAGATCACAGGCTAACAGACTGCAGAGGTACCATGTATGAAATATTTGTGTGTAGTATGCACTCTTTGCTTTGAGTTGCTTCACTTCTAGGCAATACTGAAGAGGTGCAAAAATGACAGAACAGTGACAGACTGAGTTTATGTAGCTAAATCAACTATGGTACCAGCAAAGTTGCCCCAACATAAGGAACCCAAAATTAAAGGCTTGGAAGTGATTGCATTGGGCAACTGTGCATAAGTGATGTGCTATCTGGCAAGGAAACTACATTGTCCTGAAAAGAAATAACTTTACATTAGAAGCAGGTTAAACCTATCCACTTAGGACAGATTTACCTTGATTTCAAGGTAAATGGAATCATGTGGCAACAATTTCTTGTCCTTCAAGCAGATTTGGTTCCAAGGTTCTGCCATTCGTATGCCTGTTCACCCGGGATGTACAGTCAGGGAAATAAAGATGTTTGGCTAGTGAATTATTACATTTTAAATAATTATAAGGAAAGTCAGCTTACCTGATTGAAGTTTTCATCATCCAGTTTCTCTCTGTGTGCCTAAAAATGTAAGGTTTTATGATAAATAGCACTAGGAGTGGGTTGAAATAATGTAATTGTAACTAAATATCTATGTTTATAGGCGATAGCAGAACTCCTTCAAGACCCTCATCGTCTCAAAGTTGCAAAGCATCCCTTTCTACCACTGTCAGCATGGGTGCCAGTAGCAACAGAAACACAAAGCTAATTGAGTCAGACACGATGAAGGTATCCTGTAAGCTAGTCCTATTGAAATGATGCTGTTTTCCTCTAGGCACATATGTTATTGCATTTTAAATAAGAAACCGTTTTTCTCTGATTTTTAGCTTATGTTTTATTAATAGTTTGTCAAGGGCAGCTATAAACTACTGAGAGGTTTCTTCATACATGTTATTATTAACATTTTTATATACTGTTGGTTTTGCTGACATCTAGTTATTGAAAATAATTTTTCAGGTGTGAAGGTTTAATAGAACAAAGTGTGTTTTTTATAAATGAAACCACTGTTGGATAAAATGTTTAATGACTTTTTGAGAAATTTAAAATTTAATAATTTATTAGGTTGGTGAGAACTTTAAATGCTTAAGTAGTCTGAAAGATTGTGTATCATAAACCTTTATATGAAAGGTAATTGGAAATAAATAACAGATCTGTGAGCATATCCAGTTTGTTGGGCATTAATTTGTAAATATATGCTATAGCCTGAAAATATTGATTTTTTTTGTTAGACTAATATGTTCTACCAGTATTTTCTTTTAAATAAATCGCTCATTCAATATAAATTCCTGTGGGAGAAAGACAACAAAGTCACTTTGCTAAGTCAATATTTGTAGAGTGTTAATATTGATCTTTTTCCTTTGTTTTCCCTTTCTTGACTGAACCTTTACTAGTTTTCTTTCAACAGAAAATAATAGCTGTAGAAATATAAAACATTAACTGGAAACTGCTAGGATACATTAAAAATGTGCACCTTGAGACTCCTGTATAAAAGGGAAAAAATGGTTATGACCACATAGTATAACTGCTGCTAGAAAACTGAACTGATTGTTCTCATGAGTTACATTTTTGTTTCAAATAACAACTCTGTATTTGTTATTGAACTCTGAAGTCCTTTATATCTTCGACATTGCTATACAGTGACATTTGTTCTATATTAAAATTTAAAAACATAATCTCAAAGGAATTTTTTGCAGTCTGTTTAGGTATCTGGACCTCCATGCAATTTAACCTGCAATTTCACCTTGTTCAAACATGATATGTAGTATATAAAACCATTGCAGTTTCCTGATATTGGATTCTTCTTTCTTTGTACAAGCCAGTAAGAACTGATTGAAAAAAAGCAGCTGCAGATATCGATTACTATTGATTAGTATCACATAAAAACTGAAATCAGTCAATAAACATGAGAAGGTGCAAGTAGAATTACTAATTTTTTTAAGCCTAACTATTAAGGGCACAATGCAAACTCTGTCAAAAATAATGAATACATACAGAGTGATTCATTTGGGCTGCAGATCAGAATCTAGCACCCCATGATTTTTCTTATTTATCTTCTCTTTGGAATTTTAAATTTTTTTTTTTCTGCAGTTCGCCTGTCTTTTTGGGACAGTAAGAAAATATTGCCATCATGAAGTTGGACCAATGCCAACTTTAAATTTCTGACAGAAGAAAACCATGGAAGTCAAAACATGGTGAACATCTAAATTCAAAAACCCTTAGAAAACATGGAACGTGTTCATAGTACATTCTTCCATGTGTTTTCTTTTTGTCTGTGGAATTTTGTGACATGTTCAAAGCCATGTAAATAACTTTGGGGAGAAAAAAAATGGACAGTTACAGAAGTGCTACAGATGTGCATAAACAACATGCTGACCTGTTGGGCTTCAACTGAAGTTGAATCACAATTAATTAAAACATGGCTAATGGAGATCTTAAATTTCTGCAAAATATCCTTCTTGTCGGTTTTAGTCAAGATTGAAGGACATTAACAAAAAAAAAAAAAGCAATGTATCATGTTCTAAAATCTTATCTCTGCAGTGGGTAGCTAAATTATCCCTGCTAAGGATTCTCTCCTTTGCATTCTGCTCTACTGATGTCGGTGGAAGACCTGTACACACAGTGGGTAGCAAAAGATATACCTGAGACAAGTCTTTTTTCCTCAAAGAAACAGTTATATGGTCCCACTTGTGTCCATGAAGTAGCCTCATGCAGTTGAACTAGCAAGCCTTTTTCTGTGCATACGGAACAGGTTTGTACAATACAAAGTACTGAACTGAAGCTCTTTGCTTTAATTGTAGGAACAAATCCTCTCACAAACATTGCTTTTTATTTGGAATTATGCACAAGTGTGTGGAAAATTTCAATAGTAACTAAATTGCAATAGCAGTGGAATGCGTGATTTGGGCAGTGACCAGCACTGGCAGCAGCAGGTAGTCCCTAACACTTCTTCATGATTAACATTTCTAATACAAACATTTCCCGCTATGTCAGCTATTATTTGACAGCTTTTGTTATGCTTTGAAGTGACATACTAAAATCAAAACAGAAAATAATCTTTTAGCTTCCCAAATTTACTTACCTGTTTGTAATTTGACATGTATAACTTAGAGAATATAGCACCACCTTACGCTCTCTGCAAGAATAACAGTTTAGTATTTGATTCCTAAAGCATGGTCAAACTTTTGCTTACTGTTGCTCACATGGTTTCTTGAGATATTTTCCCTGTATTCTTGGATTGTTTGATGTCCCTGTGGTAACAATGTCTGTCTGAATGCAAAACTGCAAAAAAAGGTAGTCTTTCATCTGAAATAACAGCCAGAAAAATAGAAGGAGAACAAACAGGACAATGCTACTCTCCATCTGTGAGATGATGGTATGAAGACCACTGCCATAGTGAGAAAGGGAGAGTAGGATGTAGTTGTTAGAGTAATTTTTGTACGTGAAAATTGTCACCAGATCTTTTTGAATAGTTATAGCACAGCTGGACTGCTGTTTAAATTATATTTTATGTCTCAGAACAGATATGTTGCTTCATTAGCAGACTTTGACTTTGATCTTTTTGAAATGTCATTAATTTTTCAAACAGTTTTGTAAGGTATTAGGCTTAGAGACTAAGTGAGCTAACAACCAGTTATCTCAGCAGTGTCAAGTTTTAAGGAAAAATCTCAACCTACTACATATGGACTTAAAATGAAGTTAGGAGTCATACAAGTATTGGAATAAACAGTTTACTGAGAACGGAATAGTACTAGAATGATTTAACAGAAGAATCTACATATTTGAATTCTAGCACTGGTTTATGTTGACTCTAATGTTAATATCAACTCCCGTTATCCACTTGTTTGACTGAGAGAACCCTATCTCTTGCTTAACATTTAACTCTCACCATTAAGCCCCAATAACTTTTGTCTCTGACTTCTTTGCTAATTATTCTTTGTGACTGGACCTCTTTTGCTTATCCTGTCACTAGAAATCTATAGTCTCTTTGATAAAATCAGTATAAAATTTTTAGATGGCCTTGTTAATTAGGTCTGTACCACTATGTAAAAGGTAGCCAGGGACTAATCTCTGACTCTGTGGACCAAGTATCATAGCCAGCTTCATGCCCACAAGGCTTAGGCCTAGCACCCTCTCAAGCAGGTTGTGTCCACTTTAAATGGCACTTGGCTTGCTTTTTTTTCCTAGAACCCACGTGGCAGTGGCGTGGGTTTAAGAAATTCTATTTTCTGATGCCATTCATAACCTTATGTCTCTTCATCCCAACCAAGAGTGCATGTTACGAGCCATGGGGTAGGTCATGGCATGGAGTGTGCAAGGTTGTAAAACCTGATGGGATGATGTTGACTGTGTAGGTCACAGAAAGCTAAATCCAGTGTAGTTACATCAATATTCCTTTTTGAAAGTGGTGCCTGAAGTGAAAAATACTTTGAACGCATTTTCTTGAAGAGCGCTAGTTGTCATCTGAAACAGAGCCATGGAATGAGCTAACAGCTAAGCAGTATGGAGGATGGGGTGTTGAATGCTTCACCTTGCTTCTTGCCATCCTTTATTTCATGGTGTAGATGTACCTGGTGAGATGAGATTGTTGTTCCTCTAACAGCATGCTGTTTCCTCTGCGTCTCTGATGGCAGAGAAGATGGGTTTCCACAAAGGTCCCAGATCCAGTATGTTACCTTAACTGGAAAAGTTATGGGAGGGGAGGGACTTGGATATTAGTTTTCATCAGGGATTGGATGTCCCACTTTCTTTTATATAGCTTAATTGAGCTTTGTATTTTTGATAGCTTGTGCTCTGAAGAAGTGTGTTTACTTTTAAGTCTCTTAGAAGTTCTTTAGCAAAGTCTGAATTTTCTTTAAAAATCCCAAACCTCCAAAGAGCAGCACAAAGTGAGTTGCAAAGAATATAGTATTTGTACTTAAAAGTACTCCATGTTGTCAGCTGTATGCAAATATAATTAGCAGAATTTGACATCTAAAATTGGTATGATGCATTATGCTACCAGAACTATTGGGGTACTCAGGATGAAATAGTTGTTGCTTTTAGATGAACATCTTGGGCAGAACAGGGTAGTCTTACCATAATAAGAAGTAATTTGAGATTAAGATAGTTTTCAGGTATGTAAAATTTGGAATCCTCAGTATTTATACACATTAATGTTTTGAGGATGATATATTTTTACTCCTTTAGTGTGAAGATTCTTTTCATAGCTGAGTTTACGCTATTTGCGTGAAAGTGATAAAATAAGAGTGATTCAGAGGCAGAAAGATAGTATACTAGATTCTGCGGTCTTTCTATGCCAATGCAGGTGGTGGGTTTGCTCACAGTACATCTGTCTTTGTTTTGATTAATCTGTAAACATTCTTAAAGTACAAAGGAGCATAATGAAGATGAATATGGTAATGTTTGAATGAGAAATGTTAAGCATAGAGGAGTTGATCCTGATCCCACAGAAATCAGTGGTAAAACTATGGCACAGGACTGAAGGTTTTTAAATCCATGAGTCCCCAAGTAAATTATATTCTTAAGAAATGTAGAGCTCTGAATAGAGAAATCTAAATTCAGAATCAGAGCTGTGTGTATTAAGTGTGTTACTTGGCATTCTGGGTGTATGTGCACCAGCAAAGTCCAGTTCTTGACTGACACCTTTAGGTCATTGACTGTAAGGTACCATCAGCTGAGTGCGAATGCATTGTAATGAGAACTGGTTCTTTAAGAGGAGAAATGAAATGTAGCACTCAAATCAAGAATGTCTTCCATTCCTCAAGGCATACAATATGTCTAGAAGGACTTTATTTTTCTTTTGCTAAAGAAGTATCTTTCAAATGATACTTGAAATTGAAAATTGAGACCTGCTGTTTAAAAGAAAAAGCATATAGCTTTTAGCATCTCAGCAAAATCATGGCTTCTCTAGAAACCATATTATTCACAAACACAGCAGTTCTCAGTTTATGTCTTTCCATTACCTTTGACAGAAGTCAGGAAGAATCACTTAATTCAGTACTTGTGTTTGTGATTTGTGTGAGCAAATAACTCCTCATTGTTCAGCTAATCAATTAGGTTCTTTGCTTGATTGGCCTGATGGAACCTATGTAGAAAAATTTCAACGTTTCAGTGGTAAATCACATGGTTCAGAGAATTTAATGAATTCAGTTTGATTCTTCATGGCAATTCAAATTTCATTTCAGCCACTTGAGCATTGCGATAAGCTGTATGTTTTTCAAGTATTTTCACAAGTGAAGCAATGTTACTAACTGCTCTGCAAAAATTGACTACAAAAAGGACTATTTGAGAAAATTAATTTAAAAAAAGGTAGATGATCAGTGCTGTATCTTGTGGTGTATTTTATGCAGAATTTATTAAATAATCAAATTAATATATTTCAGAGAAGGTGCTTTTATCTTGATCAAAAATCAAGGCAACTTCCAATATTTGCTTGATTTCCAGGAATGGCAATGTGCACAATCCAAAGGATGCTTCTACTTAGAAGAAGATGGTGAAATCATTAGTCACAAGTACAAGTTGCACTTACCTCAAAGGTCTACAGTATGCGTTACCATTAAGCCTTTAAATGTTCGTCAGGTAGAAGGTAAGTGTATTTGTCTTTCTTTGGAGAATTTTCCTCTATTAAAAATATTTTCTCTTCTCCTGCTGATACATCTCTCCCTTTCTTGCTTGCAATAATTTGCAATATAGCAATACTTTTCTCTGTTGACAGAGTCCTATTAAAAATATAACTTAACTTGTCACACCATATTTTCTGCTTAGTCATTTTGTGCTCACTGCCTGGGCAGTGAAAATCAGCTTAAGTCCATTATCTTTCTCTTTAGTCAGCCAACTCCTTAGATTATTTTTGGCTGTAGATTTGTGAAGTTTCTTATTTCAAAATTCAAATGTTAGCACTATTTGCAGTGCTCAAAGGTTTTAATATTAGAACTAGTAATAGCAATCATCATCTGTAAGACAGTCACAAGACTTGGAACAATTTATCTGATCTGCCTAAATAGGAAGGAAATCCTGATTGCATATAATGGATTCTTTTTTTCCATCTTATGTTAACAGGGATCAATATTATAAATACCATGGAAATATCTACTTTGGGGTTAAAAAACCCACAATTTTGTCCCATTATTAAGCATTTGTGTTGGGAATGTTTTTCTTTTTAGGAAAATCTTGTCATTGCTTGTCAGTGGATACAGCTTTGTATATTCTGAAGGAAAATGAAACCCAAGAAAATCTACAGCTTGTGAGCTTTACTGAACAACAAAACAAAGAGGTTAGATATTTCTGTTGTATTCCTATTTTAATTGTTAAATCTTTAGTGTATGTGTTAATGCTGCATGGGTGAGTTCGCATGTGTTTGAAAGGAATTCAGACTGCACCTAATCAGACTAGAGGACAGAACACCACTTGTGCATGTTCCCTTTCAAAATTGACAGAACTTGTGCGAGTTAAGTTAATACTTTCTTAGTTATGCCCTTTGGATAGGCCAAATTGCAAGCTACTCATACAGAAATTTAACGAAATTCCTGGGAGGACCGTACTATCATGCGGTGTGTTGGCAAGTGTTGCTGAGTATTGCTGAGCTGCTGATAATCTGTATCTGCTCTGTGGAAACTCACTTGTATTCCTGCACCTTCAAAACCAAAAATTCAAAGTTAATATTTGTTAAAATTTCCTTTAATTTTCTTTCTGCTTGCCATATATAAGATTTTAAACTTCCCAGTGCACAGAATGTGCTTATCCTGTGGCAGAAATAAGGGAGGAGAAATGGCAGCATTAAGTTACTTTCCCTTCCAAGCCACAGGGAACTTGGCTTGCTTCTTAAACCCCAATTCACTTGCGACTTTTTACATAGGAAGTTTTTGTTGCTAGTTTGAACAAAGCTGATAAATCAGGGAGGAAATGAAAAACTTAGTAGGTTTTGTCAGCCTGCTTCTGGCTGCTTTTGTTTTAACATTCAACAATTAAAGCCTGTTACAAATCTGAAAAATGGTAGGACTGCTATTAGACATTTCCAGTAATGACACTTCTCCCCACATCTCTTATCCTGTATGTTTTTCTAACTTTTATTATAACTAAGAGATTCACTAGTTTTTGTGTCTTTAAAATGGCATCACACAGCATCTCACTGTAGACATGTTTTCTTTAAGGAAAGAACCTAGCATTGCCAGTGTTTTCAAGTAATTAATCACTTTTGTATGAATATTACTAGTAATAAAGAAAGGTGTCATTTGAGAAGTAACTTACAGACTTGTCTGTCTTCCTTTAAGAGTAGATGTTTGGATGGAAAGGGGAGCTTGGATCGGGAGTTTACTGGCTACTTCCATTCACAACAGGCTGTAGGTTGAAGAAGGTAAAACCACAAATTACTGCAGAAGCAAAACTCGTGTATAGAGGTGAAGATGGAGAACTGGCTCTGACCAAAGAGTTCCGGTGAGTCATATTCCCAAATAGGCATGGTAACTATTGCAAAAGTGTATGCTCCAAATAACATCTAGATTCTTAAAAGCTATATGTTACTAAAATACTGTTTGCATAGAATATTCTCAAATAGACTGAATAGTTATCGACAATATTATGAGACAGTAAAGAAACCAGAAGCATTAGGAAATAGTTTCGCCTTTTTCCTCTTTTAGAGCTGCTTTATTGGATATATTTGAAACAATTGATTTGGATGGAAATGGCCTTCTGAGTTTGGAGGAATACAATTTCTTTGAACTGAGAACTAGTGGTGAGAAATGTGATGAGGAAGCATGGGCTGTATGTAAGGGTAAGTTTATTGCTGTGCTTGATACAACTAATTAGGGCTATCAATCTACTTGCAAGCTGTTGTTTATAGCATCCTACTATGTCTATAGTATAGAAGAACTGAGTATTTTGTAGCCTATACCAAGAACACATGTAGATATTTGTTTTTTCTCCCTTTGTTTTTCTTCTTTTCCTTTTCCAGTCTCCTGTCCTTTGTTTTGCTTCATTCTGGTTTGTGTGCCACTGATGCTCTGCTGAGAAAATTCTTCCCATTAATAATTGCAAAGTTTTGTAGGTGAAAGATGTTGTAGCTGCCAAAACCTACAGGTTTTCTAATCACGGATCATATGGTGAATTAAGCTGTAACAGGTATTCATTTAATCAATCTCCTTTCTGCAGATTAAACTGATACTGCTTTCATATCTCACAAAGTGTTGAGAGACACATTTAAGTAGTGTGTATACGATGCTTTAAAAATGGCATCTAGAGCTTATGATGATTGTTTAGAAAACGCCTACTGTAACTACATATTTTTTTCAGATGTAAGCAGTTTTTCATTAAAAATCTGTCTTTTGAAGGTTCACGTATGGTGTGTCAGTTTGTCCATATTGTGCTATATGACAGCTGTGAGATTCTGAGACTTCTGTCAGTGAGAGGAGGAAGCTGACAGATAGTTCAGACTCTTTCAGCTGTGCTTTGGTTTCTGTCTGCTGATACATCTCCTCAATGTTAGGGGACATCTTGCTAGCTTGCAGGGGCAGTGTTGGGCCACAAATGTCAATTCTGGAAAAAAAAAAAAAAAAAGGAATTCTCTGGCATTGCTTTAAGCTTGCAAAGGCCTTGAGAATGCACATATTTACCTCATAACAGGGCTAAGAGAACACAACCACCAGTGACTGTAGGCTACTCTAATAATACAGTGCATGAAAGCAGTGGTTGCAAAGCATTGGCAGTTCAGCTGCAGTGAGTGAACAAACTGGAAATTTAGAAGCCATTGTATGAAAACTAGAAATTTCTATAAGAAATACGTTTTTTCTGCAACTCATGTCTGATATGCCAATATGGCATATCATTGTATGTCAGCCCATGTCATGTTTGATATAATTCCTCTCTAGACTATGACACATTGCTTAATTTGGGCCAAAATACTTTAGATCTGGCAGGTCCTGCTAATTAATTTTCCCCAAAACACTCTAAGATATTGGACAAAAATACTTTCCTATATATGAGTTTCTTGTCCCTCTCCTGCCTGTACATGCAGTTCCGCACTTTATGACTTTGTCAGTGTTATGCCTCTGTGCACTTGTATCAGCATGAGTAGGAGCAGTGTATGTGTGTGTGAAGTGTGTAAGAGGAAAGAAGAGAATATGGTGAATGTTTTACCAGGTCATTAATCAGTTAAAGGGTTCAGACGAATATCATAAATCTTGACACCAAAGTTCAAACCATTTGTTATAGCATCTGTACCCTTAGATAGATTTATTAAATTGGTAATCCCTTTTTAATAATATATAGTAAAGATTTAGCATTGTTATGAAGATGAGAAAACCATTTTTAAAAATCTCTGACACAAGGACATTTCAATTATGTGTTTGCTGACATTAGAATGGTCGATCTGTGATATTCTATCAAGAGAGGGGTGTTAGGATTAGTGGCATTTTATTGCTTTTTAGGAACTAAGTAAATCACTTCTATATCAAGGACCTCAAGCACTAAGGGTGCTGGCCCTAGCAGACTTTCATTTCCCATTCTTAATATATCCCATAGTGCAAATCTCAACAGCAACAAATACTGCTAGCAAAAAGAAAAAACCGAATCAATATGGACTCTTTCTGTTTTGAAATCTCACCCTCTTTTGGGTTATACAAAGAGCCAGCTGTTTCCAGTCATTATCTCAAATCCACAGGGAAGCTCTGCAAAGAGCACATACCTGGTCAAGGCCATTCTTTCCCAAATAATACTTGGAGAGCCTGAGGCTGCAAGATGGCTCCATCTTTTAAACCTTGTTAACATAACTGGGAGTTTGGCTTTGGAAGGATAAGAGGTGTTCGTAGAGAGAACAGATGTTTAAGTGCTACCTTATATTTCTTTTTAAACAGAGAATTTTGATATGAAGAAAAATGAACTAACAAGACAAGGATTTATGGATTTGAATCTCATGGAAGCCAATGACCGTGAAGGGGATCCTAGTGACCTTTGGGTCACTTTATTGTCTCTGGGCTACAATAAAGCATTAGAAATGACAGAGGTATGATAGCCGTATAGGAAAAATAACTGCTTCACATACAACTTGCTGCAAATGTTTAATTGCAGTACTGTTTCTGTCTGTCAAATTGATTTCAGCAGGTCAGTGATGCAGTCCAAACACTGTTAATACAGGGTTTACACTATGACTTTCAGTCATCATGGTATCCTGTTTCTTAGGATAATGCTGACATTGTTGAAGGAGGAAATTTGCCTTTTGCTTTAGAGAAAGCCAGTATTTTGTAGGGTTGTAGAGGAAGGAATCTTGGGTTATACCCATTGAAAGAATTCACGCACCTTGCTGGTGGGAAGTGATAAGAAGACAGTGATGGTAAACTGTGACCTGTCAGCAAACCTACAAAATGCAGGACTTGCTCTGCTTAAAAAAGTCACTTTCCTGGCCCAAGAATGCAACAGAAGTGGATAAGGAGAAGATAACTTTATTTCACATGATTCAGAATTCATAATTTTTCAGACAGCTATTTCTGTTGCCTTTCACAACAGTTTCTGAAAGCATTCAACATAAAATTTTAATGAAAGGGCTTCTTGTTGCACACTGTGTACTTGACAGGACCAGGGATTATTTCTCTGATGTTTCTGTGTGCTTATAGATTTTTTTTTACTTTTTTTTTACTTTTTTTTTTTTTTCAGAAACAGTATTGGTGTTGGTGTTAACAGTTCTTACTAAAGAAAGATAATATCTTTAAAGAATAGAAAAGAAATTATGAAAAATTAAAGAAAACATTAAATATGCAGATAACTTCATAATTGAACTTTCCCAGGAAAAGCTGATTATTTTTTTGAGGGGGTCATAATCTGATTATATTATTTCTTTAACTTTCGTTAAACTAAATTGGGCCAGTTTAATCACCGTATAAAAATACATGTGTGTGAAACAAATATACAGAACCAAAAATACTTATTATGGTAGGCAGACTTCAGTTGTCTCTCAGTGAAAATA
Organism: Grus americana; assembly: GCF_028858705.1. Lineage (NCBI taxonomy): Eukaryota > Metazoa > Chordata > Aves > Gruiformes > Gruidae > Grus > Grus americana. The sequence goes on from NC_072859.1 coordinate 33,451,372, forward strand.
TTGAGATCATGGTGAATGATTTCTTAATGAGTAGCACTTTCTCCTTTTCCTGCGAGTATGGTTAGCAGAGCAACTACAAAACTGTCTTTCTGCGTTTCAGACGCAAGAGGGAGCTATCCTCTAGGAAAGAAGATTTTGGGGAGGTTTTTATCAAATTGGAAATTTCTTATAGGTATTTTGTGCCTTCTACTAGCTGTGGTTTATGGCTATAGTCTTTGCTTTCCAAAGGACAACATAGCTCTCCAAATGCTTTAGTCGTTCATCTAAAAATGTATATCTACTTAACTTGTGTCTGTAACTTAACCCTTTAATTCCTCGATTTCAGGCGATTTCAGAGATTGATATTTCAGGAGCATTGAGCCTCTAACAAATTAAAGGCAGAACTGAGAAATCCTAGTGGATTCCAATAGCCATTTGAAAGAAACTGAGGTGCTATTACTGAGTCTAAGAAAATGCAAACTCCTGGTTGTTACATGTACTGATCTTAGCCAAGATGCTGTTAAGAGCAGAGCGCTTAATGCAACATTGCAGATATTTTAAATCTGTATGAAGTGGCACAAATAGCAAGAGTGTGACAGGTAAAGGAGAGAGGTTTATTTCAGACACTGAAATACATTCAGGCTTCATCTTAATTCCTGTATGTTTTGCTATCCAAGGAAGGGTTTGCTATGTTGGAGCCAAACGTGCCAAACTGCATATCCAAGTGTACTGTGACTGGCAGGAAAAACATTCATTTGTCCTGAGCTTTCATATGGTTTAAAAGATTGCCACAGCTCTCAGGTTTTGGATATTTAGTATTCAGTGACATACCTCTATTTGGATAATTCTACTTCAGAGCATACATGAAAATACTTAGGAGCTGTAGATGAAAATTGGAGCGGAAAAACTACAGATAAAGTGATGATAAAATTCCTTTTCTCCATTGCAGGCATGCCCCTTTGTCATTGACATCTATGCAGAAAAATGCGAACCGAGAATTAAAGCTATATATCTAGAGGCAGGCAGCTGGCAACTCAACAGGGCTATTTGCAAGTCTGTTGTTAATAAAGGAGAGGCCAAAGTAATGGATGGCTGTGAAAACATAATCATCTATACCTACAAAGCAGGCAGGAGAATCACTTCTGTTATTGAAAATAAGGTATGGCATGAGACTTCTGTAAGGTACATTGTGTTAATTTCTATTATTATTGTTGTTCTTCCCTCCTTGCATCATTTTTGAGAATTACATGTTCTTTCTGATATCATTTCTGTATCTCGTTCATTTAAAATAATAAAACAAAAAAGTGCCTGATGCAAATCTCTTTGACATATGACTCAGGCTTCAAAAGAGTCTGGATCAGTGCTCTTGGAAGGGACAGCTTATTATAATGAGGCCAGCAGTTTTTAATATCACATACAATCCAAATATTTGTTTGTGTTCACATTCCAATTTTTCAATATTTTGATAATTATTGGAGACATATTATGTTTGTAATACCAGAAAACAAATACTAAGAACAGGAAATAAAATTACAGAAAGAGCAATGACTACAGCATTTACACTATTTAATATTTTCAGTGTGTATAGGAAAGTAAAAGAGCAGTGATTTGCATTGATTGTAGTTTTAGAAGTTTATTATGGATAAATTGTTAACTGGCTAGTTTTACAGGTCTGCTTTATTACTAATCCAGGCTAAAATTGTAAATCCAAGCAAAAAGTGATTGGTGAGAAGCAGAGATTTTAAACCTTTTTGCATAGATCCTAATGAATGTGCTGTTCATTCTCAGTTTAATTTATACCAGGAACTCTGAGTAAATAAATACAGTGCAGTAAGACGCTAAACTTAAGATGCTTTAAATCTTTAAAGATCACAGCAAGAAGTTTATTTTTAAATCGACAAACATGCAAAAGGGGGTGGGTTGGTGGACTAATATTAGGACTGAATGCTGAGACTCCTTGGAACTACAGGTTTAGATCTGCACTTCGCCCTTTAGGGTAGATATACTGGAGTTATTTATATGTTTGGGGATATGTCAGAGAAGGAGATGAGGTCTGTACTGAGGCAACTGGATGCTGTCTGATTAAAATCACTGACCACTGCCATTTACACCATTTGGTTCCATAAATACCTCAGTTCTGCCTTAAAGCAAGTCGTTGCACTTCCCTGAAAATCTCATTAGAATTTGTAGACTGGAGGCTTTTTTGTATTGTGAATGCCTGGAAAGAAATAATAAAAATGCAGTTTTATTCATCTGTCTTCTAAGCTTCCCACAGTGCAAGCAGTCTGATTATATCTTCTGTTATTGTACTGATTATTTCAATGAAAATAATTGTTTCTTTGTTATTTCTGTAATTAAATTAAGGGAATGATAGTTCCTGAGGGATTCCATTTTAGTCTTGCATATGTATTTAATCACTGGGTAGAGAAAGGTGTCAGTCTTCTAACCCTCCCTAGTCAGGGTGTGAGCTGGGGAGATGAAAAGACCTTGCATACAGAGCCTCAAATTTCTTAGGGACTAAGTACCAAGGCTATTGTCTGCTTGTTTATGTGCCAAAATAAATAGTTAATGAGGCACTTCCTGTCATCCAAAGCACAAACTTACTATAACGTACCCTCTGTGATAGGTGAATATCTGTGACCTTGTTCCTGTTGCCATAAGCATCTCCCTGTACAGATAATTCTTTTGTTTGCCTTTATCTCACTGCCATGTAGAAATGAGTACTTAACCAAAGTGATGCCAGAGCAGCTAGATCAAAGTAATAAGCAGCTTAACACTAGACTGTGTTTACACTTCTGCAACAAAACCATATTTCAAGAATTACCATATTTACGCTCTGTCCACAAACCCTTTGTACTGTGAGCATCAGATATAGGGGGTTTTTTACCAGTCTATTAGTATCTTCTTTGCTGCGTAAGGCTGATAGTGTAAAGTCACTGTGTTTCTATTCCATTTCTCAATACAGAGAGATTGTTGGGTAGCACTGTCTAACAACCAAACATGTCCCAGCATCTCTCTCAAATTGAGATTTATCTAGAGACAAGTGAATACCTGGGTATGACAGCATGTCCTTAGGTCTTGTGTCTGAATATTGCCTGGGATAAACTGGTGGTTAAAGGATTTTGTTACCCAAACTTTCAGTTTTATATATTGAATCCTTCTTGAATAGCTTTAGCAAGAACATCTGTTCTCTAAGTGATTATACTCATATTAATTTTGTCAAATATTTTTTAAAATTCCTATTAATGAAGCCTTCAGAAATGGCCTGTAGGGGATGTTGCAAATACAAAAATTGGGCAAGCATCCTGTGATGCTTCTCCAGATCACTGTCCTCACCTCTAGTGATTTGCAGTTCAAGTACTAGTTGAGACAGAAATATTTTCTTTGTACTTAAAATCTAATATGAATTTGTCCAGTCACCTTCTGAAAGTATGTAAGCTGTTAGAATCTTTAATATTCTGTGGCAAATAGTTTTCTCACTACATGTTGTTCCCAAGTTGCATCTTCATAAGTGCTTCAGTTATTTCAAGGAGTCTTAAATGGCTTTTGACAATGGATCTGGGCTCTGATGATGCCAAGATACATTTGAAATTGTTATTCTTCAAAGAGAATAGACATCAGCATCCTTAAAGAGTTTCTATCCTATAAAACAGCAAAGTCAGAGGAAGTAAGGAATGTGTAGTTGTTACAATAAAGAGCAGCCACTTAACCATGAAGACTAATGTGTTCCTTCATGTTTTTTCACTTGCAGTCTGAAAACAAAGTGATTATTCATGTCAACAATGAGCAGAGTAAGAACTGCCTAAACAATAGGGGACTTCCTATTTTTGCTGTGGAAGTGGCACCAAAATCCATGATGGTAAGATTTTTATTCTTTAGCCAACTTAAAATCTAAGCAAAATGAAAAAAATCATGTGACATCTTTACAGTTTCCTTTAGCAGGTCTTCTATCATGGTAATGAGCATGTGGATAATAGCATCTTCATCACCAGTGCAGATCAGCTATAGTTCTTGGTAATTCAAAGCTGAGCATGTACTTGATGTATCCACCTTTCCCTGTGCAGAATGCTGTAAAAGTCCATAGCTGTTCAGCTCTTCACGTGTGCCTGTTTGTTGTCCATTCAATACATGTACCATTTACTAATATTTTAATATTCTTTTTCTAAGGCTGTATTTTCTTTTTTTTACTTAGCAAATTTTAATCAGATATATAGACGCCTGTGAGAAACAGACCAAGCATGTGCTAGTCAGAAACAAAAAAAACATGTCTTGCACTTTTTATGCACAGTGTGATTTGCAGATGGCTAATTTTTGCTAAACTTGGCTTATGGATCATGTTTAGCCACAAGGCAATTTCATCTGCTGATCCCTATTCCAGAGCTTTAGTGGTCTTTAGTGAAAATTCTAATGAGGGTTCTAAGGGATAGAATGAGACTGAAAATGCATTACAAATGCAGATGATATTTTTCTTCATTTATGAAGAAAATCCAGGTTTTATTATTCTAAAAGTATGGTCCCTTTCTTTAAAAGAAGAGGCATCCAAACTATTTTATATCTCACAGCTTTCTGGTGTGGATGCATTCAAACCCATTGTAGGCAGACACAGTCCCATGACATGGGCAGGGTTGGGGCCTAGTCTGATATTGCTGCTGACACTTTAGCTATCTGTAGCCTGATCCTGTGTTTTATTAATTTTAATTTCAGCTTTATTCACTACAAACTGTAAGCTCAGTGCCCCTTCTGGTTATTTTGTTGTCATGCAATTAAATTTAATAGTAAGTTCTGAATACCAGCTGTCGTCATAGGTGCTGAATGTTTGTCATTTAACGTTAGTGATACAAGTACTGAAACAGTTCATTTTGCTTACACAGCACTTTAGGTAACATACATGTGGTTCTCCAATAAACAACTGTTTTCACTTCTGTTTTCTCTCTTGTATACAGGTTTCTCAGCATGTGATGCCGCTGAACGAGCAGGAAGAATGGCTTTATAATTGTGTGCATTCCCTCTTACGTTAAACATTCTAGTTAGAGAGCTGCTTCTTGGTAGCATTCAGATTAAACCAGGAGTTTTTTTGGCAGCTTCTAGAGGATTTATAGTCTTGTCCTCCTCAAAAAGCTGGCATACATTTATACTTCACTGAGTTTGATTTGTTAAAGCCAGCGAATCACCTAAGTACTTACTTATTTCTGGTATCATGCTTCTGTTAATGGCTTTTAAGAAACATGTATAGTGATAGCTTAGGGACAGAGTAACTGTAAGTATATAAAATCCACCGACAGAGTAGAGTATTCATCACATACAGTCTAATGAAATACATTGGCACAAAAACATTAAGACACTATAATAATTAGTGCTGTTCAGTAATATAGCTGACAGTCATAATGTAATTGTGTTTTATAAAGGCTAGTTTCCTGAAATCTGCTCTTGTTTCCTATAACATGTAACATAGTGCCATCACATGCTGGGACTGCTTCACTGAAGAGAAATGTACTTTGTTAAATGGATCTGATGGATTCCTAATTAAACATTCCTGTGGTTTTGATGTGAGAAGTATAAAGGGGTGGGGTTCATGATTTTACTTTGCCACCTGATAAAGGATTTGGTTCTTTCCCTTTTTTTAATTTTTTTTTGTCATTTGATGATAATACTCATCTTACACAGTTCTGAGTAATTACTGACTGGTTTTGTACTCTTTTATATAAAATAAAGTCTGCCTTTTTATATGTGATAAAGAAATAACATTATTTGAGGAAAATGAAAGTTTGTCTTGGGCTCTTGACTGTTAACAGCAATTAATTATTTCCAGGGTAGCTGAAATACGGAGACTGAAGTCCACCAAGCTTAGGCTGCAATAGCAATGAAAACCAGCTTTGAGGTACTAAAAATATTCAGCCTATTACATTTTTCTGGTTCCTCTAAATGTCTGTTAATGTGGAAAAAAAATGATGACCCTGGCCACTGGATGCTTGAAAAGTGTCTGAGTTTAAAATAGACATTAAATGTATGTGACCTCATCTGCAAGGGCAGCAAGTAGTCTTGAAAAGCTATATTTATCTACCAGCAACTCTTGCACTCTGCTGTTACTCTGCTGTAACCATACACTGGGCAAGTAAATGTCAGTTACAAAATGAGAGCTCTGCTAGAGGCTGGCTGGAATTTACATGCTTCAGCAATTGGTGCTCAGGCAGGTTTACTGGTGATCTTTTAGTTTTTGGTTGGGTTTTTTTTTTTTGGTCTTAGCAAGTACAGCAGATACTGTTTGCATTTTCAGAATTGTCTAAAACTAGTAGAAGTTGTATTAAGAGGCCCCACAAATATTGGTAGTTTCTAGGAAACAAGACTGAGCTCTGTAAATGCTGCCTCAGGCAATGTGTGGGTCCATCAGAAGTTGCTACCTACATCTCTAAGGAGGAGCTGGGAAATAGAGATGCTCTATGTGTACAGGAGACAGTACAAAGCAAGCACTCCATTATTTGCATTTCTTTTGTTTAGAAACTCAGTCTTGTAAGATGTGGCAGGAATCCACATGGTACTTTCTGCTTTTTAGGAAAGGAATGGTTTAAACTGAAAGAAGTATTTAGCTGAGAAATCATTGCACGTGAAAAGACTTGGTTTTGCTGCAGGTAGGGTCTAGTAAAACATGACACAAAAAGACAGTGGAACTTTTTTTCTTTGCTGATCCTCTTGCTGCTAGAAGAGTTTGATTAGCCAGCTTTTTAGGTGGGAACAGAGGCTAGCTCTCCATGGTAGGTTGTACCTTTCCTGCCCAGGAGGAGATGAGAACAGAGATCTCAGTTGTATCTGCAGAGTCTTTTCTAGTTTGCTCTAAGTCCATGTACCACCAAGGTAGAAAAACATTCCAGCTTCTCTTTTTAAGGCTGAACACAGGTGTCAGCTACTAGCCTGTTTTCTTCAGTGGGAGACGCTTGGGAGAAAAAGGGTTTATAAAAGCTGTAATCCGAATTTCTGGAATGTTATTTTTCTTTTGAGAACTAGAGCCATAATAACAAAATGCAGCTTTTTTGTGGCTTTGCCAACACTGGCCTGCCCAAACCACCCTTCTGGGGGCATCAGCTGGGTCTCCTGCTTGTGTCGGACAGTCCCTCAAGGCCTGTGAGGGCCCTTGGTGACATCCTGCTGCTGGCCATAGGGACACGGGGCCCAGCCCCTGCAAAGCGCCAGGCTGTGGAGGTGCTCGGTGCTGTGCAGACCATGCCAGGACCGAGCACCTCACTCTCCCTCTCCCCACGCAGTGCCCGGTAGCGCAGCATCCGCATCCTCTGGAAGCTCCTGGCGCGGTGATCCGCAGCTCGGCAGGAAGGCTGTCGTCGTGTCGCATCCACCTTACCGCCGGTACGAGGCAGGGAAGGGAGGGCGGGAGGGATCCCCCGCCTCCTGGGCAGGCGGCGCCTTTAAGGGGCGGGCGGCGGGGCCGGCTCCGGCTGTGGCTCCCCCCGCCCCTGCCGCGACTGCCCGGAACTCACAGGGGCGACCGGCCATGGTGCAGATCGTGACGGTGAAGACCAAGCCGTACGGCGACCAGAAACCCGGTACCAGCGGGCTGCGCAAGCGGGTGACGGTCTTCCAGAGCAATGCCCACTACACCGAGAACTTCATCCAGAGCATCCTGGCCACCGTGCCGCCGGCCGAGCGGCAAGAGGCTACGCTGGTGGTGGGGGGGGACGGCCGCTTCTACATGAGGGACGCCATCCAGCTCATCGTCCGCATCGCCGCCGCCAACGGGGTAGGACATTTACCTTCACCTCTCGGTGGGGAAAACGTATGGCCCCGGGCGGGGGCCGAGGCTGGTCCCGTTGCGGGGGGAGCGGGGCGGGCCGGGCCGGCGGGAGAGGCCAGCTGACACGGCTGCAGGAAATCGCTGGCGCTTTGCGTGTCCGTGGCGTGGAAGTAAATCGGTGAATGACACATGAGCTGGGGAGGCTCAGCGTGGGGACAGCAGTCAAAATTTCCTGGTGGTTTTACCTCTCGTTGATACGTGCAGGAGCAATTGGACATCTGCTTTGCAGAGGTGGGGAAGTAAGCATAGCTTTCCTGTTACTGCTTTTTCTTGCTTTGGGTGATAGTTGTTTTTGCCAGCTAACAGCACAAACCAGTGGCACAATATACTGGTGGTGAGGTGCGCTGGGTGGCGAGCAACATTTCGTTCCATGCTGGATGGTGTCTTGCTGCTGGAGACTTCATCCCCGTTGATTCGTCTTGGTCCTGTCACTTGGTCAACCCAAGAGAAGCTCAGCAAGGAATGTGGAGACAGCTGCGTTGAAGCTGAATTTGCAAAGGGAGGCTTTTCCCTACATTTGGTCTTTTCCAAATGAAAACTATTTCCTTCTTCTGGGACACCTGACTCTTCGTCATCAGCAAGCTTTCTGCCTTATAGACCAACATGGAGAGTGAGCTGAGGATGCTTGGTGGTTAGGGTCACACATTAGGGTAAAACCTTAGACTTTTGGCTTCCCAGTGCCAATCAGGTGCCTCGGTGTTTTAAATGTCTGGCTTCTTAAGGAAAAAATAAAATTAATTTGAGATCACTGCCTTCTTAGGCAAAGAAGCAAATAACTTTCTTTTTAAGCCACATAGAAATTTGTCTTTTGTGATTTGTGGTAGCTGTTCAATTTTTAGTCCATGTCCCAGCATCCCTTCACAGCACCGGCCTTGCTGTGTGCACCTGTGGAAGTGATGGATAGCGCAGCCTTCCCTGATGGGAAAAGGAGCAAACACTGGTTTATTTATTTGTTCTAAGAAGGGGTTGGAGTTGAAATGTACAGTGTTCATGCTTGATTGCACGCATAGACAGCACCTTGGATCCGTATGAATAAGCAGACTGGGAGACTTGTTCTTTGGGATAAAGCCTTCATTTGTGCAGGTTCTTGGATCTGCACCCAGGGCCTGGTGGGATGTGGCAGCCTTCCAGGCACCGAGGAGTTCTCCATCATCTGCACCTCAGCTCAATCCCAGAAGTAATCAAGGGCCTGAAGGTAAAACCATGCTAGGACCTGATTAGGTGTCATCTTAGGAGGGGATTGTGCGCCAGTTGCTGCTCGAATCCTCCACCCTGATCGTGCAGACGCTCGTGTACGTGTGGTATTACAGTGCTGAGCTTTCTGCTAGAGTTGCAGAAGCAGGTCCCAAGGGGTGCGCTTGCTAACGGGCATTTGTTTTGTAGTATTTTGTCTGTGTGAATTCAAAGTGTTAGGATAGAATTGGTTTTAAAGTCAGAAAAATGTTTTGGAAAGGCAAGAAAGGAAACAGGAGGTAGAGGATGAAAACAGGTGGAAAAGTATATGGGTTAAGAGCCAAGACGCTAGTATATGAAGTGAGACTTTTTACTTTAAAAGCTTTTCATTCTGAATCATTAATTTATGAAACACGATAATGGCTGTGGCCTGAGACAAAATGTTAGACTATTTCAAGCCAAAATTTGGTAATATTACAGCATTGTCAGTCATCTGCTGACCCAGGTTTTTTCTACCTTTGTTGTAGCAGAACAGAGGTAGTGGTATAGGCTTGCTAGTGCTGTAGAGTGTCATGAAATTACCCCATTTTCCCCCCAGAGATTCAAAGAGGACTGGCAGGTCAAAAGCACCGCAAAATCATAGCTCTAAGTATCCCATTTAAAAAAGAGGAGGAAAAAGACTTCATAAGGGAGCATTGAAGAGAAGAGCAAAATATCCCCCAAATTCTTCAATAAATGAACAGCAGGTAAAAGCCTGAATAAGTAACCAGAAGGAGGTACAGAATACAGAGCCATTGGAAGCTTGATACACAATTGCTGGCTAAGTGTGAGTAGCACTGGCCTAAGTAAGACAGTACAAGTACTGCATTGCCAAACTCAAGAATGGCAAAACCATCCGGTCCCAAGAAATGAGGTGAACTAAAAATAGAAAGTTTAGCAAATGCAAAATGCTAGTTTTTAACAGATTTTTGTGTACTTGCTTTCCTATTTTGAAACGGTTAGGGGATGCTTGCTTCATGGCTTTTCTCTGTAATTGCAAGTATTAGTTCCCTGACAGTTACCACGGTGTAGTTGAGTAAGAGCCTATGAAAATCTTGTTTCTTCGTAATAAATGTGAAGTAACTGTAAGTCGCCTACCCTTCAAAGAGAAGAGTGAATTACTTCTGTTAACCAGTAGGAAAGTGTACTGCAGAACAGGGACCACATGGTAACTTGTTCCTGGAGACTGATTTTGTCTGAGTGCTGGGGTTCTTTGTGGGGGTTTCCTGATTCCAGCAGCCAGGTCGCAGAGAAAGACTCGGTCATCTCATGCTGAGAAATGCTGAGTAATATAGAGAAAACTCCAGAGGTGGCTGCACTGCCCTCTCTGCACACCTGAACTGACAGTGCTCTTTTGTCTGTAGAAAAATGATTATTACAATGTATGTAAGGGGGACTGGTGTAAAGGTGTAGTAAGAATGTGGTAAAAAGCAAGAAGTTTTAGCTTTTCTGATTGCTTGATTGCCAAGGTATGTTATAGCAGGTTTATTCATGTGTCTGAAGTCAGCCGGCCTGCCACCTGCCCCAAAGCAAGTGCTGGAAAACTGTATTTCTGGTCCTGCGGAGTAAGAGGTGTTTGGATGAATAATTTAAAATCATGTGATGGTAAGGTCTGGTTGAGCGGTTTTCTCGAGCCACAGGAGAAACCTGAGGGCCACAGTTTATGATTGTTAGTTTTGCAACGTAAAAGGAAAGGATGCTAAAGTGAGTTTTAGTTTTGTCTTCATCTGGAATGATTAGTATATAATTAAGTACTCGTATTTGAGTAGTAAGAACTCAATTTGTAGTTGTGTGATTAAGGAGTGTTTATTCTATTTATAACTTTGCATTTATACAAGTAAACTAAAATAGAGATTGTTGGTTTTGCCAGTCTCAGTCGACATCCAGTGTAGCCTACCTGCTTTGTTTTGGTCTGTCGTGCCAGGTTTCCTTGATGTTATTCCCACATAGTTAGTGAGTCTGACTCTTTAATTACATGAATAAAAGCTTAAAAGCTCCTGTCGCAGCATCACCTGTCAGAGTAGAATTGTGGCTGTACAATAACTTTATGTCAGAACCATGCAAATATTTCAGAATTGAAGCTATAAATCTAGATCTGATCGTATAGCTAGCACCAGCTTGATTCACTAACATTGTCAACCACTATTCAACAAATTTACTGTGCTCCTGGTTCCTTCTTAAATAAACAGATTTCAAAGTGCTGCAAAGTAGCTACATTAAAGTAAATTGCTTGAAGGTGTTTTGAATGCCAGGCAGTGCTTTGCATGTTAAGTGCTAGCCTGGTTTTGTTTTACTGCTGCAGGACAAACAGTGCTTTTATTAGAAATACTGCTCTCTACCCTAGAAAGTTTGGTTTCCTGGCTGCTATCAACCTTTTTCCCCACTCAGTTATCCTAGGAAAACCAAGTGTTTAAACTCTATTGCGCTGCTCAGCAGCTCTTTATCTGCCACTGCTCTACTTTTTTAGCTCTACTCCCTTTTTCTTTGTGCTGTTCTGCCATAGCCTCCAGACTGGTTTCCTTTCTGATGGTGCGGCTGAGCCCAGAATAAGCAGTACAGTGCAGTGCAGGCTTGGAGAGCCACGTTCTGGCACTGTCTAGAGTGTGCCCACATTCCCAGCCCCAGCATCCCAGCTGTGGAAGGGACATAGTGGGACTGGCATGTCTGTGATCTGCTTTGGCTCTGTTGATGGGAAGCATTAGTTATTGCTCACCCCTATCTCAGCCTCACTTGTTTTTCTTGCCTAGTGTTTAAGAAACCTGTTACTGAGGTCTCTTGTGCTTGTTCCTGTCTCTGCACAACACTGTGCAATCAGCCTTAGCCTTGTTGGTTTACAGACCTTCATCCATTCAGCAATTGGCATTGTTATCCTGAAGAACAGACTCCCTCAGTCCTCAGGGTCAGATCTTCCCTTCAGGTAAAAGCTCTTGGTATTAAAAATGTCAAACTAAAGGGATCATAAAGAAAGTTCTTCCAAAAAGTAATCCCTGTGTACCAGAATTAGATGCTAGATCCTACAGGCCATTAAGAAAAACTTCAATTTCTGTTTTTTCTTACATTACTGTTTTTCTCAGAAGCAGAAGAGGAAATTGAGATGTGATATCTGAAGTAAGGAAATAGATACCAATTGGGCCATGAGCATTCCCATGCAGGAAGCTTAGCTTCTCTTTGCCTGTAAAGTTAATTGGCTTCTATCAGTTTACAGTTGAAGGTTATTAAGGCAGTGGTCAGGTGGTCCACTTTCAGTGCCTTTTTGGAATTTTAAACTCTACAGTAACGAAACTCCAGCTTAAAGGAAGAGCTAAGGTGCTGTGCAGTTAATCTCTGTAAATCCAGCAGACAGAGTTGAAATTCATACTAACAGGGGTTTAACTGTAATCTCCTGGAACAATGACTCTCTATAACCAGGAACCTTAGCTCTGGCTGTGCTGGTAGGGACGCAGAACGGAGTCTAATGCCTTCCCTTTGTCAGTGCAAAGCTTGCGATAGTTGAGCTGGACTGAAGAGCTGCTGCCCATATGTCTTGTGCCAAGACTGAGCTGCATCAGGATCAAGAAATGCACTATGGTGGGGCCTCGCCATCCTGTTGTGGTTCTCTCTGAGCTAGCCAATATATTGATTAGAGTTTCAAATGATGAACTGGAACATATCTTAGAAATAAACAGAAATAACATAGGATATCAGTAAGAAGTGCAAAGAAGGATGTGTAGGCAGAAGTAATAAAATATGAATGTAATATGTACATTATAATCATAGTACAAGTTGCAGGGTAACATACTAAGCAGCAGATCTGATGAGGAGACCACAAAGACTGTTGGCAGTATCATCCAGTTATCCAGAAAAACAAACGTCATTTCTAGATTTTTAAATAAGGTGGTGGCTGTAAGTGAAACCCAGGAAATAAAGTCTCACCAGGAAGGTAAGTCCTGGCCTGGGGGACCACCCCCTCAGAGGGGATGCAGTCTGCTTGGGAGAGACTCCCCCCAAGGAATGACCTGAGGTTGGGCGGACAGAGCTGGTGAGGAAGGAATGAACTTGGCCTAGAGATGGGTAAGTGTGCTGGCAGTCTGCAAATGTCTGCAACGATGCTGCGGGGAGGACGGTAACAAATTGTTCTCTGGCCTGCTGGGAATAGGGCAAGAATTAAAATTGCAACAGTGGAGGTTTAGGTTAGACGTTAGAAAGCATTTTGGAAGCTTAAGGCTAATGAAAGGAGTGCATTGCCTGCGAAGGTCATTGAATCTCTGCCTGGGAAAACCTCTAATGAGAATGGTTTTGGTAGGGTAGGTGACCTCTCCACAGCCCTTCGGCCCTCTTTGCTGCTGCTGTTCTTCAGCAGCTTTTTACCCCTGGGCCCGCAGATGAAGCTTCTCTAGCACATCCTAGCAAGTCTGTGAGAAAATGCTCATGTATGTCTGCCCCTCTCCCCTTCTACCCGTGCTATTCCCTGCTATGTATTGCCACCTTGCCATCACGTATTACATACTGTGGGTTACTGGCTTGCTACCAGATGGCAGTTTCCCTCTGTACACCTCAGACCAGAGCTTCTGCCCCTGATCCTGCAAGGTTTAACCAGATAGGTCTCTGCTCCTCATGCTAGCACCTGGCTGAGCCAGCCAGTGCCCTCCCTTTGCTCCACAGCATTGTCTGCATTTTGTAATTCTGGATTTTTTGGGTTCAGGTGCTGGTTTCTAAGAGGATCCGGGGACAGGGACTATCTCTCAGCAGGCTGGGGCCAGAAATCCTGGAGCATTCCTGGGTCTGCTGGGAGGTAAACCAGCTGGAATCCCTCTCCCATCCCCCGGTGCAGGGGCAGGACAGCAAACGCCAGGGCAGTTCAAGGTAATCTTTGGGTGTGCTTTGAAGAGCTGACCTTTGAACAGAAAGTTTCTCAATCTTGGCTGTTGGTGCATACTTCTCTCCTGGCAAAGGGAGGATCAGCCCCTACTGTTGTGACAAACCTGGAGCCCATCACAGTATCTGTAGCAGCTGTGCAGACGGTGGTTTCATCCCTAGCCCAGCAGAGTCTTTTCTCTGCCACCCATCTAGTTTGTCTCTTAATTTTAACCGGGGTGCAATGTAAGTACAGAATGACGTGTCTTAATTCTGGAGCGACTCATATGTACGTGGTTGCATCTGTGCGCACTTGTGCTATCGAGGTGGTGCCAGATATTTTGCCTCTCTGGAATTCTACAGCAGCTTCAAAATCTAGATTTTTAATTAATTCTTACAGTAACAAAGAGTTTTGCACTTGGAGCAGCACTCCTTGTGTGACTAATAGGCTTGCAGTTAGTCTATTTATTTTACTTTGGCTCCATTTGTCTTGGCGTTGCCAAATGTCACACACAGCAGTGACTGCCTGGACCAGAGTTATAGTCGGGCAGAAAGTGCATGGTTTTGGCAACTGAATAGCGGGGTTGTTCAGGGCTCTTGGCACCCTCTTACGGTGAGTGTGCAGGCAGCAGTGCAGGGACTAGAACTTTTCCGTGAGCAAGAGTTAGGGGAAATGTAATTTCTGTCTTAAAGGAAAGTCACAGAATAAGTGCAAGATACCTGATTTGACTCTGTTCCCTGGGGTTTCATGCAGTGTAACTTCTTGGCTAATCACAGAAAAAGAGCATAAGGGTAGTACCCACTGAATGAGGAGAGAGAAGTGCAAGATGGAGGAATGGGAAGAAGCTGAAAGGAGAGGAGAGAGGCTGCTCATGGAGGAGAGGGCATCCTGTACCTTGGAGAAACCTGACCCAAGGGTGTTTGCAGGGGATGAGAAGAGAGAATTACTGTTCAGTCTGGCCTTTGCACGGTGGGTTTTCCATCCCCCAACTATTTTGCTTGCCTGAATGTCAAAATATGAGACTGTAGCTAGAAAGAGGGCTGTGCTGAGAATGGATTAGTGTGAGAGTGGGAGGTTGGGAGAGCCCAACTGCCTGGTTCCAGGCCTGGGGAAGGCTCCAGACAGCCACAGCCCTGGGTGGGTGGCGTGAGGAAAGGTGTCAGAGCTCTCGCAGGGAGAGGGGACAGGGCAGGGACCGATGGTATGGAGTCAAGGGAGGAACTGCATGCATGCTCTGCAATGCTTTACTGAAGTTTCAGTCCCCTCAAAATAGTCTTGTTTGTCTTTTTATCATTAACCAAAGTCAACAGTTAGTTCAGTTTTAACTGTTCGTGCATGTCTGAAATGCATGACAGTAAAAGAGGTCCTCAGCTAGCAAATGACCCTGCCTGCGGCAGATCCACTGTTTGGAGGGTGAAACACCCTCACCAGCCTCTGACTGCCACGAGGAATAAGAGACGTAGGAAATATGACCACAGGGGAAGTTAAGGAGAGTGGGGTTGTTTACTGGAGCAAAGAGAGGGCACTCAGAGTCTGTATGCTAAAGGATTTTTTTTAATGTGTACAAAGTTGGCAGGAAGGGGATTATGATCAATTTGTTTTCTGTGTCAGCTCAGGAGGACTTAAACTACAGCAAGGAAGATGTAGGAAAACACTTCTAACTGTAAGGCTAATTGTGCACTGGCATGGCTTACCTGGAGAAAAAGATTTCAGGAACAAGTTATATCAACTTTCTGGAGGATGCCCTAAGTGTATTTGATCCTGTACCAGTTCTGGGGAGGGAGCAGGTGACTTGCTGAATTCCTTTCCAGCCTGCAAGTGATCTGTAATGATCACAGCCATTCAAGCAAAGGCTCCCAGATCACAGATCAAATGCTTATTCCCCAGTCTCTGCTCCAGTTCTTAAGGTGGACAGGATCTATCTTTGGTGAGCTTTTTTTCACCTCTCAATCTTCTGGCAGCCATGTGATCACTGACCTCTATTCCAGTCCTGGTTGGCCAATTACTGGTGATTTAGTTTATCCCAAATAGCGATGCACACGTTGCAGGAAAGCCCTGGGATGAGGTGGGTGCCCCAAAGGTGGGGTTGATGGATATGCTGTTCCTGTCCCTATGCTTTACATGCACTAGCTCATCACTGAATTTTATATTTTGTTTGATAGTGTGTGTCTCATTTTATGTACATAAGCATGGCACTAATGACCAACACCTTCCTCCCCAGCTTAACGTAGTCTGATTCCTCTGTCTAGTACACGTGCGCTTAATTACACGCACAAATTCCTAACCCTCTATAGGCCTTTTCCCTGCCAGTAAGTCCACGTGCATCTCTTCCGTGCAGCTGCTGGAGCTGGTAGGTGTCCTGTGCCCTCCTCCTGTCACTTAATGCCACGGCATTTTGCAGGGCAGTAAGTTTATCTTGCTTGGAATAAGAAGAGAAAGAGCTTGCTTAGGCCTTTTCCTGCCAAGGGACTGTCCAGTGTGAGGCTCCTGGTAGCTCATTCTGGGAGGTGGATTTTGTTTTCTGTGCCACTAGAGGGAAACCTGTGCCTTTGCATGAAAATGTGTCTCAGCTGTAGGATGCTGAAGTAGCATAGAATCATAGAACAACCCAGGTTGGAAGGGACCTCAAAAGATAATCTGGTCCAACCTTTTGTGGGAAAGGAAGCCTGGATGAGATTACCTAGCACCCTGTCCAATCACATCTTGAAAACCTCCAGTGATGGGTACCCCACCATGTCCCTGGGGAGTTGTTCCTAGCTGCTTATCCCAGGAAATCTTGCTGTTAGTGTAAAATATGTGTTGTCCTAGTTCTGCAGTACACATGCCGCAGTGTGGTTTGGTGGGGAGAAAAGAGGAATTAAGGAAGCAAATTCTGAGTCCATGCAAAATTAAATGCTTCTGGGGCGCTGAGACAGGAGGGCTCTGGGTGGATCAGGCAGCTCAGTTCCGTGCGGTGTGTTCAGGCCAGCGCCCTGCAACATCCCGGCTCTTGTCTAAGCCAGTGCTTACCCCTTGGGCAAGCCTGGCTAGGCAGCTGCGTGGGGTAGCAGCCTTTGGGTTTCCCACAGAAGGCTGAAATAGTTTTTATTTCTGAGAGCAAACCTGAATTAAATTCTTCTTCCTTGGGAAATAAATTCCCTCCCTAGGGAGTAGACATGAGAGCTTGCCTGGCTCCTTGGCTCCTTCAGGGGACCTGCCTGACGCCTTTGCAGAAGGTCAGGTAGAGACTTTCTCTCCAAAGGTGTTTTTCTACCTTCAGTCATGAGGTTTCCCCTCAGTCTCATACAAATTATCCACCTTGATTTTAATGTGCTGATGAATATAACAGTATCTCTTTAACCCTTGCAAGAAAATCTGTCAGTTTTTGGAGTAACAAGAGAATCACCACCTCAGGAAACAGCCCTGTGAGTGCTGTCATAAATTGTCACAATTCAGCTGTGAACACATCTCCTTCCCCCCCCCCCCCCCCCCCCCCTTTTTAATAATGGGACAAACTGAATCATTACAAAGTGTATATTCTTTAATTGCTCCAGCAATTGTTTCCAGCAGCTCGGACAGAGGACTCCGAGTGTTTTTGAAGAGGTTGGGAGGAAACTCTGATTTCAGTCTAGCATTCAAAATTACCTTACCCATGTCAGGAAGATGATGTTTCATAAAAGTTTCTTGGTATCCGAATCTCCTCTGTGTGTGTTTTAAGGTGCTACAAAATGAATAGCTTTATCAGAAGCAGTTTTCTAAAATATTTGGTATTTTTTTGTGTTTCTAATAACTCTGGGTGCATATGCTGGCCTTGGTGAGACTTGTGTGGGTATTCAGTTGAAACCATTGTTCTTGTGGCTTTTTAGCTAGTCTGGATTTCTCTCAGTCAAGCAAAGGTTGACCCACTGTTCATCGTGGATAATGTCCCTGTGTTTGAGAGGGAGCCTGTGGAGTAGTCAGGTTCTCAGAGCAGAAGTCCTGTGAGCAAACTGTAGGTAACAGATCTGCTGCCTTCCATTTTGAGAGTGACCTTTAACTCCCCAGACTTTGCAAAATAACTCCAGCAGAGTGCTGCCGTGACCGCTGGAGCCTTACCTCCCAGGGACCTGCCGCCCCAGGGAGCAGCGTGATGGCCACCAGCGGCCTGGTGCTGCCGTGCAGATCTGCTTGGCTGGCGCAAAAGCTGGGCTCCGTGCCGGGGCAGCACGTCGGTGCATCCGAGCAGCTGCTCACCACCTCCCCAGTTGCCCCTGCCCTAAGGAGGAACCGGATCGATTGACGGTGTTGGGCTCCGGTGGGTGATAGCACAGAATGGCAAAGAGCTGTGCCTGTGGAGAACAGAAGATGATAAAGACAGCAAAAATCCCCTTTTCCCAGCTGTTTCAGTGAGGGACGGCAGTGTGGAATTGTGGATTCTCTGTGACATTGATCCTCCACAGCAAGTGCAAGGAAATGTCTTCAGTTACAGAAACCACATTCAGCTCGAGGTTCAAGGAGCTATTTTTGGGTGCTCAACAACTTCACTGAACTTCTGTCTAATAGGTGGGCCATTGCTGGTATCAAGATTGATTTTTGTATTTTGGTATAATTTACTTTTTAAATGCATTTGTATGAAAAAAGAACATGGAAGACGCTCCTCTGCCTCTCTTGACCATGCCAACAGCTCCTTACAACGACCAGAAACCAGGAACTAGTGGATTACGGAAGAAGACCTTTTATTTTGAATCCAAGATGAACTATTTGCAGAATTTTATCCAGAGTATATTTTTTTCCATAGACTTAAGAGATCGACAAGGATCTTCTATGGTAGTTGGAGGTGATGGGAGATACCTTAATAAGTCTGCAGTGGAACTGATAGTCCAAATGGCAGCTGCCAATGGGGTTGGTAAATGTTAAATGACTAAATTCCTGTAGTTGTGTAGCTGATAAATGCAGAAAACCATAATAAATTAGTCACTATGAGATTTAATTTCCCCAAAGACTTTATTCAACTGCTAATAGTTAACTTTTTAATGGAAAATCAGTTTGGTAGTACAGAAATTGCTGTTTTTTCCCTTTTAAGTGGTGCAGTTGGATAGAAGTTTGTGGGAATACACATGCAGCAGAGAAAATAAATACTGCTTGATTTTTGTGTGTTCTCGTTTTGTGTTTTGACGTGCCACAAGTTATTGGCACCTGTGGATTTCATAGTCTCTCCATCAGATCATAAAACCCTGATATTGTTCAGAAGCGAAGTAACTGGAAGAGCCATGGCTTGCTGTTCCACAGCAGCTCGGCAGAAG
Organism: Grus americana; assembly: GCF_028858705.1. Taxonomy (NCBI): domain Eukaryota; kingdom Metazoa; phylum Chordata; class Aves; order Gruiformes; family Gruidae; genus Grus; species Grus americana. The sequence continues at coordinate 33,470,459 of NC_072859.1, forward strand.
CTCTTTCAGCTTTGCTCTGAGCTGCTCAGCAAGGCAAAACACAGGGTGCGTGTTTTTTTTTTTCTCAACAAGTGTAAGTTGTGGCTATGTGAGAAGTACTCTGGGAGCCTTTGAAAACTGAAATAAGATGAGAGTTAGCAAGTGAGCGGCAACTTTTACAGTGATCTCTGTGCTGGAAATCTGCATTTTGGAAGCAGAACTGAAGGCTTGTCTGCTTGCAGTAGAGCATGGTTCATGCACTAAAAGACTCTGGGCTTTGGGGTTTCCTTTTGCTTTTTAAGAAGAAAAGACTTTGCTTTCTGTCCTGGATCTCTTAGTGCAAAGCAAAACTTTACACTAAGAGACCTGCCCCTTAGGAATTTGTTTGACAGAAAAACATCTGATTACAACAGGGTAATTTGTAATGAAGAGGCACATAGGAGGTGAGATTTATTTATTTATTTAAATCTACATATTTTCTGTTTTGGAAAAAAAAAATCCTTTGGCAACGCAAATTAATGTATTCCTCAAGTCAGTGTATGGGCTGAGCAGAAGAGCTGGAAATCATGCACAAAGAGCCAGGCCTGCTGCTTGGACTGCTTGACACTAGGACAGATCTTCTGCTGGTACCGATGAGATCAGACTGATCTTCACCAGCTGAGGCTTTCCTCATGCATTTTGTTCCAGCAGTGTGGCCCTTGTCTGGCTAAAATCTCGTTTCACTGCTGGTTTTGATAGTTTTCATCGATTGTTTTTATATAGTCTGGCTATCTGTGACTATCAGCATTGTGCTCACCTTGCTTTATAGAAGGGATGAGTCCAAGGATGTTTTCAACTATAAAAAACCAGGAGGAGGACATGCATATTCTGTTTTGAGCGTGTGAAATCTCTTTGTCGGTGTGTGGCAGAGACAGGTACTGTTACCTCTATGAATGTGGCATCAGCAGGATTTCTGAATGGGGCCAAGCACGCTTGCTGTGTCAGTAGCATCACATTGTATGTTTTAAATGATGATTTTTTGGTTAAAGGAAGTGACCAAGGTAGTTTGTCCACTTAACCTGATTTGTATAAATAGAAGTGTCTCTGTTCAGAGCCTGTAACTGTGGCACAGTATGTAGGATTGGTGCATCTTTTGAGACGTCCCTCGTACAGAAAGAGGACTGGAAGGGTGTGCTGATGACACGATGGAGCTGTAGACACCAGCTTCCTTGGCCTGGAAGACATGTTTTTGTTGCTAAAGCATCAGCCTGTGTTACTGGGGTAAGGAAGGGGACTGCAGGAGGTCTCCTTTATTGCCCATGTGTATCTTAGTGGGGCTTTCAGTAGTGGAAGTGCTACCTGGATTACTTTGAAGTGCTGTAACCCAAAATCGCTGCACAAAGTGGGTCTGCAGGTCTGTTTGGAGCATTCTGTGAAAGGTATTTCTGCATCATTACATCCTTAGAATTTTCCTGTAAGACATTCCAGAAAATGAAAAAAGATTAAGTGTAAATTCCTCAGCACGCTGCTACACTGAGCAACCTTTTCCAGTGGTTACCACAAAGGATTTAGCATGGGCTGGGTGGGGAACGACAGCTGAAGGCCAAGGAGGACCCCAAATCAGAGAGCAGTTTGTGTGGAGACAAGTTTTTGCTGGTTTTCCTTCCTCGCTGCGGGAGCAGCAATGCACGTGCAAAAGCCGCCACTCAGGTGTGCAGGGAGGACGAGCTGGGTAAGGACAACAGATTCGATGTGTTCACCCACTTCTCCTGCAGCTGCTGCATCATTTGGGAGAGAAAATCCCGTGTTCTGCCAGTCCTCCGCAGCATCCCTTGAGCTGCATGTGAGGCCTGGCAGAGCACCGATGCAGCGGGGCGTTGCGGCTGGATGTGACCCTCAAATGGAAGCCGAGAATCAAAAGATGAAGTTTTAGAGAGGAGCTTCCTGGAGACTGCATTAATTCTTGGTGAAATGAAGGAGCAAGACCTGGAGGCTGGAATAAAACATGAGACAAGGTGTGCTGGTTTGGACTGAGAATGAGGAAAAAAGCAAAACCTGTGTAGACTGGGTTACTTGAAATTAAATATATGGTGTGTAATAAACTAGTGTGATCGGCCTGGTAGACAGGTTGTAATATTAGCTACTATGACTAGCTGAAAGAAGGGCATTCACTTTGGGTTTATAAACTGCTATTTCACATTGGTGCTCGTTGTTTGCTAGAGGTGCAGTTCTTTCAGCGGCGCCTCGCTCGCCCAGCCGGTGTGTGACAGCTGTAGCATGCAATAACCGATCGGCAGCGAAGCCGGAGCTTAGCACCAGGCAGGGCTGCGGGAGAGGAATCGCAGTCATCCAGTGCCCTTGGCTTAGCACCAAACGTGGACCTTCAGTCTGGGAACGCTGCCTTTTGTTTTCTGGTTTATCTCGTGTTTGAATGAAATTCCTTCTCTTTTCTCAGTCGTATACAGGGTCTAATCTCCTCGGTTGATGGAGAGTAGTCTGGTATTTTTTTAAATCTCTGTCACCTCATTTGGGGGCTAGGGTAAGGAGCATGTTCTTCCAGAAGAATATTCATCTTCTGTTTTATTACATGAACTCCAGCAACTGGATCCTGATTACCTTGTATTGCTTAGCGCATTGGTCTGGATTTAATCTCGGTGATATTACTATATTTATGGGAAGGAGTTGTGTTACTCGCTGCGAGTAAGAATCTACAGCTGGTTTCATGGGAGTAGTGATGATCGGGTTTTTTTGTTTGTTTGTTTTGTTTGTTTTGGCTTCTCTCAGTCCCATTGTGTCTTTTGAAAGCAAAGTTCAAGACCATAGCCAAAGAGGTCGTGGTTTTGGGGTGGGGTGTTTTGGGGTTTTTTTTGCTTGTTGTTTAGATGCTTCTGAAAAGCTCAGGTCTTCAGTGCAATAAAGGAAAATGCTAAAAAGGCACAACAGACCGGGGGCAGATGCTGACCTTCACTGCACACAGCAGAGAGCTTTGGCAGCCCCCCAGGAATGAGCTGTTTGCTGGAAGAGAAGCAGCACGTCTCCTGGAGGCTCTGGTTTACCTGTCACCGGTGTTGTGGGGTTTGATGGTTTTCCTGGTTGTAGGATTTGGGACTCAACAGTAGTTTGTTTTGCTCTCTAATTTGCAGATCGGCCGCTTGGTCATCGGGCAGAACGGCATTCTCTCCACCCCAGCGGTGTCCTGCATCATCAGGAAAATCAAAGCCATCGGTGGCATCATTCTGACAGCCAGCCACAACCCCGGTGGGCCCAATGGAGATTTTGGCATTAAATTCAATATTGCCAATGGAGGTGAGGTCGCTTGGTTCATTTTGATTTGCTTTGTTTCTGTTTGGCTGTTTCTTGTGCTGACCCCAAGGAACCTAATTTAAGTGTCCTTATATCACAGAGATTCAGTGCCCTGAGCAGTGGGGTTCCCTAAAGAGAGCAAGTAATTGATCTGCTCCCCTCATACTCTGATATTCCTCTCCTAGGGAGGTATTCCTGGTCCCAGGTCTGTTGCTGAAATTCTGAAGCATGCTCCTCTTGCAGTCTGATTCTTTAACGTCCCCCCTTGCCCATTTTATCTTGCAGGTCCTGCTCCTGAAGGTATCACGGATAAAATTTTCCAAATCAGCAAGAAAATTGAAGAGTATGCAATCTGCCCAGATCTCCAGGTGGACCTGAGCACCATTGGGAAACAGCAGTTTGACTTGGAGAACAAATTCAAACCATTTACAGGTAAACAACTGTTCTTCCTCTCGGAAAGTTTCCTTTCAGATGGAGTTAGCGTGGACCTGCCGTGAACGAGCAAGGACATTTGGGGTTTCTAAAGGACAGATGTGGCCATTCTGACCTCTCCTTATCTGTTGGATAAGCCAAGCAAAGGACATCGCTCCTGGTCATCCCAGCATTTATTTATTTCTTTTATTTTATTTTGGCCTGCATCTTACCTTGTGTAGGTCCTTTAATTATATCACTGTTTCTGTCCTACAAAAGGTTGTACTTCAGTAGGTAAATCTGATCCATCAACTTCACTAAATCAGAGACTGTTTTGTCTGTAAGGCTGCCATTAACATGCGGTACAGACAATAGTGCGTTTTCCTGATTAAAAATTATAGTGTTAGTGTTTAATCTTTGTAACTGATTTTTTTTCCCATGGTTTCATGTATAAAAGCTGTCTCTGAGTGGGAAAGCCATTACATTTCATACGTGACTTTTGTCAGTCAGCAGTGAAATAAGAAAATGCATTAAAAAAACTTTTGAAAAACACTTACTGCAAGTATTTTTTTACCATCTCCTGGTGACCTGTGCTTGTAATTTAAAAAAAAAAAAGTTAAAAGAGTATAAAAATTTGTATTTCTCTCAGTCCCCATTTCTGTATAGTGGGATTTTTATGTTAATGGGGTTTTCATGACTCTGTTTTTATATTGCCTGTTAGTTGCAAAGGTGCAACTTTTTCAAACTATTAGGTGCACAGTTCCACTTGGTGGAAATTGGAGATCTGTTTTTATATAAATATATTTTTTTTTTTCCCTTTTCCTTTAATCCCACTCTCCAGGTAAGTGGAGTGGGACTGAGCCCTCTTGAAGCAAGTCCAGGGAACCGTAGCTGGGAACGGAAGTGGAAGTGTTTGTCTTAGGGATTTTGTTGGTCCGTTTGGTCTGTAACCCAATTAGCAGTGACAGCCTGTAATTAAATTCTTAATATAGAACCATTATTCCTGTCTTTATGAAATAATTCTGTGGGACGTTTAAAGGCTTTATGCTGAGCCCTGGCCCTTTGCACTAAGAACTCTCACCACAGTGCCATGCGTAGCAAAGTTACTTTTCTATGAAGATTTCAGACTGTGAGAGTTGGTCTCTATCTACTTTTATTTCCAGTGGAAATTGTGGACTCGGTAGAAGCTTATGCGAATATGCTGAGGAACATCTTTGACTTCAGTGCGTTAAAGGAACTGCTTTCGGGGAAGAACCACCTCAAGATTCGCATAGATGCTATGCATGGAGGTATGGGTGGACTTGGTTTTGGGGCATTGTGGGGGGCCGGGTGTCCCCAGGGCTTTGCCACCTACTTCAGAGAAAGCTTTTTTCCGGAATTTATATCCATCACTTGTTAATTTGTTTTTTGTTTTGTAACATATTGCATTTTTCATTTCGCAGGCAAACTTTTTATGGCTTTACATTATTTTCTTTTGTCAAATGTTTGGACTCGGGAATTGACCTAGGGCAGAGATATTGGTGGGGTTCAGGGGGATGCTGTGTGGCTCACACATCAATCCACACTTGAGAGACAGAGGAGGTCAGCACTGATGCCCTGGTAGCCTTTACATCAGGCAGTGTCACATGGACGTCGCAGCAGTTAAGCAAAGATCTGCCCCTAGATACTTGAGTACAAAAATGGGACGATTAGACTGTTTTATATAAATAAGCCAAGCTTGTGAGTCTCTTTCAATAGACATTTTCAGGAGCAGTATTATTAGCGTTTGAGAGCAGTAAATCCTTTTGTACTGCTGGCTATCTGTGAATCACATGTGCATTTGGGGCTGCCGTATGAATACCTCGGTGCACAAACCCTTCACAGCGGGGTCCTTGCTCATGCGCTGAGCCCCTGGCATAGGTTCATCCTCACTTCTAAACCCACAAGTGGTCTCACTTATTTAGTGGGCCAACCCCTCAGCTGAAAAAACTTGCTTTGGCAAGAGCTTGTGTGCCTGGATGGATGAGGCTTAAGCACACCTATGTGCTGCTTGGGGTGTTTGATGTGGACATCTGTGCTTTAGTACCATCAATCATATAAACCGACCCAGACTGAGCAGACCAGGGGCCTGGGTGGTTATGGGGCTGGTGCAGAGCTGCCTGAGGGCAGAAACTGACTTGTTTCCTCTCCATGTTTTGCCATGATAGTTGTGGGCCCTTACGTAAAAAAGATCCTGTGTGAGGAGCTCGGAGCCCCAGCAAATTCAGCTGTGAACTGCACCCCATTAGAGGACTTCGGTGGCCACCATCCTGACCCCAACTTAACCTACGCTGCTGACCTGGTCCAGACCATGAAGACGGGAGAATACGACTTTGGAGCTGCCTTTGATGGAGATGGGGTAAATGGGCTGTTCTGTATTCACCTTTTTGCCCTGTAGTCAGCTGTGGGGGACTGACTGCTCATCTGCTTTTAAGCAAAGAGCTTTTTTTCTCTCCTTCTCCCTTCTGTAGTTGTGAATGGAAGTGAACCGCTTGCTGCAGTTTGCCACCACAGCAATAGTTGGCTACTGTGTTAATAATGAAGTCCAAACTGTATTTAAATAGCTTTAAAGGCTGTGAAAAATCAGCAGGAAGGTGAAATACTATACAGGTGTTGCTATTTAACTTTTTCAAAACTCCGTATTTATTTCAGTGCAGTCAAAAAATCTCTGTGAGTTGTTGGGTTTATAGGCTGCGCCTGCCAAGTAGAACAACTTTTGCCACTGCAGCCTTTTTGTGCTAAGCAGGGATGAGAGCTGTTTCTCTCTTGTCTTCACCAGGATCGCAACATGATTCTTGGGAAACATGGCTTCTTTGTGAACCCCTCTGACTCTGTTGCCGTCATCGCTGCCAATATTTTCAGTATCCCTTATTTCCAGCAGACCGGAGTCCGTGGCTTTGCCCGGAGCATGCCCACCAGTGGGGCTCTTGACAGGTAGCATCTACCTTCGTGCACGGTTGCGGAGGGGAGGGGAGCCCTGCCGAGGAGAGGGACTGTCCTTTTTTTGTGATTTAACACGTGTCTGTAGTGGGGAGTGAGTGCATGGTCTGCCTGAAGGGTGAAGCAGTGCCAGGGCTGCTGTGGGCTGGCTGCCAGGGGAGGCAGTGAAGTTTAATGAATTAAATCCTGTTTGGGACATGGCTGAGCTGGGCTCCGCTCTTGGCTCTTCTCTACAGATAAGCCCAAACAAATGAACCTCTCCACCTTTTTTTTTTTTTTTTTAATTTGATAGTGATACTTTCTTTGTTAAAAGCTTTGAGATCTACAACTTAAAATTGCTTTAGAAGAACTATGTGCTTATATTTACTCTTTAGTTGCACATCACACCCATTTCCCAAACTTTACACCGGGATAAAATAGAGGATTGCTGTACAAAAAAATCGTTCGTTGTGAAAAACCAAAACAACGGCATGACCTGCCTTCAGTGTTACCCCAAAAGAGATGCTTGGTAGCAACTGAAGCTCCTGCTGCAGTATTTCACATGGGAGCACTAAGAGTCCAGCTGTGATGTGACTCAGCCTTCTTACCTTTTGAAGGGTGGCCCATGCTACAAAGATTGCTTTGTATGAAACTCCAACTGGCTGGAAGTTCTTTGGAAACTTGATGGATGCAAACAAACTGTCTCTGTGTGGAGAGGAAAGTTTTGGTACTGGTAAGTCAGCATTCCTGATTTCACCAATGATGGTGCTATTCCTCCTCTTAGTTCTTTATTTTATCCTTCATGTGTAGTTGTTAATGCTTGAAAATAATAAAATTTAAAAAAGCTTGCAAGAATCACTGGTGGAAACAAACACAATGCTAAAAGTTTTGTCAGGCAAGAACTAGTTCTCCTTTCAGTTATTTAGGAAGGCATATGTAGATATGCAGGAAGTTTAAGGGCCTCTTTACTAGCCCGGTCATTGAGTCTATGGGGATTAAGTGCAGTGTTAAATGTATTTTTCAACTCTTGGTGGCCAGGAAAACCTTCTAAATGTTTTCATTTCTGGAAAGAAATATGGTTTGGAGCATGCAGTTTTATTAGGGAAGGTTTCAGGTCACTATTAAATCTCTGAGCTTAATAGGGCCCTCATTTTCCTCTTCTAAAAACAAGGTATGATTTATAAAGTTTAAATTAACACTTGCCTTTGAACAGTCTAAGCAAGTTATTAGGTTACTGAGAAACAAAGTGAACATCTTAAGGAATTTACTAGGGGCGTGCACGTGACACAAAACTATTATTTGTGCAGGGAAGTTAAAGCGAGCAGATTTCGCTCCATGTCAGAGCAGCGTGCTCAAAACGCGCAGTATTCCCAGGAGGCCTTGGCAGTTTCTGAGTTCTCCTGTGGCACCTACAACATGGTTTTAACATCCTGACTGTGGAAATGGGACCTTCCCTGCATGCAGGAGATCAGCACCTATTTTGTGCACGCAGGCTGAGTTTTATCTGGTCTTGAATTCTCTCTGAGATCTTGTTTTTCCTAATTTTTAAAGACCTCTGAAGACTGAGGGCAGTTGGTAGTATACATGAGGCACAAAGTCTTGGGGGAAGTTAGGCTGGATGATTTCAGGCTCCAGCCTTGTGTGTTTTCATTCCACCACCCCATATTTCAGAAAAACATTTTAGCCTGCACTTGGGTGTCTCACTGAGCAGGGATGGCCTTAAATCCCCAAATGCCTGAAATTAAGTGCTTTGTGGAACTGGGGTGCACAGCTTGACATGAAAGGATTACTCCAGTGTTTCTGTAGCTGAGGGAACGGCATCAGAGCGGTTGAAAGCAGTTTGCTTGGGGGCTGGGGCAGTCTTCAGTGGCAATATTTTAGCAATCAAATGCTATTCTGATACACAGGATTTGGCCTCAGGTGGGGAAGGAAAGGGGAGTTTCAGAAAATGTGCTATCTCTGTAAAGAAATCTTGAAGTAAATCCTGAGTAAAGAAAGACTTTGGAGTTTTGCCCTGAATGATTTCAGCATGTGTAAAGTTTATGTTCTGGACTTTGGCTGATGAGAGGGCACTGGCATTTCAGTAAATAAATAAAAACAAAAAGCAGCAAATGATTCATGGAGCTGCTGATAGGAGATGGTCTCTAATGAGCGGCGCTCTAAAATTGTTTCCATCTTTTATTGTGTGAGCAATGAGCTCATAGTTTCTCTCCATCCCCCAGTAGGTAAATGACTCTACATTACAAATAAAAGCGACTGATTCCTTTTGCAGCAGGGGCTGAGAGAGAGTTTTGAGATTTTGGCCATGCAGCATCACGTCCGAGTGGCCAGGAACTGAGGCAGTTTTGGGGAGGACGGATTAAGAAAGGGCCCGGGAGCGTTGGATGCCCCCCCGCAATGCAAAAGGGGTTTGTCCATCTGGCAAATGCACTTCAACGAATAAAAAGTGGGTGAGGAAGGTTGCTTGATAGTAAGCTAATGAGGAATTGTTTGGAGCCGGACAGAATGTGAGTGCTGAAGGGGAGAGAGGTGAAGGAGCAGCCAAATAGACCCAGTAAAAATTGAAACAAACTGTGACCCAGTGGGACTGGGGTCCAGGAGCAATTAGAGTAATGCGACATGACAGAATTCCTGCTTGCTTTCTTGGGTATTTTATTCCAGCAATAAGTTGATACATCACATGGGACTTCTGTTTATTTAGCATTCCTCTCCATCACCTCTGTACAGCGCTCTCTGCTGTAAAGGACCATGAGGATAATTTATCGCTGCGTCCACAATAGTGGGATTTGTGTAAAGCGCCACATAACCCGTGCCCCAGCCTCCAGCCTTTTTCCCCAGACAATTGCCCACTCTGGCAATTCTTGAGAGGGTAAAATGGCAGCTCTGGAGTGCTCTCTGCATTAGCAGGCTTACCCTGCCTCCTTGGGATTTCATTAATACCTGTTTGGAGGTTTTCCAGAGCTCAGAGGAAAAAACTCAGAAGTTGTGCATCTGGGGCGCAGCGCCGAGCTCACAAGTGAGAAGCACGGAGGCTGGGTTGGATGTATTCTGGGCTGCCATCTGATCCGTCGTTTTAATTTCGGTGCTCAGGGTGCTGTCTAAGTTGCAACACCCTCTTGGGTTTCCCAAGGACCTGGGTGCTGTACAGTCCCTGCCGCGCTGCTGGCAGCCCCTGCCTGGTGTGCTCGCAGGGCAAGGCTGGGCTGGCCTCCAGCCTCCTACTCTCTGTGCAATGCGTGCTTTGGAGGAACCCTCTTCTAGCCAAAGTGGGGTCTTTCACAGCCTTCGGCGCCTGGCGTGTGGGAGGGAGAGCAGGCACGAGGTGCTCTGCTGGTTTCTGCACGTGGATGGAAGTCCCTCCTCGCACTGCTGTTTGCCATCCAACAAGCTGCTCTTCTTTCTCTCCGTTGCAGCGTAATTTTGGAGTCATTAGGGTTTGGCTTCCTCAGCGAGGGCTGACATTTTTCTTGGTGCTCAGCCAGAATATGTGCTGATCAGAGTATGCTGATTTGGCAGACGGTGTGTGACAGCTGCTTTGAAGAGGTTGAAGTTAGTCCTTCCTGAGCTGTTCCTTTGCATTTGCCTTTTTTTTTTTGATGACCTTTTTACTGTGCATTCCCCATTACTTCCTTGGGAACAGAATTAAGGATCTGTGAACAATGAGAGAGTGTGTGTGTGTGTGTTAAAAGGGGCCGAATGTTTTATTTGGGCTATAGCTAAAAGCAGATGATATCTTGAACCGTTTTAACAATACAGCAGGGATCGAGCTCATGAAATGCCTTCCATTTGTGAGTTTGTATGGCTGCCAGTTGGATGGAGGAGCGAAGACAAGGTAGGGCCATAGCACAGACTCTCACATGAAAGGAGGTGGGAAACATGTTTCTGCTGTGGCTTTCTGCAGGCTCTGACCACATCCGTGAGAAGGACGGGCTGTGGGCTGTCCTGGCTTGGCTGTCCATCCTAGCCACCCGCAAGCAGAGTGTGGAGGACATCATGAAGGATCACTGGCAGAAATACGGCAGGAACTTCTTCACCAGGTGGGGAAGGCGCTTCTGACACCTCACACTTACCTCTGTCCTGTGTTCGACCCTCCGAGGTCAGAGCCCCGAGCACTGATGGCACCAGCATGTGCTACCGCAGTGCTGTTCCTGCCTCGTTACGCTTGCTGTTCTGTCCTGTTGCAGTAATTTAAAAATGCCTGAGCAGTTTGCTGCAGTATGCAATGTATCTGGGTTAAATTCACCTTAACCTTTCACAATGTCCAGTTTAAGATTTGTTACTCTAAACATAAAGCTTGTAAGTATCAAAGTCTGCAAAGGCTGTACATTTTATATATGCAAGGTATCTTTTTTCTTTAAATGGAGATTTTTTTTTCTTGCAAGAGTCTTTTGCCATTGGAACAACATGTTTCTTGAGACCGCAAATCACAAGTTAATTTGTAATGTCTTCAGTGATGGCAATGTCTTATTGAATGGATGCCCAGCTCCTAGGCCGTTATTTACCTGGTTGAATTTCTGTCCAGCCCCAAGATACTCTAATTTAAACTGCAGTAGACATGGAAGATGAAAAGGGAAGGAGTGAGAACCAACCTGCACATAAGCAGAGGTGGGAATACCACCTGGAGTGAAAGCATTAGGCAGAAATCTTTCAGCTTGGAAGATCTGCATGAAAATTCTGTCTCAAATTGCCAAATGAAAGATCTTGACGTGTATGTCCCCCTTCTTTTTTTTCTCTCCTCCCTACCCCACAAAGCCAGCATACATCTGAGGCATTTAAACCTGTGGAAAAAATGCCAAAAACCTAGAATAAAAAGGCAGTCTTGTAGCACCAGAGGTATGTCTGCCCAGCAAGCTAAGTGCAGTGGTAGGCAGGTTAGCAAGCCCATGCATGCTCCATCTAGCCAGCCGGGCAAGTAAAAGCGGCACAAATCACACTGGCAATCAGAGTACAAAGTCTCAGATCCTGACGTGTGCTTCAGCCGCTCTCTGCTGCCTTTATTACCCCGGTTAATGAGATGAAAGCTGGCACTGGTATGTTATCCTGTGCTGCGATCACACCTGCATTTTGCTGTGGGGACATGCATGAGGGTGTTAAGGCAAAATTGTTATCGTGAGGAACCTGCTGAGATCCTATCGGCAGAATTAGAATAAATTCTTTGCAGTCAGCATTGTTGGATTCTAGCCCTCTGCCTTCGATATGCCTAGCACAAGACAGCACAACTTGTGCTTTCATCTCTCCTGGCACTGAATGCCCATGATATGTTGCAATTCATCCCACGGATTTGTATTGGATCGTAGCTACGTTGCTGCACAGATCCTCCTCTCTTTTCTTCCTGTCCTCTCCTCCAGCAAGGGACTAGATAACATGTATGGGGCAGGCTGCAGTGTTTAAACAAGGGCATCCCAAAACACTGCTACTCACTACAGCCTCCCCTCCCTAATCTTTGTTTTATGGTGACTGGTTGTAGATATGACTATGAAGAGGTGGATGCAGATGCAGCTAACAAAATGATGAAGGATTTGGAGACTGTGATGTTTGACCGCTCCTTTGTCGGGAAGCAGTTATCATGTGGTGACAAAGTCTACACAGTTGAGAAAGCTGATAATTTTGAGTACAACGATCCTGTGGATGGAAGCGTCTCCAGAAACCAGGTGGGCATAGCCTCGCCCAGGCTGAACGTGACCTCAGAAGGATGTTGCGCTGTGTATTTTGGGGTTTATCTTAGTCCATTGCATTTGCACCTGCTTCGAAGCCAAACATTGCATTTGTCCCTTGGAAAATTTTTTTCTGCTCTGTGTTTGCTGGTGGGATCCTGCCCTGTGCGAGGGAAACTGCTGCCTTGGAGGGGGAAGGGTCCAGAGGCTGCTCCAGCCCCAGCAGGGCCCAGAGCGGTAGTGGAGCTTCCCTACAGCCACCCAGGAGTGAAGGAGCTGAGTTGAGGGGGATCCTTTGGGCGAGCTGAGAAATGGATTGTGCTGAACGAAGGGCTGAAACCCCCCTGCAGCACGAGGCACAAACCCTCCCATTCAGGCATTGTCTTGTCTCTAGCACCAGACCACCAGGTTGCTGCAAGCGAATCCTCCCTGGATGAATTTATTTGTCCCTGAGCTGATGGCACTCCTCGTGCGCTCGTCCCCAAGAGGGCAGGCAGCAGCACGGAGCAGCTGTAATGGGGGATTGAGTTCCCGGCTCCAGAAGTCACGGGGGTACGGGGTACATGTGAGATGAGTAACCTGTCACCAGAGATTATTGAAATACAAATGTCCTGTCGATGGATTGGTTTGACAGCATAATGTGGAAACATAGTAAGTGGGAGGGAATAACGGAGAAATCCTGCAGGAACAATTGCCTTGTCTGTGGGATGATGGGAGCATTTTCTTTACATCCTATTTTCGTGGAAGAGTGATGGGTTTGTAATGCTGTGCCTGGCAGAGAATTGTCCCTGCCTCTTGTGTCCAAGCAAGCGCTGGGATGAGGGACCTTACAGCAGCAATGTGCTTCATGTACCGGAGCTCTAGCGAGTCCTCCAGTGTGGGTTAGGAGGGACGCTAGCTCCTCCAGGTGTGGGGAGAGGATAACAGGAGCCTTCTGCGGCTCCCTGAAGGGTAGGAGCTCTGGGGTTGTGCAGGCCAGGCACAGCCACGCTGAGTCTCGTGGAAAATACCTTGGGACCCAAGAAGTGCGTAGCTGAGGGGCTCTTCTCCTCCCCTTCTCTCTGACCAGGGCTTGCGGCTCATCTTCTCCGATGGCTCCCGCATTATCTTCAGACTAAGCGGTACTGGCAGTGCTGGAGCAACTGTGCGGCTGTACATTGACAGCTATGAGAAAGATGCTCAGAAGATCCATGAAGACCCACAGGTAAGTATTGCATCTCAGTCATGGCACCACTAGCTCCTAACCTTCTTAAAAAGCTTAAATTTTTGCTCAGCACTGCGTTTGGAGCTACATGGAGGTGCTAGCATTTTGGTGTCATTAATCCCAGTACAAATAGATTTATTTAAAAAAAAGCTCTGTGTGGAACAAGGGTTACTTATTCAGAATCCCTCAGAGCTGCTCCTGCAATTGCACGTTAGTTTTCCTGTTTGTTTGTTACATCTGTGGCTGGATGCAGGTGCAGGAGGACACTGTTTCAGTCCTGAACTGACCTTTGAGTTGAAATGTTGCATCACTGGGGATATAATGAGCTCATTCTTACACTGAATTTGGGAAATACTTATTCAAAACAAATAAACGGGGGTAAAAGGCTGCAGTCATATGTAAGATGACACTGACCTGTTCTGTACTAAATTTAATAGATGATATTTACTTATGATTTAACTGTCCTGTGCTGGCGGTGCAACGGAGTTTGGAGTATGGCACAGTGAGGGTGGTGGCAGTGACACCAGAGCTGTGCCCGGGTTTCCTCTCAACCTGGACACAGCGTGCGTAGCTGTGCGTGCTGCTCTGCTCTGCCGTTCTGAGCCATCTCTCTCCTTTCTGCAGGTCATGTTGGCACCTCTTATTTCTATTGCACTGAAACTTTCACAGCTTCATGAAAGAACCGGCCGCACCGGTCCGACCGTCATAACATAAAAGCTGGATCAGACACCGTGCTGGAGTGCACACCGAGTGAAGGAAGTCAGCCTGTCTCCCCTTTTATTGTCAAATCTGTCGCTAAAAGAGGAATATTAATTTTATCTCTGTATCTAAGAGCACTATTGAACCGCTAAGGATAGACAATAAACCCCAGCCCCTGTCAACACTGTGTGTGCACGTTGCTGTGCTGCTTTTCTGCGTCACACAGCACTGCTGGCAATTGGTGTATGGTGCTCGTTAGCACGGCCTTTTGGTTTAGCATCTGTACTTCCTCCCCCACAACAAAAGGCTCTACAAATAACAAAGAGAAAAAATTATTCAATAACACAGAAGGTTTTTTCTGTCTTGGAAATTTTCCTGGAGAAGAAGCACAAATACTTTATCCTTGTTAATACATAGTCTTTTAACTGTGATGTCTCTGAATAAGCAATGGCTGTGTATTAAGGCTGAGTAATTTTCACTTACGTGGATTTTTCCCTCTCAAAAACAAATTATGTAAATTGATCGCCACTTGCCATCTGTATAAGAAAAAACCCACAACACACCCTCCACACAGAATGAGCAATAACAAACATTGCAGGATATTAAAGTGATGTGAGCTACAATTACTGGTCACTGCTCTTTTATTTTCTTACATCCTGATAGGCTCCCCTTGGAAGAATAAAAGATTGTTCTGATGAGCTCGTTTGGTTGAAGGTGGATAATCAGATTTACAGGCATTAATGTGCAAAATCTTATCCAAGGGCACAGAGAGGGTCACTTTGGAAGCGGCAGTAGCTGTTCGATGCTGATGTCCTGCGGCTGCACCTTCCTACCCTTTTGCAGGAAGCCATCCCCTCAGAGCTGAGCCGTGTTCCTGCTCCCGGCCTGACCGGCTGCCTTTGCCCTGGAGAGGACCAGACGCACTCGTGCCACTGACTTAATGCCCCTCGTCCATGGAGGTGACACCCTCCAGCAATGGGAAGGACCCTGGAAAATAACCCCGGGTAAATCCACAAGGTCGTGTTGGTTTATTCCCTCCATCTCCAGAGTGTTATGGCTTAAGCTACGTTAATAAAAGTAATCGTGTTAGTGGGAATGAGTTTAGGTGACTTTTCCCCCTTCTGGTTTGCTTTCCCAAATCCCCGCACACTCGTGCCCGGTCTTGCCATCTGCCCTGGCTGGGCTCGGCGGTGCAGGGCCTGCCCGTGGTGGTACTGCCCGTGCAGCTGAGTTTTGGGCTGGGTCTGAGGAAGCAGCTCTGTTTTCCAGGAATGTGAAACATTCCACCCTCGCCCTAACCAGGATGCTGCCAGCCACGCTTCTGAGGTAGATGCAGATGTGCTGACAAAGGCTCTTTATCTGCTCTTCCTCACAGAGGTGGCGTGTCTCCTCTGGCAGACAGACTTCTCTCGATCCACGCTAACAGTTTTGCTGGCAGAGCTGCTTTGGCGTGGAGCGTATTAAAAACCAGAAAACCTCACGGCCTGCGCCCTGCTGCTGGATGTCGGTGGGGCAGAGCTTCTGTCCTCACTGGCCAGCCCTACCCACGGGGGTGCATGGGGAAAGCTGCAGCTGCGCCACTTCCACCGCAGCCCTGTCCACCCTGCGCTCCGGTTTTGGACCGGCCGTGGCCTCTGTCTTGGATGGATTCAGGTCAGCAACGCAGAAGAATACCAGATTATCTGAATAAACCCTGTGTCACCTGTCTGAGGGAGCAACGCTTGTGCTCAGGGTCTGGCCACAAGCTGTAGCAACAAGGATTCCTGTTTAAAGTGAAAAAGAGCAGTGGTGGCATTTGGGTTTCTTCTGCTCCAAGCAAAAAAGAAAAACCAAACCCAAACAACCTGTCTGCGTGGAGACAGACGGGAGTTTCCACCCTAGCACATGGTGGAGGAGAGGAGTTTTGGTGCTCAGGAGCCCTGGAGCCTCTCACGTGTAAATCCTTGCTTTCAGCCTTTCTCTGGGTGCTGTCACCCGCTCATCCCCCTGGTGTGCTGCCTCGTGGGGCGCATCAGCCCAGCTCTGCTGTGGTGGTGCTTGTACCAGAGAAGCATCAGGGAGACGGGACCAAGCCCGGCTGCTTTTCACCGCTGTTGGATCTCTGCTCCCTCCACTCTCCTTGGCCTGAGTGCGCATGGGACTCATCCGCTCCTTTTTCTATTCAAGCAAATCACTGCTGTGAAACCCCTTTTCTGATTTTTTTCCAGCATTTTTACTGTCAAATATGGATTTCAGTCCTCTTAGAGAAGCCCTTGTTCCCTGAGAGCCCTTAGTGCTGGGCTATGATGAAAACACGTCTCTGCTGCTGCTGTGCAGCACGGTGCTGGTTCTTGCTCCTCTTTTTAATTTGCAGAGGAGGTTTGTAATTGTTTTAGTGGAGAAAATGCGCAGAGTACGTGGGGCTGTAATGAAGGACTCCATTTCCATACTGCGTGTCAGGCATTGTTAGCACAGACGCTGCTGTGACTTCTGCCAAATGAATCAGGCTGGAAGCGTGAGCCCCTCGGCCAGGAAAGGGCAGATGCAGTCAGCAAGGAAGCTTCCGAATTAATCTGGGGAGTCTCCTTTCTTCTGAGTGCTTGAAAGACCAAGTCTAAATCTACTTGACAACTGCTTCTGTAGGGACACGTATGGCACAGAAACGTTTGATCTCTCAGTCAGCTAATAAACTTGAAAACAATGTAAATTGGTGATTATAAAATACGCTAAGAGGCAAAAGAAGATTTTATATTTGCACCAGAGAGCTTCAGTCTGATTTGATTATAAAAACAACCTAGAATTGCAAATAATACATTTCGTAAATTGTGTCAGCGCCCTAATAGCTGCTCAATGAAATGACCTGGGTCAGTCTTAGAGAAAAAAGGAGATCTCAATAAAGGCCAAAAGCCAAAGTAGGAAACACTGCTGCCCACGGGCAGGCTGGGCTAAGCTGCTGTTTGTGGGCTGCGTTCTGCAAACAGCTGATGGGCCGTCGGTGAGTGTGCGAGCGCGAGCGTGTGCGTGCGAGCGTGTGTATGTGTACAGCATCATCACCCAGCAGCACGGCAGCTGCTGACACGGGGAAGCTTGTGCCCAAGTTTGGGAGAGCTGTGTGTTTTCTGTGTCTTGGTCCCGCGAGCCCGGTGCTTCCCCTGGCAGGGTCGGGTCTCGGAGGTTTTCCCCGCTGCTGCAGAGCACTAAACCAGAAAGCTGGGATCAGTGGAGGAAAAACAATTTGGCTGCGCTAATTTGCCTTTTAAGTGTTGCGTGAACAAGTGACCCCATAGTTTATGGTTGGCCTCTTTTTAAAGCAGGTCAGTCCTGAGTTCCTTCTAATGAAACCATTGGCGCTTTTCAGTCAAACTCTGTGTATTAAAAACTGCTCTCTTGCCCTTAACGGTGGTAAGAGCCCAACGGCAGCACACAGCTCTCCTCTCCTGGGGCTCCCGACTTATTTCAGCATCTTCAGAATGAGAAGCCAAGCTTCCTGCGCTCTTGTGGCTTTATCCCAGCTACAGTTCCTCCAGCTGTTCCTTTCCGCTGCGCCTACAAGTGCTGCAAAACGGAGTCCAAACTGTTCCCTCTTGCCCCCCGTGACAAACAATTTGTGCCTGTGCGGGTTCAGCTCATGGGATTTGGAGCCTTGCGTGGGAGAGGGAGGTGGTGCAGCCAGGCGATTGCTCTTGGGGGAGCCCGGGCAGATTTGCCCGCGGGGTGGCTGAGCGGGATGTAGCTCTCAGCAGCTGCCCGAGTGCCAGCAAGTCTCTGAATATCCAGCAAAAGAAGGAAAAGTGGCTGGTGAAGGGTAACTGGTACAGCTCTCAATACGGGAGACTTCCGTTCTACGCGCCAAGGTTCAGTTAGGCATAATTTTGTCAGGAAATTCACTTTTACCCCTGGGCTGTATTATAGCGGATTTCTTCCAAGTCAGGGATTGTGTGTGCAACAACAGAGAAACACGGTCAGCCCGTACGGCCCTGAGTGGGCTACCCGTGCCAAAGACACGGCGATGGAGGTGTTTGCAGAGACTCAGCCCCTTTGTGCAGATGGGTGTTTGCATGAAAAATTACTCCTGCTCACTCTTTGCTTCTCTTCAGACTAAAGCTATAGCCTCCTGTCCTGGAGGAACCCGATTAGATCCAGATGTCTCACTAGTCGTACGCATTTTAATCTTTACCCTGCATTTACGTAATGCAATATCTGATTTCTGCATGCAGTTTCCACTGCACAAAACTGAAAATACATCACAAGAGCTCACCAACAAAAGCAAGCGCAGGCCATACACTGAGCAGAAATCAGCCCAACCGCCAAAGTGCCGCTCGGTGATTTCTTGTCCCAGCCTGGTGGGTCTCGCAGAGCTGCCATTGCCAGAAGTAAGACAGCAGCAGCAGCCGGGGTGACTCCCAGCACCCAGGGTGATGGTTTTACTGGCCGGTGTCAGCACCAGAGGCTGCACCCTTGTGCTAGAGGCAGAAAAGCTCTGAAATCCTGTTCTTCTGTAGGATCTGCTGATGCTCCACCCATGGAAGACGGACTGTTTCTCTCTAGATGGCAGCATTGGTAAGGAGTCTCGGGGCAGGTTCCAAGGACCCAGGGTCTTGCTACACCTCACCTGAGCGTGATTTCATCTCTAATCTGGGCATTCATTCACAATTCAAAATTACTGTGTCCTTGAAGCCCTCAGTGAGTACGCAGACTGCCAAGCTGTTCCCTAAGCGTAGTCTCCGGGGCTTAGTATTGGCACAAAGCTGAAGCTCAGCCTGGTAAAGCAGAGGTTGCTTTGAGACTGGCTAAAACAAATCAGGAAAATGTGGCACAACGCTGCCTTTTGTGGGGTATTTCCATGTGATAAATCCAAAGTCTAATTCCCACATCTTCAGCATGCAGTGTTTTGGGCAAAATTTCCATTAAAAAAATCCGTTCCTTCAGCTTTGCCATGAAGAGCGTGTGTTATTCAGCGTGTTTCCATCACAGCACTGACAGCTATGGTCCAGGTGAGGAAAGTGGCTGCCAATGAAATAAGCCAATTATCAAATCAAATAAACCAATTATTTCCCCCCCCCCCCCAATGTTTTCACATGCTGTCCAGTCACATGGGACCACCAGAACGTCCCGGTGTCTCCGTGCACTTTCTCCACCGTCAGAAGAGTTTCTTCTCATCCCTTCCCTTAGTATTCCCTCGCACTCCCCGGCTCTGGGAGTGAAACCAGGAGCTGGGACCAGCGAGGAGCCGGGCCAGGCCGCGGCGAAGGAGCAGGGTCCGGGAAGCATGGCAAGAACGAGACGGGGTCAGGAGCTGGCGCTGGGGTGGAGGTGAGGGGAGTGGGGTGCTACGTATGGAGGCTGGAAGGGATAAAAGCTTCAAAACAGTGGCAGATTTGGGTTTACTGCCTTTGTTTTTACAGGTGGTGGTTACAAGCCAGAATTAACAGAGATAACAGCCCTATCTCCACTATGGCTTTATGTGCCAGCGCAGAACCTGCTGCGCACAGCGTCCCCCTGCACTTCAGTTCTATAAACTCAGATTTTCCTCTGTGGCTAAACGCTCGAATACACTCCCATAGAGCTTGATTACAGGGACCAAATTAAGTTTTAATCAGGAAGAGGAATCTTAGCGAGGAGCAATGGTCCAGATCTGAAATTCACCCAAGCTTTGTGGCAGTGCATGAGAGGAGCCAAAGCTGCAGCCATTAGGATGGATTCGTATGGCATCCGAAGTCGTTATTGAATATCCATCCTCCCATTTCCCACAGCACAGGTTATAAATTGCATCATTTTGGTAAACGAAGCCCAGCACAACATCCCTCTGCGCACCGGGGCTGGGCATTGGTAATGTCTCCCGGCATCCCCGCAGCTCCTGGACAAAGCAGCAACGCTGCCGCTCTTCACCAGCAAAAGTCCTTCACCAGGGAGTTCCTGGGATGTTTCCGCTGCTCTTTCAGGTCCCGGTGCACCTCCTTGATCCACAGCAGAAAGGAACGTTAAAAAAAAAGTTAGAGGGAATAAACAGGCAAAATCCTGTGTCACTGGAGTGAGTGTGCGAAGCTTTGAATCATTTGACTCCGTGTTTATCCATTGCTCCTGGGAGACGGGGGGAGCTGGAGGGAAGCGGAGGAGTTTAGGAAGTTTGCAAGCAGAGTGCTTGTGTTGTTTCTGGCACAAAATTACCAGTCATGTGTGTCCCTTCACAATGCCATTAACCTCCCACGGTGAGGCCGGGAGACCTTCAGAAACGATCAGCTCCACCACTTCCACGAAGGATGACTTAGGCGGTTGTTCCTGGCAGCAGCACGGCTCGAACTGCGGGTAGGAGCCACAGGCAAGGTGGGGCCGGATCCAGTTATGCAGAATAAATCTGATATGTGCGGGTTAAAACGCTGGAGACAGCCGCTATTGAAATGAGAAACAGCTTTTATTTATCTCTGAAGGGTGCTGAGAGCTGGGGGATGACTCGCTCGGAGATACGTACATAATCCAGCCGTTCGGCATCACGGCAGCAGAAGTTGAAGACCTGCCCTGGCCAGGGGATCCCTCGCATGAGGAAGCGCTGACAAGGGGGAGCAGCACGTGGGGCTTTGCCTTCTCCTTTGGGGTCACCTGCCTGCAAGGATCCTTGCCAAAAGAGAGGCTTTCCTGAGTTGTTTCAAGGCAATCATGTCTATAAGGTTAGATTGGATATTAGGAAAATTTTCTTCCCCAAAAGGGTTGTCGAGCACTGGAACAGGCTGCCCAGGGAAGTGATGGAGTCACCACCCCTGGAGGTATTTAAAAGCTGTGGAGATGTGGTGCTTGGGGACATGGTTTAGTGGTGGCCTTGGCAGTGCTGGGTTAACAGTTGGACTCGATGATCCCCAAGGTCCTTTCCAAGCTAAACGATTCCGTGATTCTATAAGCATTTTCCTGCTCAGGTCACAAATGTTGCTCCCTCCCTGAGCCGAATGTATCACTGCAGTCTGGTTTTGGCTACGCTAATGCTACACACTCATCCAGAAAAAGGGGAAGGAGAGAAAGTTTTCTGTATTTTTCCCTTCTGACCATGCAAAACTGGATGAAACAGGAGACAGACACTACAAACCTATCCTGTCCCACTGTAGCCCAAAGATAAAAGCATGAAAATACTCTGTAATTATAGTCAGCCTCAAAGAAGAAATTTTATGATGGCAGTAATCAGATGCTCAGCTCTTATGATCCATGGTACAAAATGAAAGAACGTGATTTTTAAACAATGCTGGGGTTTAATTTGGCTCAGCAACAGTTTAGAGGTGTTTCTGCCTTCAGAAGAAATTTGAACTGTTTGAGGGTCTGAACACTTGGGTGACAGAGAAAAAATAATAATATTTAAATGACGGTCCTGTCTACATGCCTGCATTTTTCAGGGTGAAGCAAAATGAAAACATCGGTTGTATGCAGCTTAGGCTGAAGAAGTTAATTAGTATGTAAGCGTTATTTTAAATAGCTAAATTGGAGTTTATTAGTATGCTAAAATGGATATGGCCCAGTTAGGTCCTGACTGCCTTGTTCAGGAGTACATCAGCTCCTACCAATTTCAAGAGGTTTTTAGCTTTGAGTGTCCTCCTGATAAAGTTGGTTTTGTGGAAGTTGAAGCACTAGGTTATATGGAAAGTAGAGAAGTCAGTAAATTTAGACACTTTAAGGACAGATTTCCTAATGCAGGATGGCAGCATTCAGCCTGTATGATTTAACCAACTAGTCAAGCTTATTAAAAATTAAAAACATTCTGTTAAACATTCTTAAAACGTTCTGGTTTTCAGTGTTCAGACAAAACCCCTATTATCAGAGATTACCTCAGAGTTCCTGCAATCAAAGGAAACTTATTTTCCTGAGTTTAACTTCTTAATGGGCACTGCGTGGGTATCATCAGGCCTGCGGGCACATCGCTGCTGTGAATTGTTCAGCATGGTTTCCTACAGAGTCGCCCCACCTTTGCCCGTCTCTTCTAGGTGGCACCAGGAAATCTGTTGACATATTTCAAATTGATATAAATGTGGAGTTAGCAAAGATGTTCAATACTGTTGGTTCGATAGTACTTTGCAGCAGAATGGTAGAGAGAGAGAAACCCTGGTGAGACCTTTGCTGAAGAAGGGCAGCTCTGGGAGCTCAGCCCTTCCTAGGCACCAGTGAATCCACACAGGACTCAAAACCACACACCCATAGGAAACCGAGAACTGTCATCTCTCACGCCAGTGGAACTATTTGTTTAATAACTGTTCAAAAGAAAGGCGTGACGTTCTGGTGCTTCTCCAGGGTCTTCTTGCTGCTGTTCGGCCCTTGGGGCGCGTGGTGCTGCACGGAGCCCCTGAACCCGCTCCTCTCGCCCCTCCTCTCTTAGCAGGAGGGCAGAGCTCACAGAGGTCTGGCTCACGGCAGAGGCCTGGCTCATCCTGTCTCCATTGTTAATGCCAGTTTCTTTTCCATGATCCCTAACACTGAAGGAGCCCTCCACGCTCAGGAGTTTGGTACTCACACAAAAAGGGGTGCCGTCACTCTCTAGCCCCAGAGCAACGTCAGCAGCAGCCCCACTCGGTCAGCTGTGGAAGGATTTGCTGGAAAGCTTTTGGGTTGGGTTTTTTTTTTTTTTTTTGTTTACTCCTTCTTCTGCTTATTTTCCAAAGGGAAAAGTTGTGCTGTGACCTCAGCCACACCAGCAGCTTTGGGACAAGGAGGGAGGCGGGAGCTCCCCAAGGAGGTGGGAAACTCAGTATTTTGGAGTCACGACGGATGCTGGAAGGATCCAGCTGGTGGGAGATGCTTGAGGTGCAATTATAAAGGATGAAGGACACAAAACTGCTGGGTGTCATCACTTGTGCTGTTTGCATCTTGCTTAAAAATATATTCGGGGATTCTGATATTGGTCTTTAGAATCACGACACAGAAAGAAATACAGCAGCATGTGGCCAAAGCTGCCCTGGCGGAAGTGAAGGGAATCTACAGGGCTTGAAAGCTGTGCTTGTGCTTTGTAACACACCCAGGTAGTTTATAACTCGCTCTGTTTATAGTAACATGCTGTTGGATGCAAGCTGATGACATTTTAGACTTTTGTGTGTGTGCGCGCTATTAAAATCTGTCTGTGTTTAATGTAAATTGAAGCCATTTATTTTTTACTTTATTGCGAAGCAAAATTGCAAGCAAAAACGTGCTATGCGTTCAGGGCAGTTAATGAGTATCTCACAGTAGCAGGTGGGACAGTCGAGCTGCTGGCAACATTTCAAGCATTTACTGTTGATAACATTTATGGCAGCACTAGCAATGTAAGACATTTTATTTTTCTGTTTTCACAGAGAAAAAAAAAAAAAGAGATGGAATAGATCCATGCAAATTAAACAGCAGCAGAAACTAAACTAGACATTAGTGGTTTCAAATACCCAGGCTGTACTGGTAAGCTCTCTATCATAGAGGGAATCTAAGTCAATTTTTAAGCAGCTATTGTATGTTCCTCTTTGAACTGATCATTGTAAATGTCTTATAAAAAGCAGCTGAGCTGCATTTTTCAATTTTATATACAGGCTTTGAAAACCCACTAAGTAGCTGAATGCCCTCTTGCACGTATGTTAAACTTATTGTGCGGTAGAGAGAAGGTACAGAATATACCTCAGCTCGTATATAAATAATATACTACTAATTTTTTCTGCCATTACCAAGTGGATTGATGCTGAGCAGCATAGCCAGTGGGTGTTTCATAGGAATCAGTTTTTAGATCCAGGGAAGTGCTACAGATGCCACTCACTGTGCACTAATTCCTGCAAAATCATGTGTAATGGTTTTGTAGCTCAATGCTTGCATTCTGGATCTTTCTTTCATCCTAACTTTTGAAGTTTCTTCTCCTGTCTTTTTTTCCCTTCTTTGTTTCCAGCTTTTCCATCACAGGTTTCCAACTTGCCACCTTCTCTGTACATACTTTTTTCCCCTCTAAATTTCTTTTCTCCTTTGTGGAACTGTGTGGGAACACAAGACTTCAAGATCAATGTTTAACAAGATCAGCTTCAACATCTGCAAACCTTCCTCTGGTCTGTGCTTTCAGCATTGACTAAAATTCCCTTTGTGGAACTCCAGTGTGGATGTCAGGAGTTACTGTAGAATGAGATGAGCTTGCAGAAAAGGCAGATGCTGCAGTTTTTGTAGCATCCCTGGAGAGTGCCCATGGGAGAAGAGCGAGACAGTGGCTCCTCCAGCTCCCCTTGGCTGTGGCAGCTCCTTCTGGGCTGGCTGAGGGTGGCCGAGGGCCTAGGAGTTTTGGCCACGTAGCCTGAGCTGTGTAGGTTTGTCCTAGTCAAAGATGTAATGTGTAAGGCTGTGGTAAAGCAAAGAACATCTTCCATAGCAGCTGTGGTGTTTGTAGTAGTGATAGCACTCAGGACTGCCTCGCTCCTGCACTTTACAGCACTGCAGTGATTGTCCATTGCAAGGAACGCTGAAGCCATGAAGCTCTGACTGGAAAAAAAAAAAAGAAATTACATAAATCCCAATTTTCAGAGCTGGTATAAGCAACTTATAAGTGAATCACACTGAGAAACAAAGGGAAAGAGACTCATTGGTCACTGCATACCTGAGCTGGATGCATTAAATCATGTCCTGTCCGGCCACATGGCAGCTACCCGGCCACGACGCTGCGCACAAACCAGTGTGCTCTGCTGCGGAGCCCGGGTGAGCGGGCAGCTGTGTGATGGGAGCAGCTTGGCACTCGCCCAGGGCAACTGGGAATATTTAACCCAGAAGTAGAAGCAAGGGTGTTTGTGCTCTCACGTGGTCTATTCCCTGAGCTCCAGCACTCCTGCCAGCTGCGGGGCTCGGTCATACCTGGTACCAATGCAAACCCCACAGATCTTCTTAAAAGTTAGTCTTGTTGTGGAACTCACCTCCCTCAAAACAATATTTAAAAACATATGGGATGTCCTTCAAATACAAGTTTTCTTTATTTTGACACTGTTCATTTTTTCCCCGTTAATAATGGTTAGCATTATTTTAAATCTGCGTAGAGACCTTGAGTCCAAACAGAAGACACGATGTGAATGCCAAAAGCAGAAAGGATGTATCAGTGGGAGGAGGAGGAGATGACATAGGGAGGTGTAGGCTACCTTATAAGAGAAATTTTTTAACAGTAAGAGGTTTTGCTAAGGGTTATTTGATGCAATTTGTGATGGAACATGCTGGAAAACATCTCTCATTTTTTTTTAATGCATTTAAACTCTGTAGATTTTCAGTTTAATTTACTCCATAGAGTATGATAGAAACGTAAAGGATGTTTTAATAAGCATCTTTTAGCATAAGTGACACACTAGAAACATTACAAAATACCAAGTATTCAGTTACATCCCAGGGTCCCATCGGTTTTATTCCGTACACAATGAAATGTATACAAGTCCTGAAGCAGTCTGAGAGGCAAAGGTTAAATTATGGATATGTATTCAGCATTTTAAAAGCCTAAGAAGCTGTCAAGCTCTGCAGTGCCTTTTACATGAAAGGCTTGTCAGCACGTGTGGCTGAGGTCAGCAGGAGATCTGCGTTGGCAACCCAGAGGAGACAAGCAGACATGGCATGAGCTGAAAGGATGAAGAAGAATAGAACTAGTAGTGGTCTATAAACCCAAGATAACTTGTATTTGTTCCTTTGGCATTGCAATACTGCTCCAAAACAGCGGCCAACTGTTAACAGAGGCAAAGCCAACTTCAGCTTTTGCAGGCTGACAAATGGTCATGTAAGTTACCAAATAACCCGAGACCTCAGGATTAAACTTCTCCAATTGTTTTCACATGATGCAACTTTAAATCTCTCTTTTGAACAGTATTAAATTTCCTTTCATTCCCATAAACTTCAGAAAAAGTTGACTGCTCTCACATTTCAGACTGTGACCCAGCTAACTTGCACTTTTCCCCTCTGCTAGTCTGGAGAACAGAATAATGAAATTCAGACAACAGTGACCAAATGTTGCTCCGTAGAACTTTCCTTTTACAAAACAGATGAATACTCTTGGGCTCCAAAACACTGCAGGGAACAAAACTTTCAAACCTTATGGAAATAAAATAGTAAGCCTATGCAGTGACTTCATCTCCTTTATCAGATCAGAGTAATTTTCACTGGAATTGAAATGGATTTTAAAAAAACCTCTAAGTAGAGTGAAAGAATTAAAAAATCCCACTGAAGCCATTATTGAAATACTGCTTTATTTAAAAAAACCCACACCCATATGAGTGAAAGCTAAATTTCACAGAACTATAGAGGAAAAAAACCCCTCTCTCATCCTCATAATTTACATAATTCTTTGCTGCAGATAGAGGTGTGCTTTTATAAGAGCCAGGAAAATAAATATTTGAGCTTTTGTGTTTGTGATTAAAGAGATGATAAGCAAATGTATTGTGTACTCTGATTTGGACAAAGGGCTATAGAAAATGACCACAGACATGCTGTGTGGAGGTTCAGTTGCTGCGAGGTCTGGAATTTCTCCCTCGAGGTGCTGAGCACTCTTGGATCTCACAAAATCCGAACGAGTCAGTCCACTCAGCATCTTGCCAGATGAGGCCCTATATTTATATAACAAGAAATACCCACTGTGCTGCAGATTTGCTGCTGGTGTGAGTGGAATTGCATTCGCTTAAGCCCATTGCAAATTTAGCCACTAGAGTCAAAATAAAAGGAGCCAAAATATATAAATCCAGCAGACGAAGTTTATGGGGGAACTAAACCAAACATTCAACATCAAGATTTAGTGCAGCCAAATTGTTATAACTAAACAGGGTACCTTACATCATTTTGTGTCCTAGGGGCATAGTCTCCATTTTAGTGGCGTGCTAAACTCACGCTGATATCAATAAAAGTTTTACATGCAAAATGAGTGGAAAATACGAGATGTTAGATAGTACGATACAAGTCTATAAACCTGATACCTAAAACCTGCTATCATGGCTTTGCCAACCCCCCGCTAACTTCCATGCAAATTCCACCGATGGATCTCTAGTTCAGTTCGTCTTAATTGAAAGTCTTAAAGGTGAATTGAAATGTTGTTGGAATAAAAACCTGTTTAAGATGCCAAATCCCTAACAAAATCCCTGTGTAGACTTGCAAGTAAATAAATTGTAAAGGCAAATATATGGGCCTTCTTATTAACCTGTCAAACCATGAATTCTGGAATCTGTTTTTCTCCTGCAAAAATTGTGACATTCTTCTTCCTCTAATGACCGAAGTATTTTATTGCTTTACATGCCTTGCAACAGAGATGATATTGTCCAGGAAGGTGGTAAGATCTCCCTTGTTCATGCTGATAACTGCTGTGGCCTGTCTTGGCAGGACTACCTACTATATGTTGGTCTGGGGCTACCTGCAAATGGTGTGAAGTCATGGATTAAGTCACTTGGGTGTAATATCAGTTGTTTTCCGAACTACTGTCTTAACAACCTTCTCCTTGAATCAGGTTTTTGAGGATTAAGTGATTCCTTTTAGAAAACACAAACAAACTCTGCAAGAGGAATCATGGCCCCTTTGAAGTTAATGAGGAGTTTCACCTGAAATTACCTGAGATATTTTGCAAAAGTACAACCTGGTCAGGCCTAACCTAAGCGGTAAATCCATTGCCGCCTTTTCAAGACTCGCTTCTGGGGCTAATGAGAAAGTCAGAGACAAAACAATTGCAACCCTTTCCTCCCGAGGGATAACTACAACGCTCAGCATCTGAAATGTAAATAACTAGCCTGTGCAACTATTTGGAAGCATCGCTGTTACACATTTCTCCTGTTGCCCATCCTGCTCTGCACCATGTCTCGTTGTTAAATTAACACTTTGAAAATGCCCAGTGCAATGGACATCAAATGTAATGAAATGCTGGGGTGCCAACACATGGTTATAAAAATAAAGTAATAACAACAACAAAAATAATGCATAATATATGTGCCAATATTTGCATATGTTATTAAGTAGTTGCTGGTGTTTGTGTCCCATTCTATCACCCTCCTTCCTCCAGAAGGGTAACATTACATCTTATGGTGGTATGTAAGTCAAGGATATAAAGAACAGAGTCCTTCTGCTATATATATAAAATTCCAGTGTAACACATATATGAAAGGCAGAGAATTGTGGTCTATTTCAAGGCTTTTCCTTTTATCTTTTCCACAGTCTCCTGCCAATTTTCAAAGTACTCCCAGATCACAGACTGAACTAGATTATCTGAACAAGATTGTACTGCACCTCCTGATACTCCCTCCATCATTCCCCAGGGCTACAACCTGTCCTCTGACCCCTGACGGTGCTCTCTTCCACCGCTCCCTACAGCTAGCCAGTCCTTCGCTTTTCTCTTAAGGCAAAGAAAAAAATTCAGCCTGAGAAGAGGGAGACAGAGCTGTTGCAAAGACTGGCCCAAATGCACCTACTCACTGGCCAAACCTGTTGCCTATGGGATAAAAAGAGGTCCCCGGGGGCAGGGGTTGTGTATCCTGCGAGCTATGGATATACCTTGAGCTACTCCACCATCTCTGCAGCTGACAGGTCTGATTCAGGCAGAGAGAGGCGACTCAGGAAACATCCTGACAAGGACCAGCACTGGATTTAACTCTTAACTAAAACAAGGCATCAAGTGCAATCCATTACCTCCCTGTCTTTGGTGTCTTTTCTCACCCCTGCTGAAAACACAAATCCTGAAACCAGCCTTAATTGCTTAACAGTGTTCTGTCACGATCACCAGGTTTATCAACCATTTTCTCAGGCAACAATGAACAAAAGGGAAAGCTTTTGCTACATGATTGCATAAAGTAAATTTTTTCACATGCATGTTGGCCAAGATCTGTATTTTTTAAACTGTCTGCAACAGACTTTTACAAGAAATCTAACTTGCTGGAAAAAATTGCCTAGCAAGATATATGTCTTTGCTGTACACGCCTATTCTCTATAGAGTGGATGATTTTTTTGAGAGAGAATTCAGAAAATTTACACTCATATCTCCCAGTCCTTTTAAAGAAACGTGCTATTATTTATACTGCACTTGCTCCTGAAAACTCAGCTAGAAAACAAAGGATGCATCAAGTGATACAATGTCTCGGCATAAGTTAGAATTCCTGAAAAATTGCCAGTGTAAGAAAAGATGTATGTAAATCTCCAATCTTTAAGAAGTACCAACAATTGTTGTTTTCCATGTTATGTCAGCATTTAAAAATCAGTGGTGAAATCAGATTTACACGCAGTCTTTCCATGGATGCACAGTTTCTAGGAATCTACGAATACTTCTAGCCTTACCCCCAGGTTCCACTCTGGAAGCCTTAACACATCGTTGTAATTCTAGTTGAATTTCAAATGGGCAAAGGATGATTGATATGGCCTCAAATGGTTGAATGAAAAAAATCTGGTATAGATTAATAGGAGTATTAGTGAAAGATGGAAAGGAAAACAAGGATTCTTTTATAATGTGACATGATACTTAGGAACACACATTTTCAGTAACTATAAATGTGTAATGTTTCTCTTTTATTTTGCTGTACTTCTGACACTATTCTCTTACAATATTTTGCTTATCATCCTCTTGTGAGGTTTATTGTACTTACAAATCATTCCCAGACAGTCACCCTCTTTGCTATCTTTTCATTAAAAAAAAAAAAAAGAATAAAAAAAGTCTTGTGTGCAATACATTTTCCCTGCTGGAACTAATTCCACAAAGATATTGACTACAAGCCTTTCGTTGTTTTAAAATATGGAGACATGCATCAAACAGTTGATTCTTCTCCCCAGAGTCACCTTCTTAAGCTTTATCTGTGCATTACATCTCCGAAGCATCCTGCAGACCATGGAGAAGAAACTCTAATTTTTCCTCCCAAGTCAGAGTTTATTCTTACCTTGACTACTTTTTGCCATTGGATCGTTATGAATAATCTGTGCTATTCATTTTACGGTGTTTAGGGCTGCGTCCACTCTAGTTCCTTTGTTTAATATATTTTTAGTTCTTCCACTGTGGTATGGCAGACTGCAGCATGTTAAAGGAAAAGCAGGGAGAATATTTGTATTGATTTCAAAATGCTGCAGATTGAGAGCAGATGTACCATGTATTCCCAAAACGTGTGTTTTAACTTTCATTTATGTGCTGTGCTGAACAGTCTTCAAGCCAGGAAGTGATTTATATTTGCTAATTGCATGCACTTTGGTAGATTTGCAGCTAAAAATAAGTGGCTTGTTTTTTAATTATAAATGATTTATCCTTTCGCACTGCATGTATCTAACACTTAGAAGCTAACTGAAGACTTGGGGAATCTGCATTTCATTTCCCCATCTGCCATAGGCTTCTTTTGTATCCTTAGGCACTCACCGTGGGCTATCCCTGTGCCCAGCCCAGAGGTATCATCTCACGGACATCTTGCTTCATTACATAACAAACAGAGAGCTTAAGGAAACAATTTTGTTTTGCAGCTAAACAAGTCTAACAGAAGGTTGCTGCCAAAAGCAGTGGTTCAACTGCTCCTACCCCACCCCTGAACAACGGTCCCACTCGCCTTTGCTGGATCTGACGCCCCAGCAGCTGTGGGGGGAGCTGACCCAGCTGGCTGATCTGCAGGAACGCTGCTCTTCTTTTCTCTCATCAGAGGGTTAGTTTTCCACAGGACCAGTTGGCTGAATGGACTTGCCTGGATGAATGTACAGGAAACAAAAGATGGTTTTTTTATTGTGGGCAGCTTGCTGTTAGATCAGCTTAGAAGTAACTTGAAATGCCACCTTAGAGGGTCAGGGCAGGCAAGTCTGGGCTGGTACTGCAGAAATCCTACCCCAACTGTACAGCCTGACCTTCCCACCAGCATTAGCTCTAGTATTCCTGTATCTGGACAGTGCGTGCCAGGACCCTGGAGGCACTCATATCTCTTAATGACTGACCAGCCTCATCTGAGGCTTCCAACCCCACCCTTGCCCTGGGGCTCTATTTAAGCTTAGCCCTGGCCACTCATTAGTCCCTGCCTGAGCTATGCTGGAGAACTAGTAGTCTGTAACTCTATTGTCCCTGTGCTGGGCTGTGGACCCTGGTGGGCTCTGACTTCCTTGCTTGACCTCAGACCTGTCTTATCACTATGGACCTGCCTGGCAATCACAGGGCTGTGTCCCAGTGACTGCTGCTAGAATGGACCCTGACCTGTGGTTGATATCTCAGCTTGATCTTGGACCTGCCTCACCACTGTGAACTTGCCTGATGATTTAGACTCTTGGTTGGACCTGGGTCTGCCTTGTTCACCTGGCTTGGAGGTAGCAGGGCAGGCTCTGGCTGGTGAGGCTCTTCTTTGCTGGCTGTGGCACCTCTTCAGCTCCCTGCCTCTTGTGGTTCAAGGATCTAAATTGGCAGAAACATCTGCACTCTGAAGAGGTAACTTGACTACCTGTCAGCTTAGCTCTTGAACTGTCTCAGCTCCTGGTTCTTTGTGTTAGAAACAATGTGCAGTACTGGGAAGACCAGGTAGCTGCCTGGGGAAGCCAATGGTGTGGGTCCTTCCAAACCTTGACTTGAATCATCTCTGGCTGGTACAGAGGAGCTTGGCTTTGTGGCTGGTTCAAGCTGGCCTAAGCTCATGCTGCTGCTGAAAGGTCAGGTCCTGCGTGGCTGTGCAACTGCTAGAGCCGAGGCAAAGAATGTACTGGGAAAGGGGGGAGGTGGCAGCATGGCTGCCTTCAGCCAGCTGTGAAACTGCATCTTAAGGCATATTGGAGCAAGGTGGCAGAAAGTCCTGCACCTCAAACAAGGAGCTACTTCATCTAATGCTGCAGAAATTAAACCCCACTGTACTGCAGAGGCACCCAGGTCCCAGCAGCAGACAGTCCCTTCTATGTGTCACATCCAGATCCCGCAACAGCTATGGCAGTATCAAGCTTGGTTTGCCCCTTCCATTTAATCCCTGTTTGTAAACTGGTCACTTTTCACTAGGGAGTGGGTGATCTCTTGTCATTGTCCTCCTTGGGCTGAGGCGGAATATGTGCATGTTTCTGTGTGCGAGAAGAAGATGGTTTCAGCCCTCAATCTGCTTCCCTAACATGCAGCCAGATGCTTATCTGGGTTTGTTCCTCCTCTTGAAACTCTATTAGTGTCTGACAAGAAATACAAGATTCATATGGCAGAAGCAAGCCTAAGAGGGGTGGGATCCGATCTAGCAGGAAGCGAGAAGGAAATTCCTTTAATCTTGTCCTTGTTTCCACTCTGCTTATGAACTTTTTATTAAACAGTTGCTGACTTTTGAAATCTTAAATGTAATCTAAGCATCCCAGGAATGTGATCATTCTCCTGAATGGAAAGTAGTTATCACTTCTAGTGGCTTCAACCAGCTTTGGCAGCACCCTTCAACTCCAGCAAGACAGTGCTATCCACTATCAAATCTGCCTGACCACAGTTACAGCTGTGATATAATGTATGCTTACATACATTATAGAATGTATGGTTACAGAAGGGAGTAAACTGCAACCCTGCTGCCCACAAAGCTCAGCTTCCTATCACCAGCCAGAGGGAAAAGTGTGTTTGGGGTCCATTGTGGGCACCATGCCTTGGGCTGATCCTGTAAAGCTTGACTAGGAGAAATGAGTATGTTAAATGTTGACTTCACTAAGGCAGAGAGGCTTGAAAATGATTCCTAAGATGCACACTGGACTTCTGAGGTCCTGACTGACAGGAAAAGTAGGAGACATCCAGTAAATTGGAAATGTGAGAAGATTATTAGGAGCTCTTGACTATCAACCCACATATGAAGAACGATTGAGAAATCACTTTTCTACACTGCTAGTTCTCAGTTTCTTTGCTTTGTTTCAACAGAAATGGTCTAAAAAGTAGAATACTACATCTACAGAGCTCAGCGGGATAAACTTTAAATTATGCAATTTCACCACCTCTTACTGACATGGTATCCTTTACTTTTGTGACTGGGAAGCTTCCACAGTGAAGTTTGCTGACAAGGTATTCTGGCCCTCCTGCATGATAGGGGACGGCCAGGAGGAGACTTGGGAAGGTTAGGAATGGAGGTAGCAAGTAACAAAACTAGACTCTGCCTGGAAAAGTGGTTCCCCCCCAAGTGCAATAATCCCACAGATAGCATTTACTGTATGAGCAGCTAGACCCTTGGAAAATGAAGTGGGGAGAGGAAGGGATGGTAACACCAACTAGTGCCTTCAGAAATCCACCTGCTCTGAAAGGGAAGGCGTGCGGTGGGCTGTGAGGAAGGGCACGGCGGCCGGTGCCTGCACTTCGCAGGGCCGCAGGCTCACGGGGCGGGGAGGCGGCGGCCACCCCTCAGAGCTGCCAGGTGAGAGCCGGCGGGCTGAGCGGCGAAAGATGGCGCCCGGCGGGGAGAGCGAGGCAAGCGCCCCCCTGCGGCGCGCGGCAGCCGGGTCGGGGACGGGCGGCAGGAGGCGGCGGCGCGGGCGGGACAGTAGGGGGCGCTGCTCGGCCGGGCTGCGGCGGGGCCGGGGCGGGGTGGGGTGGGGGGGCTCGGCCGGGGCCGGGCCGGTCTGTGAGCGGAGCTGGCGGAAAGTGACAAGTGAGAGGGGCTGAGGGCGGCAGAGGTGGCGGCCGCCCGCCCTCGCTTCCCCGCCCGCCAGGAGAGCGCAGCCCCGAGGGCGCGGCGTGGGACGGGTCGGCGGCGCGGGAGGAGACGCGGCCCCGCGGCGGTGCGCGGGCTCGGCCCGGGACGCCGGCGCTGCGCGGTGGATGTGGGAGTAGCGCGGCGCCGGCTCAGGAATGCAGCAGCCGGGCGGTGGGGACGGGAGCTTCTTGCTGCTCCCGCTGCTCCTGCTGCTACGGGCGGGCAGCCGGGCGGAGCTGGGGGACGCCACGCAAGGTAAGGGGTGTGCGGGGCCGCGTCCCGGCTTTTGTCCCGCGGCGGGACGGGGGTGATACCGGGGACACACGCACGTCTGTGAGGGGGGGCCGGGACCGAGCCCCCGCCGAGCCGCTGGTGCCGCCTCACGGGCCGCCCGCGTGGGGTCCGTCGCGGCGGGGCCGGCCCTGAGATGCGGCCGGGCGCCCTGCCCCGGCTGTGGGGGCGAGCGGAGCGGAGCGCGGCGCTGCCCGCCGGCGGGACGCCGCCCTGCCGAGGGGGGCTGCGGGGCTGCGCGGCCCCTCCACCCGCCGCAGAGCCGGCGGCTCCAGCGCTGCTGCCCCCTCTCCCGCCCCCGTTAACGAACTCCGAGTTTTATACTCGATCTGTGTTTAATTGCTTCGTAAAAAGCCCTTCCAAGTGCTCGGCCGAGTTATTAGCTAAGTGTAACCATTCCCAGGCAATCCCGCTTTTGATAGGTGATTCATGGTTCCCGAGGTGGTGTTATCAATGATGACTTGTCCTTCAGCTCCAGCTTTGGGGGATGTTTTGCCATCTCATCGCCCTTGCAGTCTTCCAAGAAGTTTTTAATTTTTTTTTTTTAAACAATAACCTTAAAGCCTCTTTGATTTAGCTTTAACAAGTAATATTTATTTTGCGATCCTTCTGTTTTATTAGGGTTTTGATTTCAGCCTTTTGCAAATGATTTATGTTTAAAGCGTAGCACATGCATAAAGAGACCTAGATGGAATTAGGCAAGAAGGACTGATTTCTGAGGCCAAGTCAGTAAAAACTGAGCAGTGCTTTTGGACGCCTGCATGCGAATTTCAGTAAGAGGTGGATATTCATGAACGCCTTCTCCTTGAAGGTATTTTTATGGTGGGTACTTAAATCACAAGCCACTTCTGAAAAGACCTGGTTGATAATATGGCCATACTTAGTATTTAAAGAAGGGAGAAAAGTGAACGCTAAAGAGAGAAAGCTGACTGGGTTTAAACACTTAGCAGTTCAGAACTGGAAAAGCTGTGGTTATAAAACCTCTAAGCCAAATTACAGATATTGTAGGATAACTGCCTTGAAAAAAATCAGTCGTAGCTAACAGATACAGCACTCTTGTATGCCTGTGCCTGAATTTCTCTCTGTGTCTCAGTGTGCCCCTAATGATGCCATTACCCGGGACTGTGTGTTAGGCAGTGGATCTGTTTGAATGACTGCCAGATATCAGAGTGCGACTCTGTGGGACACAGGAGTCTCCTGGTGCAGATTCAATGGCTGGATGATGTTCTAGCTTAGGGTAGGAATTCTCCATGACATCTCAGTGGGAAAATTTTCAAACGTTGTTTTCTAGTGTCTCCAGGGAATGCTGTATTGTGCGTAACAAATAGATGTACTTTTAAAAGGGGGGAGAAAAAGACAGGCCATCTTTTTTCCTGGTTTTCAGTTAATTTCAAAACTTTAAGATGGGTTTCTAGGAGCCTGGAGGGACCCCTCCTCCCTGGACATAAAGCAACTGGTCACATTGGGTCCAAAACTGGCTGGTTTCTATTTACTGTGAATTCTGCTGGGAAGTACCTTTCATTATATGAATTCACCTTTATGTATAACTATTAATATAGTCATTATGCACAATTACTTTCCACAGTGAAATATTTCCTGTGTTTTAACTAGTGTCTTTGGCAAAAACTTACAATGTTGATTTGTGGGCAGATCAAGTGATTTATTTATTTTTTTATAGGTAGACATCTATCACATATGTTACAACCACATATTACATTTTCCACCAAACTTGTTTAAGATCTAGGTTCTGTAGAAGAATAAGGGAACCTGAACATCTAACATTCTAATTAAATAACAAACAAACAAACTCTATTATAAAGTGTTTTACAAATTTCTTTAAGATAACTGTAGTGGCTGGGTGAATAGATTTTGCTCCATCCTAAACCCACCCAACCATACAGAGCCCTTCAATCCTTCCCCTCTTACCCTCATATTTTTCAAAAAGATAGAATATGGACCACTAAATAAGTTAAAGACCTTTTTTTTTTTTTTTTCCCCAGGCATGTCACATAAGGACTGCAATGAAAGTCCATCTCTGGTAGTAGCCTAACTTCTACTACCAGAAAAGATGGGCTGGGAGTCCAAGATCTGACAGTCTAACACGATGAAAATATTGGAGAGTAGTTTGGGCTGTTAGCTCCCTGAGGTCCAGAAGGATCAGAGCCTCATTGTGCTGTGCTTGGTCCAAACATCTGTGAAGACATGACTCCCACTCCTGAGACTTCCCAGTTTGACACTCTGATCCAGTAAACGTACACAGATGTGCACAAACGGCCTCATGCGAGTAGGCTGATACAGCTCAGCAGGACAAGTCAGATGTGTATCTGCTCGGAGGCCAGAAACCTGCGCAGCTATTGTCACATCTCTTTTGGGGGGATTATTACCAAATCGTCCATTTAGTTGAGATATTGTCTAGTAACCAAAACCGTTTTGCCGTGTTGCCTTCCAAAAGCTCTTTTTTTGGCTTTTCCTCTTCACTTTTCCCCCTGTCTCCTGCTGCTTCCTTTTTGTCAATGACCTTTCCTTGTAGAGAGCAAAACAAAACAAAAAGCACATTTTCCTTTGTACATTCATGCTGTCTTTAATGCGCACTCTTCCCAAGGGTGCTCAATGGCTGGCCCAAATGTTCTGAATAAAACCACGAAGTTAACGTGAATATAAGCAACAGGAACTCTCTAACTTGGATATTTTTTTCATTCTTTGCAGTATCTGACTATGAATATTACCATTTCAGCTTTATTGTTATTCTGTATCGTGTATCTTTGTGAGGAGTCACAATGGCAGAAGCACAAATAGCATAAAAGCATTTTAAAAGCATATAGTAAAACCGCAGATCTCTAGATTATGTTTCAGATTATACTGTTGATTTCCTTGAAAGTTACCGCTTGTGAGATAAAGTTTCGCAGCTCTCGATAAGTCCCTTTAATACCCTGGTGGTTAATTGTTTCGTCCGTGGGTCAACAGGCTGCTATTTCAGCCAGTATCCACTTATGAGTTTACAAACAAAATGCTTTTGTTGCCATAATCCTATAAGAGGATGAGACTAGATGTCACTGATTTACTGTGATTGCAGTCTTGCATTTCTTGACAAAAGTTCTTGAAGGATCAGCAAATTATCTTCAGGGCATCGCTGCTTTGTTTCTGTAATTAATGTCTATTGAAATTGCTGTGTTGATTACGTACACACAGGAACTTTAAGTTAAAGCATTGCAAATGAGATTGGGCGGGGAGCATTTTAAAGCTTGTATATGGATTTTAAATACAAATACTTAAATCTAGGCGAAGGGGGTGGTGGTGGGGAAAGCTTCCCTGAGGTGTGACACTAGATACCACTCTTTGGAAACACATGTAGAAATGCAGCAGTCTTCTGAGACTCAAAGGAGCACTTCAGAGTTGAAAACTCTTTAAAAAAGTCTCTAACTAAATGCAGCTGCTTTCCACATAGCGATTGTCTTGCATGCCAGAAATATCTAGAAAGTTAACTAATACAAAATAAAAAGTGTAAACCTTTTCTTCCCAAAGCCCTGGAAGAAAGCCTGTCATCCTCAGTTGCAAATTTTATGTTCACACAATTGTGCATGTTTTTGATATTTTCTATCTTAAGAAACAATTTTTAGTAATCATCTGGTAGATTGTGAGCTGCAGTTATTTTTGGCTGCAAAGTCATGTGTTTTTATCTACTGTTTCAGTGCATCTTGCTATAGGTACCCAGGTAATATGTGCTGGTACTTCACTGGTCAAGTTGCACCCTCAACCAAAAGAAACGCAGCCTGTATCGGGGCTGGCCTTGGCAAAGCTGCACAGTCTCACACCCAGCCTTGCGTAGGTAGAGGCTGACAGTGATAATGCGGCTTACATTTTTGACAGTGACTCTTGTGTATTGAAACGCTGAAATGAATATCAACTGAAGTTATTTTATTGTTAAGATGCTATATTTGATCCAAGTTTCTGCTTTTAAAAATTAGCAAACCGGGGCCGTTGTCTTAGAATAATCTCTTGCACTTGAAATCAGAGGGAAAGTTTATATGAAATCTGGTAGGAAGCGGTTTCTAGAGGTGAGGGTAGTGCAGCACTTGGGAGGGCTGTGGAACCTACTCCCTAAAGCAGAGCTTACAGAAATTTTGGGTTGATTGGCATTGGGGCAGCAGTTCAATAGTTAAGTGACTTTTAGGGCTTCTTCTATCCTGGTTGCTTTTTCATTCTAATCGTGGAGATATTGAAAGTCAATGAATCTGCTCATTTATAAATGAAACAATGGTGAAATGAATAAATGAGAGCAATTGTCTATGATTCTTTGGAAATAGTAACAAAATACTGGTGTTAGCTGAAGGATGCTTCTGTAGGCTCGGTAACTGCAGTTTTACATACTTTGTGATGAA
Organism: Grus americana; assembly: GCF_028858705.1. NCBI lineage: Eukaryota > Metazoa > Chordata > Aves > Gruiformes > Gruidae > Grus > Grus americana. The sequence continues at coordinate 33,508,806 of NC_072859.1, forward strand.
TGAAAAGTACTCTAAAATTCCTGAAATTCTACATTTGGTGTAAAATTTAATTCGGTCAGGCGCTGCAGAAGGAGTTATAATTTTTTCTGTCCGTTTACAGGCAGAGTCACTGATACACCCCCCCCCCCCCACCAGGAGTGTGGCATGTGAGAGGCTTGGTCATGTTCAATGTCCTTTAACTGGGCTGAAATGACAGAATGCGTAGAAAGGCCGTGAAGTATGCTAAGGTGAAAAAATGGAGTAATTTCAGCTTAAATAGATACTATTAGCATGTTATGTAATAATAAAGCTTTAAATATTACCATTATTTCATAGTAAAGTTCTTTTAGATCCCTTTGGGAATATAACGTAAAAGAACTTGCGTATATTTGGAATCTAATGCAATGTGCTATTGAAAATGGTGCTCCGCCAAAGTCAGACAGCTTGGGAAAAAGTAGATTTAGAAGGGAACCCTTTAGCGAGGGAAAGCAATAATGCAGGCTTCTCAACATACTTCCATGCCAGCATCCTGTAGTGAGGAAGATTGCTTTCCAGGATCTCCTCCTGAAGTGGAGACATTGGAGTGCCACTGTTTCCAAGTAAATCTGCAGAGCAGTATATGAAAGGAAATGGCTAGTGACTTGTGAAAAGAATCCCACGGTGCGTATTGCTGGGATGGACGCAAATTTGGAGGATGATTAGTTAGATAATGATTCCTGAAAAAATAATGCAGAACGTTCACCAACAGGAACAGAAAGCCACATCACTCCCATCGAGGAGGAACTGAGAGGTGTAAATTAATTGTGGGGCCAGTACTGTGTTTCAGCAGTGCTGTGTACAATGCCAGGCTTTTTCTGATGTATTTCAACAAGTCATTAGCAGGAGTTCATGCTGAAGGCATGAAATAGGCTCTAAAGCAGAAGAAAGCCTAGGTCAAGTCTGCTTTGTTACTTCTACCAAGTTCCACGGGGTGATTGTACTTGATATCCTCTTTTAACAAAATCCCTTCAGAGAGCTGCATAGAGGCGCTGGTTGTGTTTGATCAGTGAGGTGCTGCAGAGCACCTTCACAGGAGATTGAAGAACAACAAAAATTGTCTCCTGCAGGAAGTATTATCCTGCGTCGCTGATGGTGGCAAGGTCTGGGCACCACGTCCCTGTTGCCTGGACCAGGACAATTACATGCCGGTTCAGTAGTGCTGGTCCAGGCATGGCTTAACCCACCTGGGACCTGCGTTGGAGGCAGGGAGTCTGGGCACGCTCATGGTGCTTTGGGAACGTTGAAGGGAAAGGAGATCTGTCTAGCCTTGGTGTCAGGGAAGGTTAAAATATAATAGAGGCAAGTCACCGCGTGTAGAGGCAAGACACACTGCTCCTAAAGAGTTTGAGCAAAAGTGTTGGTAACTTTGTGCAGATGTTGCATGGTTTTTATAACTGCTGCTGATGCCCTGTTCTGTGTTGTGTTGTACAAAGGTGTGCTTTCACTCTGCAACAGATATTTGGGACTAGGTTTACGTTAAGGCTTAGCCATCCCAATATGCAATGGTAAAGTTTCATACCTAGATGAATTCTTGAGAAAACAGTTAGTGGAGGCCCCAGTGGAAGCCTGCGTTTTATTAAAAGTTTTTTTTCAAACTGGTCAGGTCATATGTTGAAACTGATACTCCACGATGGCTTCCTGTGACCTTCTGCTCCTTTCCTCCAAGGGGTGTCAGTTGTGCCTACTCCTGCCCCGTTCCCAGATGCTCTGCTCCGTCTGCAGCAGAGGTCTGAACATCTGCTCCGCGCAGAGCTGGGAAAGAGACGGGGTGGTGAAGCTCTGCGTCGGAGCACAGCAGCAGGCCATGGGAAATTGAAACATCAGAGATAAGCAAGTAAAAAATCCTCAACAACTTTATAACCTCATCGCGCATTCCCTCCAGAGACTGGAAATGTATGAGGGTATGCTTTTCTTACCCTTAGAACTTGAGATTATCTTTGGAAGGATATGCACTTCCAGATTCACAGCGAGAGCATTCCTCTTAAGAGATATTTTGTCTTCCTCTGAAGGAGGTGGCACAATCCCTCCTGAAGATGCTATGCCATGCTTTAAGGGATTAATGGTGCAAGTGTCATGCACTGCCTGAGAGAACATAATGGCTACTCATTCAGAGAAGCTGTGTGCTTCAGTGCTGAGAATACATGCTGGAGAAGGAGGGATTTTATGATCTGCGTGGCCTTATTTTCAAAACTCACGAGGACCTTTAGCTCTTTATCATGTTTACATGGGAGAGCCGAGCACTTCTCAAAATCTCATCAGAAAGGGCATAGGGGGCAGATCAGTCCAAAGGCTTCAGAAGCCTGCTCAGGAGAAATGATGATGCCGTGAGTGAGAAGTTTTACTAGAGCCCTTTCTAAATCATGTTTTGTTCTTCCTAAAGACTTTGGTTTAAAAGCAGGGATGTAAATGTGGTAACATATGTATGAGGATTCTTGGGTAACAAAAAAATGCCAAGATTAGAATGAATCACAGAGTATTGTGACAAGGGTGAGCTGATGGACATCCTAAAAAGTCTGGAGCACATATAATAAGGGCATAGGAGTCTTGATGTTCTCCAAGGTGAGTCTGTTGGTTATGGTGAGGACTTCTCTTTATTCTTTGACTTGGTACCAGCTTTTGTTACACAACATTATGCACTGGGTATGTTTGGATAGTATAAACCAGCTTGCCAGAGACATTTTATTGTGAATATGAACATGTTATGGAATGGCAATCGCAGTCCTCAAGATAGTTAGATGTCTGGAAAAAACCAGAAAGGATTAATCCAGACTCAGTACACCTGGTGAGGTCAGGCAGGTGTATTCCTGTTCCTCTCTCACTACAAATTGAAAGAGATTTGAATGTTTTCAGATGCTTCTTGTAGTTGATGAAGCTTTGAAGTTTTCACCCCACTTGCAGAAAAAATTATCTGTGCCTGCACTTGTTATTGCTCTGAGCTACAAAGTCACCTTTTTGCCATTGTTGCAGGAAGAGAAATGCTGTGTCATAATGCCGTCATTGTGTTTGTAGCAGCAGCCGAATAAAATACACGAGCCTGTCTCACCACCTCAGCATCCATGCCTTTGAACATTTGTGGAATATGTAACTTGGACAGGGGTTTTGGTTTCTTTCTGTTGAATTCAGTTTCAGTAATTCTGTCTGCAAAGCTAAGTGTGATTGTGTACACAGAGCGATCTCTAGGAGAAGCCAGAAGCTTGGCCAAATGATAAACCAAATCAGTGTTAGAACTAAGATTAGATCTGGTTTTGATCAAGTGAAGTCCTCTTTGCAAAACTTCTGATACCTCACCTGTCTCTTCCTGGAGAGGTATGATCTTTACTGTACGGTGAATATCACTCTCATCTGTGACACCTTTATAGAGCTATTGTATAGCTCAGTGCTGTGGAGTCTACACTGTATTTACAACAGGTTTTACCTCTCCCAGTTTTTCCTGTAAGAGGTCAGTTATCATGGTTGAACATCTCTTCTCCAAAATTAACTTGGCTTCAAATAAAAGGAAGCATCTTTGTAATTGTTTTGTTTACTCTGAAATATTTGATGTGCTGTATAAGTAACAAGCATTCTGTACATTTTAGTGTTTAATTTTATTTTATATGTTAACTATTCATTCCATATGTTTTGATTATTGTTTTAAATACATTATCTCTCTCTGAATTTAGTGAAAATTTGTAGCATGATGGAGACATCTCTTTTTCTCCTGAGCAACCTGAGTGTAGAGAGCACCATGTTGAGCTTTCAGTGTGTGTCCTCAGAATGACAAGAGGTCATTTAATTCCCAGTTGGTTGTCAGGGAAATGGATTTATGTCATTAAATGCTTTCAGAAGGTCACAGAATAGCACTAGGTGGCTCTTCGCTTCTGACCATTGACTTACTATTCTAGTATCTTGAGTCATTTTATCTCCGTATGTTTAAAGCTCTCTTCGAAATGAAAAAACTGGTTCCCAGTTTTGATCTGTGTGCCCTTTGCTTTTTTTATGAAGAGTAGAAGCACAGAGCTCCCCTGAGACCTGAGTAGCCCCGGAGGGCTAGTAATATCCCACAGCTGAGAAGCTGGCAGCAAGAGAAAAGCTGGTAATTAGAAGTGAGAATGTGGTAGTTCAGAAGTAACTATCAGCCAGCAATTAAATCTGAAATTCCACATGGGTTCTTCTTTTGTTCAGGCCCTGTCTGGGCATTCGGTGCATTTTGCTACTGCTGGGCAGGAGAGTTGCATTTGCTCTAATTAGCAGTCTGTCAGAAGTCCTCCCAGAAACTGTGGCCGGTGCAAAGCTGGCCCCCTTCTAGCTGGTGTAGATGCTCATGAGGCTTGAGCGTCATCATCGATTTCCTTTTAATATCTGGGGCAACGTAGTAGTGTTGCTGATGTTTTTTACAGCTCTGAATAGTCCAGAGTTGTGGTTTGAGAGCATGGTCCCTTTGCCTGGTATCGCATGAAGCAGTTATGATTAACTTGGGAATGCCGTGCTGCTGGCATCTCTGAGGTTGAAACACTTCATGTTCACGATAGGACGCTTCTGAACTGAGGGCCCCTTACTTTGAAATTCACTTTTCTTGGCAGTCTGTCAGAGCCCGAGTCTGGCAACCTTTGTAAGTGAGATGCAACAAGCCTCGCTTATTTTAGCTATTGGTCTGTCACTGTGTTTTTAATTTACTGTAATTTAATAACTGACACAATGCTGGAATAAATAAATGGGCTGTGAACATTCTCATAGACTTTGGAAGTCCAGCTCAGGGCAAGATTTAGCTTTTAATTAACACTGTCCATGAGATTTATTGTTAAAATTGTATCCTTTTAAATAAGTAAATCTGAAGTTGAGTAAGAGATGAATAATTGAAACCTGGTGTGGGGTAACAGAATGCATTCTAGTGCGTGCAGTAGTGGAGCACACTGCCTTCCCCAGCAGAGCGAGCAGAGGCCCATCATAGCTTGAGACTCTGTTTCTCATAAGTTATGGGTCATTCCACTGCCAGGCCGTAAGTTGGATGTTGTCGTTATTTATCCTCTCCCTTTATTTTTCCTGTGTACGATATGTTGCTGTATGTTGAAAAACACATGTCTTCATGACATTAAGAACAGTAGTATTTTACATGTGTATAAACCAGATTTTTAGTACAGCAAAGAGCTTTAGGAAGGCCTTTGGATGCCCAGCTAAAAAGAACTGTTGAAGGGGTTTTGCTTCTTTTAGCCCGTACTGCTACCCCTACATAAATTCTCCAAAAAGAGGCCCAGGCAAGGGAAGAAGCTGTAAAGGCATCCTCTCACTATAGAGGAATCTTTGTCATTAGCAAAATTCTCATTTATCAGGGATCAAAAGAAGATGTTCTCCTGATTTTCTTCTGTTATGTAGGGGGAGATGGTATCTGATTTGCCATTTTTCCTTTGAGAGTCTGTTTGTAGGATGTGATTTATGTTCTCGCATTCTGGTTTTGTGATTTATTTATTAATGCACAATCTTCTTTTAAATCATAATGAGTGTTTCTGACTCTTACGACTGGTTGTGTAGTGAACCCTGAGCAGTAGTAAAAGGTTCACAAAACTTGAGAGTATTTTATGTGCAGAAATTTGACATTCCATATGGATTCCTCTTAAGATCTTTGGTCTCCTGCTTTTCATAGCAGCAAATATGGTCCAGATATGAGGAGCTCTGTGACCAACCCTTTTCACTTCAGGCTGAAAATCTACAGGGAATGTCAAAGGCAGACTGATTTGTTCTTGGTTTATTTTGTTGGTTGTGCTATTCAGGGCAAGACAGATTAGGTTGGACATTAAGCTAAATGCCCCATTCCTTTCTTCCTGAGCTGGTTTTTATGGGGAGCCAGATTTGGCAGTGGTCACACTTGTCTCTCTGGTTTCAAAATCTATTTATCTGTGAAGGTCCCAGTAGTTCTGGGGAAGTTCTTTGATCTGTCTTGAAAATTTTAAAAGTTGGTAGTGGGGGAAGGGGAAAAAGGTCTTCTCAATGTAGATAGCAGATAATTTTTAGTCAATTTGTTCAGTAAAGATGTCTTAACCGGCATCGTTCTTCCTGTTGTGTCAGTAAATGACTGAAGCTGTTGCCTCGGGCATCACAGACCATCCAGCGAGGGTCATAGCAGGGAGGAATGCTACCACTGCCTTTGGTTTGGGAAAATTGCAGTGTGTAGGGTTCAGCACGGTTGTGTACATTAGGTAATTTTTTTTGTCAGCTCTACAGAAATCCCCTACCCAAACCCTGTAATTGTCGGATGTTCTGTTATACTATTCCCCCTGCCAGTTATTATCTCCTAAGATTATCAAGGGTAACTTCACATGGACTAATTGTAATAACTGAAAAGGCCTAAGGGGAAGAATTCTGTCTCGACATTGCAAGTAGGGGATTAAGTGTGTATATATTCAATGTAATTTGCTGAGAGGTGTCTATGTACGTATCTGTCAGAAGAACTGTAAAATCATTTAAAATATTGCAAAGGATAGATATGTGGTGATATGGAGGCTCAACTTTCTTTTGCTTTTGTTGCGTTATCCCATTGAAGCTAATTTTATGCACTTTATTCTCCTCTTGCCTGTATAAGCTCCTGTCAGGCTCCTTGAGGAAGCACTTATGTTCTTGAAGGATTATTGTGCTAATTTAGCTTTCATTTCATCAGGTATCAAGGGCTGATATTATCCTGCTATTTGTTACTGTACTTTTACTGTAAATTACTGACATCAGAGATGGTCGGTGATCACAGTGAAGATGACTGAGTTGCAGGAAGGAAACACTAGTTTTTAATCTCTACTCGCTTTGCTGTCTTAAAGGTCCTACAAGTAGTTATGATCCTCTGGGGCTCAGTCATTCAGTAATGCCGATTAAAATAGTCAATCTGAGCAACAGAGCCTGATAGATTTTCTGCCAGAGTCCTTTAAAGAATATATGTAATGCATCTTTTAGGAAATTTAGCGGGCATATTTGCTTTCAGTCAGCTGAAATACTTCCCAAATAAAAGAATGCCTGCTATGCTGGACTTGTAATGGGAAGTACTGCCGTGTCAGAAATAACAGGCTGGATTCATTGCATCTTTTCCTTATAAATACTTTTTTTTTTCTAATGATCAATGTTTTTTGTTAAAAATAATGTTAAGAGTACTAGAACTGTATTTGTACTATAGTATTCTAAGTTGTTTCTTCTGAACTGGAGCATATTAAGTAATACAGGCATCTGAAGCTATTCAGGATATGTGTTTTATTTAAATAGGGGGTAAAAAGCGAATTATCTAAATGTTCAAAAAAGATTTACCTGTCTTAATTTTGGCCTGAGTGGAATCACTTGAAATTTTTCTTAGGACTTCTGGGTAAAATAGAGCTGCTTTCAACGTGAAAGTGATGACGTGCAGTGCAAGCCCACCCCACAAGTGTGATGTTATCGCCCTAAAAGATGGATCTTTAAACAGTTAGCATGAACTCATTCTTGTTAATGATGGTACTTGTCTACGACTAGACTTAGAAAGTAAATGGAAAAGGTACTGTGATATGTTTTCCTTATTTTTAAAATAAAATAATATTTTTTCATGGAAAATAATTTTGCTACTTTGTTTCCAGGCACGCTTCATCTAGCTGTGAACAAGGGGAGTCCTTTTACAGAAAGCAATTTTAATGCTGAATGCCCTACAATATCTTATCCTGAAGAACAGAGGAGTGCAATTCTTCTCATTGACTTCACTGGGACTTAAAGAAACAAGAGAAGTGTTTTGTTTCGTTTTGCCACATTGCTCTGTTACACTAGTACAAGTCTTGAGTATTTCCCATCAGGTTCAGTGTTGTTCAAATGTACGGTGGTAGCACTGAGATGGTTATTCTTCTGCAGGGCTGCGCAGCAAAGGAACACTAATTGACAAATAATGTGGAGTTCTGCCAGTGCCCCTTTTCCCATGGATTTTAAGTGTCCACTGCAGAACGTGTGAAATCTGAATACTTTGGGTTTTGTCTTCAAGCAGAATATAGTGTTGCTTTTGCTTCCTGCACCAAATGCCATGGGGGAAAGGATAGTTTTGATCTGTGCTATCCATACTGTGATGTGTAGCTGTCTCAGCTTTCAGGGATGAAAGATGACTGTCATTTAAAGCGCTTGCCATATGAGAAAACAGTGTCTATCCTTGCCTAGCTGTTTGGGGGAAGGGAGGAAGCAAATGCTTTGCATACAGGAAAATATCTGCTCAGGGGGTATTTGATTTCACTAAACAAAATATTATGCAGCCTCCTTTGCATGACTTTCATACCTTAATGGGGTTAAAATGAACAGCTAAATGCAAATGGTTACACTTCTTGTTCCATATATGTTCTCATGCCCTCTACCAACCTTAACCATAATATCCTGTCTTTTCTCTTAAAGAAATATATACTAGGAAATTAAAAGTCATCTCATTTGCCTAGTAATAAATAGTATAGAATTTAGTCAAATCCTAGTGAAAAAGTACTGTTTATTTCTACTAGAAAGATTTCTCAGACTGAATGTATGACTTGAAATAAGTGGTTTCATTTCCAAATTTTAAATCCATTTGTATGTCAGGAAAGCATTTACAGTATTTGATGAAAGCCATTGCTACTGGAGACAGTATTTTTTCTTGAAGCCTATATTTAGTAATTGCATGTGCAATTCAAGGAGAGTAATAGGAGTTCTCTGAGCATGAACATACTTTTCACATTTTTGAGGAATATAAAGATATAAAAAAGGAAATGTTTAATGCTGTGCATTTAAATTAGCTCTCTTGATTGGGAAACAACTCCTGGTTTTAGTCTCCTGTGTGGTTTCTTTGGCTTTTATTAGTTTTCTCATTGCTTTATAGAGTTCTGAAATGGGTGATTTTTGTGTATATAGAAAAAGGATTTTGTAAGCTTCGGCATTTTTCTGTTTTGCCTGAATCGATCAAACATTTGTTCAGATGAAGTGAAAGGGAAGACAGCTTAAAGTGTCTTTTTCCTGTTGCACAAGATTTGATCCTTGCTTGAGTTCTGCAGAATTTACTAGTTTGAGCCAAACTAGGAAACATTTTGGATATTTTATGTTCATTCATCTTTGATGTTTGGGATTTGGGACTTCAGTGGTTTATTTTGGATATAAGCCCAGGTGAAAATGTGCTGGAAAAGGGGTGCACCTGGCAGGCGAGGTTCTGGCAGCCTGCACCAACAGGTTCTGTCCTGGGCCAATTTTAATCCGAGGCATTTCTAGGGTTTCCATCTCCCTTGTATCTGGATAGTGGCATGTCTGAAGATACAGTATTCAGGAGGGTCAGCCCTGCAGAGCACAAACACTGAAGGTTTGAAAATTCAGTGTTAGTGCCTGCTTTCCAGGGTGGGGTTTTTTTGGGGGGGGTTTTTTTGGTCTGTGTTTTTTAATGATGAACTTGCCCTCTGTGGAACTCTGTTGAGATTTGGAGGTGAAATGGCGTACATTGAACTTTGTGATTTATATTGTCTTTGGTAGAAGGCTTATTCAAAGATGCCAGGAGTATTTGGAAGCATCATCTAATCCAGAGTGCAGCTGCATTTTCCCTCACATTCTTTTATGAGGAGCAGAACGCACTTTGGGGCTATGCTATTGAGCTACTCTGACAAATCATTTATATTGGCAATTCAAAGTCCTAGAGTTTTGTTTGGGTTTGAGTGTATTCTTGTGTCAGCCACCATCTGCTTAGATGTTTTCTGTTAACATCCCTTTAATTTTGGGATATGCTTTGCTTAATTGAAACTTTGAAGTCACAGGAAGATATTTTGACCAAACCTGTTCTGCCTTACACTAATGTAAATGCAGGAGAAATGCATAGTGTGACCAGTGCTGTTAATAAATTGTTTTTGTTGAAGAGTCCATGATTTGAAAGTTTCCAGTTCCTTTGGTTCAGCAAGACTCCAAATTTCTTGCCTTGCCAAGCATGCTGCAAAGCTTACCTGCTCATCTGAGCTGCTTAATAAAAAATAGATGGAAGGAAGGATAGCTCTTAGAAAACATGAATGGGCAGCGGTAGTCACTGAGAAGTGCTCCATGACATCCTTTGTATGCATTGTTTTAAAAAATGTATTTAAATGCATTTTTTGGTACACAAGCCAAAAGCATAGGGCAGATATAGTTTTAAATGAGCAGCCTGATAGGGTGTTAGAAATGTGCTGTGGTTCAATTCTTACGTGCACATGATGAACACCAGAGAGATATAACATACCATGAAGTTATGCAGCAGTGCCAGCTCTTCAGTTGTTTTGTATTTATAAGCAGATGCTTATTTTTTTAATCTAGGGAATGATTGGTATATTATCCACAGTATGACTGATTTACCAAGAGATTCAATAAACTTGTTTCCAAGCAGAGACATGTCTGGTCTAATACAATACAGGCACGCTAATGACAATGCAATCTCCAGTGCTTTTTCTTATTTTCCAGTTTTTAGTGAGTAGGGTTATTAAAAAAATCCATCTGTACCAATTTACTTCTTCAGGGGAGAATGTACTGGGGATCAGAAATACAGATGTTCATATGCCCAAACCCTGGGATGGTATTAGCAAATGACAGAGCTGCAATGCTATTTGGCACGGCAGCTAAAATGATGGACCTATTTTTCTTTCAAAAACTTTGTTTACATAAGAAGCTTTATATCTCAAATAAAATTAGCTGTATGTGAATGAGAACTATACTTGTAATGGTTTAGTTTAGAAAAGTAATGTCAACACCCCAAAGGATTTCAGGCCTTTGATTTTTCCAGTGTCCAATGGAAGCCTTGCATAGAGGCTGGAAAATGTCTCATTTTGACTTCTGTGGCAGCACACAGAGAGAAGTGTCTTGATAGCTTCCAAACCAATAATATCTTACTTATGTTTCAATACATGAATAACAGCACAGGCTTTCTAGAGATTATCTTTTTGTAATGTCTTTAGTTCTGTAACATGCTGTAGCCAGATGAATGTAAATCCTTCAGCGTTTTGAAGAACAGGAATGTATCCCTGTTAAAAATGTGTGTTATAGCAAGGATGTGCAGTAACATTAATTCACTGACCCACAGTTGTATTCTTTTAATTAAGAGGTGCAGTTAGCAGAGCACATGATACTTCTTCCTCCTCATGCTGTTTCTTTCCTCTTTTCTAATCTCTGTTCTCCAGTGTGTTTTTTTCACAGTCCTTAGGAATCTTGTTTTTTCAAAGTGATCCCCTGCTGACTATTTTGAGGTCTGTCTAAGCAGTTTCTTCAGCTCTGATTTAAAAGGAGTTGTTCCCTTTGATTACTTAAATAATTCCATTGCTGCCTGTGTGATTAGTTTCTTTGTGGTGGAAGAACCAGGAGGAGAAGAGGCGAAAGAGCTGCCCCTGCTTTTTGGTCCATCTGCTGCGATGATGTCTCATCCAACCGGGATGCATCTTTGTGCATCCCTGGTTCGTCACCCTAGGCTGGGGACTTTGTAAACAAGTCTTTGCATCAGACTGTGCAAGGAGAGACCAGTGGAGAAGCCATTCTGTGCAAACTGGTGCTGGAAATGCGCTGCTTCTGTTGAAAAAGCTGTTCCGCGCGGCGTTGCTGCAGATGTGTCTGATCTTTCTCAGCAGGCAAGTCCTATGGCAAGTTCTGGTGCTTTATCAGCTTCAGTGAGAAGTGAGAACTCCTCCTGCTAATCTTCTTACAGAGGCAATTGCTGTGGTGAGGAAAAACGCCTCAAGCTGTTACCTCCTCTGCAGGGCTGGTTTGTTTACCCCTTTTCTGTCGTTCCCCTTTGCCCCACGGCATAGGCACCACTGCCTGTGTTTGCCTTTTTTCTTCTGTTGACAGTGAATGTTGCTTATTTATTCTTGTCTTGAGGAAAACTTTGAGAATAGTGACTTGCCTTTTAATTTAATATCTGCCGGTTCCTAGATTACTGTGGTGGCAGAATCTGAAGCCTTCAGATTGGGGACATCTGTGTTTGTTCAAGAAACAACAGGAGATGCAGCGGATGGAAAATAGATGAAGTTTGTTGAGGCACAAGAAACTGGCAAGATACCTTGAAGAAAGTGTTAAATAACAATCTCTGCTTAAGGCCCCAATCCAGCAAAGCACTTAAACATATATTATAACTGTAAACAGTCGAGATGTCCAGTTGATTTAAATGGGACTAGTTTTGTGTTTAAAGTTAGATACGCGCTTGAGTGCCTTTCTGGATCAGGGCCTAAGCGAGTGAGAGTTTGAGTTGTTTTTCATTTACAAGAGTGAGACTTGAAAGTGAGACCTGACCAGTGGTTAGTGGTGTCCTGGGGCATCTGAGATCTTAGAGACGCTTTTTAAGGCTGCTTCTACTTTTCCTGCCACTTGCAAATAGGCTTCTTTTTCCTTGCTTATTTTTCTGTTCACAAGTCAAATGACTTACACAAAATGTGAATCTAAAAGATGCAAATAATTCATTGCATGCCAGGGTCATGGTGTCACTGATCACATTTTTCAAGGGCCTCAACCCATCTTGTGTGGTGGAAGAGAAAGAAGGGAAGGAGCAATAAAAGTAGTGTAGAGGTGTCTTTCTACTTCAGTGGCATTATGTACTTGTAAAACTGTAAGTTTTAGCTAAGTACACATAAAACTATAGGTGAGGCTTTAAAATACAAAGATCCTATGTAGATAATCTGCCTCTTTTTCTGAATCTTCAGTCTATCCTGGAAGTGTTTCTTAGGGAAACAGGATTTTTTCAAGCAATTATTCCCATATGACTTTCATTACTGGGAGGAACTTGCTTAGTGGGCTTGATCCCACAAACTGTTTCTCTTGCAAGTTGTCTTTACTCCAGAGAGCTGACTGCTGACTCGAGAGGAGACTGCCGTGCAGAGAGTGCTGTTCTGCTTCAGGTTTGCCATTGACTTACTCTGCAACAATTTGTCTCCTTCCCGATCTGGGTGAAGTAGGATAATAATGTTTACCCACCTGTGTAATACAAGTTCAGATGCTTGAATGAAAGGCTCTACTGTGCAAAAATACTAGGTAGCGCGATTGGGGGGGGAAGTATTCTATCCCTGCAACTGTAGACTATTTACAGTGAATGTAGTGAAGCTTTCATTAACGAATAAGTAAGGTGTACTTGGTTTGCACTAGTGCAAGGTGTCGCTTTAAAAAGAAATAATATCAGGAAATAACGCTACAGTTGTCACTATCTTAGTATTGGCAAAAATGTGAAGGACAATGTTCTAATCCGTTAGGTGTGGAAATTCTGCTGCTGCTATTCCTGGTTATTGATCTGTTCTGCTTCTGGCTAACACGCTGCCTACCTCCTATTCGTCTCCTGGCTTGCGTGTCCATGTGGTTTCTGACTCTAAATGGCATAGTGCTTTGCAGGAGCTGGTGGAGGAAAAAGGTTGCAATAGCAGGGCGATGAAGAGGAATGAAGAAGAGAATCAAATTTGCTAAAGAATAATACTTAAAGAATAATACTGTTTTTACTGTGTATTGCACCTGCAGGGCCTGGACAAGATTTATGCCACAGTTCAGGTTGTGTACAAATGCCTGGTAAGGAACAGGCTCCTTTTGCTGGTACTTTTATAGTCTAGGTCCCAGTGGCGGTGGTGACTTCAGCAGGGACTGGGGTATGCCTCTCCCTTCAATATATAATGAAGCGCGAGAGGAGGAACAGTAGCCCAGAGCAGAGATTAGACCAAAAGTCATACAACATGTTAAAAATGAAGCACAGATTCTCCCAAGTCTCCAGCCAGCACTTTATAAGCTGCCCAAAACACTTCTCAAGAAGTAAATGAAAGAATATAGAAAATTGTGAAATAAGCAGCTCTTCTGTTAATCTTCAGTCATCGGCCATGGGTGTGGGATTGTGTGTACAGTGTGTGGGGGTGAGTGTGTACAGCATACTCAGTAAATTGTTCCTACATAAGCCTTAGGTCAGGAAATACACCTGACAAAGCTATAATTTGTAGACCTGCGCAAAACACCTTTTCATAAGGCTTTGTTTCATAGGCATTTGGCTAAATCTTACCAATTTTCCTAGCGTTTTATGTGCACAAACTATATCATTGTTTTGGAAAATGCAAGTCTGACCACTGTAAATGGGTTTATATTTCCAACAGGGCAGTTATTTAATTTCCTGTTGGAAGTCTGCAAATGTTGGCACTGTTCATTCGTTGGCAGGAAGCCAAAAGAGAGTATGGTATCATTAACGTGCTACAGTCCATTCCAGATTTCACTTGGTTTCGTCCAGATTTTAAGACTGGACTACATCAAAATATATTTTTTTGATTAAACTTCATAAAAGCAGTCAGAGGTGAAAGGAGGGTGATAGGGTATACTCTAGCACAAGAACAGCTTTTGTTCTTCCTTACCTAGTCTTGCACCGGAGGAATCCTCATTTTGCTGCAGACTTCATTTCACTTTGTAGCTTTCCATTAAAGCACTGCAAAATGAAGGCTGAGGTCCGATCCTGACATCAGCTTTTTCAGTAAAACCACGTTCCCTGATGCAGTTACCTTCCTTGGGATTCATCTGCACGGTCCCTGCGGAAGGACGGGTGCCAAGGTTTGAACCTCTGATGGTCATGGTGATGTGACTGAAGGTCCTGAAGTCACCCAGGTGCATTTCCAAAGGATTCAGCAGCATCCAGAGGACCAAGCTGTTTGGAAAATGCTATCTTTAGAAGCAAGTGCTTAGAAATTATTTGGAAGGCATACTCTTATAAACAAGAAAGATATTTTTGTTCAGAGTTTGTTTTAAATACAGAGACTTAACTCTGCAAAAATGAATCAGACTAGTTTAGTGTAAAAACACATAATTTACCTTAGGTGCCTGGCATAGGCTATCTATAGCTGCATGATGCTTCGGGAAAGGCAGTTTCCTCTGTGTAGCAGTTAACAGCTCATGTGGACCTTCTGGTGCACCGTTTCTGGTGCCCAACTTGCTCATGGAATTCTCCATTTTATGGTGGTTTGCAATGGAGATATACTCTTAACATTTACAGCTTGAAATAAAGGGAGCCAACTTCAATTTTCTTCTGCAAGTTTTTTTACTTTGAAAGGAACTCTGTGTTGAAAACAAATGATCAAATGATGTGGCAGACCATCACTTGGAAGCTTTTAAATCAAGGCTGACTTTCTGAACAATACGCTCACAGTCGCGGTGGACTATGTACAAGAATTGCTGAATGTAGGAAATTGTGGCATGTGTTGTGCAGGGGATCAGACTTATGATTATTGTGGTCTCTACTAAATCTCGCATAAGGCAGTACTTCAGTGTAATCTGTTTGGATTTACCCTGTTCTGAACTGGAGCAGCTGCTTTTTCTCAATGGTTTGGATGTGGAAGCGGAGGCGCTCGTGGAGAAACGTGCACAATTTCTATATTATAGTTAATATTGCATTCACTTTTTCTGGCTTATCTGAAGCTGTAGTAGGTAAAGCTATATGATGGAAAGCAGGAGGAGGATAAAAAGCATGTTTTGAACACCTGTCATACTTTGATATTGTGTCTTGAATGATATTCTTGGCTGCTGCTAATATGTAGCTGAGGCCATTGATATGCATTCAATCAGAATGGGGAGTACCTGAGTAACTTGTGTGTGTCAGAAGATCACGTTCTTTTTTTCATTGGGTCCTGAGAAATACACAGTGCAGTTAAAGGAAAATGCACATAAACCCCAAAGCATATAAAGCCTGTTAAAAATGATATGCCTGAACTTATGTACTGCAATAATGTAGCTCTGCCACTTTCATATTTTTTGTGATAACTTATTTAATAAG
Organism: Grus americana; assembly: GCF_028858705.1. Taxonomy (NCBI): domain Eukaryota; kingdom Metazoa; phylum Chordata; class Aves; order Gruiformes; family Gruidae; genus Grus; species Grus americana. Next base: position 33,524,515 of record NC_072859.1, read on the forward strand.
ATCTGTAGGTTTTCTCCTCCTGCTCCTTTTTTTTTGAAGCATACAGATGAATGCACTTATCTGTATTTACATCCTGAAAGACAAACTAGAGTGTGTTCTTTCCATATGCTCATGGAGCTTAGAGCAGTAATGAGTGTATAGGGACAGGAGACCCTCTGGTCCTTTACAGTTTCTTCTGGGTGTTAAATTTCATACAGAAAATATGGTTCTTATTGTAGTTTGGCAGGCTTTAGAAAAAAGCAAATCTTTTCAATGTTCCATCTAAAAGAAATACAGTGCACTCAATTTTTATTTCTTTGCTGTCTCATAGTGATAGTATCCAGAACTTATCAATCTTTTTATAGTAGGTTTGAGCAAGGGATCTCAGAACTGTGTTTATAAACAATTTTTATTTTTTCACTGTGTCTTCCTATGAGTTATTTATGTATTTTCTCCTTTAAATACATGTAGAGGAGCACAGGTGAAATAGCTTGTTTGAGAACCCAAAAGAGACCCCATAGCATGTCTGGGAATAAAAGCCAGGGATCTTCTCTTCCACATGCTTCTGTTTTACCAAAATTTTAAGATTCCCCCCCCCCCGCTTTCTTTCTTTTCTCAGTAGCCTGGAACCTTGCCTATGTGTGCCTCTCTTTCACGCTGTACATATGCACCATCTTACATATATTAATCCTTATTCTTGGGCTTGCCCAAACTCCTCAGTCACTGCCTCCTACCCATGCACCTCCCAAATCCTGCAGAAGACTTCTGCTATTCCCAGCTGTCTGCCTCCCAGCTTTGTAGTTTTGGGGAGTGGGATGTTGACAGAAAGAAATCATTACCAGTTTGGTTTGGGATTTGCTAATGATTTCAAAAGTTGTTACTTTCATGAAATAAATACATTTGCTAGCATTTCTTGAAATTGCGTGACTTTGGGTTGAAATACTCTTTTCTACACCACGTTGCATGCAGGTTCGTTAACTCCAGTTGCAACTGAAGGCTTGCTCTGCCGCTGGCGGAGATAGTCCCAGAGTTCTGACTCCTACCTCAGCATCAAGAAAAAGCATGAAGTGGTCATGGTGTGCAGCAATCTGACAAGAATGAGGTCCTATGTGGTGCTTTATGCATTTCAAATCAATATAAGATGTCAACTGTTTTAAATGCAAATTTGGACTAAGAAATCTATATTTAGTGTCTAAAAAAATCAGGTTTATGCAGCAAAGGGAGAATAAAGGAACACCAATCATCAGCCACACAACAAACAGTGATATCTTACCTATATGCTAATATATCCTGCTAAAAAACGAAAGCACATCATGTAAGTAGCATGAAACACTTTTCAAGGTGTAACAACTGAGATGCTATGTAAAAAAAACAACCCCCCAAAACAACAGTCCTTCCCCCAAACCCCAACTTGACATATACCTACATGATAAATAACTTGATGCGGAATATATTTTTCCAAGGACCAGTTCCATTTATCATGTAATGTTCAAATTTTAGCTGAATGTATAGCTATGAAATATAAAATGACAAAGTGCTTTTAAATTTGCTGTCTTGACTTTGAAAAGGATTTTGATTAACAGTCTTGAATGATGGAGTTCAAAATCCTTAGGAAATAGAAATGATATAAAAAATACTGTGATTTGGTAGACTAAGGACTGAAGTTCATAAGTAAGATCCTGTGGGAAGCAAATCTAAAAAAGTATTTTTAGGGAATACTTGGATAAATTAGATGTTTTCAGATTGTTCCTGTCAATTCTTTAACCTCTGAGGAAGCTGTTCAGTCCCGGTCAGTCCCAGGAGTGAGAGCTACTTTGTCTTCTGATGGGGGTAGGCCTAGAAAATTAGGAAGAAAAGGGAAGAAAAAAAAAAAAGGACATATGTAAAGCCTGTTCAGAAGAGAAGTGCCAAGGAATTATACATCAATCTGCGTGACAACAGATAAATTACTTGCAAGCAGCTGGAAGATAACAAGGAGATAAATAGCAAGCTAAAATGGTTTTGTTAAGAACAAATCCTGTCACACCAGTCACCTTTCCTGAGGCTTGTGGAGAACACGAGATGACGTATCTTGAGTTCATGTAAACTTTCGATGTCACATCTCATGTGCCATTCCTACAAGTCATCTATAGACAGAGGGTCTTAGCGGCAGTGATACAGCGTAAAAGCAGAACAGGAGCAATTGCACGCCAAGGATAGCTCTCAGGGGTTGCAGGGAAAGTGAGGAGCCTCTAAATAAATGGAATGCCCCGTGGTTTGGTGCTTCTGGTAGCAACCTGGGAAACGGAACAGCAGTTGTGCTGGAGGAGACGCAGGTAGGAGGGACTGCAAGAGTATTGGCGGGCAGGTTTTGAAATGATCTCGCTAAACGGGAGAAATAGAAGAAATATGATGAAATGGAGTAAGTGCAATACATTAAACTTCTAAAGGAGTCATCGGCTGTATGAATTACAGAATAGGAATGTGGTTAGGTTGCAGCTCTTCTAAAATGATTTGGGAGTTTTCGCGGAACAGAAATGGAGCAGAGTCAACAGCGGCGTACTGTGAGGAGAAGGCAAACATTGTGTTTGGCTGCGTCAACAGCAATAGAACCAGCAGGGTACAAGAAGTCGTCTGTCCCTCTGCTCAGCATGGGCGAGACCTCAACTGGAGCAATACTGTGCCTAGTTTTGGGAAGCGTAGCTTGGGAAAGGTATGGAGCAGCTGGAGAAAGGCCAGTGAGAACAGCAAGAATCTCATCATGGAGCTAATAAAACGCGACCCGTGAGGATGAATGAACTGAGGTTGCATCACCAAAAAGGGGGAATAAAAAAAAAAGCAGATACTATGCGTTGTTAGTACATAAGCTGTTACAGGGAGGAAGAGAACAGCTTATTCCCAATGGCAGTGATTGCTAGGACAAAAGATATTTGGCTTAATTTACAGCAGAATAGATTTAATTTAGATATGAGGAAAAAAATTCCCAGGGTAAGGAGAATAAAGCCCTTCACAGTCCCGGGAGGCTGTGAAGTCTGTGCAGCTAGAGGTCTTTAACAAGAGATTAGGTTTACATTTACATTTAGGTTAGGACTGGGTTTGGAGAGGGAGATGGCAAGAGGACTCTGCCACATCTCTTTTACCCTGGTTAATGTAGTGACTCGAAAGGTATCCTAGAGAAACTAGCTTCCCTAGGCTCCATTTAGGCTTTGTGAATACTTCCCTCCCCTATTTTTCAGGCTTTTACAAATATACACGTTAATTAAAGCAATAATAGTATCACACCTAAATTGTTCCTCACCTAAGACCTAATGGAGTATAAAATGTTTTTTGATTGTAGTACATGATCCTGGAACCCTCTTCTGTCCTTGCTCCTGGGACTTCTTAGAAGGGGAAGGGTGCTTCTGCACCGCACGTCTCTCGCACGTTAGGGAGGACAGCAGTGCTGTAGGTGGTATTCACCTGTGGCGTTTCTCCAAAAGCCTGTTAGTCTTTCCTGGTAACAAAGTACATTTTTAGGTCTGTCCAAGGAGATGATAAATATTTCTACTTTATTAATCACATGAGTCACTTGAGAACAGCAAAACATCAAACATTTTGAAAAGATTGAGTATGTCAGAATCTCGAATGTTTTTTTTCTGTATCTGTGTAATAGTCTTTGATTCACTTCTGACTTCCCAAGTAGTTCAAGTCTGCCAAGAAGCCTAATCACTCAACACCAACCCACAAAACTGAATAGACTTAGGTTCACTGTCGTTTTGAGTTAATACATCAGTGATGAGTTTAGTCCAAGAGCAGAAAAAAAAAAAAAAAAAATCCATTTTCCAAAGTTGTGTGAGCCATTAAGAGGGGTAGCTCTGCTGGGACTAGTTTACATATAAGTTAAATACCAGATATGAGGGGTTGTCTGTACTGAAAAATAAGTAGTCTGTCGTTATACAGAAAACAGAGGCCCATTTCTCTGTGTACATGTGTCTAACTCACAATTTAGGCCCCAAAGGATGTGTCTGTTGAAAAGAGAAAGCAGAGATTGCCAAGAAAAAAAGGCATGCCCTGCTCAAATAACAAGTATTACTTTCCCCTTTCTCCTTCTCCCCAAAATACATATATACACATACTGCCCCCTCTCTTTTTTTAATACTCAGTGGACTGAACTGTAATCTCACGAGTGCTATGTTTAGCTTTTCTTACTTCCATTGGAAACCCCAGCATGTTTTTTTGCCACAGTAACTTCCATCTAACATCACCCTCTTTGTGAAGTCTGCTGCTGCTCACTGTTCTGTAAGGATCAAACTCTGCCTTTTAATATTTATTAATTAGACTTCAGGTAAGAAGTTTTGTTTCGTGCGTAATGGTGCCAGAATCATGCTATTTTCCAGGATGCAGAATGTCTGAATTTTATAGAATCGTGGAATCCTCGTAATGGCGCTCAAAGGGACTTGGGGTCACCTAGTCCAACCTCCCGCTTGGAGTGGGACTGTTTTCCCTTCTGTTACATTATGCACATGTGCTCTACTTCTCTCGGTGGGTTTTGCTATTTTTCTTACAGTAATTCCTCAAGGCCTTGTTAAGCTGCACATGATGCAAAGACATTTTCTGTAGGCCACTGCTCCTGGTAAGCTCATGACCTGGGTAATAAAGCAGAGAGAAAGGAAACATCCAAGAGTAAGTTGCCTGAACAGAGCTGCAGTTTAACCTCTCCTGGTTCTCAGTGCCAGCCTCATCTCTTGCCCTAACTGCTCATTAACATGGTGGCTGCTAACATGAAACTTGCACATCGTTTAGTCAAGTGTGTTTGCATATAGATGCTACACTGGGGAGCGTTGCAGAGGTGTTTGAGTTTTTCTCCTAATTCTGAACGTTTTTTGTTCTTCTGCACATGGAAGGAACCAGCTCATCAGGGAGGCACTGCTAAAAATGTTTAGTTTTTTTCTTCCCCTTTTATTATTAGTCTATAATGTATCCAGGTTTTCAAATATTGCTTAAATATAGTTCATTCGCACACTGTGTCCCATGAAAGCAATGCACTTTTAATGCAGTCTGACCAGCTGCAGTTCCGTTGAGTATTTAACCGTAGCCTTTGGGAGGAACTCTGCAGGGTATTGTGGAAGGAAAAGGGACTTGGTCAACAATAAATAGACACTTGTTTGTAAAAACCACACCCAAACCTGATTTCTGATACTTGGCTGAAAGGAATCTGAAAATGAATATAGGAGCACACCTATAATATTTTATGCAACAGTGGGAAAGTTAGTACTAGAAAAGTTTCCAACAAATTGAGGTGAAACCTTAGAAGAAAAAATTGATTCTGTGGTTTGTTTTTATTTAGGGAAAACGAAAACATGTTGAAGTTAAGAGGGATGATCTTTTGTGCGCACGTATTTGATTCGCGTGTCCAGGAGGGAAAAGGATATTATTTAGACATGATTATAAATCGGAGGAGGGAAAAGCAGACAAGGAAGCCTCAGCTAAATTTCAGAGGCAGTTTCCTAAGAATGAAATCTGTTGGACTGAATAATCTTGCAAGGGAGGTTATTGAAGCTACGTTGCTTGAGATGTTTAAATTGGACTGGGCAGAACTCCGGGGGAATATATTTCTGGCAGCAAGTCCTCCTTGGCAGTGGATTGGATGTACGGGTTGGTCCAGCACCTTGGGAAGTCAATGGGAGTCTTTCAGCTTGCTCTGGATCAGACCTCTACTGACTGAAGATGTCGCTTCTGTTTCTGTGATCTTAGTCGTGTTTAAATGTCTGTGCAGATTTTCAGGTTTCCTAGGCTGGAGGAGGGGACAAGTGGGGGGACCACATTTGCTGTCATTCTTTAATTATCTCAGACTGCTGCCTGTAAATGCTGCCTCAGAGAGTATTTTTTTTAATACAAGTTTAGAAGAGATTCCCCTTTTGAGGTGGGAATGCATCTTTTTTCCCCTCCTGGATTTTCATAAGCATGTTTTTAAGTTGCATCCATTTTATTAATATTAAGGTTGCATGATTTTTCTGGTTTTCATGTTTCTCTACTGAATGTGAAGTGCCTGTAATATGAGCCTTGTTGGTGGTCTTGAAAGAACCCCAAATATACATTTGGTTGATAATGTGTAATATAAATACAATTAGTAGCATGTGCTTGCTTGCTTGTTTGTTTGTTTTACTAAGGGAAAAAGGTCTGCAGAAAAATAATGCATAGAAAATTCAGGTCACAGGAAGGAACCACGATATATCCTTAGGTTTGTTACCTCCCGTCATGTAACTGCTTTTAGTCTTTAAATTCCAGAGCAATAAAGAACAGTATTTTTATTCTCACAAATTTAAATAACACAGTATGATCCCTTGATATTGCTAAGTCTCAGTGGGAAAGAGCTGTGGCATTTTGTGTTTTTCCTCCCTCGTTTCCCTGCCATATGCAGTTAATAGAGTAATAGTTGGTGCTACGCCTATGCCTAGATGCGGCTACCACGCTGGAGGAAAGTTGCAGGGCCTTTGGCTTTCGCACTTTGCCTATCTCAGCAAATCAGTTGCTTAAACAATGGAGCAAGTTCTTCACAGAGACGTGAACCTCTTATGCTGGCACGTGGCAGCCTGCCTGCCGCTTAGCTTGTTGGCATAAAAATCTGTTTCTTAGGTATTTAAAGCTTTCCTCTTTGAAATTAGCTTTTGTTGAAGTTTATAGAAGTCTTTGGTATCAGAGCACTCTTTTTTTTCCATTAAGAAAAATTACTTAAGTCTATGAAACCATAATTGTATTCCTAGAATTGTTTGGGAAAATAGCAACTGATTTTTGTTGTTGTTGGATTTTGTTGGTTTCTTTGTCATCCTCTTGAGTTTTGGCACCATTGACACTTTACTACTTATTTCTGTGGTAAATGGGACAACACTTTTTCAGTCATTGCACAGCATGCTGCAGCTGCACAGAAACAGAGACAGCCTGAACTCTTCTTCTGCCTTGCCCAAAATCCACAGGGCAGATTTGTGGCCACCATTTTGGATCCTCTCCTGAAGGCAAATTCTTTCCCACAGCCATTTAAGCCTTTCTAAATGTGGTTTTTTTCCATTGGAAAGACACATTTGGGCATTAAAACATGTGCTTAGAGTGTCGTTTTAACTGAGTATAAAGGAGAGGAAGAAAGTATTTTAAATGGGTGCAGCAGACTCATTTCTTCTTTCCCTCAGGGAGCATCCCCTGAGGACGCTGTGTGTGTGCATCCCCTCAGCTGGCACCCGGGGGGAAGCAAAAAACTCTGCAGCGGACCATGCAGCACTGTGTTGGGATGCCAAAATCTTACTAAAGTGAGCAAAGTGAGGGGTTGTTCAGAGTTTCAGCCTAGAAAGGCGTTGTTCAGAGGCAGTTCGCTTTCTGTGCAGGTATTTGTTTGCTGACAGCACAAGGAGGGATGAAGAAGGTTAGTAATCATCCATTTTGTTAAATACTTCTGCTGAACTGAACCTATGCTCCCCTTCAAAGCACTGTTCAGTGATTTCTGTATGATTTTTGGCTCAGACGCATTTTTTTCCCCATCCTCTGGTACTTTCACAGTTCTTATGGCCTTAAGCTGCAGGAGGGGAGATGGAGATGAGAAATTGTTCCCTGTGAGGGTGCTGAGGCCCTGGCACAGGTTGCCCAGAGAAGCTGTGGCTGCCCCTGGCTCCCTGGCAGTGTTGAAGGGCAGGTTGGATGGGGCTTTGGGCAACCTGGGCTAGTGGAGGGTGTCCCTTCCCATGGCAGGGGGTTGGAACTAGATGGGCTTTGAGGTTCCTTCCAACCCAAACCAGTCTGTGATTCTATGAAATATCCAAAGCCCTACGATCTTTGACATAATTTTCCTCGTTACATTTCTTCTGAGGCAGGCAAAACCTGCTATTCCCATTGTACAGTTGGGAAATGCAGACATAGATAGGCTAAATAACTTTGTCTAGAGTGACACCGGACAAAGAGATGATTATCCAAGATTCAAACCTTGAGCTCTCCTTGCTCAGATGGCTACTGTCACCTCCAGGCCACTCGCATGGAACCTGCTGGTCACACTGGTATCTGAGAGTACCATTGTCATTTTAGATACTGAATCTTGGTTTTATACCCAGGGTGCCAATGCACTAAAGACCACGCAGACTGCCCACCACCCTCCTTCTCTACCCAAGTTCTGTACTTCCACCTCCTTATTTTTGCCTTGTAACATGATTTTGCTCTGCACGGCGTTTCATTGTCAAAACATTCGAAGCCATGAAATATATCTGGCACGGTAGAAAAATGTAAGGGGGCACAAAACCCCAAAGGTCCAGAGCACATGCAGTTCTCCAGGTCCAGTCTGGCCCATGGAAATGTCTGTATTCCCAGCACCACCAGCTCCCACTTCACCATTCCTTTGCTCTGCCAGTCTGGTGTGTCTCCTTCTAGCTTGTTACTCCCACCCGGTGTGCTCTGGGTGTTGATCAAAGCATCTTTTTCTGTGTTCCTCTAAGATACTTCCCAGGGGTTTCTTCCGTTTATTTTCCAAGCTGTTAACTCGGCAATGGACGGCAGTTTGTCAGGTTGTGGCGGCGAGGTGGTGGCGATGGGTGCAGGTGAGGAGGATGAAGGAGTGCTTTTGCCTCCGGCTGTCTCTTCTCTAGGTGAAACTGCCTCATCCTGCTGTTGTCTTACTCCAAACTGTGGTAAACTATAACCATAAGCGTGACTTAGTGTTTATGAAATGCTGCATTTCACATTTTTTAAGCAGCTGCGCAATACTTAACATGCAGCATGAACACCCCATTCCTCCATCAGGTGTGCTTGAAGCAATTTTGTCATGTACTTTGGGCTAACTGTTACTGTTGTGAGCATTTTGTGTTTTACATGTTCTGTTCTGCAATGAAAAAGCAATGAATTATTTCCAACAAGTTATAAGCTGCTCTTACTCTGTCAACACAGAGTAGAAATCCTGGTCGTCTTTCTGTGTGACACAAATTTTCTCACTTTCTGCAGTTAATGTAATGGCAAACTCTGCCAGATAATGGCCTGCTTTCTGGGCACGGGACTGAGAATTATCCCATATTTTAAAATAATTGGCCTGTACGTGTTACAGAGTTTGGAACTTAATTTTGGAAAGCAGCATTGCTTCTTGGCAGTGCTTCTTGGCACCAAGCAGTGTGCATTTTTGTCTGCGGCAGCTCTCTTGAGTGGCGTGAAGAGGGTTAATGCTGATAACGCTGGAAAAGTCTCCTGGCTGCGTGGTGGGGAATTGACCTCGCCTGGCTGAAACAGCGGGGAACTAATAGAAGTTTTCTACTCTATTCAGAGCAGGGTAGTCAAGCATCTGAACTTCCCACCAAACTCTGTTTTCTATTGTACTTTTGATGCCAGTTTTTTGTAGCACTCGGCACTAAGAGACAAACATTTGCAACTCTGTTGTTCCAATTCTGACTATATGGCATTTAGTCTTAAAAAAAAAAATTAAATCTGTAACAGTGTTAGTCTTATTTAAACAGACTGTTTGGGAGAAAGGAACTTTGCTATTTACAACTAAGAACATTCAGTAGGTTTCAGAATAGAGTATGTAAATAAATAGAGCGCACTTACGCTTGCGCGCTGAGATAATGCTACTGAGTTAATCTTATCTCGAGTTTTCTTTAGAAGTCAAGCTTCTAAGTTTTGATTAGGGTGAATGTCATCTTTATCTCTCTTTAAAGCACCTATCGGATTGCAGGGGTCTATGTAAACAGCGAAGGCAGAGGACCTAATTTCTGCTGTCAGCTTCTCACTGTAGTCTGAGCACTGCTGTTCACTTAGTTCAACTATTTTAGATGAACATCCCAATAAAAGAGAAAAAAAATTCACTTTCAAGTTAATGAAGTCCCAAGCTCATTTTCCTTTGTGACATTTCCCTTCCTTATTTTTTTTCTCAGTACATGCTTTGCTTTTGCACATAATTTTTATTTTTAAACGAGTACCCAAAGAAATTTGTTATAAATTTTATATAGATGTAGAGATGAGGATGAATTGTCTGTATACTGGAAATCCACCATTGGGTGGATTGCTAAACTTGTATATTGCAAAAATTTTGTAATCCGTGCCTGGATACAGACCAGTGTGTAGCACATTTTGCCTCTGTAAGCAGGGCAAGATGACAGCCGCTCTGTAAAATGTATATTGCATCTGGATCTATGAGTAACTCTTGACCTAGCCCAGACAACTGATTGACATAATGAACAGGGGGGATCCGAGCTCAGATACTTGGCAGAAACAAAACTGCCTTGTCCTGACTTTCTGTGATCCCTCAGTTGGAGTCTTTTCGAAAATCGTAAGGATGGAGACCCTGTGTTGAAAGACTGTCTGGTAAGATATTGTTGAAAAGAGGCAGGGGGAAAACAGTTTCTGAAGAATTTAGAGCCCTGTTGATCTACTAACCCCATTGAACAGGCTAGCTGAAGCAGAAAGTCCCAAAAGGGTTAAGTGGAGGCAGGTGTTCAGTGGACATGATAAACTATATCCCTTTCAGCTCTCATGAAATATCTCATTTCTGCTGCGGGATGGAGACAGCAATGACTCTATGCACCTCTTTATACCTAAATACTTTCTAAGGACTGATTAAGTTTCCCTGATACCTGTTAGAAATATTCTCATTAAAAAAAAAAAAAAAAAGCTTTCTTCCGAGGGACAAATGCTTACTGATTAGATAGTGAAGGATTTTTTTTTAATATAAGGAAAACTTAATTTGTTTGATAGCAGCAGATACTTGTGTACAGCTGCCCCCAAGCAATTCTTGTGTTTCTCTCGCTGTAACGAAGGCAGTTCGGGTCTCCTGCTGCAAGCCAGCGCAGCCATGCAGCATTCTGTGAAACGTTTCGTATGAAGTGCAGCCCTACATCCACGACAAGACTGTATCCCTTCCGGATGAGCAATATCAGTATACTAGTTTGCAGTATGTTTGAACGCACGTCAACAGGAGTGGTTATTTTAGGCTACGGAAAGTTTATCTTGAAATAAGCATGATAAAAAAATATCTTTTTTTGTTCCTTTTTTCCTTCCCACCTAGACAAGCTCTGATTCCTGTGCTATCCTTCTCTCCTAGAGCAAAGTGCAGGATCTGGGCTGCGTTCACTCTTCCTGTGCTTATTTTACATGCAAGCTGTTTTCCTTTGTCTCCTTGTTCTCCTTCCCCTGTTCCAGGCATGGCAAAATGAAGGAGTCGAATCCAGGCTTGTGAGGGCTTCCCCCTTGTTCCTCCCTGCTGTTAACATGTGTCTCCTAGTTTTACTGGACCTGAGAAGGTTGCCAGATGACACGTATGGAAATACTGAGGAGGCTAACGGGACATCAGGAGAAATATTAAAAATCCTGATTTATATTGGGACATCTGGCAAATCTTATTTCCAGAACCTCATTTGGTCTGTAGGTGAATCCTGAAAACTCTTAAAACTTCATATGATGTGCTTGTACGCTACAAGATCTATGCTGTCCTTCACAGCATTGTCCCCACATGGCAAGTATTTGGTGCTGTGTACCCAGAGACAGAGCTGAGTTTGGACAGAGTGTGTTCGGACTTCATATGGCACGGCACATTAGCTTATTTCTGTTCTTTTCCTCTCCCTTCCCATTTCTCCAGCACTTTTAGGGTTGGTTGCATTTCGTTTTCCTTTCTTATAGTAGGCTTGGTAAAAAGTAATAGAACATCTTAAACTTTTAAAAAATGAGCGGTTTGTACAATTTTTGGAAGGACCGACTCATTTTTTAACTTGTTTTTGTGTAATTTATTTAAATTTGAAATATTACTGCACATGTTAGCATGAACAAAAGATTCCAGGAATTTTTCATTTACCAAAATGAATTTTAATTTATCAAAAGCTCCTGACTTCTTGAGGCAAGCACGATGCGTTCTTTGTGTTTCAGTCTAATGCTGGCTCCCAGCCATGAGGCTGTGAAGGATCGTTTACACCCGAGGCCTCTTGTAGTTGGAGGAAATCAATCTTGTGTGATACAAAACGTCTGAGCATTGGAGGCATGTCCATCTTCAGGAACTTCAAACTCATTCCCTTCCTTTCAGGGACTTGGCTTGAAGGCAAAGGCTGAACTCCCTTCTTGTCCAAGAAAAATGAACAAGCCTTGTAAAGATGCTTTCTCCTCTGACTGGATGTCTATTGAGCTGGAAGATTTTGACTTCTCTCTGGAGTAGGGAAGATGTGGGTGGCCTTCAGCAGAGATGAGGCCGCTGAACAATGCAGCCATTGTTCGAGCTCCTCCAGGAGGTAGTGGAGTGTTGCTTTAACATGGTGGTTCTGTTTCTGGTGGGCTGGTAATACTGAGGCATTGCTTTTTGTCTTGTAATTATAACAGTATTAGCTAAAAGTTTTCTCCCTTGCTAATATTAATTAATCAGTAATGTTGATGGGATAGTATTCGGGTGACTCTTTTTTCATGTTCGAGGGAAGAAATCTGTAAGAAATAAGTATGGAATAAAAATAAGAAAACAAGCGTTTTCCTAGGGAATACACTCTCTGCATTATGATTAAAAAGGAATAATAATAATAACAACAACAAAAAAAATCGAACTGCCATCTTAATAGCCCATTGCACCAGCATGACCGAGGCACTGGTTTCTGTGCTGTGTCCTAGTGACAAGTTACTCCATCCACAACAGGGGCAGGAGAAAGGATTCAGCTGGTCTTTGCAGAGTGGATTGGCTTAGTAGTTACTCCCTTTTCTCTTTTTTTTATTACAATATGTTTAATTTGGGAAATGATTTAACACAGACTTCTGTTTTCTAGTTGTAATGTCTCTCTGCTGTTATTTGGGGAAGAACTGTTGTGTTCTCTGCTCAGGAGATAGGAAGACATCTGACTGAAGGCCTCCATGATTGAAGCCTTTATTTTTTTCCGAGATATTCTGCAGGTTGTTCTGTTTCCCCACAGCTGCTTTTTGGAAAAAGTGTAATTCCTTCAAGTTGGTATTAAAATGAGCGAATAAGAAGTCTGTTTTCTCTTTGCTGGCTTACATGGCATTTTACCTTATAAATCTTCTGTTTGAAGCATGTGGAATCTGGACCAATATCCATGGTGACACATTGTGCACACATTGCACAGCTGTAAGTCTACGAGAGGTGAAATCTGGATGTCACTGAAGTGCATGCAAAAGTCCGGCATGAAGCGGGTCTGAGATTTCACGCTGCCTCTCCAAAGCTCTGCTGGATGAATTGCTCGGTGCTGGGTTTTGGGGGTGTTGGGGTGGGCTTTTTTTGTTTGTTTGGGTTTTGCTTTTCAAATAAGGTAAGACCAGGCAGCTGCTGCTGCTGGAGTCATTCAGAATGAGTCATAAGGGGATAGAGATGGAAAATATTTTTAAATAATTGCAATTTGATTAAGAAGAACATACACATAATTTTGGGGTGATTCAGGGCATAATGAATGTGTGGCCCTGTTTTCTCAGATGTACAGAGCCCGTACCTTTCTCTAGAGTGTGTATGACTAAAGATGCTCTGCACTTCTGCGAAGTATTCAACCCCTGCACCCCTTCACAGAGAATGCTGTGCACGTGATGCTATGTTCAGCGGGAGGAAGGGAAGATTTGCTTGAGGATTATGCTGCAGGAGGGCTGAAATCAGAGCGAAGGGCTTACAGCTGAAGGTGGGATGCTTTGCTTTCCTGGGAGGGTAACGGGCTACAGGCATTGGAATTGTGCTGTTAGTGTTACTAGCTACGATTCTTGGTCTTGCAGATTTATCTGGACTTTGCTTCAGCTCTAGCGCTGTGCTTCCAGACTCTGCTGTCTTACATTACTGAAGGAAAACTCGGCGTCAGGCATTGCCACCTGGAGAGGAAAGGCGATGATGACTCAGGCTGTTTCTTATGAGAACTCAGCCTGTTGCTTTCTGTCGTTGTGGCAGATCTTCACAAACCCTAATCTCTGTGACGGGGGGCAAAATTAAGAGAGCTGAACAGTGAAGCAGTTGTTATTAAATTTAATTTATTACATGCAGACGTGAGAGGGCAGACTTGATAATGTGCTTCCAATATGTTAAGGAGCTGCCACAAAAAGGAAGGCAATAGTTGTTCTTGTCCACTGAAAATTAGGACTAGCTATGGTCTGAAACAACAGCAAGACATATATAGACCAAACCATTAATTAGATAGTGGAATAACTTTCACAGAATTGCTGTTATTCATGGTCTTTAAGGATGTTCAGCCACTTGTGGTACAGCTGATCCTGCTTTGAGCTGAAGGGAGGGAAGAGGCGATGTCTCCAGCATAACCTCAGCTCTGCTCTGGGCAGCACCCTTGTGAAGATCTACAGAACGGGAGTTGCCATACTTGGAATGGTGGAAATAAGGTTGCAGAAAATATAGGTTTGTTAGGTTTCCCTTAGCGAAAAAGTGAGGGTCCTCATTGCTTCTCCGGTGACTGTCCTGCTCGTTTTTGTTGGACCTGCTGTTGAAGACCATATCTGCAGGGTAACTGTTGTTTTTTCTTTGCTTTGAGTGGGAAGTCACTCAAATGGCAACTCATTTCTCTTTGCCTGTTCACTGAAGTGGTCCTCTGCATTGTTACAGTGGAGGTTGTGTCACTGCCTGTCTACCCCAGCTTTTTCTTCTGCCATTTATTTTCCAGAAGAAAATAAAGGATATAGTGGATAAATGAGCGAGAGCATGAACATCAGCATTGAGTTAAATGAACAGAGAGATGGTTTTTTCACTGTGCTTGTGTCAGGTAAGTTGGGCAAAATGTCATGGCACTTGGATCCATTCTTTCCTTTCTGCCATTGGCAAATGTCACAGTCACGTGCCCGTCTGCAGTGCTGGTTTGATAACAATAATTCAAAGAACTTGCATGGTGAGACTGCAGTTTCTAAAGCATGTTGCAAATATTAGTTGAAGCGTACAGCCTCCGAACGGTAGGTAAGCCCTGGCCTCTTCTCGCTGCGGCACAAGTGGAGCAATGACTTGGCAAGGGCAACAAAAGAAGTTATTGTTAAAAGCAGCACAAGAAACTAGAGGCTCCTGACTCAAAAAACAGTGCCCAGACTGCCAGGCACAATTTACCAACATGCAGCCTGGTTTTAGCAGTTTTAATGTCAAGCATATATCATCATTAGTCTCACTCCAGCAGCCTATGTATTTTCCTTTTCTTTATTTTCTTCCTGAGAGCTGTGAGCAGCTCCAGTAATTCTTGAGAATAAATCTTACTTCATCAAAGTGAGTGCCTCGTCAAAAGCACTGTTTATCTTTGCAGCTCTGTCTGGGCTTTAATGCTTGCAAGGAGTCAGGAGTGGCTGCATTGTGCTTCCTGACCAGATGTACAAATAGCAATCATGCGGGCACTCGGATGAGGCGCATTCCTATCATTATTTTGCAATGATAAGATCTATTAAGCTACTAGGACAGTCGTTGTTTGTTATGTTGATTCATAACTTTATTCATTCCCAAGGAGCTCGTTGATTTGATAAATTCTGTCAGGAGCACAGCGCTGTGAAAAGAACTAGTAAGCACATGTAATTCAAATGACTTTCACATGAAAACCAAGTATGTGCTCGTAGCCTCTTTGGTGATTTTTTTCCAATGGACTTTTAACTATGAAGTTTTAAGTGATAAAAATGCCATAATTATCTGCATGTCTATATAAAGATGAAAATATGCAAATGATACTAAATGTCATGCAGCATGGCTTTTGCTGGTGGTGTGTCAATGGCAAAAACCTAGTGTTTTCTAAAGGCAGTATTTTAAAGCAAGCTTTAAAGGAAAAGAATGACATTGTTTTTTTACCTAATATTGCTATGAATAATGCTGAAGATGATGATCGCAGGGTTACTACCTGTACTTTTCCTTATTTTTTCAATTAAAAAAAAGGTGATAAGAATGATGAAATTAGCGTAACTTGGACATGCCTCTCTTGAAATAAAACAATGGAGACTTTCAGATGGAGAATTTTTCTTTACAGTGTTCAAACTGAGATTTCGATTTATAAGAATGTGATTTTGTTCATATCACTTGATCAATTTGTTATTACAGATGCTTACATTTAATTAACCATTGCGCATGGTTTGCTTGCAGTCTGTTTGTGTACGTAAGCATAACTAAATCCAGATCTGTTATTAATTACAGATAAGCTCTGTGTAACACACACAGCTTTGTATGACCCAACAGTCACAAAATCCGAGTATGTTATGTTCAGCTTGATGGGGTTTTCCTCACTTACAGATTGTTTCTTTCCATTTGTACAAAAAGGAAAATGAAGTCAGTTAATGCCCAACTTTTGTGTTCAGGTTAAGTGACTTGCTGTAGATGGTTTAAAGGGAATGTTAAATGTTGAGGGGTTTTTATGCCAGGAAAGTATCTCTTTATTGTAAAATAAGACATGATGGGAAGGAATACTACTTCATTTTTTGTAATTTGCACAGTGGTACAGAAATTGTTGCTTAGTTTTCTTTTGAGGTCAGGCTGAAGTAGAGCGGTGAGATTTTATTACTGATTGCAAAGAGTGTTTTCATAAAAATACAGATATACCTAGATGAATTCATGCTTTTGTGTTCACTTTAAAAATAGTACTGCAATGGAAATATCAGGGCCATGGTTTAAGTTAATTAATGTAATTTAGAAGCATATAGAGGATGAACTGAAATCCTGTGTTATTTGTGTGGTTGTCTTTTGCCATGCAAGGCAATGCTGGTTATATGCCTAAATAATTTTAATACTTTGAGTTTTGTAAATGTGACTTTTGTTCCTGCGTAGTTTTGAAGTAGTCCATGTTATGATTAAGAAATGAACTCTGAATAAATACTAGACAATGGAGGTGTCTCAGTACATTCAGGGAAGAGCAAAGTGCATGTTGCTCTCAGCAGTTGGTTGCATTGATTTAAACAGAGGAGTGAGCGCTTTAGATCCTTCCCAGCCACTGCTTCTGTCTGTACACGTACGCCTTTGTTACTGTAGGATATGAAAACTCAGTTTGTGTAGGTTCCTGTGCTTGGGATGGTGATGAGCAATCACTGCTGGCATCAAGTCTAGATGCCCAAATAAAGGGAGAGCATGTGGATTATATGGGTAACCCCCCCCCCCCCCCCCCCAGTTCTTTGCAATTCAGATACATAAAGCAAAAATTACCAAGCAGGAAACAATAGTTTGTCTAGATTTATTAGCCTGGGTCTTCGGGTGCTGTTACAACAAAAAGGACACCAAAGAACCATATGGATGCTGATGGTCCCAGCAGAAGTGGTGGCATCCAGAAGCAGCTTGCGATAGCACTTTCCATTTTAGCAATCCATCTTGCAATTAAAATAGGCTCAGTCATTCTCTCAGATTTGAAGTAATTAAGTGGTACAAGCAGCCTGCTAATTGGAGGATGTAGTTAGTAATATTTAAAATCCTTTTCAGTTCTGCTGGTTTTATTAGCTCTAAAATACAGGGAGGCAGAAATCACAATTCCTTTGAAGTTTGTGGCAAAACTGTTGATTTCAGCAGAGCTGGAATTAAGCTTCAGGTTTTTGTCTAGAAATTTCTTTTCCCTTCTATCTGTAATATTTTTAAATAGTGATGGCATTCAGGTGCAGCTATTGTATTTCACCAGGTGTGATCACTTTCTACCCTGATCCTACCTGCTTTCAGAGACAGGAATCACACAATCATCAACTTTGCTTGAATTTTTTTAAGATACAGGAGAAAAAAAATTAGAAATGTTGGAGGATTTTTTTTTTAATATTTGTTTTTTTGTGATTCTCTTTAAAACAAGAATTAAAATTCTTACATGATCTCATGACCCCTGGTGCACAGCACAGCCACAGCTGGCAGTCTTTAGCACAAATTTCCTTCTGTAAGGACTGGCGTAACATCACCCTTTTCACCATTAACAGCAAGGTGGTTGCGCAGATGGAATAACTCAAGCTGAACTCTTGGGTGGACTTGCCCTAAATTTCTCTGCCAGTGAACTTGAGAATATGCTTCTCCGTGAACATGGTAGTTGTGCAGGCAGAGTGCTGTCCTGAACTGAGTCTGATCGAAGTGTATAAATGATTTTTCCTGAGTTTATGAGAGTCTCTTGGGCACAACAACTTAATAAATATTTGACCTACCCTGGGGGGGGTTTATCATAGCTTAGACTGTCTTAACTCAGTGACTCGGGAGACACCAGTCCAACAAACTGTTGATACTTTTAATGTAGCCTTTTCTGAATTTCTATCAGTGGTCTGAACCTAGCCAGAATGGCTGCCTACCTCCTCCCTTGACAGATTATTTAATTGTGGTCAGTTCTGGATAGTTACGATTTATGATCTGTTGGTTGTGTTCATGAATGCTTTGGGAATGGTGCTCTTTTCTTGGACTGAGTTTGTCCAGATGTATCAATATTTTGGTTTGGATGATATAAAATAAATGGTCAAGATTAACTGTCTGCGACATTCTCTTTTTAACAACGAAGTAGAACCATTTTTCACATCAGGAGATGTCTTTAAAACAAATATTGAGGTTTGCAAAATGGTTATAGCAGCCCATGCACAAGTGGTTTTCCATTAGCCTTTGCTACGTCTTCTTAGCGTGGCTGTTAGACTGTGAGAAGATGGTGGGGAATCCACTTGTGATGCTCCGTGATAAAGACTTCAACTTGTGTAACAATGACCTAAGTGTGAGAGGATAGGTGAAATCTTTTCAGTGCGTGCTTTCAGGCGACTGGTACTGCTCTAATAGGAGATGAGCTGGGAAACGGTTTGGAGAATTTTGTGATGAGAATGGAATAGCTGTAGTGTGAATTATTTATTTTATTTTATTTTATTTTATTTTATTTTATTTTATTTTATTTTATTTTATTTATTTTCTCTGATCAAGCGGAGCAGGTCAGACCTCCAAATGGTGATGTTACCTTGAGCTCCTCACAGCCTGCTCCTTTGTTGCTGCTGTTACTTAGGGTAATGCCACTCTGTTATGTGCAAGGGGCTTCTGAATAGAGAAGTGCAAAGGTGATTGCATTACAAAAACGTGAAGCTGACAGCTGTTAATGGGAATAGAAGAGCCCATTTCCCCTTAGTACCCGTCTCTGCCATGGGTGTGAACAGCACAGCAGAAATGGGTCGTTCAGAGCTTCCAACTGTTATGGAAAAAAGGGTGAAAACTCAGCTGGGTAGTGTCTGGCAATGGAAGACATGCAGACTCCCATCAGTGGGTGTGAACGCCAATTCCCTGCTAAAGATCTGTTCTTCAGTGTGTATTTGTTGTTTGTGGAACCAGGATAGTTTACTTGATTTCCATGGGATACTTGATCACTTAATAGTCCTTGGGTTGAGAAGAGTAGGCTGGACCAAAGACCCACGTAACCCATGTCTCTGGTGATGGATGGCCAGTAGACGACACTTGGGAAACAGGGTAAGAAACAGTGCAGGAATAGGATCCTCCCACGTTCAGATAGGGAACTTCTTGAGCTGGAAGCAGGGTATTAGTTTTGTGATTCGATGTAATAAAATCTGGCACAACAGAAATGAATGTAGGATACAGAGATATAATAAACCTATTGTAACAGAGTTAGTGTAAAAGAGGGCACATGGTTTCGTTTGGGGAACAGTAAGAGCTGTTAGCTTTTTGATACATTAATTTGTGTGTTTAAAATGATTCCAACTAGGTAGGAAGGATTTTCTGCATAAGGCATTAACTGGGTCAGGCTGGCTTCCAAAGGCGACATTTGACAACACGCCTTGAGTTTGACGTGGGGGATACTGGAAACGAGGTGATGTAAGTATGAGTTAGCCAGACTGGGCTATAGAAAGTCCTGACTTGTGCTATACTTTACAAATGTATAAGTAAATTGGCTACTGTAGGGTTGAAAACAGATTTTTCAAAGAAAAGAGCTGTTTCCACAGGATTAGGTCTTTGATATTTCTCAATTAATTTGTTTTTCTAAGCTAGAGAAACCTTTGAGTATGTAATACCTGCAGAGCTGGGTTTTTTTTTTTTTTGTAGAAAGCCAATCTGATAGTAATAAAACAACAAATGCAGCAAAAGGAACACTTTATTTTCTTGTGCAGGTATATAATATTTCATATAACTTTCATGTGCACTTCCAGTAAGATGGAGGTAATTAAAGACCAAACACTTGTTTTGTCTCTGTCTAATAATCAACACTGATAAACCAGCCTCAACTCTTAAATTGCAGGGGAAAAAAAAAGTGGTTTTCTGTAGGAAACATGCATATCTCATTCTCAACTCTGAGGCTGGTGTAGCTACAGCCAATGAATTTGCTTCTAAAGTGGAATTTCACCTTTTTAAAGAATTTTTAAAGAGAAAAACTGGTTAACCTAATCTTTCATTGTGTAAGCTTTCTGGTGTATTACCCATACCCTTGGTGTGTTGTAGTCTTTTGGTGGCAATGCCTTGTCTAAATCAGGGTGCTTTATTGCTCATTTTTAAAAATAAAATGTTGCTTGAGTTACTAAAGGTATGGCTATAGTGAGAAGTTGCATATTTCATTTGAAGCTGGTTACTTTAACTTTGAAAATATTTGCGTAAGCTTTCATTTGGCTTGCTAACTCATTATATAGAAGTGACAGTAGTTTAATTAGAAAACACAGTTTGTATTTATGGAAAGTGTTCACATGCTGTCTTTTGTGAAAGCTGAAGAATTCAAGAAGGAACACAATGTTTCCCACAAACCATACATCTCCGCAATTCCACAGTCTCTCAGCAGCTGGACTAAAAAGGCTTTTAATACGAGTTATGTGTTTAATTAGGGAAGGGAGCCTTGGCAGATCTTCTGACTTATAGTTCATTTTAAAGTCTTCCAAAAAAAAAAAAAAAATCAATCCAATTTGGTTTAATTGTCATATATAAATTAAGAACTCATTTTTTTCCACTTCACAAAGATATCTTCTCTGGCCCCTTCTGATGGATTGCACAGGGCAATTACTTCCAAATGAGGAATGCCAGGCTGGAGCTGAGCAGTGAGTTCTCATGGTCTCCCAGAAAGCCCCGCGCTGCCCTGGCCCCGCTGCAGATCCCCCCGTCGCAGCCCTGCGGTTTCATGGTGCTCTGCAAGAATTTGCCTCTACAGTTCCTCCCACAAGACGGTTGCCCAGCCCAGTGAGAAGGGCTTCTTCCAAAAGCTCCACTCTTGAGAGTGGACTGCGGGTAAGAAAATATCTTGCAGGAGATTGCTGGAGTGTCCATCCTGCCCGTTCAGCAGGAGGCAAGGCCAGGCTCTTCCAGGCTCTGGCTGTGGGGTTTTCCACCACTCCCTCTTCCCTTTTCAAACTGGTAAATCATTTTGGGTAATAGAAGCAATTGTAGCAGTTCTGCATGGGAGAAGATTAGTATGACAAGATCAAAATAAATGGGTTTAAACCACAGTAATTTAATGCGAGAGTACAAATTGCTTACCGGTTCCTTCTGTTAGGTTTAAACTCTTGGTAAGAAAGCTAAAACAAATTGGAAAGAGAAGAGTTGCCTCAAGCTGACGGAAATTTCTTTAGTGTCTTCATGGGGAAATACACCGTGGATTTGAGCTCTGGGACTATTACATGGCAAGCTGGACTTAAAAAAAATATTTATATTTCTATATCTATCTCTTAGCAGCTCTCATTTTCAGGATATAGGGTTGAATACAGCTAAGGATGGAGGATTTTTTTTTTTTTTAATCTAAAATAGGAAAGTTTCAGGGGTTGCAGAGGTTAGTAGCCTCATTCATTAACTTCCTTTTAAGAACCGCCATGTGTCCCTGGGCTGCTGCAAGGCACCGTTGCTGTCTCACTGTCTCCTCCTTGCCCTCAAGAAGCCAAAATGTTAAACTGGTGGAGTTTACTAGATCTGACAGAGAAATTCTTCACGTCTGGCCTAGATGTCTAACTAAATTTGGTATGTATCTTGTGGGCTGGGGCAAGTGCTGGAAGCTATTAGAATGCTGAACAAAAAGCTCTATTCAAGGACTATCGCCTTCCTGCCGGGGTAATCCAAGTATCAAAAATTTAAAAATATGGGGTAGGAGACTGTGGCTGCCACAGACAAGAACTTTTAAAGGTGTCAAGAACATCCACTCACTTTAAAATGTTGCTTCTACGATATATGATTAATTTGAAAAATGCAACAAAGCAGCCCAATATAACATATATATCCAATTAAATAAAATTGAACACTTTTAATAAAGTGGAGTTGCAAGCTGGTAAAAATTTTCTCTTGTCACTCAAAGTTAGGACAGGAAAACATTTTTCTTTCCCTTGAAATAGCTGTATTTATTATATCTGACCTGTTTAACATTGCTGGTTTTACTTAAGAACTGGAAAGAAACAAATGCTTTTCATCGTTTGATGCCTTTTTGTAGCATGAAATTGTGTTACCAAGAAAAATAAGGTAGAAATGGTTTCTAAAACACAGCCCAGAATAATCAAACATTCTTTTAAAAAATACAAAATGAAGCTGGTTAATCCTAATTGTTTGAATCTATTATAAATTATTTACTTTCTGAACAGCAGCTTGTTCTCATTTTTAAGCTTTGAAAGAGCTATACGTGGTTTTTAGTTTTCAGTAGTTTCTTCAGGAAAGGTGAAAATGCGGTGAGAATACTTGCAGTGCTTAGAGAAAACCAGACCGTATAAACTGATTCAACTTCCAGCAGAGTTATCCTGTCTGTTAGTTGCTTTTAGTTGCTTCCTAATGAAAAAGTTCTAGACGGCAGGAGAGCCACTGAAGTCCATTCTGCGCTCAGTTTACTTTTTGTGTATACTTTTGGCTATATTTTTTAGATATTTATACAGAATTTTTTTTTTTGGTGTTGTACTGTAATGGATTTGCCTGAAGAGCAGACCTGCTCCGTGCATGGCTGGGCTAAACATCTTCAGTCATTCCATAGCCAGAAGTGTGGCTTATTTATATTATTTGTCTTTCATTTTACTTTAACATTTTTTCCCGCTAGCCAACGAACTGTGCAGCCAGTACCAGGCAAATCAAGGGAAAAATCAGCAACGTTGTGGCTCCAGCAGGCAGATGCTGGGGGTCTTGGAGTAAAGAGGGAGTATTTCTGT
Source organism: Grus americana (assembly GCF_028858705.1). Taxonomy (NCBI): domain Eukaryota; kingdom Metazoa; phylum Chordata; class Aves; order Gruiformes; family Gruidae; genus Grus; species Grus americana. The sequence continues at coordinate 33,547,417 of NC_072859.1, forward strand.
TGGAATCACAGAAAATGGGCAAAGATAAAGGAGTCAAAGCCCTCGGTGGGGTGGGGTTGTGCACACTGAATTGCAGCGCATCATTTCACAGGAAAATCCAGTTGAGCAGACTCCCAAGGATGTTCCCAGGAGGGCCGGATTCTCTCCTTTCCGACTTTTTCCCCAGTCTATCGTCCAAACAAACCTTGAATGAACATTGCATTAATTGCTTATTTCCCTCCCTGTTTTCCCAGTTTACTTTAAATGTGAGAGACTTTGCTTATCTCCCTGGGGATTTTGAAGTGAGAAATCGCATTTATTCCACATCACTACGCCATTCTCATTGCACAGAATTTGTTCCTGCGTTTACATTTCGCGTTATGCTCGCGCACACAAGAAAAAAATCTTCCTTTTTAGTAAAAGTCAGATCTAATGTATTTACTACCTCTGGCCGCTGACTTGTCTGTCTCCCTGCCCTTTAAGGTTCAAAGGCAGCTGAAACAGCATAAACTCTGCTCGTAAGGCAGCGCCTTTACACTCACCCTGTCTCTAGGAGGAAGGTGAGCAAAGCCTGCTCAAGTCAATAGGTGGTGGATTAGGTCTGTAGTGTGAATATTGAGATTGGCTGAGACAGAAGGCTTTAGTATATAAATTTCTTTTGTTTTTCTTCCATAAATGGCCATGAGCAGTGTTACAAATAAAATAATAATAGACTTGCGTTATTGAGCTCCTTTCATCTGCTGAGCTCAAAGTGCTTTCAAGTTTGCATGAAATTCCCAGCTTTCTTGTTGGAGAAACTGAGACAGGTGGAAATCAAATTCAAAATAACATGGTGCAATAGCAAGATTGAGAATAGCGCTTGGCCTAGTTTTCATTCATATAAAGTATCCATAGTTTTCGTTAGTTTTCAGGTGAATCAAACCCTAAGTATTTCTTGCCAACCGGGATGCCCGAGTCCAGCATTAGTGAGAAGACAGTAAGTGAAAGCCCTGGTTAGGGACTTCGTAAACGTACAAAGGGTGATGGTCTTGTATTTCCATTGTATTTGTGTTCAGTGTCAGAACATAAAAATATTCTATAAACCATAGCAAAAGCTATGAAAAGCAGTAATGCATTAAGCTGTTCCTTTCCAATTTTCCTTCTTTACTGCCTGGTTTTCTCTTTGTCCTTAGTAGCTTCCTTGAAGCATGTTTCTTATTTCTGTTCTCCGGAATTTGCTCTAGGAGTTGCAACTGTACTGATACAGACTGACAAAAGCATTTTAGGCTCTCTGTTGTGAGAGGGTTAAAACCGAGGTGATTTCCTGCCCTGAACTTGGGGCACCATGTGATGGGAGAGCATCAACATGGTCTCAGTTGCAAGAGGTTTGTCCTTAGTTACAAACTGGAGATTCTGAATTCTTTAAAATATAAATTAAAGTTATATATCAAATTACATTTGTCATTTAAAATTCCTATATAATGGATATTAATACCTGTTCAGCTTTGTGCTTCTACATCAATGGACCCATATAGTATTTCTCTTTCCTGCCTAAACATGGGGAGTTTTTTTGCTTTGTTTTTCCTTTTTTAGCTCCTGTCTTGGTAGCTGGGTTTGAGAGGCGATTGCCGTATTGCTCTGGTCTCTCCGTTGGGTCTTGGCAGTTGCACATTTTTCTGTGCGTGAAACTGTTGGAAAACTTTTCTTTTGTAAAAGTCTTTATTTAGTACTTCTGTAATATCAACGTAAGTAGGAAGATTGAAAGTCTAATTTGATCCTAATAATTTTTAAGTAGAAAATTGTAAGGACTCACTTTCAAACCAGATGCCAAAAAATGTGACTGCTTGGCACTGATTTTATATTGAAAAATATAATATGTGAGAAAAAGAAAGAGTTGTAATAATTCACTGTTTGCTGTGGCAATCTGTTGTAGTTGAATAATTTTTCTCATGGGACAAGCAGTACGATTTCTGGGTCTGTGACCTAGTTGCTAGGTACTTGGTACGTGAACAGTGGTAATTGACTTTAACATTTATCAATTTTGTTCTTGCAATTCTTGTCTTTGAGACTGTGTTTGCTCTGATAGGGTCACATTTGCTCTAGCTGTAAATTGGTAAATCTTTATGGCCTCCAGTAATTTGTACGTGGCTCCACGCTGTTTCCGTAGAACAGACATGGGATAGTTTGGCAATTTTAATCATCTTCAGTGTAGTGTTAGGGCAGGTGGTGCTTTTTGTGTTACGTTCTACTTCCATCTTTTGTGGAAATAATGAAAAAATAGTATCAGAAAGCACACACCCCCCCCCGCTTAAGAGAAAGGTGGTTTTAATTTCTTTACAAGTTAATATTTCATTACTTGGTATCTGTCTGTACAACTATTAGTGAAATGTGCTGTAAAGATCTACCTGATGGCCTGAAGAAAGCTGTTATATGTAACCATGCATAAAGAAATGAAAAGCACCTGCCACGTCTTATGTAATGCAGGCCTGGCTTTAAACTCCAAAACAAGGAGAGCAAATGGTATTAAAGTGCTTCACTGGGACCAGCTGATAATCCAGTGCCGAATCAAATTTCCAGATTTCACTTCTCACGACAACGATATTCTAGGATTGCTTTATGCTTTTTCCATTTGGAAATAAATGTATATTTTCTTTACTGGTTTTGTTCTCAGTTTTAAATCCGTAGTGTGACTGAGTCAAACAGGGAGATTGCACCAAACATCAGAAATTTGGTATTTTCATCCTGAAAACTTAGGCACTCTGAATGCCAAGGTTGAAATTAAGTAAGTGCTTAAAAGCTTGACCCAAGGTCTGTTGGGTCAACATAAAGACTCGCATTGAATTTTAGTGGGCTTTGATCAGGCTGTAAGTAACGTACAATTTATCAAGTTATTTCCATGCTATTCTTTTTCTTTTCTGTAAGGTTCACAGAGGAAATAGGTTTTGTTAGTGACAAGAATAAATCTGAAGGATGAATGGAGGGGAAAAAGGTATGCATACGCTGAGGGCTTGCTCCTGCTTTCAGCAATGCAGGTGTGGGTCTTGGTATCTTGTAAGATCAGCTGCACCGCTGATTTTACAAGAGATCTGATGATTTACATCGGGTGCTTTTGTGAAGGGGGTCAGCCTTAGTGATGCACACCTGTGTACCTGGGACTGGGGCGGGCTGCCATTGATTGAAAGTGCAGGTATTTTTCATGTATCTGTCATTTGCTAGTGTGAAGCTGATTTGAAGAACGTTTAGAAAGAGTTTGCGATTTGGCAAGCACGTTAAAACCCAACCAAACAAATACAGAAAATACACCTTTCCAACTGCCAGTTGTCTTGCACTGTCTTTCAGTCCTTGGCTCGCACGCTGGAACCTCTTGCCAAAGTCGCGTGCAGGGGCAGGTTCTGGCGTAACCAAGAATATACAGTGGAAATCTGTCTGTATACAGGGTAAAACTAATCAAAAGAACTCCTGTCTTTTGGCTTCTATTAACCAGAGCTCCCTATGTATCTGTTGTGGAGTAGTGCTTTCATGTAGACACCATTTTTGTGCTTCAAGACTTGTCCGTGTAAATGCCTTATTTACAAAATAAACTAAGGCAACTGGTACAGAGTAAAAGCTTGAGCCAGTGGTTGGGAAAAGTGTAGAAAGTCTTATTACTCAGCAAGTTCTCGTGGATTTTGTGTCCTGTTTCAGGGTAACTCCCTATTTATTCCTGCAAATATTAATAGTAACATCATCTGTTTTTGTGGCGTTCAGGGAAGAACTACAATGGCTGGGTTAGGTGATACACGGCAGTGTGGACTGCTGGTGTATGCCCAGAGATGTCCATTTAAACCAGTACCTACGCTGCATGCAAAGTTATTTATGAAAAAGAATCCACAGTAGTGGTGTTGGCACGCAAGGGTAAGGTATCTTTCCTTTTTCCAAGCTGGCAGCCTTTAGTAACTCACTTCAAAAGTAAAACCAAGTCTTTATTCCTGGATACCATTGCCTTTCATCCCTCTGCTAATCCATAGGTTTGGGAGACTTATCCCATGACTACAACACACAAACTGCTATATGATACAGAAGAATGTAAAAAAACAAAACCAAACCAAAACCAAACAACAAAAAAAGAATTTGAAGGGCACAGTTCTATAGGTGGATTTTATTTCTGCCTTGAGATAGCTTTCTCCTCATTTTGATTGAAGAATGGAGCTGGAAAGCATCATGAAAACTTCCTTTGTCCTGCAGAGCCTGCAGCACAGATAACACCCCCTTTGATCTGAGCCCCTGTTGATGTTTAGAGCTCAGGCTGGAGAGGTGAGGTTACAAGTGAACCCATCGTTTTGGGGGAGCTGCTGGATAAGAGTATAAGCAGCAGCAGTTACTGTTCGAGAGCAATACGCTCTTTGCTTACCTTGCAGCAACTTGCTTTTATGTCCGTTTCCTGAAGTGGTTTTCCTTGTTTCTGCTGCTTTCTCATAGCTGTTTTTCCTGAGGGTTTCTTAGGTTTTGTGTTTTTGTTTGTTCTGCTTAATTATTTTTTGAGTTTGGTTTTTTGTTTTGAATGAATCACTTGGTTTCACTGGAGTTAATAACTCTTTTCTTTTTGAATAACCACAAGTGGTTAAGACCTGTCTCCTCTGGTAAGCAGCACATGCAAAACCACAGTAGCTTATGCTGCCGTTGACTTGCTTTTTCCACCGCCTCCTGGAGTCATGAACCTCCGCAGTGCTGCTCAGAGGGCTGTGTGTCACCTTTGGGGAATCACCCTCAATATTCCCTGCAGCATTTTGCCTTCTCTTGGAGGTCTCACATCAAGGTACTGACCTGATCTGACCTCTGTCACCTTCTTTGACCCAAAAGCATCACAGCCTGAGGTGGTGTTATTGCAGGAACACCTGCGACATGCATTTTTTTCCGACTGGAAAAAAAAGTTGAGGTTTTTTTCCACACTCATTCCATCTAAGCACCATATTTTCATCATTCCAGAGGTAATGATTTGAAATGACTTAATTTTGCTTCCAAGATTAGCAATCAGGATTTAACAACGACTAACTTGACAGAATTTACTGCCTCATCATTTTTTGGATTGTGGAGAAAAATAGAAGTAGTGTAAGTCCCTGTGTACTCTTAAGTAGCACAAGGCCTGTGTAAGGTCATGGCATGTTTTATCCTTGTTTGAACTTGTTAGGAAACTCATGATTTTAAAGCCCACTTAGATGTTTTTCTTATTGTTCTTGCCTCTTGATGTTTGCTAGCCAGTGGGAGATCATTATCCTTTGGGTATAATATATATGTATGTGATGCACAGTTGCAAGTCATTATTAACCCTGACAGCTTATTTACAATTCCACTTTTTGCTCAATTTTTTTTTTTCCCCTGTACTAAAAGCAAGTTAAACCAATGAGCAATGTTTGGAAGGTTTGTTTTTAAAGGCCTGTGATTTGCATATCTGATAAATTCAATGTCTTTAAAGATTTCTGGTGGATAAACATAAAATCACAGAGCAGCTTAGGCTGAAAGGTAAGTCATCTCATCTAAGCCCCTGCTCAAAGCAGTGCCTGCTTTGAAGTTAGATCCAGCTTTGGCGTTAGATCAGGTTGCTCATAGGTTGAATGGACTTTGAGGGGTTAAAACCCATTTGCTAAATGATAATACTTGAGGTTAATAATATTTCTTGAACACTTAGTACCTTGAAGTAAACCTTCTGGATGTGTCCCGTGTTTCAGTACAAGTCCATATCGTCACTAATAGGCTTTAAATAATACAGCATTTTCTCCTAACAATGGATTAGAGAGAAAGAAGGCTGCTTCTCAGTGATGAAATGACACTTATTCTTGTGCTCTTTATTCAGCTATTCCCCAGCTGCTGACAAAAGGTGCTTTCTCTGAATACAGAGCAGCAAGCCATCTCCTCTGCATTAGTAAAATACTGTAAATTCCAAATGCCTTACAAATAAGCTTGGCTGAAACATTGCATTCAGGAAAAAAGTCAAGCAAAGTTTTGTAGGAAATGATACATTTCAGAGGGTTTTTTCCATTTTTCCTTAAAAGTATGTTGTTTTGATTTTAAATTCTAGTGAAATACTGAAAACTCTTACGGAAAAATTTCCATCATTAAAGATGATACATAGGAAGAAAAATGTTTCCTGCCCTTTTATGATTTTAACCTGCGCTGCCTCAATTCCCAAGGCTAGTGTTTCTCAGTAGTCCTTGTTCCCTGAGAATTTCAACAGAGCTAATTTTTTTAATTAGCCATTTGCAAGCACATGTATGTTTGCATCAGCGAGTGCGTTTTTATCCGCTTCATGTGCGCACCTTTGAACACAAATTTTTGTGTGTCTGTATATTTAACGCGTGTTTGAAAACTCTTGCTCTTACCGGAGCTGCTTTTCGAGCGCTGGCGCCATAATTTCCTAAGGGAGATGTGCTGCGGCACTCGCTCCGATCTGATCACCGGGACGGTGATTGCGGTTAGAGATAACTGGCAATCTCTTTAATTAAAAGGCTTGCTGGAGAGCAAAGGGCGCTCTGCCAGTCACCGTAACAACTGTTGCTGCTGAGAAATTATAACTGCATGCTTTGGCACAAATGGCATGTGCCCACCCACCCCCATGCTTTCAGGTATGGGGTTTTATCTCCTCATGACTTAATTGTTTGTGTTCACAAAGGATGTGGCAATTTTTTTGTTTTTCTTTCACTGTCATGTGGTTTTCATTCTGCTGTTCCCATTGTGTCTAGGGATTTTTGAGCCTTTTGCAGCAGGCAGCGAGAATTGTTGCTTTAGTTTCTAATGCTCTGTCAGGCTTGTGGCCATAAATAATCCATGGTGGAGCAGTGATTACGCTGCATTTCCCCCGGCGCTGCAGGCTACCTTTGCACTGGACATACACCCACTGCATTGCTTTAGGCATTTGAGTGATTCTTGTTTTCAGTTTATTTTAAAAAGTTGCAAATGGACAATTTTTTAAATGGTTTGTTATTGTTATTTAAGTTGATTTAGTATTTAGACTTTTGCGTTTGTGCTTTAAAGGGACTGCAAATTAAAACCAGTTTGAGTTAGGAATGTATATTCACTACAGCTTTGGAACATGTATGGAATCTGAAGTTTATGGCTTTGAAAGCACTTGCCCTCTTTCAAATGTTTCTAATAAGACCGAGCGTGGTGATTTACACCTCTTGAGATATTGAACTGCTATCCAAGAATGTTTTTTGGCTCTTAAAGAAAGCAAGCATTGGTGGGCCTGATTTTGGGGAAAAAGAAAAAAGCCGATGTGATTTCATTGAGACTTAAGCATTACGTGTGTAAAAGAATTAATTATTTAACACTTTCTCTGCACACCACGAAAACATTTGGGATCCATCAGCTGATAGTTTCTGGAGAGGACAGAGGAGAGCAGAGCCCTTGCATGACCTGCTTTTCCTCCCGCTCCAAAAGGCGTTGCTGTACCAGGAAAAGAAAATTTGACTCCTCTCCCAAAGGCGACTCTTTGTCTCTCCGTTCCTGGACTCCGCTAGCCGATAGCGCGCAGACTCTGGGGCTGAGGCTGTGCCTGGGTTATACAGTGCGGCGTAACGCAGCTCGATCCCGCCTGGGCTCCTGGCACTACTGTATCGCAGTGCTACGAGAGAAGACATTTGGAAACAGTGAGCTGGGACTTTTTGGGTTTTTTTAGTATCTGTATATATTTTAATATAAAACAGGGTGTGTAGCTCTCAAGTGCTCAAGGGTGTGTTTCAGGCTAGATGCAAAAAATGAAGCATGGGTAGGGAACGCTAAGGGAGAGAGGGAGCAGAGTGAGATCTCCCATCGCTCGTTGGGAGAGGACTGACTTGTAAAAGGGCGTTTTGGAAGAGCTTCTAGGAATAAGAAATGGAGTCTTAACTTGGGAACCTGTAATGTGTTTCTCAAGGTGATTTTTTTTTTTTTTTTAATGTTACAATGATTTTTAAGGTGTTTTTTTCTCACATAAAATTGAGAATGTTGTGATTTTTATAATTACCTGCTCTCACCCCATCCCTGTGGGCCAGCACCGCTTCTGCCCACGCTCTCCCTGACTTTCATTAGAGGTTATCAAATTACATTTGCAAATCCCAAGATGAGTTACAAACGATGTTTGCCCATTCATTTGACAAGAACAACTGGGGAGGAGGTTCGAGTCTGTCCTGGCGAGCATGGTTCAAGTTTTAATCAGCATGGTATTTCCTCTTCCTGCGGGCCAGAAGAACACCTGTGTTTTTCTTTAAATATTACAAGGGACAGTTGATGGGCTCTGTCGTTTTGAAGGGAAAGGTATTAGAGCCCATCTGCATACATTGGCTTCAAAGGGTGTGCGCAGTGCTCTGGCTGATAATTAAAAAAAATGGGAGCGAGATGTCTTGAGGGAGCTAATAGGGCTCCAGTTGAACTGCTTGAACAAAGCAGCCATGCTGGAGAGCAGACCTCGGGGTTGATATAAAAAGGTCAGGGAGGTTTTGTGTGAGGAAGTTTTAAAGCATTTCTTAACCTTCAGGGCTAGTCTCTTGTTTTGAGGTTATCTTTTATTTCAAAGGACAAACACTATTCTTAATTTCATTCTTTGTTTCATATAAACCTATTTTAGAAAGCTGTAAAATTACATAGACTCTTTTTTCTGTCCTGGATCTTTTTTTCCATTCCTGAGAACTTTAATGGGAATTGTCACTCCCAGGGCCATTTTGCAGCTTGGCTGGTGTGTAGCAGTGCAGCGTTGCCCGGACGTCTCCGGCACCTTTACTGGCACACGTCGGGGGTTTGGCAGGTGAGCGCAAGAAAAGCGTAGCAGGCAGTGCTGTAACCACGTTCTGGAGGCAGCTCCGTGAAAGCTACAGGGCCGCAAATGCAAGCGGAGAATCTCTCTAATCTACAAAATTGGGAACTGTTTGCTCCTGCTCTCCCCCATGAATTAACTTGTTTGTGTTGTGAAAGAATTAAAATTTGAGTTGTGTGGAGAAAGACGATTACCACTTGTGGAGCACTAGAGCATTTAAAAGCTGTGGTTTTGTTCAGGGTTGCACTGAAAGCCAAACCTGTGAAATTCTCGGTAAAGGGAATGTGGGGCCCTAACTCAGGGCAAGCTGCCTGGGGGGTGCGTGGAGCCATCGGCCTGGAGAGCCGGGGCTCCTTACGAGACACCGTCCTGGGAATGATGTTTCCAAGCTCTGGGCTGCCCTTTAATCTGCCAGGTGGGCTGAAGGGAAGCCAGGAAACTGGAAGTCTTAGGAGCCACGGCTCCAAAGTGTCTGGCTTGGCTATGGTTGCAGGCTCTGGCTCCACGTCAGCTACTGATGGGGAGCCAGAGAGCCCTGCTTCCCAGCAGCCCCCCAAGGGAGCTGCGCTGGAGGGGGGGGCATGCTGGCAACTGGGAGCTGTGGGAACTGGAAGGCACGTTGCCAAAGGGCTGGGAGCTGGAAGGGCAAACTCCCCGTTAAGCTAGCAAGGCTGCTTGGTGGGGTTGTCGTCAGCAGTGAGGGTCCCATCATAACGCTGGTGGGGCTCCGCAGCAAATATTTCAGAACTGAACCATCTCCAGGTACTGTTTTGATAGTGCAGGTTTGGCATTCTCCAGTGGAAACTCACACTCTGAAAGAATTTCTGACCAGCATTTTTAAAATCCAAGGATTTTCTCCTTTTTAAACATAGATTAATTTTTTTGATTAAAGTCTTGCTTTTGTAGCAGTAAGGTCACCTGGGGTTTTTTTTTTTTTTTTTGGTTTATTTGGTTTTTTGTGTGCCTTTGTTGCTGTTTGTTATTCAGGATTTCTGGTTAGCTTTCTATATCAAATGTCCAGCGGGGGTGATCAATACATCTTTCATATGGTAGAGTATAAATTCAGTCACGTACAACATGGGGAAAATCTGGTTCCCACAGAAGTCAGTACAAATTTGAGACAAATGAACTTTACTGCAGCATGCCAGGACTAGAACTTTAGGCCCTGGTCATGTCATCAGATTGACTTATGTGGCATTGTAATGAAATTTAGTCCTTTAAAGTGTGTTGATCGGATCTTAGAGAAGATGCATCTTCAGTTGGAACGTGTATTGGAAACATTGATTGTAATCATCTGCCATTATATTAAGAAATTGCATATTACACCTGAATTGAGGAGAGCAAAACAAAAACAACAACCCCAAAACCAAAAAAACAAACCCCAAGGATCCAGGGAAAACCGCTACCTTTACAAACCTCTATAAACTCATATTCAAAGACCTCCTTACATTATTTGCAGTTATTGCATAAACATGTTGCACAACAGCTATACTGTTAGCAAAATACATAAACACATACTTACAATATTTCTCAGAGCAGATCATACCACAGGGGCTGCTAACGTTCTCTGGGACTTTGCTAACTCTTCCAGCCAGCCCGTTCACAGCTCTGAAGGGAGGAGAAAGACGAGGAGCTAGGAAACCCCCAATGTGCAGCCATGTAGAACGTGCGTGCCGTGATTTCTTGGATAGGCGGTCTTCCCAGGGTTGCAGATTTCCTTTCCCAGCATCATGATGATGATCTTAGCTTTTTTCTTCAGCTGCTGCTGTTGTGCCCCTGTCCAGCCCATCTCTCACGTTCTCATTTAGTAATATGGTCCCTCTCTTCATTTCACGCTGTTCTTTCTAGTACCCATCCTGATTTTCTCATAACCAAGCTCTAAATCGCATTTGTGTCCACCATGTAAGTTGGTGTTTCTTGATGGAAATTCGTGGTCCAGCCCAAGCTCTGTCCCCTTGAAAGAAGCTTTTTATATCTCACAGTTGGTTTTCCTAAGAACACTTTTCCTTTGCCTGCTTATTGTCCCAGGTAGATAGGAATTTTGTGCCCGATTTCTCTAAGGTAAGATTCTACCCTCTGTATTTTTTCCGTTTTGGAACATGTGGAGAACATGGAAGGAAGCAGAACGGAAAGGGGAGTGTGTGAACCAACAGGATATTGACTGGGAATTATCAGTGTGGGGAGGCAGCTGAAAAGGCAAATGACGTCCTAGGGTGTATCAGGTAACTGATATGAACAGTGGAGCTAGGGAAGTTTCAGTGTGAAAGGAAGAGGTTCTGGAAAGACCTCGTATGGAATTCTTTGCTTTATGGCTCTGAGGACCATGACTGATACGGACAGGCTCCTTGGTGAGGCTGCAGATGCGGCTTGTTCAGTCACGCCAAGTGCTTGTACAGCGAATGTTACTGCTCTGTATGAATAACGCATTTATCCTCATAAATGCCAGAAAGGCAGGGAATGTAACTGAGGCAGAGATTAATGCTGATGCAAAATTAAATTTGTCTAAACTGGCCATCAGTAAATTTAAGTTAATGTTTTCGAAGTGGAAAAGCTGTGAGGCACTGGAATAGCTTTCCAGCAGGAGCAGTTTGGGCAAGAAACTTAATTAGCTCAAAGATGGCACTCATTCAGTTCAGAAGTAGTACAGCGTGCCTGCAACAAAAGGAGACTGCACCACATCACCCTACGTGTCACTTTAAGCCACTCTTGCTGGAGGTTATCCCGCACCCCTGGAACCCCCTGGCATTCCCCGCAGCAGCCGTCGACTCCTCGGCCCGTTCTGATGCTGCTCAATGAAAGGACATTTTGTGGAGCTGATTCACTGCTGTGTTTTCACTCTTTGCTCCTTTGTATAATCCTTGCTCTTTCAAGCTAACAGCTTCCCGTCAGATGGCTTGCCAATAGCAATTGTGATCTTAATATTTCATGCCAGGTTCATCTCGCTGTCCTTGCAGGATAAATGAGGTTTATGAGTACTCCAGAGAGCGCATCTTTCCTTTTGTAAGGCCACAGTTAATTGCAATTAAACAGTCGGCCTTTGTAAAATTAATATTATTATTGCTGTGCTATGCATGCGCTATAACTTTTGGAATGGCTAACAAATGTCAAGCGAATACAAATGTAGCCCTTTGCGTACTGGGGTTTTTAATATATTTTAATCACCTGTTTGCCTTGGCAAAAACGTACATTTTAGATATTCAAATCAGTGGGAAAATAAACTAGTAACTTTGCTTTAAGTGTAATCTGACATCTGTTCCTTTCTTCTTTTCTGCTCAGCTTCCTTCGTTATGCTTTTTCACAGGTCTCTTTGTTCTCAAATATGTTAATTTCTTGGGTTGTTTATACCACATACCTAAAACATGGATTCTAAAGAGTCCTTTAAAGTTGCTCTCATTATCCCAAACCCCAATTCTACCACCGCTTGGACATGTCCAAACCGAGCTTGTGGGAGTAACCCACACAGCAGAGTTACCAACCTTGAGCGTTTCCAGGCCGGTGGAAGTTTGTGTTGTGCTTTGGATGTGACAGGGCTGACCATCCGAATGAGCTCTGCGTGCTTCTGCTTGTGAGCACAAACCGAGCAGCTGATGTTCCCAGGCTGGGCTCCCTTTTCTCAGTATCTGCTGCTACTGCTGCACGGGGCCGTGGTTGGACTGCACCAAGCAGACGCCCTTGTGATGGCGGGATCCTAATATTGAGATTAACTTCCCATAGTCATGGTCTTCAGCAGAGCCAGCGTGAGCACAGGTAGGCCATAGGAGGTAGATCTCTGTGGATTACCCTGTGGATTATTTGATCTGTTCTCTGGCACAAACAATGAGTCAGTGTGATTTTTCCTTAGTAAATACAGATACTATGTAATCTTGCTTAATGAATTGTGAGCAATTCTGCTTACTGAAAGACCTATTTGGAACAGAAGGAAATTCTTTTTATTGTTATTGCTTTAATTGCGGCGGCAGTCTCTCACCTTTGAGCAAGGGGTCTCCCAAGATACTTAAATTGTTCGTAATTATTAGCACCCTGTGTGAAACAAAGTGGGTGTTGCCGTCTTGGTCCCAAATGGCCTATTGTGTCCCGCTGAATTAGTGCCTGCTGTAGTTCCCCACGTGTGCCCCCATTGGAAATGAGCATTGCTTAGAAAGAAAAGGCCAGAAATACCCTTCTGACTGCAGGCCCTCTCATCTCAATTGTACATGTGGTTAGGTTGGAGGTCACGGATGCGTTGCAGAAGGAGCAAGGCTCTTTGCCGAGGCTGGAGATAGAAAGGATTTCAGTTCTTCTCATGACTGGTTCCTAATGTTTCACAAGTACACATTTCTTTCAAAATTTAAGAGAAGAAAAACTGTATTTTGACTCAGGAATGTAATTCCCTCTCCCCCAAAAGAGATATTTATTCAAAAGCTGGAGCACGTCCAGTTCAAATGTTGAATACTGAGCCAGTACAGAGACATATAGCACATGTTCATCACCATGCAGGTGCGAGGGGAAAGGGAGTTTAGGCTTGAGCCGTTTTGAAATATTACTTTTACCTACATGTTTGACATTTTCTAGCCCTTTTATAAGGAGTGATGGAAATATGCGTTTTTCCTCCTTTAATAAAACGAACTTCTTGCTCGTTAAAGGTGCCAGATTGACAACCGTGGAGACTGAAGTCTTCTGTTTACCCAGAGAATAAGCGCAGCATGGGAAAGCTGCAGTACAGACTTCCTTCAGGTGCTGCCTAAGCTAATGCGCCTCAGCCTTGACCTGGTGAGAAATTCATCCACTCCCATTACAGCTCTAGCTTTTGTGATCACACTTTGCAAGGGAGGAGTCAGTTCAGGCTGGTTCTAATGATGCTGTTATTCCTTTAAGAAATTTTTTGGACCTAAACAGACCACCCCACAAGCTACCTCCGGAGCGTGTGCAGTAAGCAGAATAACCTCATCATCTTCTCTTTCGCTTTGTACACACAAAACTGAACACGTCTTTGATGAACCCTGGGTGAAATTTCAGAGCTTGCCATGAAAAATACGTAGCAGGAAAAGATGACTAACTGAACACATACATTGAGAAAACCTCAAACGACTCCTCATTTTCCTCTTCTAGTCTTAATCACTGGTGTATTTGTCCTTCACAATTAGGGAATGTCTGAACATGTGTGTTTCGGGACAATAATAAATAGTGGCTTTGCATTAAGAGAGGTTTGGTCTACATATCCCAGAAAAAGTGAAGGAGAGAAACCGAAGGTTAAGTACAAAAATCATTGCGCTTCTCTTGTTTTTATGGCTAGCAAAATTCAGACAATTTAGCTTTGGAAAAATATATGACATATTACCTAATAGGTCTTCTTCAAAAACGGTTTGTAATGATTGACTAGCTTCCAAGAAGAGAAGTATACAAACACTCCAATTCAACAAATTACTTAAGGATATAAATTTATGCGGAATGGTAATACTATTGACCTCAAAAACATAACTTGCCACTTAATGTTCATGTAGACAACGTTTTCATTAGTGTCCTGTCCTATAACCCATTTTTCTTTTTTTCATATTACCAGTTCTGTGGAGAAATAAACTTTGGTAAACTCGTGATGAAACTGGTAACAGTGAGATAGTAGCACATTAAATAGCAGATTCTTTAAACACAGATTTAGATTTTAATGTAGTGCTGGAAATGATTATTTTAGTGGGTTTGCAATAAATAGCGGAATCACTAGGTGCTTTTCTTATTGGAAAACACTCTTTTCTTCTTGAAACAGACCTGCGCTGTGCTGTTGGTCTCTGCTAGCACACTTGTTCTGTTAATCTCAATGAAGCACTGTCCTACTATCTTCCCAGTAAGGAGACAACTGGACTGTAAAACCAGACCTTCTTTGCTTTATCTTAGTAAATGTTGTCTTTGAGGAAGAGCGATTAGTTCTTTAGATGTACTACAACTAGATCAGCTTTATGGGTGTAACCCCAATAGAAATGCCGTTGGGGAAAACATTTGTGCCAACGTGACCCTGAAGGACAGGAATCCTGCGTATGACCTGACACACTTTTTAGGTTTCACCAGTGGAAGGAAGTCAAGCAGGATAATTTACTTCTGTGAAAAGGTTAAAGCATCAGACTGGGACACAGAGGAGGTGGAGATAATGGCAAAGTATGAAGGTGGTTTCCTATCAAGTATTAAGCAGTTTAGGAGCAGGAAAAAAGTTTAAAAACCCCAAGATGTGTAAAGGACACTGCTAGAGGATAGTGAAGATCTGTTAGAGGAGAAAAACAGGGGAAAATGAGCCTCTTGACAGTAGTTATGTACCTGTTAATGTGGGAGCTCAGAACTAACCTGAAGTCTTTTGGGAGCTGCACCACTTGGAGTGGGCTACCATGTAGTTTTCTGTGCTCCTGTGAAAGAGGGGTAATGTCCCTTAGAGTTTCCCATCTTGGCTTGAGCCTGTAACTCTCCAACGGTGCATCTTTTCATTTGTAGCGCAGTTAGGTTTCCTTTCAGCCTGTTGATATCCTCAGACTGTAGGTGAGTAACACACTGACCTATAATCTCACCTGGGCAATTGCAATCCAGTTTCACTGAACTCAGCATAAGTCTTGATCTTTTTAAATCAAAAGAAAAGCTCTTGTTCCTATAACGTTATTTGGGGAGTTGATCTAGTGTCAAGATTTGGTGCCCGCGTGCTGTGACAGTGTGGTTGAAGAACCCTGCAAAGCCGTTCTTCGCTTGGAGTAGGTGTACTCAGAATGCTTAACTCCGGCTTTTAATGATGGAGCACTATATTGTGCTATTGGGGCAGTAATTTTCAGATAAGGTTTCCAGACATGATTTCTGTGTCAGGCTTTGCCAGTACTAACATTAAACAAGCTTAAGTATACGTCTATTTTTTTTAATATCATCTAGATATGTGGTGTTATTAACATAACTTTCAATTTACATGTCAGAGTAGAGATAAAACCCATTTGGATTAGTATCACCATGAAACTGCTGAGAAGGCGAATTTTAGGTGGGTGACTGTGTCACACTAGGGAAGGGGAAAAGCAATCACATGTAAGAGGGCTAAAACACTTCAGGGTTGTTACAGATTCCATATGGTGAGAAATCGCTTTTTTGGCAATTTTCAAAAGATAGTGATATGACTTCTTCCCTTCGTGTCTGTCACCACATCATCTAGTGTGGAGAACAGCACAGAGGAATGGAGACAGAGTTAGCATTAATTTAACTCTTCTGAATTTAGTGTGTTTGTGCAAATTGAGTTTAATATTATACTTTGAAAACTGACTTTTATTGAAATGTTTAAGTTCATTTTGGTTTGAAGGTATGTATTACATGCTTTTAAGAAACCCTTCGGTGATTACTTAGGAAAAATGTATTTCATTGTTTTATTTTTGTAAGGTTATCTTTCAGTGCGTGGTAGTCATTACTGGTTCATTTTTGTTGAAGCTCTGAAGGAATGATGCATTCATTTCTTTTCATGACACCTGGTTATTTTTTCTTCGTATTACTCTTGGAGTACAAGAAAGTAATTTGCACAGATCCACAAGTCTCTCAAATTCTTCTGCATCAAAACATTCCCCATAGAAACTATTCACGCTGCTGCTGAACCGGGAAGAAGAGGGAGGAGTTCCTTTTAATTAGAGTAGACCTGAAGCCATAAGGATTTTTGAAGTCACTTGGCTCTCTAGAGTCCGCATATTTTGGTAGAGCACTGGAAGTCCTTGTCAGTGCCTAGACTGATTTCCCGCAGGCTTGGAAGGAGCTGTGGGCAGCACCGGGGCAGCATCGAGCAGTGTGTGATATTGGACGGCACCAGTGCTGCTTTCAAATCAGCAACATGCTAACAAACAGGACCAGTAGGAACTGATTAATTACTACATATGAAGTTTACCTTCTGTGGACGGCTGTATAAGGCAGGATCGCCACTCAAGTCCCAAGTAGACCCATTTGAGAATGGGGAGGAAAGGGTG
Organism: Grus americana; assembly: GCF_028858705.1. Lineage (NCBI taxonomy): Eukaryota > Metazoa > Chordata > Aves > Gruiformes > Gruidae > Grus > Grus americana. The sequence continues at coordinate 33,564,079 of NC_072859.1, forward strand.
TCCTCCTGTGAGAAAATTTACTTCCCAGTAATTCCTACTAGTACAGCATGTACTAGTAACTATTTGTGTTTATATGGTGACACACAGAGGTGGAATTGAAACACTAATTAAGTTTGCGGATTGCCAGTGATGTGGCAATCCGGTGACTTTTACATCATACTTCATTTAATAGCGTTGTCAACAAACTGGTGTTCAATCTCAGTCATAAAGTTGCTTTGTCGGTCTTCCCTTATTCTACCCACCTTATTTTACTATGCTATAATATTTAGCTTTAGTAAGTGGTATTGGATTAAAGGTAGTCAAAAAAAGGCAAGAATATTAAAAGTTATAAAAATGGGATTGTCTGTTTCTTAATTTGTACAGAAGTAGAACATCTATTATTTCTTACACATATGTGCATCATTTTATATCACCTAAGGAGTAAAATGCAGCATCGTATTGTCCTTAACCTTCAGAAATCCCATTTTGATTCATTGGAGATAAGCATCTAAAACTCTACAGTCTGCTGTGAAATTCTTTAGAGAAAAATGTGTTTTACATAGCGTTTTTACAGTGAGGTAATAGTGACTTCTTTTTAGTATTTGGGAATATGCAGTTCAGGATCAGGCATTCAGCTTTGGCTAACTGGAGCTATTTTCTTCTCTGTGCAATACGTCGATAATTTGTACTTTGGTGCCTGAGATGATATCTACAAAAGATAACTATTAATGAAAGTATTTATTATGAATTGGAATTACTATTGCTAGTGGGTTGTAGATTTTTAGCTTTTATGCTCTTGGCTCAGTTGTCTGTGTGGTACTTTAAAATTACCTTTTTTTTTTTCCTTCATAGAATGATATTTAGTACGTATTATCTCCTCTCACTATTTATCCCCCAAGTCCTCCTTTTGCTTTATAAACAAGTGCTTACACATGTAATGGTACCTGCAACCATGAACCCACTGACCATATATATTTACATAATGTTTAATGTGGCTGTAATATTACCAGGGATCATTTTGCTGGGACTGGATAGCAACTTGACTCCTAGTTTTAGCAGTAACGTAGGCTTAGTATGCTGAAGAAGAGAAAATGAATGTCCTTCAATGTGGTTCTTTATTGTACGTCCCTAAGGAGCAAGATTTTATGTTAGCGATTCATACTGTGCAGGAGAGTACCATTTAACATAGTATAAATAATAGCACAGTAGACTTAGGATTGCCCGATTTAGCTTAAAATCGAAGTGATTGAGCATTTTCTCTGTAAGCACCGTGGGAGTTAGTGAGCCCAAGATCAATGCATAAATCGGTAGTTTATATTCTGCACCCAGGTCTGTGAGTATACTAATATCGATAAAGTTTCCTTCACTGGCACCAGTTTATTCAGCAGTGCAAAAAGTCCATTTTGTGACTTGTCCAAACATTCGACTGTTACTTGCTCTGGGCAAAGGAGTATTCAGCAAACCAGGTGGTTGTTCCGAGTGCAAGTCTAAAGGTTCCCAAGTTGCACAAACCGGTGTCCTGTCACTTACCAATTATCCTCTAGGTCAGCAGACTGATGCTCAAGAGTTTGTACAAAAACATACGAAAGAAAATTCGTAATATTTTTTGTAAAGCACTCTGCTACTTCTTACAGGAGAAATGAATATTTTAAAAATTTCCTCATACTTGTCTAGTAACTTTATTCAGATTTGTTTCCTGAAGGTAACTCCACTTTTATGCTTTATCCATTAATAGCTTCTTTCTTGTTCCTTCCTGCTCTTCCTTATACATTTTTTTGAGAATTAATCAGAATGCAGCACTCAGAATGAGCTCACTTGTGTTTTCCTTGGGAGGAAACGCGTACTGCGGAGTATGGAACAGTCTGGTTATTTGTACTCTGCATATTGACTTGTTACTGGTCTGATTATGTTGAGCACTTTCTTAGATATATTCTCCTTCTTTAGTATAGTGGAGAATTTAAGCATCTACTTAAGTACTGTGTTGAATCCATAGTGTGCTTGTTGTTAAACTTCCACGGGTCCTTATGCAGATGATATAGATAATATGAAATATATGCACAGGTGAAAAACATTGACTCAGGAATCTAAATATGCAGAGGATGCAAAGGAATGTCCTACCTTTAGGACACCAAACCCCCCATATCTTTTTTGTTATAATTTTGCTTAAGGCAACACACAGAGTAAAGGAGCTATTAGAAATATGCTGCAGTGTATGCACAGCGTGTATTTGTGTGATGCTGTGAAACACGTAAGGGCCCTGGACGTTGAGAAGACTGGAGGAAGCGAACAAAGGAAAGGACCTAAGCCTGAAGTCATAGTTCCCACCGCGCGGTCATTTACCCTGAATTGCTTCTACAGACCGTGACTGACTGTTGGGGCTGAGTCTCCCCTTGTGCGCTCGTTGCAGGAGTTCCTCTGTGCTTTTCAGCCCCCTTGGGTTTTCCTTGAGCAAGAGTCATCAGAAGTTTTTAGGATGCGGCTCATTGTTATTCGATGAAAAGATGCTGGAAACCACAAATATCCCTCCAGTATCAGACAATGCAAAGAATGGTAAAATAGAGTATTTGGCTATTTCTTATGCTTGTAAACCAGTTGCTAACTATTCCTTTGCTCGTAGATGAATCGCTTAATTTATGAAACAGGCTTTCTTGTTTTAGTAGGGGTGTAGGGAGCTCAGAAATCTTTGCACGCTGGGAGCAGTGAAGTCTCTCGAAACAAATGCGTGCAGGCGAAGTGTTTAGATACATTTTGCCTTAGAGTGACCTTGCAAAGAATTTCACACACTTTCTGAGCACTGGGTTTCTTTCCATGGGTTTACCCTTAAGTGCAAAGCCATATGTTTTAGGTAAGGTTAAGCGATCAACAGGTTGTACACTTAACCCTTAAGTACCATATCTGGGAATAGACATTTTTATTACATTGCTTCAGTATCTGTATTACTCTACTACCAAGTGAGAATTTAAAAGGTTGATACAAGTGCCTCTTCAATAGTATAGGTTTTTTTAGCTCATTGATTGATATTTATTCCAGATGTAGGTTGTGAATTATTTATTTATTTATTCAGTGTATTTCATAACTGAGAATCAGTACCCGATTCTGGAAGGTGGTCCTCCTGGGGGGGCTTGAATACATTGCAGCCTGTTGAAGTAAATGGCAAGTGAAAGTGCCTGTGATGTGTGATTAGGCCCTCGTTTCATGGGACAGATGCTATCCAGCTTTTATTTACCAGAGTTGTCTTAGCGGTTACTCTACAGCCTGCCAGCTGCTAGCAGGATGCTAGCTGAGGAGCTGTGTAGTGTCCTTAGGAAAATATGTCAATACTTCCCTGTTGCTCCTCCGACAAGGAAGTGTCAGGGTTTAGCAAACCAGTTGTAACAGCATTGAGAGCTGCCCCAAACCTCCCGACTGCTCGGCTAGGCACATCTCCCAGGTTTTCGTGGTTGTACTTCACGGACTTCAAAAAAGACAGGTCTTATCCCCACACGGTGGCTGGTGTTACCACCTCAATTAAGGTCACAGTATGCTTTGATTTCTAGCAGTACTCAGATGGAGAATATTTGTAATAAAATGTGGGAAACTTTATGGCTTTTTGTTGGGAATATGAAAGTCATGGCCTCTTCCCCTGCCTCTGAAAGAGAAGTGCCCTCTCTGTACCTTCCAAGAGTATTTTGATTTTACAACGGCTGTAAAGCAGTGGCATAAGTTGATTAATGGCAGGGCTCACCAGAACTGACATTTGGTGTTACATTTTTGAAAGACACTTCTGAAATTGAGCCGCTGATGTTATTTTACAGCCTTTTTTATGCTTTGAAATTCCTCTAGCAATACAGAATGTTATTTTTCCTTTTTATCAAAGTTTAAGGGTATTTCAGCAATTAAATTTAGTGTGCTTCAGCCAAAAAGCATACTACAGATAGCTTCTTTGACTTGATAAGTAACAATTCTTCCTATATTAGCAACAGACTAAATACTGCTTTGTTTGGCATCTTGTGAAAGTAAAATTTCAGAAGATGGGAAAAACATGGAAGATTGCTTGGGACGATTTTTAACATGTAAGTGGATGGTGAATACAAATTGTTATAGTCCTACTAAATTTAGCAGAGCTATCCCAGCATACAGTTGGTGAGGATCCGTCTTGTACTTCCAAATACATCCTGGAAGATACGTTCTGCCAAGTGCCCGCTTTTGAATTAATTGTTAATGCTGGACTTGCAGGTTTGTTGTTCGTGATCAGAAAAAGGAAAGATGGAAATGGAAAACGCTGGCAGTAGTTATCCAGTATTGCCCACAGAGCCAACCCGTGCAAGGATAAGCCTTCTCCTGGAGATGCTTCTATCTGCCGAGGTACAACGAATGTTAGCCATCCTAGGGAGATTCTGCTGTACCTGAAAGGGCTGGGCAGTTCTACACCACCATTTTTATTTTTACGTTTACTTCAGTAACATAAGATTTAGTAGAAAGCCAAGAAGACACCTCCGTATATAGGTCAGAAGCTCATCTGGATTTGTTTCATTTACTGAACCATCAGGCAGAGCGCCGCAGAGATATCAGAGAGGGATTTGGGTGGTGAGTGTCATTAAGCACTTTCTGCACCTTGCCACGTGTATTGTTTTCTAAGTTTTCTGACACTTCTTTTACTATTTTGAAAGAAATAATTTCATTTAGGGGCATGTTTGGGACGATGTGAAGAATGTGATGTTCTGTTGAATTTGACTTGCAGTGCGCTTTTTGAAGGCTGTATTAGCTATCTGGCGAAGTGATGCTTTCATTTGTCTTCCATATAATGAAATCACAAAGTGCTAAGGTAATGGGCCCGTCAGATGCTCTGTCAGGTGCTACACTGAAAGAGATGCATTGTCGGTTATTCTTTAAGCATAGTAAGACTATGTGATTATTTGGCTAATTTAGCAGTTTTCATTTAAGTTTTTAAATGTATCTTAATTTTTTTTCCTGCTGCAGTGAAAGCAGTAGGTAAGGATGGTGCTTTTCTACTTAGCATGTGACTTTCTTTTTGTATAGAAATTTTCTGCTAAATTCCTGTCAGCTTTTCCAGTTTAAATGCTATTTTCAGAGATTCTTGTGTTACGTGTGTGGCAAAAGCAGAAATTATTTTCTAGTTTTATGAGGGATTGTCTTTTTAAAAAAAGTTTTGTAAATCCTATAAAAATGAGTTTGTGTTTAGCGAGTTTGAAGCTTTCCAGGCAGTTAGCTCACCATATGGACTGATGCCTTTTGGATAATTTGGACAAAGAAAACAATATGAGACTTAAGATGCTCTCTTCTTTTTTGGGGAGTCACATGGTATTCCTGCTTTTCAGCAAACATTTAATCAGGATTTGTGAGTCTTGGGAGTTGTGTGCGTGCACAACAGCCAAATAGTCTCTGGATTTAAAACTCCCTAAATACTCATTGGCACGACAGACTGTAACTATTTAAGTGCTGCAAAACCTGAAGGTCAAAAATTGCCTTTATAAAAATCCCCAAAACACAGGTTTAAAATTCAGTGTTTGTAATGTCTGCTGGGTAAATACTACCTGTTAGGAAAGATCTCCTAATACAGCTGGGCCAGACAGGGGTTTTTTTTTGTGTCGGCCCTGAGTTCCTGGTGAGCAGTCGCCTAAGTGCTTTCCCTGCAGAGCAGCCTTGGGAAGGAGCTGACTTGGAGGAGCCACGGTTCATTGCCTGACCCTGTCTGGCTTAGACGTAAGAGGGAACAGCCCAGGAAAAGGCATTACTGCTGTCTTCTCTCTCTTCTCTTCCATCTCTCAAGAGCCTGCTCAGCTGCCTCTTACCCCTTCCCCCCCCCCATCACAATTTTTCTGTGCGGAAGATGTAAAGCTGCTTTGAACCGCAGCCAAGATCTGCATGGGGTGGGAAATCCTTTTTGCCCAGATCCGAAGTAGACAAGGGCACGGCTGATCTATGTCTAACAACTGTTGGTAGAAAGACCGTTTCTTTTCTAGCATTCTTCTCCATCAGCAGGTTCAGTATTACATTTGCTTAATCATATTGTAAAATTTAAAGACATATGAAAGGTTGAACTTATTTGAGCTCAACAAAACCACTGTAGCACTGAAAAAGGAAATTGTATTTCTTCATAGCTCCCCTGCCTTGTTCACAGAACTACAGAATCAGTTCCAGTTCTAGCATCACCTCTTCCAACTCCATTCTTTTCAGGTTATGTCCTCAGCTGTAATTGTGCATCCTCACGGGTAGCAATAGGTTTACTATTGCAAGGCTGAAGGATGAATGAAGTCAAGGTCAGCATTTGACCTGTAGGCTCTTCAGAACAGGCATGAAGCAAAGGTAAAGCACATTCCTGGGAAGTTAATGATACAGTTTTAGTTCGGAGTAGAAATTCTCTAGCTTGTTTAGTTTCTTGGAGTCCTGCAGCAATGCTCTAACACTGTATTTAAATGTGGGTTCAGTACAAAATTTCAGCATCTCAGCATGTGCTTGCTATTGTAGTACTGAGCTATAAAATCTTTTATGATCTCATTTAAAAGGCTCCATCTTATATGTAGTTCTTAAAAGCCCCTAAATTGTCTGAAAAAAGCTATTTTTAATTATTGCTTTTAATAACCATGTTATCCATGTTAAGCTCTATAGACGAAAACCTAACCTTATTGAGGAACTCCAACAAGGCAAAGATTTCACTCTGCGTTTATAAGTGTACTTTAAAAGTGTTGTTAAAGGCGAGTGGCCAAGCGAGCTATCCCTGAGTGACAGCCATGTTAGAGGTGCTGCGATGATCTTTTGGAAAGCAACTGTTGAGTCTAGTTCAGAGCTATTAGTAAATCGGAGTTCCTTCAGATGACTGATGATACATCTAAAGTAAGTTTGGGGTTGTCTTAATTCAGTGTCTTCGTTAAACAGCTCCCATGGCCACGTGGCATTGAACAGACTACCTTCTTGAGAAGGTCTGGAACTGAAGCTACCCTTCATCTTCCCTAAGTGCTCCTCTGGGTAAACGACGAGGATGTTAATGGAGTAGTACTTGAGAAAGCAGAACTGCTGCAACTTGTGCTTTTAATGTATCGTGGATAAAAACGTGCCCTTTTTGGTCAGGACTGAACATTTTCCCAAAATCAAACTTCAAAAAAGTTTAGCTGTCTAGAAAACAACATATATATGTTGTTATACAAATATAGAGAGAGACTGTTATATGTAATGTATAAAAATACATATAAGTGTTGAATAACTTCACTGAATATATGAACAATTATATCTCTGCTTTAATGGAACTTCAGTAGAAGGAATCATGAGTTCTACTTAAAAATCCCACAAGCAGAGGTTTTTATGGATGGATTTTATATTGCCTGATATATTTGATGATATAATATCAAATTGAAAGATGTCACATGTAACATTTCAGGCAGAAATGCTGACTAGTCAACAGTGAGCCACTAGAGAATGTTTTACTGTCTTGTCCACAAATTAAACAGTTTGCTCCTGTGATTTTTTTTTTTTTTAATATATATTATTTTTAAATTCAGGCTGTAGTTAGAGATTTTCCGTGATGCTGTCACCAGCACGCTTTGCGTAGGTAGACCTCTACAGAGCTCTCAATAAACAAACTGTCAGGACTGTTTGGATAAGAGCTAGGGAAAGGACAATAATAAACCAAATGTACAAGAAGGTTTGAAAAGCCAAGTTATCTCAGACTGTTTATTTTTAATGGGCTTCCACAAATAGAAGGTACTTTATTGTCTGCGATACAAATAAATATTAAGAAGTGTGCAGGTCTGTAGTCACTGCTGAACTTTGGAAGCTGAGTAATTTGCAAAATATAATGAAATATCTGATATTCCTTCAAAAGATCCTGCCTGGTGCAGGAGAAAATTACTTGTACACTCTTTTATTTAAAAGATAAATAAAGATAGGAATTCCCTGTGATTGCTTGAGAAAGTGCAGGTAAATACGATGTTGTAGAGGGGGAAAGGGGTTGTGGCATCTGCAGCTGCCCTTTTTTAAAATGAGGTGAAGTCCGCTCTTAACTCAAAGGTTGTCAGGTCTGTTTTTTATCATTTCCCTGCATAGACTAAATAGCACGAAATCCAGAATGAATGCCACGTTAATCAAAAGAAACAGTAAGATGTTTGCCATGTTATTAAAACCAGGCTTTCCTGTTGTGACAAATCACCTGTATTCCCCGATCCGAGGCCTGAAGTCCTGCCGCTTCCACGAGCCCCGAGCTGCAGATGTGGGCTGGAAATCTCCACGACACCTTTTGCGGATTGAGGCTCGCCGTTTCAGAGCGGCTTTGCAGACCATCTCAAGAAGATGTGTTTTAAAACTCCAGCCTCTGCCCTTGGCAATGACCCCTCTGGAGTTGACCCTTAGGACTCGGTCCCGTAGCGGTCGCCTGCTGCCTGCATTTTGTGTGGGTTGTCTTGTATCCCTGTCTTCTCCATAACATACGGTGGAGATTTTTGGTAGCTGAGTTAGGAATGAACTTAGCTGGACCAAGTCTGATACACACAATACAACTCCTGGGTGACTTCTGTTTGAATTTGACTGTATTATTTTTCTATTCTTTGGTTGCGTGTGAACGAGGGACTTAGAGCTGTGTTGGGGGTAGTGCAGATACACAAGTACTTGCCTGTTACTTTCATTTTTCTTTTTGAGAGAGCCTCAAATAGCCACACGTGAGGTGCTTCTTTTTGTTGTTAAGATGTCTGATTTCTTCTTGAGGAGGAGTGTGGTCTTGGGGAGCACAAGGGGAAATTACAGGGACTGGATCTGGTGGACATGGCCCGGGTGTTCATCACACAAAACCAGCTAATGAATCTGAGTATTCCTCAAGTGCAGAAGTTTATGTCCAAAATTAAACCCTTTCAGAGTAGCTGTTTTGCTGCTAGACCTTTACCTGGCATCTCCCCGGTCTGCTCCCCGTTCCCTCTGTCTTGCTTCTCTCCATTCCCGTTTGTTCCTCTACCGTTTCTCGGCCATAGCTAGAAAGGAAGCAAGTGGGATACAGCTACAATAACAAATCACTTGTGGAGTTTGAGGTCTGGAGCTGAACTTGGATCGCTCAGTTTTTTCTTTGAGCAAAGTACGTGGCTGAGAATTGGCATATAGTAGATTTTTTTGAGAAGTAAAGCATTTAGTGTGGAGCAGATGGAAAATTTATAAATAATCGTTAAAACATTGGAAAAAAGATTCACTTTGTGTCAAAGTATTTTATTAGAGAAAAACAAACCATCTTGCTTGGTTTCAACTGTTTTAAGTTTTCAATTGTATTCAGCAACAATTTGAAATGAAAGGTCATTTCAAATTAAATAATTGCTCTTTCCCTGAAGTCATTTAAAGAGGATTCAGAATGGTATGAAGCTTTTGTTTTTACATAAACAATTCATTAAGATCAACATGAACCTGCAAAAAATTGTGTCATCAATCAACATGTGTTTTTGCTTTAAAAAAAAAAAAAAAAAGCCTGTTCTAACCAAGAGATCTGGGTTGATTATTTTGCACCAGCGCAGATTTATGGGTGGCTGTAAATCAGCTGCCCCCTCCCAAGTTGTAAAGTAGTGATAATACTGCTCTTGTTCAAATTTTTTATTTAGATAGTAAACCCTGTTGAGGGGGGGGGTATATATGAGAGGCCATGCCGAAGTCTGCTCGGGCAGGTATCGGACATGGATGATGTAAGAAAGTAATGCAGTTTAGTTCCCTTTGGAGATGGCGTAACGTGGAGATGTCTGCCATAATCCGAAAGAGGGCTTTTGTAGATTTTTAGCCTTATTTAATGAAAACAGCGCAAATGGTGAGAAATGCGGTATCTTTTGATTCATTGCCTGTGCAGCCTTCTGCTGGGAATTAATTAATAACTCTTGTAGGTTATTCTTCTAGGTCTTAAGTAGCAGGATATTATCTAGTCTGTCTCGGGACTTCACCTCCTCGGAGTGGTAGCCAGGATGTCTGAGAGGGTTTTGAGGGCTTTTTCCCCCCTTGCAGCCCATCTGGTCCCTTGAGGAGCTGTACCGGGAGTGGGTTAGTCTTTGAAGTTTGTTTGGAGTCCTGTCTAGACTCCCCAAAAAATTCCCTCCTCCCTAGCTTTGCTTTTGTAATTTTTTTAAAACTTTTGTCTGTGAAAAAATCTTTTCTCATGCCAGGACCAGCTAAACTTGTCTGAAAGCTGTGTGGTTACATCGGAGAGGTACCGGACTCATTTTAGGTGACTAAAGCTTTTGAAATTCATGTGGTGGCTCCTAAACTGCTTTCTCCCTCAAAGTTTCATATACCCACCCTGAATGACTTTCTTTGCAGGCAGAAATAAAATCACTGTATCAAGGCAATCTGTTATATTTGGATGGCATATCCAAGTTAGTAATCTGTCAGAGAAACACCACATTTTAATCTATATAGTTTTGCTTATTTTTATTTTGGGTAACGCTCATGGTTAATCTAATGCACAGATGCTGTGGGAAGATATGCTTTACTGCTTGAAAAATGTGCATAGTAACACACTATACATTTTTTTCTCAGTCATTGCTCATTTTTGTAGCATTTGTTCACATAGCCAAAGAGATTTTGGCTTTTTTTTATAATAATGAACTGGAGATTTCAGAGGCAAGTATAGTATTTTCTTTTATTGATGACTACTCTTGATTTTCCTTTTAATGTTTTTTACCTTTTATGTGCAGTCACTATGTCCTTGAGGTTAATGTTTCTAGTGTTTATTCTAGATTTATGTTTAATCCTAGTTTCAAATAATCCTAAAAATTATGAATACATTTCTTTCAACCAGGTTTTCATTGCTAGGAAACACTGTGCTTATTGGAGCTGATCTACAAAATAACACTCATTGTTCCAGTGCCTGTCTTCTTTTAAAAGAAGAGACTTTGTTAAGAAGCTGTGCGGGTTTTGCACACTTAAAGAAATGCAGAAACCATGAGGGATTGTGGTATAGCTTTTTATCAGACTGAGACAGATATTCCCAGAAGCTCTCTTTTACTCCTAGGATGTGCAGAAATCATGGTAAATTTTTGAAGTGAATTCTGTTTTATATCAAAAAAAAAAAAAGCTGTGAACTTCTCCTGACCCTTCACATAGACCATACTTGAAACTGGCACAAATTTCATCTCATAAATCTCGTAAGAGAGTAAAATGTCTTTACTTTTCCCCTCCCCTCCCCTTCTTCTCCCCAGCCAAAACTTGTCACAGGTCCAAGGACAATGTTACTTGAGTCGAACATATGCACCAGGTTAGGGGACAGAGGATCCTGGAAGCCAAAAGCACGTACAAGACCATTAGCAGCTCAGCATTAGTTTTAGTTTCATGTGCAAAGGTCTAAAAGGCAGCAAAAGAATTGATTCTCATCTCTACTAGTAAAGTAGAATCAACAATTATGTGATCACCTCTATGCCTACGTTATTTGGAGAGTAAAAAGTACTTTGTGGGGCTCTCCTTTGGTGGAAACCTGATGGACGCTCCTATCCTGGCCAAAGCCAAATGGTAGGAAAGGAGTTTGTCTGCAGTGCGACTCGGGGAACTTTTTGAGAGTGTTTTGTACCTGAGCTCTCTCCCCTTCCTGGGAATGTAATACTGCCTGGGAATAAAACTCTGTTTAAGGTTTTTCAAAATTTCTCCTTCAATGAAACTAGGTTTATTTTCCCCAGCTGACTTCTTTTCTCCAGCTGCTCACTCACGCAGGTTTCCCAGGTGGCAAAAGCTTACTCTCCATTGAATCTCTAAGGTCAGAATAAAAATAAGGCTACTTTTTAGTTTGGTAGATGGTAATTGGAGAATTATGCAGATGTATCTAAACCTTGCCAATGAAAAGCATTTCTAGTTACTTAGCTTTAGAAAGGCATTTTTCGTCATGAACAATGGCATAGGTGGGGCTGACGTATCGCATGCCAAGTGTGAAATAAGTTTTGCTGGAGGGAAAAATCTACTCGGTCTCCTAAACGTGGGGCTCCCGTTGCAGCTCAGGCAGGCTGTTTGCCTCTGTAGATCGGATGAGAGATGGGGTGAACTCAGGGGAGGAAGTTTTTACAGCCAGATATGTCAGAGCGATTGTCACCCTGAATAGCAGGAATTTCCCCATTCCTTCCCATATTTCCAGGTACCTCTTTCCTTGGTGACACCAGTGGGCTCTCTTTTTGTATCTTTACAGGGGAAAGTACACAGAGTCATGTTTTACAGCAAAAAAAACAGTCCGAAGAGCTCTCTGGGGGCAGACCAGCTGGGCTGGGGCTTACGCCTCGTGAAGAAACTCCTTTTAGTGCTGAAAGATGTAGGGAAAAAGGGAGCCTGGCAAAACCACAACAGGACGGTAGAAGGGAAGAGAAAGTGTTGGATAAATCCCTACACATAAGGATAAATAATTCAAACTTTTTTTTTTTTTTACAAAGTAGGACCATTTAAATGAGTGTATTTCCTTCCTGAAAAATTTAAAAATTTAAATTTATGAAAAAGATTGATTTGGTTTATATTTTTTTTAAAGTCATATAGTAATAGTAGGATGCATTCTTAGTTAAACCAACTCACTTATGCCTTGCTCTTGGGTAAAATAGAGAGCTTATATATGTTCTATTTGTCTGTCGTTTGTAAGTCAGAGGCAAGCAATTGTAATTCTTGGTGCATACATAGCATGTATTTTCCTTAGGATAGTTTTCTGAATCCCTTATAAAAGGATGTTGGCGAGGTAAAATGAGGGGTCCAGCTTTAGCCTCAACTTTCACAGAAGAGGGATTTGGCCTCCTGGTTTATTGCCGATGTTTAGTTCGATGTCTCAGCTTGCAGCATGCTGACTGGGAAAGGACGAGATCTTCCTGCGCGGGCTGTTGATTCAGGGAGTAGCGGCTTGGTAACCTGCTTGCAGCATTCTGCTGATCTAGTGTTACAGTAATTAAACACAAAGGGTTCGGGATAGCAAACATATGGACTGAAATCTTCCCTGGGTGTCAAATGCAATCTGTCTTACATCAATCGCTCTGGGCTGTTTCAGTCATGTGATGTCATAACCCCGATGACATGATCTGGTGTGACAGCCAACCTGATTGAGGCACATGCTAGAGAAAGAAGTTTGGGGGGGGAGGTGGATGGATCGCTTCCCCCCCCCAGCTGGACTGTGCATGGAAAAGTTTTGGCCAGCTTTTTCTGTTGAAAGCTGTGTGGGATCTTAGCCCTGGAGCTCTCTGGAAGCTGATGTTCTGACACGTTGCCAGAGCAACGTTGCTCACTGCAATGTATTTTTGGACATATTTTCATCTCAAAAAACAGTACTTCTGGAAGAGATATGTGGGATGGGGATAACTTTTTTGCATGAACACGCAGCAAAAATCTGTTGTTAGTGCCTTTGCCTAGGAACTTGCCGTTTTGTGCGATGCCTGAGATACAACAAACTGAAATCTTGACCGCTGCTTTGTGAAAGTGTTAGAGGATTAAGAACAAACGACAGCAGAAGTGTCACGTTGCTCATGGACCTGCCTTTCACACATACTTTGCTGCTGCTACCTGTGTAAGCAAAGTAAAATGATGCGTAGAAGTTAGAAATTATAGAAGAGGGTAGGTGGGAAGGAGCTGCTGGAGGTCGGCTCATCCAACCTCCTGACAAGCCAGGGCTAACTTCAAACTGGTCTCAAGTTGCTCAGGACCTTGTCCAGTCTGATGTTGAAAGTATCCAAAGGCGGAGGTGCACCAGCATCTCTGGGCCCCTGTTCAGGGCTGAGCCATTCTCATCAGGGATTTTATTTCCAACTGGCATGACTCTTTCTGCAACTTGTGGGAGTCATCTCCTGTCCTTTTGCAGTTGCGCTTCCAAGAGGAGCCTGGCTCTGTCTCCTCTGCTCTGTGATCTCTCCTGCGCTTTCTCTTCTCCAGGTGACACAAGTCCACATCCCTGGGACTCCCCTCCTACATCACGGAACTCCATCCTCTGACCACCTAGGCTGCTAAACCCTCTCCCGTCTGCTGTTCTCTCTCACGTGAAAGGTGTGTGGGAAGGCAAAACGGGGCTCCAGATGTGGAGCCTCACAGGTCCCAAGTCACAGGGAACAATGGCCTCCTGTAGCCAGCTGGCTAATAGCCCGCTGCTAATGGCAGTCCCGTAGGTGAGTGGCCTGCAAGGATGTGCTGCTGCCATGTGCTCAGCTGGTTGTCTGGGTCCGGGTGAGAAAAAAAATTATCAGCTTGTTTAGCTGGCAAGGAAAAACAGCTTTAGGGTTCAAGTGCTGGACTACAGCTACAAGGACATAATATCATTCCTCATGGGAAACTGGACGTTATATGACCTGGGTAAAATGTTGAATTTTCCTGTGCTCCTCTCGCGCATCTGCAAAACTGATGATAACACTTCATTCCTTTTTTTTGTACCGCCCGTTAAACTACAAGCCTGTGAGATTGGGAACTGTCTCTTAATATGTTTAGACAGTACCCAGGGCTTCACTGGGGATCTTCAGGTATGACTCTGATCTGAAATGACAGCATGGAAGAGACCGCAAGACAAAAAGCTGTGCAAATATTTCTAAAATGATCTGAAAATACCCTGATTTTTTTAGCAAAGTAAAAGTCAAATGCCTTAACCGCATACCTTCTAACTGAAACAAGCAATTGGTCCAGCTATGTACATTTAAAGCTTTTTTTAATATGGGCGGATCTATGAATTTTCATCTCTTTACTAACTGTTAGGAATGTTTTAGCCCTTCTTACTTCCCCTTTCAATTTTCTAAGGAAAATGAGTTGGAAGCTAGTGTTTAGGCAAGGAAGGGAAAAGATGCAGTCAGCTTCAGGTTATTATGAATACAATAGTACGGAACTGGTTTTCCTTTATATAGGGAACTGCTAATTGGATGTTAGAGGCTGTTAACTTTATAGTCTTGTAAAACTGCAATGACTGAAGCTGACACTTGTATAAAGTCTCTGGGGAGAAAAGAAAGTTTTCATGTCACTAAGGAAAAGGTTAGGAAACAAACTGAAAGAACAGTTGTTTTGGTGTTTGTGCTTCAGTAATTTCCAGTTCTGGAATTTAAACAAGATTTCAGACATCCTCATGGTGTTTGCAAAATAGTTGTAAGTGTTCATGCTGAAAACAGTGGAACAAATTTTAAAATGGCGTAGATTTAATTTGCATATGGCCAGAGCCTATATCTAAGTTCCCATTCCCTCTCTTGTTTTCAGACTGAGCAAGTTGAAATACATTTCCCACAAGTTTGTACCAGTGGAACGCAGGTGGCTGCACAATCCAGTGTTTGTGTCTTGCACACAAAACCAGATTAATTTCTTTCATCTACAAAACACAGTGTGTACTGGTGTGAAAAGCAAACCAGAAATATTTACTGTAGATGTTTTCCAGAAGAAGCTAGCTCTATGGGTGTCTGTCTGCAGCACCTATTTTGGTCGTTAGTTGAATCCCAGTGAACCATCATTCCCAGGAGAGCGCATGGTGGAAGTTCTGCTTGGAGGTGCTGTTCCCCATCCTGCCTGGGTCCAAGTGATAACGTAAAATACAGCGTCAATATTTTCTACCATCAGAGGCGAAAAGAACCTGCTGTTTTAAATATAGGCCACTCGTAGTTTGTACCTTTTTTCTGGCATAAATAACAGAAGTGACAGTGAAAGGGTCTTTAGGATTTTTAGAAATCAAATCCCTCCGAGAGAAAAATGCATCATTTCCTTAACTTTTAAGATGTGTTAAGAGTGTATAAATCTGTGTATTGGGCCTTGAGGGACTGCACTCCTAGACTTCTGCAGGTGCACACAGTAGTAAAAGCCATAAAACACGCTAAGTGGTCGGTACGCTTTTGTTTCACTTGAATCAATTACTGTGTTTTCATGTATGGAAACTGCCGTGCCAAAGATGACCTAGTTCCTTTTAAATGATATAACAAAGTGCAGTGTTTCTGAAGGCTGCATGCGAAAAACTCAATGTGGTGAGGTTAGAATAATCGGGCATTTCTAGGTGCCTGATTTAACCTTCAGGTTTTTCTGAGATAGCCCCTGAAGGCATCAGTTTTATAAATAAAGCCTCGTTGTTAGAGGTATTGCGTACTTCCCTCCCTCTCCGCTTACTGAGGTGCTGTGAAAGAGACATGGTCAGCTGCGGTTTTAAATGGAGTGCCTGATCCTTTGCAGCAGCACGTGGCGATTTATGGTCTTGAAGTGACACGGTCAAGTGTCTTGAGCTCAGAAAGAAAGAGAGTGCCGTTAGAAAATGAGCGTGAGGTGACGAGTGTTCTCCGGATGACACATACCTCTGTGTTCCCTTCTATCAGTCCCTTTGTATTTGAGAAATTAGAAACAACTAACTGATGCTTTGTATGGTGGAAAAGTGGTTTTGTACACATTTGGGGGGGGACCCCCCCAAACCATGTCCTGCTTCTGGGCAGTGCACATCCTGGATTCTGGTTCAGCTATAAACCCTCCACTATGTAGCTATGGAGAAATGATGTCAGCAGCAGAAGCATAACTACGAATACAACTCCAGATTTATCATGGTTATAAGGAAGGGTCTTTCCAGCACCCCACATCTGTCTGGCACAAGAAGGCTGGCCGGCTGTGCGTGCAAGAGCCGGTGGTGGTCCAGGCTGAGAGGATGGGAGAGGAAGATCATCACCCAGCCGATGCTGACACACTTGTTCCTAGCAAAATCCCCTCCGGCACGGGAGGGAGGGATGAGGTTTCCTGGCCAAGCTGGAGGTGAAAGTGCTCTTTTTCCCCATTCCCCGCTATCAGGTTATCCAAATTCTGCAAGGATCCAAATGGGACTGTGAATTAGGCTCTGCATAACTTAGATTAATAGAGGCAGGCTGCCTGCAGCAGAAGATGGAGACAGTGCCTTGGCTAGCTCCGGAGGGGTCAGGCAGTCTTGGTCATGCAGAGTTCTCCGAGTCTCCCGAGCTCTGAAAAACCTCTGTAGCTGAAGGAGATTTTCTTTCCATCAGTTATGCAGGCAACAGTAATCTTCTCATCAGTTATGTAGCCTTCAGACCTCCTTCCCCATCCCTCAAAGCCTCACCGTGGTCCTCCTGCTTCAGAAGTGCCACTCCCTGGATGCATGCCAGATGTCTTGGAAGAAGTAGGGGGTAAAGCGCCGTAAATTATGCCGGTATTATTCTTAGTCATTGAAGGAAATGAGTGATTAAGTGTACATGGGACTCACGAGTGTCCAACATATTATCAGTGCTGGTATTTAAACTATGTACAGCGTATCAGAGAGAAGTCAAAGTATTTCCTTATATCTGTGTCTGCCTTTCTTCTTGACTTTGATACAAAGATAAAGCCTGTGCTCTAATGAATCACTATTGTGGGAGATAGTAAGATTGATTAGGCCTATTACTGAGTGAATAGGTCAGATACTTGCAGTACAAAGCTAAATTTCAACTTTGATAGCTCTCAGGCTATGCTTTTATGTTCCCCCTCTGCCCCCCTCCCCAAAATATAGCTTTTATATCTACAAAGAGATGTTGAACTTCTTAAGAAAAGTCTGTTTGCAAAATCAAGACGGACTAAATAAAACAGTGACTGCGCTGATGGTTTACCTACTAATCTTCACAGCTTTTGTAATTACATTTAGTCTACTTTTGAAAGTCAGCTAGCTTACCAAGGTGATGAGCATCTTACATAGATCTCCTTTTAATTGTGGAATTAAACAAGAATATAGAGGAAATATTTAACTCAAACATTAACCAGAGATAATTGTGGTGTTTAAATAACTTGAAGATGTCTGCAGTTGTATTTTTAAGGTTGTTTCTTAAAGGGCTGCTCACTTTTGAAAGCGTTAGGGCTGCACTGTGACGAGCTGCTCTGAAAACACTGAGGGGACAGCCGGGAGGGCGTGAGTAGCCTTCTGCACTGGAGCTGTTTGTCCCCCGAGGGTCAGATCTTGCAGGAGTTAACCCCATCACACAAGGTTAGACCCTCGGTAGGCTGCACACCCACCTAATTATGACACCCTTGATCTTTGCATTGCTGAAAAGGACAGTTACCCAGTTTTCAGTATGTCCCTGTGCAGGAACATTTAGCTGGCACCTACCTTGGAAATATTTTCTTACTTGTCTTTCAGGGGCAGAAGTTTTACTGGGGAGGGTCTGAGGACACCAGGCTTTGAGCACTGCATGAGTGTTGCCACCAGTGCGTTCCTGCCCTCCTCTTCCCTGCCATTCAGACTGAGGCCATATCCATTGGTTTTTAAAATCCTTACGTATGGACTCTTTAAAAATAAAATTAGGAGGACCTGTTTAAGGATGGAAAAATTACCCTTTCAGGACAATCCTGCAAGTCTTGGGCAGTAAAGTGAGTAGATAATTAGTGGACTCTATTAAGGAATTAATGTGTTTGGTGGAGATCAGAGTTCCTGAGCATTCCCTCAGGACTTCTGTCAATAGATATGTGTCTTGTTCAATTCAGTACAAACTGTTTATGGTGTAGCCCGGCGGCTTACCAAGTGATTTTTAGCTGACTTTAAGGTTTGTGTCCCACTCCAACTGACTTCACAATTCCAAATACAGGTTTGGAGATTTCGTAAGTTGTTGACCAGTGCTTCACTGAGAGCCAGCAGAAGCCCACTTTCAGCACTGTCCGGATGGTATCTTTGGGCTTGCTTTTATAGGTTTTCCAACACTGAGTATATTGAACTGGTTTGTGATTCCTCAAGACGTACCCTGTGGTGCCAACATGTCTTGCAGGAATAGTTGTCCTTGATGCAACTGCTTTGGCTAAATCTCAGACTACAGTTCTCCTGAAACTTTAAAAGCACTGTCAGAATTTACAAGAACCTTTACTTTGATTCTTAGCAACTGAATGGCAGCACCTCTTATCAGCAAATGGTTCTTGTAGTACACAGGGAGACTACGAGCTGAATTCAGGAGCCACATCGCTGTTTGATGAAGAGGATCCAAGAAAGTCTATTGAAAGGTAGCAAGCAGTCCACAAGCTAACAAGGTTTGGAATCCACAGCTTTCAATGTCTGTATTCAGTGATGGGAAACGCCTTCTGTGGACCAGCATGGCTGGTAAAGTAATTTTCCTTATTACCAGTGAGAATAATTTACTGCTGTGCTGCTTATTATCATATTGTGGAATATGAGGGCAAGTGCTCTGCTGTCCCTAAAATGTAACGGGATTTCAGAACATTTCTGTGTAAATGGAGTTGAGTTTACATGGCACAGATGGTGATAATTAAAGTACTTTGAGCAAGTCTCATTTTTGTTAACTCTGAAGGCTACTGTGGTAATGATAGAGTTCCCTTTGTAATACCTGTTTTGGCAGTTCTGGGAATGCCTTCGTAGCTTGCTTTGGCATACTTTGGTCTTTTGTGGTTTTGTTAGCTTTCCATCTCATGTGCCTATATCTGAAAGATGCGTAGTTGTTTATCTTGATGATCAGGGAATATCAAATCTGCTGACATATAAATAAAGGAAGCTATTATTTGTAGAGCTGTTGTGGTCGGTGATCTACAAATTATTATGCAGTTAGCATCTTTGCTGTTGTATTTCAATGCTGCGTTCTTCACTTCTTTTGAAAACTAGATTTATGTGATTTTAATATTTCCTATACATACATAAAAAAAAAGCAGTAGTGAAAAGTAATCAAATTATGCAATTAAAAAAAACATTTCACAACTGATCAGATCTCTAACCTAATACTATCTTGGAGCTGTCCTCACAAAAAAAATGTTACCTGTGAATATGGTATCTGTGAACATATATATCATTCTGCTGTGCAGCAGTCGTCGTTTGGGTAGCTTTCTCCGACCCTGAACCCCAGCCAGCCTTCCTGGAGCGGTGGCTGCAACCACCGAAAGGCTGTGGCTCTCCCTGGCTTCTCTGGAGAGATGCATGGCAGAGGGAATTTACTCTGACAGAATTTACTGAGAGTTGCTTTTTGGTGTCCTACAGCAATCTTTGAAAGCATGGAGACAGATGGAAACGGATGAGAAATGCTCAAGTCGCTGTTGAGATTAGGCATTACTTTTAGCCATTGTAGAGTAAGAACCTACCTGCTGAATTGCACTGCCAAAGCCAAGTTTTGTAACCAGCTCCTCATTTTTTCCCTTTCATCCATTATCTTCACCTCGGGGAGACACGTAGGTAAATGTTACTGATGTGAATCAAGTTTGTAGGGCCAGGTCCATAGACCTATGTTTGTGTTGCTCTTAGATTGCAGTTCCATTTCACGGGGCAGCGTTAAATACGACGCTGTTGCAACATGTTAAATTGCTTTAAATATAATCAACCTTCACATCATGCTCTGGGTTGATCATTGCCATATTTGTAAAAGTAAGGCTGAAGACATTTTCTTGGCATGTTCCAAGCTACGTTATACAACCCGTAATGCAATCGCGTATTGGAAGGGCTTTAGTACTTTTAGGGAAATGATTTCGGGCCTGGGAGCCTCAGCGTGGAGATGCTGTCACGCAGAACACTGAAATCAGCAATGATGTAAAGGCTTTTAAACCAAGCTCATGCCGTAATTTTAACTTTGTTGAACTAGATTTAGACAATTTTACTTCTAAGATCTTTGAGGTTACATTCTAATTATTTCCAATGCCCCGTGTGAGACAACGGGGATAACACTAAGTGGTCGTAGTTTACTTTTGCTGTTAAACTCTGCATTTAAAGAGAGCTCACAGGTATACGTTTGTTTTCCTTGACACTTGGCGTAGCCAGAAATGCAGAGTCTTAATAAAGACAGGATGGCTGAGGTGGCTGTTAACTGGAGAGGTTTCTATATTTGTTTTCCATACATCCCTAGCAGATTCTGCAAAGGGAGAGCTCCAGCTGGCTTGCAAAGTTCGAGCCGTAAAAGAGAAGCTCTGAAGTGGTACTTATCATGTAAACCTCAAATCTCATTTGTCAGCTCAGGTTTTTAAACACGTTATCAACATTGAACTGTGAGCAAGAGATTTCTAGGTAAAATTCTAGCTTTCTTCAGATTTTATTGTACAATAAATATTTCAAAAAATCATTCCACTGAGCTGAACAGCAACTTTTCAAATCTCTGCACTGTTGAGCACCACCAATATGTATTTATAAAACTTCACGTAGATTTGAACAATGAAGTCGGTCATTCTGTGAGCAGCTTCTGAAATACCATTGTTCCCAACCATGACATTATTTTGTAGGTAGCTATCACGTTTCAAAGTTACTAAACGTTATTCAGCCCTCCTCTTACCTCCCCCCTTGAAATTCTCTCGGCGAGCATGTGCCACTTTGCAGTCCCACTTGATTAAACTCTGTTGAGAAATGTGTAGGTGAATGATCTTTTTGTATTCTTGCCCACTGCCATGCAGTATTTGAGAAACTAGGAATGAAGGCTGATATTGCCCCAGCAGGTTGTTGTTAACTCTCTGAATTCCTGGGTTATAACAACATGAGTTCAGCGTATCCTTTTGTGTTTGCTTCTCTACAAAACATTGTGACGGAGTCTCTTCTCTGCTAGGGTGAGAGGGCAGTTCTGTAGGAAAATTTATTCTGGCTGCTTGGACTTCAGCCACTTGGGCAGGAGAGTTTCAGATTCCAACCAGTTTAATAATTTTTTGGTTTTTTTCCTCCTGAAACACAGAGCAAAGGGACGGGGCGTTAGAGTGCAGCCTCTCGATAAGGTTTCAGGCCTTGATTTGGGAATTGTGTTAGCAGGTAGGTGATGAGCGCAGGGGTTTGTAACGCAGGACGTCACAAAGATTCCCCAACTAGATTAGAAAGGAGGGAAGGAAAAAGCAGATTACACTGTAGTCTTTCTAAAGCCTTTAGAAATGCCTAAAAGCGATACATATAAACTATCTGTAAGATATCATGCAACTGGCTGCAGAAAACATCTTTTCCTCTTTTTCCTTAAAATCACTTAAGAGACTGGTCTGGAAGCCCTGAGAAACTCATTTGACTGGAGAAAGTAAAAAAAAAAAACCAAAAACCCCAAATCAACACCTATCACTCAGCCTCAAGTACACGCAGCTTGCCTAAACAGCAAGGACTCGGAGAGAGGGAAGGAATGTATTATCTCAAAGTACATTTGTAATTATTACAATTCAGCCTTTGCTAATAGTTACCACACAATGTCGTTTCAGATGCCACGTTCTCCCCTCCAAGTTTAGAATGGCAAATAGCTCTGTGGGAAACGCTGACTCCCTTGAAGTGGGCGGTATTGGATGGTAACGGGAAAAACCAAGAAAAGAGAAGAACGTTTTAACGTAGTCCAAGGGAATGATGGGTGAAACTGAGAAATGGAAAATACAGAGCAAACGGCAGGAATGAAGTCCTTATTGCAGAACATTTTAGCCTCGAGGATTAACTATGAAAGCAAGTGGTGGGAATTCTGGTGCTTGGGTCAGCTGCGGTACCATGAAATAAGGTTTTAGAGAGTGCAATAGGGAATAATATCGCAGAGGTAAGAGACAAGAGTAGATGAAAATGTTAATGCGATTTCCCATCATGGAGGGGAAAGTTACACTCAGAATGCTCTGTTGAAGTCCCAACATGATTTAACTTCATGAGTGTTGCCAGGTTAACTTGGCAGTTGTTGATTAAACAAAATAAAAAGCATTCTTCTGGCCCAGTCTGACCATGTCACAATTTTGGGGGCTTTTTATAAGCTGTTAAATGAGATGCAGACACACTGTGTCTAGTATCTACAGATAGGCTGATCTGAAAGCCTTGGAGACCCCGAGGGTCTGACCTACGTTATTGGTACTGTCGGTACACCAGGCTCATATGTCTTTCAAGCTTTTTGACAATTTTAAGGGCAGCCAGCCTAGCCCAAATAGTTAATATCTCTCTCTGTCTCTCTTTTTCTCTCTCTTCCCCCTGCCTAAGATTCAAAGAGAAGGGAGAGCGCCAAGGAAAAATTTATTAGAGCACAGCATGCCCGTTTCTTTTTTTAAGTTAAATAAAAGAGTGTTGGATTTAGTTAAAATATGTTTTTGTTAAAATGGAAAGGAATTTAACCTCTTACTTTCCAACAGTGAAGAGGGAAGAATCTACACAATGCCTGTGCCAACAATAGCCAATTTGTTGGTTTTAGGTTAAAAAACGCACATTGTCATCTGAAGGTAGAGTGGCTTCACCCTGAGAATCGCCATTCAAAAGGAGATGAGCTCCTTAGCCAGCAAAAAAAAAAAAAAAAAAAAAAATCATCAAAGACACTGGGAGCCAAACTGTGGAGCATCGAAACCCATGTGGGGTGTGGGGGCCAGAGAGCCTCCTGACCTGCAGATGAAAGGCTGATTGAATGCTTTCTCCATGCCCCCTTGGGAAATCAAAAGTCAGCACCTACACCATGACTCCTCCAAAAACATCAGTAAGAAAGCATGATGCACGCTCTGTTCCTCCCCCATTTTTTTGTGGAACAGCATGTCCGTTGTAGGGAAATGAAACAAATATCCATCACTAAATCTGCATCCCGTTGTTGTTCTACCTGTTTCCTTTGATCAAAGCGTTTGATTGTATATGCCTCTATGGTTTTCCATCCAAAGATGACACCAAGGCACATTTTTCATCATTCCTCTCTTTACTGTGAGACAGGACAAGCGTATAAGAATCTATTACATTTAAGAAGTCTATAAATAGCTGAACAGAAGAATTGTCGCATGAAGGTTTGTGGCTTGCTCCTGATGCACACTGAACCAGGCTGACACACAACCTCAGAATTACCATGGTTTGGAAGAAGAGGCAACTTCTGTGAAAATCAAAACCGCCCAGCCCCTGCTGTGCGCCCGCTCTCTGGGAAGCAGCCTCGTGCGAAGGCAGGTATTAGTGATAAGGACATCGGTGCTATCTGGCGTCCTTCAGAGGCAGCGTCCCCCAGCTCTTGCTGGGTTTCAGCTGGAGCCACGCAGCCGGTGGGAATCACCAGAGCACGCCGCTCTTCCCTTGCAGTTTCTGGCCAGATTTAACTATATTCTTCCCCCAGGAACTGTATAGCATGAGCAATGTGAAATAGAACCGAGTTATGAGCGCATGAACTAGGGAAACCTGGTTTCCTGGGGATTTATGCCCTATGGCATTGACTGCAAGCTCAAATGGAAAGACCTTTTCACAGCTGGAGCGTTTATAAAGCACTCTTTGCCATGGAGACTCTGTGGTGGTTGTAAGGGCTGAGCTCGCAGTTCTGCCTCTCCTCCGTCAGGGCATGGAGGATTTATTGCCTTTATCCACCCATTTATATTAACGCACTGGAATTTAATTCTAAAGCCCTTATGCTCATAGGGGAATACACACTCGACTAAGAGCCAGCCCAAAAGGGGTTAAATGGGACTTGTGTTCTACGGTATAGTAAAAATAAGTTCTTTAGCCTGTCGCTTTGCCTAGCTCCATTTTCTCCATGTGCTTTCAACTGCCTCTTCTTCCTCTGCCATATCAAATGCAAGCTGCTACCCTTCATTTTCAAAGTCCATCCCAGCCTGTTCTGTTCTCTATCACATTTCTTCGGGCTGAGAAGGGGAGTGCCTGCCTTTTGCTGGCTCAGCCTTCATCATCTACTCATTAAATTTTCAAACAAATGACTTTGTGTTTTCTCGTACCTCTCCCCTCATGCGTGGAAGGAGCTCCCCATCAGTATCTGCAAAGCTATTTCAGTCTACTGCTTCAGAAATCCTTCCTTAAAGCTTTCCTTTGCTGAGATGCTGACAAAAAAAGCCTTGTTATCAGTGGGGCTGCGAAGGCGCTCAGCCTGCGGCCGGTCACACTGACCCTACTGTTTCCTTGAGTCTCCCTCTTTCCGGGTCGCAGAGGCGTTCTAATTCTTGCTGGCAGAGAATGCAATGAAAATTCAAGCTGCTTAACCCCATCCCCGTTTTGATAAGGCATGAGAGGCGAGAGCAGCGGTGCTAGAGGTAGATTGTAATGTCCCGAGATATTCGTGGTGGGGAGGGAGGAGGATGGGAAAGCAGATGCCTCGTTTGGATGTATGTTACCTCGTTAGTCTGAATAAATGGGGAATTTAAGTCAGGTGATAAAGGAGTATTCAGTGTCTGGGACGCTTCATGGGGAAATCACGCTATATGGATCCAATCCCAAAATCTCAGTGTGAAACATATTAATTTTTTTTTTTTTTAGTTTTGATCGACTCAAGATATTTGAAGACTAAGCATTTGTTTTTAAAATTATATAAAATCATTTAAAAAAAAAAGTTTTAAAATATATCCAGGCCAAATCATTTGGGCAGGTAGTATGAACAGCCTGCAAGACAAGTGACATTTCCTAAGGACTTCTCAAAACCCAACCCAAATGCGAAAGGGATGAATTGTTATCAATTGCTGTGACTTCTTGTTCTCGTTGACTTGACTCCCTCACCAGTGTAGCCGTGCTCCCTAAAATCCAGCACGTTGGAGCAGAGGAAGCAGCTGCAGGATAGTTTTCACAATCCAGGAAACAAGTTCAAATAGTCTAGATAGTTATCAGTCAATGTCAGGATAAATTTATTTGCGAGTTTAACTTAAATTATGATAGATCCATTCTATTCCTGTTGTTTCTCTTCCTGTACTGTGTGCTTTTTTCATTCCTGAAGGTATTAAATTGCTACATAAATCCTGGTAATCCTTCATTCATGGGATTTAAGGAAAAAATCCAGGAAGAAAGTTGTCAGGAGAATGGACAGTTAAGCAGTTATTTTCAGAGTATGTGCTGCCAAAAAGCTAATTGTTCGAGTGTTAGAATAGCTTCTGTCACATTACGGAATTAGCTAAATAAGGTGGTTTCTTGTAACAACTTTTGCTAAAACATTTGACCACTTGAATCAGGTCTCCCAGCAAACTTTTTCAGATGGAAAAATACGCATCCTCCTTAGTTAAGGAGATTTTTTTCCTAAACGTGAATTATTTTACCGCTGTTTTAGACAGCCTGGAAATCTCTTTTAGGGTGGGAATGAACGGCTTCACTAATTTTAGTGATTCTTGACTTTTAAAAAATGATTATACCACTTTTTCCAGAAGTTTTGCATGTTGCTTGGGTTAACAGTAGAACTCTTCTTTGGCTGTGCGATTACTGCAAATCTGGGTGATGACCAGGTGTTAAGATAGTGGAATTCCTAAGAATGCCTTGCATCAATATGGCCATTAAAAAAAACAAATCTGAATAATTACATAAAGCCTATACTCTACTTTATGAGCTATGTTCCTTGTATTGCCGTGTGAGCTAGGCAGAGCAATGTGGCACTCTAATATTACAGCCCAATCAACAAGCTTAATTAAAAATGTGATTTTTAGTTTAATCATAGTTCTGAATTATTTTTACCTTTATGATTCTTTCCCAGATTTGTATCCCAAAAATCAGTATAATTAAAATGAAGGGTTCTTTATCTCTGTAATGATGGTTAAAGAGTATAGAAAGTCCAGCTGGACCCTGGTATTTACTTTTATTCAAAGAAGCTGCAGATAGTGCTTCCGAAGCCTAACCTGTCATCTAAAGCTGTAGCTAAGCTGTCTTTTCCCCTGTCTGTTACAATATCAGTTAAAATGGATGCTATAAATAAAGTCGTAGCACTAAGCCCTAAAAAGTGTGAAAATAATTCTTCTCATCTCTATCCTCTGCTATGCATATTTCTCAAGGATGTTTTTTATTTTGTGTGCAGAAGATTTTTTTCCCCCCATAAATCTTTCATTTCCTTGAATCTTGTTGTGCGTAATTCTTTAGAGCTCGTGTATGATATGTGAGGGAAACCGTGAATGTGATCCCAGAGAGCAGTGGAATCGAGGAGCTCTGAGCTGTGTGTTGGAAGCAGCCTGGCCGGAGCGATCCTGATTCAAAGCCAGTTGTAGTCCATGGAAAAGTTCCTATGCCTTCAATGATTTTTGGATCTTGGCCCATGGTTCTGGCTTCCCACCTTGTTTCCAGCTGCTAAAGTGCATTAAAAGAGGCTAAAAATACATCAAATAGTTTTCTAACATTATTTTTTCCATGTAAGCAACTGCCTTAGTTGCCATTTTGTCTTGTGGGTGGTCCATGACCCTGTCTATTGATACCACAGTTAATGCTGTAAAGAAACTAGAAGACTCTGGAGTGGATACTTTTCCAGTTAGCAAGTATAATTTAGAGATAGAGGAACTGTATCAAAAAAAAAAAAAGAGAAAAGAAAAAAGTGAGTTTCAGCAGCTGTTACTGGTCTCATTGTGCTCATGCAGATGTCTAAAGGGATGGTGTAGAAAGGAAAGAAAGAAAGAAAGAAAAAAGGGTTTATGTTTTAAGATGTAATTTTTATTACCTTCACTGTATGATAATGTATGCAGGGTCTGATTTATTGAACATGTGTAATGCTACATGGGTGTCTCTGAGCTTTTACATCCAGCATCCTTTTCTCCAGGGTATTTCTCTTTTTGAGTGATAGAGGCATAAAGACTTTGTTTCTCCCTATCCAAACAAAAGATGTTGATATGGGCATTAGCATCCAAAGTATGAATTTCAATTTCAATGAATCTGTTTAACTCAGTAGCGAATTCCCTGATTTCAACAGAACTTGGGTAAGGCTTCAAATTCTCTTTGTTTTTGAGGAAGATAAGTGACCAGCCTCTTTCTGCTCTCCTCTCCCTTGGAGAGCACAGGTCAGCAGGGCTAATGCGGTACAGCGGGTAGCACCCTCTGCCTTGGGGCAGTGGTTACCGCCATCATTTTGCTTGAGTGCTGCTCCATCCTTTCCCCTTCCTGTGTTTTACCTATTGGGATCATGAATTCATTTGAGCAGGGGTGAATCCTACTCTTCATCAACACGATTTTTTAAACTTGCAATAACTGTCGGTAGCAGCAGTAGTGATATTTTTCTCGAGCATTGTCCAGGGAAATGCTTGACCAAAGCCAGCTGTATCAGTTTGCAGCTCACAGTATTTCGGATTCATTTTAGCAATGTATCAGAACAAAACCCAAGGATTTGGGATAACTCTGAGCTTTGGAAAAAGTTTGATTCTGCTCTAAACTTGAGCACTGATGCTTTACTTTTTGGAATAAAAGCCCTGCCTGTGAGCATCTGTGAACTCTGTACAAGTTCAAAAACCAGAACCAGACTCACACTTTGTGGCTTCAGCCCATCTTTCATTCATTAATTTCTAAAGTATTTTATGGTCTTGGTTATCTGGCCGCTTCCTGATGCCTTTAACAGCTTCCTCATAGCAAGTGAAGCTAATAAATTTACAATCACCATTCTTATGGAAGTCTTAAGCGGAGTCACTTTCTTTAAAAAAAAAAAAAAAAAAAAAAGGGAGGGGGGCTTCATCATTTGAAGTCTCTAATGTCTGGCAGTTGGTAGAGAAACAATGCAAATAATAATTATGACTGATGAAATGTATAGGAAGAAAATTTCATAATTGGGCGTGCAGGAAAATGTATGACCTGGAAGATGCTGGATCAGTCCCTGGAACTCACGGCACAGCTTAGGAAGCGGTATTCCCAGCAGCATTCCCAGCTCAGGGCCCTCTATGGCAGCACAACTTGTTAATCATCACACCATCAGGCTGGCCAGAATGCAGCTATACAACTTAGGCTTTTGTGTTGCCGTGGATGCTATCTAAGCATTCCTGGAACAGTAATTTCCTTTTTGACCTCCATGGAAACAGTCATAAAACAATTCTTAAAATGTCAGGAGAAACTGCATCTAATGGTGGTGCTTTAGCCAAAGAAAACATACTTCAGTTTTGAAGCATTCCCACCAAAACACTGAAATCTTAAAGCTACTAATAGGCTGTGCATCAGTGCCTGAGCACTTTACCATGACATTTAATAAAATGTAATTCATATACCAGCTTTACTGAAATCACAGTATTCACCAAGGTACACTAAAAACTTTCCAAAAGAAATCAGACAAAGAGAGAAGGGCACTGGCGACAGCCGAGCTGGAGGCAGAGAAGGACCAGCTGGCTTGCATGCTCCAACACTATTGCAGCATCATAACTGGTAAATATTTAAAACCATGACCCGCTCCTTAAATATCTGTTCACTAGTGGAAGGACTGTTGGTGCGATCGATAAACGTATCACACAGTCGATTTCAGAACAAGAAAGATGTGACATCTCTGAGCAAGTCAATCCATACGAGCAGTGGTGCTTTCTTAGAATTATTTGAATTTTTTTCTGATACCGCTTTTTTGGCAGCAGGGAAAAGGAGAAGATTCCTCATGCATTTTTATGGCTAAGTTGCCTCTTGAATGTCAGGTCTCTCGTGCTTTAGTGAATCTGAGGAAGGGAGGGACAATTGAATGTGCCAGGTGAGCAGTTGCACCTCACTTTGTACCTTACCTAAATCATTTGTTGCAGTCAACGGTCGATGGCTGAGAAACCTTTGGTGGTTGTTGCCTTGTGTCAGATTGGATCCAGCACTCAGTTCTCCATTTCCTCTGAAACGGGATTACCATGCTTAATTTAATTTGGTACCAGTGCCAGGAGCAGAGTCATCCCTGGCCTTACGCTGGGCGGTACGACCAGGAGAGCTGGCACGGTAATGCCAGGCACTGCCCTGTGCTGGGAGATGCTGGGCTTCCACCGCTTCTGTTGAAGTTGGCATATTTGGCTTATTAATGGACTTTCAGTTCTGGAGATGCTTGTTCCCTCTACACTAGGAAAATATGTCAGCTATTTCAGAGATCCTGACACCACGGTGAGCAGCTGGCTGGCCTTCCTCTGCTCTAACATTGATGTCAATAATCTGGTAAGGCAAACTTCAAAAGATTCTGCAAGTGAGTTCATGCCACCACACAAAGTTCAACTGCTTATGGGAAGCCTGTCCAAGCATATCAAATGCTTTTGGGCTGGAATTTGGACTGTGGATCTTACAGGATTAGGCTCTCTCTCGTCTGCTGGGGGACAGTAATTCCTGGTTCCAGGAAGGCTGGAATACCATGAGAACAGGTGCCTTTGAAATTTTCTGAGACTCGAGTTTCCATCCCGAAGATTATTGCCTGAAATCAAGTTGTGCTGATAGATATGGGAAAGAAGAGAAAAGACCACTTAACCAAATTTCTTCAATGTTGGGTATGGCTTGGGTGTATTTCAAGTTTTTGATGAAAGCCAAAGTCAGTTCTTTATTAAAACTGGCTCACGCATCCCCAGCTTGTGAGTGGCTGTCATGCGGATTCCTGCTCATGCCCCATGTTTCTTTAATTCACAGGTGTTTTCAGATTGCCTTCAGCTTTTCACCGTGGAATATTTTATTTTAATACACTGTTTTAATCTAACCAAAGTGTGGAAAGCTTTGAAAAATTCTACATGAAACTATTTGTACAATATTTTAAACTCCACTTTAAAACCTTCCAAATTTCTTTAACTATTTCTTCCTTCTTAAGCCTTTCTGCGCTTTGGAACGTACCACAGTTTTGAAAGATGCTGCCTGTTCATTCTGTTTTTATAGTTTTATTTTGCCGATTTTTTTCTTTTAGTTAAGACTGAGCTAAGCTCATTCTCTGTAAGTGATACAGATATCATTTAACTGATGTGGGTGTAAACTTTCACCCTTAAGACAATTTTAAAATTATATTTCTAATCCTCTTATCTTTTCCGTGAATCATCAGTCTTGCTTGTAGGTTTTCTGGAGAGAATGATTTAATTATGAATGAATTCTTTCCATTTGGATTTGTTTATTTTTAAGACAGATAAGTTATCTTTCTTTCCATGGGAGAGAGAGATTAAAATATTTCTAATTATAAATTTGAGAGTGGTGCAATTCAAAGTACTTCACTGACTGTTTGCTGGTGTAGCAGAAATATCTGGTAAAAATGTATCAGAAAATTGATAAGCCTGTGAATTTGAACAGCGATACGAAAGGGAAAAGTAACAGAAAATTGCAGGAATAGTGAAATAAACAGAGATACGTAATCAGTGCATCTTTCCTCTTCAGTTACCATTTAATTTGTGGTATTTATAGTGGTACTCACTCTTCGGCCAAGCCACTTGCTTGGTGTAGACAGGCGAGTTCTTTAGAAACTTACCTGGAGAAAACCTGTAAAATGTCTTTTACTTGGTTCTTGCTGCTTTGTGTCTGAGAATAAAAGCTTTAGGATATATGAGATCCAATAAGGAATAAAGTGCTAAACGCCCACCTGGGGCTGGACGTGTGTCAGAAGTAAGCCTGAAGGGAGAGGGAGTGCTGTGGGATGCGATTTTGGTATCTGAAGGGGAGGAGGTATCTGTCGCAGAGGACCGGTGGAGAATTTACTGGGTGGTGATAACGTGGAGGAGCTGGGGTGGTTGAGAAGTGAGGCCAGAGCAAAGAGATATTAACTCCTGACAAATGTTGTTATAATCCTGTGTGATCGTCAGCTCGGGGAAGCAAGAATCTAAATATTCTTTTTGTCCGCATGGGTAGAGACTCGGTGTCCATAAAGAGTGATGCGCAGTGTCCCAGAGGTGGAAAGTTTCCTCCTGCCAAGGATGAGCCAAGGCAATACGGTGAGGGGCCCCACATCAACCTTCTCCCACGTTGCCCTGCTTCAAGAGCTGTGATTTCATCATCGAGGGCCTCTTTCTGGTGGAGAAAAGGTTTCTGCATCTGTGCTGCCTTCTCTGTGCTCCTGGATGGGGCTAAGCCATGGCAGCTACGAGGAAATCCCAGTTTTCCATGTTTGCCTGGTGTTCACAGGGAACCAACATCCCACCAGCAGCATTTACAACCAAGAGGTCTGAAATGAAGTGGGTAATCTGATTCCCAACCTCAAGTATAGCATGTCCCAAGGCTTTTCCCGTGAAATCATCTGTGATAACGCATTTCACCTCATGGTGCTGTTTCCCTTTTATTTTTGCAAGTTATTTTTCAGCTGAAGACACTGTTTTTGCTTGTGCCATCATTTCATGAATTCACCAGACACGTTCTGATAATCCCTACGTTCAAAGCTCAGGGAGGGAAGCCGATGGCAGGGACTGTCCAGCAAAAGGTCTTCCAAGTTTCCATGTTGGCTTCTCTTGAAAAGGAGGATCAACATGACTGCACTGGCATTTGGGATTTACTGCAATGCAAATTTCAGGCCATCTTCTGGAAAAATAACTAAGGGATGTTTTGTCTGCTTTTTCTGAAACTTTGAGCCTTTTCAAGGTGGTGATTTATTAATTACATGGTGAAAACCTTCCTTAGATACACATGGTTTCTTTCTCCAAAAAAGAAAAAGTGGTCAGTATTTGCATTGTTAATGGAAAAGGAATTTAAATTGGAACTTTTTGGACAAACTGTCTTAAGTTCTTCTATAATCAATATTTTTTTACATAAACAAGAACCTGGAAACACCCCAAATTTATAAATAACAAAAGTTTTGGAAGAAATGCGTTCACCATTTGTGTCACTGCAGACAGTTACAAATCGAGAAGGTCCATGAATGCTCAGAAACAACGCTCCTGCATTCACACATGGGCTTAATAAAAAATCAGTGTGTGGGTAAAACCAGAAAATATTAGTGCGCTATTTCAGTATGTTAGGGTTTAATGATACTCAAAATAAATCATGTCTTTTGCCATGCTTTGGAAGTAATCACTTGATGGGATCGGATTACAGTGTGCTTTTAAAAATTGATGCAGAATTTTGCCTTTTCTCACCAGCAGTTATTTTGATGGATGAGTAGTACGTTTTTATCAGATAAGGAAAAGGACTGTATATTAACATTTTCAATTAACGTCGTACATTTTCATAACAAATATACTGTGAGATGTTCATAAAACAGATACAGAGAGACAGTAATTCGCGATAACTCTTCCTCTAGAGCTTAGGGACTCAGGATCACCTGATATCCTTGGTGTTTTGGACTGGTGTTTGACTGGTTCTAGTCCCTTTATGGTACGGACCATGAGCCCCTCTTACAGCAGAGTGTTTAAGCACATGCTTAAGTCTAGTTAAACTTGCTGGGCCCTGAGACGCGTTCAGGAAAAATGGATTTGAGGCTTTTTTGTGAAAGTTTTACCGGGCACTTGGCACGTTAAGTGTGTGTCATGTGCAACTCCGAGTAATTAACATTCCTGTTAAGGTTCCTTTAAAAGTTCAGCAGTATGGGACTCTTTGCAAAGAATTGGCTTTAAACCTTTGACCTTTCAGAGTATTTCTAACGAATTACAAGGACGGATACGTTTAAACTGATTTGAGATGCTCCTTCAAGAGTAGAATGTGTTATATTGATCAGAGTGGCCCAGAAGGTCTGCTTTTGGGGAGAGGAAGTATAAAAAGGGACTTTGGTGACTGGTAAAAGGCCCTGGGCAGGTTCTTTATGGCGAATGTCTTCCTGCTGGAGGAGAGACAGGAGAGGTGGGCTCCTCGCCTTCACGGTGGAATACCTTCCTCTTCTCCTGGCTCGGGTCTGTATTTCAGGGAATACACAACATTAGGCTAGGGCTGCTATTCTTCTGGAAAAAAACCTTGTACCTCCAGAAGAACTTACTCTAGGTGACACGAGAGGAAGAACAGCATTTCTCTGCAGCATAAAGCGTTTTAAATTGTTATCAAAGCTTGGCTCGTAGCTATCGCAATGAGTTATGAGCTATGGGCTTGCAGGAGTGGGGACGCTCCGCGGCAGAGCTGAGCAGCTTTGTCAAGGCAGAATTGTCCTTTGAAAAACAAGAACCAGCTTCTCCAGCACTTCCAATCTCACACGCTTCTCCCAAAGAGCGGTGCTGGAAGGGGCGTTAATGTGGTATCTGATGGACTCAAACACATAAAGAGCAACGGGGTGAAATTTTACTATATTTGGATAATCCTCTAGCACTGAGGCAATCCCATATTTTGTTTCAGATGGCTGAATTTTTTTTCCCTTTCCTATGCAAGCGAATTGGTGCTTTCTTAAATATTGACATTAATCTCCTCAGTTGGAAGGAAACCAAGCTTCTGTATTTCTTATCCTCCCAAATCGTCTGTACTTCAGATCTGTTTACCAAATGGACTATATTGCATTCCCATAAATCCTGTAATTCGAGTTTGCTGTGATATTAATTTATTAGTACGCATGCATTTTCAACATCAATTACGCTCTATCTCAACAGACATAATTCTCTCTTCAAAGGAGATAGAAAGCTCTGCAGCTCTTGGGTTTCCACATCCCCTGCACCGCTGCAGAGCGACTGAGCTCAACCAGGCTTTGAGGCACCGGGATCCTGCATCTGTACAGCATCTAATAAACGACCGAGAAGAATCACTACTGCAGCGTTATTTTGGGTTTCCTGATATTTTGCTTAAATGCTGTGCTTGTACAGAAGGCAGTTTTCCCTGAAAGCAAAAGCACCGTGGTTGTGTTTTTAGGAAGGTGCTTGAAATTCTGATGGGAGTGCAAATTTCTGAGTCAGAGAGCTGAAGAGGGCATTAGCTTTCAAAATACTGTAACTTGAAATCAGTCTTGAGAATTTTAGAGAGAAGGAAGAACGGCAACTTTTTTTTTTAGCGGAACAGCTGGAATAAATGTCTACAGATGTACACATCTTCATTTATACCCAGAGCTTCCCACTGCACCAAACATTGCCTGTTAAGGGAAAACAATACCCAATGTTTATTTCTTAAAAAGAAAAATGACAAAAGACAATTATTTGAAAAGACCTTCTCATCACGTCTACTCTCCGTGTCCTAATATTGCAGTATTTGGGGGAAGATGGCAATGGAAGGGAAAAACTGCTTTAGTGAAGAAGAGTTAAGTGCCTTCATTTTCTTCCTTAGATTGGACTGGAATGTAAGCGCTGCCTTGTAAATGAAAAATAACTTCTCTTTTAGATGACCTGTTTAAAACTGGAAGGACTGTTATTGTTTAAGAAATGCTTGTCAGCCCCTGTCACTGATGCAGAGGGGAAAAAATGAGAAGCACATGGGACTTTGATCCAAAATTTTACAGTTTTACCCGCATCCACTATACTTGTAGGTACGCGGGCTTGTTCCTCAGACCTCAATCCTGCAAAATGTGTTTGACACTGTTAATGTAGGTTTCCAAAATGACAAACTGTGCTTTCCTTTCATCACCCATTAGATGGTTTAGTGAACTTGCATGTAAAAGTGGGAGCATTTCTCTGGTGCTTTTTGCCAGAAATAATTATAATAATCACCCCTGGTTTTTTCACTCAACATTTCAGAAGTTTTCAATACTTGATAGTGAAATGAGAGAGTCCATTTTTCCATTCTTTCGAACAAACCAATGAATAACTGCAATCCAAATCACTTCCTCCTGTGGTGAGACATGCAAGGGCTGTGAGGGGGTTCTAGATACAAAAAACCCCAAATATTTTTCTCACTTTCCCCCCCCCCCCCCCAGTTGCCCACTCAGCCCAGCCAGGGCAGCTCTGAATCCCATGAATCTCATCCCTTTGAGATTTGTTCCTGTGCAAGCTGCCACAGGAATTCCAGCCTCCCTTTTATTTTTTCTAATTTTTTTCCTGATTTCTCCCCTATTTCTTTATTTTTAATTTAAATTCTCCCCCCCCCCTTTTTTTTTTACAATAGTCTTTAGTAGGTTATTAATTCAAATGGAAACTGAGTGATTTTTTCAAGTCCCTTTCCATCGGAATACCTTTCCAACTTGCCACACTAAACTGCAGCACAGATGTTAAGCACATTTAACTGTACAGTCAGTGTGTGCATATTTTTAACATAACTTGTCTTGAAAATATTTATTCAAGCCAAGACAACAGAAAATTAGAGTAATTTGATTGCTCAGGCTTAAGGAATAGATTACTACTGTTCCAGATGTAAGAAACAACAGACTACTTACTCTCTCTAGGCTGAAAAAAAGGTCTTTGGCTCCTGATACCAACCATATTTGCTATTATGTTCATAGTAAATCTTTTAAAAGTCGAATACCTTTAAAGATTTTCAGTTTAAACTTTTGCCAGCTAGCATTACGAGAATTTCACCCCAAAATAAGCTCATTATGAAGGGTTTCAAAATACCCAGTGCTCCAAAGGTGCAATATTACAAAGCAGAGTTATAAATCATCTTTGCTGTGAAAGAAGGGTGCCAGATACCTCTATGGCGGACTTGGTACTTGGACTGCGCAGGGCTTTCAGCAGTCATTACTGATTAACTTCAAAGACCAGGCAGTTGGCACAAAAGATGTGTGATCTGGGTTGTAGGATTGTTTTGTTTTGTTTTTTTCCTTCTGGTCTTCAACTAAATCTTCTTTGTTTAGATTTTGCAATTATCACTCAACATTTTGAACCTCTTTTTTTGTTTTTAACTGAGATTTTTTCCCCTCTTTTTATATAATATGAAGACTTACATGCAATTACCATTTTTGTGCTTATTCTTTGTATCACTTACCATGTTTCTGAATGTATAGAAATAGGCAAAAGGAAAGCCAGATAGAAATGCTTGCGCTCTTACCCAGGGTTTAAAATACATATTCCTAATAGCTTGTGTTAGTAACTGTATAATCAGATGGTCAAAGTACTACAGCACCACAGAAGGATAATTTAAGACATTTTTCTGCAACTGCAGCTTCTGTATCCGTCCTTCAGAAGTGTGTTTTGAGATATAGGTTTATAATCCAGCTTAGCATACAAGTACCTGAGCTATTTTTATGTGAACTGACCATATGTGAAGCGATGGTCCAGTGTGCAAGCGGGGTTACGGCTTTGTGTCTGCTCACTTTTCCACTCGTGTGTGTAAACTGCCTTTATACAGTTCACTTGGATGTGTTACATCTAGATGCCTTTTTGACTCATTAACCTAAATGTGGTGTCCACAGACGTAAAGTTTTCTTTGTGTAAGAACTGCTTATGTGGATGTAGACGCCAGATTGACAGCTCCCGAAAAGCTTTACCTCCAAGTTGAGTATAATCAAATGGAGCTGGGCAGGTACGCTTGATGAAATTACTATTTTGCAATGGGTCTCTTCTCCCTTTTCTGTAGGTACCATTTTTATTTAATCTTTTATTTCTGGTGGTATTTGCCGTTTTATGACCTTTTCAAAGTCAGATAGTCAATGATAAGTAGAGAGAGAACCAAGGTGCCGGGGTTGCGTACTGTTAAAGAAATGATCCTTCTCAAGCTCCGTCTCTGCTGGTTCCCTCCAAACGGTGTGCTGGCCCTTTCTCCACAGGCTGCTCTGGGTTTTTTCCGTCCCCTTTTTTAAACACCCCCTCCTCCCCATGTCTAGGGCTTTTCAGAAACTTTGCCGTGCGACTTAACGCGTGCTTCCTTACAGATCTTCCCTTTCTGTCCCACCAGCTGTCTCTGCTCCAGTACTATATGAAGAAGAGACTATAAAACCTTCAGTCCAGTGTCTGGTTTTACTTAAGTACCTTATTATTTTAGGGTGAAGATGAGCATGAGGGAATAGTCTTTGTAATTGCTCTTGTACAACAGCTCCCTATGTTTAAAATTACTTCCTTAAACTCGTCCTTCTTTTCTTTTTTCTGGACAGCAAAGAATGTCATATTTTCACTTCTCTTTCAGCAGTAATGCCATATATTTTTCCTGTCACAGCTGGGTGGAAGGTGTCATTCAGCAGTTTCCGCTCCCTTTTGGATCAAACCCCGTGCCTCCATTAGCCTGGGCACAACTATGGGATACCCTTATGGTCCAACCAGCGTACGCCTTAAAGCCAGTCTTAGTCATCAGTGTTTGCAAAGAACAGCACTTTGAATCATGGTTCCCTAAAATTGAGGTAATGAAAGCAAAATCTTTAAGTGGATAAATGTTTTTGGGCTGCTAATCAAGTAGCGCGGAGCTCTAATAGTGCTGTGTATACACTAGCCGCTGGAAATCTAGTTTAGTTGTCTAAAGGGAGATTTCCTTCATTCCTCTCCTTCCACGTTCACCTTTTGAAGAATACAAATGTTTGTGTATAAAAGGTCATTAGGGGCTGGCTTACTGCTTAAATAACAGCACCTTGTGTCATTTTTCACATAATAGCCAGGAGGGAGCACAGCACCCTTTAAAAGGCAACTTGAGCCATACTGTTAAATGTTAACTGACAGCCTAGTAAAAACAAAAGTCTTCATTTTTCTCATTTGTCTGCTTTCTAACCAGCCAGAAACTGCGCAGAGTGCTCTTATTAGATCTCCAAGCATGCAACGCGGAGAAATCCTTGGATTCTAAAATTGCTGAGTACACAGAAATGGTGCCACAGTGTCCTCGCCCTGTGCCAAAGCAAATCTCTGAGTTATGTAATTCTCCTCCTCCGTATTTGAGTTAGGTAAAGTGTTCAGCATGTCTGAGTTGCTTGTAAGAGCGCGTAATCTGTAGGGTCCTGCATTTTATCAAGGTGCCACCGGCAGATGCGGTGGTACTGGATTTCCCACAGCCCTCCGGAGCCGGTCTTGGCCGTGCTGGCTTGTGCTCGCCGTCACGGGAATGCCCTGGATCAGTGCGTGCTGCTGATTTCTACTAACATGGTTCTGCGTGAAATCTAAGTTGTGTCTTTTAGGTCAGTCAGAACTCACGGACCAGAGAACGCCTTGTTCATGTGCTAACCCTGTTTAGCCCAGGAGGTTTTTCATGTGCAAGAACACTCCAAACCAACCGTGAGTCTAAGTCAAGGGGCCACGAGCCCACACCACAAGACCAGATAATTATTCCAGTTAAATCAGTCCTGGCCTTACTTTAGGTCTGCAATTTGCAAAAGCGCCAGCTATTTAGGTTGCACATACTTCAGTAAGGTGACTCTGGTGCCTGCAGAGCAGGGGTTTTATCCCTCTCCCGAATTATGATATACCTAGCATGTGCAAATAAACATTTAATTAAATTAAAGCCCAGGCCACGATGAAGTGGCCTTCAGTAGATCGTGTGAAGATGAAAGGGACTGCGAGGGAATTTTAGCTGCTTATCTAATGCAGGCAGTCAGCATGTGATGGTTTAGAAGGGCTTTCAAACATTTTCTACCTCTTTCTTTGCTTTTACTTTTCTTTCTTTATTTTCATTGCTTGTAACTTGTAGAGCAGTTGAGAGCTAATAGCTTTGTAAGGCACTTTTCATCCACTTGTGCAACTTCCAGAAGTGCTCAGCATTTCCTAATTCAATAGCAGCTTTACTGTTGACTTCAATGGAAGCACAAGTGAGACCAAGTGCCTCTTGAAAAACCACACTGGTTTCCCCTGAGTTTCCTCTTTTTGACTCTTAGTTCATAGAATAAAGCTAGTAGCATCATCAAGTGATAATTGTAACAGTTAAAATTTCAGCATGTTCCTCGATTTCCGTGGTTGATCCTAGTGTCACTAGACAGTCTTTTCGATGGGGTGGGGACATACAGATATTAATTAGCTGGTAAGAGTTAATTGTTAAGGAAAAATTCCTACTCAAATCAAATATATCCCTTTGCATATATGAGAAAATTTGTCTTTGCTAATTCTGCATGTTGGTTTTGCTCTGCGTTTGACTGCTCGGTGAAGGGGAATCTCCTGCTTCCCTTGGTGACCTCTGGCTATCCTGGCTCTTCCCCTCCATCAGTGACACTTGTTACTGCCGAGACTTTCTTCTCAACCCGGTACATGAGAGCCTAATTCCACCACACTGTTCGCTGCTGACTTCCAAGTATTATGAAGTATTTTTGTATTTATTTATTTGAAAAGTAAACCCACCTGCACTGCTTTACATAAATACATGCTGAGATCTCCAAGACTCCTGTGTCTGCAGTGTTTATCCACTTGGAGCAGAGATCAAGTTCTCCTTGTCTGGCACAACGTCAAGCATAATGGCAATAAGTAAGCCAAATCCTGAAAGCTTTGGGCAGTCTTTTATTTATCCTTGTTAGTCAGAACTCCCTCGACCACAGTGGGAACCCTCTTAGAACTGGGAAGCAATGTATGGATATGGACAGTAGCCTCCAGCAGAAGAGCTCACAGCAATACACTCAGTGCAGGCGAGGTGTGAGGTGTCCCTGACCCCAGAAGGTCAGCTGTGCTAATGTCTGGAGGTTTGCCAGAAAAATAAATCAGCTTTTTGGTTCTGAGAAACTGGCAGTCTCTTTAAGGTGCCACGGTGTGTGCCGCACAGAATGTAAATGCCATGATTATACAGCTTTTCTTTTTCCCTGCCACGCTTAAAGATCTCTAGATGCAAAGAGAGACCTCTTGCAAGATTCGGCTGGAAGGCTGGAAAATTTACAGGTTCCTCATCCCCTTCACCACCTCCATCGCCTCTTGTGCCTGGGAAGTGAGAGTGTATCTTTGCTCATCAATGGAAATAACAATTGCACGTTACTAAAACTCCAGGCTCACACTGTTGTTGAAGAGCTCAGGTAGAGGTGGATAAAGTTTAGTGCAGTAACTCCTTGTTTTCAACCAGTTTTAGCTTGAAAGAGCAGCAGCAAAGCTTTGATTAGTAAAAATGTCCACGCTGTCTGCATCAGCCACATAACTGAAATGCAGTTTATTAAGTAGTCAGAGCTTCTGGCCACCACACAGGACTTCAGGGTTCCTCATTGTCTAGTAGAACTTCATAACCGCTTTGCTCACCAGGGAATGACTTGAGCGGGTATTTACCCCCGATGGTTCACGTCGCATCTGTTTTCCATGTCTGCACACACCATAGTTCCTGGATTCCCGGTGTTGGAGAATGCTGGGAATTAACACCTCACCCCAGGTAGCATCCAAGGCATTTGGATGCGTACCTTCCCCCGGCTGCGTTCGAAGCCCATGTCTAGAGCTGTGGTGCTG
This sequence comes from Grus americana, assembly GCF_028858705.1. Classification (NCBI taxonomy): domain Eukaryota; kingdom Metazoa; phylum Chordata; class Aves; order Gruiformes; family Gruidae; genus Grus; species Grus americana. Next base: position 33,604,519 of record NC_072859.1, read on the forward strand.
CTGCCTGGTACGTCAGCCGGCGGCTCAGTTTATTAGAACGAAATTATGTCGATCGCCACAAGAAATGCTTCTCAGTGAACATTGTGCTGTGATTTCTGCTGTGAAATTCATCACAGTTGATATGTTCGGGACGTGCGGTCTGCAATGTGACACTGCGTGTGCAGCATTTTGTATCTGAATCCAAAATCTGTATCAGCTTAGTTGTGTGCGCATGCATGTGTGTCTGTGCACATATGTATGTATGTGTATTAAATGGTTTCAGAGCTTTAAGTCAGTAATGCAAGGAAACCAAAATCACAGGGCATGATTTGCTCTGTGGTTTGGAGAGAACCACATCTTCTGAGAATTCCCGCCTTTGGCATACCAAGCCCATGCATTTCAAACAAGACACGATTTGCTGAGAAATGTGGTGAAAAAAGACACTTTCGCGTGATTGATATTTACGGGTTGTCTAAGTTTGCTTGTAGAGGTAGGATGTTTCTTCGTACCGTCTCGATGATCCTCAGTGCAACAGAAGTGATTGGATCACTTTACCCAGGATATACCTCTCTGATGAATCCAGTTCTGGTCTACTCACATCTTTTTGTGAATGTGCCTCCTCCTGCAGGTCAGTTTTATCCTGCCTTTGTCATAAATTGACAACATTTTGAATTTGGATTCCTATGAGAATGGTGAGACTTGACCCATTCACAGGCTTAGGACTAACCTGAAGTTCACGGTCCCTCCAGGCTGGGTTGTTAATATCCCGGAGGAGTACTGGCACTGAGAGATCAGAGATCACTCGCTGGAGTGATCTTGGGAGTTTCCAAGATGGTTACTACGTCTGCTAGTTGTGCTTTCTGTGACTGGGGTGTTTGGCTGCTGGGAGCTGGACTGAGAGCACCCAACATAATGTCATTATCAAATCAGGTAACCCACAAGAAAATCTCTTCTCTTACTTCTGTTCCACCCCTTCTGAGTCTTTAACAGCTAAATTTTTGAAAGATTATTGTAATGCTGTAATCTCTTATCCCTGGCCTTATGTAAACAGCATGACTAACAGCGGCACACAAACCCACTGTCAAAGTCAATTAATTTGGGAATCTGGGTAAGAAAATACACAACTTAGCAGCGCAGTGTTTCAGGAGGATTAAAGACATGCAGAAACCTGAGACAGCATCCAAAATCATTAATTGATGCTGGATTTTCCAGGTAGCTCAGTAAAGTCTGGATTAGGTTCAAATATTCCTCGAGCATCCATGTAGTAAATAATGGAAAGTTTTTAGTCTTGTACAGACACAGGATAAGGAATTTTATTACCTCAGCATCTTAATTTAAACTAAAGAGGTGATAGATTGTGATATTTGACCAGAATCACAAAAATGAGAATGTAATCTGCCAGAATAAAAAATAAGTATTTCCAACATCTTTCTCATGTCACTGATGGAGTGTTTAGACTTTGTGCAATCAATGCTCCGTATCTCTCAGACAGGAACCCTCCTCCCAAAACTGCAGCCACCCCCCAAGAGACCAAAATTAGAGTTGCGCATGGTCTCTCTCCGTTCATTCAGAAACCCCTCTGGTAGCATCAAAACTTTGAGGTTTTTTAGTGAAACGGTGTCCTGTACAAGATGGTCAGAGCTGAGAAGTGGGACAAAACAGAGGGTGTAGCTCCTGGTGTAGTGAGGAAGGGGTCCACGAAAGAACTTTCGGAGAGCTGAAAAATTAAATAGCAGAAAAATTTGGCTTGACCATAAGGAGTAGTTTGGGAACTAATTACAGATGAGTGGAGAAAAATTGGAGGAGCAGTCTGTAAATACTAAGTACAAAACTAATGAGAAGCCCACGGGATGTTCTGCCGTTTCAGTTTCCCAATGTCCTGTTTGCTTTGAAGCTTTCAAGGAGAAACTGTGTTTTCCTTTACTTGTAAATAGTCTGTACAAAATATTTCAAGTGTGTCTGGATGCTATCAGAGCTGACTAATGCTAATGAACCCACTAGTCAAATGTAGCCCTGTAATCAGTATGTGCTCATTTGAACTCAGCAGAATCTGCACACACTCGGGCTTACTTTGGCAGACGCTCACTCTTATCACCTGCTGAGCTTGATATTACTGCAGTCCTTTGGCCTGAAGAACAAGAAATTAGGAACAGCTAGGAAAAGCTTCTGCGCAGCTCTGTGGTTTGCAGCTACTAGGCAAGCCGTTGGTCCACTGGAACTTCATCTGGTTGTACTGCGCTCAGCGTGTTTATTTGGATTGCCCTGCCTTTCAGAGAAAACCTATATGCATTTCCAAGCGAACTAGTTTCTTAAAGTATGGCAGTTGCCACGACTTTGAAACATAATCTCTGTAGATCTGCAGTAGCATTACATCAAATGCCTAGCTTCTTGTTTGTTGAGCTAATAAAAAAATCATCAGTGGTTTATCCTTCCATGAGGCTTCAGCGGCTGCAAAAGCAGTTAAGACTGAACAAGCCAACGTTGCCCTGCTCCTGTTGATTTCCTATTGTACAGGCTATTAACTTTTAGAGACTCTGGTGGGTTTTTTTGCGGCAAAGCCATTACGGGGTCATGAAGACTACAGACATTTGTACTTCTGGGTGCAATTAAGACGAAGGCTTGCTAAGTCTTAGTTGTGTTGTTTAGAAGTGGCTCTTTTACACCAAGCATTTCCTTAGTCCTGGCTGTGCTTGAGAAAGTGCGTAAGGATTGCTGCATAATTTAAGGATTCAGGAGACTGACTTCATCAAACTTGTGGATTTGGTGCCCATTGCGAAGCTGCCAGCATGAGGCTTGCGGTGCTGAGGTCTGCACACCCGTGATGGGATGGTCAGTCACCCCTGGAAGTGTGCATAATTCTGCATCTGTTGAGAGCGTGGGGAATCTCGTACAAGAGCATGTTTAAGCCACTGATGAAACAATTCGAAGATCCTCCAAAAAGTAAAAATGAAAATAAATGTGATCCTATTGTTAAGTTTGGATTTAATTTTTCTTAATGTTAGAGAGTATCTGAATCCAGGAATTCCTGATGAACCTTGGATTCAGGAAACTTCCCTGTAGTAAATTAGTTGTAACTGTGGCTAAATGAGTACATTAACTCATTTCAGCAATGAAGGGATTAAAAATAAACCTCCAAAACATTGCTGTAAACCTTTTGTGCAGACTAATTGCTATATAATTGCTTTTGTTAGCTAGCATGTGGACAAGCCTGATCCGGAGTCCCACGAGGGCAGGACAAGGACAGATGTGCCTGTGTCAGGTCACCGTTGTGTCTGAAAAGGAGTTCAGTCTTCAGCTCTGAGAGACCTTGCTCTCTCTTGAGACTGCTAATAAACGCAAATTAGCTGGAGGGTCTTGGTTTGGTTTTGGTCTCTCAAGGATGTTGTGCCTGCGTGCGCCGGAGATGGAGGGATCTGGGTCAGGATCCTGTCTCCCAGCACTTCCCTCGGTGCTCCCAGCTGAGCCCTGAGCTAAGCCCAGTTCTCCAGACGCACGCTGATCAGTTCTTACTCAGAAGGGTCATCTGGTTGACTTCAAGGAAAATTTTAAAAACCAGCCTTTTAGCAGAAGAAATTAAGTTTTAAATCTACCTTCTAAAAAGTACAGGCTTTAAGCCTGTCTGAGATCAGACTTGTGTTGAGTTTAGACCAGGGTGTAAGTTCCTCTTGAACAATCAATGTAGCTCAGTCCCGTCTTGGCCAAAGCATCCAGCTCTGGCATCAGTTAAATATTTACATTCCCCCCTTTTTATATAAATTGTGCTCTATTAGCATACGTTTCACAGTGTATCCTTGTGTTTCAGCCTCTTTATAAATTTGGCAGTTTGTACATTAATCAACATCGACCCATGTAAAATCCTAGGCATGAGGTTGAAGCTGTCAAACGTGCAACATTTACTGTTTCATCATACGCAGCCAATAAGTCATGTTGCAATGTATGCCTTGTACCAAGAGGATATGGTATAAAATAGAGCGTGTTTACACTAGGGAGACTTCTGTGTATTTAAGAAGTAATTGTTTCAGGACCGTTCATTAATTCATGAGCTGACATGTGTACATTTTTCCTCACTGCAACAAAAATAATTATCGAGCTCAAAAAATAATAATGAATTTGCACATGGCAGACTTCTACTGTAATTTTCTTCACAAGTTATAAGGGTTTAATTGTAGATTGCTAGTAGCCTTATCCATTTCAATCATTTCTGGCCCTCAAGTGCTGAGGTGCAAGGAGTTACGGTGTGCTGCGATTTATGGTGGATGTAAATGATTTCTTGTTTGCCCTCCCTGTACTTGGCTAGGTTTGCCTTCTTTAAAGCTTTTGCGGGTGGATTTAGTGCAGTGGCACTGATGGAAGCCAGGGACAAGCGAGCAGGTGCAATGCAAAGCCCTGTCCAGGCACTTCATCCTTCGTCTGCAAACACTTCTATCCCAACCGTGCACTTGTGAGCATTGCTCAGTCTGTTGTTTTGTGAGATAAATAACCGGGAACCCGTGTGGAGGTTGTGTCAGTAGAGGGGCAGGCCCCCAAAAATGCTTGTGCGTGGCATTGATGCCTTCAGGAAAGCAAGCATCCATCGTAGGTGTGGGCTGGGTGATACAGATTGCTCAGAGTCGTAAGGAGAAGACACAGAGCCTTTTCTCTCTGCTTGGAGGGATCTCGGTGCTCTTTAGGTTCAGAGCCTTTCAAGGCTATTGTTAGGGAATCCCCCATCTCAGGCAACCCAGATGTTGCCACCACACTGTTGCCCCCAGAAAGTGCCTAAAAGAGTGTTGCCTCCTCCTATTCCTCCCCAGACCCTATGCCACTATTCCTGGCCTTGAAATGTCTTCACCTAACAGCGCCTCAAGATGTCTTTCTCTGCCTCCCTGTCCTCTGGATACTGTGATGGGGTTTTGTTTCCTCTGTTTCTTGTCACATCCTCTTACCCCAGACTAGCCACCCAGTAAATTCTTGCTGCCACTGTTAGTTTTTTTGCTTTCTTCTGTTGCAGTCATCCAGTTTCCTTTGTGTGGTTCCCACTTCCACTTTCTCTTCTGTCTTTCCACCAGTTGGAGATGCTCAGAAGAGAATAGCTCAGGGCATGGAAAAAAAAATCCAGTATTATCTCTGGTAGGTTTGGAGAGATGGGAAAATTGCATTTATTATGCAAATTCCCAACCTTTGTAGGTTTGCATGACAAAGAGCTGTGCTGTGCTCCCTTCCAGGGTGATTATTACTACCAAAGAACAACCCGACTCTCTGACATCCGTGTCCAATAAAACCTGCCTTTATGGGCAGGAAAACGATGTGTTCCTCCAATGTCTTGCCTCCACATCCCTTGTGTTTCAGACTGTGCGGAGTACAAATAGCTCTTCCTAGAAAAAGCACTGAAGGATGTTCAGAGGCTGCCAGCTTTAGTGAGACGGACATGTTCCTTCTGGATCCTGGTCTCTGCACTGCCAGTAGAGTCAGGATAGTTCAAGGTACCGGTCACTTGTCTGCAAAGTTCTTTAGCTTCAAGTGAACTTAGAAGCCCAACCTTTATTTTTTCTCAAGATCTGCCCCTGTTTCCTTGGCAGTAGAGGTAGAGTTCCCATGAGTTTGTGCAGCGCAGGACCATGCCCGGTCCACCTGAGTGGTGCCGTTCCCAGGAACGCCGAGCAGAGGGTTTTCTGCGCTAGGCTAACACACCTGAGGTTCACGTTTGGTTGACGTACGTGGAAGTGCCATTGTAGCCACGTTTCTACAGTTCCTAAGCACAAAGACTCGACTGTGAGCTATGAAATGCTGGCGTTCAGCCAACTGCCCATTTCTTTTCTTCGTTCCCTGTCATTAAAGCTGTGGGTTGCTCCAGGGTGCAGTGTTTTGCTCTTCTTAAGTGGAACTGTTAACGACCCAATTTAGAGCAATGTAAAGTGCACCCAGATTCCACAGTGACTTCTAAATCCATATAACATTAATGATAATCTGTAATTAATAGCTGCAATCAAAAGGAATTGTAGTTCAGTAATTAGAAATTTAGGATTAAAGTATTAGCATATAAAAAAGGCCTCTTAAAAACCTCTTCTTCCAAGATCCCATGGAAGAAAACAGTTTTTAACTGGTATGACCTTAGCCGAAGACTGAGTTACTAAAAATAATTGCAGTCAGCCCTGACTTGTGTAGTCATTAGACTACTGCCAAAACATTTAAAGGCACTTTAAGAGTTTACAGGTATTCAGTACGTAGCAATCACAGAATTTTCTGACGAGGTTGCCTATTGATATTCCAGAACAAATCTAAAGAAGGGTGTGTTTGAGAATAAGCTTTAATCTCCCCTGCAGGCCTTTTGGGGTGGGTGTTACTGGTATCCTGTAAGTACAGGAAACCCCAGTGACTGCCCAGCTTTGAGCCAAAAGCTTTCCTGGTGTATCCTCATGGAAGAGAGCAAGAAAAGGTAAGGCAGAGGTGTCAGGTGCATGCAGCGCTCTTGGCTTCCTGCCCTGTAATCACAAATAATGCACTGGGATTCTTCCTGATGATGCATCATAAATGGGCTAATCCTTCAATTTATCTCTAGCCCCCGGGAGCTTGAGGCATTTAGAAAGACTCCCAGGTAGAGAGGTTGTTCCTTGCGTACGTGCTAATGAAAGTGCCAGTAGCAGTGATGAGGTGCTCTGATAGATGGAATGGGCTGTGGTATAAATGAGGTTCCTAACAATTTCCAGTACAGCACTAAATTAAATCATCCTGCTGCATGTCTCACTTTTGAAGCTGAAAATTAATGTATTGTATGTTTGAAATACACAGAGCTCAAATTGCTCTTTGGTGTTGAAAATTTCCCCATCTAATGCTAATTATTAACCTACCCCAGGCTATCAATAATGATATACTTCTGATAAATAACAGATAGATGTGCTTGAAAGTTTTACATTCTAACAGTGTGAGGAAAATTAACCATTTGAAAGTTATTGGCATCACGCAGTATCATCTCTGCCCCTATCTGCATGGAACGGCCTGAAGAGCTCCAGTGAGTCCTTTGCCAGCAGAAAGTGCAGTTTCCGACACAGCGATGGCAGGAATCGTCTGGTAAACTCTTATCTCTCGGATCTGCCTATGCAAGGTTTTGGCAGAACAAGCTTTGCCTGTGCTTTTTCAGCCATAGAGTAACCAGGTGGAGTAAAGCTAACTAGTTAATGTTAAGCACTGGAAGGAGAAATGCCATCACGCAGCATTTCATCTTGCTTACCAAACAGATCTTTAGTTAAGGTCTGTTCTCGGGCACTTTTTATTGCATGTAATTTGTAGGCTGTTCTCTTTCAGAAGATGTAAAGTGACAGTGCAGAGGCCAGCAGCTTCACCGGAAGGTGCAAGGTTGAGCCTTTGTGCAGGAATATGTTTTCAACGTGGACTGTATTTGCCGTAGACTATATATGCCATACTTTTTGCACATCGTTGTGTACTGAAATTGCTATATCCATAACTAATCAATGGAAGGTCTGCCATTGACCTATGGTATTGCATACCATTAAAGGCAATATATCCTTGAGAGGCACCTGCCTTACTTGAAGAGCAGAAATGCTCTCAACAATTTCCTGTCTTCATGCAGTTTTGCCTCATTCAACTGATTGAAGTATTTATGATTCCTGCCTCCTTTTGAAACCCAAGAATTGTATAATGCAGACATGTCTACTGACATGCAGAGATACTGATGTCATGAAAATAAAATCCTTTTGCGCATAAAAGATACAAGCAAAATTTGATGTCTGTATTATGGAAATTTCGGGACGGTGCCAATTTTTAAACAGACAAGAAAATTGGTAAATAATAGGTCGTATCCATTACAGTCTGCAGAAAGTATGTCTAGATTTCCTTCAGCACCTCCAGGGTGGGCTGTGGATAGGCTGGTAGCTGGCTGATTGCAAAACGTAGTATCTTGGGAGATCAGATGAAAATGTGCGTGGAACTTAACAAAGGATCAGTGAAACAGAAAACGCAAAAAGGCAAAAAAGGAAGATGAGGGAGATAAGACTGAGAAGAAAAACAGCCGTGAGGCATATCTGTGGGAAGATCCTGGAAGAGATCAGTCAGGTAGGAACTAGACAGAGGGAAAGATGAAGTGTCGGTCTGGAATGTGCAGAAAAGCAAAAAATACTGAGCACTTAGTATAATTAGGTTTTGCTCTAAATCTGTATAACTTTATCTATGATGCCCATTTTCCTAATATTACATCCAAGTAGGATAGTTGAAGAGTCTATTTTCTGAAGATTTTTATTCACCTCTTTAAGGGGCGTTGATGTTCCTAGTAGATCTGCTGCTATAAAACGTTTATCGGTTATTTGGTCAAACCACTTGTGCCCAAGTGTCCTGTTAAGTTATCCTGTCTTGACCCTCTCGTGGGCATGGGATAGCTCCCCATTTGTGTCTGTAGTAACGTCTTGCCCAATCTTGTTTTTAGTGTCTCGCAAAATTGGGGTTTTATCACTTCCTTAAGCAAATTCCTTCATAGGATAACGAATCTCACTTGGGGTAGGCTTTCTGTGCAGCTTCAGAAAGAGATTCGCAAATGGAAAACTTTTTTTATTTAGTATAAACATTTATTTTGTATAGTTTGTCTTTTTACTCAGACTTCTAACTCCTTGGTTACCCTCTTTTTGCTATTTTGGGTATTCTACAGTGAGATCTGAATTGCATACATTGCAGTCACGTTCACATTTGTATCAGAAAAAAATAACTTATTCCTGATTATATATATGTATAATTATATAATTAGGATATAGACTGACCCACTGGTGTGATATAAAGTAAGACAGAGGATGCCCATTAAGAAGGCACTTAAAATTTTTTGTTTGCGTGTTTTAACTAGACATTGCCTTCTACCTGACAAAGATGTGTTCCTGCAAGACCGGGATTTTCATCTCTGCTCCGGAGAAGAAAGCCTGTCCCAGGCAACACTTCTGCTGACTGTGTACGTTGCTACGCGTAGCAGCCGTACAGACCTCATGCATTCCTCGTAGGTCCTTGCAAGCAGAAATCCACATTCTTAGACTTATTTTGCTCTCTGCTTTGTTTCAGTGTAGCAGATTTATTCCCCATTAAAATCTTCAATCATTTCTGGGTTTGGTATCATCTTAGTTATCTGCCTTCTTCCTGTTTTGACTTATATTCTCTTTACTTCTCGTTACAAATGCATCACATCGAGATATTAATTTGCCTGGGCACGGGGCCTGGATCTTCTCCTTTTCGGTTCTGTGGCTGGGGGATGAGGCTGCCCCATCCTTTGATGAGTCTGTAACCGTGACAGTACAAACACTGGAGCACTGAGTGATGGGTGCTTCTGGTGAGAAAATGAGACAGTAGTGTGTGCCTGTGATAAGAACTAGCTCTGTAGTTTTTCTTCAGAGGCAGGCTTTTATAAACCTTACTGAAGTTTATTTAATCACAAAGGCTTTAAAAGGACTGACTTGTGTGAAATTCACTCTGCACTTATGCAATATGGTAATAAAATCAGCTATTAGCCAACTTCTCTGTGGGGAGTGTGTTTGAATATACTTTTCTTGGCTTTTCACAGGGGTTATAATTGACTGTTGTGATTTCTCATTAACTTAAGACCAACGTTTCTTAATAGCAATAGAGATTTGAACAGATACTTATCTTTCCAGTATTAAGGATAAGATTCGTCATTCATCTGGAGTGATTTCATCTATATATAAAATCTTAATGGGATAATGGTTCTCTCTGCTGATCACATTTCTCAGGTTGACTTTTTTCCCAAACAAATCTTATTGTTCAAATAGTTAAGGCGGGGCATAAGAGGGCATTTTTAACAGTTAAGGATTAATTTTTAAACTCCTCATTTGAAATCCAGTTGCAATATTAAGCAGATTTTTTTTCCTTTTTTTTTTTTTAATGGTGACAGCAAATGGGCAAGCCTGGTCCAGTGCCCCAAGTGCAGGTTGCTGTGTGTAAATCCTGTGTCTAGGATTTACGGAATAAAGGGAGCAATTGATTTATGGGAAGTTCAGAGGTAGGATGCGTGGCTGAAGTGAGTGGATGGGCCATTCACGAGCGGAGTGATGGATGCCGAGCGCTGCTCCCTGATCTCCTCCCAGCCTCCGAGCTGTCGTGCAGGAATAGCTGGTGTGACCTTCTCGGTGCTCCAGCTTTGACCCGCTGGCACAGTGTGGGTCCCAAAAGAGAAAAAACTCCTACTCATTCCCAATCTGGTTTTTTAAACACATTTTCCTCCTGGAGGCAGAGTTACTGAGTGAGGTGGATCAGGCAGGAGCACGAGGTGAGTTTGGTTCCAGGGGAGGAAGGAGTTTGCTCAGACGAGGCTTTGATCCTTCTCCCATCCGTGACTCATCTCTCTCCGCGGGCTGGCTGGGAGCTCACCTTCCGACAGAGCGCGCTTCGGATTTGGCCTGAAGGTCATAACAAACAAGGTTTTTCCAAGGCGAGGTATCACTGCTGTCACTTTCACGCACAGCAATCCTAAGTCATTGCAGTTAGAAATTAAATTCACGCGTGTCTCACGGACTTCTTTTCTGCGATACTTTTGTTTTCTGCATTACCTTTGAATCGGTGATATGTTTCTGTGCTGTGTAGCTGCTTTGCATGTTCCTTTCAAACTAAGGGCACAGTAATACTTTGCTCTTAAATTGGAGCTTTAATTCAGGACTATCAGAAAATTACCACTTACCAGCCTGGAGAACTATCTCACAAATAGTAAAGTTTGGTCTTCTAATGTAGTTTCTTCTGTAGATCAGGTGATGGATGTCTGCTCTGTGACGTTTGCAGTCATGTTTTCGAAGCCTGTTTAAGAAAACATTAATATGAACATTCTGGAGTTTTAAGTAGCAAAATACAGTTACCGGTCATGGTATTGTTTGTACTTTTTCTTTCATTTTGGTTAACGTGCATTAGCTGTTTGCAGAAAACGGTTCATTTGTGGGCTCTTAATACTAGGGTATTTCCAGGTGAACAAAAGTAACATTACTTACAGAAAATACACAGTCGAGTGCAAAACTGGAATATGTGAATGACATAACTTATTGCCCGTGGGTTTGAGTGGTGCCCTGTGGACATAAGAGATGAACCTGTTTGGTCTCAACGGGAGATGTGAGAGGCAATGACACCTCAGATCTCTGTCTCGAGGGCCTTCATCACAAGCCTACAGGAGCTGCCCCGTTTTTTGGGTAGGAGGGATGGAAGGGGAGGCATAGGAGATCGAGCATCCCAACCTCTGGTACCAGCCTGACACTGGCCAGGTCCTGGTCAGCGTTTGGCCCGCTGGTGATTTGCCACCTACCCCACATCTCAGGTTTAGCCTCAGAGCAAACCCGCCGACCACAGTGTCCTGCTGCCTGGGTGATCGTGGTCACCATGAAGGTGAATTTAGCGCTGGATCCATTCTGTTTTCTGTAAAGCTTTCAGGTCTTTCAGCCATGTGGTCCCTAACATTTGAGTTAGGTAAGAAGCTCAACTGTTAAAAAGTAAAAATGGAGAGGGATGGACACAGTGGGCCAAAATCTCAGCTTCTGTAAACAGGTGTCACTGCTGACTTCAGAGCGATGTCATTTCACGTGGGCTCAGGATCTGTCCTCGTCAGTGGGTTTCTGCCCTGCGTATCTGCGCAGGCCAGGGGCCGTGTTTGTAGGTGAGTTATAATGCCTTCAGATTCCATGTTTACATTGGAAATACTTGACAGAGTCTTAAATAAGCACTGCTACCAGGTGGGCTTTTAAGAAAGACGATATTTATAAAAAGTGTAGTAGCTGTATCTGAACTTAACAGCTTTAGGCATTTGTATGACTTTGTGTTTACAATTTTCTGTGAATTTTTAATGAAATAGAATAGTTGCTAACTGGTCAAATAAACGCAGAACATCTTTGCATATCATTGCACTGCCACAGTTTTATGAGTGAAATTGCTTTGTAGTTGAAAGATGTCTAGGAACAAGCTAAAGGGATAGTGTCAAAATAAAAATAATACACTTTAAAATAGTCCTGTTCTCACTTGGGATCCCACTGACGCTCAGCATCCCGACTCTGCCCTCGCTGTGCACCTACGGGTCCATGAAATCACTGGGGGTCCAGCCAGGGTGCAGGATCAGGCCACAGGGTGTTAATTTATAGTGAGTCTTTTTAGCATCTCAGATCAGGTGCTAGCATTGCGCACTGCTTGGTTTTATTTCAAATTCACTCCCGCTTTCGGTGCCGCAGCACTCCTGTCCGGCATCGTTCTCCTTTTCCAGGTCAGGTTTCCTGGGGCTGGGTGGACACAGGGAATTCGGAGGTGCACTGCGTTTCTGAGCCATGTAATGGGTGTGCACACCCCTTCTTCCCACCCTTCCCACCGTCACTCACTAAAGCTCATATATATGTGTATTAATCCCTGGGGCTGACTCTGCGAGCTGGTGCTCCAAAAGCAATCCTTCCCCCGTGCCTGAAGAGCTTTGTAAAGCACTTGTAGGTCAGCTGTTACAAGGGGACAGTAATTCCCCTCCCTGCCACTGTGAGATGATGGCTTTACACCGCTGACTGCGGTTTTGGAAAGACCCTCTGGGATCCCAACAAACATCTCAGTGGAGGGCTACAAAGGTGATTAAGGGACTGGAGCATCTCCCTCATGAGGAGAGGCTGAGAGAGCTGGGTCTGCTTAGCCTGGAGAAGACTGAGAGGGGATCTCATCAACGTTATAAATATCTAAAGGGTGGATGTCTAGAGGAAGGGGCCAGACTCTTCTCTGTGGTGCCCAGTGACAGGACAAGGGGCAACGGGCACAAACCGGAACACAGGAAGTTCCATCTGAACATGAGGAAAAACTTCCTCACTTTGAGGGTGACTGAGCACTGGGACAGGCTGTCCAGAGAGGTTGTGGAGTCTCCTTCTCTGGGGAGATTCAAAACTCACCTGGACACCGTCCTGTGCAACCTGCTCTGGGTGATCCTGCTCTAGTGGGAGGGTTGGACTAGATGGACTCTAGAGGTCCCATCCATCCCCTACCAATCTGTGAATCTGTGAATCATGGATGCTGCACCTGGCCACCGCAGCCCGTTGGGATGTGTTCTCATATGGGTGTTTGATGAAATCATCGACCTTCAGATATGGGGAGATGTTTTACCATGACCTGTAGCTGAGGCTGGAAGTTTGCTGGCAGTTCCCTCACCACCCTCCTCTGTACAACTTACTGTTTGCGTGTTTAAAAAAAAAAGGTAAAAATATAAATGAAGACTAAGGTCACCATTCAACTTTTTCTTGAAAAGGAAAAAAAAAAATCGTAGCAATGAGAAAATGCTACCGATGATCCGCTCAGTCTTTCCAGCCTGTGTTTACATGAGCCGTAGGCGGATTTTTCATACACGTAGCCCTATTAACTTCAGTGCATAAACTGTGTCTCTTCTTGTGCGCATGGGCTTGCAGGATTAAAATCGCTCGTAAATGTTAATAGATAACATGTTCAGCAACCTCATAGCGTTTGTGTTTCATAGCACTGCAGAGTCATTCTACCTCTGTAAAACTTGTGGAGAGATTTTAAGGTGGGCCAAGTACATCTCAACGATCGGTTGCTTAATTAACACAAGGCCTCGCAGTGACAGCATTGCAAAACAAACTCCAGCGCTGGCCCTGTGCCTTTTTCCACTTCACTGGTTCTGCTACCCATATGTCTCAGCCTGCCAACACAGAGCATCGACTGCCTTTTAATAGCTGCTGTTCTTCAAATAATTTTATTACTGTGACAGCCTCTTTATAAATGCCTCTTGTTCTCCTGATGATACAGAATCGATATATTAACAGCATCTTCTTTTTTTTTTTTCTTTTCTATTTTTGCCTTCCAGGAGCAAATTCATCAGTTGTTGCTGATTTCATGCCTACATCATCATGGAACATCTCAAGTGAATTAGATAAAGGTAAGTGGACAGAAAAAATAGAAAGATGTGAAATCAGATTTAAAAATCTCCATTCTTCTTGACTTGGCCAAATCAGCAAGCAAAGGGGTGCAGGGGCATTTAAGATAAACTTTGTTTGCCTTGTGGTCGTTTGACATTTCATTATGTGTGGTTCTGTGATTTCTGGAGAATGCTGTGTTCGTTTCTTGTACTAGTAAAATGTTCCACATGGCAAAAATATTTCAAGATGTGAGTTCTGTTGGTTTATGAACTGCTTGACATTTTGTCTGGTGGATCTTAGGATCTGAACTCAGAATTAACAAGCATCAGGCAGTCAGTTTGCCTCAATGTGTTTTATTATGAAATTTTGAGGCTTTAAATTAATAGATGGGGAAAGTACATTTGCAGGTGGTAATTATGGGTGATTTGGAGCTCTCCGAAGGGTATATATTGTGAAAAAGGGATGTATTTCTCATTCCCCTTCATTTTGTAACTTATGCACTACCAATTATTGAAGCCAAATTGCTTAGCTTCCTCTAGCCCTTATTGCAAGGCAGTGGCCTGCAACTCCTGAGTCAATCTGGTCTTTGAAATGCTTCTAACCTAACGTTTACAATGCAGGATCTGTTAGCCACACGAACTGTGCAATTTGTCAACCACTCTTTTTGTTTGCTTATAACTTTGCCAACCGTTAACTATTTAGACTGAAATCTCCCATAGTGGAGTTCTGCCACAGATGGTTTTTCCAAATGTTTTTGTCTGTATTTCGTTAATGTTTTTTATGAACATGTGTTCAGAATGTTTTATGTTTATGCATAAATATGTTTTCTGTGCTTAAGTATGAAGAGAACGTGTAGTTCTGAGTACTTGAAGGCAAGGTTGACTCTTTCACATCTGCCTTTCCACCAGGGAAGGAGCAGGACTTTCTGGTGGACACATTAGAGAAGACGAAAGTTGAAGGGCTTGTGCTTGCTGGTGGGAAAGGGAGAAAAGCACGTAGTCATTAAGCAGAGAATTCCTAATTCACAGCAAATTGCTGAAAGAAGGTGTCAACAGAATGGATGTCTTATCCCACTGCAGGGATTCATCCAGGTGCCCATGGCTGGTCCACAGGTCGGGCTGTGCACTGGGGACGTCCTGAAGCTGCGGAGAAGTGAGGGCAGTGGTTCCCCTAAACAGGATGCCTGCATGTTTCTTTACTTGTTTGGCAGCTTTGTTTGGTTTTTCAAAAAGTAAGGAATAAATAAGTGGCCTAGAAAAGCAAGTTAAGGCCACAAAGCCACACACTCAAGTGTCAGGAAATGCCGGAGAGAAGGCAGTTGGACGGTCTTAATTCAGGCCTCTTACAATATTCTTGGCAGCCAACCTTTATGAACCTACAGGGTAGATTTTTCTCTAGGAACCCACCCCATGATCACAGGAGACAGGGTCATGCTTTGTTGAGGTGGTGGAGGTATTTTTTGCAAACGATCATGACTCCACTGTGAGCCCAAGGGTTCAATTGGTAAGGCGCCCATAGCTCACTATGTATTGCAGAGAATGCTGTGTGCCTCCAACCAAAACTTAGAGAGGGGAAGGGACAGAAGAGCTATTGAAGATAATGTAATTTTACAGTAAATTGTATCTGATCTGTGCTGAAAAATAGCCCCCACGAGCTGCTTTGTTGTTATTCCTAATGGGAGGGTTTGCGTAGACTGGTTTGTTATGACCAGGGTGATTTTTAACCCATATTTTGGTTAGTCTTACTATCAGTTGGTAGTTCAAATGTTCCTTTTTTTTTCAGCAGCACGTGCCCCAGGTGGGCATTCTCCAAAGCCCGGGTTTGACTTACGTAGGTAGGGAACAGAGCAAAGTGCCTGGTGGCAGCACGGACTGCCTGCCTTTGGCATCTGCTTTCTTCAAAACACCCTCCACGCCGGGATGGATCAGCCAGGGTTCAGACGTCCGGCTCTGTCGGAAAGCAGCAGCTCCAGAGCTAGCAGAGGTAAAACTTGGGGCGACTGCCACCATCCCGGGCATTGAGTCATCTTATTGCACAAAGTGGAGCTTACACTTTCTGTGCCAGCGCTGAGCCTGGCCTCAGCGTTAGCAGTTCAGCCATTTTCTGCGTGACTTCCATGGCACCTGCTCCTGAGCTGTACTGTCAGAAACAGGTAAAATGAAGTTTCACGCTTCTAATCCACCTGGAATGTGGCAATTACCCCTCGTTGGGCTGAATCCTGCATTCCTGGGGGATTACCGGCCCCTTTGCTCGCTCTGATTAGCATTTAGACTGCTGTAAGCTTACACACCTAAACACGGATTTACATATGTGATTAAAATGCATTTGCTGCCCAAAAAGCTTAGTCAGAGGGGCGGATTCTCTGAGTGTGCCTACAAGCAAAGTAAGACACACACGTTTTGTCTTGTCTAAGAGAGAGGCAGGGGCTTTAATGTGGGAGCTGCTGGTTCTACTAAAGGTCTTTGAAACTCTGGCTTGTATAAAGCAAAATATACTGCAGTGCATGCTGACTTGTTGAGTTGAAACCTCAGAGGGGAAAATTAGGCATGCACTTAGTTGCCATTTCTTTTGCAAACAAGCATCACAAGAAATCAACATCCACTTGTCTTTGCTGCAGTCAGCCATGAGGTCACCAGGCATCCCAGTAAAACTCATTTTAAAGCCTATTAAGTTCACCACATGAAAGTGGTTTCCAGCCAAATATCCCAATTAAATGGCTGTCTGCATTAAGTGCCTCTAACTCTACCTGCTGCCTTGAGCATCTCTTCCTTGAATATGTCTCCTGTGTTTGGAGAGAAGGAACAGCTCATAGTCTTGCTAGACAATATTCTGCATTTTGAAATAATTACTTAATATGGTACTTTACCTAGCTCAGTGAGTTCTGCAGTGATTATCTTACAACTGAGCCCTATTCAGGTTTCAATTTCTATTAAATAAGCTAAATCGACAGCATTAAACAGTTGCCTGTTTATTCTTTTTAACAGGAAATGAATTTAAAAGAGACGCAGCCACCCGTGAAGAGCTGTTGAAAGCAACGATTGATGGGAGGGAGGAGGTGGTTTCTCACCAAAACCTAAAAAAAACAAACAAACTGTGCATAAAAAAATAAAAAATAATCACTTTTAAAATAGTAGAAAGTTAGCTACGAGCATTTCTGTCTCTTTTCCGACTGGTAAATCATGGTGTGCAGCGGGAATGGCACCAGGGAAAAAGAGAAATGAAAATGTGATCAAATAAATATTTAATTGTATAAGGAAAAATAAGCAAACTTCAGGGAAAAAAAGGGGGCTCTGATTGTAGGAAAGGGTCCATGTCTCAGGGGTCAGTGGCAGGATGCGAAGCCTTTCACCCCCAGGTTACTGGCTGAGATTTCCCTTGGGCTGGGGGAGCCTGCAGCTGCCCGGCGGGCGGGAGACGTCCAGCGGGGACCGTATCGGAGAAGTCCCCTTC
The DNA here is from genome assembly GCF_028858705.1 of Grus americana. Lineage (NCBI taxonomy): Eukaryota > Metazoa > Chordata > Aves > Gruiformes > Gruidae > Grus > Grus americana. The sequence continues at coordinate 33,621,798 of NC_072859.1, forward strand.
GTGTGTGCTCCTCCGTGGCCCCGTTGCAGCAGGCTTTGTAACTGCTCCTGACCCTCGCCACGGCTCGGCCATTCGCTCTTGGTGGCTTAAAGCGATTTCCTTATCCGGAAATTGTCTGACATCGGCTGCGGCAAAACAAAAAGGCCAGCTGAAATGGGAGTAAGTGGAGTTCACAGGGATGCTCTGCCCTGGTGCCAGCTTTTAGGGTCCGTGCTCCCTTCTTTAATGTGACTCTTTTTTGGGGCACGCCAGCAGGTGAGGGAGCAAGGCAGGTGGCCCCTGGGCACTTTTTAATCTTTCTTTCTTCCTGCTGTTTGAGGTGCTTTGGTTTCTCATTTCTCCTTGCCTGTGCGTTGCCTCTCCTCTCTCCCCTTACATCATAGGACAAGCTCCTGCTCCAGCTCTTTGTTTGAGAAAGCCTCCAGTTTACCATGAGCTCTTCTTTTCCCTGATCCTTATTTAAAGAGGTGAAGAGCCCTTCATTCAGCTGCTTCTCTTCCACAAAAATGATTGTGGATGGGTAAGCTTTTCCTTCCGTCAAATGTCGGTTTATTTACAAAGAAATAGATAGGTCTGAATTTGAATGAGAGCCTATTTACATCTAGTACAGTAGAGGAATTGTTTGGGAACTCTTCATCCTTAGGCAAAGATAATATTGGAGTCTCTGCCAAGAAAAAGTCAGCTTTGAAATGCTATTTTCTTTTAACTGTAAGTAGAATTCAACTTCAGTGGACGTTCACTGGAATAGGACTCTACGGGATTGGTAACAGAACCATGCCGTCGCTGTGGCTTCCCCTGACCAGGTCCTCCCCAGTCTCCCCGTCCCCTCCTGCAGCCTCCCTGGGAGCTCGTTTCGTCACAGCAGCTCCCTGACCAGGCACAGGGATGTGTCCTGGCCGTGGGTTTTTGCAGATACTGCCTATTTTCCTTTCCCTTCTCATGGCTTATCTGCTTTGGCAAGCAAGTATAAAATGTTAGAATGAGTCAGGGCTTGGGAACCATTTTCATATCCAGAGATCTGTGATCCCAAGCCTGGGCTTCGAGCTCCCCACTGCTCAGAGCCTCTCTGCATGGCGTAGAACTTGCGGTCACTGCTGCGGCAGCACTTAGCAGTCTCGTGGTGCTCCAGGTGTTGCGCAGAAAGCAAACCTTCCCTGGAGAGTTTGGCAGCAGGGGTCAGGATTTTACAAAACGCACCTCAAATCAGTCAGCAGTTTAGAGTTAAGCTGGGATTTATCCTTAAGTAGTCAAAAGCATAGCACTACAAGGATCACCTATAGCAAGCATCCCTCCCCTGGGATGGTCTGAGGATCCAGAGCAGAAAATAACTGGGGAATGCCAAAACAGAGGATGGGAGAACTGCAGTATCTGCTCCAGTACCCTGTGCATGGGACTGCGTGTCATTACCTTCTTGGAGATCCTTGTGTGGGCAGAACATCCCCTGGCAGGGTGGGCTGACAGCAGCTACAGCGCAAGAAGAGGCCACGGAGCGCAGACGGGGCTGCGGGGCATCCCGGTGGGTACACGCTGGTGATGGACCCGGTGGGTCTGGGGGCTTTCCGAGGGGAGAAGCAAGCCTTGCCGTCCTTACTGATGAATCCAGGCTAAAGCTGTCACCTTGGCAAGTCTTTCCAGGCAGGGAAATGACTCGGCTATGAGTTCTTACAGGAAAAATCTTTCTGATGTCCCAGGGAGAATTTGACTCTTAGGCAAACTACATCTTAAAAAACATAAACAAAACCAAACGTGCAGAAAGCCAGGTGGATCGAGGCCTCCTAACTTTAGCCCCAGTTCTTTAGAGATTTCCAGATTTTCTTTTGAAATCACTGGATGTGAATTTGATACGCGTGGTGAAAGGGGAAGAATTACAGCTTTCACATTCATGCACAATTTACCTTTTTATTTTCCTTTATTATCTGGGGGATATTCGGTAAATCAAACTCCCCTGATGGGGCTCAGGATTCTGATTCTATTTGTGGGGTCCCGTTAGTAGTGAGGCAGTAAATTACTGCTACTTTGTTTGAAAATTTTTTTAGCCACAGTACATTAGCTCCTTTTGTTTGCTTTTCCACTGACGGAGTGTAAGTTTTTATTTGAGAATTTGTGTTTCTTGAATGTCTCATTTATAAATAATACAGGGTGTGAAATTTGAAGGTCACAGAACACAACCTGAAAAAGAAACCACCCCAAGTAATGTTGGGCATTCATGGCAAAAATCTTTCACAAAATGCTTCACTTAGGTTGGATTTTTTTATATAACCTCGGTGTGTGCAGTGAATATCTGACCATTAAACATAAGGTAACTATATATAATAACCTTGTCCTGGCTCATCCAGCTATCTTTGTTTATTTGAAAGATTGATAGATGAGAGGGTCAAGGGACGTGTTTTATTGTAAGTTTCTGTTCCAAATTTCCTGACATTTTTGGTTTAAAAAAAAAAATAGACCTTTAAAAGGCACAGAAAGGGCTAATAAGAACCAGATCCTAAAGTGATGCTATGTCAAAATGTCAAAAATAACAGCTTTTCTTTGACTCTACAGCATTAATCTTCAGGCACATACTTCTCTGTACACCCTTCCTTTAATAGCTTGAGTTTTTTGTATGTGGCTCTTTACTGCAGAGCAGCTTCTAAAGTGACAACAAAATCCCTTGATGGTTTTCAGTAGTTGGGTTTATAGCTGGATGTGGACGTTTGTTTACCTATTCCAAATCACTTTTTTTGTGATAAACTTTAGAGGCTTCCTACTTGTGCTATAAAACTGGTTCCTGAGTAAGGAAAAGCTTCATTTCCCCTTGCCAGATTATAGCGTCAAAGCTATCACCAAGACATCTGTCCTTAAACCTGAAAGTTGCCTCATAAAAGGAGAGGCAGATGTGAACTCTCAAATGCATATTAAGAATTCACATAGGCATGAAGGGCAGTGAGTTGTCCAGTTCCCCTCCAAAAGTGATGGGATTCAGGTGCTCAGCCCCAGATAATTTTTTGGAAGTCCTCGGACATCCGTGCTCCGGTTTCCCTCTACAAGCTCTCCCTCCCCTATGGCCCAGAGCGATCTTTAATCTGCTAATTATCAGAAAGTAGCAATTAATTCTGAGAATCCCAATTACAGTGAGTGTCACATGTGGACATCTGAAAAGCCGTAAAGCCTCGGGCAATGGTCAGCCTGTTCCAGGTCAGTAAATTATCCTCGGGTGGCAGTAAACCCTCTAGACAGTGTCTGGGAAGAGAAAGCCCAACGCACAGCTGCAGCGTGTCCCAAATTGAGTCTTGCACATACACACTGCTGAAGGAACTCATTTGAAAATAAGCTGGGCAAGCAAAGGCAGTCGAGGATTTCCTTTTGTCCCAAGACAGTTGACACCGAATATTTCTGCTCGATTGTCTGGACTTCTTTAACTCTGATATTCTTAACTCTGATATTCTTCATATGGGTTGCCCAATCATGGGCTGAGTCTGGTATCCCTTTCCTCCCACTGTCGTTCTTCTATTCATTTTAAATAAGTGAAATTCCAGCCGGGAGTCTTCCTTTTGCCCCTTTTAATAACAAGGGTCTGTTGATCAGACCCACAGATCGGACCTGCCGGGACTTGTCTTTCTTTGTGAGTTATGGGCAGATCAAGCGATCAATGGTTAATCCTTTTTCCAACGGAGAAATATGTGCTCTGTCTGTGGTCACACTTCAGTAAGAGATCCTGCCGGTTCCTTCTATAACTGACCTGGAATAGCTTAAACCTCAAGTCGACTGAACATATGGAACAGCCAGCAAGCCCCTGCAGCGTCTTCAGGCTGGGTGGGCTCTGGGTTGTTGACTTTCTCCAAAGAGAACAATTCCATACAGAAAATTTCCAGCGGTCTGGGCTCGGTGGTGGTGCTGATACATGTGGGTATGGGACTAACGTGGATAATCCAAAGCTCTGAATGAATGAAAGCGCTTCTTTCCAGACTAGTATATTAAATCGGACAGACTGTGTCAGACCCTCTGATGTGCCTAACGGGCTCTTTCCCTTTGGACAAAGGTTATCAACTCTTTAAGTCACCGATCACTAAACGTATCTGTCTTGCACTCACCGACTGAGATACTTTTTGCATTTCTTTTTGCCAGTGTATGCTATGACAAAGAACCGGTGAGCTGCTGAACCTTTTGATGCAAAAAGATAAGTGTGATAAGCAGTCTGTACGACCGGTGTCCCAACTGCCTTACTCCAACGGGGTCGGGTCGTTACTTCACGTGCTGCAATGCAGATTTCAACTTTCAAATCCAGAATTAAACTTATTTTCTAGTCCACCAGTTGGAAACGCTGTCCCCACAGGTGTAGGTTTGCCTGAGAAAAGATTTGGAGATGTTCCTTTCCAGAGGGGTGTGTTGTTACACGTCTATTGTGGGAAGTAACTTGGTACGCTGGCCTCTCTGCTGCACCTGCATTAAAGCTGTTTTCAGGCTCGTGATGTCTTGAATGGAGACTTTAATTTTAGCTTTTCTTTAAGTATTCCGAAAGATCAGAAGGGCATAAAGAAAAGGATAAATGAAACAAGAATTCTTCACGTAAAATGAACATTTCAAGGTCTAATCCTGCATCCCCACCACAACAGTGAAATCAGAAACGCATAGCACACATGGCGCTTGGGGGAAAAAAGGTCCCACTGTGGCCGGCAAAATCCTCCTCCAAGCAAAGAGGGTGTTACTGCTCTAAGACGTGTCTTTGGTAATTTAAGATAGAGTAACCATGTGGTTAGAGATTAACATTCCTTGCCAGAGAGGACGAGCTTTTATTTTGAAAGCCACCTGGGTTCCACTTAAAAGTAGTAGAATACTTCAGGATTTATTAGGACCGGGCAGGCTCCTATTTAACAATGTCAAGACGTAGCTGTGGAAATACACACGCTTTTCTTCTTTCGAGACACGCAACGCACTACTTTTCATCCTTGCACAGCTGTTGCTGTTCTGTAACATCAAACCAGCAAAAAGTTTGGCCATGAAGGATACCTAATGTTTGGATTTTATATGCAGTGTCTCCAATTTATGCGCTTAGAATCATGAAGATGACTTATGATGTGTTGTGTTTGCATTGGCAACGGCTCAAAACCAGAAATATATTTCAGGCTTGGCTTTCCAGATATTATCTCAAGTCATTTAAAAGTTCATTATAGGGCACCCGCTAGTGCTGCTATAGTAAAGGGGCTGTCAGCATTTTTCAAGGGTTTATAACTCAGCCATTAAAAAAAAAATCTCTGTGGGCTGAAACTTGGCATTCAGGGTCGAGGCCTAGCAGTAAATTGTTTTTACAAATTAAAAAAAAATCAGCTTGACTATTATTAAATTATAGGTGGGCTAAATTTTATTTAGAACTTTTTCAGGCTGTTCTCCCATACCTTTGTAAATTAAAATGTTTCCAAAATGTTTTTATAGAGTGCTACTCTAAAATACGGACCGGCTTTTGTTATGTTCTTGGAACCCTGAGATTTAACTTAAAATATAATAACAGTGCTTATCCCAGCATAGCACTTTTCACCTTCAAAGTGCTTTACGAGCATTATCTCATTAATGTACATAACAGCCTCCCCATGATGTAAGAGGGATTATTATCCTCACTTTATAGCTGGAGAGATTGAGCCAAAAGGTTTAAGGCTGTTTTTAAAAGGACTTAGTTGCACAAATCCCATGTGAGCTTTGGGTGTCTACTTCCCTTTGGCTCTTCTAAAAATCACAACTGAAGTGATTCACCCAAGGCTACTCCGAGCCAGGATTAAAACTCAGACTTTCCAATGGCCAGTGCCACCAGACTGTTTAATTCTCAGAAGCGCAGTCATTACTTTGTACATAAGAACAGAATTTCTAAGAAATTATTCTTTAGGTCAGAGGGCGTCGACGCTGGGTATCTGGGTTGCTCCTCGAGGGCAGGGAGGCTGTCAAACGATACATGGCAAAACGTGGCGTGCTGGAGGACCGTGCGACACGGTGTCTTCATCGCGTGCAAGCAGCGGGTCCGTCCCTGCGTCGTCGGCCCTGTTCGCCTCCTGCTGAAAGCACAGAAGGAGGATTTACACCCCTTTTGCTCGGCCTTTAGGGTCGGAAGGAGGAGATGTTAATGCCGATGGCACCAGAGAGTGGCTGACGGGGGGTGACCCGGGCAGAGACCTGGCCGCAGGCGGGAACTATTTGATATGTTCTTTGCGTAGGTGGTGTTAAAGGGGGAGGATGGTGGCAGTAGCTTTGGGGGTTTGATGGGCTTTAGTTGGTGAGAGTTAGACACAAGTATTAAAAATAAAACTGGGATTCTCTTTGGCCCCTCCACGCCAGGTCAGGGCAGCTGCGGATGGCTTTTGTGCGTGCCGGGGAAGGAATGCTCATCGTTTTGTATGCCTCAGCAACAGTCCAAGGCTTTCTGAAGCACTGTTAGACTTTCAGCCCGTTTTCAATTCCAGAGTTGCTTTATCTGTGAGAAATGTCTTCTCATGAAGCGTCCCATTTCCTTGAAACCTGCCCTGTGTAAATCTCATCTCAAGTGATCTGCTTGATCTGATTTATGATTTGGATGCAAAATTTATGGATTTGAGGACTAAGCAAAGCTGAATTTAGCAGCTGCATTTTGTTTTAGGGTTTCTGTAGTAGTTCGTGGAGGAGGTTGGAGAACACTTACAGAAGAGTTAGAAGCTCCTGACACTGAGAGGCTACTTCTGTTTGGACCTATAGAGAGGTTGCATCATAGCTCTTGCATTACAACTGTACTTTTTCACTGGCTTGCTGTTGCTGCTGATACTTTAAAATCCTTCTCCAGCCTTTGGAAACGTACCCTATATCCATACTCCTTTATTTGCCTCTCCTGTATACATAGGACCTTTAAAATATTATATTTACTGTGGTGTTTGTCAGTAAGACCATCGCAGGACTGAGGCCATTCTGCTCTCTGCCTGTGTTATACTGTAGATGTCTGAACCAGTCTTTGAAATGTTATCAGGAATTATATAAATGACTGTGGTATAGAAATGTTACATTGGATAATTAAATGCGGTTATCCAGTTCCCTGCTATTAGTGCAATTTTATTAAACCCAGATTGTGGAGAGAACCCAAGAATACATGTGCTGACTTAGATTACGCTTCCCAGTGAGGTTATTAAGATAGCGAGTCAGAAATGTCTCTAGTCTTGCAATGAAGCATGCAGAAATGTTTCTGGAGAGCCGAAAGGCCAGTCCGACACTTCTTGTGAGAGACATCGAACCCTGTTGTCCGTCTTCACCGGAGGCTGGGATCTCTGCCCTGTTTACCCCATACATAGATTTCCTAACTAATTACATCCATGGGAACGTAGGTAAAAGTAGGGGTTTTTTTGCACAGTGTCATACCTGCACATTAAAAGGCTGGTTGATCGGTGAAAAAAATTATGTGTGGGCAGCGCCTTTGTGCTAAACATTTATCCTGATAGCTCCTCGGGACCAAATGAGAACAGGGACGCATTGTATAAAGTGCTGTGCAAACACAGGGTAACAGCTTACATGCTAAGCAGATTAAATACAAAGGAAAGAGATATTGATATACTCAAAACATAATGAGGGGTGTAGCTAGTGAAGACGTGATTAAAATAAATAATTAGGGAAGTGGATTAGTTAGTTGGATAAGCTGTTTCTCTGCACGCTAGAGATTTTTTTCATACTTTTAGGCAGGCTTATTGCTGGAGTTAGCAGATGTACCCGAGGATGGTGGAGCATAAGCAGCACAGCCCAAGTTTACGTACTGGTAGGCTTTTCTTGACCTCCTGGGTTGGCTCTGAGAGTGCAGGAGCAGAGTACAGCCTCTGGATTTCTCATTCCTCAGGCGCCCTGCTGAGACAGCCAGCAGATGATAATGGGGTTTGGCCGCTAATGACCACCGTTAAGATTCGAACCTGTGACATGGAGATGAAAGCCTGCATATTCCGTTCCCCGTACCCAATTCATCTCGCTCTCCGCCTTTAAAGGATTTAATTAAATGTTGAATACAGTTAACTAGAAATAGTCCTCTTCCTGAACGATGCAGAATGAAATAGCACTTGGCAGGAGAAGGCAATGCTTAAGAATGGATTAGAAGAGATTAATTTTGCTGAATTTTGATTTGACGTTCTCTATCTTAAGAAAAGAATTCACGATCTTCTGCTTGCACCTATCATGAGACCTATTTCGGATTTAAGGTAAAGTTTAGTACTCTCAGCAAGGGAAATAATAGTGAGAAAAAAGTCCTCATCTCCTAGATATGATCCTTATTCCTCATCTATGCAGTTATTTACAAAATCATTGACCACATAGTGTCTGTACTGGTCTGCAAATCAATTAAAAATGGCTCTGAGATCTTTACTTCCGAGCGATTCATTTCATATATTGCTAGATTTTGTGTATCCTAATGTAAGCAGGGGCGTATCTGCATAGGCAGAGGCATCAAAATGGGTAGCTGGATTTCTGATACATGTTTTTCATGTTTATTGGAAAAATAAAAGAGAAGCAGTGTTACCTCCTTTTTCTGTGTTGAATGAAGCCAAATAGGATGGTGTTGAGAAAGTAGAGAGAATCTGTGGGTGTATGAAGGAAGAGAAGTTTTCAAGAAATACAACATTTTACTGTAGTGCAATGGAAATTCCCAAATTTGTTCCTTTTATTACCATGCAAAACTGTGTGGGACCTATTGCCTGCCCTGAAACATCACTTAACAAGTATTATCATTTTCCACTAAACCTGATAGCCACTTCCTTGGTTTCCCTTTCAAAGACAAGCATGAGCTTTCTTCAAAATGACATTTCCTGAGCTGGAGTTCTTTATTCACCCTTTTTTTGCTTTTTACGTAACAGATTACTTCTTGACGCTTGATGAACCTATGAATAACATAACTACCACCCTTGGCCAGACCGCAGAGCTGCACTGTAAAGTCTCTGGCAATCCTCCTCCGACGGTCCGTTGGCTGAAGAACGATGCTCCGGTTGTCCAAGAACCCCGGAGGATCTCCTTCCGTGCCACAAGCTATGGGTCTCGACTGCGAATAAGGAACCTTGACACTACAGATACCGGCTACTTCCAGTGCGTTGCAACTAACGGCAGAAAGACTGTTTCTACAACTGGCGTGCTGTTTGTAAAATTTGGTAAGTTTTCTCTTTTTAAAGTGTTCAAACTGTTACTTAGAAAAACAACTGTGCAGAAAGGTGTGTTTGTCCACTGAAAAGGAGTGCACTGATGCCGTGGTATCAGCCGGTCTGATTCAGCCTATTGCTGGGAGCATCTCCAGGATGGCACCTTTTCCTCTCTGCCTGTTCGCTCCCTGCTCAGCTGAGATTCTTGCCAGCTGTAACAGTGGCTTTTTCTGTATAAAACCTACTGGAAGCAGGACTAAAACACAGGGCTCACTAAACAGCAGTGTTCGTTAATATGCTACCTGAGTGAATTCAGACCAGATGAGAAAAAGTAGTTTATTCTCAAGTGCCTGAGTGACATCCTTTGTCTCGAGTAAGTGAGAAATTTCAGCTTGCAGTATAGATTGGAGGCATGTTAGTGATGTACATACACACATACACCTGTCAGGTAAAATAAGCACTTTTTCTTCAAAGTTTATATTGAGATAATTGCCCTCAGAGCTGATCTTATGACTGAGAAGATTCCAAACAACAAACAGGTTTTGTGCATCTTCTCTGCCGCCTCCACGTTCAGAGGGAAATAATTCACTGAGATGAAGATGTTTGCACAGAGTCCTTGTTAATCCTCTTAGGAACTGGCCAAATAACACCATGAGTCATGTCTGTGATGAATGTCATAGTCTTTTTTTCATAAATCTCCCCAATTTTCTAAATTCTAATAAGAAATTGATCATTAGAGTTACTCTCATAAGGCAGTTGTCCTTTAGCCTGGATCTGAAATGTAGGAGATTTTTATCTGAGCAATGATACTTTTATAGACGCTCCTGTAGAAAACAGCGAGTATTTTTCTTTTTTGTGACTGGAGCAATATTTAATCTCACAGTTCGGTTTCTAGAGCAAATACTCGTTAGTATGAACTTCCCTGAAATCTGCTGCAGCCGACTCTTCAGTCTGTGCTGTGCGTCAGAAGAAATTTGATCAATGCATCTGAATTGGGCTTAGGATGAATTCCCTGAAAAATAATGAAGATTAATGCTGTTTTCTCCCAGTTACAGTTACAAGCCTCCTGTGGTTTGTTGTAACCTTTTCTATGACAGCCCGAGAGACAGTTGAATTGCAGGATGAGTCCCTCACCTGTTTATTGTCCTTGTCTACGGCATTTTGCAGTCATTGCTCCAGGATACAGTCTTGTCTTTGGTACTGAGAAACTGCGACTCGTCTGTTAAACTACATAAACCACATCCAACATGACAGACTGTTACTTTTATCTTTTAAAAGGTTTTCGAAAGCTTCCTGCTTGCTACCTCGCCATAACTCATCACACTGTTTTTCTTCTGTCACTTTTCCAGGTCCCCCGCCAACAGCAAGTCCGGGATCATCGTAAGTTGTTTCATGTCTGTTATGTCAATTCATTAATCTTGCATTTCAGCAGTCAGAAGTTCATTTTTCATTTTGTGTGACAGGAGAACTTTTACATTCCACTTTAAGTCAGATAGTATGGTAATTTATTGTAACTGAATTATCTGTCTCGTAGATACATTTTCATGTTGTCATGTCAGCTCCTATTTCTTACACTAGACTTCTTAATTTCCATTATTATTACCTTTAGATCCTCTGGTGCCTTCAGTCTTTGATTTCAGGGTACATACAGGTAGGGGTAGAGACTGATCTTCATACATGTCACAGCCCAATCTGGAAAATATTTGTCACTATAAGTGGATTTTACTATTTAGGGGCTTCTTACTGATTTTAAGGGGACTGATGGTCATAAGCTGTATCTCTATCTGTACCTGTATTAGTAAGCTGTCTTAAAACTGAGTTTTTAAGGATCGAGTACGTGGGTGGGAGTAGTGGCTGTTTTTACAACAGCTCCCGTATCCTGGAGCTCGGGTCTGGTTCCTGCTGCTGGGATCGTGCTCCGGGGTCTGAGCAATTGCCACGTTGTTGTATTTTGGGAGCGGAGCCTCTGTCTTCGGTAGCTTTTGAGAACATATATTTATCTTCCCCTCTAGTTTCAAGATACAGGATCAAACTTGCTCACCTTTTATAGTCCCTTACTGTTTTCAAGTGTGATCTTCAACTGTTCTGAAATTTGAAATTAATTTTGTGATATTGTGTCGGGCTTATTCATGTCTTACATGCATGGAACAGTACAGAAAACCCGCCTCTCCTGGTGAGGGAAGCTGCACCATTAGAAGAGAAATACAATACCAACTAAAACATAAAATGAAACCATTAATACAATTATAAGGGTTGTAAAAGTTTGGGGATGTGAATATTCATGACTGTCCTTATAGAAGATCGTTCACGAAGTATTGCAGGGGATATAAATTAGGGGAAGCATCTGACCACAAAAGGACATGCTAGGATGCCCTCTAATGGAACACCATAAAATTTTTTATGTTTTTCTCTTTCCTTTTGAAGGTACCTGACATAAAGTTGCTGAGTTTGTTTTGGAAGGGGAGCTCTTTGCTCAGATTTAGACTCCTTTTTATGATTGCAGTGTTCTGGGGAGGAAAGCTTGGCGTCGCTGCGGGGGCTGTTGTGCTCTTTATCAGTTTGGAGACTGAATGAGTTGTAAAAATGTGTATTTTGTGTCTGCTTCCACCTAGTTTGGGGCTTCTGAAATTTGTAAGGTTAAGCAACACATCCTTGAGGGTCAGCAACCCACAGGAGAGCAGCGTGAGCACAGAAGTGGAGAGCTGTGCTGGAATTTCACTGTCTAGGCCACTCTGGATTGCCTCACTTTTTTAAAACAAAATAGATTGGGGACCTTTTTCCCATTTTTCTTTCTGGCAGGGTTTTGGGTTAAAGACCACAACTTAACTAGCTAAAAGCCTCACTCGGTTATGGAAAAGCAACAGCAAATGGTCCCCCTAATTCAGGGAGTGTTGGGCTGAGCTCTAAGGCGACGTCTGCACAGCATCATCCAGACCATAAGGAAAAACCAGCCTAGTGTCAGGAGTGCTAGTCTGCAGACTAGGAGTGTTACATTCTGCCTGAGCTAAGCACCCTTCTTCCAGCTTAACGTGGCCCTGTCTTATTCTGCGTGCAAAGCCCGTATATCCAGGGAACAAACAATCACTGTTTTCTGTATGCTCTGTATCAAACATTAAATTGGCTTTGAAGTGACTTAATCCAAGATTTTAATTTTGTTTTCGGCATTCACTGCCCATCGGCACACGTGGGTACAAACACAAAGAGTGTGAAAAGGTGAAAATAAAGCGAGACTTCCTCTTTAATAGTTGACTTTATAATTTTGTAACCAAAAAAGATATTTAATCACACTTCATTGCTGCTGGAGGTTGTGGGCTCTGTCTAGTAAGAGGTCACGTTGTACTGAACATTGGAGAGAAACATAGCCAAAGAACCGTGCAGAGGGATCTCTGTTTTACTGAATGGAGAACATTTACATTCCTGTAGAAGCTAACCAGATTTAATCTATGAAATAAGAGAATCAGGAAGGAGCTTATGACAAAGAAATTATAAACTTGGAACTCCTACTAAATTAGAGTAAAAAAAAAAAGGGCAGTGCATGTCATCTTGAACCTAGTTCTTATCTGCTGGCAGTGGCGTGAGTGCAAGAGCCTTACGGATAGCAGCAGCGGGTTAGACCCAGCTGCGCGAAGTGACGTTGCAAAGAGAAATTGCACGTTGTGGAATGCTGGAGGGAAAGTGCCTCGAAATCTGTTCCTCGCTGTTTGCTGTTCTTTCCGTGCAAACAATATCTTGAGTACTGTGTAGACTACTCATGCATAGCCTTCTCCCCGTACAAGTTGGCAAACAGATTTCTAGCTATGAAATTAATGAAAATTTGGTGGAAGTGCCTGTGGTAAAAGTGATCCCACATCACTTAGATGAGTATCACAAAAAAGCATTTGAAGAGTATTGGTGAGAGGCAGCAGTACTCTTCAGCACAGGGGAGCAGAGCATTTTGGGCAGCTCTGCTATATCTTCTTGTCTGAAAAACAAATTTATTTATGTTGTCCTAGAGATTAAAACATAATTTTTCTGGTATTTTGATTGCAAATTTCTTCAAATATGAAGACAACTTGGAGCCTGCTCCCTGTGAGACCCTTTGAATGCATCAGCCGCCAGGCTATTACGTTGTTCCATAGTCTTGATGCCATTTTAGGACTCCTCATTGCTATTAGATGAGCAATAGTTACAGTCATGAGAAATACCTGATTTTAGCTGTGAACCCCCCCCATCTATGCCAGCCTTGATTTGCAGGTTCCAGCGTGATAGATGTACTCCACGGTCAACCTCCCTTCCCATCGTTTAAGACTCACGGGAGTCCCATGGGGAAACACTGCCTTCAAGGAGTAGTCCTGGAAGCTGGGTCAGAAAATATTTTCCTGACATTTTCTCAAAGTTTAGGGCATTGGCCATGGGTCTGTGGGTTCAGCTGATTTCGGTTCCCCAAAATACATTCAGGGGAACCTACGTCTCCCTTCCCTTGCTGTGCATGCTGACTGCTGGTGTTGCTCTGAACAAATGGACTCTTCCCAGACGTCATCGTAGGGACATACCATATGATTTTACAGTGGTTAAATGAAGGCTAAACGTGGAAAGCACTTTGAAGGATGTTGTGGAAATGAAAACTCATACTTGGGTAGTGCTTGTGCCTTATCAGCATGAGTTTCTTCTCCTGTGATAAAGCAATGAACAAAATCAATGGCAAGGAGCAGCTTTGACCATTGGGCATGCTTTTCCCATGTTGTCTTTATCAATCTACCATGAGTGGAAGGTTCTGTTCATTTAAGGATTTAATTTGAGGATCATGTTTTTAAAAAAATCCATATGCTCAGCACTTTTTCTTCCCATAATTTATAGGTGCAGAGTTCTGCGCTGATGTGATGGCAGAAAAATAGATGGTCTGACTGTAGCTTAAAAATATAAAGGTTAAAGGGATGACTTCTGTAAAAGATGACAGGCAATGCTAGATAACATAGTAATTCATGTGTGTGTTGCATCCTTATCCTTTCTGCTTTCCTTAAGTGCTGTTACAGTTAGCTAGAGCCAAAAGTCTGACATGCAGATCAGTCTGAAACGAATGAAAGAAACTCCGGCAGAAACATCCCACTGCAGTCCATAAGGAAATCAAGAACCCGAGGTATTGCCGCAGTGTAAAACACTGGCTGACCTCCATGTCCTTCCTTTAACTCTTTTGCGTTTGGCAAAGGTCAGCTTTAAAGCCCTTATCTGCGAGGCTGTGGAGTTACATTCCATTACCGTGCTCTGCGTCTCTGACATAGCTTGAAGAAGCTTCTTTTGTTTAAAAAAAGAAAAAAAAAGAAAAAGCAACCAACACATTCCTGCTTTATAAATAAATCATTATTTTATCTCTCGTTTTGCCGGAAGGTGCTACAGATAGAGCGCCAGCTACAAGCAGCTCGGGGAGCTGGGGGGAGAGTGCCAACGCCTCCGTCCCGCAATCGGGATGCATGCCCGGGAGCTGGGCGGCTCTGCCGGCTCCGGCCCTCGCACTGCTGGAATAGTTTCCGTAAAGTAGATGGTGTCAAGGGCACCTCGGCCGCAGGCGGGAGGAGTCTGGGGAGCTCTTCTGGCAGATCAGTCAGGTTCTGCTGGCTCTTGGTGTAACAAGCCGCAAGCAGCTAATTTAGCCCTTTTTTTTTTCCCGTGGAATTTATGAATGCACACTCGAATTGAATTGATTGAATAATTTGAGGAAGATCAAAGGGAGAATTTTGCCAGGTAACTCATGTGTCGGTGTATACGTTTGCATTGCTTATTTCTATGTGTGTATATATCTTGTACACACATATACACACCGCTGTAGCCATCGCTTCTAAAAATTTCCTGAAAGACCATAACTTTAACATTATTTTTGAAGTTCCCAGGCTTCACATCACTTTGCAACTCACTTTTTATCCACGATCCATGGCAAGGTTTGGTTCTTTAAGGACATAGCCGTGTGTATCTTAACCTCAGGTCTCTCCTGTTGCTACAGAGATCAAAATCAGAAAGGGCTGAGGTCAGAGCACAGCAGATTCGCGGAGATGAGAGAATTTAATATAACAATAGAAAATGGTTGTGGGCCCAGTCTTTTCCATTATTATTATTATTATTATTATTATTATTATTGTCCTTTTTTCTCATTCTGTATTGTTTCCTCTACCTGGAGCGATGGCCCTGAGCTTCCCCCACTCCAGGAGAAATCAGGCACTGAAATCAGAGGAGGCGGAGCACACTTGCGCTCTGTTCGAGAACTGCCGCAACAGCTATGGTGGGAAAGAAAACGAAAATGCCTTTTTACGTGGTCCAGTCTACAAGCGAGGTAGACAAACCCTGCTGGAGTGAAGTCCAGTGGGAAGGGTTCAGGAAAATGCTCTGTATATTCTGTGTCGGAGCTGTGCAAAAACCACACGCAATTTATTGTGTTGTGAGTACATTTCAAAAAGGCTTAACCTGCAGGTGAAATATTTCACTCAACAACGCAGACTCCTGACTTGATTACAGTGGAAACATCGGAAGAAGGGCATGGCACCTCTTGGAAGTATTCTCTAAGTTCGCAAGACATGGTGTTTTAGGTTTTAGGGGAGAAAAACATCTAGTTCATCCGTATTACTGCTCTTGGATGTGCAGTGGTTACTGTGCAGCGGAGAGACAATGGCGTGAATGTAAATCAGACTGGATGTGTATACCACGGACTGGCACCTCCTGAGCAGAGTATACACAGTCCTTGTGTCAGTATTGCTCTTGAACAGTCCTTTTATTCTTAACGGAGCCTTTTCTGTATATATAACCTAAATATGATATTGTTTTGTTCTTTATTTAACCACCGGGAATGAGGAGAGGAGAGGAGGAAAAGAGGAGAGGAGAAGGCTGTAATTTTAAGGGGCATTTGATTCATAAAATCAAATGGGGTTTGTGATTCCCAGAAAAAGCTTGCAAGGCTTGTGAAACCACAAACCCCACAGGATTCTCCCATCCTCTTTTTCAGTGATTAAGATTTTTTTTTTTTTTTTTTTTTTTTTAGTTAAACACATCTGGGTTTTTTAGTAAAACAGATCTTTTATACAGTGGCTCTGTGTGGCTGGATGTCAGCATGGTTCTTTCACCGAGAAAACACATAACCCCTGGCCAGCATCCAGGTGAGACTTGGCCAACTGTGTATTTGATTGTGGATTTCAAAGAGTAACACAGAGACTTTCCCCTTTTGGCCAGAGAAGCTAAGTTTTATAGAAGAAAAAATGCCGATAAAGAGGCAAGAGTAGATTCACCGGAGAGCCGTTCCAGCAGCATCCTGAGCCCGACCTCCCTGCTGCTGCCCGCTGCCTGCCCACAGCACCCCAGGGCTGGGGCACAGGGCTTGACCCCCCGGGATCTTGGTGAAGGAGATGTATTGATTTCCAGTCCTGTGACGTGTTTTGTTGCTGTCGTAGAAACTGCCTCCGTGTTGCTTAGTGACGGTGGAAATTTTGAATGAGGACTGAAGGCAAGTCCCCCGAGTTTCGGCACAGGATCTTTTATAGCCCCGCTGCGTGGTGATGCAATAGCCTGTGCACACAGCATGTAGGGTCTGAGACGCAAACTTGAAGTGGGATATGCTGTGTGGAGGCCAATATAAATATATTTGTACCAAAAAATCATGCGGTATGAAGATGAAGTCTGAGTGGCTGATGCTGACAGAAACCATGTTACGTTCTGTTGCATTACTTCATTCGAGTGAAAATGATACTCCCTTGGTTTTGCCAGGGCCTGAGAGTCAGATTATCTGCTGTGAGCGTGCCAGTCGTGGAAATGAAATTGTTTCCAGGGAGAGCTGGACTTGTCCTCTTCACTGGGTCTTTGATCTGGTGCACGCTTATCTGCTATGCCGCTGTCTCACCTTTTCCCTTCTTCTGATTATTCTGCTGCTGTTTTCCTTGCGACATTGCTGTAGAGTCATGGGCAGTAAGGTGTACAGTTTACCGGGGGGCATGCTCTTGGACTTCCCTGAGCAAGCAAAAATAAATTAAAACCTCTGGGTAACTGTAGTATAGAATTTGGGAAGCCATATTTGTGTCTTGTATTAAATGAATTGGTTATAGGCAGCATTCTAGTGCTTTTTATCTACCTTGGGGTACTTACGTAGCTAAACGTACATGTTATCTGAGAATGCCGGGTTCCTTTGCCTCTTTACCTTCTCCTATATCCCAGGCCACATACGGGAAACTGAGCCAGAGTAAGATTTAAGGTGTGTTTCGTTGCCTTAACGGCAGCTGGTTGTGCTACTTGAGATGCAGCTCAAGTCCCGCTGGTCACCTGGTCTGGGTTGGACACGCTGGGGTGGATTGCCCAACCTGTTGCATGGGTAGCCTGTAATGAAATAGAGACTTGAGCTCCATCTCTGGAGGCGCAGACCAAAACCCGTGCCGCCGGATTCTTCTCGTCTGCTGTGGCCGGGCATCGTCCACTGGTTTTCATGTGAGCAATGCTGCAAAAATCCGAGTTCTTTGCCACAGAGCTCTTACCCCGGTGCTTACTCATGAAGTGGGTTAAATTGTATTTTGTTATGCTGTGGTAAGTCTACAGAAAAGAAACTGGCCTCTAGTTTGGAGAAAGATTGACCTTAGAAAGTGCTTTTCACTTTTGAAAGGGTATCTGATAAATATTTTTACCAATTTTAGCTGAAGTGTTCCACCCTTATCTGCCTGTAGAGCAAACAGAAAGCCCTTCTGTCGTCAGGCGGCATGAAGGAAAGGCATGACACGAAATGGAGACATAGTTGTACTATCTGAAAACAAATTAATTATACCGATGTCAATATTTTTTTAAGCAGGGAGGGAAAAATGAATAAAGTACATTATGACTTGGGCATGGGGAGCCAGAGTTCCCTAATGCATTTTTGTAATACAAAGGAAAAGACAATGTGCTATTAAGAACTGGATTTGTTTTCGTTCTGCGCAGGATCACCCATAGCAACTACATATGCAAATAAATGTTCAGTATAGAAATGGCCTTTGTGGAATGCTACAGTCAGAATTTGAAGAGTATTTGGCCTTTTATTTCTACGAGGCTTTAGTACGACCCAGTTGCATAGCCAGTAGCCCCTGACATTGCACCCAGGATTTGTAGCAGGACCCCAGGAGACTGGGGGAGTCGAAACCTTGACGCCAGTGTTTCATTCCCCTCGTCCTGAAGCCAACTTGTCCGCTTACGAGCGGCACTGTTGCCTGCTCACCACATCTTTTTCAAGCACAAGTCTAGGCAGGCGGCTTCGCGCAGCATCCTGCTACACCCGGCTCACTCGAGCAGCCGCTCGGTGGGACCTCAGGACAGGAACTCGGGCGCTGCTATTTCATTTCTCGGCAAAATCAGTTCTCAGCTCTGCCTGGTGGCCTTCCTCAAGAAGTGGTAAACGCAGTTCTTGTGCTAATTCCCACTGCACATCCAAACAGAGGGGGAAAAAAATTTGGACGGTGCATTTTATACAGTGCAAGAGTTTCTTGACGTACCCGAAGGAGGCAGGCGGTGTGGATTGCGCGTGTATTACAACCCACGGTGCAGATGAAAAAGCGCTCAGCTTTCGGCATGTTGGAAATACTGGATCAGGTCTTGTGCCTTTTTATATTTAGCTGCTTTTTAGTACGTTAATTTGGCCTTGCTGCATTAGTCCTCTTGCACTGGGCTTGTTTGACCGTGTTTGATAAAGGCTGAGGGTAACACTGAAAGGTGGATTTACGCTGTCATTCTGAACTAGGCTCAGGTACCGTATTGTAATTTTTTAACACTGCGGATCTGAGAGCATTTCAAATCCCACGCAGGAACCTGTGGGGAGGGGGCTGATACGTATAGTGCAGGTAGAGGATAGATTTTCCTTTCTCTAATTGGTGATCTCAGTTGTCAGTGTTTATAGAAATACTTAAAGAAATCCTGTAATTATATAATTTGGCCCTGAGATACAGACTGTGTGCATATTTTCCTGTTTTGTTTAAAAAAGGAGCAAAGTGAGGATCACTGAAGTTTCTTCAGTTTGGCAACAGAAAGGTTAAAAAAAAAAAATTAGGAAAGGCTGAAAAGTTGCATTACTTATCCTGATCATCTGCTGCAGCCTTTGGGGTGTTGAGGTTAGTGAGATAGTCTTTAACTGTTGCAAAAAAAAAAAAAAAAAAAAAAAAAATCATTACGTACATTTGGCAGTCTGTGTCTGACTAAGTCTGATAATAAACTGAGTCTTGTGAGTTAGACCAAATAGTCAGAGCTGCCAAGGATTGTTCCTATTAATGCTATATATCCTTAATGTCACAAGGAGGCCTTTTTCCCACTGAACTCTCTGGCAGAAGTTGTCTGGGTAGGAGTTCAATCCACCCCAGGACAGAGGACCCGTGCTACTAAGCTCCACTTAGCTGCAGCTAAGACTAGTTGGAAAAAAAGTATTGACCGTGATTAAAAATATCGAGCCTTCAATATTTGGTTTTATTCCATGTTGAAATGAAGCTGAGACCATCGAGCATTTTTCTCAGAAAATAAATGTTGCATAGCCGCTAGCCCAGAATATACTCGCTTGAGAAGAGGAAGACGCTGGCTCTGCTTTAGAGCAGAGGTATAACCTGGTTTTCCCATTTTTCATGTGGTCATTCCAGATAACAGCTATTTTGAAGCCAACCCAAAAATTCCTTCTGGAGCTGCTGAAAGATTGCAGCAACAATTTTGCCTAAACCACTGCGGTTTTGTGAAACATTCCAGTTTTCAGAAGATGATGTTTTCTCTTAAGCAGTTAAAAAAAAACACAACAAAAAGCTAAAAGGTACTTCTGGGGAGATGGTCTTTAGATGTAGAAGGAAAGAAGGGAAATAATTGTATAACCTGTGTCATGTAGTTACGGTATAAAGTGATTTCTGGCTGTCATGGAATGAGTTAAATGTAACTGAGTCAGAAA
Organism: Grus americana; assembly: GCF_028858705.1. Taxonomy (NCBI): domain Eukaryota; kingdom Metazoa; phylum Chordata; class Aves; order Gruiformes; family Gruidae; genus Grus; species Grus americana. The sequence continues at coordinate 33,641,778 of NC_072859.1, forward strand.
GCTGACAAATGAAATTGTCAATCAGTCATCTTTATTATGATTTTCTGAAAGAGAACATTGAACTTCTGTCATGTGGAGCAAGTGCGTATGGTCTTGTTTTACTTAAAAACCTGCAACTTCTGGTGGTTCGGTGTCCTCACAGCACTTTCCTGGGCTTCTGGCAGTTTGCACGGTCACAGGAGTTGGTCAGGGGTAAGGGAGGAAATAAAGAAATAGTCAAACATTTCAGAAACCAGTTAATGTCTGAGGTCATCTCCAAGGTACAGTGAGATTCCCCGACGCCGTAAGGCCTTTAATTATAAGGGAAATCCTATTTAAAGGCCTATAATGTTTCTGTGGTTGTAATAAAATATCCTGCGCAACCAGGTAGTAAAACCTCAGTGGGCAAATCTCAGTCTCATTCTCATTTTGTTCTTCTTTCACTTTAGTGCTCGGCTGTTGCTGATATTCCTTAAATCCTCTTCTGCTATTTTCAGTTTGTGTCGATGGGGGACCAAGAAAAGGAGGAGCAGTGAGGGATCTGTCGGAGGTTCATCAGATAGTGATGGCTCAACTCTGGGCACAACTTCCAGCAGGTTTTTGTTTTAGCTGCCAGCAGGCTGAAAAGTGAATTAAGATGAAGCATTTGAAACGTTAGGGTAGTGAAAGGTCTAGTTGCTTGTGGTAGAAATTATTCAAGAGAACAAGAAATAGTAATAATAATAATAATTACAGTATTACAAAGAGAGCGTGGGTACTGGAGGGTGGAGAGGCAGTGTCTGTGGCTGCTGCATGATGGATTCGTTTCCTGTCCTGGGTTCTCTTTCACCTACGTGAAGAGTTGTCTCTGTCCATCTGTAGCCCCCTTCTTCCCACCCCTCTTCCCGTAGGCAGTTTATGCTTCTCCTCCCCATTCAGGTGGACTCAGCACTGAGCCTTTGCTTTTTCCCCTCACCCGACATCCCAGGACTGGGACCCGGAGCCACGTGCTGGACCATGGCTTGTCTCTCAAAATCGCTGACCCAGCCAGGAGCTGGGCAGCTGCAAAATTTCCTTCCTTAATCACCCCCCATGTATCTTTGGATCTTCTGATTGCATAAATGGTTCCGTGATTATGGGGTGTTTCTCCTTCCACCATGAATAGTGTCCTACCTCCCTTGGCCTGGCCCGGTGTGCCTGCGGGGAGCAAGCTCCTCCGCTCCCGAGGGAAGATGAGTAGAGGCATGCTTCAGGCATCCCCACGCTCAAACGGGTCCCTCTTGTGAAGACCACCCGAAAATCAGCAGTTTAGAAGGGCCACCCAATGCCATTGGCCACCACACCACAATCAGCCAATGTCAGGAGTGTTGTGAGCAAGAGCCCCGTGACGACAGGACTGTGAAAGCCCACGTGAAGCTAGAGGGAACGATCCTCACCCTGTACTAACAGTGCGGCTCCTCATTGCAAGGATGTGTCAGTCACACCAAACTCAACTTAAGAGTTTACCCTGGACTTCCGCAGCCTTTCGGAGAACCGGTGGTTTCAGGCTTGGGGCAGGTGTTTATTCAGTCTAGTAAAAACATTAAAAATGGGAATAAATCTGTATTGACCCAAGGTGCTTTCACTGCTGCAATATGGTGTAAAACCTATAGGAAAATGAGTTTTCCTATAAAGATAACATCACTGTGCAGCCCGCCTGTATGTAGTTACCTACTCAAGTGCAGTTTGTGTTACTTCATCACAAAATCATTAAGTGCGAGGAAGAAGATTATAAGGTGTTAGATTATTTATCCTGATAATTAAAAACACGCATGACGCTCTAGCTTTGGCCGTTCAAAGCAATAACCCTGGGCGACTTCAAATACTGTAAAAGGAGTTAATCATCGATTTCAGAATGTGTCAAGTTTATTGATCTTGTTAACAAGAAAATATGTGTGTGGTTACCTTGGTGGGGATGGAAAACAGTTATCATCTCACCTGTTATTAGTTGGATGCCATTATTGATGCCTGAGCCAACAAAGATCTGCGTTAAGCAAAAATTAATCACAAATGTTACCCTGCCATAGTTGTCCAGGCAAATTTCTTGTGTCAGTAAATTTACTTTAAATAAATAAATTTTCTCTTGGTCCTGATTTTGCTCGAGATGAATGGGCACATTCTTTTGCTGCAGTTCTGCCCGGCAATTAGCACCAAGAACACTTTGCAAGCTGATCCCCTTTCAAGGTTTGCAGCTAGTTTAGAGCTTTGGAGGTTTTAGAGGTGAGAAGAGACTGTTAGACTCCATCTAACCATCCCAGGGACAGCACAGGCTGTCGTACTTCTCTCAGGTATGTTATGTTCCAAATCCGGTGGTTTTGAATTAACTAGAGCACATCCTTGGGAAAAAAAAAGAAAAGAAGTGTCACATTGATTTTATCTGTCTTTAATGTCTGAACATGCTTGTGCTGTGTCAAGTCAAATGCCTTTATAAGATTCTAAATATACAAACGTTATCTTTATAACCCAACTCTTGACTTCGCCAAAGCTCATCTGAGAGGTCTCTTTTCCATCAGCTCCTGGGAATTGCCACCAGCTCTGTTACCGCCTCAGATCCTGTGTTCTTTGGGCTTCCTTTCAGGCATTGCACTGTTTTTTCTCGGACGGCGTAAGATCGGCAGACATGGAGTCGCTTGGGTCTTTCCATGATGCGTGGCTGCTGGGCAGTCGGTTAGGTCGATCATAGAAACTTTGTCTTCTGTAATTCTTGGATGCAAGCTGTCTCAATCTATGTTTAAAAGATCTGGGTTTAGCAGATGCTATCTAATGTCTTCTTTAGTTCCTTTTGGAATAGAAACTATTTTGTTATATTTATATAATAAATAAATAAATGCATTTTCTCTGCATTATTGTTGACGGTTCCACTGTTTCCATCCTGCAAGAAACAAATATGAATTATAGGAGAATCTCTTAATCTTGGCCTTAAAAGCATAGTAAAAGCCTCTTCTGTACTGTTTGCAGCTATGCTAGTTTCAGAAATCTTCTCGTTTGACTTTTGCTTCTCGTGGTAATTTTTTAGCATTTATTTAAAATTTGGCGGTGTCAGATTTTCCTCCTCAACGGATGCAAATTAGCCCAGACACAAGGAGCAGATGAGGATTTGACCTTCCGTAAGGGTACTGTCTTTTGCACGTTTGAAAGGAACAAAAGATAATGAAAGAAAATATTATTCTAGCAATGATAAATGTGAAGGAGTGATCTGGAGAATGTTTGCTTTGTGTTGGGGCAATAGTTGGCATCAGGAGCTCTGACCGTTTCAGAGTCATCTCGGTCGTATGGGGAGAAACCCAGAGAAACTCCGTAGATTTCTGTGGGGCTGCTCTGTATTTTTTCCTCAGAATAACATAGGAATGTTGCTCCATCCTTGGCCTATAAGGCGTTTTTGTGGGACAGAATAGGCAGTCGTGGTCTTGCCAACATAAAGTTCCTCGGCTGGATGAAAGGAGCAATGGTATATAAATACCAGTGTTTCCTTTGATTTTCGTCTCGCGCACACTGTGCATAAATGGCTTTGCTACATGGATGGTATGTGTGCATGCCTTTTTAAATGATCTTTGGCTTAATCCTTATTTAATTTTTTATGCCATTGTAAAATACATGTTTTATGTTACCAGACCACGATAAGAGTTAGTATTGATACAAAACAGCATTTCACCTACTCAAAGATAAAAACCAGCTTTTAGATTTGATAAAGTACAACTGCAAAAGTATGCCAGGACAGCCTTGATTAAAACAAGGCTCTAGAAACAGTTCTGTTATCTTAAATAATATTTTTCCAGTGGGGGAATGCATTAATATAATACATAACATGCATATAACCTTATCAATACCAATTAATTTCAGAATTGCAGCTAAAAATTGCAGCTCAGCCCATCGTACCGTGGAGGCGGGTGGGAAGTTTGGCAGAGAGGACTGCGCTTTCTTACTGGGAAACGGTGCAGCCGGATGCTATAAGTACCTTGAACATAGTTTGCATGAAAGTATGCAAGTCATTGTGTGCAAAATGTCTTAGAAATTCGTTATCCATTCACAGTGGCAAGTTGGCATAATTACTTCCAATGCAAAATTCTGTCAAATTACTATTCTCAATTGCTGACACACTAGAATAATAGAATAAAACTAAATAAAGCAATTGGGATAGTTTTATTTGTTGCATATGCAAGAATTGCATATCCTGCAAACTTGGACAAGTCTAGAAAAATACGTACCTTTTCTTTCTTCTGCCACTTGAATTGTAAAAAACGTGGTGCTGGTTATGGGGGGGGGGGGGGGGGAGGAAAATGCTTTTTCACCTTGAATACCAATTATTGGCTGTAAATGAGCTGCAAAGTGGCATTATCTTACATGCTTTCTACAGACACCTTACTGCAAGCAAGCTGGGCTTTTCTTTGAGTTGCCCAAACACTTTAAGCTGATAGTGTTTCCAGGTGCTTGGCCTTGCAAAATTACATGTTTCCATCTTTATTTACCACAATAAAAAAATAAAAAAACTCACAAATGGAGGACAGAATTTACTTAATAATTCTTTTAATGCTGTTGCCAGAAAATAGGCAGGAAGATGTGTTGCAACGCCTTCACTCTTTTGGGGTAGCAGGAGGAAAAGGCAGCGATTGCTTTTTTTTTTTTAAGAACAAACGTTTTAGAAGGGATTTGGCCCATTTCTGAGTAGAAAGCTGCTATTTTTACACAGTTCTTGCTTTAAATCAGGCATCCTTCTCAAGACTAACCAAAACATGAATCTTTTGGTCCCAAGACGGTTACTGGAGTGTGGCTGCTTCACGCTGGTCTCTGCAGCCTAGGTAGAGAGGGAAAATGCTTTTAAAGAAAACAGACACGTTCTCCATACCTTATCTGATTACCGTTAGGGAATGGATGGGCGGATCTTAATTTTCACTGAAGCATATTTTCACTCATGTTTGTTGTCTTAAGAATGAGTTTCTTATCTGGAAAGCAATCTTTTTCACAAGACGTTCTCAGTTTAATATAACTCATGATACCCTTTAAAGCAGACTGGCTATTCCCAGCTGAGGAGCCTCTATTTATGTGCGTCTGTCAGGAGCAGAATTTATGATAGACCTGCAAGTTACGTGAACTTTAAATGTTTTCACAGTTGTTAAACTTGACCAACTATTTCAGTAAGACTAACTGCTTAAAACGGTTTTGGACTTACCAGCTCCCCCCAGCCGAAGTATGAGTATTATGCTCATAAACCCAGCAACCCCCAGACTGCTCGTCAGCGGAGAAAAACGCTGTAGTCCTCCCCGACATAATTCCTAGGAAGGCCGTTTAGAAAAATATGTTTTCTGCTAGATTGTTTTTTGAAGGAATCTGCAATTTCAAATCATCTTTTTCAATGTAGTAGCTCTCCATCCGCCATCCTTACTTTGTAGTGCCTGGCCTCTCCCCGGTCCCATCAAAGGGAACCACGGGTACGTATTTCAGGATATGTATTTTTACATGCCTGTAAAATTAGTTCTCTGCATCTAATTATTGGTATCTGACTTTATATTGGGGCATCTAACAGCGAGGCAAAATGCTGAGCAGGAACAGGGCTCGTGTTGGGGTACCGGTGTGCCCCCGTGCTCAGACAGCCCTCGCACACGCCGTCTGCTCCGGCGTCTCTTGGGGCAGAGCTCAGCAATTCAGCTCAGCAGCTTCGGCAGGACCTTTGAAAACTTTTGCTCAATAAAAGAAGAAGCAATATAGCTAATTTTTGCAATGAGTTTGTGCTTATGGTGGTTACTGTTATTTTTGTAGCGGTTGCGGACTATAGTAGTTATGGGTGCAAACTTTTGGTCAAATAATAGTTTAAACAAGCTAACATTATACATATTATTTTTAATTAACTTGTGCTGAGGCATGTGTTTCACTTTTAATTCAAGTGTCAGATTTGCGCAGTCTGTTTTTCGTCATGCTTAAGGTTAAAATATTAGGTCACCAGAAGAAAGACCTATTTGAGTCACATAAGACAAATTAAATGTTAGAAGGAAGGGGAGGGGAGGGAGGAGCAGAAATAAAGCTGTGACTTCTAGAAAATAAGGTAAAGCAGGAAGGAGTTAGTGAGAGATAAAATGGGCTGCAGAAGTCCTGAAACTCATTGCGTAGTGCTCAATATTGATTCTTGGTGCTTACAAGTTTTGTATCGGTTAGGCATAAATAATTCAAAGCTGAATTTGCAGAGTCCTGAGGCCCAGGAAGGAGCAGGGTATGGCCTTCCGTAAGAAGTCCCTCCCGGGCAAAGAACAATCTGCAATAATTTTATCAGGGAATAAAGCAGGACTTTAAGACACGTTGCCGGAGAACGGGAAGTTTGGATGTCCTTCCATAGGAGAGAAAGAAAAAAACGCATAGGATGGAAAAATAGTTTGAAAACAAAGATACTTTCCCATGTTATTTAAATAGTCTATGTGTTAACTCCATAAAAGTTGTCTTTTGCTTTAGATTAAATGGTTTTGGTTTTGATGTTCCCAGTTATGAATGTTATTTCCTGTGTATTGCAGAAGACTTGGCTATCCTGGTGCAGCAGGAGGTGTGTATCATACAGCAGCAAGCAAAAGCTCTTTGCAGAGCACTGGAGTGTTCTCGGTCCTCGGCACTGAATAAGCAGTGGTTGGAGAGACGGGAATCATGAGCAATGCTAACTGCAGAAGTTAAAATGTTCATTTTTCCTTAAAAAAGGGACATCTGACTAAAGAGATTTAATGTCAGGCAAACAGAAAGGTGTTACTTAAAGCTTTGTTATTATTCTCACCCCCTTCTAATCACAGGGGTTCAAAGTACCCCTGTCCCCGCTGTTTCCTCAAACCAGTGCTCCTCAGAGGGCCCAGCTCCCTGTGCGTTAGAGCCTGGTTATGCTGCACTTCTGGCGTAAAGAGACTTTCTCACGTGTTACCAGCTGCATGAACACTCGCTCTGAGGCCCCATTATGCCTGCAGAGAGGCAGCAAAATATTTGGGAATAAAGCCCTTCAAGTCCAGATCGAGCCACTTGAACGGTGTCTCAACTTTGATTGTATTTCTCTTATATTTAAAGTCCTTTTTTTTTTTAAATGTATCACAGAGGTGCACTTCTCTGTGTATTATGAGGGGGGAAAATCAAATTTGTGGGGGAGAGAGGCAATGTAATCTGGAGCTTATTTTATTGCTTAATGAAGTCTAAACAACCTCCTTAACTTCATGTAACTAAATAATGAATAAATTCCTTAGTAGTGGGGATTTTTATCTGACTGGAGACTGAATACAATCTAAGTATGTACTTTGTGATACGACTAATTTGTAGTCCTGTGAATATTCTCCTGGCAGACCCCACAGAGGCAGAAAGGTGAGTTATTCTCCCCTTCCTATGTCAAAAAGTGCCGGCCTCATGCCGCACCAAACAAACCTGTACTAATTCTCCCATATGGCAATGCTATAGATGGAGAATGGTCTCGGGGGAATATCAGCTTCCCGGTCAAACAGGTCACTTAAATACTTTTTGTGCATGTGAAAGCAATGAGAAGTTTGCCTAAGGAGCTCCATGGGATCCGGTGGTTTGATATCACTTGTACAAATACAGCTGCACCGAGCCGTGATGGTTGGGCACGGGTGGCTGATGGAGATGCAGCAGTCGGGCTGTAGAACACTTAGAGGCTGCTGATAAAACATGTGTTCAAAGAGGTCCCAGTTAATAAGGATTTGGACAAAAATCTGAGGGATGGGGCCGAGGCGCTGAGACAGAGGAAGTCTCTTCCCTTTGCCTGTCTCTCATATTTCGTGTCCAGCTTCCCGGCACAGTGCCCGAGGGTTGCGCTCTCGCCTTGTGGGATGGGGATGTGGATGTGACGTGGTCCGGTCCTGTCCATCTGCTCCCGAGGGCCTGAGCCCCAGCCCTCGGGATACCGAGGAGTTTGGTATCGCTCAGAGCAGAGCGGCTGCAGCCGATTTATGGGGTGAAGCCGATGATCGTTCCATCAAAACCTCCTTATCTAAAGGTTAATGCCTGATGAGAGGCGGATAAGGAACGTGTGTGCGAGATCATTGCAGCTCCATGAGGGAATCCAGGAGGAGGGAGTGTGTTTTTCTGTGCAGTACAAAGGTTTCATAGAAGAGGCAACGTTTAGCACTTGTAATCTTATCCTGCTTGACTGCTCTTCAAAAACATTTTACTTTTTTTTTCCTCTGCAGCTAGAAACTTGGATGAACCGACCTTCCAAACATAACCTTAAAATAGCTTTGTCAAACAAAACATAAGTGCAAGAAGTTTCCTGCCATTTCCATAACTACGAGCATATGATTTGCCGTTCATCTTGAATAATGATGTAAGAAATCTGCCAGGAAAGATCCAAACGCCGTTACCAGGGTTGTTTCCTAACCAGCTGCAGCTGCTGAGCAAGCACGGCCGGCTCGCGCCCTCGCTTGCAGGAATGCCCGTTGACTTTGCAGGAGGAGTTTTGGTAGGGAAGGGGTTGTTAGAAAGTGTTTAAGAGGAGAAAAAGAGTGAATCTCAGAAGCTAACGTCCCACCTAGTTTATTTAGTTTCGGTCAATATCTAAATCAAATTCATGGCCATTGTTATCGAGCTTTTCTAGGCAGCTTTTGCTTCCCCGAAAGAAGTCATTTTGATAGAGACACTAAAACTTTCTTACGATGACAAAGAAAAACACGCAGTAATTGCTTTGGTGCGTCCTTGCCAAGGGATTAATTGCATGAGAGATGTATTTTATTAAGCTTCCAAAACTGTGGATGCTGCTGCGCTGCCCAGATGAGGTTAGTAGAAAACACATGTCAGCTCTCACCAGAGATGTTTATGTCTCTGCACAAACCTGCCTCCTTTCAGCACCAAAATCCTCTGCGGAGAAGCGACTGGGGGAAGGGAGCGCAACGATACACAGCCCCGAGAAACACTCAGACCAGTATGTTTAGGTAATTGTAAGACTTCTTTCGGGGATCAGGGAATTTTGTCTGTCCCTGTTTTAGCAGGGAATGGCCATAACGTGGCCTCAGCGCTGGCCCAGGCCGCTCGGTGCTGTCCCACGTGCTAAGCCGTGCTTAAACAGCAGCCCAAACTCACATTAATTTTGGATGCTTTATCCGTCTCTGGATCAGAGGCATCATGTTAAACCCACTATCAGTCTGGAATGTGAGATAACAAGTAAGTAAGTAGTTACTTAAGCAGGTTATATTTGCTTATTGAATTTTATTATTATTTTTAGGAACCAGGTGTATTAGCGGTGCTGTGGGACTCTGTAAATTTAATGATGTCAAAGGACAGCATTATTAATTTTTTATTTTATGCCTATGCTTTTCTAGTGAACCATTTAAACCCTAGCTGCCCTGCAACTTTAAAGGGGTGTCAGAACAGCAATAGCTTATATTACACAGAACTTTTCCTTAAATTGCTCAGCGACGTGCAAGTCTGGGCAATTCTTTTCTTTTTACAAAGTAAAATGCAGCCCTCGCATTTCTGAAATATTGTTATGAAACAGAGCCAACATGTTCCCATTTTCAAAGCGAGGCACAAGCAACTGGGTTTTGCTGTGTGGAAAGTATGACTGAACATTATTCATCTGTTTGCTTTAAGGGATATCTGCCAAGTAAAAACTCCTTTCATTTTATTCTGTGTGAAGCTGGAACATGAGTACGGAACAAAATACAATTTATTTAACAATGTACAAATAATTTATACAGCATTAATGCATGTACAGAGGGTGTATTGCATATATGTAATAATAATTTATTGATGCACCTTTTAATTAACTGCAAAATTTTCTAGAGCACGTTTGTTCCGTCCGTGCTGTCACCTATCAGCATTCATTACGAACCCAACTTCCCTAAAGCGACACCCTCCGTAACCCCAGTTTTAGGTCGCCAATCCGTGGGTGCATGAGTCGGGCGTTGAGCAAGACCTTTTCGCTGCAGCTCTTGGGGGGGCACAAGAGTGTCCCCAGGCGCCGTGTGATCCCCGGCTGTGCCAGGAGGACTTACCCGTGCCAGGGTGACAGGAGCTGAGCCATCCCCTTGCATTTCTGTTGTCCCGTTGCAGCAAGCAGCGGTTTTTCCTTGGAAGAGAAGGGTATGAAGCACTTGGTTGTCTGAACTAGGCAACGTTGGCTGCATTTTCCCATCAGTACTCTGCTGTTGGATATAAATTATTTAGATAAACAGCTCTGACTGGTTTAGTGCTATAGTAGAACATATTTTTTTTAAGTGAGACAAAACGCTTTTCACTTTGTAAGTGAAAAAAACGTCTGGACGGTCTTCACACAGAGCCAAAGATACTCCATCTCCACTCGGTAGATCTCAGAGATAATACACCACTTATTTGCTTTGCTCTTCAAATCGGTTAATCTTCATAAATCAGTCTGGCTCTGCACGCACACCGTAATCCCGTGCTGGCTTTACACGGCCATCTTCCGGTGTCGCTGAACGCTACGATGTCCTTTCTCTCCCTGCTGCTTTTATTAAACCCTCCCTGCCTCTTTGTTCACTCCCCTGTTGACATTGCTGTTACTTAGAGATTTCCTTACCAAAATAACGGTAATCCAGTGATCCCATCTACCCAACTAACTAACAGACCCGAGCGTAAGGAAGTGTGTATCCTGGCAGGCTGCTGTTGGAACAGGCATCGGGAGGGAGGGCAATGCTCCTGCCTCTTGTCTTGGGATGCTCAAAGCATTTGGGACTTTGTCCTGCCTTGTCCTACATCTCTCCTTTGCCCATTTTTGCTCAAGATATCAAAATTAGTCCTGTATTTATGATTTTTTTCTCATTGGGTACTCATGTAAATCCTTCTTAAAGCAAAGGGGGGAAGAAAAAAAGAAAAAAAACAAAAAAAGAAATCTATGGGGTGTGGTAGAAATGACCACACAATTACACCATCTCTGAAATATGTATTTTTAATACATTGGATATTCTAAAAATGAATACAACATCATCTCACAAGGTTCAGTTTTTATATTAATTTATTAAATACTTCTAAGTGAACTCATGTTCAAGCCTGGTTACAAAGCTTTTGCTAAACTAAGTCCTGGACCTGTTGTTGACATTTGCTGGGAATGTTGTTTATATTTCGGTAATTTCTGGTAATTTAGAAAAAAACTGGCAAAGAAAAGTCAGGATGTTGGGAAGTGGACTTTGACAGCGAATCTTGCAGAAATGGTTTGTATTTAGAAACCAGGCTGCAGAGATGCATTTGGATGAGGTGGATACCGCGCAGGTTTAGTGCGAGCCGATAAGAAATCGCAAACTGATTGTTACTGCTTCTCTGCCGCTGCTGCAAGCTACTTTGCCTGGTTTGCGTGGGGATGCCTGAAAAGCTGGGCAGATATATCCCAAATTCAAGTCAGAGGCAAGCAGAAATGCTCCCCGGTTTCAGGCTGCAACAGGAAGGCGCTGCGCTGGGAGGCAAATCAACCTTTCCGTTCGCTGGAGCCGTCACACCGTGAGCAGAAGAGATAAAGAGATCTCTGCAGACACAGCCCGTGTAACTACCTCCTCCAGGATCCCAGCGCAGAGTCAGAGATTTTGGTCCTCCCTTCCTCTCCTTCCACGTTTCTATGCGTTACTGTATCTGCCATAAGAAACAACCCTCTGGGGAGCTGCCCTGAACGAAGCGCTGTCTCGGGAGAGCCTGCTGCGCTCTGTCCTGCTGCCTCTGCCGCTGCTGCATCCGCCGGGAAAAGGGCCGGGGAGGTTGTGGCACGCGGGAAGCGGCGGGCATCAGTAACGGGGTGACGCTTGCGGAGAGCAGCACCTCCATCGCACGCACGAAGCGATGCTGCGTTTCGACACCGCGGCGATGCAGCAGTGCCGCGGCGGTCCCAGACCCAGTGATGGATGGCGTTCCGGTCTCAAACCCCTCTGCCTTTCCATCCACCGTCAGAACTTTGCACGTGGAGCTGTAAGCGCTCTTTTGCTTTCATGTTTACCTCTTCGGTGTGCCGAAGGGGGGCGAAAGAGAATGTACCAGACAGAAGAGAAGGATCTTGCTGTGAAGTTAGGCAGCACCCAGAAAACCATGGGGAGGGTCTGAGTGAGAAGCAAAGGGAAGGAGGAGAAGCATGAACTTGCACCGGCCATTCTTTGGTTTAGGGTTGGTTTATTATTTTGTTACCATTTCAGTATGTGAAAAGCTGCTGGTGACCCAGGGTTGACAGGTGTAAATATTGCTAGCGCAAACCAAAAGAAAATTAAAAGAGGGGAAAGTGAACCCAAGTGGTGACAGTGAATTCTTTGTCAGTTGTTGGCAATTTTTTTGGTGTGCTGTGACTTGGTTTCTCCTACTGGCTCTGTCTGGGTGACCCTTGGTGAGACCTTTGCTATCTTAAACTGTATGTGAAGGACAGGGTCCTTTTACTCCTACAGGCACTTCCTTGTATTTGGATGTACAGAGACATGAAGTACCTTATTACAGTGCTGATCTTTCCATGCAGCTTCTGTGATCCGTAGAAAGAAAGATGCTGGTCAAGTTTGGGCTGCATGAAGACCCAGAGCATCCCACGTTGATACAGGCTCTAGATTAGGACAGATTACGTTAGTGAATTGGTGTGGACGCCCTTCAAAGCTCTTACTCAGTCTTCTGTAAACTTTGTGCAATCAGATACTTAAAGACACCTGAGTATATTGTAAATTTAATCCGTGGCATTATTATTACATGAAGCCAGAAGTATTGTCGCAGGGGGAACGGGAGCAAGATCTAAATGGGCAAGCTCCAAGATAAACATCAATGCTAGAAGTATTTAAAGACTCAAACAGAAAACAGAGTGGAAACCAAATCTGAAAAGAAATAATCTTAAAACACTACAGCGCTGTATCATCTGTCTGTCATTAAAATCCAGTGCTTTCCTTTTTCTTGGGTAGTCTTCGCCAAACGGTCGCCAGGGCTTTGCGGCCAGGGCTTTGTGGGGCGCAGGCAGCAGGCACCGCGGGGGGCAGCACCCAGACCCCCGGCTCTGAGGCTGGGAGGCTGAGCTGCCCCACGAATATCGCTGAAGTTGCTCCTGCGAGCTGGCGGCCGTGGTTTTCACCTGCTGACTGCTTGTCTCTCCGGTTCAGTGGAGAATTTGCACAAGTGATTAAGTCCATTCCAATCAGTGATGCCTAGGGCTTAGACTGACTTCCATTTCATTAAGATTTAAGCTTGTCCGTAAATTTTAACACATTAATTGCCGAATCGGGCCTAATTTACCTCCTGGTTGAGCCAAAGGGACCCATCCTTTTGCTGTGGGTAGCGTCGGATCAGGACCGTGAAGCAGGTACACGTTTGAGCAGTGCTGCTGTGATTTGCTTACAAAAAGGATGTGAGGTATGCAAACCGTGAACGATGTAAAAGGAATCGGCGATCTCAGCCTCGATCCCAAGCAACCGATAGCTGCGGTTTAAAGCCAGCCACCGAAGCGGCTGCCAGTTGGCAGCAGGAGGTGGGGAATGCGTTTAAGCCGTGTAGGAGCTCCGCATGCTATTGTGGGCTCCGTGTCAGGCTACGGCTCTGGTTTTGGATGCAACGTCTGGCGAGCAGAGGGGTGTTCAGCCTCGGCGGCGATCTGTTCAGCAGGAAATGATCTTAGATGGAGAGCTGGTGACCGCCCCCCCCCCCCCCCCCCCCCCCAAAACCCCGTTGTATTGTGGGGAGCAGCAGTGCAGGGAATGTCAGTCTGGTGCAGTTGCAGCTGCGTCGGCAGCGGCGTTGTCTCCAGCGCTGCGCTGGGTATCGCTAGGTACAGCTCCAGTTGTTCCGGTCAAGGAACAAAGGGCTGATGCCCAGGGAGGCCCTAGGTACTCGGTGTCGGCATTTCCATCCTGAGCTTTCTCACAGAAAAGAGCTGCAGGAGTGAGGGAGGGGAAGAGACGTCATGAGGAGATGCAGAGGCAAGAGAGGATTTCGTGTCACCCTGAACGGCTGACGAAGGATGATACAGAAACGGAGCCAGGGAGTGAGATGTGGCCACTTGTTCACTGACGAGCGTGTGCCAGTAGCCGCAGCGACGTGTTACCAGCCTGCGATCAGGACTCCTGGCATGGGAGCTGCTATTTTGGGCTCCTGATAGCTGTCGGGAGCAACAGATGAACCTCACAGCCCAGTACTTCCCTTCTTTATCACCGTGCCCTGGGGGAGCAAGTCGGGGAGTGGAGACCAGGGTACTGCTGCCATACTCTGGTGCTTCTGTTCCTTGCATTTCATTTATCCTTCTGCCCCATTATGGAGCTGATTGCCAAAACAATTCCAAGTGGTGCCTGCTCCGTTTGAGCTACTAATCTCATGTTTTACTTCTGTGAATTCAAGGCTGGCATGCAGCCCCCGGGGGCAGAGGTGGCCAAATCCAGGCTCCCCTCTCTAATCTTCACCTTCTGAGATTATCTCCAAAATCCTGCTCCTCCGGGCGTTTCCATCCAGGTAAACTGGTGTCCCTGCTCACTCGCAATCCTTGCTGCGTGCAGCTATTGCGGTTAAATCTTCTTAGTTCAAAGGTGAGCCTCAGAGTGAAGTGGGTTTGCTTTGCTGATATGTTAATCACATTCCTCCTGGTTTTGTCTTCTCTGTCTAGTTGTGTGCTTAAATTGCAATGCTTGGTCGCCTTCAAGAGCAGGTGCTGTTAGGTGTTGTCCCTGAGTTAAATTCCGTAATAAATTACAATAAATGAATAATAAATTATATGCTATTGATTAGAAGATGGAGAATAGACCTCCAGAGCCTTCAGTAGCTTTTGTGGTTTTTCAGCTCAGGTTTCAGCTGTTTCGTCTTCAAGAACCAACAGAGTAAAAATATTTTCGCCAGAGCTGGCTCCATGCAGAAACACATGGATGTGGTTGTATGTCTCTGTTTACGTATCAGAGTATCTGTGTTGGCTGGGTACTATCTGTTATCCGAGGCGTCTCAGCCTACCATTGCTCTAGTTAATGAAGAGTTTAATTGGCAATTTAAGGGTTGTGCTTTTGCAATCCAATTTTCAATGTACTTGGGAACATCTTGGGACCATCATCCAATGAAGCCTGGCCCCCTTCCCATTGATTTCTCAATTGAAGTGAGATGTTTGTGGAAGGAGGTTTCCATCTCTACCATCCCTCTTTCCCACCCCCCTGTCTGCACAGTCATAAATTACTGCAGTTAATTCATGGTGTCTAGCTTCTCCCGGTGAACTGGAAAACAACGCTGTGTGAATCCTAGGACGGTACTCTGGGGCTGAGGAGTGCCGGGAGATGTTCAGGGTGTCCTGGAAGGCGATCCCAGCACTTCTTCCTGCTAATCCCATTAGCTCGCCCCGGCCGCTGTGACAGGGCGCTGGGGAGCCGGGCTGCAGGCTGGCCGTGTGCTGAGCCGTGCACACAATGCAAGGGTGACTTCAAAGGGGCTCCCTGCAATTTGCATTTCCAAGCTCTCACAGCCAAGGTCTGCAGGAGGGGATGAAAGTGTCTTTTGTTAAACTTAATGGCAGAGTTGATTAAAAAAGCTCTGATTTTTCCCTGTTAGTGGCATAGCCTGATTCCACTGTTAGGCTTTCGGCATCTGGGGGAGGATGAATTCTGGGGAAAAAAAAAAAAAGCACACAACAAAAGTAACATGTTGCCTACCCAGCTGTGTTCGTACTCAGGCATATTCCAATATCGTTTGTCCTAATTTGAGAGCTATGTAGTAGCTGTCTTGGGTGGGTACAGGCATGAATAACAAAGAAATTATTAGCAAATTTTCATTAGGCATCTCCCTTTTCCGGGGCCTCAGCAGAGCTGCGGTGTCTGCCTTGTCAGAAAATGGGTCCCAAATATCTCCAACCAGATTCTCAAAGTGAGAAAGTGAAAGGGCTGATTCACGCGGTTGGGTGCGTGTTTCAGCGATCACATATGCAAAGCCCTCCTCAAAACATCCCTGAAACGATGTGCCGTGTGCCAGCACGTAGCTGTTGATTATCTGTTCAAAATAAGCAGTGACTGGTCTGGTCTTCAGAGGTTTAGTAATTTCCTTTCTTTGCTTTGTTTGAAGAATATTGGCAAATAATTTCACATCTGGATTTATGTATTAAATGTCTCCTATATTGCATAAAACAAAGCACCTAATGAAAGAAATCTGTCTATTTAACTCCTGTCTTAGCTTTGGTTCTGTTTTAGCAGTAACTCTTACCACACTCCTGGAAGACTGAAGAAACATTTCCTATTTCAGGGCTATCAGTGCTGGGAGTGGTTTGATTTTCTATATACACTATAAATTCTGTCTCTGCTAGCATGACTCTTCCTGCTATGT
Source organism: Grus americana (assembly GCF_028858705.1). Lineage (NCBI taxonomy): Eukaryota > Metazoa > Chordata > Aves > Gruiformes > Gruidae > Grus > Grus americana. The sequence goes on from NC_072859.1 coordinate 33,657,981, forward strand.
TTATCAATATTAAGTACAAATTTGGTTCAGAAATAGAAAACAGTATGTTAGCTGCTTTAAATAAGCATCAATCTTTTTTTTTTTTCCCCCCAGCTGTTTATGTTTTCTCTTCTAATCAAGGCTGGGTATATTCCTGAATATAGCCTTCCCCCTCACGCGAAAAACATTCATTTCATACACATTAATGCATATTCTGTCTAACCTGAAATGCCACTGCCTGCTTTTACCACACAGCTGAAGGGGATTTTTGGGGTTTGTTTTTTTTTTAAATAATATTCAAGATCTTGTTGAATATAAGGATTATTTGTGAGATACTGAGAACTACCTGCAGCAGTGTGGGAATCCTTGAAGGTTAAAATCACGTGGGGCACAAAGGCCGTGCCGTGCCGTGCCCCCTGCGCTACCTAAAGACCGTATAATCCCTTATCACAGGCTTTTAATGGAGGGGAAGGCGGGATGCGGGCTCCTGCCCCGGGTGAGCCTCACCCAGAACGAATCGCGGAGTGGAGACAAACGCAGTAAGCCCCTCGCGTCGGCCTCTCGTCGTACCGGTGCCAGCTCCCCGTAGTGACGTTTTGTTGCGAAGTCGCATGTGAAGTGTTTCACCCTTTTGTGTTTATGATTGATTTCAGGGACGAGTATGAAGAGGACGGGTTTTGCCAGCCCTACAGGGGGATCGCTTGCGCACGGTTTATTGGAAATCGAACCATTTATATGGAGTCTTTGCATATGCAAGGGGAAATAGAAAATCAGATTACAGGTGGGTAAAAAATGCGCTTGCTTCTTCCCCATGAAGCTGTCTTTTCCCAAAAAGCTGCTAGAGTTTTATAAACTCCAATTCTATTTTTATTTGCTCTTTATCCTCTCTCGCTGTGAGCTTCCCACCACAAAGCTGGCCCGGGACTCCTGCGTTGTGCGGTGTCAGTGGAGGGAGTCATCTGAATAGTGACGACCTGAGCAGCCTTCATGTCTCTGCTTAGCCAGCTCCCCCAAAACAAACTAAAAAATGTTTTTCCAAGGAGAAGGGGCTGTGTATTGGCAACTTCTGGGAGGCTCATGGCCAGGCTACCTGGTGCTGCTGTTACTCAAGAAAATTTTAAAAGTGAAGGGAGACCAGACTTAGTTGCTTTTTACGTGGTTGAGATCATTTAGGTGCTGCATAAATAATCCAGCAGGTAGTGGTTTTCCTTCAGATTTAGTAAAGAACCAGTTTTCATGATTTTTCTGGGAGATGCTGTGCTGAGGGGCATGCTGAATTCAAACTGAGGCCTCATAGATATCATGATACTTCTCTGTATTTTTATATAAATTAACCTTGGCCATACCCTAGCCACGTTAATCATCATCTCTATATGCAGATTTTCTCTCGCTGTCAGAATATTCCAAATTTCTCTTCCCTTAGAGCGTTCTTCCTTTGTCTCCAAACACATCAGCATGGCGAAAAAAGCTTTTGCATTGCTCACAGGAAAGGCCGATGGTTTCTATACAGCCAATGGTTCAGAATCGTATGCTATTTTGTTTGAAAAGTCATTTGGGATAGTATGAAAGCTGTCATCTTCCACGAAGGAACTGGTACTGTCATCCTGCCGCCTGCAGCAACTTTAGTTTTTACCTGTTGGGTAACAGGCATCCAAATGTTGTATGACTTTGCAAACCATTAGAAATTACTTGGGGGATGGGGGGGAAGTATAATTAGGTTTGGGGTTTTGGTAACGTGCTTAACATTAATCCCATGTTGAAAACCAGATGTATTTTCTCTGTCAGCGAAATCAGCGTCGTTAATAACTTTTAATGTAATTAGCGCTCTGTATTTCTGGAAGGCCCGTTCATCACCTGAACATCTGAAAATAATAGTCGCAATGGGAAGTGAGGGTTATACTGGGAAGGCAAGAGCACAGGAATAAAATTCCCACCGGGTCAAGTAAAATCCTTTTGTATATTTTACAGCTGCCTTCACCATGATTGGCACTTCCAGCCATTTGTCGGATAAATGCTCCCAGTTTGCTATTCCTTCGCTGTGCCATTACGCCTTCCCCTACTGCGATGAGACTTCATCGGCTCCCAAGCCACGAGACCTCTGCCGCGATGAATGTGAAATTCTGGAAAATGTCCTGTGTCAGACAGAGTATATTTTTGCAAGGTCTAATCCCATGATTCTGATGAGATTAAAGCTGCCCAACTGTGAAGATCTTCCCCAGCCAGATAGCCCCGAAGCTGTCAATTGTATCCGGATTGGGATTCCAATGGCAGATCCCATAAATAAAAGTAAGTTAAAACCGCCTGTGCCTCCGTGCAAAAAACGCCGTTGTGAAAAGGTTGACTGTAAGGGCTTGCGTGTCAAAGTTGGAGCTAGAGCTGGGCTTTGAAAGCTCGCAGGCGCCGCGCTCTGGAATTACCCGGCTCCCGCACTTCTCCCCTACCTAGTCCGGAGTGGGTAGAAATTCAGAAATACTTTTTCAGTTTTTTTTCTTTAGCTGCCTATGGGCTCGCACTAAATGCTGTTGATTGGTTTCAGGTCTTTTCGAATTAATATGAAGTAGAAAACAAGGACAGTGTAAGCATTTGAATACTGAGGAACGTTGTAGCTTCAGCCTCCCTGTCCTCGCACAGCAGCCGATGGGCTCCAGCAAGACCAGGGGTGCAGTGTAGGGGTGCTTGTCAGGAGGAACATCTGTAGGGGCCGGGTCCGTGGCTGTCCTTGTCTAACACAGCCAAATTTTAGACCACAGCTGAGATTATTCTTTGATCAGGCTGGGCTGCAGCCTGTTCACAGCCCTTATACATCTGAATAGTCAAATATAAAACGTGGCTCCCACAAATTCTCCACCTTCATATGAAAATAATGGTTGCAATTCAGGTTCCCACTGTAGTTTTTACTTCTTTTGTGTATCTTATATTAAAAACGCTTGGCATAAGCTGTTTTCATTACAGAAGCATAAGCTTTAAATCCTCCCAGGAATGTGAATCCAAAGCAGGCCCTGCGTTATGGCCACAGCAAATTGGGAGCCCGTGCTCCCAAACTGGGTTTCCCGGCCCCGGGCCAGCAGCAGCGCGCTGGGGCTGGGGGATGGCGGCAGCTCGCCGCCCCCGGGTGCTGCGGCCGTCTGCCTTGCCGACGCCGGCTATGGCTTTGGGGTTTTATTTCTTTATTTTTATTTTCAGATCACAAATGCTACAACGGCACAGGAGTAGATTACCGGGGGACGGTGAGTGTGACCAGGTCGGGGCGGCAGTGCCAGCCGTGGAACTCGCAGTACCCCCACACGCACACCTTCACCGCCATCAGGTACCCCGAGCTCAACGGGGGCCACTCCTACTGCCGCAACCCAGGGAACCAGAAGGACGCCCCGTGGTGCTTCACCTTGGATGAGAACTTTAAGTCTGAGCTTTGTGACGTCCCGGCATGTGGTAATTACTGGCCTTTTTTTACCTTTCTCTTTGGAATAAAGAGGGGAACCGTTTTGTCACAGCCATACAGCCGTCCTGCAAAACAGGAGCTCAGGGGAGCTGTGCCCAAAGTGTCTCTTAGGAATCCCTGAAAAGAGAGCTCTAGGACAGGCTAACTACAGAAAAGCAAACACAGCAGCCCTGCCCCGAGGACGCCTTCGAACATTTGTTGCCCGTGCAGCTGGCAAAGTGGTGGCAGGAAAATATTTTACTAGGGAATGAATACCTGAGCTCTCCCTCGAAGGTGATGAAGCTGCGGCACGTTACCAGCCCGAGCGTCCCAGGCTTTCCAGGTTGCCGTTACGATCAGTTCAACTCCTGAGTCCAAATTAAATCGGATCGCAGAAGTGCACTGTTGACGCTGATCCACAAAGTGGTTATAAAACGTTCTCCATTTCACTTGGTTTATTAAGAGCCATTTTAATAAATGCAAACCTCGCTTAACAGAGCTCAGGCCTTGTTTAAAATACAGAGATGATCTTGCCAGATCCTCTTAGCTGTATTTTAGGTTTGTGTTTACAGAACCACCCTGGCTGCATTTTGGTTTTGCAAAATGAACAAAAATGGAGATTCAGCTCTCATTTTATTCTGCTTTTCTGAGACCCGGGGGAAGCGGATGGAAGATCTGAAGAAATGGTCCCTAATTGTTCATCTGCATTTAAAAATAACAATATTGATAGCACGCCAAGAAAAAAATACAGCTATTTGCATGGACATGCCAAAAATGCACCCAGAAATGTTCTGGAAATTCACGGTACAAAGTTTCACACAAAATTTTATGTTGCCTACAAGTTGTCACAGTAACATTACCTTTCCCCTTGGAAAGGAGATACCTTTTGATGTTACTGTTCGATAGCCAGAACCAAATTAAATTATTTCTGGTTATGGTTATGAACATTCCTGCAGTGAGACATGTTCGGAGCCTGCTCCAAAGTCTTTTTCAATTAATGGAAAGATGGGAATCGATGCCAAAATGGGATCTAAATTATGTTCTTACTGAAAGAGTAGATCAGGGGAAAGGCAGACAGTCTGGGCTACATCATGTGCATCTCAAACCTTCTCTAACATTCATATACGCTTTTTTAGAGCCCTGTATCTCTTCTGCTATTATTTCAGTGCATTTAACTTCTGTTATTTTTCTTGTTAATTAGGCACAGTGATAGACTGACTACACAAGAATAGCTCAAGCTATATAAACTGTTCTGAAGATCTTTTTCAGCCCTTCAGTACAAAAATCTGGATCCGAGTAGCAGTCAGCAGGACTCCCCTTAGCGTACTGTCGGCTCTTGGCTCTCCACGCCGGGAGCTGCACGGCTGCAGGCGCAGACGTAGCTCAGCCCCAGGGGGTTTCGGCAGCTCGCTTTGGGCAAGCTCAGGGGTCTCTGCATGTCCACCGCCAGCGATGCTGTTGAGCTTTCTGTACTCCACTGCACTGTCACTGTACGACCTTTCAGCCATGTGCATTTGGTGTTGCCCACAACTTCTGGATAATTGGGTAATTAAGAGCTGGGAGAGGGTGGGGGAACGACACTTGCCAGGACCCCTCTAGATGGGCTCTGAGATCCCAGGACTGGTTCCGTCTTTTGATCTGAAATAACTGAAAGCGGGACGCTTTTGGACGTGTTGCCAAAGTCTCTGATTTGAACGTTTTACTAGATAATAAATGAGATAGGTTGGCTGGCTTGAAGAATTCCTGACAAGGATTTTAATTACCTCTCACCACTGCCTTAAATGGTACTCGCTGGGTTTTATGGCATTATTATTCTAAATACAGACAAATAGAGCTATATCAGGTGAGTAGTAATTTGATTGTTAAATGCTAATCTGCATATTAAACCCAAAATACCACGTGGGACTTGCATTCTGCAGGTTTTGCACTGGCTGAAAGAGCCGTTTCAGGCACATTTCAATAAGCATTGTGCATTCTGCCTCACCAGGACATGCCTACATGGGAAATGGATTTAATTAGGGTGGCTCCCAAGAAACCTATTAACCTAATGAGGCTTCACGGCAGGGGCTGCTACTTAATAAGAATAATAATTCCTTTTGACTGGAATAGCTCAGGTGATGAACTAGTGCCCAGGTCTCTGTCTGCCTCGTGCTGATGCTTTCTTTTCCTTTCTTCAGCTGTATCTTTCAGTTGTCTCGCAAGCCGCAATAGATTCGTTTCATAAAGGTTTGTCAGCCCGAATATAGGAAGATGTGAAACACGGAGCAATTCGAGCATGAGGCTTAGCAAAGACAAATGTAAGAAGGTTTTGAAGGAGAGGGGAGAGGCACTGGTTGTGTGTCCGTGCTGGAGGGCAGCAGCTCACGAAGCAAACCCGCAGTAGGTCCACGCTGTAGAGCTGGATGTTCGCTGAAGACAGGGCGAGAGCACACGCTGCCCTTCTGCTGCGCACAGGGAGACCGTAACGGGAATGGTCTTTAGTCCTCTCTTGTTTCCCAAAGGCCATAGAAACATTTGGATTACCTCTCCTCTCAATTAAAACCGAGATGGCACGACTTAATCTAAAAAGAATGGTCCAAAAGGAGCGTGGGGGGGAGCAGAGGGACAGCGTGAGCCTGTAAGAGGAGAGGGGTTATGCAAAGTGACATCTAGAACCATTTGAACTTTGCCTCTGTCACAATTTGAGTCAAACCCAAGCTTCAGATCAAGTTCATGTTTAATTAAGGGCGTAAAAGATATCTGTGTGGGCTGCTAAGCACTTCTACAAATCCAGCCTGGAAAACACAGACAAACAAACTGAAATGACCCTGTAGGAATAATAAAACGTTCCCTGTTCTGCCAGAATCCACTAAGCCCGATGCTGCCGCAGACACTCGCCGTCTCCCTTGGAAACAACCAGGCTATGGCCACCGGTCCCGCAGCTCGAGGTGATCTTCAAAATTCCCAGAGTGCCCTATAGTTCGTGTGTTAATCCGTGCGTAATTACACCTTAAACTTTATGAATGCTCCTGGGAAATGCCAGAGCAAAGCAGGCTCCAGCATCCCCGTGCCCAGAGCAGTCCAGCTGGAAGCTGTGTCCCTGTCAACGCAAGCGGGTGCTGCGTGAACACGAGGACGTGAGCTCCTTCCTGCAGCCCCTCTCTCCTCTCCCACCGCACCTTTGCTCTAAGCGTGGTGTCTGTGAAACCAGAGCCAGCTGGACGGAGGTGGACGGCTCACGTCCCGGCTGTGCCTTGCTCGGAACCGGCCGAAGAAGGTTTCGTGTTTCTAAAATTAATCCCTCGCTCCATAGCCGTGAAGAGAACGATGTGCAGAGGGAGCAAGTATTGCAGCTAGCGTTCGCATTCTGTTAAATAAACCGGCTTCCCAGCCTCCTCCGGATCCTTCGTTTTTATCCCTGCTCCAGCTTTCCTTCCAGCTCTCTTGGCTGCATCCTTTGTGCCAGCGTTTGCCACCCTGCTCCGATGCCATGCTATTAGTGTGTAGTTGGTAGAGGGGTGGGTTTTCCCACCACTGAGGACCAAGTCCTCAGTGGGTAGGATTTTTCTTTTTAAGGTTATGCTACAGCTTTTGTCTGTGTTCAGACTTTTTCAACCCCTTTCCTGACTTCCTGGGGTAAAAACCAGGACTGTTTTCTGTATTTCTTGCCATTTCCATGCATTTCCTCCCGTTTCCCAAGTGTTCTCCTTTTCTTCTGCTGTAGACTCCCTAATCGTCCTGCTCCTGCACCTAAAACTAACTAGAAGATAAGTTTTCAGTTGCACGTGTTGGTTGTTCCAGTGCCCTGGGTGGCCACACAAATGCTTTGCCCAATGCTAGAGGAGATGTTGAGAACAGGAGACTGGAAATAACTAGGTGGATAAAACTCCCCACGTTTTTGTTGGATTAAGAAAACTATGGCAGAAAACCTGATGTACATCTTAAAATAAGGAGTCCATAATCCCGCCAGAGCCTTTTTTCCGTAAGCTATTTTAGGAATTAACTTTCCGGCATTAGACCATTACTTCATTTCACCCCAAGCAATTGCCACCTCACAGGATTCAGCTATTTCACAACCATAAGTAGGTTTGAACTGACACGCTGCAGGGAAATTGTTCCTGGCCATTTCATGTTCTTACAGAAATGTTACACAACAAAATTAATTGCTCTGTTAATACTAAGGAAATAAAACAGCATTCAAGGTGAATTGCAGTAGTATTACCTGCATGTTTTATTCTTCTTAACACTTCTAGCTGACCCAGGGATGTATTTGACTCTGTGGGATACTTCATTGTTTTGGTGTTTGGTTTTTTTTCTGAACCAGATTATAAGGATTCCAAGGAAAAGAATAAAATGGAAATCCTGTATATCCTGGTGCCAAGTGTTACTATTCCCCTGGCCATAGCCTTGCTCTTCTTCTTCATCTGCATCTGTCGCAACAATCAGAAGTCATCCTCCCCTCCCGTGCAAAGACAGCCGAAGCACGTAAGAGGACAGAATGTGGAGATGTCGATGCTCAACGCCTATAAACCAAAGGTAATCCCTCATTTCTGCTTCGACATTCGCTGTCTGTAAAGGCAGAGTGAAATGCTTTGATCAACTCAGCGCTGAAATATTAAGCTGATTTCCAGCTTGCAGTTTCTGCTGGTGCCTTTAGCTGTGATTTTTGTAAGGGCTTTTCTCAGCAGCAGTGTGCTGGACCTGTGGAGGTAATGCCATGTGTCATGTAGCTGGATAAATAGGAGCTGGAGGGGGTTTTTTATAATAAACCAAGCAATCCATTACTGAAGCCTCTCTAAACTACCTCATTTAAGGTAGAAAGTAGTGCAGATAAAGATGTGATTCAGCATTTTCTCAGGAGAGTTTTTTCACGGGTCTGCTGTAGTCATACGTCATCTTTCACTCCGCTGAAATCACTTTGGAAAGATTTGTTCTGTGTTTTTTCAGGCTTAGCCATTCTCTCAGTTAAAAAGAGAAATTACCGAAACAGAGCCTCAAAAATCTGCCTGCAGTTCTGGCCAGCACAGCTGATGCATAGCAGCTCTTGTTGCTGGTATTGTTTTGCTTCACTGTAGTCCCAGGTTCATGAAGCGTTTTTAAAAATCATTTAAGATTTAAGCGTGACTAACCTAGAGCTCCTTCTTTTTTCATTTGCAAACCTGCCTTCTGCCACCTATGGGCAGAATGCTGCCCTGCAGAGAGTATTTGCCTTGTTTGTCACCCCATGCCGCGACTTGGCAGAGATTGTTCTTTTGAAGCATTTCAGAATTAAAATCAATATCTACGAGTCATTAGAATAGAAACTGTGTAGACTGAGGACCTGAAACAGTCAGACGTGCCTTTGAGTAAGCTGTTATTTTTCTCAGAAAACGACATGGCAAAATGATTCCAAATTTGGATTTCAGTGAGTTTCAGCAATGCGAATTCTAACCTTCAGATATTGCTGCCGTAGGTATTCTTTCGGCAGAGCTAATCACTCGGCATCAGGAAAGGTTACACTTGCACTTCAGGACCTCTGCTCTCCATCTCTGAATAAATTCCGGACTAGTTTCCTTTTTAAGTTCAATAAAGGAGCTATGGGATGCCGCTATTGCTTTCTCTTAAATATCAAGTTTATAGAATTAGGTCATAAAGAGTTAATTGTGGCAGCCTAGGGAAAATGATACAGGGAGAACACTACAAGGGGCAGGGATGGATGGAGCCGTGCCACCCAGGCACCACTCGCAGTCTCACTGTGGCAGGGACAGACGCAGAAAGTTATTGCAGAGGAAAATTCCAGCTCACAGAAAGTGTAGGAGACTCCTTTTAAGTCGGCGATAAAAGTAAACCCGCCGTGCGGCTGTGCCGGAAAATGCAGCGCTGCTTTTGCCCGTGAGTAAGACAGGCTGCACACAGAGACGTGTTTGCACGGCGTCATGCTAACACTAGGATTCCTGGTTTAAATAGCGTTCCAGGCACGGGGCGCTGGTGCCGTGATGCCACAGCATGTCTGTCGTGCCAAGTGGTCAGACAGAGTTGGGTCTGTTGTCATATTTTAATTCCTCGGTCTCACGCGCGCTGGCCCAGTGAATATACCTTGATTTTCTTTTCGAGTTCTTGAATTCAGCTTTCGCGTACGGCTTAGAGTAGCTGCCCATCCAACTGCTGGTAATAGCACAAAAAGCGTTTAATTAGGCAAGTGTCAAAACTACATCTTGCATCCAACCTCCATGGAATATTTTGTTAAATTTGGGTTTGCTTCTTGGTCCCCCGTTCTACTAGGTATTTGGGGTACAACCCTGGCTAAACTGAAGATAACGGGAATGTCAGCATCGCGTTAATGAGGTCACAATTTCCACCTAGACTGCTGACGCGCTGATGCCTTACGCACACAGCGTAGGAAAGCAACTTGCCCAGAAAAGTCTGCAAATACAGACCACGCTGTTTTCTTTTTATGTTCAAAGTCATATGCTGCAAAAAGCTTTCCATCTTCTTTATGCTAATTCTGTCTTTTCCCAGTGGGAAACCCAGCTCTCCCTGTCTCAAATGTTTTGATTGCCTTTCAAACAAAATTTTAAAAGAAAGGAAGTAGAATCCTATTTTTAAATACTGTATCCAGTATTAATGTCAACTTTGGGTAAAAGCACGCTTAGGCTTCAAGCTCCAACTGAGGTGGATGTGTGTTTGCTCGTCCAAATAAAAACGTTAGCATTTCATCCAAAAACCTGTTTCAGTTTTAAGGGCTTTTAATTGCCTTCAAAAATATAATAAACTAAGCTCGTCTTGTCATTCACCTAATGGAAGGAGCCGATAAAGAGATAGAGGCGGTGGGCTTCGCTCTTACCGCTCTCCCTTTGTACTCGGTTTACTTTGGCGTGCTGCCTCCTATGTATTTTACACTTCTTTACATTTTGTACACCGATGTATGACAAATACTTGTCAAACAAAAACTAAGCAGATTTATAACCGCTTAACTTGAAATGAGCCCTTCCTGCCAAAACTTTATGACTTCATTTTCTTTCATAGTTTTCCACTCTGTTGGTTCAAACAGACGAACCCAGCCTCAGGTCAGACAGAGGTCATTTCACTTTCATTACTAAAATATAATTTACAATATGCCAGACCTAAACAAGTTTTAGCCTAAAGGATTTGTATAATATAAACCATCTGTTCCTCAGCAATATAGCTAATTTCCTGCCATCACCGTACAGTCTACTGGCTGCCTGCTTAAATGGCATTATTATTATTATTACTACTACTATTATTATTATTATTATTATATTTGTCTAAAAGTCGCAAGTGGTCAATATGATTAGAATTCATTTATTCTAAAATGTCATTTTTTAAAAATGTCAGTTCTTTTCCTATATTGCCACTGTAAAGCTGCCGTTACATTATTTCGGGAATGCGAATGCTAATGTCTACACTAATTTATAAAACATAGATCCCAAACTCATTAGCCTTAACTTACTACCTATGGCTATACTGAGGACCCTAAATGAGTGAGTTTGGCTGTAGGTGTTACAAGCACGCGTGGAAGCTACCGTCTGAAAACTTCTTTATGGCCTAAGAGCCAATACACGCACCCAGAATAACAACAGGGTTTTACAAAAGTTTGCCTTTCTTCTTTGACCGTTATCTCATTTTTCCAGCTGCCTCTGTCCTGCATGTTTCAGGACCGAACATTCAGTCAAGCGTGAGCAGAAACAGTCTCTACATTGAAGGGTTAATAGCAAAGTCCAGGAAGAATTTGCTACAAAGACGTAGTTCTTAAAAAACCCCCACTTTTCTGCTAAAAACTTTCAGCCCTGGCCCAGAAAACGCTTCAGCATGTGCTTACTTAAAGTACGTGAATTGCCTCAATTCCTGAAATTAGTCAGATTCAATTTTAAATATATAAATGCCCAAGCCCACGTATAGAAATGCCTTTGCTGAAACGCTGACAGTTCCTGCATATATTTACATCTAATACTTACTACTTTTATCTGGTCTTGTGTAGAGGGTAAAAAGTAATTCTGAATTTAGTTTTGGAGCACGGTGCACAGAGATGAGGCGGCACTCAGCCCTGAGCTTTGCTAATGTGGGGATGCTGGTGATACTGGTGATACTGGTGTCACTCAGGCTGTGATGGGGCCTGATGCCATCGCACCAGTGCCGCGTCTCAGGGCTGAGCAGGATCGTGTCCAAACGGATATGCGTCCCAAGGAGTTCCTCTGTCGGTCTGCTTGGCTTTCAGACGTCCTCTGCCAAAAGATCTTTTAATTAAAAATATGTTTTCTGTCCTGTTTTTCTGACATGTTTTTGCTGTCATTTCTTTAACAGAGTAAAGCTAAGGAGCTGCCCCTGTCGGCTGTTCGTTTCATGGAAGAACTGGGTGAATGTGCTTTCGGCAAGATCTACAAGGGACACCTCTACCTTCCAGGCATGGATCACGCTCAGCTCGTTGCTATCAAGACACTGAAAGACTTCAACAACCCCCAGCAGTGGGCAGAGTTCCAGCAAGAAGCATCTCTCATGGCCGAGCTCCATCACCCGAACATCGTTTGCCTCTTGGGCGTTGTGACCCAGGAGCAACCTGTCTGCATGCTTTTCGAGTACATGAACCAGGGAGACCTCCACGAGTTTCTCATCATGCGATCGCCGCATTCAGATGTTGGATGCAGCAGCGATGAGGATGGGACTGTAAAATCCAGCCTGGACCATGGGGATTTCCTGCATATTGCAGTCCAGATTGCAGCAGGGATGGAGTACTTATCGAGTCATTTTTTTGTCCATAAAGATCTCGCCGCTCGTAACATTTTAATTGGAGAACAACTTCACGTGAAAATTTCAGACCTTGGACTCTCGAGAGAAATCTACTCGGCAGATTATTACAGAGTTCAAAACAAGTCTCTCCTGCCAATTCGCTGGATGCCACCGGAGGCAATTATGTACGGCAAGTTCTCTTCCGATTCCGATATTTGGTCATTTGGAGTTGTTTTATGGGAAATCTTCAGCTTTGGACTTCAACCGTATTACGGATTTAGTAATCAAGAAGTCATAGAGATGATCAGGAAAAGACAACTGCTGCCATGCTCTGAAGACTGTCCTCCCAGAATGTATAGCCTGATGACAGAGTGCTGGCATGATCTGCCATCCCGGAGGCCACGATTTAAAGAAATCCATGCCAGGCTGCGCTCGTGGGAGGGTCTTTCCAGTCACACTAGTTCTACTACCCCCTCCGGTGGGAATGCCACCACTCAAACGACTTCCCTCAGCGCGAGTCCGGTTAGTAATCTCAGTAATCCTAGGTACCCTAACTACATGTTTCCAGCACAAGGTATACCACAAGGCCAAATCGCCGGGTTCATCGGACCACCAATACCTCAAAACCAGCGATACATCCCCATCAACGGGTACCCGATTCCACCAGGATACGCTGCTTTCCCGGCTGCCCACTATCAACCCCAAGGCCCACCCAGGGTGATCCAGCACTGTCCTCCTCCAAAGAGTCGTTCTCCGAGCAGCGCCAGTGGGTCGACTAGCACAGGTCACGTCACTAGTTTGCCGTCTTCGGGATCCAACCAGGAAGCAAATATTCCTTTGCTATCTCATATGTCAATTCCTAGTCATCCGGGGGGAATCGGTATCACAGTTTTTGGAAATAAAACTCAAAAACCGTACAAAATTGACTCAAAGCAGTCTTCCCTACTAGGAGACTCCAGCATCCATGGACCTAATGAATCTATGATTTCAGCTGAATTGTAAATAAGCGAGGCCTTTGTAAATATAACTATTTACAATACAAACTAGAAAGTGGTAGAAAAGATTTATATTCAAATATTTTATTAAAGATTCTTCTGGTTGTTTAACAGACATTGCAGCAAGTATCTTCTGTGAAGTTTAACTGCTTAACAGGATGGGCAGACTCAACCAGACAAAGATCATTGTGGTATGAATACTCAGCTTTGGCAACGGACGCGTTCTTTCTTTCAGTGCCACCGACAATTCAAAAAGGGGAAGGGGGATTTTTTTTTTTTTTTTAAATAAAAACATTTTATCATACGCTTTTTTCACAGCTTTTTAAACCTCTGTTGTGGCTTAAATCACAGAAACTTTTTTATACTGAAAACATATTTTAATATTTGTCTCTTTTTTAGGAGATGCAAATATTCGGAGATCTGCTGGGTGTGCAATTTCAGTTCCAATAGATAGTTAAAATATTTGTAAATTTTGCAGTCAAGGATTATGTTTCAAATATGTGATCTGAAAGCTGAATAAATTACTTCAGGTAGGATTTTGGTCTTTTGTTAAGTTGGGAGTCTGAGTTCAGATTCAGACCAAAAAAAAAGTCATTTATATGACAGCACAATAGCTTGAGTTATCAACTTGCAGTCTACAACAATCATCTGCTATTGGCTGCTAAAGACGGCTGGAGTTCTAAGAAATTGCCTTAAAGGAAATGAAATTAAAGTGTTTTAATTTCAGAACCTGAATCAACTCATGCAAAGATAACATTTCCTAATCTAGTAGTGAAAGCAGAAATTTTATATCCTTTTGTTGCTATGCAACTGTTTAATGGAAAGGCTCCAAACCACGATTTGATATATGACAATCAGTTTTCCCGGGAATATTTATTGTTTCAGATCAATGTGTGATTTCAGTGACTCTGACTCCAGTAACCCTGACAAAAGGGGAACTCACATTCCACCACGCAGCAAATCCATTGATAGCAATTCTGTCTATCGCTTCTAATAATGTGAATTAGTGTTAACTTTCGACTTTAGAAATACGACATTTGTATAATTACTAAAAATTCATTCAGGTATAAGCAATCTAGGCTATTCATTTGAAACCACTTTAATGAGTTACAAAAGTGCTGTGTACGTGACGGTTTTTCACAGGCTCGTTTTTGTACTGAAGAGTATTTTTATTGTACACGGAACGAAAACAATCTTTTTGCTCGGTTGACAATGTTGTATAATATGACTTTATTTTTATCTTTTTGCACAAAAGTGTGATAATGTTTTGTACAGCAGAAGTGAAAATACATCTCTGCATTTTATATCTTGGTCTGTTTCTTTTTATTTTTAACCTGATGTAGATGTTCTTGAAATATATTATGGTGATACTCAGCCACTACCTTATACAAATATTTTTCTTTGTTTTCACTGCATGCGTTTAATCACTGTATTACTTGATGATTGATTTATTAATTATGGGCATTTCAATTAGGCGAGCATGAAAATGTAATAACAAAGGCTATTTTATAATTAAGATATGTGCATTTTTGTATTTCACATGCCAGAGATGATATTAAACACTGATTATTTTATGCTGCTGTTTATTAAAACATTGTTTTAACATAAACATATCGGTATTTCCTCCATCTTGGTGTAAGATATCTGAAAAGTTTTGTAATTGAGAGCGAAAATCTGCTCACTCGGCTCAGGTAGGGAGTCTGCTGAAATGCTCACTTGGATGGGACACGAGAGTTTTGCGAATAATATTTTTTAAAGCTTTATGTCGTGCTGCATCGTATGAATTTTCATGGTACGTTGTGCTGCTGCAGCATCCGGAGCCGTCAAGCTTCCTCTCCATTGCACAGGCGTGAAACCGTACTCGCGGACTGCGAACGACCTGTAATGATGTAATGAGGACTTCTGTGACTTCTGAGATACTTTATGAACCGGAGATGTCAGCTGCCGTGTGGATTGAATTTACGTCTGGATCGGTAATGACAATATGTTACATGTTAGCTAAAATTTAGTTTTGGCTGAAGATTCGGGCAATAATTAATCTTATTAGCTCCGATATCTGCGTCAGGTTATCGGACTCAAATGCTAAAAATTCCCTGTTGAGCAGAGGTGTTTTGCAGGACCGGATGAGAGATTTTTTCTCTGAGCCGTAGCTGTTAACACAAGCAGAGGCTGGGGAATTGCTCTTTCTCACTTAGGCACGTACACAGCTTTGCAGCACTCGCTTGGCATCTTGTATTGTCGTTCTCGATCCGTCCTTTCTCCCATCTCCTCCTGCGTGCTTTTCCGAGCGGTTGCATCGGTGCAAACATTTCTTTTGCATCAAATGCACTGAGAAAGAAGAAGCCTTTCCCCCCCCCCCATTTTTCCTATGGGATTTCTTAGCCTGTACCGTTAAGGGCTTGAAATTTCAACAGTGGCAGTCTAAAGACAGTCTGCCCCTTCATAAGCACCTTGGTTTGAGAAACAGAAACTCTATGCAGCCAAACACGTCTGTGGTCCTTAGGTTTTGCTGTTATTGCAAAATCTGCAGTAAAGAAGACGCTGTAGGTGAAGTCAGTGGAGAAAGGAGAGTCTCTGCGCCACAGTTGACACACAGACATTTGCGCAAAACTGAAAAATTGAGATATCGTGACCAATGATATCAAAGTGTTTGCTCATCGCTGTCAAGCGACAGCCTTCAGCGAGTGAACGTGTGAAGAAAATGGAAGGATCTTCAGGAGGTTCTCCTTTCGTCTGCGCAGGCTGGAAAAGACAGCCGTGGAACCAGCTCACGAGATGGTCTCTGCCAGTCGGGATGACAAGCGATGCGCGTCCCATCGGGTCCAACCTGAACACATTAGGCAGGATGCCGTCATTCAGTTCGGTTCTGTACAGACGCACGTGAGCCGCACTCGAGTCAAACCTGCCTTGCACCAGGACTGCACGCGCTGAGCTCCCGTGGGACGGCCGCCTCGCGCAGGTAAGCTTAGCTGTGAACGTGCGTGCTCAGCTTTAATCACCCTGATAGCAAAGCAGTTACCTAATGCTTACTGGAGCAGCAACGGGAGTCGTAAAATAGTCCCCAACACACTTTGTGGTTTTCTGTTAAAAAACCAGGAGCTACGGCGCAAGCCGGCTCCCAGCTCAATTTAGGGGGTTTCCTTTATTTCAAAGTAAGCCGGGTCCTTAAGGTTAAAATATTTTTAGACTCACAGATGTAAACCAGGGCTGAACAATACACCTGAAAACTCTGGCGGAGACCTCTTCCTGCCCTCCGCTCCCTCTCTCCGCGGGTGACGTTTGTGAACTGTGAGGCTGAAATCACAGCCTGGCTCTCACAACCTGTGCACCGGGAGCAACGGGAACGCAGAGAGGCAGGAATCCATCGGGGAGAGATTAGAGGGGGAAAATCTTCTAAAGACCAATTAGATAATGTGGAAAATACGTGTTGTCAGAAATGAAGGAATTACTCCTCAGGAGGGAATGCAGACTTACAGATGAAAGCTGGTTTTGTGGCGAACGAAGGAAGAGGGACTTTTCCAGATTCCTAATGGTATATGCTAGAATCATCATCCCTTCTTCCTTCGAAGAGATAGGACAGCCAAGACTGTTGGAAATGCAGTAATGGATTGAGAAGCTCTAGAGGATTGGAAACAAAACTGAATAAACACTGGTTAGTAAGCCTTCGATCTGGAGAACCTCATTCTCTCCAGGTTAGCTTATATTTCTGTGAAAGAGAATAAATATTTGCTGATTTAAAGACCAAAATGCAGAGACCGAAATGGATGTTTGTATCCTTTATTCCCACAGAGGAGTGATTGTAGTGGGGTCCTGCGTTCTCTGGATTGAAAGCAGAAGGTAAAGCAGAGAAGTACTTGTCCAGAAATCTGGGCTGGAAAACTCAAAAATGCCAACATATGTTTATCCAGAGCACGAGAAATTATCAAAAAGAAATCTATTACTTGCTTTGCATGACTAAGGATATCCAAGAAGACTGCAGGCTTGGAAAGGCTGTGTTAGATTTGCTCGTTGTTCCAATACTGTTCTGTAACCTGCCTTCTCCAGGAGGACTTTAAAACGTCCACCTAACTCAAAACACTCCTGATGGTCCGGCAGGCGACACAAAAGCTCTCTCAAGTACAAACACACGCTGTTCCCTGAGGAGCCATTCTGCGGGACGAGTACCTTCAGCATCTCTTGGCTCCAGTTTCCGTATTTATCAGAAGGCATTTGGCTCCTTGGCAGCAGGATTCACTCTTTCCAGTATGTCTGAGCATTGTCTTTGCCTCCTCGTGGAGTCATTTGACCACAGGATCCCTACCTTCTTCTGTTTCATACCCTTAGGCCTAGCTTGGTCAAGGTAGGCTCAGACTAGAAGAGAGAACGTAGCCGGGACTGGGTAGTGCTGGTGGGAAGAGGGTGATGGGCTAAGCCACCCTCCGGCCTTGCACACCAGGTCACACCAGGCGTTAGGTACGTCAAAGCACTAAGGTAGCTCTGACTTTATCATCCACCCTCCCCGTGCAAGCATAACATACAATAACTGGTTAACGGATATTTATTAATTAGAAATTCATGAACACGATAAAGCTGCAAGCAGGCAGAGAGGGGTGTCTACACGTGGCAAAGATGGTAATCTCATAGGAAGGCCAGTTTGGAAAAAAAAAAAATAATCTCATTGTTCCTCATGGCTTGGGATAAAATTCACCAAAATCCACGGAGTCTTTGCACTGATTTTAGTGGTGGCTGCATCAGGCTTTCTACCTTCTGGAGAGTCCTTAGGAGTTTTAACGAGCTTGATGAAACCCTGAACCTTCAGTCTGTACCTGTGAGAAATGTGGTCTTGCAGCACGAGTTCACAAACGGTTCTGATGCACGCAGTTTGTTATACAGCAGGTTCCCAAACCAGCAAAAAGAGACATTAACACGTTTGTGCAAAAGAACAATTTTGTTCAAAACCTGACTTTTGTTCCAAAGTACTACAATAAACAAAAAAGGGTCAATTTTTTTATTTGCCTGAAAAAATGACAGCATCTTTACTGTATGTTACAATATTTTAACCAGTATTTCCGTAGAATATGAATTCATCGTTCTGTGGTCAGGTCTCGTGAGCTGGTTCCCTATGGTTGGGGAACGGAACGAGCGGCCGTGCTCAGCTGAATTTCACCTCTGGTTCTGCTGGAGAACCTCGGTGGAAACCCGAGGAAGCTGATGGAGACCAAACATCTTTTGGAGAGGCAGCACCAGCTGCATTTTGGAAGAGCACCTCCTTTGTGTCCGTAAGATCTGCGTACTGATTCCTAAATTCCCTTCCCTAGATACCACAACGTCTTCGTGCTACGTAAACGTGCACCTTTGTCCCAGACATTTCTTTGGCTTGAGCCAGAGCCAGCACATTTCTTCCAGTGAAAAGAGAGTAGCCAAACGATTCTCGGCTGTTGGACTCGGCGGAGCACGGCTCAGCTGAGGAGGTCTGAGGGTGCTGGGACCGATCCTAAAGCATGTAGTCACCCAAACCACATCCTCGAGCTCTGTGAGAGCGTGCTTGCTTTTGGCTGCATCCTCAGGGGCTATGGGGTTTTTGTGGCCCCACGGCTGCTCTCCCCGTGGGCCTGAAAGCCTCTCTTCAAGATGTGATGGTTCGGGGAATCCGAGAGGCAATTTTTGTCTTGCTGTGGGCTGTCTTTTATAGGAGGAGAGAATATTGCCCCCGAGTCAGTCACCCTCTATCCCATCATATTTCTTCCTGTTTGATCTCTTAAAGATTAAAGTTCAGTATATTTCAGGACAGTTATATTGCTGAGGTAATATAAAATTATTAAAAACAGAGAGAGAGAGACAATATTGTGACTGCACATCAAAAGCTCTTTAAGACAAAGGAGGGAAAATTGACTTGAAACTGGAATTATTAGAAGCATCTGTGGTGTCCTTTATTTTCCATTTAACAGCGCAACGCACTTTGGAATGGGGTCTAACTGTTTCGGACTGGCAACCTGGTGGTGCCTTAATTTTCGGATTTGTACCCTAAAATCCCGTGGTTCATCTGCTCCTGCCGAGGGGACCAGCAACCGGTGGTTCAGGAGTTGGGCCCTCAAGACACAAAGGAACAGTTTTGCAACCTGTAGCCTGCGTGAAGAAGAACTTGGGTTATTTTTTTGTTCATCTGAGGAATTTAAAACAAAACAGAAATACCTATTAGATTCATGAGAAGCACGTGAGTTTTTAAACCACAAGCGGCGCGTGGGGTACGATGCACATATGTTTATATATGTGGGTACATGTATCTATACACACTCAAATGTTTAGGTACTTCCATAGTTTTAAAAAAAAAAAAATCCAATAACATTTTGGAATGGTAACTAACAGGAACAAGAGAGGTTATTTTGGGTCAGCCCCGAGCTGTGGAAGGCAGAAAGCGCTGCCTTTACGGTGTGGTCTGTGAGTGATGGGTGAGGAGCCGGGTGGCCGGAGCCGTGGGGAGCATCCTCTTCCTCTCCGCATGGGATGGAGCGGCCACCGCCGCGGTTCCTGGGGGTACGGGCACGTACAGGGATGGATCCTGTGGAGCTGCAGAAGATCGACAGTCCCTCTGCGATGTACGCCTCGCGCCAGGGAGGTATGGCGCAGGAAAAGGTGGGCTAAGTCCGGGTCTGGGAAAATGAGGTGGACATCTGAGGGAAGCTGGGGAGCACGGGTGAGGCAGCGAGGGCTGAGGTGGGAGCCAAGAGAATGGGGAGGCAGGTGAGGAAGACAGGAGGGTGGAGGAGACAGGGTGGATGACTGCGGGGGGATGAGCACCGCAGCGTGGCGGATGCGAGGGGATGGGAAACGAAGGTGGGGGACCTCTGCAACCAGGGAGGAGAGTGAGGACTTCCTGGTCCGGAGGGAGAAACACTGCTGGGCCTGGTCACAGGGAACGTGGCCGGCATGACCCTCCGAGCTCCCTCGGCAGCTGCAGGGAAGACGATCGGCATCCGAAGGCGTCTCCGCGGCTCAGCGCTGGTTCTGGTTTGTCTCACCTTGCTTGTGCAGGGCTACGAGGTGGGGACTCGGGCTATCAGGAGCCACCTTACAAATCATACTTGCTGTTCTGTTGCTGTTACGTTTCAGAGCATATTTTCTTGTCTCTGAATACTTTCATGCACCAGAATCATAGAATCACGGAATCCCAGGCTGGTTTGGGTTGGAAGGGACCTCACAGCCCATCCAGTCCCACCCCCTGCCATGGGCAGGGACACCCTCCACTAGCCCAGGTTGCCCAAAGCCCCATCCAACCTGGCCTTAAACACTTCCAGGGATGGGGCCTCCACAACCCCTCTGGGCACCCTGTTCCAGTACCTCACCAGAACTTGAACGCTTTATTTTTTGAGAGGCAAATTAGTACTTAAAGGCAGTACAAAGGCTTGGCAGAAGCTCTGCTGAGTATCCCCTGCTGAACTCCAGGCTCCTGCCGGTAAGACTGTCCCAAAAGTTTGCACCTTAACTTTTGCTACTCCACCTCAGCCGCTCCTCCCGTACGGTGGCTCTCCTGGCTCTGCACATGTTCTGGCTACGCATGCAGTGTCCAGAACAGAAATCCTCCCTTTCCTCCCAGGATCTACCAGGGTCTGGGACAGGCTCAAACCAGCACGTTGCTATAATTCCTCCTGCATCATGGCGTGATTCATTTGGACTTCTACGGGCGCAGTATAGGAGGCCAGCTGCCGGGCAGTGTGAACCTAACTCTTGTTTACCATGAATATGCTTTGCTGTGCGTTTGAGCAGCTACTTTGTTGGGTGGCCACGGTTGCCTTGAAAAATACCTGTGCCAGTGCAATAAGGCTATTGCTAGTCAAGGAGAAGGAGGAAACGGAATAATTAGGGTTTTAACATAGTCAGAAGTACAGCCGTGGCTGTGGACAGTCCTGTTCGTAGAGATCTGTACAGAGTTCGCTGGTGAGCAGGAGCCATGTGAGTGCTCCTCTTCCTCTGGAAGGTCACTGCCTCTTCTCCCTTGGCTCCCTGAGAGCGGCTTGCAGAGCCTGATGATTCCAGTAACAGCTCCCGTTAGGAGTTCAGGCTGTGCAGAGGGCAGCGGGTCCCAGCGGGAACAGCAAAACCCCTGGCCGAGTAGCAAAACCCTTGGCCAAACAGCAAAACCCTTGGCCAAACAGCAAAACCCCTGGCCAAACAGCAAAACCCGCTGGCCGAGCAGCCGTGCCGAGGCTGGGTGGGATGCTGAGTGTGTAAAACCACCATTAGTCCCAGCCGTAAAGCGGTGTACGTGTCGTGTGTGCTAGCATTTCCAAGAGGTCAAATCCAGGCAAACTAACTTAGGAGCATTAGAGAAGACACAAATAAACAGATGGTCTGGACACTGTATTATGGTGTCGCAGGAAACAGTGCCAGAAATGGAATAATTATTCCAAAGTAGATGCACATAAGCTGTATCCAAAGATAGTTGGCATCAAATGGATTAGACATTTGATAAAAAAGTGAAAGTTACTTTTGTATGTGGGCACGAGTTAGTTTGTGCTGAAAAAACCTCTGGTCCTAAGGAAGCTAGTCCTCCTAAATAGCCAAACCATGAAGATTGCACAAGAAGCCATAAATCTGGCATTTCCTAATTTCTGAGTGCTCAGCATCGCGGCATAAATAATACTCCTTTCAAACATTGCTTTGTAGGCAATTTCTTTGCAATATAATTTATGTATTTATTTTCTTATCTGGTAGTTAGTCTCAGCCCTGAAAATATGCAGACCACTTAACAGAGCAGGATCAAGTCTTAACGCTGTTGTCGGTTTGCATCATACACGAGCCGCCGCGGTGCGTGGCGCGATGGCTGGCTGGGGTGCAAATGCTGGACTGTTCCCCGCCGGTGCAGCAAGAAGGGTGGGGTGCTGTTTCTCCCCCATTCTGCTGTTGCAGCAGCTGGCAGGGGCATGGGGAGAGCCCGGTTTGCACGTCGTTGGTTTTCACCGTGCTGACCGTAAGGCGGTTGTGTTTATTGACTGCTGGCTGCTTCATGAGGGCTTGTTCAGCTCCTCAAAATGATGCTCTGCCCAGTGACTTGTGGAGGGAGGGTGGCAGGAACCCGGCTGACGGTAGCATCCGGTTCCTGGTTTGGTCCTACAGTGATTCAAAATATTTAGGCTGTCCTTAACATGAGGTGGATGCTCTCAACCTAACAGCTCTCCGCCACGGAGCAGAGGAGGACAGAGGCACCACATTGCTATGGCAATGGCCACGGTGACACGCTGTTAACTAGAAGCTCAGAGAAGAATGTGTGAATTCCTGAAAAATCAGAAAGAACAGAGCAGAAGGGGGAAGTTAACGGTCATGGGTCACCTGGGTAGTGTTGCCATATCTCTCTCCAGGATAAGAAGCAGGGACGCCTTCCAGGTAGGACTTGCTGCATACCACTGTTCATTTTATCAGTGCCTTCGTCATCAAAATTTGTCAGACTGAAATAGAACAGGCTGGTAGGAACTGTTGAGCTGTTGTTCTAGCCTGGCCATTAAACGTCCAAAAGTCTTGGACAAATAAGAAATTGTAACAGGTTTTTGCCAGGACAGATTTTTTTTCTGGGTAGACAAATGAGAACATATCTGGGAAACCATGCAAATAGTCCCATAGACAGGAAGTCTGCAGATAGATAGGTTTTTGAGTCATTTAAAATTACAAGATATACAGGGCAAACAGTAATGATCCTTTAGTGCCTAGCAACAAAGCTGTCCTATCTTAAAAGTTACACAGCATCTGAATGGTTTCCCTTCGGGCAGTGGCTCGGTATTGACAACCCTGAGAAGTGGAAAGCTAAGTTAACCATAAATGACATTTTACTTGCATTCCGGGTAGGGAAAAAGACGGCGGTTTACATGTCTTCTCTGTCAGAAAATATTAAAATATGCTTTATACGGTGGTTGTGAATCTTAAAACACAAACTCCTGGATGACTCCTGAGGTTGGGTAAATAGGATCTGTTGGCCGTTCTCTTTGCTAAGAGGAATCATTTCTTTTCACTTCTGCACTTCTTCACCAGTGGCTCTTTTGGCAGCTCCTTAACTCTGATGAAAACAGATAATGAAATGAATGACTATCCTTGGAGTTGTTACCAATGCTAATTTTTAGATAGACCAGGCTAACTGCCTCCTTTGATCTTTATGCTTTACACTCTTTTATCTTGTGTAGAAGTCAACTGCTCAAGAGGCATGGACCCACCCAGGTCTCTGCACTCAGAAAAATGCTTTAAAGCAGCTGATAATTTTAAGTTTTCTGAGCCGTCGTATTATCAGTCTTGATCAAGAGTGTTGGGACGAGTCTTAAGACAAGTGGTAACTCATCTGGCACACGGGCCTCTAGGTTTCAGATTTACTGACCCCTCTGGGTTTTTATTGTTTGTTTGGAGGGGTTTTTTTAAAGACCAATTAATCCAGATTTTTTTTTTCGTGGAGCACTCTTTGCCCTTCTTTATGTCTTCATTTCTCACTGCCTGCCATCACTTTAAATGATACTACACTCTCCACTCATGAGTATGTCTCCCAGGTGTATGCATGATTTTCCCAGACAACTTCATATTGATTATGAGTAAAAGGAATGGCAAAGGCCCATACCACTTACGGCTGTCTGCTGGGATTTATAAAAGGATGAAGAGGAACATTGAAAGGAGAGCAAAAGTGTCCTTTTTTCCCCCCCAAACCCCAAAATTAAAAGGCTACTCTGATAATTCTGGCCACAAAGCAACCAGTTTAACAGAATAGAGTTGTGTAATTTTGCTAATTAAGTATGAAATCAAGGTTTCGATAGCTTATGCTTTAGAGACTCCTGTGTATGTTCCTGTTCCCTTAGGTGACGCTTCCAAATCCAGTGACAGAAAATGCAGTTGACATGGACACAGCAGAAGTGGTGAAAACCGATATATCATAATATAGGGAAATGCTTCTGCAGCACATTAGAAAGAGCCTGCCCCCAGAAGGTAACGCCGTCTCTTTTTTTTCTTGTTATTATTCATAAATAAATGTTAAGAATTTTTCGAACTCTTTAACCAATTCTAAAATCTGCTTGACAAGAACATTGATTTGATTTTAATGAACAAGAAGTAGAGTTTTGAAAGCCAATACGTGGCCTGATCTTACAAATGGTGTAGGGGTGACTGAGTCCCCGCGCAGTTCACGCGTTCTGGTGAACACAGCTGAGAGAAAACAGGGAAGCGCGCATGGTTTCTCTCTGACACACCAGCTGGTTTCTCTGCCCGCCAGTCTAAGCATAGCACAGCCGCCCAACAAGTATTGGCTTTATTTCAAGGAAACAAACAGAAAACAAAACTCTGTCCATTCAAACCATCTAGCGAAAGCAGCCAGAAACCCTCATTCAAGTCTCTTTCTCCTCCTCTGCTCAGATATTTCTGGAATGAAGAAAAAAACCCCTTCTTTCCCAAAGGAAGTTCCCTGAAAGTTCTCCACCTCCGGAGAAGCCCATTTCTGCCATTCCTTCCCGGCTGGCCGTGTAGCCAATTCCGCAGCGATTCCCAGCAGCGACATGCTGTTTCTCAACGAGCTCTCCTCCTGGCTTTTTAAAGGACGCGCGTGTGGTACTCGGGGCACAGGGGCTGAGTAAGCCCAGTGCTGCTGTTTTACACCCATCAGCTCCCAGGATGGGTTTCCCAGAGGGTAAAACTTGTGGCAGAACTCCTCTCAGTTTGCTTACAAAGTGCCAATAATTTTTTTTTTTCTTCTGCTCAACAAATGAGATGCTTTAGCCCGTGACAGTGGCAGAAAGCATCCGGAGTCTGGTGATGATAAAGAAGTTCCCGTTATCCCGAAGGCAGGAAAGCTGTGCTTCCAGAAGCCCATCAGATCATGGGTCAGCGGCCTCTCCGTGTTCCCACATTCCCCTTTTTCTCTTCTTTTTCTGCTGGGGTGAGATATACTGCACGCAAACAAAAAAACCCAAGCCCGACCTCTATGCGAATGCGTGCGCAGCCAGTTCTCACCTATGTGACTGTTAAAGGTAGGGAAGGAGGCCAAGTTCCTCCTCTGTTACACAGTCAGCACAGCTTCGGTTTCCACCAGTAGAATTTGGATGAGAAATGGTTTTACAGCCCCTGCTTTGTGTTGCAGAGCTTCCTGGTATTGAGGAGGACTGTCTGTCTTCTCTGAAGCCCTACCAGCCGGCTAAAGGGTCTCCTCTCGGCTCTGCCAGGTAACGAATTACAACGAACATTCTACTTTCACTGCCACTATTTCAGAAAAAGCAACACAAGTCCAGGACGTTTGGGTCTGTATACTAAAGAGAGGGATTATTTTCTTTTTCCTGTTAGTGAATATTCTCAATTATTTAATTTCCTATGGAGACATTTGGCAAGCAGTTTCCTTCCCAGCTACTGCCAGCAACTCTTGTTCCTAAATGAAACAAGTTCTTGGTCTACAGGAGCACAGCCAGGAAATTTGTCATTGTTGGGCCAAGTGATATTTTCATTTGACCTAATCAATGACATTTATTTCGGGCAATACATATTTTTAAGTTATTTTTTATATTAATAAATAGCATAGGGAAACCAGTGAATTCACTCTGAGAACAAAAAAAAAAAAAAAGGGATCATTTTTAACGATGTATTTCTTTTTGCGCTGCTAAGGTTGTACACGGCATCGCTGCTGAGATATTTCCGAAGCTAGCTTTCAAGCTAGCAGATAGAGCCAGCTTCTTTTTTGCAGTTCAGTTGCCTTTGCTTCCCTCCAGAATTTGGCAGTACTTGGCCTGCTGACAGTTTTCTTAAGGACGAGAAGTTCTCAGCCCCGGTAATACTAGTGCAGTGGATTCCTAACTCATTCTATTTCCAGCCCCTAGCAATGGGGATGTGCCTGGGACAGTAAGGATAACATTTTGGCCCCGCTGAGGTTAAATTCTAATTCCCACTGGTGGAAACAGGATTTCACTGTAGAGGTACCGAATCTGATTGCAAACCCCAGACGAGTATCTTCGGTTTGTCTTCAAAGTATGGTTGATCTCGTTGTGCCGTCGATGCTGAGGTGCAACTTCCACCGGTTGCATCACAAATTCCAAGTGTGGAATGGAAGGAAATTGAGATCTGTAACGGAATTGTTTCCTTTTATGGACACAGCTTTAAATATTTCTAAAGGCAAAAGGCCTCTGGCAAGCAGCTTGTGACATTTTACAGCACTACAGGGTTGGAAGGATATCAAAGAGACAAAAATATTGTTGATCATTGAGCTCAAGAGTTGATGTTTTTTTCATAACTGGTGTCTTCCTCTCGCTTTCATTGTTACTTCCTGAAAGGTAGTAGAGAGTAGTGGGATCACGGGGGATTTCATGACTCAGGCACTGGGTGATTCGGTGTTCCGTTATGTATAAAATCGCATCGGCCCAATATGTTTTGTTTACAGTTTAATCTGCCCCCCCCCCCCCAATCAATTATTTTTATAGAAGCAGGAGCAATAAGAATGAGATAATGCAGAGCCTTAGGAGGGCGCCGAGTCAGACAATGCTGGCAAGCCGGGAGTAGACAAGAGGCTCGTGCAAGTTTGCCAGGTTTCTGGTGGAGGCCAGTAAAGGGGATGCAATTTTTAATTTTCCTCCTTCCCATAAAAACGTCTTGCTAAGGAAATCTTCAGTATTCCGAGTTGTTTCAGAAAAAGTGTCCTAAGATGGGATTTAGGAAAGTGGTCGGTGCTGGCTTCCAGGGCTCTTGACAGCTATTTAGTTTCATGGTGATGGAGCCACAGAGCCACGGTCTTCAGCTAGCCCCGCTGATGTGGGAGTCCTCTGAGCAGCGCGGGAGGAAAAGAGCTTCCTCTGCTCTCGTGGGCACGCTGGGCCTCAGGAACTGCTGTCTTGCCTTACTCTAGGCAAGTAATAGACGCGCACCTAATCAAAAATCTCATCTCGTGAAGTCAGTGGTAAAACTGTGACATAAAACCATGCAGGGCCGGGGTGGTGGCAAGGAGGGTTGTACTGGATGACATGAGATGATGAGATGAGGTGAGATGAGGTGAGGTGAGATGAGATGAGATGAGATGATGAGATGATGAGATGAGATGAGCCAATGTGACCTCTGTCAAAAAGAAGAGGGCTCATATCCCTTCCCATTCCCAGAGACGCAGCCCCGCTGTGTGCCCGTACCAGCTCTCTTGCAAGCTGCACCTTCCCACGAACCACGTCTGCTCGCTGACCATCCCATCCCCAAGACCAGAGAAGGAAGCGGCTCATTCCCTGCTTTGCCTGCGGACAGAATGAGCCGACAGAAAGATCCCGCGGATGCCAGAACTGGCCCTGAGGGGAACGGGAACGTGCTGCCTGAGACTTTCTGATTAAAGATGACGGTCCATGGGAGTTGAAACCTCCCTAAAGCGGTTGTGGTCCTGCCCCCACCCTAACCCCAGCGCTGACGCCTGCCTGACCCTGCGGTGTCCCGGCTCAGGAAGCCAAACGAGGAGAAAACGATCCTTTTTTTTTTAATTTTATTTTATTGGTTTTCTGATGGCTTCCCTCTCAGTTCACAGCAGGATCAGATGAACCCTGGGGAGGGACAGGAATGTGTGGACAGAAGCACAAGGGACGGTGGGGTCGTGGCGGCACCAGCTTGGGCTCTTCTAAGCTGTCACGAAACCGAGCATCGCCTTACCTTCCTCAGGCTGGGATCTCTCTCGCTTGGTTTAGTAAAAGATAACGTAGGTAGAGAGTGTATCTGAGGCGGGAACAAGTCCTACAGTGTGACCAGCCCGCGCAGCAACGTGACGAACCATCAAGGAATCACGTTTGAACGGGCACTTTGCTTCATTTCTTTTCAATGTTTGTGTAGTGACCTTGAAACTAAGGCAGAAAACTCATGCAAAAATTCCAAATGGATTTTACAAAATACTACCTAATGGCAAAAATATTTCCCTTAGTAAGATTTGCTTTATAAACAATTTAAAACAATATTTTATTGTCCTTGGAGTAGAAGGGAAGGACGGAATATTAAAATAATCTTTGCTTTTTCTTTTAACGGCAGTAATGAACAGGCATACCGATTGCTTGTGGAATTGATTATCTTCTTTTGTGAAAGCTATACACCAGTGCCTGCGTTAACTATCACATTCTGTAATTGCCAGAAACTCCTCCCTTGTTCCGTATTTATGTTTTCAGAGGGATTAGAAGCATTTTGTTTGAAGATTACCACAGGACACACTCTAGAATAGCTCTATCAAAAGCAAGAGAGCATTTTAAAGATCCATGTAAGATGATATATGCCTGGTTTAGCAAAAGGCAACATAATGGACTTGCTGCTGTCCTCCTGCCAGATGTATCCCAGTGTAACCAGGATCGTGTCTGTAATCAGGCTGGTTTAGCCCAAAACTTGCGGTCAAGATGATGTGTTGTGAGCTCGTGTGTCTCGGGACAGCCGTGTCTGTTAACTCCTGCCGGAGATCCAGCCTGCAGTATCTGGTTTGGAGTCAGGCAGCGTGCTGGCATTGGACAAACCCAGCACAAGGGATGATCCTCACTTCAAAGACCTTCCAGTCAGAGAACGTCCTTGTTGGCCGGGGACAGTCTTGCAAGCTGGAATTTGAATGGGGCACCATCGAATTGAGAAGCCGTTAATTACAAGTATTAAAGCATCGAGCGGGGATGAGAAATGTCCATGTCAGCTGTGGCCTTTGTGAAGACCAACACTCTACTGCTGGATTTTGCTGCACCTAAGTTACTAACCAAACTGAGCAGTTGCTAGTGTCTTACAAGGGGTATATGGGCCCATTACTGACCTGGGTTTGCAGCATGAGGGTTTTATTACGATTTTTTTTGTACTATATGGAAAAGAAATAGCAGGCAGTCCCCATTTTCTGTTTTCCTCCTGCCAAGCAACTCAGTGCTACCGTGAAGACAAAGCTAACCAGTTCTCTGTTATTCAGGAGACCGGGGTGATGGTGAGGAAGCCAAGCAGCACAACTAAAGCAAAAACCCTAAGTAGCACTACTGCTGCTAGACCCAGGTAGCTCCCAATAAAGCCGCCTTGATACTCAAGTTCCCAATGTGTTTGGTTCCAGGAAAACCTACTGACAGATCCGCTGGGGTCCAGACCAGCATATCAAGTGCAATTACAGTGGAGGCCAAAGAGACCAGATCATCCATCCCTTTCCTTTGCCTGCCCACACTCTCTCTTCGGAGAAGTCTATTTGTGCAAGGCAGATGGAGAGAACCCGAACTCGGTTGGAAGCACAGATCCTGCAGAGCTTGATGAGGGACTTAATTCCAAACAAAGGCAGCTGCCCTTCCTCTCATCCTCTGGTGTCTTCAGAAGTAGCTGAGCTGCTTTTACACGGAGCAGTGCCTGAGGTAAGGAGCATAGACTGTTCTGGAATGATTTTTGGCAACCCACATAACCCCTTCGCAGGCAGAGGAGACTGTGCTTCAACTGCATCTGCGCTGTTTTGCCACCCCCTTAAGTGCAAGTGGCCAAATTCAATGCCAAATTACGCTAGAAAGTGCTAAGGTGATTTCTATAAAGCAACGGGGTGATTTTGATAGAGTTCCTTGGAATTTGCCAGCCATGGATGTGAGATATGGGGGGGGTCCATATTTAATAACAGTACTCAGCTGTAAATTGATTTGGTCCTGAACCATCCTCATTGAAATGTAGAGGAAAATTCATAGTGACCTATAAGAAAATAAAATACGTATTTAAAAGTATAACAAAAATGGGATTTTATTATGAGCACCACAGATATCAGGACGACTTATGTAGTCACTAGTTTTGGAGAATTTAATGTTTGGTGTATAATTCTCTCTAAATGTAATTTTTGGTAATTTCGCCATTTTAGTTTCTGAAGACCCAGAATTCACAGGGAACTACCATGACTGGAAGGAAAAACCTCTGAAAAGATCAGAAGACTGGGATGAGAGTATGTAAGTTAATGGATTGAGAGCAGCCCTGAGGAGAAGGACTTGGTGGTGTTGGTGGACGAGAAGCTCAACATGGCCCAGCAGTGTGCGCTTGCAGCCCAGAAAGCCAACCATGTCCTGGGCTGCGTGTCCAGCAGCGTGACCAGCAGGTCGAGGGAGGGGATTCTGCCCCTCTGCTCCCCTCTGGTGAGACCCCCCCCCTGCAGTGCTGCGTCCAGCTCGGGGGTCCCCAGGACAAGAAGGACATGGAGCTGTTGGAGTGAGTCCAGAGGAGGCCACGGAGATGATGTGAGGGCTGGAGCACCTCTGCTATGGAGCCAGGCTGAGAGAGTTGGGCTGGTTCAGCCTGGAGAAGAGAAGGCTGCGGGGAGACCTTAGAGCCCCTTCCAGTCCCTGCAGGGGCTCCAGGAAAGCTGGAGAGGGGCTGGTGACAAGGGCAGGGAGTGACAGGCCAAGGGGAACGGCCTGAAGCTGCAGGAGGGGAGATGGAGATGAGATGTGAGGCAGAAATCCTTCCCTGTGAGGGTGCTGAGGCCCTGGCACAGGGTGCCCAGAGAAGCTGTGGCTGCCCCTGGCTCCCTGGCAGTGTTTAAGGCCAGGTTGGATGGGGTTTTGGGCAAGCTGGGCTAGTGGAGGGTGTCCCTGCCCATGGCAGGGGTGGCACTGGATGGGCTGTGAGGTCCCTTCCAACCCAAACCAGTCTGGGGTTCCGTGATTCTATGAAGTTTAAATTGCTGAACATTTACACCTGGGGATCGTTGTAAGTGCAGTGGCAATATTTAGTATCACCATATTTTCAGATTCTGGATGTTTGTCCCTGTGTGTCCTTAAAATACACCAGTTCTCACCTTATCTTAAATTTCAACTCCTAAGTCAAATGTTCCCTTGTAAGGTGCATCTATGGGAGGAGACAAGTTGGGGAGGGAAGGACAGCGGGTAGCCAGGAGGGTACCTGTCCAAACCAGCAGCTTCGCTCCTCAGAAAGGACACGCTCTCTACCAAACACAGCTCTGACTCACTGCAACGAATTCCTTGTTGTAACTGTGAAGTTACTCACGCTTCAGATCAGCTGAAGATGTGATCAAGGTTCTTAAAATTTACTCTGGAATTCTCCTGTGACTTAGTGGAAAATATTTAGGGAAGTTGTAAAGCCGGGATGCTGCTTGTGTCTCAGAGGTGACTGGAGTTTTCTTCCTTCTTATTTCTTATGTGGATATTCTACAACAGTTTAAAAAAAAAAATAAAAAAATCCCTTTTCCCTTTGAATCCCATTTGTTTCAAACATCAGTTACCAGGGAAAGGACTGTTTCGTTGAATTTGAAGGACAGCAAGTCCTGAATTCAAATTAAGAGTATTTTTCCTTTCACAAGAAGTCCCTAGAACATGGGATTAATTTTCCTTTGACATTGCTTCCTTGTTTTTACGTCCTTTAACAGCACTCCTTTGTTTTATAGGTTTGATAATTGTTTCATTATGCAGTGGCACACCATCCTACGAGACCGCAGGAAACGCTGCGAATGTCCCTTTTTTTTTTTGCGTGTACAGCTCACGCAACCCAGAGATGCTTTAGGGTGGTGTCTTCATCTCCCGTTGCGGTGATCCCACCCACCCCAATTAAATCCATAAGAACTAGAGAGGAAATCGCAAAGGTGAACGTTCTGGTTTGGGGGGGGGTGGTGGTGAAGGCCAGATGCCTGGTGATGGGCAACAGGGACATCCCGGTGCCACCTGGTGGCAGCAGATAATGGGCTTCTAACAGATTTCTTCTTGCCTTCGAACCGCTTGGGTCTGACAGATCAAAGACAGGTCCAAGCATTCAGCTGCAGGTTCAAACACAAGGTTGCCTCTCATTTTGTATTCCCCGCCCCCCCCCCCCCCGCAATTACAAACAGCTCACAAAACATGCTTGTTTTTTAAAAGCTCGCAGTCTGTTCTTAACTCCTGGCATGGGATTAGAGAGGAAAGAGGCCAAAAATTTGCTGACATAAGTGCAGCAGCAGCAATCTTAATTTCAGTTATATAATAAGGCAAATGTTCAGACTTAAACGTGCTTTCTTCATAAAATTGGATCTCTAAATTCAATTACTTCTATAAAAGAGATTTGAAGTACAGCTTGGGTTTGTGTAATATGCTGTCTGCATTACTGTGAGCACTTTGCCCCTGTTGAGTTTTTACATGTTCACTAATTACGGTGGCACTGAGTCAATTTTTACATCGTTAAATCAGTGTAAGCCTCCAGGGACTAGCGATTTGTCCTGGTGTAATGAGCAGTTTGTTGCACATCATCCTTAGGAAGAACTGAATATTGTTAAAGAAATGACGGTGAAACCCAGGGAAATGCGGAGGTGCAAGGTACAAAAATGCGATTGTAATTTGGTGAGCTTTGGGAATTACAGGACAAGAAGCGGAACGGCTCTTGAAGCAGCACTTGAGCAATCACAACAGAGACCAGGGGTTTTGGTTTCTGCTGGTGAAGGGCAGAAGTGGCACTTATGGTGCAGGGACAAAAGAATAAAACAAAAAAATACATGTTTCCCAGGCGCTTGTTGAACAAGCGGAGGAGCCTGGCAAGGGAACTGGTAGTGGGCATGTCTCTGCTGCAGCGACCGTCGTTCGTGCCAATAGCGTAAGGTAGAGAGGGACACCTTCAGAAGTGTGGCCGTCATGACGTGAGGTTCGGTACGGGTTGAAATATCCATCTGAGAGGCTGGGTGGGTATTCAGGCGGCCGGACACGCTATCTGCGGCATCCGAGGCAATGCTACAAGCCGGTTTCCAGCGGGCTGGACTATTTCTGCAGCAGCCGTGCTTACAGCCACGGGGTAGGTGTTCTACTGACCAAGAAAGGAACGCACACCAGAGCCTCCGGTTCCCAGCGAGCCTTCGCGCCGCAGGCCTTCACCTTCCTGGAGCTCCCCTCCTCGCTCACGACCACCGATGAAACCCACAAACCAAAACCGTGCAGAGTAGCAACGTACTTCGAGCTTTTAGCTTTTTTTTCATTCCCCCTCTCTGACAGAGCAGGCGTTCTCGGCGTAGCGCTCGCCTGCCCTCTGCTCTCTTAAACCACTCCTGCTAAGAGAAGACCGTAAAGAATATACAGTTAGAATTTGTGTTTGTGTTCTGCTAAGCTCCTTAAAGCCCAGAGGTGCTGTGGTTTAATTGCATGTTAAAAGCTAGTTTGCCATCTTGTGGCTGGAAAGAGAAAGCAGTGACCAGATGCTCTCCCTATTTTGAGGGCTCCTTGGTTTTTCGTTTTGCGAGAGATAAATTCAACATCTGATGAACAGCAGAATATTTAGGAACCACTTCCCCCCCCACACACACTACAAAAATAAATGTTCCAGGAAGCATGATCATAAAGAGTATAAAAGTCAAGGCAGAGTGACAGGTATTAGACAAGTTACTGGGTTGGTTTGTATTTTAAAAGATATTATTCTCTGATTCTTTTTGCTTTATGGTAGTTTTCTCTCCAGTTCTAGTTATATTTCGACACAGCAGAGAAGAAACGATGAGAAGTCAAACTGAAGAGTAGTACTTGGCTGCAGGGGAACGGAAGTGGAGGCCACGGGTGATTTTTTTTTAAGAATTTTTGTTTAATCTCTCTTTAGTACTATTTCACCCCTGGTACACCACTGCTTTTCAGAATTGTGGGGGGGTTTAAAACAAATTTAAAATAGAAAGCAAGGTTGTTTTATTTCCTAAAACTGGAAGGAATGTGGCAAGGCTGAGAACCATATCATGTGAGAGAACAAAGTTGTGCGTATAAATGTAATTAGTATCACCTCTTTTTTTAAAAAAAAAAAAAAGTTTGGCTACAAGCACCATAGTACATATTGGTGTTTTCTCATGGTTATCTTTCACACTTCTCATCTTTTGGAGAACGTAAGTTGTTTCAGTCCGTTGCATATGCTTCTGAGCCGCGGGCCTGAAAGGTGTTCAGCAATCTAGTCACGAGCCAGCAAAGCTCTTACCACGTAATTATCTTCAAAAGCGACAAGTTGGCGATTAATTCCAAGCTATTAACTCCAGAGTGCCTTAATAGTGCTGGTCCAGTTAGTTGTGCGATTAGTGCTTTGCGGAGGCTGGGTCAAAGCTCCCGGTGCTTTACGGGATGAGGCCTCTCCGGTCTCTGTGAGCTCTCCATGAGCTCCAGCTGCTCAGCCCTCCGGAGGGTTCGCATTTAAAAAAATGTTCCTAGGATGAGATTGGAGAAGGAGACCTGTATACATCCTGTAT
The DNA here is from genome assembly GCF_028858705.1 of Grus americana. Taxonomy (NCBI): domain Eukaryota; kingdom Metazoa; phylum Chordata; class Aves; order Gruiformes; family Gruidae; genus Grus; species Grus americana. Next base: position 33,692,170 of record NC_072859.1, read on the forward strand.
TGCTGGCCTAGGATAGAGGGTTTCGTAGTCTAACTCTCTGCTGTGACTCAAGCACAAACTCTGAACTCCGAGGCCAAAGGGTGGGGAGAAAGCTGGGCACAGGAGGGGAAGGAAGTTGTCTTCAGTTGAGGCAGATCAAGAGATGGAGATGTCAACAGGAATGACATCCTGGTCAGAACAAGAGCGAGAGAGCAAGCATGTGTGTGTGTGTGTGTCCCTTCAAGTTTGGTTCATGAATAAAGAGCAAAATCAAAAATCAAACACATTTCTTCAGAAGACTCTCAGTCACCTCTGCCTGCAGACAAGCACTTGTTTGAAGTGAAGACCAGCTGCCGTGTGCGTTGCATCTGTGACGTAAAACTGTCGTAAAGAAGTGTAGGCTAAACTGATGTTTTGTCCATCAAGTTATGTTTTTGCTGATGGATACAACGCTACCATCTCTCTGCTCGTCAGGAAGCAAAGGAAAGAAACGGCCACAGAATTGTTTGAAAGGAGCAAACCGGAGCTCGACAATTACCCATCTCCAGGTAAAGAGTCGCTATCACGCAAATGGATCTTTCCTACGAATACGTACGACATGGATTTTTTTCCCCTCTTTCTTTCACCAGTGTAAATCTGCCACAACTTCACAGTAATTTAATGCTATTGGGAGTCTCGAATTAAGTATCTTAATGTTGTCGTTTGTGGATTTAAATGTGCTTCCACCCAGGGGAAAAAATCATGTTGGCAATTATGGACAGAACCAGCTGCTATGGAAGAAAAATCGATGCCGTTATAAATGCACGTGCGGCTCCCCAGCACATTAGTGATGGTCACAGGTTATTTTTTGACCTGTTCAGAAGTGTAAAGGTTAACAATAAATTACTGTTTCTTCGGTGAGAATTGCCCAGGAGGCTGCTCTAAACCGTGCAGCGGAGCGGGTTTTGGCTGGAGTTTGTCGGTTTGATTTTTTTTCCCCTACTAACCGAAGGAAATCAGGATCAACTCACCTGAAATATGTAGAAGCTTTACCAAAATAGAAGAGATATAAATAAAAGAAGAATTGGGTTTTACATATCTAAAGTCAGGAGGTGGGTTACACACTTTTATTAGCATAAGGTTTCATTTTTTTTTTTTTTTCCATTTTTTTCCAAAAGAGAAGAAAGCACAGATGGAAAGCTGTTACGTAGGGATACTCTTGGAATACAGCTGTTACACATTGATTTTAAATATTTATCACTTCATGGGAGCACCAATGATGGCTCTCCAAAGTTTAGGGAACTAAACTATCTATCTCCAAAGACACTAGGGAATCTTCCTAGTATTTCTGATACTTTGACCCAAACTAACACTTCCTAAGATAGCTAAAATATCTGATCATCAGAGACCCAATAGTATTGCATTAGATGTATTTATTTCAAATGACTCAATGTCTAAATCGGGAAGGGGGGGGAATTTAAAAATAGAATATTGAGACCAGATTTTCTTATCGCGAGTTAGACCTAGAGGAGAATTTGACACATGAAGATCTCCTGAATCGTCAATTTTTTTGACAGAAGAGGCTGAAAACTAAAATCCTGCACAGCAAATCACTGCAGCTGCAGCAAGAGAAGGAGCAGGACTTAAGGTTGACGGTCCGAGAGAGGGGAAGCTATTTGTTCAGAGCATGCGACTGAGCAGTGAACGCCGTAGCTTGATTACACCGTCTTATGATTGCTTTTTTCCTTATAAGCTTCTTTTTGTTACCAAGCCTGTTCTTGGAAAGAAAATAAGGGAAAATGCCGTACATGTTCTTCGTAAGTGTATGGGCTCTTGTTTCATAACCCAAACCATTTTAGCCACGTGTTTTGCATGTGAATAATATAAGCTTCCTAAGCTCTTTTTTTTCTTCTTTTTTTTTCTTCTTCTCCCCCCGCCCCCCCCCCAGAAGAGTATACAAAGCAAGAGTTTAGTGGTTTGGAGCATTGTGATTTTCTAACATTCAAAGTAGATGACATCACTAACTGGCTGCAAATTAGTCAGAAAAAAGGTTTAAAAATAGCACTATTTTCTCAATAAATCTGTTCCTTGTTTGTATTAAGGGCATATGGGCTCACTTAACTGACAAAACCAAATTATAATACTGTTAACACAGCAGAGTCCTAGAGCTATAAAAGAGCAAATGGGAATCCTGCTGACAGAATCGTTAATATCGATAATGCTGGGAGTGGTGGAAAGGATATTTCACTCATTCAGAACACAACATCGTCATTCAGAGCCTCAGAAAGAAACTTTGGTTTTGACAGGTTAAAAAGCAGTTGTCCAGAATAGTTTGGAAAAATCTATAAAGTTTGAGTTTAAATGGATTAGTGGCCAGATTTCAGGCAGAACCGTCAGGCAGATGAAAAATGTAGTTTATTACCCTATTCTGCAACTTGTTATACAAATACTTCTCTATTTATAGTGCATGTGAATCTGCATATTCCCTGTACATTCCCAGCAGATGCAGTTTCATGTATTATGACAAATTTGGGTCTGCATTTAAAATGAAAAATGTGTTTTGGCTCGTTTTAGAAGCATCCTTTCTCCTCTTTCCTGCTGTACTCGGTTTCCTTCAGTCGTTATTGATCTTCCTTGTTCCAAACCACAGCTGTTCCTGAGCTCCTATCAGAAAGGCACACAGCTGATGAAGATGGCCATGACGATGAAGAAGAACTTTGGAGAAGGCGGTGGACCATCTAGTAGCTTGGGCTAACTCTAACAAAAGATGACAGGATTGAATCAGGGAGACTGCATGTACAGATAAGCAAGTACTTTATTACCTTTTAAACAATCTAAGGATTTTTGTACCATTCCTACAGGCAAACCTTCAGTTGTTACATGGTTGGGTTTTTTTTTTTGTTTGTTTGTTCATTTTGCCAGCATGGTCCTATCAGCTGCAGTTAGAGATTGAGTGGGAATGAATAAGAATCTGCTCTGTGTGTGCAAGCTTGGCTTTTTACCAGGATTTGTATCTTCCTCTTGCCTTTGGTGGTTTCTTGCTATGGAACTTATTGTCTAAGTAGCTTGATATTTATTTGTAGGTGTTCTGACCTCTGCTGGGCCTAGAGCAATGGCAAGAGGTAGGAACTACTATGGAGAAACATCTAGTTTTGAATGCGCAGGAGAGCATATCTATTGAGTGAGAAGATGCTGTTGCTCGTGTCAAAATCGGACTATGGTGGTGTCAATGCTAAAGTTGCTGTGTTCTTCTGGTCTTCACACTGGGTATGACATGTCTGAATGTGGCGTATTGTAGGGTTCCTCAAAGAACTGTATGGCTCTCAACTCTTCCAGGCTTACCAGTTGTAGCCATCACTGGGTAATTCACACAGCTCTGTTGAGACCTATAAAAAGGGCAGATGACGTGTAGGCAGACAGGACTGTAAAGATTCATACAGCTTGATCCTGATCCAGGCTCAGGGTTCAAGAGCCAGCCAGGTACAGCCATGAAGTAAACAAGAGCCACAGTGTTACAAAGCCTGCAGAATCACCTTCACAGATCTCTGAGATTACAAAAGAAATTTATTTTGTCAGTCTTCAGGTCACCGGCCTCTTAACATGGCTGTACACTGCCTAAAGAGAGATGCGAGTGCCTATTATACTTGCTCACTGTGTCCCGTAAAGAAACCCAACCCGTAGGACTGGAGCACAATGGTGAAAGACACAAGCGCTTTGGTGTAGGAATCTATTAGAAATGTCGGCTGTGTCATAAAACTTCAAAAATATTTATTATCCGAATACCTAGAGATAAAGAAGATACGAATGCCCCACCTCTGAAACCTGTTCCCTACGTGTAGCTGTCATAAAGCAACCCCGCTCCGTGGCTCCATGGCTTGCTCCGTGTGTGTGCGCACGCGTGCGTGTAACACACATGACGTTTCTCAGTGACGGGTGTCTTGTGATCTTTAGGTCTTGAAAGACTAAAACCGTTGAAGACTGCGAGACACGCACGTGTAACAGCGCTTGCAGGCATCAGTCTCCAAGAGAAGAGCACGGGACTGGAGGGCAATAATAATAATTAATAATTAATAATCTGTCACCTCTTCACGGCTGTACCACTACGATGTGACCATGGTCAAGTCGTTTCACCTTTCTGAGACTTCCTTCTCATTTGACCTGTCTCTGACCTACCAGGGTAGTAAAATTTGGACCAGAATTTGTTTCTCTGATGCGCTCGCGTGTTTATAGTCAGTCCGGTCCTGCTCTGAAAATATCGCCCTATTTCTGAAGCAAAGCAGGATCCTCAAAACCTGTCAACAAACTCACTTTTCTAAGGAAATTCTGCATTAGCCTTGCACTAGGTGAGGAATTACTGTATCTTGTGTATATCACAGTCTGTTCAGTTCTGACATCTGCTTAATTTGGGCAACAAAGGTAACTAGGGCTTTGGTAAAGAAGGGACAAAGTGGCATCCTGTAGAGATCTACAGACATACATCTGGAAAGAGCGATACACATTCGCGATCTGAAAGAGGCACTGATGGCACAAAGGATGGAATAGGTCTGAACGGGTATCGGCATCCGAAGGGACGGAAGGTCGCTGTACCGTGTCTTTCTAGAACCAGTTTGTGGCCAGGAATGCAAACAATATACAGCTGAGTTTGTACTCCAGTCTGGGTGCAGATGATATCACTTTAATCCTATTGACCACGTGTGGAAAATTATCTCCAGCTACAAACGCCTCACATCTTTTCCAATGAAACTCCAGCTCCGGATGTTCCTGCGTGCAGGGTAATGGGATGCCGAACTGCAGTCCTTTAAATTTCACACTTCTTTACGGGCTCTTACCCGTGACCTTTGCTTCGTATAACATATTACAGGCAGAGCGTAGTTCAAACTACGTGTGCCCTCTGGGAGAAAGAGCAGTGTATATCCCAGGATGGTTGCATCAATGGGGAAGAACCAGCCGGTTGCTGGTGCGGCAGCTCCTTCTCCTCTAGACGGCCCCGGGGGGGTTCTGCTTTCCAGCGGGCAGGCATGCTGAGGGGGGGTTTAATGCAGCAGAGGGGGAAGCCCCTTGGCAAAAATTGTCCTTGGAAGGTTGTCTCGGCCGGTGCAGAAGGAATTGCCCCCGTGGACATCGCCGTGGTTTTGGGGTACGCGCTCTGCTTGTTGGGGGGGAGTGTCGGTCTGTACGGTCAGCAGGTTGAAGAGCACTGGCAGAGGAGGCACACTGAACGCTGCCATGCCCTGTAAGCGCTCAATGTATACACATCGCGCAGCCCCTCAGAAAGTGCCGTGCCTGAAGAAACTGGGTAGAGGACAACATACGAGTCCCGGCAGCCACACTGAAGGGGACGTAAACGGGACAGCGGGAAACACGGTGACTTGTTTTTCCATGTGGATAACTGACGCTGCTGTCACACAGCTTCAGAGCTGTGCTCATGCGTAAGCACAGAAGCATAGCAGAGACCGTATGCTGTCTTCACTCCACAGTACAGATCAGTGACGTGACGCGACACGCTCACACGGAGCTCAGGGTGCTTTGTCTCCTGGCTGCTGTCCTTTCTACGTTGTGCTATTCTCATTTTCAGTAATATTCTTTAAATAATCCTGAGAAAACCAGCAGGGCTACATGCAGAGGAAGGTACTGCTTGCTCTGTACTACTGTGTCACAGTGGCATTTCATATTAAGGACAGGTCGAAAACTAGATTAGACAGAGTTAGTAAAGTACAGAAGACCTTGTTCACGGTGAGACCGATCTTGGAGTCAAACGAGACAATAAATTTTTTTTCACCCCCGGTAGCGACTTCCACCGCTAGAGAATTTGTAACCGTTCTATCACACTGCCTGTTTAGGTTCATAAGATGTTTATAACAAACGTGTACTCCTTTTTATAATTATGCTTTTCTTAACATTAAGGGTGACCTCTCTCAGAGCCTGCCCGTAAGCTTGGGTGACTTCAAAGTGCTGCCCTAGCTCAGCAGAAAATTCTGATGGCAAGGGATTGCTGAAAGGCTTCCTCCTGATTCTTTTCTCACTAGGGGTGTCCTGTGGTTTAACATCCGACAAGCAGGTTGATCAAAGGTATCCAGTGAGAAACAACATGACTGGCTCAACCAAGGGGTGAGAGAATGAAAGTTGAAAGATCTCTTTTATCTTGAGCACACTGTAAAATATGTTAATAATTTAGAGCATCCAAGGACAAAAAGATAGCACTTGAAAGGGAGGTGAGAGAATGGCAGAAGTTTATAAGGGTTGTTTGCAAAGCAGCTAAATCAAACAAATCTTTCATTTGACTCTAAGCATAAGAAAGAGGCGTGAACAAATTCTTAATTAGATTGATGCCCAAGGCAAAGTGCTTTATGCTAAAGTTAGGCTGCCTGGTTCTTTTGTGTTCTTTTTTTTTTTTAGACAAGAAGTAAGGAATGATCCTAAAATCTTGAGGCCAGGTGCCCAGTTCTGTTGGTCGCTGGTCTGAGCAGCCCTAAAAGTTTGCAAGGTTTGCTTCAAAATGAAGCCCAGGCTGTGGGGAATCTCTGCCCCACCACAGCTCCCACCTCACCCCTCTCTCCGCGCCGCTCTGAGCGGCCGCCAGCAGCCGGGGCTGTGTTGCTTTCGAGGAGGAGCAGCCATCCTTGGGTGCTGCTTTTCTACGCCGTTGAGTCAGGGATTTTGGAAACTCTTAGTATCGCTCTGCTAGCCAGAGAACGCTCCTCGGATGCTCTGTGGAAGCCACACGGCCTCCTCAGAGCGCCCCGCGTTTTGGGACGTGAATAGCAAGGTAGTCATTATGTTTTGTTCTGTTTTCCTGAGAACAGCATTCCCCGTTCTCCTGATAGCAACACCTTAGTAATGATCCATACGGCACCCTGAATTTGTTTTTTAGCCCCACCCCAAAATACCTTCCACAGGTCTGTCACTTCTACAAGAGATGGCCAGTTGAGCAGCTCCGAATTTGAAGCGTGCTAAAGAGCTTTCCTCTGCAGTGCTTGCTATTAATGAAAAAACTAGGCTTTCAGCGTGATGGGTGAGCTGAGAACAACTTTACAACTTCTCTAGCTTTTGTCTGTATTTAATCATCCCCTGGATATAGCTAATACTGCTTCTCCGATGTGTTTGAGTACGGTGGTTTGAAGAACCTGAACGCGCACGCTTCTCGTGGTTAATGAAAAATAGTGTCGGCAAATACGCGATCGGGTGCAGGCAACGTTGTTCTGCCCTGCAGACAGTCATAGTCCGAAGGAGGTTGGGGAGAGGGTGGGGGACAAAACCAAAATGCTCATAGCTGGGCAAATGAGCGTCCCAGAACTCCGGGCTTTGAAAGCTTTCCAACTATTATCCCATCTCTGTTGGGTGTTGCGGCTCTGATGATTTCCGTGTGTCTGCAGAGCAAGGACAGCTGCAATTCAAAATGATGCCACATTAATTGTTAAATTACATCGGAGAGCCCAGGAAATGCATGTTAGTGCCACATTAAAGCCACATTAATTTATCATGATTAATTGCACAAGGAATATCAAATGAATTATTGATTGGTTTCTTATTACGGCAACAGCTGTCTGTCATTACCGTGCGTGGTGGTTTGTGATAACTATTACCCGTGTCATTTTCTGGGCTAAAACTCTGTGATGAATCATAATTTACATTCCCACAACTAACAGATGCCAATTTTCCTGCTTTCAGTGATCAAATGAGTAGGTATTAAAGTTTAGTGTAGACGTAGACTAAATAATCTCGTAGCATTTCATATGTTGTTAAGGATTGAAGAATTAAACTGTCCTGGAAATACCCCTACGCGTACCTGTTGCGGCAGCCTTTGCGGAAGGAAACAGCTAGGTTCTGCAGGGGAAGGTCAGCTTCGGGTTTTACCGTGCTTGCCTTGAGTTCAACGCTACGCAGCACGGCTCGAGTCCGCACGTAAGGCGTAGCTGGGGATATACTGGGGTGAAATTTGTGCTTACGTTAATGCTTTCTCTCCGACTGGAGCGAGGTGCAAGAGCCTCTCACCCAGCCGAGCGCCATTTCTCCGTGTCGACGAGTCGTACCTTGTGCCCGGCTCGGGGCAGGCAGAGGAAGGTTTTGTCCTCGTCTCGAGAGGCGGAGTCCCGCGTTCACAGAAGACACACCAGCACGTTCTCGATGTTTAACTGTAGGTTAACGTTCGATCAAATCGCCTACTTCTGGTGCTTCTCGCCCAACGCTGCGCCCGGCAGTCACTTCCTCTGGATGCTTCTCTTTCGTGATGTTCATGAGCGAGCTTTGTTCCTATGGGAAGGGCTTGGTGAGATGCGATATGTGAGGATTCTAATGCGCTGAGAGGGCATGACTAATCGCAATGACAGGGCAGAGCTGGTGGATTCATTGCGGAGAAATTAAATAGCACATTCCACACCACTGTCTGATCAGCTGTCGGCAAGAGAGGAAGGCACATACAATGGGAAAGAAAGGCCAGGCTCCAGAGACAGCGCCCAGATCCCCTCCTCAGCCAATCATCCTTTCATACTGGGAATTATACCAGTGTGTGTATGTCAGAGGAAGCCAAGCTGACATAATGGCCATTGGTGATTGATTAGTGAAATAAAAAGAAAAATGCAGGAGCGAAGACAAGCAACAGCATCTCCTCGGGGCAGGTATTCTTCGGGCTGTGCTGAATCCAGCGTGGTTTTGTCCTTGCCCACCATTCTAAATTGATTTTAAGTAAAACTCTATTAATTCCTGCAAGTCTCAGACTAAAGCGATAGCTGCAATTTCCAATGACTACACACAGAAAATCATTGTACACTTTACGAGACAAAGCATCGTCTCCAAAGCTGAAGCCAGAAGAGGTGAATTAACTTACTCACGGTCACTGCAAGAAATAGAAACCATTCCTTAAATCCCGCAGGGACAGACCGCAGCATCCACCAGCACTGCTGCTTCTAACACCAGTGGTGGTATCGTACCCCAAACTGCATCCGTGCAAAACCCAGAGGAACCCCTCAGAGTAACAGGATTTTGAGTTTTTGTGTAATGGAATTTGGAGGGTGACGGCTGCCAGGCTGTGGCACTAAATATAAAACAAATAAGACGCTGGGTAAATGAGGCCAAATTGGCAGACGTCTTCCCCTTTCTCTAAGGAGTACGTGTCTGGCAGTTGAAAAAGAGTTCTGCGTAGAGCTGCCGCTGGGTGCCGACAGCAAGGGGGTCGGTGCTCATGGCAGAGCCCCACACATAGTGTGAAAACACTTTAAATGGCATGCTATTATAGAAGATAATGTTTTCGCTTGCAGTGAAAAGAAAGGTGAAGGAAAATTCAAATGCAACTAATTTATTTGCTGAAAAATGCAATTTAAGCTTAGCCCAGACTGTTAGTAAATCTGCATTAAATTCAGTGAATGCAGTCGGTGTTCTGTTATGATGTTGAGGGGCTGCCATACTCCAGTTAGTAGAAGAATGCAGATAAATGGAGTGGTATCATCCAGCAGCAAACCATTCAGGTCTGTCGGAGCTGTTAGCTGCAAATCGGCTCCATTCCCACCGGCTCCGTGTCTTTTTTCACCATTCTGTGCTTGCGCTCTGCCTCCTGGGTCTGTTGGCCCTCCCAGCACCGGGACCGCGCTGGCTTTGGGGACAGCATGGCTTCGATTAAGTCCAAAGAAACGATCCACTAAGCAAAGAAATAAAAATCATATAACCCTGAAGCTCTTGATATAAAACCTCCTGAGCGTAGTCAACACTCCCTCCAGATCAAGGAGAAACAATGGGAAGAAATTATTCCATTCTGTGTGAAGAAATGGTTTGGAGGCGAGAGCCTGGGGCTGGGAAGATGAAAGCTCTTTTCTTGCTTCTGCTAGAGGCCAGGAGTATCCTGCAAGGTTCCCTGCTCTCTGTACTGCATTTTCCCAAATTTAAGAAGGGAGGTGATCACTTTGACATCTCAGAAGGCTTTTAAAGCTATGGATGAAACTTGCAACTTGAGAGTTCTGTGCTGCTATCCATGCCTAAACATCTCTGGCTTGACTTGATAACACCCATGAAATCTTTTGCAAGCTCCCTCTCCTTATCCATGAATTTAGCTGCAGAAATGAAGCTGAGCAGGCTTAAAGGATGCAGGAAGGGAACTGGTAGTATTGCAGAAGACCACGGGAAGAGAGTTTGGGTGGAAGGATGGGGCCATAGACACAAACCTGTTAGAAACGCTCTGTTAGTTCTGCTGCTGCTCACAGTACAACTTATTTTTATCGGAAATTTCATCCAAAGACTTTTGAAATAACTGACTGAACTAGTTAAATTTTAAAAGTGAATTGATGTACATGCTTTTGATTTACCATGACAGCTTAATTTATTAAAGAGGAAAACCTCAGTCTCACAGTAACTTTTCCCTTCCCGTATAAGGCTAAAAAAAGGGGGCAATTAAATATTTAAATCTCTCCGTCTCCTCTGCCATGCAATGATACTAACACATGCAAACGTAGGCTCTACCTAATGGTATGATATTTTTAAAATGCCTTGATGTATAGTATTGCAGCAACCGGATCCTAACAGGTGTAAATGGATGTATTTGCATTCAGCTGGATGGAGCGGTGCCAGTTCCGGCCCTCTGTTTCCAAAGAAGCCCCTCTGTCTCTTAAGGAGAACAGAATACCTTCCCGTGCTCAAAAGTAGATGACAAAGCACAGACCTTTTCTTTTTGAAATCAGCAGCTGAAGTCCGAGCGAGTTCAATGAGAGCCAGCCTGCGCCCAGATGTGCATTGAGAGCTGGAAATGGAGAGGCTCTCCTCAGTCACAGCCCTGCTGCGTGGCAGCCAGGAGAAGTGTCCTGCAGAGAGACCACCGGAGCTCTCTGGGGCTCATCGCCTGGGGCGTGCTGTCCTCCTCGCCCGCCTGCAGCAGAATTCGGCGGGCAGCCCTGGGCTCGCCGTCCCCGAGCCCCCGTGCCCGGCAGCAGCGGGATGCTCGCTCAGCACACCCTGCCCTGCCACAGCCCTCGCCGGTTCCCACCGGGACGGGGAGGTTTTTATTTCCCTACGTTTGATTCAAAGTCATTCGTGCTGATAGGGCTCTCGATCCAGACGCTCTGTACCCACCTCAGTGGTTAGATGGCTGTAATTGCGTTAAAGCGAGAGGCAGAGGGAAAAAACCCACACGACTCGGAGAAGAGGGAAGACACGTGAATGAGACGTTTCTGTGCCGCTTTGTCAAAACAAGATTTAAGAAGTAACGGAGCCCGGCTGCTTTTTCTAGAGCACCACAGCAAGGAGTAGGCTAGTGCGAAGCGGGAGGGAGAGCTGCGGGTGAAATAACAGCTCAGGTGAAGTCTGCCAAGGCTGTTGTTGAATGATGACCTGCTCCCAAGGCGGGGGACGGCTGGCTGTGGCGGCTGCAAGAGCTGCGGGACAGGCAGAGGCCGGCTGCAGCGAGCAGCAGGAGGAGCTGACGTGGAGCTGGGCGAGAGCAGAGCTGGCCAGAAGCACTTTCGATTGCAGAAGCTGAAGCTTTAGACGAAGCTTAAATCTCAGTTCAGCCATTTTTGCCAAGGATCTGGAGATCTGGCGCCCTGACTGTATTTGCAGGCAGTCGCTCACCCGCGTGGGAGCCAACTGATAGGATCTGCCCACACCTGGTGCGGATGAAGGATCATATAAAAATGTCCCAACATCCTTATGTCTGCAAAGGCTTACTGCAAAGTCAGTGGGCCCAGCTCTTCGTTAGGAACGATGTTATGCTAATGGCAACCGATGGGATTTTGAGTAAAGACTTGAGGAATCAAAGAAGGTTCACTCAGCTGCGGAGGGGATGTGCTAACCCCCGCCTGGCAGGCTGGCAGCAAACTCTGCTCCCAGAAGCCCGTACGCTCATCTCCGCATTCTGGGGAGACTAATTTAATTTTGAGTGTCTTCAGCTCTGCTTGCAGGGGTTAGCAGATAGAGAAGGAAAAAAAGCAGGAAAAAGAAGGGGGGAAAAACGTACGCATGAGGCAGAGAGAACATTTCTGTTCGGTACGGCCCCTTTATGTGGTCGGTATTTTCTTAAGAGGCATCGTATAGACGTGAACGTACCTTTCTGGCCTTGCTGTGGGATTGGGAAGGCTGCTATCCAAGATGGTGTTTAGGCTTTTGTTCCTTACGTAAAACACCTGGCTTGGACTCAGCGAGGTCTGTGGTGTTTGCACGGCGTGCCTTGGGTTCTTTTCTTTGGTGTGGAAAGCCTTACAGTCTCCTCTGCGTTCGGTAGAACTATTAGGGTGAGCTCCTGTTTCAAAGAACATCACATGTAATGAAACAAGCTACTGAGTGTTCGCAGCCAGAGGTTAAAGGATCATTAAAGAGTCTTTACCAAAAAAATCCCAACCAAACAGTTACGCCCTCAGCCACAAAATATACAAAATATCCCAATTCTCCACCAAGGGCCTCTCTTTCTTTTCTGGAATAAAAAAGGTATTTGGCCACAAAGACAAGACTTTCACCTCCTGGAATCATCTTTCGGGTGCCTGGTTTTGTAACACAAGAAGGGGAGAGAAGAGAATTGAAGGTTTGAGCGTATTAGTATGGTTGAGAACAGAGCGATTCTTTGCAATTCTTGTTCGTAAGCTGTGCAATATTCCCACGTCGGGACAGATTTTAGCCTGGGTTAGTCTTTCCTCCACCAAACTCTTTCTCTCCCCTTCAAAACTTTCTCCAACAGCCAATTCTTTCGACAATAGTTCCTCTTCCTTTTCCTTGCTATTAATTTTTCCACACTTCTTTTTTTTTTCCTGCTCTTTCCCCACTCTGTGTTTCATGCCCTGTGTTTATGGTGCCTGTTTGGCTGTGAGACCTGCTGGGGAGAGGTCCCCCGTCCTATGTCCGTAAAGCACTGTGGACGTGCCTGGAGCTGCCTCAATGCTTTGCTGTAATGACATCTCTCAAGGGTTTTTTGGTTTTGGGGGTTTTTTTGTTGGTTGGTTGGTTTTTCCACTCTTCCAATGTGATTCCCTCCATCATGAGATCATGAGCTTGCAGACTGAAACCAAACTAGCTAGTCCACGTTTTGCTGATGGTTTAATGTTTGATTATTTGGTCCTTCTCTTGTCTTCCATATATGTAAATTTAAAAATGTCGGTCCTGGGGATATAATAAGATGATGTTCAATCTTAGCCCCTATATGTCACATTATTTTAAATCATGCAAGAGAAAAACTTATCTAGAGGAGGGAAATCTGTGCTCTAGATGTCTTTATACCTCTAGCATAGAAATCTCCATGGATCAGAGACATTTTACCTGAGCAAGTTTGCATGCAAAAGTTTCAGGGTGGATTTCTCCCATTTGCACTCTACCATCCCTCCCCTGCTAAATGCCAGGCAGCTTATTCCTATTGCCCCAGAAGATGGGAATCATCATAGGGATCCTCGTGAGGATTACCTAATGCTGGAGATAAGCAGGCCAGAACACTTAGCTGGTGCTCTGGGTTCGTGCTCTTTTTCATCTCGTTTTTAACTTCTGAGAGCACCTTGGTCCATCATTACTCGTTTTTTTCCAAAAAAAAAAAAAAAAAAAAAAAGCAATTCTTTCTGCCTTGGGCGGTTGCAAAGACCTCGTGGTGTCTTTCCTATATATGCAATTTGTTCTCGTGTCAGTGCGGCACAGCTGCCATTTCGACTGTCAGCTGTTCTGTATCAATCGGTGGTTGTGTTTCTGGCTGGAGGTGAAGGTATTTCCTCGCGACCCTGCATGTGTGTTTGTGAGGGTACGGCGTGCTGACTCAGCGAGGCTGCTTCAATAGTTGGGTGTCATCAGAAGGGCTGGTTCTCCTCTTCTTCTCCTTGGATCGGGCTGCTTGCTCCCGGTCCTTCTCTCGTACCGACACAGATGCTTCTCTGACCTCACAGGTCATTAAATTGGCAGAAAATGAATTGTATTAATAGCAAAAAACCCCCTGTGAAACCTAGGCTGCTTTTCTTCTGAGAGCAAGTATTTTTGCCCCTGCAGTGAACTGAAGGGTCAGCGTAGGGTTGGGCGAGTACAGAATTGGTGCGAGGGCGACAGGAGGAAGGTAGGTGGTGGGATCACCCTTTGAGATGACGTGGGGAGAACATGGGGCAACGAAAGAGCGTAAGGAGAAGGATCTGCAAATGACAGGAGAGAAATGACGGAAACAAGCTGGGGGAGCACTTGGAGACACTAAATCGGAGAGGTAGGCTTCTCAGGATGTGGATCCAGCTCTTGCAAGGAAAAGGTCTCCTTTCAATAGCGTAAAGCACTTTGTTAACCATTGAAAGAATATAATCTAACTTCATCCCGTTGCTTTCATTCCTTCAGTAATGAAGACAGGCTTGTCAGCACAAATTTTTAATATACTGTTTTCGGTCATTCTGCTTCAAGTGCTTTTTGCACCTCTGTGATGAAGGACAGCGGCTTTTCCTCCTTTGCCTTGGAATGAGAGCAGCGACTTGAAAATACACTTATTTTTCTGGTGTATTGGAAAAGTTCACTGACAGGAACCCTAGCATTTAGGCTGAAGAATTTGGATTGTGATTTTAAAAATCTGTTAAACTAGTGCCTCTACGATTGAATTAGAGGGAAGAAGAAGGAGGAAGTTTCGAAACCATTAGATGGAAGCTGGATTATCAGACGAGTTTAGAGGACGAGCTTCCTTCCAGATCACTTTTACAAGTTTACATTTTCTGAAAAGTAGACAAAAAAATAACGCAGTCTGCATCGCTACCAGAAATACTCCCCTTTTGTTGCCCGCTGGCTTTGGTAAGAGCTCACAAGAACGGCAAGAGGGAAGGGAAAGAAGTCATTATATGGATTTTTATGGTGCAGATTGCGCTGCGGCAGTGGGACACCCCTCTAAAGCCAATCTATTCTGAGCACAACACCGCTGAGCGCTTCTGCCTCTGCTAAAATCATCTTTTACCACTGCGGTGATTCACGAACCGAGTTTTGCCATATGTTATGCTACTCACATATTTTTGGGAGGATGGAAGGGAAATTCATGGGTTTAGTGTAGAAGACCTCTCTCTCCGTACCAGCCTGGAAATGGTGCTGGCCGGGCTCCCCGCGCCTGCCGCGCCTGGGCTTTCTTCACAAATGCGGTCTCGGTTCAGGCGAGCAAAGCGTTGACTCGTGAGGACGTGCCAGACCTGGTATGCACATTCGTAACCCCCAAACCCTGGGGTACTGCCTGCCAGACCCACGAGAGCAATTCTTAACGCTTAAACCAGGCAGAGGACAGCAAGCTTTAAAAACCAGCTTTTTAACACCTGAACCACCCTTGCAAAGTAAAATATTCTTTTGGAAACCTGCATCGGCAGGAGCTGGGAGCGATTCTGCCAGAGCTGGTGGCACAAACCCGAAGCCTTCTCCTCCGTGCGCTGCCTGAGGTCTGGGTTCAATATCTACATGTTTTGATCAAGTTTGCCGTGGCCGCCTTAGTCTCTTGATTAAAACCTCGTGTTGCCAGCAATCCTCTCCTCCTCTCTCCTGAAACAGGAATTTGCAGAACAATCAGAAGAATTTCTACTGGTTTCCATCTGTCTGGGACCCAAAGCCTTGAAAAGGAAACCCTTTGTCATGGTCTATCGCCTGTCATTTCAAAGATCCCTCAGATTTACCAAGCTACACCTTTTATTCATAGATCTGAAAGCATTTCGTATTTGCTTAAGCGATTTATAAGCTGCTGTGAAAACTGGCGTGTGAGCTTTGTGTTGTCATTAAGTGAAATGCCTGGAAAGCCAGGGAGCTGAGAAATTCCCATTCATCTTGTACCAGCTAACTAGCTATTTAGAAATAGGTTTCGCTAGCTATTCGGACTAATTATAAAGCTACATATAGAGAAAACTACATAGCATTTTATACATTTTTATGTGTTTTATTTTAAGTTGTGGATTTTAAAAAAAATATCCTTACCAATTCCGACAGTTAAAAGTGGCTCTTCTGTAAATGTGTTTGTTAGTACACTGTATAATTAGCTACATCTCTCTGTAGAGCAAACTGATTTCTGTAGGTTTTCTATCACTTGTAAATCAACGCCTGTTTTGATAAATATTCAAATATGACAAAAATAATTTGCTAGCAGCTAATGTAAAGGCACGTTAGGTCATGCCATAATAGTTGGACCAAGTCTATCAATTTTATCTTACAGTTTCTAGCATTTACCAAGAATACTTATCTTACCTTTTCTTTTTTTACAAAATGTTTCTAGCTCTGAGTCGTCGTATTTCCTGAATGTCTCTGTATGACACAAAATTGAAGAGCAATTTTGCTTTTCCAAAAGAAATATAGACAAACACACTTTAATGAAGACTCTCCTTCACGTCGGGATGTGCTACTCTGCACGTTCTGCTCGAAACACGCAAACAGCATGGCTGTAACAGCAGGAAAATCATTATTAGAGATCAGCATTAACTGCAAAACTCGATCTTGCATTTTATTTTTGAATGCTCTCTCCTTCCAAAAATGAGATAATGAAGGGTAACTAATGAATATGAGCTTGCTTCTGTATTTCTTAACGGGTCAGTGGCTTCCAAGCCAATCCCAGCTGTAGTTGCATACCTACTGCATAAGTGATACGGATACTCTTCCTAAATAATTCACACTTTATCAGCAGATATCTGGGCTCCATCGGAAAGTTTGGACCTAATACAAACTGTATTGCAGCACCTAACGAAGCTGAGCGCCCCGGAGAAAGGGGGGGACCACCCTACTTCAGCTCATACTCTGTATGTGCATAGATATCAAAATATAATCTGGTATATCTGAGGAAAGTTTGATACTGCGGGAGCTCAAGCACTGGACGTGGATGACTGACGCATCGGCTGTTGCTGACGGCCTCGTCTATGTAAATGATATTAGGCGCTAACAGGGAAAAAATGTACAAAATGAAAAGCTGTGATTATGCTCTTCATCTGTAAAGTAGTTTTAATAGTATCATTCCAGTCTGAACATGTAATTTGGCATTAAAATCTCATAACAGGATTAGCCCATCACTCATAGACCCTGCAAGAATAATTTTGAAGGAAGTTATTTATATGGCGAAGCCAAGACACTTGCGCTTTTTACGGGCAGATAATGGAGACTGGAGAATGATTTATGCCAAATGGAAACAATTCCTCATAATTGTATGAAGTACTTAATATTCCATCTCCGCCCCATGAACAGGAAACTGTCTGGGTTTCAATTTATGGTTAAATTGTAATAATCATATATTAAATCTGTCACGTGTTCAGTTGCACTCTGAAATACAATGAAGACTCTTCCCCTGAGAGTCGTCTTCCAAACCCTCCCCAACCCCTCGCCGTCAGTAGCATCGCTTCCTCTCTTTACTTCATGTGCCTCTAATCAATCAGCCTCTAACCAGGAGTCACACACTTAATTTGGCTAATATTTGGAAACGAAACCCATGCGTCTCCAGCAGAACAAGAATTCCTGACTACCCTATGCATCCCAGGAGGGGAAAATACGCTTCCTTTCTGTTCCAAGCTGGGAAGCAGCAACAGGTATAGAGCAGGGCAGCGAGAGCTGTTGTTCACACCATCCTCTGCCAGCAGGATTTTGTGGCTGTATTGGAGCAGGAGAGGCTGGATGCGGAGCAGAAAGTGCCTGCGCGTGTCCCCGGGCTGCTGCGCAGGGTCACCCGCTGCCGAGCACAGCCGGGAGCTCCGGCTCTTTAGAGGCACAACTTGAAGATAAATTGGCATCTATTCTATATCCAGCACCGGTGTCGGAGGAATTCGCCTGGAAATCGGTTTATGTGACAGTAGCATGTTCATTTTCTGGAGGTTAAGGATCTTGGCTTGAGCTCTGAATAAAAACCCACGAACTTTAATTTAGTGGGATGGCTTGAAATCAGGGCTGTGCCCTCCAGCAGACCTTGACGTTAACCAGCTTCCCCACCGTCTCTTCTCACCAGTATAATTACAACCTGAAATGCTGCCAGAGTACGGGTGCCCAAGAGGGCAAGGGACCGATTTTGGTCCCCAATAGCCAGAAATATCAGAGCTGGAAACGCACCGGTCAGATTCAGCATTAGGAAACAAAAGCAGAGGCTGGCAGTGAGGTCTATGAGTTTCCCTTCATAATTTGCACAAGAAGTGGAGGAAGAAAGCAAAAAGCAAAGATTTGTTCAATTGGATGTGAAAATGAAAAGCCCTGGACAGTGCGCTGAAGGAAACAGGTCTGCGCTGACCCCGGGCTGACGTAGCAGGCTTCCCGCGCGGGGAGACCCGGTGGGTATTCGTGCAGGCTCTAAATAAGACTCTGCATGTTTATTCCAAGCAAACCGAGTATAAACACAGAGCCAAGTCTGGGAAAAATCCGCCATCGATATTTTGTGAGAAACCAGGTTCCTGCCAACCTGTTGCCTACGGAGCCGGACCGACGCTGTGCGGTGAGGGTGCCGCAGCGACAGGGTTAACGTGGGAGGGAGACGAGCAGGGATGGGTGCTGGGTGGACGAGTTCGGTGCGAGGTTTGACCCAAGACAAACAACTAATCCTTTATCCTCAGCTAGGAGGAAGCCAAAGCTGAAGCGAGGCGCAGGCAGGCTGCTCAGCTCTTCCCCCAGCACTGGCAGATTATTATGGGCTGGGGCACAAGACCACGCGTGGGGGGGACACGGGTGGGGTGCAGGACAGGGGCTGCATTTTTCCCTTTTCCTCTAACAGCTGCTGCTAACATCCTGATCTGATAGACATGATGCCTGGAAGTCAAATAAACCTTTATAAACCGTCCACAGAGGTTGCGGGATTTTCTTTTTGATTTTTTTTTTTATTAAGTTTGGGAAGAAAAAGAGCAGTTCTGCATAAACATTTATTTATGAATGAATCTTTTGGAACCCAGCACAAAATGATCAGAGTGTTTCAACCCACTGCAAAGAGCAAATATGCCAAGTCTCTCCTATTCCTTCATTTTTTCTAGGTCAAAGAAATACAGCCTGAAATCTTAAAGGTCATTCCTGAACGTTCATAGCAAAAGCCAGATACAGAGAATGTACTTGGTCACAGTCAGATAAGCGATTTGCTTTATCAATGAATTCTCTGGGAACCCAAAGAGACCAAAAATGTATTATAAATAATCCCCCTGTGGAACCTAACTAAGCTGAGCAATAGACACTTTCCAGACATTGAAGCAGTTTTTGAGGATGACGGCTAGCTGCAATCCAGGAGTCTCTGCTGATTTTGAAGCACTGCTTATTTTTAGAAAACGTCTGAAGGAACTGGCTGTTTAAAACCCAGTAAATTCTTCTTGCTTTGTCTTGGATTAATGAAATACCTGGAAAATAGCTTTGCCAACATCGTTGTGCTTGCAGGCAGGCTCTGTCTGCACAGCAGACTGCTGTCCCTTGGCTTCCCGCAGCTTTCTCCGGGCTATTTTATCACCACAAAGTCTCCCGCAGCCCAGCAGTGGGACGGGGCTTGGAGCAGGATGAGATTTTAGATTGACGTTGCGCAGTAATTAACAAGAGCGAGTATGTCAGGAAGAGTCTTATGAAAAAAGCCTGAGAGATGCAGCTGAATTAAGGAGCTCCATTACCGAGTACACACACGTTGCAATTATGTTCGCCAGGAATCTGGGGGAACGCTTCTCTCCAGGCACAGAAATATTGGAAGAGAATGGCTTGCAATAAAAGTCTGAGCGTCGGGGAATTAAACACCCGTGTTTCCTGCGGACAGGAGTCTTGCATCTTTTTTTTACTCCTTCAAGCAACTCCTCTCCCCAGAGACAGGCAAGTGACGCATTCGCAATATTGATTACACATGACGTGGAGCATCATTTGTAACGCCCGAATGCAGCAGGAATCCGTCACCGTTAATAACGATGTGGTTCGGTACTACACCCGGGGTCCTTTTCTCGACCCTCCCTTTGCTTTGCCCCGGTGACTTTTCCAGCCGTGGGTGATCCCGGCTATGTCCATCTGTTAACGCTATTTCCCAAGCAGTCCCTCAGCTCTGCTCGTTCCTGGGAAGGGCAAGGCTGAACACGAGTCAGAAATCCAGCTGTCGTCAGCAGGCAGTAGTCGTGATGAATGAAAACTTAACTTTTCCCGTCTGCTCTCCCATTCTTTCCAGTTTCCCCGTCTCCTGTCCTTTGCCTTCACCAACCCTT
The DNA here is from genome assembly GCF_028858705.1 of Grus americana. Classification (NCBI taxonomy): domain Eukaryota; kingdom Metazoa; phylum Chordata; class Aves; order Gruiformes; family Gruidae; genus Grus; species Grus americana. Next base: position 33,712,179 of record NC_072859.1, read on the forward strand.
TGGTCCTGCTGCTGTGTTTAAGATGGTGCCTACGGTCAGAAGAGCGCCGGGCTCGCCGAGTTTGCGTAATGGATGTTGACAGGGAATTGAATGCTAAAGGGAGAGATTCAGCGCACAGCCGCGGCCTGAGCGGGAAGTTTGATGGTTCAAAGACATCAAGACGGCCTCTGCGCAAGGGGAGCATCTGGAAGAAATAATAATCAGAGGTTTAGGCAGCTGCTGAGCACACCAGCACTGGTTGGCATGTTCCGAGCAGGTCGGACAGTACGGTAACGTTAAAATTGCCCTCTAATTTTGGCCTGCTCTTGTGGATGCTAAAGCAGAAGCTTACCGGCCAACGTGCCGCCTAAGCCGCTCAGAAACCTACTGTCAGGCCTTAGCTCCTCGTGAGGATTTACTAGTGAACTTGGAATCAGAGTCAGTCCTATTATTTCATTCATTTATGTTTTTCCAAAACATACGCAGAAGCAGTTGCTAGAACAAAAGGCAGCATTTATAAACGATGAAAACTGAATTATACAGGCATGCATATGTAGCTAATCATGTCATACATTGGGTTTGTATTAATGTATTATACGATATTATAGACTAGTACAGCCATACTTATGTACAGCATGTATGTGCGCACGCACACATATGTACTTACGTGTGGTTTATATATCCAAACCATAACTGTGCTGTATACCTGACCCCAGTTGTTGCAAGGCTGGTCCAGGCAGAGGGCAGACAGCAAGGGGACACAGGAGCACAAGGGCTCTGCGTAGCAACGCGTTCTTCAGCTCTGCCTCTCTCAGGCTCGGCCCCTGCAAAAGAAAACTCCCCAAGTTTCCTGCTGCCACATCCAGCCTCGTCCTGCTCAGCACCTCTGCCAGCAGCAGAGCTGTTCTGGGAGCCGAGAGGCTGCCCGGGTGCCCGGCGTGCCACCCAGATGGGGCAAGAGGAGCCCTTCTGTCCACACGCTGGGTAGAACAATTTGGACGTGTGGATTGTCCGTGCCAATAAGTCCTCTGATGTTTTCTTTCCCCTAAGAATGCAGTTGCCCCAGTGCAGCTTTCAGCTTATATCCATGACAAATTAGTTTTTTTCTCTTTTTCTCCAGCCACTAAATTTTGAGTGATGCTTCCCGTCACCTCTGTGCCCCTGGCTGCCCTGCAGCCCGGTGTCCGTCCTGGTTTTGCGGTCTGCGTTTCAAGTGCCGTCACACGAGGGTTTGCTGGTGCACGTGGCAGCCCTCTCCCCTAGCTGTGGATTGACACGGGGCCCGTGTTTCCAGCTGTGCGGTGGGGATCAGGGGCTGCCTCCTTAGCTAGTGCACGTTAGCCGAGCTCCCTTCGCCTCCACAAAGTGATGCTATTTTACACCAGCAGAATATATGCGTCGTTAAAGCTAAATACCAGTGGAAGTTGTTTGATTTGATCCTACAGGCATTGTCTCGCTGTTGATAGCTGTGATCATGGGCTGCAGATTGCCGTTATTCCCTTCTTGTGGGGAAATCCTGTTTCCAATAAGGAAGTCTCATTGATCCTTGCTCCGACACGGCACATCAGCTGGGTCGTATCCTGCCCAGTGGGCTGTCTCTCAGCCTGAGCGTAGGAACACATCTGAGGGCGTTGCACTGTATTTATTTTCCCCAGCTTTTTTGCAGATGCGCCCAACCCAAAATGTGATCTCAATTATTTTTGTCATCATCAATGACAGTTGTGATTAATCATCTAGTTTTATTTTCTTGCACATAATAACTTCTATGGAGCAGAAATATACTTCAGCTGCACATCTGTCAGCAAACCATGGTTCCTTACCCAAGCAAACAAAATAACTTCATTTATTCTTACTAACAAAGACATTTTCTAAAATGTGCTGTAAATATTTAGACTGAGCTGTGTTACTGTGTGATCTTTATATGCCTCCCAAATCTTTCTGTCGTTATGATCTATACTGGAGAACTGGATTGTGCCATTAAAGGAGCAAATAATAGCATCAAAGCCCTTCATGGATGTGTAGGGTAATTGCTCTGAGCACACTTTAGAAGTCAAACTGTCGTAGCTTCACTGTAATTGCCGTATATGTACTCAAATAAATAACAACCCTTGTAACGCAGAAAAGAAATGATGTAAAAAAGCCGTGCGTGTTGCCTGGGCTGTTTTATGTGAGCTGGACTTCACGAAGGCCTGGCCGGCCAAGTCCATGCTGGTTTCAGCTAACGCTACGTCCCTTCCCTGCGTACACTGAGGTGTCGGGACCGGCACAGCCGACTCCGAGCAGCTTTTCTCTCCTCTAACACATCTCCGGGACGGTACGCGGCACGGTTCTCCTCCAGCGCATCACACGGTGCTCGAGCCGCAGCGCGTGCCCTCACCCACACCGTCTGGAAGATTTAATATGCGGGGACGGGGAAAAAAATAAAGCCGAATGGTAATTGGATTTAAACACGATATTGTAGCAAGAAAGAGTAAAGCATAAATATTCAAAACGCATGAGACACGATGCTTAGGTACAGACACAAATGTCATTTATCTTTGACCTCCACGAAAAAGACGACGTCATCTCTGCTGTTACAGCTCGCGAAGCTCTTTGACTCCAATACCCGGGTTGGCTTCGGGGTTTTGCTCCGTCCTTTGATCTGTGTTCTGTTCGCTGATGCCTGGCCCTTTGCGTGCGGTTATTTGTGTATTCTGGGAACACCAGCACCGCATTACAACATTAAATAACATAACACGGTTATTTTTAATTTCTCCTTTCTTTAATTTTGCCACTTAAAACCACCGTCATGCTCAGCAGACAGATTATTTAAATCATCAGTTGTTCATTAGCTTAATTCCAAATTTCTATAAAATAAAGCCAGTGATCAAGAGCTATATTGTAACAGTACCCTCTTTTTTTTTATATTACAGTAAGGTACATTTTATAAAATAATAACTTTCCTCCCTGGCGTTGTTTAAAAACCAGCTATTACAGCCCAGCACATCTGAGATGAGGCTGACTTCAAAGGTTCCCCTCGTCTGAACCGAAACGTAAAATACAGCCAAAGAGCAAAATTAATGACAAATAAACCGCAGGTTGCAAATTTATTCACCGTTAGGCTGACAGTTTCTCTTTATTTAAAGTGTTGCGGCTTGAATAATTTGGAGTCGAGTCAATAATGAGGCACCAGCAAGTAAACGCTGGGTCTGTGTTCGAGCGGCAGCAGCGGGGTCCTGCGTGGGTTGCACCGGGGGGATGCCACTGGCACCCCGGGGACATTAATTGTTGGAGTGAGTCCAGAGGAGGCCACGGAGATGATGCGAGGGCTGGAGCACCTCTGCTATGGAGACAGGCTGAGAGAGTTGGGCTGGTTCAGCCTGGAGAAGAGAAGGCTCCAGGGAGACCTTAGAGCCCCTTCCAGTCCCTGCAGGGGCTCCAGGAAAGCTGGAGAGGGGCTGGTGACAAGGGCAGGGAGTGACAGGCCAAGGGGAACGGCCTGAAGCTGCAGGAGGGGAGATGGAGATGGGATGTGAGGCAGAAATCCTTCCCTGTGAGGGTGCTGAGGCCCTGGCACAGGTTGCCCAGAGAAGCTGTGGCTGCCCCTGGCTCCCTGGCAGTGTTCAAGGCCAGGTTGGATGGGGCTTTGGGCAAGCTGGGCTAGTGGAGGGTGTCCCTGCCCATGGCAGGGGTGGCACTGGATGGGCTGTGAGGTCCCTGCCCACCCAAACCAGTCTGGGGTTCTGTGGTTCTATGATTAATTGCACATCGTGCCAATGAGTAGTGTGGAGCCAGAGGAGCGAAACCTGGTGCGTTGCCGCATCCCCCCCGTCTGCCTCTCAGGGCAGGGTTTGCCCTGCCCCGTGCTACAGCTTGTGCCCAGCGTAAGGGGTTTTCACATGCTCAGGTGACTGCTAGTGTTGCCCGAGTTTAAATTTTGTTGTTATTGAAATTCATTGTGGAGTTAAACAGCGGAGTTTGACTATGTGATTTTTTTTTTGTTTTTACTACAGTTGGCAAAGTCAATCGACTAAAATATTTTCCAGTGGAAATGAGATTTTTGCTTGTGTAAGTAATTCAGCAAAATCTGTTTCCTGCCCATTCTTCATTTTTTAAAAGCAAAATCAAAATTTGGTTTTGAATTTAACGGGAAGGTTTTGTTTGGGAAACCCTGCCCCGATCCCTCCTGGGAGCTGCCACTGCCATCTTTCCCATCTTGGTCCTCCTGGTTTGGTCTCCCCCGTCCTGTACCGGTGGTTTTTCAGAGAGGAGACACTGGGGTACCTGGCAGTGGATGCAGTCTGAGCGCAAAGCCCGGCACAAAATAAAAGGGAGAACAGGGATGACGGTGAACTTCGGCCCTTGGAGGGTGACTTGTGATGCTCTGGGCATTCAGAGGACAAATGAGGCTTTGCAAATGGTAGTGGGGTGTGGGGACAAGTTAGGGCCAGGCGGGTTTTTGGCAGAGATAGAAGTGTCAGATGGTACAAAGGGAAGAGCCTGTATCCACTCTGAAGGATGCAGAGAAGTTAATGGCACCAGACAAGCATTGAGTTTGGGGCTGCAAGTGTATATTGACAATAAGAATAGAATAAAATATTAAATGGCTGCTTGCTAAACAAGCACTAAACTAGATGGCGAATGAGTCAATGGTATTTTGAGGAGAAAATATAAATTACAGTGTCACATAAATTAAGTGCCATAATCCGGCAGGGCTCAGCTGAGATTGCACACAGCCTCAGTTCTGGCATTTCCTTCGTTTTGAATATTTATTTTTACAGTCTCAGTTCAATATATGCCGCATGTATCTGGGATGTGCGTACGTGCATAGGTACACAGGCATGAAATATGTATGGATTCATTAATGTATAGACCAATTAGCTTTTTCATAGTGTTTATGTGCTAGAAATTGGCCTCGTTAATCACTACGCCAAGGAGGGGAGTGAGTCAGTATGTTTGGCCAGTCTCCTTCTCCACTTTTTTCTTTTTTATTGAGTAAAAAAAAAGATAATGGTACACCTACTGATATCTACTGATTACCTTTAATAGATGTCTGTCTCACCCATTCTTAAATACCAGTGACGGGATCCACAAGCTCCACATTGTCTACTGCCGTACTTCAGTTGTATTCTATTTGCTATGTTTGTTTCTAGGTATTTAACATAAATCCCTCTTGCTGTGAATTGAACTGATTCCTTCTAGTTTTATTCTTAGTGGACATGGAAAGCAGTTGATAATGGTCTTATGTAAAATAACCTATGAGGATTGTTACTGTCTTTTATCTGTCTTCATTTTTTTTGTAAGCAGCAAAGTCAGTACTTCCCAACTTTCCTTATACATCTTATTTTAGAAATCTCTCAGCATTTCTCTGAACCTTTTCCTGGTTGTCTATTGTGTGGGTGCAGAATAACTATATCAATACGGCTACGACATTCCTCCTAATACCTGTCAGGCCAAGGAAATACTGGAAATACTACAGCAATACTCTGCTCACAATACAATACTCTTAAAAGCAGAACGAATGAGCGGTGGATCTCTGTTGCAAAGCTCCCTCCTCCTCTGCCAAGATACTCGTAGTCGCTTCTGGTCCCTTCATCTGGTGTTTGCTTTTGGGGAAATCTTTGCATATCAGATGCAGCCCAGCAGAGGGGGTGCAGATCTCCTTTTTAAAATAGGGTTAAGAGATGATTTGGATTGAAATGCATTAATTGCTTTTTATTCTTGCACCACCAAAGTTTCACTTTATAAAATAATGTTGGACCTGTATACATGACCAGATGGCTGCTGTCACCCAATGTCACCCACATGAATGTTGGTTGAAATATTTGGTTTGCTGAAGCTTGGAAACAGAGGAGCAGAGGTGCCTCATCAATGTTTAATCAGTGCTTAACGGGGCAATATTCTCTGTGACCTCTGATAGCGCTGCTTGAGCAGGAATTACAAAATTCGACCTTTGGAGAACAGCCTAGTGATGGTGCAGGTTCTTATTACGTGTCAAAGACAGGCAATTTATAAAGCAAGCTGAGAGCAGAGGTGAGCCTGCGAGACAGAAAGAGATTTTGAACTTTTCCCAGAGGCCAGGAAGCCATTTCAGGCTTTGGATACATTCCTCCCAGAGAAGTACCTGCGGCAACAGAGTTCAGGCTCTCGCCTGAAAACAAGTAACGACTAGAAAGAGTGCTCAGGGCTGCTTTTTCCACATATACGCAGCGATGGTGAGCCCGGCAGAAATGGGTACTGTATTAATTATCAAAGGAAATATCCCCTGAACTGAAACAGAAAATGTTTGGTAGAGTCAAATCGGTTCTACCAGAATATCGCAAAACATAAACAGACCTGGATCGTCCTCTGAATACAGTGGCAGACATCAGTGAAATTGTCTGCTGGTGCAAATGAAAAGAGACTGTGGATCATTAGATAAAATAAACCTGGAGTTTGCCTACATTGACGGAGCCCCTGAAGTCCTTGAGATGCTTCCGAGTTAAGTGTGCAGGCTACGAGCTAAATTAACAGTGGGATACACGTGAACTTTGACCGTTCCTCTGAATGGAGAGTTAAGAGAACAAGCGGCCTGACCGGACAGCTTCTCAAGCTGATGCTTGTTAAAAAGGCAGACATGTGCTATAACATGAAACACTCGGCTATAAACTACGGGAGGACCCGTTTGTGCCTTGCAGCTTGTGTCGTCCCTTGTTGCGGTATCTCGGCAGGGCTGGAGCAGCCGGAGGTTGGGAAGTCAGGTCCAGCTCTTCCCTTCCACGTGCAGTCAAGCATCGAGAAGCTGAAGGTTTCTTCTGCAGGGACCCAGTTAAACACGGGGAAACATTTCACCAGGCAGTGAAAGTTTTCACCTTCCTGGTTTTGAAGCTGCATTCCTTTGAATGCAGATGATTTAAAATAAACAACAACTTGGCCCACCTTTGGCATTGAACAAAAGGGGATTTAGCATAAACCAAGAAGCGAGTCCTCAGGACAAGCCAGAACACGCTGCCAACACCCCCGTCCTCACCTGCCCCGGGAGAGCTCAAGCAGCCAAGAAACCGACTGCAGTTTGGAGCACAGATGCTTTATCTTGCCTTATACCCCAATGATGGAAACACATCTCTCAACCTTTTTTTCCACGGCAAGGCAGCTGCTATTGGGCAACTACCGTTCTTGCCAGGCACTCTGCAGGATGATCCCCACGTCCTTCTCGCCTCCGAACTCACCACATCGTTGTCCTCTGTCTTACACAGAGAACCTCAACACTCCAACAAGCTCGATCTACTTTTGCTTTGCCCCGACACAAGTCATCGCGAGATGCATTGCAGGGATGGTTCGCGTCCTCGGCAGAGAAAGCCGAGGTGTATTTGCACACCAAAGCAAGCCGTAGTTGTAGCGCGTGTAAGTGCGTTAGTGTTGTGAAAGCAGGGTTGGAGGGGGGTTCCCTGGGCTGAGAGCGATGCCCCTGCCTCCCACCGCACACGGCAGCCGTCGCTCTTCATCACCGTGCTACACTTGTATGTAAACTCCCCCCATCACCTCTTCTTTTCCAACGCCAAATCAGCATTTTCTAGGGCAAATATAATCTTTCCATGTCACCAACTACGAGTCCCTTATTAGCCAGCAATGAAGGGTCGTGCATCATTCGCGTACCGTGCACTGCAGAGAGCTTGCAATGCTCCAAGATTCAAACAGGTAATAACAAACAAGAATTGACAAGACTAACGAGTCCACCGAAATTGTAAACACTTTGGGTTTTTTAGTGCATTTGATAAAAGTGGACTTTTAGCTCATTATTTATAATGGTTCCTCCATGAAATGGGAATTGCAAGCTTTCTGCAAGCTAGTAATAACTTTTTTCACTTTTATGGCATCTCTCCTCTGAAGATCTTAAAGTATTTTTAAAACATTAGCTAATTACCTGTGACAACACACCTGTCAGATGGGTAGATGAAGGGATAAAGCAGCAGCAACCTTCCCCCAGCGCTGGAATAGTGCTGTGTTTTGGCTGGCGCACGACTGCTGCTGCCAGCCGGGGAAAGAGCAGCTCAGGGAAGGGAACAGAGCAGGGTGTCTAACACGATGGGAAACGTAAATTCCTGAAGATGGAGTTTCTGAGGGGCCGCATGGGGTTACTCCTGTTGAGATTTGTCTGGTGGTATCTGGCACGTGGCTTCGTGACATCTTTAAAGTCGTGTTTGCCACGCTATTTCTTTTCTCCCCAACTAAAAGGAAGAAACTAAAGAGACGGCAGCATGGCATCTCCCAACCCCAGAGGAGGGCTCACAGCTTCAGCTTCCTTTCGTAAGGAAAACTGTTATTTTTGCAGTGCTTTGCACGGAAGAGCCGGCTCCGCTCATCCCCCTGCGTGGCTGAGAGAGGTGAGCTCGACGGATGGCTGAGGGCCTGGGGACTCTCCCCGCCACGGCTCTGCCAACCACAGCTGCTTTTGCTGAGCTCCAGTTTGGAAACCTCCACCAGACCTTTCCTCCTGGCACTAGAACGACCCCGAATATCACGGAGCATGTGGCACGTAGGGACGTGGTTTAGCGGTGGACTTGGCAGTGTTAGGTTTACGGTTGGACTCGATAATCTTAAAGGTCTTTTCCAAGCTGAATGACTCCATGATTCTATGCTTCATGGTGCTCGATTCAGATTCAGGCCCTTTGCCATGCTAATAAGGATTGACTTCTCAAAGACACTTCTTAAAGAAGGTGTTGCCCCAGCTTACAAAACCCCAAATAAGCAGTTTGCAGCTCTCTGTAATGAGATGGTCTGAAATATAGAACACCAAACATAGTGAAAACAAAACAGAAATAAAATCAGTACTGCTCACCCGTAATCATAAACTGTACCAAAACCAACCCCAACCACTGCTCTGCCCCAGCATTTGGTTTCCCTCCACACACAGGCTTAGATTTGACTTCTCCAAAGCACCCCCCACCCCCCAGGCAGCACATACCAGTTCTGCGCTGCGGTTGCCTTGTGGTGGTGTATAATTTTTTATTTGTCCTGCTCGTTGTTGCTAGGACCATAGAAAGGCAGGAAAGGGGGGTTGGGGGGGGGGGCACTCCTCGACTCGGGGCAGCTGAGCTCCTGGTTTTGCAAGGCACCACATCATCCAGCTGCTGTTCTGCACCGAGTGAAAGGTTTTCTTCTCACTATTCTTCCTTTTGGGTAAATGTTCCAAAATACCGGGTCTTGGCGGCTAGAGACGGTCTAACCTCCCGCCCAAATGCCTTTGGTCAATTTTTGCCCTTATGTTCTTTGTGCCAGCGTTGTTCCCGAACACAAATAGCTCTTCTCTCCTGCTCCTTCTCCCTTCCTCAGGTGTCACCTTCCGGATGTTCTTCCTATTTTTATCTGTTGACCTTGTGCAAGTTAGAGCTGAGTATTTTCAATGCGCTTACAGTACCCGCTCATGATGTTTTGGAAACTTCTAGGCTTTTTTGGAGAGGGCCTGGCATTATGCCCCCCATGATGCATGCTTGCAGCTTTGCTGTCTTCATGTGTTGCATCTGTGTCCAGAGCTCTGACAGCGATGGTCATGTGCATTGTCTTATAGCAACACTTCTCCGAGCAGCATTCAGTTTATTTCCACCATTTATTCTAAAATTTGTGCTGTGGGTTGGGTTTTTTTTTCCCATTTGCAAAACTAAACAATTTGTGTGAAAGTCAGACAAATTAACTTACAAGTGCCAAGTCTGTATTCGTTCAGAACTGCCCTTTGGATGCCTCCTGTGCTGGGTTCCCTGTCCGCATCGCAGCTGTCACAGCACAGGTCCCCCTCGGTGCCCAGGTGTCCGGCATGCCGTCGCGTTGCAGCTTGCAATCCTGTTGCAACATTGCCCTCTCATTGCAGCATGGCCATCTCGGTCCGGTGTTGCCGTCTTATTGCAGCTCGCAATCTCACGGCAGCATTGCCGTCTCGGTCAGTAGGTGTGCCGCGGGTGAACCAGGCACCTTTTTTTGATCCTGCCTATTTTCAAGGTCTCTGCAGAACGTATTTTTCTATAACTCTGAAGATTCTGAGGATGACTTCAGGGAGTCACGGAACCTTACCTGGGTCAACAAAACCCTTGATAGTGGCAGGTTCTCGCTGTGGGTGCTGCCACTTGCCCAGCCCAAAATCTACCTTGCAGCCTGGAAAGCACATCCAAAACTGTCTTGTCTTACAGGAAACCCGTACTGTGTGTGTATAAGGCATAGCGAGGATTGACTGAACGGGCTTGTTTTCATCTAGGGAAGTAAAAGCATCCTGAATTTGTTAGATCTCAATGAGTTTGCTTCAACTACCAAGCCACCTTTGAAAAATAAAAGTAGCCAATTTATTCCAATAGAGCAAAGGGTTAAAGCCTCGATTACAAAATCAGAAGTTATATTAAGAATAAATCACAGAAACTAAAAAAAAAAGAGACTTAGAAGGCACTTTGCAGTCATCCCTTGCTGTAGCTGCCACGCAGGGTTTCCCTGCAGCCCTCCGCAGCGCAGAGCAAGGCAGAGCACAGCCTCTGCCCTGGGTTTCTTTGAAGCCTGGCTCAGTCCCTAGGCAGAGCAGCGGCTCAGCACCGCGGCTCAGCACCGCAGCCCCCGCGCGGTCCCGCAGGATGGCCGGGAAGCCCACGCTGGCTGCTCGCAGGGTCCCTGCAGCCGGCACAACCCCTCTCCTCTTCTCGCAGGCAGAGTCACCTCTGCCAGCTGCCTGTAGCTTCCTGCCTCCTCCTTCTTCCTGCCTGTACGCGCAGGCTGTCAGACTCCCAGGCTCTGGTTGTGCAGAGGCAGTGCACAGCAGGCGGGTAAGACGTCCGTGGGCTTTGGGTTGAGAGCCCTGAGTCCATCCCCGCCCCTAATCCCTGCTCAGCTCGTGGCCTTTGGTTTGCTCAGCCCCACGGCTCCGTTTGCTCCGGCACTCAGGAATATTCCCAACCAGTCTACTCCAGTCGAACCAGATGAGCCAGAGATGTGTGGAAACCTCTGGTACCTGCTGCGGCGGAGGCCCGGCCAGGCTGACCGCGTCGTGGCGGTCGGCAGGATGCCCCGGCATGGTGGTGGTGGCTCCTGGGGGGGGGTGCTTTGCTCTCCATGAAAATAGAGCGGGGGGGATGTGGTGGTGTTTGAAGCTGCCAAAGCTCAAAATGCAATCTTCATTTTAATGAAATTATATCATCTTCTGTGCTACATACTTTCACATGTTGTGTCTTTACTAATGTCTTTTAAAATTCATTTCCCCTGCTGTGTCGGAGCCGCTGACCTCCCCTGCCATATTGCCTCCAGATGTCGGGGGGGGGGAGCAGGGCGAGCGATCCCCGCGAGCTCCTCACCCCCCGCTCGGCGGGCACAGCCCCCTACCCCCCCTTGCTCATCTGGTGTTTGTAGTCACTTTAAATGAGCATCATCCACGGAAAGGTGGTCCCCCTGCCTCCACCCCTGGCTACTCTTTCCCTTTCCCATCCTCTTTGAACTGTCTGGGGATGGTCAGGACTGAAATCACCTTTTTTCCCCGCAGCGGTTTAATGCAGACGGGTTGTTTTAATTGGGACCTGGGTCGCTGGGACGAGCTCTGCAGCTGCGGCTCAACGCTGGGGTGGCCGTGGCAGGGACCCACGGGGCGAGGAGGAGCCGTGCGGACCCACGTCCTCGGGGCTGGCGGCCTCTAGAGCTGCATAAAGTGGGAGAAATGTTGGCAGCAGTGCAAAAAGCTTTAAAAAAGTGAAATAACTGGAAGCCAGCAGGTGAGAGAGCCCTGTGCCTGCTCCCAGCCCACGTTGGGCAGCATCCCTGCTCTCCTCGCCGCGTCCCAGATAGCAGAAGTTTGCCAACATGAGGCTTTTCCACGGGCTCTTTATCTGCATCAATATTCCAGGCTGCTTTTTTATTTACTCCAGATGGGCTACGATAGTTTCCTATCTTCCTTCTTTGGTCTTTTTATCTTTTATTTCAATCCAAACAATTTCTGCGCTTCTTGCCAAACTATATATTGTATCACATTCTTTCCTTCTTCAGACACAATATCCTCCTTGACCCAGGCTGGCACGTTTCCACCTGCCCTGTTCTGTCTATTCCTTCTACAAACTCTTATTTCAACATTAAAAGCAAACCCAGACAGACGTGATATCCTGTTGCCTGTCATCCCAGTTACATAAAGTGTCTCTTCGACATCAGGGGGACAAATCCCCATCCCCTAACCTCCTGGAGCCGTCCAGGATGGACCGAGACCATCACTTTAATATACATGTTGGTACATACTTTTGCTGAGCATCCCTTTTAAGTGAATCCTCCGTTTGCACGTACACCCAACCTCTCTTCCAGGTTGACTCCTGCAGTTGCGTACTGCTGCGGGTGCCAAAAAGTACATTCTAAATTTCTAAATTGTTTCCGCTTAGCAAGTCAGGACAGCGTCTAACTGCGTAGATACCCTGCTGTCTCCCAACACCGTCTACTTTAGAGCAAAAAATATTTTTATTTTTTGTTCCAGTTTGTTATTTCTCATCTTCAGCGGCTAGAAAAAAACATTTGCGGAGACCCTTTTGAGTGTTTCTGTGCACGTTTTCAATATTGCCAATGTCATCTCTGCATACTTTAGTCTCTTGAGGGAAAGCTAAGGACAGCCTGCATATAGGAATAAATGAAAGCTACTCCTGCTGATGAAGAGTATTTGAAGTGCTGGTTGTACCATATTGTCATTTCTCAGCACCTCCAAATGCCAGGCAATGGTCCCATATAACCACGGGCACTTAATTTAACAGATTGTGCTGGATTTCCTCTCGACACTTCTGTTTTCTGTAATTTTTTAAAATTTATTTTGCACGGACAATGAAATGAAAAGTAGAAAAATTAATGTCTCCACCAAAAAAAGAGAGAAACTGCTCTACTGATAAGTTCAAACTGATTTGACTAATAAGTCAAATCTAATTCACGCAAATCATAATACTGAGGTAATTTACTATCATTTCAAAGTGGGTGAAAAGGTACCTTTGAGTAGTTAATCTGGTCCACAGGCTCATGAGGGGTTTTTTGAGATTATTGATGTGCAAGGAGGAAGAATCCAGTTTGACTCTTGACATATATGAATATTAATGAGTTTGCACTGGCGTAATTTGGACAATTTAAAATAAATTCAATATCAGCGTGACAAATCCTTAATACAGAGCTAGTCACACTAGGTGAAGACACATTTTAACTGTCTTCTTTTTTTCGGTATAATTTTTTAAAATATACTTTGCACAAATTAAAATTTTCTGCCATAGAAATGGCATTTTAAGCTGGGATAATTTGGGTCTATTTGTAGTTAAGGAAAATATTTTACTGTTGCTATGTGAGCAGCTTTGACTCGACGTTGTATTTTAACAGATACGCTTCCTATAAGAGAAATGCAATTTAAATTTCCTTAATTGCTAAATAATACATAAGAGAAGGGAAAGAATTAAGGCCTTTCCAGGATGAGACCTAGAGAAGTGCCAGCTGAAAGATGGAGTTCTCTGTGGCTTTGCTCTGCTGTAGCTGAGGCTGCTGTATCCATGGCCCCATCTTAATTTGTCATTCACACTGGAAAGCAACTAAAGGGTCTGCTGGGAGATCCTTTCATTGCTGCTGTTAAAAAAGGCCATTTTCTTTGCAAGCCATTTGTCTCTGCCTTGTTTATAACAGCAGGAGGTATGGCTACACATGTCTATCATATTTTAAAGGGCCATTGGTGATAAGATGATCAAAGGAATGTAGGTTCCTTGCAACCATTTCAGTCCAACAAGCTGTATATATCCAATACGGCGAATGGATTATTCTACTTTTCCTTCATTTTAAATATACGGTCATTTCCAATAAGACTGTCGGGTATGAACATATTCTGCAGAATATATACAGTGGCTGTGCAGCGTTATTGAGTGGATAATTAACCGACATGGGTATCAGCGGCATTTTATAAATGGCAAGTATTCCTCCACCTTGATGAATCATTAGCAATAAATTTGCAAGAGGCTTTGTGGAAAGTCCCCACCAATTTTCACAATGCGGTGACATTAATTTCCTATGAATTTGTTAGCAGGTAGAGGTAGACACCTGGAAACTGCCCACGCTTTAATGACTCCTACTAAAGCAACTGCGTGTGTTCGACATTTCATTTTGATTAGGGTAAAGATCACCTCCATCAATGCATGGAGAGCAGTGCGCTATATAGCATTCATCAAACAGTCACATCATGAAATGAGATACTGTTTCAAGCAGGTATTGAGACAAACCCACACCCGATCTAGACTTCATGGTTGCCATAAGGCAACTCAACATCCATGGTGGCAGCGCTCTACAAAAGGGACCCTCTAGACTGCAAAATATGGAGCCTTGCCACTTGCACTAAAGAGGATGCTCTGCTGATTGCTGGCCACACCAAGCCTATATATGCATATGGGTTCCTTGCCGGGAGGGCTAATGGTGCCCATACCCGCTAGCCAAATTACTGTAATATTTCCTGTGGAGTTGTGATCTCATTTGTACGTAGCTATCGTTGTGCCACATGCCTTTGAACTTCTTCCTGCTGCAATGAAGACATGGAAAAACTTTAGATGAGTTCAGTCACATGTTAACAAAGGATTAATTACAAATGTTTGGTTTCCTCCTTAACGCCACGGAGGGCCTTTGTACTTTTACCAGATTTTCAGTCTTTAATGGTCAACTCCCATCTTCCTCTTAAACGAGATATCCTCCAGGGCCTTTGAACACCTCCAGACTGAACATGCTCTCTTGACCACGCTTCCAAAATCTGCCAGCGTAGAGAGAAATTATAAGCAAAGTCAAACTATGATTACATTATGTAATGCATTTGCTGTCACCAGCCAATCTACTAAATGAACCTTTTAAAATGTTATTATCGTTTTTGGCTGCCCTCTGACCCTACTTTTGTCTTCACTCATGAGAAGGACTGCAAATAATGCCCTGAGACATTTAAATGCAATCCCTTAACAAGAGCCTTTTCATATGTGTTAGATTCAACCTTCACGATTAAGGGCATGAATAACCGGAAAATAAAGATCTGGTTCTTTGCCACATCTCAGCTGTTCGTTAGGTGATGGAGCTGAAATCTGTGATAAGAAACGGAAGGCAGAGCCAAACTGATAAGTAGTCTAATCCTGTTGATGGAAGAAGAAAAAGAAAACCAGCTGGGATTTTTCACTCTTTGTTTCTTTAATTAAGTCTAGACTATATGTGTTGTACAGCTTGGAAATATCTGGAAATATTTATCAAATTGCATTCTGATTATGATGTCAATAATCAAATTAAAAGAATGAATTTAGGAAAGAAGAAATATCAGATTTGCAGGTCCGTGTTGCTTAACAGAACATCCCTGAATGTCAAAGAGAGAAATGTTCTTTCTTCCCAGTTTGTAAAATTTATTCTAGCCAGCACTTGCGGTTCCCATGAAACTAGAATTTTGCATCACTCACACCAGAGAAGTGACGTGGATGAGAAGATTTCACTTCTTGCCTGCTCTTTCCATTTAAAAAAATAGAATAACCGTTTCAGCCTTCAAAAGGATTTTTTCAGCAAATCTCAAATAGTGTAAGAAAAAAGCAACTACAGCGTTTTATGATTTCTAGTCTGAGGGTTTAGTCTTCACAGATTGTACACAATTTCAGTCTATTCTTTTATATTTTCTTTTAAAATCCTATCTTTACTAAAACAGCTAAGGCTTCAAACCTATAATGACTTAAACGTGTGTCTAACTTTAGGGTGGAGGAGAATTTCTGATGAGTATCTGTGTATTCTAAATATAGTCAAATAGCGGCTTGATTGGAGTTTTCTGTTGGTACTTGCTATAACAAAGAAGAAATAGCGATGGATAAAGAGTAAGCCAAAAAAAACCCCAAAACTGTGCAGGCATGGAGGAACACATAATATTAATCAGATATGCAGAAATCACTCTTCTCCCTGCTTCTTCATTAGCCACAGCACTTAAACCAACGCCTCGTCTCATCACAAGTCCCATTTTGGAGGAACGTGTCTGTAGGTACCGTCTGTCATCAAAGTTGGCGGTGATAGTTACTGTTTTGTCAAGAAAAATCTTTTAAGAGAAGGTAAGTGACTGGATCCTCTGGATTTATACCCGAGGTGCATGTTTTGACTGTTATTTAATTAGCCATAAATGAGCTGTTTAATTAAGAGGTGGTTTAGAATACACAATCGTATTCCGAATGCAGACTTAAAAACCGCTTTCTTTGATGGCTTCTTTATTTATTTCAGTTCAGGAATACTTAATTAATTGATCCGTCAAAAAATGTTAAGTCTAAAGCGAGTGTGTCATTATCTGCTATTTTCCATCAAACTGGGAAACCTCTCGAAGAATTTTTTTTTTTTTAAATCTTGTAACATTACAAAAATTATAGATTCAAGTGCATTCCAACCTTTTGATTGGCAAACCTCTTTCTCTCACTGTTACTGGTAGCAAAATTAATTTACTATGCTTAAATGTGATCCCAACTCTGCAGATTTTACAATCCTGTCCACAGGATAGCTGCAATTTGCAGTGACAACACAGGTCTAGGATTTTGCAGGAATTCTACTAAGAAAAGTAGATGTCATATGTAACCACAGCGGTGAGATGAGATTATAGGGGATACTGTTCGGAGGGGTTTAAAGAAAAGGAATAGGTCATAAAAATGTAATAAAAGCTGTAACAAAACAAAAGATAGCAATTTGCTCTGGAAAAAACAAACAAACAAACAAACAAATAAATTTCTTAATTTTGGTGCTCGTTTGCACTCTGACACTGACTCACTCTGATAGCATTCCCCAGAAGAATGCAAATTCTACCTTTTCATTCATGTCTGGCAAGATAGCGATATTAGAATCAGTATTTTTCAGCTATTAGAATACACATTTCCGTTACTTCTGTAGGTCTTAATGAGCGGCCAAATTCCGAACCACTGAGCTGGATACACTGAAAACGTAACCACCTGTAGATGGTGTCATTTAGGCATTTATTTAGGTGCACATTAGGTATTCCTAAAAACGTAATAAAAGAAAATTCCACTTATTGACTGCCTAATTTCAGAGACCATAACCAGCTCAAGGTGCTCCTGGAGCACAGGCTACGGTGAGGATCCCGTGGCAGCCCGGCTGCTAAAGGCTAAAGAATTCCAGATGTGCTGGGCCAGAGAAGGAGGATGGGGAGGGTAGAACTCCAGGCACAGAGGAAGGTGTTCATTAGGCAGGAAAGAGCCCGGGATTTTGGCCTTTGTTCTTGGGATGATATTTTAATCAATGGTTGTTGAATGTGAAATGCACGACAGAGCAGAGCCCGGTGCCCAGGCTTGGGAACTTGGCTGCTGAGGGATGTATCCAGTAGACGAAGCTGTTGATGGAGGTGGACACCATCGAGCTGTCTCCTGAGAAGGTGATGATGCACCACAGAGATGACTATCACTCAACGTGGTGAGTGGAGCTCCACCCTGCCGTAACTTCAGAAAGGACTTCCCAGAACGGCGGGAGATGGAGAAAGGGAGACCTGGGTCCTGCTGAACACGCAATCCCGAATCACAGGAACGCTCCTCAGCAACTTCCTCCATGACTGGCTGCATCCCTCATCCAGCCGGGCTGGTGAAACCTGTTAGAGAGCACACTTTCACTGCGTGGCTCTCCTCAGAGTTGCTTACAACTCTTCTTGGGCTTTGATTACATGCTGGAGTTGAGAGATTTAAATTTCATGGCCATGTTTTTGCTCACCCACCAGGGATGACCGTGTTGGCAGGTGGCTCTCGGGGCGCACGGCTTTGCACCCAGGAGCACGCTGGATCCTTTGCATGTTCTTGGAGACAAAGATCTTCTCAGCCTGTTTGCCAAGTGCTCCACAAGCCACATCAGGAGGTCTAGCAGAAGTTGCTGCTCTGCCTTACAAGCCTTGCCTCGCCTGCAGCCGGGCCGTAGGGGACAGCGCTATTAATAGCAGTGCAATACCGCGTTTAAAGTGTCTGCTCAGCGTTTCGAGCGAGGTTCAGACTAGGGACCTCAAGGAATCCCCGTGACAGGGACAGCTGAGGTATATACTGTTTCCCAAGAGTTGGGAGAGACGGATGGCTCTCACGTTCTCCCTGTCACCATTACAAATACTTCCCTCCAACTGATCTTGCTGTGACAAAATGAAACTTGTTTGGTCCCATGGGAGATCATCCTCTGGCGCCCTTAAAAATCGCTGTTCACATCACTGAAAAACTGGCACCCCCCCCGTTATACGGCGGGTTCGTTGTACGTCAGGGAACGACTGCGTAGTGCTCGCTGTTATGTTTATGTTCCGTCCTGTGGCAAGACACGGTCCCCCGGCCAAGAGAGAGGATAACTGCACCTCGTCACAAGGCGGGAGTCTGGGATTGCACGGAAGGTACACCAGAACTTTTGCTTTTTTCAAATAATACAAATGAGGTAATTTTAATTTTGAGAATGAAGCCAAAGGGAAAAAAAAAAAAAACCAAAACCCACACCACATTTTGGTGCTGTGAATTCCATGGCATCAACAGGAAGATAAAAGAAGAGATGCAGGAGGAAGATAAAGAGTTAGAGTATCAGAATTATCACAAATATTGCCGGTAGCAGTGCCTGTTCCCAAGGCTGCCTGCCATTTCTCAACGATAAGATCCAGGTTTTCAGGTTTGGGGTTTTTTTATATTCGTGCTGGAAAGCTCCTAGCTATTTTTCGCTTTAGACTCCAAGCTATTCATGCTGAAGGGTTCAGCCAGTTCTACGACTGAGGTTATAGAAAACTATAAACAAAGCTGTTTCATTGCAAAAAGAGAAAAGTTGGGGTTGTTTAAGTTTTGCCACACTGGCCAAGAGTGTGCCCTTTGATACACCTGTGAAAATCCAGCCAAATTTAGCCAAATTATAAGCCTCTGAAAAACTGTGGCTTGCATATAATCAGTGAGTCTTTGCCAGAGTCAGGCAGCTCCAAGGGTGGGAGCATGCTGTGAAAAGCCAGTGACTCCCATAGCTAAGGTAGAGGTATGGATTGTTCACGTGATGGGTAAGAAGTTTGATGCTGAGTGTAATGAGAGGGCCAATCCTGTACTCTTCGACACCCGAGATGGATGATGTCGGTAGCTGTTCTAGCCTCGTGAAGGTTCCTAGCTGGCATCTGCTGCTGAGGCAGACGGGCGCGCGCTCCGATGCAGGGTACTGCTGATGCAAGATGATATTGAAATTGAAAACAAGTTTAAAAAAAAAAAAAGAGAGAGAGAAAGCATCTGATGCTACTTTTGGACACATTTTTCAGATTATCCTAAAGTTATAGAAAAAGTGCAAGTAACACAATATTTTGATTTTAGCAATAATCTCACAAATAGTATCTTCCCAATCATGTTTGCTCTTTCCATTCGTGGAGTGTAGCTACAGTGTAACACAGAAAGAGAAGAACCATGGAAGAATGAAGAGATCAAGAAATGTGAATTAGAAATGTCTGTCCTGTGTTTCACAGCATGGGCATGTCCTTTTATCCATAAGCATGAAAAATGCTTAATAATTCATACGGTCTTGATTCAGGACAGAACCATGGGTATTCAAAGAATTCCTTAAACATGTTTCAAACGTCGTCTGCCTCTTGTTCACGATTTGCTAGGAATACCACCCGGTGAACTATGTCACTCCTTGATGGATTTCCCTCCTGACCTGGGTGCCACGTTGCTAGATGAGGTTATCCCGGGTACCGAATAGGCAAAGGAGACATGCTGAAGGCATCAGGTTGCTGGGGTGAGGAGAGCTCATCGGCCTCGAGTTAGGATGAGGTGGGGGCCTCAGGTTGAATACTTTGACGTCTAACTGTGGCTGATGAACTATTAACATCTAACAGGTCGGTTCTTTACAGATAATTATGTGATTATGTAAAAGTCATGACTTATAAATTGCCATGGACTGCTGGACAACTGATTAAAAAAAAAAAACCCAAACCAACCAGGTCATCTGCTTTTATGGTTATATTAATTGCTAACCGTTTGACTGCAGCTTTCCTACACTGTCTTCACCGTCTATCACATTGTGATAAATCATGTCTATTATTTTTCCTATATCAGGAACTTCTGTTGTAACACCATGCTCCCACAGTGGCTTTGTTGCAGGAGAAACAAGATGTGCTGAGGTGCTCTTGTGCCCAGACCTCACCCCTGACATGCATTTTCGGACGTATTTTTGCACTTGCTTAAAAATTTCAGCCCTGCAAAGATGATAGTTTGAAGCCTACGAGTTTGTTTTCTTCCTTACATCATCTTTTAGCTAGAATTTAGTATAAAATTAGCTGATCTGAACGGAGACGGCACCAATAACGCCGCGATACAGCTATGCTGCTAGCATCAGGCTTTTTCAGTGCTGAGCCGTACAGCTGGGCACAATGCTCACTTTGAAATCCCACACCACGCACGTGATGGCTTTCATTAAAAATATTATCTGGTGATGATGGTGCCACGGAAAGAACGCTCTCATAGGCACACTTACAGACCCGGGCTGGGGAGGGAGGAGCCCGAGGCATGTTTTCCATTTTCATTACTGGTTGTAATCTATAGGGAATGACTGAATAGGTGGGCAGAGGTTGCACTGACTCCGAGACAAAACTCGGAGTTTAGAGTCTTGTAAGCGCTGCTGTGAAAACGGGCACGTAGAAGGAGAACAGACGTAAGAAGAGGGTTATACAAATGCTCTCCCCATCAGCAGTTAATGAAGGATGCTCCAGGAACAGTTATTTCTGACTTATAACACAGTTTGTAATCTGCATACAAGGAAACAAAGTTTAGAGAAGCCGTTTCCAGATGCATTAATCAATTGCTACTTCAAATATCCTACACTGAATCCAAGAATAAGAGACGCTCCCCTCGGCTTAATCCTAACACGTCAGTATGTTCAACACGTAACTCCCACGAGTCAGCAAAGATCAAACTTATTGAGAAAACGAGAACTGTAGCCAAAACTAACACAAAGATGTAACTTCCAGAGGAGAAAATGTTTAAAAATATAATGGGAGAGATGGGAAACCAAACACGAACACGAGGAAAGTAAGCACTTCAGGCTTGGCTTGTGTATAGCTGCAGCGTAGCAACAGGGCTACGGACTGGGAGAGAGGATCAGGCAGAAAGTATAAAGCTGCCGAGCAAACATTCTGTTTACCTCATAATTTTTTAGAGCGTCTATTGTATCGCTTGCAGGCGTGAAGATTAGTATCGTAAAAGAAGTGCCACTTTCAAGGAGATTTTCCAAAGGTCAGACCATGCCTTTTCAACATACGATGCTCCTGATTTGCTACAAGAGCGCGGGGACTTGCTACAAGGTGAAGCAAGTGCAGCAGCCCAGGGGTACCACAGAAGAGACCTCTGTATTCATACGGATTTGTACCTCTGTATACAGCTAGATCACAGTTTTTACAATAAAAATTAAATATTTATCTGTAAAGGAACGTTAGAAGTTACGTTAATAATGCAATGATCTCTACAGAGGGATATATGCAATTAATAAACTTTGATTTAGTACTTGTTGAATCATACACTACAGAAATAGTGCTTTTGTTTGGTGCCATCACATGTACCAGCTATTCTGGAGACATCTCACTTGCTCTGTTTCCCAGCGTTGCCATATACTGACCTATTCGGCATCTGCGTATGCTGCTGTCAAAAGCATGTTTACTCCCACTGTGGCGCCGGGATTTATATCTGACATGTGTTCCTCCAGCACCCAAACTCCAGATTCATTCTTTTCTTGCTCTTTAAAAAAAAAAGGGATATATTTCTAGTGTGGCCTCATTTTTGCAAATCTTAACGGCTGCATTATTTATGCCAGAATGCTGTTAGCACAGCAGAGGCTTCATCTCTTCTCTGCATCTTACTGGTCCTTTCCCTCTCCAGCCTGCAGCAAGTATACACTCCACTTCTGGGGATGCCAGAACCCTAAAGCACCAAGCAAGGGCTCTTCTTTTCTCCAAGGCTTGTTCTAAAGCAAGTGGAGACAGATTTAATCCATGGCTGTCTCAGCCTGACCATATGAAAGTCCAGCCTGGTTTGAGAGGGTGATAAACATCAGGTTGTCTGGATTGGCAGGTTTGACTGATGTCCCATGACTCCAAAGATCATATACTCTGATTTATTTATTTTTTTATATATATATCCTATTTTAGCTATCCTATTCTTTTTTCCCCATGGCATTTTGGAGAGAGTTGCTTCTTTAAACATTTTGATGTGTGAAAGCGAGCGCGTGCACAACTAATTTAGAAATGTCACCGCTGATGGTTACCTCGGTTGCAATTCTGAGTCGGATCCGCTTTCCAATATCCCGGAGCAGCTCCTGCGTAAATGCAGGAGGCGATGAGGCTGCAGGGTGGAAGGAAGGGTTGCTAACTGCTGCTGGGCTGGAAGCTGGCTGGCTCAACTGGGGAGGCAGCGGTGTAGGCACGAAGCGTATGGGAACTCCAGGAGGAGTCCAGGTTTGCCTCGAGGGCTGTGGCGTAAATGAGTTTAGGTTGTACATGAAAATGTTAAACCTGTTCAGTCGGTTCCCTCGCCATAAGCAGGATCCCGGGGCTTTGGAACCAGAAGGACAATTGCCTCATTCATTTCCTGAGGTTAGTTTTTTTAAAAAAAAAAAAAAAAAAAAAAAAAGACTATTTGTAGCATTCACCTTGTGATTCCATGATCGGGTGCGTGAATTGGATGACTTGGGTAACTGGAACCTGAGTGGTGGTGTTAATGCAGCTACCTACTGACTTAGCTCCAGCTGTGATCCTGATTTGATAAATTTTTATGTAACGAAGTTTACAGAGATGGAGTTTTATTTTCAAATGTGCAGCTAAGGTCAGAAATAAAGTAAAAATATACCAGTAGTTTAGCCAAGATATTTGAAAACCACTTGGCTTTTCACTGTAATTTAAAACCTTTGCGTCCTACATTAGCGAATCTAATAAAAAAACATAAAATGTAATACGAAAATGACTAGTGCTAAGAGCGAATTTGGCTCAGTTTTGCTGCTCTCTCGGGCCCAGGGAAAATATTCCAAAAGAAGTCCAAAAGCTTCAGCACAACGGAAAGACGATTCCTTGTCTTTCAGGTAGCAAATGCTACTTCAGCAACAGAAATACAAGATACCGATTACAGCAGCTTTAAGAGGCGTCCTCTTGGTTTAGATTGCTTTTGCTAAACCAGAAGTCCTCCTCAGGAAAACTGGGTGGTGGTGGGGGGAAAATTAGACCTAGAAATCACCTAAATGAACAAAAGCCAAGGATAAACTGGTACAGCTTTTGCATAGTAAGAATTAAATTTCATTTATTAAAACCAAATGAAAGAGAGTTTTGCTGACGCCCCTTACAAGAACAGTGGGAGGTAAAACCTGCCCGAGAGCTGCCAGCGGACGCTGCCCGGCCGCAGCCCGCTCCCGCAGAAGGGTTTCGGGTCTGACCCCGCTCCCACTCTCAACAAGCAGGATGGGGAATCGTTGCTGGCGCCCAACGCCTTGGAGAAGTCAAAAACCCAACCGTTAAAGCAGATAGAAACCACATTTCAAGAAAATAGAATAGGATTATAGAAAATAATGTGCCGCCGTATTAATTCTTGGATGAATTGTCCACTCGTGGAATTTACTGCTACGGGACACGAGTGGCTTTGGTAGGACTCTGTTAAAAAAATTAGCTAGTGAAGTGGATATCGAAGACATCTAGTCACTACATGTCAGATTTATTTAAAATTTATATAGATTCGCAGGGGGTTGACATAAAGTGCTAATTAGCGAAGAGTAAATCTAGAGGGAATGTATTTTGTACGTGCCTGGTATTTGGCATCTTGGGCTCACTGATTGCTGGGCAGGAACCACTGCCAGGTGCAAAATAAAAGGAGTCTTGCTTTCATTTGGCAAATTTTATTCCCCTGTACGTGTTTTCCTAAAACAACCCAACATGCGCATGAGGCTTCCGGCGTGTTCCTAATGAGGTGCATGGCGAGGAGGGAAGGTGTAAGGTGTGAGGAAGATGAGGGATTGAGAAAGATGCTGCTGTGTATCACCCGGTGCGGGGGGAAGAGGCTTCGAGGGCTGAGGGGGTTATGAGCAGAGGGGGTGGGAAGGGGGTTCTCTGCATCGCCCTACCGTGGCTTTTGTTCCTTCCCCAGCGCTTCCTCACTCGAAGGGGATGTTTCTCCAGGGGTCTCAGCTTGTTACGTTCTCCACGCCGCTCTTCCCGGGAGGACGGCTGTTGTTTGTGTGCCATCCAGTGGGTTAGGCTTTGCGTGCCTTCCTTTCGTTTATTTATTTTCCACCCCTGTTGCACGACAAACATTTTCTCAAGCCTCATGGCTTGACACGAGCCTGTGCTGCGCGGTGCCGCCTGGGGATGGAGGGATGGAGGGAGGGATGGAGGGATGGAAGGAGGGATGGAGGGATGGAGGGATGGAGGGAGGGATGCCTTGGCGCTCCGGGTTGCGAGAGCAGCCAGGAACATTGCACTCTGATTTAAAAGAAAAGAATTTAAAAAAAAAAAAAAAGGGGTAAAGAAAGTTTTTTTTAAAAAGTAAAAAAAAAAAGGTTAAGAGGAAAGTGGGCTGGCTTTTTAGGACCGCGCTCACGGCCGATTAAACAAACGCTTGCGGTTCATGGGCTGGATCTCCCGCCCGTGCCGTGACCCCCGGACGCTGCCCCCCCCCCCCCCGCAGCCCCGCTCCCCCCGC
Source organism: Grus americana (assembly GCF_028858705.1). Taxonomy (NCBI): domain Eukaryota; kingdom Metazoa; phylum Chordata; class Aves; order Gruiformes; family Gruidae; genus Grus; species Grus americana. The sequence goes on from NC_072859.1 coordinate 33,736,781, forward strand.
CCGGCTCCGGGGGCAGCGCGGCCTCCCCGCAGGCAGCGGGCGGGGCGGAGGGGCGGGCGGAGGGAGGGGAGGGGAGGGAGCGGGGGGGGCCCGGCCCGGCGTTGCCCCCGCCCGCAGCGCGGCGGCACCAGACGCTTCCCTCTCCCCGCGGCGACTCCGATCCCGGCCCCGCCGCTCCCGCTCCTCCTCCGCTCCGCAGTTTGCGTCTCTCCGCACAGCAGCCGCCGCTCTCAGTCAGCGGCGGGGCCGCGGCACGCAGTGTCCCCGGAGCCGGGCGCGGGGCGCAGCGGCCGCCCGCTGAGCCGCCGCCGTCCCCCTGCATGGCGGCCGCCCCGCAGCCCTAGCCGGCCCCCGGGGCCCGGGGGAAGGCGGCGCGGCAGTCCGGGAGGGTGGGGGGAAGTTGGCCGGAGGCGGTGCCCGCGGCTCTCCCGCCGCGGCAGCATGGCGCGGGGCGGCGGGCGGCAGGAGGCCGCCGCCACCGCCCGGGGCCGCCGCCCGCGGGGCCGGGGGCCGCTCGGCCTCCTCTGCCTGGCGCTGCTCTGCGGGCTGGGGGCCGCCGAGGCGGAGTTCTCCATCCTGGACGAGGCGCAAGTTTTGGCCACCCAGATGAGGAAACTCGCCACCGAGGAGCTGAGGGTCGTCACCATGCAGGTACGGCCCGGCCCGCGCCTCGCCTGGTTTTCCCTTCCTCCTTCTCTCCCTCCTCCACACGGTCTTCCCGATTCCTGTTTTGCCCTTTCTTTCTTCGTTCCTTTCTTTCTCCTCCCCCCCCCCCCCCCCCCGGTTCTTTTCTTCTTCGCAAACTTTCCCCCCCTTGCGCGGGCCGCCCGGCTCCCCCGGCCCCGCTCCCCTCAGCCCCGCTCCCCTCAGCCCCGGGCCGGCTCGGGCGGGCGGGCGGCTCCGCGGCAGGAGCGAGCGGGGCGGGCTGAAGGGGGGGGGTGTGGGGTGTGTGTGAACACGACGGAGGGACTCTTGTTTTATTTGTAATTTACACAATAGAAACGGGCAGAAACCGCTCCCCTTCCCCCGCCGAAGTCCCGAAGGCCGATTTTTCGGAGGGGTCGGTCCCCGGCCTTGGGGCTGAGCCCGCCGTGCTCCGGGGCGGCTGTCGGGCTTGCGGCTCGGTGCTGACCTGCCTCCCGCCCGAGCATCCCTTGCCTGCTGGCAGGGAGCTGTAATGAGTCGAGTCCTGCCCGAAAACGCTCAGGTCGGGGTAGAGAAATGCTTCCCGGCCCGAGCGTGCGTTTGGACAAGTTTATTCAGATGTTGTAATTCATTCCGGGATTTGGGTGAAGGTGGTGATGAGTTATTTGCATCTCGGCCTCAGAGGCTGCATCTTAATGGGGTGTTCTGCGTAGGGACTGGTCGGACTTGCAGAGTGTGCTGGTACCTGCGTTACAGCTATCGGCTACGGACCCTCCCTCGGGGGGGGGAAAGTGAAATCAGATCCCAAGCGGCTTTCAGGGGAAGGTATGGTCAGTAGCAAATGCGGTTTTAAAAGCCTCCCAAATTGAAAAGGAGACACTTTCATAGGATCAGCAGGGGTCTCTACCCAAATGGCCTTTTATCTCCTCTAAACTGGCTTCATTCTCTCACCTCCGAAACATCATTGTGTTGGCCGGCCTCCTAGGGCTGTGTTTTGTCCGGGAAAACGCTGAGCTGTCTCTTGTCCTTGATGCTAAGAAGCCGTGGATTTAAATGACCTCACTTAACAAGGTAGATTATTGATGTACTGAATTCAAGGAAGTCACTTTTTTCCCTATGCTGTGCATATGCATGTATGTATTTCCCCTCAAAGGATACAAGCATAATCCTGTAAATGGTGGAGTCCCTGGTTAATGCAAATTTAAGTCAGTATAATTGTATTGCTAAATCTGTTTCTAGTGTTAAAAAAAAATCTAATAGGGTCACCTCAACATATATGGTCTTTAAAAAAGCAACTCATAAAAATATACATGGTTACTATGCTGCGATACACTAGCTAACCGTAGGATGAGCCAGTTTTTCTTTCCAACAACGGATGATACAAACTCGGGGACAATCTGGATGCCGGTGCACAGGGATGCAAATAATGTTAAAACTGTGTTTACTATTAGCTGGATATTTAAGGCCCCAAGATAATTTAATGCGGTGAAACTGGCGGTTAAACTCTGAAAACCCTTTTCATACTGAGCTCTATTTTTATATGCTTAATATTTTGGCTGCCTTAACTCCCATCAAGCTAACGTACAGCCTGTCCTTTGCTCTCCCCTGTAACATTATTACAGCTGTTTAAGATTAAAAACCGGTGGGAACAAACCTCCCCTGATTTTAGAAGCTTCTTTGCTGACCTCCTACAGTAGAACAAAAAATGTTATGACATGTGTCACTGCAGCCCCTGCTTCTCTCACTTGATTTTAGGGCAGAAATTCCCTAAGCCTGCTCAGGCGGGGCTGGGTGTAGCTGGTGCAGGATTACCATTTTCTCCGCTTGTGCAGGGCTGTTGGCAAGCGGCGGTGCACCGGCAGGTGTCTGGTGCCAGGCGGTGGGTTGCCTGTGCTGCAGGACCGTCAGCGCAGCCGGGATGCTCGGGGTGATGCAAACAGGTGCCTGGGCAGAAAGGAGGGGCGGAGGATTTTGGAAGAAGAGTGAGAATGCTTTGGGGCTTTAATTGAGTATAAATCTAGGGGTGTTTCCCCGGGGTGTTAGAGGGTGATGTGGAGGCAGGCCCAAATCAGGACCTAGCGAGAGGAAGGATTAATATCTAACCATTTGGGAGCTGCGGTTTTGTTTAGTTTCATAAATTGTAGAAAGCGGCAGGATTTAGTTTCGTAAATTGTTTTATTTAGTCTCATAAATTCATAAATTGTAGGAAGCGGCAAGATTTAATGCTTCCCTTGCATGTTCCCTTTGTGCTTTGGTCCTTGCCAGTTGTGGCTCCCAGGTCCGTACATCCTGGTAACAGGCAGGAGGTGGTGTCACCAGCCGCTGGGATGGGACGTGATTGTGGGAGAGGGCTTTGGAGGAAGGCTAGGTCTGAGCTGGAGGTGGGGAGGAAGCATCCAATGAGTGAAGGAGCAGGTGGAAATGCTTAAATAGAGTGAAGGTGAGAGGTTGGTTTGGGTGTGTTTTGAGTCTGGAAAAGAGGAAATTGTAGACGGAGCCTCCATAAATGCAGGAAGGGAGGATAAGGTGGAGCCTCCAGAGCGGACACTAGAGGAGAAATGGAAGAGGTAAGAGGAGAACCACACAATTTCTGAGCCTTAAATGCGTGTGTAATGAATATGGAACTTTTGAGGTAGAAAACAAATTAGATTTCTGCTGGAGCAGCCATCGGTGCTACAAATGAGATCCGTCTCCTCCGTACAGTACCTAATTCCTGCAATACATTCTTCTTCTACCAGTATTTCACATAATTAGTCCAACAGCAATAAGGAATTAGTGTTTTTAATCTAATCGCATTATTTTGCTTTGTTGAGAGAAATGAGTTGCATGTACTGTCTGCATTGTAATATAGGCTGAAGCTATAGGAAGAATGAGGATGAGAGAGATCTCTGATGCCAGCATCAGTCTGACAATTGTTTTTGGCACTCACACCACAGCTTTCTATTTATAGACACTTGCATGAGTGCATCAGTGCACTATTACCTTTAATGCTTTGTTTTCTTGACCATGTAAGTGCTCTGATTTCATATATAAATTGATTCCTGGAATGGTACTGCATAGAGCAGCTGAGGATAATGTAATGTAGGTGACAACTTGGGAGATGCATCATTCACTGAATGTATTGGACAGCAGTTTGATGGATTCTTATTTAAGTTTCAAATTAAAATGTACACGTTTGTATCATACGAGGTGTTCACTTAGTGAGAACGCATGTCGTACGCTGTAGTGCAGAAGGACGTGTGGGTTACTGGGTATCTGTGCCTTACCTTCTTGGGTGTTATTCCTCCAGGAGTGGTTAAATACAGAAAGTTCATCGACTGTCTGACTTCCTCTATTGCACCGACTAATTATTGTTCCTACTCCGTTTGACAGTTCTGCCAAACCCACAGTCAATGACATTGCTGTATCTTAATATCACATGTTTTTCCTTTCGTGCGTCGGGGTATGGGGTGGTGTGTGCGCGTGCATGCCTGCGTCTTTTTTTGCCCTGAGCAATACAGCTGATCTGTTTACGGTTTTCCCCAAAGTTCGTCAATGCTTCTTCCAAATTAACCAGGAACAGCCGCACTGTGATCTCTTACTCTTCCCTCTCCTTCCCATGGGACGGGGAGTCCTGTGCTGTGACAGCGGCAGGAGGACAAGCTGCTGGTTTGCAACGGGTGCTGTGCCGGCAGCAGGACGCAGGTACTGTACCTACAGTCAGCCGTAATCGTTACCTTCCTTTTTGTTAGGCAGAGCGCACGTTGACAGCATCCGTATCGTTACAGGGAGCAGGTTGTGGCAGCAGGCTGCATCCTTGGAAGACAGCGTGCAATCACATCTTGCCAGTCTGAGCAGCTGTATTACTTGTCATTACTCAGTAGACTACGTCTTAAATAGCCCAATGTCATAATTTGCAGAGGGCTGGGGCTCGGTGAATGAGCAGCTCGCATGACAGTCCTGTAATACATTCTCCTGGGCACAGCTGACACTGGAGTAATTTAAAGCTGAGCGGCCCTTTATACTAAAATTATAACTAAATTGGTGGTTGTGGCATGACCTGGGCCGCTGGTGGAGTTTCACCATCTCTGTTTGATCCTGGCTTGTCTGATGTAGTTGGAACTACAGAGTAGGTTGTTGGTTGAAACAGCTGAAATTCTTTGGTTGGGAGGTGAAGGCAGGAAAAGAATAAATAAGAACTTCTGTGAGCATTTTATTTGGTTTTGGCAAGGTTTAACCCTCTAAATCTGCATGAGGCATTCAAGGTGAGGACTATTTTTTGATAGTGTGGGGCAAGGTAACATCTTCGCCTCCAAAATGGGGCTATAATACTTGCAGTGAGAGTTGAAAGGATTAAGCAATGCTTTGAAGATGAAAAGCATTAAGTGTTTCTGTAACTTTCAGAATGCATGTTGATGTTTCTAGCCAGATAGTAACAAAAGTTACAGGCCCAGAGGGCCTTGAATATTTTTGAAAGCAGCTCTGCCATCTTAATCATTTACGCTTACTCCATGAAGGAAGCGGAGCCCTTTCTCATTGTCTATTACTAATCTTGGAGGTTGGAAGGAAAAAAAGGCATTTTGATTCTGAGAACAGCAGTTTGCTGGTCATTTTTTTCCTGTGGGGTTGTTTTTTTTTTTTTTAATATTAATACTTGCTCAGTTGATGTAGTGATGTGTAAAATAATAAAAAGTGTAGTACGAGCTTCTCCAGGTTGATTGGCAAGTGTATTATTTATTTATTTTACTAATAACTTGTCTGGCCATATGTTTTTCAAGAAGAACAGATTGTGTGCAGACCAGAATGACATGGCGACGGGGAGATGTCTGTGCATTTATATAGGGAGGATGCCCTGACACCGTTGTGCTGAAAAAATCCACGTTCTCTGAAGATTTCTGGGTGATGGCAAAGAGTTGCAGTCACCAGATCTGTCCATTTATTTAATCTCTTTAAAAATGAACACTGACAGAATATGGTATTTTTTTTTCTAATGTGATGGTCTTCTGGCTAATGACAGTGGATTTATGAGTTAGAAGAGATAAATCCCATTTTGAGCTGCACTGCACACCAGTTCAAATGCCAGAACCATGGTTCTCCATCTCTGAAATTAGGATTTTCACACATTTCCCCGCTTCTTTCTGTGGGTATTAACAAATAAATGTTGTCCGTGACTGTGAGATACTTGCGTAGCACGTGATGCAAAGCATTGCAAGTCCTCCAGCACTGGGTCTGAAACCTGGACCTCTGTGAACCCTCAGCCAAACGACAGCACAAAAAAATGCTTCCCTTTTTCCCCCTTTATTTTCAGGTTGTTTCCAGCTTGTGAAGCTGAAATACAGTAGAAAAATGTAAGTAAGGAAGGCTGATAAATGCTTGACTATATCTTTTTGAAAAAAACACATTATTTGGCAGTAGTACTTACTTCAGTAATAATTACAGAGTAGAAACCAGTGGAGTAAAACCTCATCTGTTTTACATGATTATGCCTTGGTTTGAATCCAGCTACAGCAGCCTTTTTCAAGGCACTCTGAAAGCCCAAGACTGCAGCAGTTTTTCATCCTGTTCCGCATGGATTCTTTTTTCTTCCAGCATGAAACATTTCAAAAAAGATAGAGAGAGGTCCTGGTGGAAGGGCAGTGAAAATGGCTGCACATAGGAGACCGAATCTGAATTTTTAATTAGGCTTTGAGTTGTTTCTTCAAAGTGTCGGGACATTGTTAGTGATGTAAGTCTTGTTGCATTAGCGAAGACTGACATTTCACTTCAAACAGGGAGAATGCAGCTGTCCTGTGCAGATAAAAGTTGCCGAGTGTGGTGCAGCAAGGTGGGTTGGTAGATAATTACCCGTCCCCTGCACTGCTGCGACGACGGACCCTGCCAGTCGTGGCGGGGACCACAGGGGTTATTAGCAGCAAGAAATCAAAGTACAGCGTAAAGCGACTGGGAATCTCTCAGCTGTGGCAGCGCTGATAACACATATGTTAAGAAGGCACAAGAGTAAATACAGCATGTGTTAGCCAACTTTTTCCTTGGCTTAATTCAGCAGAGGAGGAACAGTTAGTGCCTGGTGATCTGAACGGAGCAGAGAAGCTGCTCTGCTGCTGGTAGCTTGGCCAGGCGCTGGTGAGAAAAATGTGGTGCTTATGGTCAAAATCGAGTGGTTCGCCTTCTTTCCGACAGAAAGGCAAGATATATTTGAGAATGGAAGGAAATGTGAGGTATTAAAAGATTTTTTTTTTATGTGTATGTGTTTACCAGTTGTTATTTTATGGCTGTGGATAAAAGGAAGTATTAAGTATTAATAGATTTTTTTTTTGTTTGTTTAACAATTGTTTTCTGTTCATCAACCATTGGTGAAAAATTGGCAAAGAAATGATTGGAACCTTGTCAGTTTGTGTGTGGAAGTGCCCAGCTATAAGGAATTATCCCAAATTTTTGTATGTCCTTTGTCAGGATGCTGCATAGTTTGAACTGCTCCGGGCTGGTATACAGGGCTCCCTGAGTGCGAGCCTGGCTCTCCGGGAAGCAACAGGTCAGAGCTTATGGGAGCTTTGCTGGGAACTTGAGTGAGGATTGGGTAGTGTCCCAGGAATGATTTATTTGTATGTAGTTGAACTGGAAAATATTAACTTTTGGGTTTTTTCCTGTACGTGGATAATATAGCTTAAAAATTGAAATTTAAGTAACTTATTTGATGCATCAACCTTTGTATGTCAGAAATTCTGCTGAGGTTTTGACTAATAGCTGTACCACCTCTTCTTGTACTGTAGGCTTAATGCAGAATGAAGTATAAAATTACAAAGTACGGAGGGACTGCATTCTGCAGTCATTGCTTTCCTGTAGTTTATTGTTGTTCAGTAACATGCAGTGTTAATGAAATCTGAAAGGATATCCTTGTGCTCTCTTTGCCATGGAAAGCAGAGTTTAATAACACTGATACTTACCCAGTGTCTGTTGTGAAGGCATGCCTTTTCTAATATAGAGTGCATGCTAAGTCATTGCTTGAGTCTTTCGTTAATTGTGTTCTTCCCTGGTACAGATTTCCGTATGATACTATATGCCTAATTTAGCAGAGAAAATCTGAGTTGAATTTCGAAATAATAATGGTGCCACAAGTCAGTAACACTTATTTCCAATCCCATGAAAAGTTTAATGGAGTCACTTTTGTCAGCTGCCTGTAAGGCCTCTGTCGAGTCTCTCAAGTGATTTTGCAAAAGTATATTTGCACAATTACAATCATTAGTAAAACCAAACTGTTATGTCTACTTTTACCAGCTTCTCAGCCAGAAGCAGCTGATAAAACCAGCTTTTCACTAGCGCTGTTTCCCATTGAGCACATGGTTTTGCTCAACTTTGACTGTGATTTGAAGCTGCAACCATTCTACTAGTAGAGCAGAAGCGCCCCAATGACTTTTTGAGAAAAGCTGTAACTTTACTTTCAGGAATTCTGCGGACCTCTCTAGCCAGTGCTCTCTGTCCAGTTTTGGCCATCTTTTGCACATGCTCCTGCAATGCAGTAGGAATTTTTGGCTATCCTTATGATCGTCACAGGTGGGAATGAGGCCAGGGAAAAAAAGGCTTTAAAATAGACACATCTGGAAGTTGCCATAAAGGTTTCTAGAAGCTGGAATGCCTGAAGCAGAATTTCTTGTGTGTTCGCCCTGGTAGGGTTATGAGAGTATTTTTGTGCCATTTTTTGTGGACTTCAGACTAGATTGTGTCTGAAGGTGAGTTCAGCATGACGGTGACGATATGACGGTACCACACCAAAGGGCTGGGGTGCTCCTACGACCTCCCTGTCTCTGGTTCAGTGCCTGCTTCTCTCACTTTCAGCAAAGGAAGTATTAGAAATATTTCCTCTTGGGCCATACTTTCACCTCAGAAGTAATATCGAACAAAACCTGGGGAGGTGTTTGTGGTGATGGGGTGGAGGGGAGAAGGGACAGAGTCCCAGAAATAGCTATAGTGGGAGCCTGTTTGCCTGGAGCAAGTCCAGGCTCTGAGCCAAGGCTGGAGAGGGCTCACCAGCCCTTGGGAAGATTGCGGAGAGAGCCAGGAGGGCTCTTTGCCTTTTTTTTTTTAAATTGGAAAATAAATGAACCCTGAATCGCGTGGGTCAGGAGCGTAAGATTTTGTCATAGCAGGCTTTCCTTTTGTGCGAGAGTAGCATTTGATACTAAAATGAATGGCAAGGTAGCAAAATATCTTGGTTTTAACCAAATAAGCAGCGGTCTTCACCAGTTCTTTCCCAGAAGCCGTGTTAGCACAAGGAAAATCAGCTGTGTGATCACTGCACGCTTGTGATCCTTTCCTCTCCTTCCCCCTAACCACGTGGTGGCAGCTGGATATGAAAACCGATGGAATAGTGCTACAGCCACAGGGAGAGGTGTTCAGCAGCATCCGGATGACGGCGTGGCTGGCGGTGAGGCAGAGACCATTCCATGTCTGCTGCGTATCAGTTCGTGTACTATGGCGTGGGATGGTTCAGCTCACCGATGCATCATCCCAAAGCTGGCTGCTGCTTTGGGAACAGGAAAAAGCCCAAATCCTTGGCAAAGACTGGTTGTGTTTGACTTGCACTGGTACTATTTTGCTTGAAACAGCAAGGAAGAGAAAAACTGGTTGCGTGATGCTTTGCAGGGTGAAGAAGATGCTGAGATGTCGTATGTGTTGGCAAGCATCAGGTGAGGAGTGCTTTTTGGGAATACTGTATGACAGCCACCTTGGTATGGCTGCAGAGGTGTGCACTTTGTGGGAGCAAAATTAAGTTTGCCTGAAGTGTTTGCTTTCAGTGGTAGCCTGTCTATTATAAATCAACAGGTAGGCAACAGTTGATGGAAGGTTGGTATAGAAGGAGGTGGTTTTCAGGATTTTTCTTCTCTTTTGTTCATGGTTAGTGAACAAGGACATTATTTTCCCTTGTTTTTTCTGATACAGAAGTCATATGAGGTTTCTGGCTTTTGATTTTGGAGACCTAAACACTCTTTGCAGGAAAAGAAGGAAACAGGATCCCTCATCGTTGCAAGGAGCAGCATAAAATGGAGGAGTAAAGGCCACTTCAACTAAGCGGATCATTAATTTTAGTTCAGTATGTTGTTAGCAGTGGTGGCTGAAGCGGGCGTGTGGTTTGCAGGTTCAGCTTCCAGTTGACAACAGCCGGCACGGTCAAGCCCTCATGGAGTGACGTATTCGAAAGAGGCCAAACCGACATTTTAGAGACAGATTTTGTGTTGTATGAAAGGCATACAAAGGATAAAATAAAAGGATATTTAATTGAGGATAATACATTTAACAATTTTAACAATGAAAGGATATTTAACTTAAATATGCTACAGCTGTGGTCTGGTAGTTGGACTTCCTTTGGCATATTGTTTGCCCAAAGAATCATGCGTAATGTGAATTTCTTAGCTGTCTCTCATTTATTTTGCCAGTGGCTATCCAGGACTGCCAGGTGTGATGTGGGATTTATTCTCTTGATCTGGCTTGGTGGAGTTCAGCTACAGAAAGCAGTTCAAAGGGAAAAAACTGCCCTTTCTGGTGCAGGCAGGAAGACAGGAATAAGTACTGAGGATGCCTCGTTTGTCACAGCAGTGGTCAGGCATTTGTTTTTAAACTGTAAATTTCAAAGTCTTTGATCTGTTAGATTAAAATTAGAAAATGTTTTTCCTGGATGCACAGTCTCTTGTGTCTTGCTTGTAGGAGGTCATGATTTAAAAAAAAAAAAAATTTGAAAAAAGTTAATATTCAAATACATCATCGGAGGAGGATGAAAATTGCAAACTTTTCAAACTTTTTTCACTTTAGATTAGCTTCACCAATGTCAAGGTCAGAAATATACTTAAGTAGCCTACCTTCTTTTCTGAGTTACTGCTCAGTAGTGTAATTTGGGAAATAAGGAAGTCTATCTTTCTTTTTCACTTTTTATTATTGAAATGAAACTACTATTTTAAATTATAATATTCTGGCTCTTCCTTTTGAATTCTGCTGCTGTTGTATTTTATGTAGCCCTCAATAATTTCAGTAGCTGCTCTGAGGGATGTGCATGAACGTCTTGAAGCTGGTAAAATCAGTTAGCTGCAGATCCAGCTGTTCTTGGCAGAGGTACCCGTGCTGTGCTGGGCTCACTGCTGGGAGTGTGGGGTTTTATTCCAAAATTTGTGTTTGGTTTTTAACGTTTTAGATATCGGCATGCTGATGATAGTGTATTTCCATTAAAACTACTGGATGCAAAGCCAAAATTAAAGTAACCCCAACATAACCATAACGGTAGATAACTAGCTTAATAGAAATGACTAGTCATGTATTTCTGTTTGGTAAGAAATTGAATCTAATGAATTTTAAAATACTAATTCACCATGATGTCACATAAATGTAATTTTACCTCCCCCCTTCGTATTTATGTATTTATTCAGTAAGTTGTTGACTGTAAGTCTAGAAATACATTTAAAAAAATACATTCTGGTAATTGCAACCTCAGACTTTCAAACGCTGCTTTTTCATACATGTCCAAGAATAGAAAGTCAGCCTCCAAAAATAAATGAAACCCAACATACATTGCCATGGTTTTCAGTGTTTGAAATGGAGGATTTCTCTTTGAGGAGCAGAGGTGCAGCAGCTATTTTGAGAAGGGAAGAAGACTTGGAATCAGGACAAAATGAATGCAGACCTGCTATGTGAAGGCTCATTTGAAAAGTAAGACCTGCTGAGTGTGCTCTCTGCTTCGAGTGTGTCGTCTGGATGATTTATTAGAGCCTGAAAATTCATGTTAAAGGGAAAGAGGAAAAAAATAAAGTAGTGAGAAAAGGATAATACAGTCATTAAAAATGTTAGTAGAGAAATGCATTGTTTTGGGATTCTTTGGAAATGTAATGAAAGCTGTTTCCCCCTCTGAGCCAAGTTAGATGAGAGCTGCTTTGCTAGATGTGCATATAGTGTAGGTCAGGCTTATTCCAGGCTCTTGCCTGGTTTTTATTAATCCACATCTTGGTACAGCTTTGATAGAAGAAAATGTTACTGTGTTTTCAGGGCCTTTGGCCCCAAGCCTTGACTCATTGGGAAGTGTAGGGCGTTCCCATGAAGTTGTACTTCAGGCTCTTGTGCAGACTGAAGTTGCAGCACAGCTGGGCTTCTGCTGCCTTCCAGCATCGCCGTCCCTGTCTCTTCAGACAAGCACTTAGACCTCCTCCACGCGGCGTGCGTGGGGCTGAGGTGGTTGGTTCGCAGCTCTGGTATGGCAGACGGACACACCTCATCGGTCAGTGTGAGAAATAACACGATTGTAACAAATCCCCTGAAATTTTGCAGTTGATGGAAGATATCCCTGAAGGACTGGCAGGGAGCTGGATGGACACCTAGAGCTGCAAATGAGTAGACCTGAAGATCTGCAGAGCACTGTCTGCATGACAAAACCCAGCAATTTTTCAATTGTCTGCTTTTCCTCTGTGTTCGCAACAAGAAGCTGGACTGGGGTTTTACTGCTGCTGCTAGGAGATGACATTTCATTTTAATACTGAAAACAGATTCATGGCCTTTTTGGGATTCTTGCTCTGAATTAAGGTTAGAGCCAGTGTTAGCATTGAGCCCTAAGTCTGATTGCCTGCATATCCAAAAAATATATTTAAAATATTTAAACCTTGCTATAGCAAGTCTGTGGGCTGGCAGTGTGGCTAGCTACAGATCCTGCAAAGACCGGTGTGTGAAGCTGGCATGCAGCCATGCCCACGCTGGTGAAGATTGTCAACTTGTAGTCTTGCTTTGATGCAGAAAGAAAAAAGATTCTTTTTTTTTTTTTTTCCTCTTTTTGGTGGACAGCAAATAACTTGCTTTCTCGTGAGGCTGGCAGGACTTTGTATCTACCTGACTTAGTTATTAAAAATCTTGGGAGATGCTGAGTCCCTGTGGGCAAAGGAAAGGGAGGAAAAAGATGTAGAAAAGGCTATAACAGAGAAAGTGGATAAAGTGGCTGTTTACTGCTTTGGTTTTGATGAGAGCAGGAGCAAGCACTCAGGAATGCTCCCCTGTTCATCCTGATGCCATGATGGATCTTTTTGAACCTTCCTGTTGCCAGCCTGCCAGAGCGGAGATGCTGCTCTCCTCTGAGCATCATGTTTGGGGCAGGTACGCCATCAGGGCCTGAATTGACCTTTCATTTTATCCCTGAATGATGCTGAATACGGAGTGGTCATGGTCTGAGGTGCCTACGTGTCACCAGATGAAGAAGTTAAAGCATTAAAACATACAAAGTACACCTCCAGCTGTCGTTATGGGGACCAGACCTATTTGAGTATTACTGCAGAGGAGTTGTGAAGCATTCCCAGCTACTCATTTTAAACCCCAGTTTTCTAGTAATAGACTTAAAAATCTTATTGTGTAGTTGAGTTAGTGACTGAGTCTTCACTTTATAATCGCTTTATAAAAATGTATGCACATTAACAGGACGTATTTAATAGACACACTGCCTAGATGAAAGGGCGCTTTGTGGAAGGAGGCTTTTGTGCGTTTCTGGATCTCTCAGCAATTCCTGCGGAGCTTCCCAAGTCTGGCTGACACCGAGCGGCAGAGGAAAAGACCTTCTCGCTTTCAGCTTGAATGGAGAATAATGGGGAGTGAGATGGGAGTGGGGGAGGGAACCCCGCTCCCCGACACGGGGGCGATTGGTATGGGCACTCACCAGCCGAGCATTTAACACATTTAGTTCTTCCTACCCCCAGCTGGGCTTTGCATTTGCAATGAGCTCTGTGCTACCCTGGCAGCACAAGTGGGTCTGCATCAACAATAGCCGCTTCCCAGCCTGCTGAAATTGAGACAACTTTTCTCAGCCCAGGTAGTCCCTTTATTTGTGGTTTGGTCCACAGATCAGATTTGTCTGTAATGGCTACTTACTAGAATAGCATTTGATTTTTATTTTGTTTATTTTTTTATTTTTTTAAAATTGAGATCTGATTTTTATCTTTCATCTTCTATTTAATCCCTCAGCTGGGTTTTGGTATTTTTTTCTGCCTGTGGTTCACCACAGATTCTTGGCAAGAAAAAGGTTTTTGTTCTCAAAAAAATAAGGCTGCAAGGTCACGGATATGTTCGGTTTGACCTGGCAAACGTCTTCATGACAACAAGAATGTAGTGGATATCTAATTAAGTTTCCACTAGCAAGAAAGAACTAAACTTCAACAAAAAAAGTCCTGAAGTTCTCTGCTAAAGACATCACCTTTTGCATTTTCTACTAATTCACGAGCTCTGTGGGGTTACAAGCAGAGAGAACTTCACCTTTGTCCTATTGCAAGGACCCCAGAAAATGTATTCCAATTTGGAAACATCTAAGTAAAGATGATTCCAAGAAGATTATTACAAAAAAAAAAAAAGCCACACACCTTTAATGAGAATGATGAAGCTGGACAGATGTGATGAGGTCCTTTGGAGTAGAGTTTCTAACTTGGTCAGACAGTCTGTCCCTGGTGGGAAAGGTAGGTGTACTCAGTCTGTGGAGTTACTGCTTGCTGTTGCTGTGCAAATGCTGCTCACGTATTTCTAAGAGAACAGCCAGATAGGAAGAGCCGAGGTGCTGGTGGTTGGGTACCTCCAAACAAATGTATGTTGGTAGCCGTAACTCCTGCGATGTACCTTATCTCTGGTTCTTGCCTTGGACCTCAGCCACCTGTCTTCATCCGATTCCTCATATTTGTCAATGGTTTTTCAGCTGCAGTCACAGCTGGAGACTCCATCACGTCAAGAAAGAGCAAAAGAAGGTCTATGTCTGGCGTGAGTTGAGTGTCTGCAGGTTCCCCCAAGGAGTAAAGCAGTTGGTTGTGTGTTGGCTGAGAGTGAAAGCTGAGGTCTGGGTTACACCCAGGTACCTTCAAAGAGGTAGGAAGGTATTAAATTGGAAAATGTTGCAAGAGGGACGCGCGTGGCCAAAGTTAAAGTGAATCAGGGGTGGAAGGCAGTGGGCTGGGCTCTCTCTGTGTTCCTGTATGACTTGAAAACCCTTCTTGTCTTAGGACAAACTGAGATATTATACATTGGCGTCATTGTTGTGATAGAGAATTTCATCTTAAGAATTGAAAAAAGTTTTTTGAGAGAAATCACTCAACACCTTTTTGCCAGCAGCCCCAGCGCAAGTACATAGCGTTTCTCTGTATAAAACCAAAACGAACAACCAGCCTGTTAATTTTTGGATGAAGGCATAATCCCTTTCCAGGTGTGCTTCTGAACTGATGCATTTCAGCTGCCGCTTTCCTTGATCTCCTCTTGCAGAAGTGATAGTAAGCTCCAAAATCCTTGATTCGGTTCTGCCTCTAAGACGAGGCTATCTGTCTTTCCCTGTTAGCCCCCCCATTTAACTCTGCTTAACGAAGTGCATTATGTGGGTATATGTGGAACCTTATGGTATGTGTTTATTTCTCCGTCTTTTTTCATCAAAACAGAAAATCTGGCAAAGGACTAAGGCATCCCTACGTCACTGAGTGATTTTTATTTCTATTTATTTTAAAATTACCTTTATTTACCACCCATCTTAAGGATAACAGCTTTACTAGTTCGTGAACTTTCCCATATTTTTTAGGTTTGAGTACTGGCCTTGCTTTATTAGATAGAATGAACCTGGAATTTCTAAGAGCATGTGGTTGTACTGTGTTGATTTGAAAAAGAAACGAGGAGTTGTATCCTGCAGGGTTCAGAAACTGGTGATGGCAGCACCGATTGCTGGAATCAGAAATTAGCCATTCCGCCAATAATGCAAATATAAATAAATTGGCATTTTTCTACCTACCATCTGCCCCTGCTCCAAATTTCTTCTGATTACAGTTCATCATAATGATGCAATTATTAAAATGATCAGTGGGATTGAGATTGATCTCGTAGAGAACAATTGTACCTTGCAAGGTGGGGTGAAAGTTTTACGTTCAGAACTTGGGGAATTAAATAATTTCTGATTAACATTGGCAAGGACTTCATCAGGAGCACAGAGCAGGGATTTCCCAGCAGTAACCAGAGTAGTCTATTTTAGCATGTTGCATGTGGGCTTGGGATGAAGGTTGGTGTTAACATCTTGCTAGCTTCAGATGAATAATCAAAAATACATCACTGTACATCTCACCTTTCACTGGGCGTTCCATCCGTGTGGGCTTGTTGCACAGACGTATTGTTACCTGTAACCTCAAGGGGCTGGTTGAAATTGGTCATGTTTGTGAATTTGGTGTCTTTCCAAAAGGTCTTTTGTGGCTTTACCAGTGAAGTGCAACTCTCTTGTAATAATGAAATTCAGCAAGCTTTGAACTGTTGTTGCAAAAGCAAGAGGTAATTGAGATGGTTAGTTTCTAAAAGGAGGTATTTGGAGTAGACAAAAAGCACCTGAAACTTCTGTGGTTTGATAGCAATCCCCTATGTAATCATCTAATGCTTTTCTATCCTACTTGCTCAGTGAAATACTGAGATATATATTTTTTTAAACATTTTTCATTAATGTCGTTGCATATTTGCTGCAGGTTTTGTCGTCTTCACATTTGATCTTTAGCTTCTTCAGGGGAGAGTTGAACATTGAATTGAAAATCAGGTTCCTAGTTTGTCAGGTGAAGATTTCTCATGAAGAATAATATATTTTTTTTAAGAGCTGCTGCATGCTTTGCAGACTGGGATAACAAGGATTCATTTTTTTTATTTAATGAGAAAAAAACCCCAGTATTATTGTTATTACTATTTTATTTTTGGTGACTAAAAACTGAAACAGGAAATGACCTGAGACACAGTTTCCATGACACCCTCTCACTTGAATCCAGTTTTCAAGAAGATGAAAGACCAAAGCAGTCTTTTGATAGTGAGCAGCTAATTGGGTGGCTGATAGAGGCAGGTTTTTCTATGTGGAAAAAAAAAAGGAGAAAAGATGTGGAACAGCTGTGTTTTGGTACATATGTATAATCCCAGATAAAACTCTCCAAGGACAAGGAAATATAGTAGTGTCTTAGGGATAGGAAAATTAAGAATCTTTGAAAACATAAATGTGGCTTTTTGGGAGTAGGTTGTGTTGAAAATAAAAATCTACTGGAATGAAGGTGTTAATAAATGGTGGATTTGTGAAATCAGAACAGAACCTCTTGCTCTGTGCAAAACGTGGTGGTGTTTTTTGTTTCTGTCTAGGCAAATCCCAAGAAAATTGCAACGTGCTCAGGTTTTTTTTGCTGTTTCCTTTGCTCAGTATGTTCCTACCCAGAAAGACGTGTGGTTAGATCGGCATGCAGCCAGGTCTGTTGTTACTGCAGCTCATCTGAGGGCAGTTCACGGACTTCTTCCC
Organism: Grus americana; assembly: GCF_028858705.1. NCBI lineage: Eukaryota > Metazoa > Chordata > Aves > Gruiformes > Gruidae > Grus > Grus americana. Next base: position 33,753,687 of record NC_072859.1, read on the forward strand.
TTTTGATCATTGCTTTTCCTCCTCCTCTAATAGGGTATGTTAAAAGTGTCACAGTGCAAAAGTACAGTGTAGAAATAGGTCTTTTTTTTAAATATAGATTTAAATCTGAGAAGTCTCTTGTGCTGATAATGGGGATGCTGATCAGGGCATTAACATACATGTGCTCTCTACAATGAACAATCACCTTCCAAGACATAGCAAAGATGATAAATATCTAAAATAAAGTGAAAAACTTAGCACAAGGACTTCTTTTTTTTTTTTTTTTTTTGATAAATAGTTTGAATCTCTGGTAATAAAGCCAATTAAATGCTAGACAGTTTTAAATGAAGTTATTTTACTGTCTGGGACTTGATGCGATATGAAGTTAGCGCAGGTTCCCTATATCCATATAACTGAATAGAAGAAGAGAGTACAGGTCATACAGTCCTGCCTTGTTCACTTCTTCCTCTGCCATCCCACTTAGTTTGGGAACTCCAGATGTCTGGACAAATTATTTCTCCTCCAAAGTGGTTGTTCTAAGTTTATCAATGTAGGAGCCTGTTACTAATTGGTGTCTGGCGTCTATTTTTGATGGGACAAGTCTGAAGGAATCCTAATGAGTTGAAGAGTGAGATATGACTGATGAGGGTGCAGTTTCTGAGTAAAGTAAGTGTTTACTTCTGCTATAGCATCTGTAGGTGTTGCAGTGCTGTTGTATTTTATATCTCTTAAAACATAGGCAGTGTGCTACAATTGATGACTCATTTTGTTTACAAACTTTGTAAAATTGTTGTATTGAAGCGAGAAGTTTTTGTTTTAATTTCTTGAAAATAGAAAGTGCAAAGGGCATCTTATACTTGCAATCGTATTGAATATGGTTTCAGATTTACTCCAGTGAAGTAGGGAGCAAGTAACTTTGAGTTGTGGATTCAGACATGGGTTGTGGTTAGATGCGCTGGCAGATGACGGCACCAGGCGGCTGGCTGCTGTGCAAGGAGGAGGTCCTTCTCTGGGCACATGCTCCTGCCGTATCAGGCCTAGGGTTGCAGAGCAAGCTCCTGAGAACCCGCTTTATTTTCAGCGAGGATCTGCCTTGTGGCTTAGTTCTAATAGCAAACTATGTATTAAGGAGGGTTACAAAAGCGGTTAAGCTGATCCTGCCTGCTGAGAGGAGAGGGTCTTGCTTGCCTGTCCACTGCCACCAGGCCAGTGGTCCATCCCATGGGCTCTCTGAGCTGGCTGCACCCACCCTTGCAGTAAGACATGACTCCTTTCCCCCACCCTGAGATCAGCCTGGGCTTTCATGAACAGTTAGGTGGATTTTTATGCTTGTTCCTTCAGTAGGTGTTTTTCTGTCCAGATGGAGAAAGTAATTGCCTTAGCTAATATATTTCTTGCTGCTGTATGTGGGTTACCTCTATTTTCCCATGAAGTTCTGAATACCTGGAAGGGAAAGTTGTTGCAGGAATGTTTTGAGGTCACTGTCGCTTTGGGACCTTGTGTGCTCTCCATGGCCTTGTGGTACTTTGTTGGTCCTGGAAATGTTTCCAGCTGGTTAGTGCTATTTCCATGCATTGTTTTCTCTTTTGAACTTTTTATGCGGAATGTGCCATCTAGGTTGGCATACTTCAAACTAAGTGAAATAGTCTGGATTTTATCTCCTGAATATCAAAGCAAGCCTGTTTTGAATGCAGGAGATAAGGATCTCCCCATTGAAAGCTAAGCCAACAGTTGCTAGTCTTTCACAAAGACTTCAGTGGTTCATGAACCTAAAAATCTGCTGCACCGTTGGTAAACACCCAACAGGAGATGGGTCTGGAGGAATCTGGCACAGCTCTGGCTGATTGACATAAGACCTTTTTGCTACACCATCATGCGTTCGCAACTTCTGAAACGGTAAGGAAGCGGCTTACTGTCTGAAAGGGCTGCTTCAACATAAATAAATAAAACCCTCTAAAACCAGCTTGACTGCTAGTGTTGGGCAGCTCCTCTGCCTTCTCATATGAAGATCTTATTAGGCAACAGCTGTGGTCCTGCTGCCAGTTTTCCTCTGCAGATGAAGCCTGGGGGACTGCTCGTTAGCTCCATGCCTGCCTGTGAGAGAGGAGCATGTAAAATTAATACCGGGAGAAAGGGCTGCGGTCTGACACTGCGGGAGTGCAGGTGGGCTGGAGCGATGCGCAGGAATTAAACTAACGTGCTAATCGCGCTCCTCGCAGGAGGCTGGCTGCTCTGTGCAATTTCAGTATTTTCTGGTATAATAATCCCAGTGGGTTTTCACCAACTCTTTCCAGCTCTCTCCGCTGATAAAGCCTTTAATATTGTGGTTTATGTGAGAATTTTGGTGAGCATTTTGTGAGAATTCTGAGAAATAGATAGGTGTTCCCTGCCTTCAGAAACTGGGAAAATATTTATTTATGAACACAGTGTGGTGTTTGCTGCTACTTCTGTGTGACAGTGCAGTGTCAAGCGTGTCATTTCCCAGGAGCAGTGCCTGCAGCTGGCACAAATTTCTGTGCACTTTGAAATTTTGAAATCCAATCTCGTGCTTGTGCTGTCAGTATGGATCTTATGGCACTCCTTTATTCTCTCATTAAAGGCTTAAATTTTAATATCGATTCCAGAGTATATATTCAACGATTTTGCTCAGGAAATAGTCATTACATGTGCACAGTGAGAGGCTGAAATGGAATAAAGTCGATCTGCTGTTGTACGTGGGAGATGGAGGGTAGCACGCTCCCGTGCAGCTGTGACAGTCCTGTGGGTCCTGCGGCCCCGGGGATCATCCATCTTTCCCTGTCCCTTTCTTGTAACCAATCTGTTTTATCTGAGATTAAATGAAATCAACCTGAAAATGAAAAATGGTAGCAAGATGTTCCAGAAGCAGCAATTTAATTATGATTTTGAATTTCAATGTTAAAACAAGTATTTCATATAGATGCTGTTGCCAGAGCCCTGCTAAAATGCATTTATTCTCATGAGTACTTTATATGAAAAATGTTTGGCAGACAGGAAATGTGGAATCTTTTTTGCACCTTTTTTAACATTTATCTTCAGAACAGGGGGAACAATAACTGCTTAATAAGGGTGTTTGTCTTAAATGCAGCTATTCAGGAGGCTATAGAACAAATAAATTGGAGACTAAGCAAAACACAGTTTAGCTACGGGGAAGATAAAGTTGAGAGAAAAAATGGGAACCCAGGTCTCATTTTCACTAGTGCTGGTCTACATCACTGTGATGGTGTGCGTGCCTCAACGGACTTGCAAACACAATTTATTTGGGCTGGAAGGGTCTTGTGTGCTTCCAGCGAAGCACAAAGCAATGAGTAAACGAGCGTTAGGCTTAAAAACTGCCTGATGGACTTTATAGTTCATTAGCTGTACCACTTGGTAAGTATTGGTTTTAGCAGTCATCTTTCTTGCAACACGCTGTGTGATGATTTCTGAATTTCTGCCTGTCCAGTTGCATTATGCTGGTTTCTGGAAGTCAGATTGCACCGTGCCACCTCTATTGCATGCCAGCTCATCTCTTTGTGTAGCGAATTTGGGGTGGAACCTACCACTTTCCACAGTGCTGGCAGCTCAGTGGGAGTTACTGAGTGATTACTACTGAACATACAGTGGTCCGTTCTGTATCGAAGGCTTCACATCCCTCAGGCACTACCAACGTCAGTACGTACCGCATGGGTTTGGTGTTGCAGCTGTAGAACTTCAGAGGTTCCTTCCTTGGCTGTTTGCCCCATCTCTCTGCTGAGGTTTGCCTGACTAATCGTCATGTTAGTGCAGCTCTGTGGGGCTGTAGTATGAACTGGATCCTTGAATTGAATCCCTGGGATTGCAGGGGTTCAGCACAGCCCCAGTAAACAGTGGTGCTGGCACAACAGAAGTGCTAAGGTGGATATCAATTAAGGCAGATTTGCTGCTTATGCCCGCACGTGTATAACTACGGTAAGGTAAAAAAAAAAAAGTGTTTTAAAACTTGTCAGTTTTAAAGACGGGTGATCGCTGTATGCCAGTCTCAAAGCATTCGTCCTTCAGAGGCTCATTCTCATTTCTTTTTGGTATGAAAAGCGCGTTGCCAAGAGGTGCCTCCTTGCCCTGGCTGAGCTGCTGGGATTGAACTTCAGCAATAGTCATTGAGTGGGACTCCTCATACCGGAGTGAAGTGAGTACAGTGACAAAACAGATCTAAAATTGTTGTTTAACTATTTGTGTTCACAAAACATGAATTGGAAGGTTTGCTTATTAGCATTTAATACACAGAGAGATGTAAAAAGACCCTTAAGCCTGATAGCAGAGATTTCTTTGTGCCCCAAATGTGTGTCTAAAAAGTAGTCCGTAGATCTGATGGCATTTCGATTGACTCTGCTCTGCAGAGGTGAAGGAGAACCTTTCAATACTTAAAGGGGGCTTATAAGAAAGATGAGGACAAAGTTTTTAGTAGGGCCTGTTGCAATAGGACAAGGGGTAACGGTTTTAAACTAAAAGAGTTTAGACTAGATATAAGGAAGACCTATTTTACAATGAGGGTGGTGAAACACTGGCACAGGTTGCCCAGAGAGGTGGTAGATGCCCCATCCCTGGAAACATTCAAGGCCAGGTTGGACGGGGCTCTGAGCAACCTGATCGAGTTGAAGATGTCCCTGCTCACTGCAGAGGGATTGGACTCGATGGCCTTTACAGGGCCATCACACTATTGTGTGATTCTATGAGAACATTGCGGAACCCTACCCAGGGCTTGGGGGCAGTTCTGCTTAGTGCTGACCTTAGAAGAGGCAGGTTCCTTCAGAAGAAAGAGCTTGCACCTATCAAATATTTCTGTAGCTGAAAGCTATGTTACAAGCCCCTGGAAGATCCTCTTCAGACTTGGGCTTGTTGCAAGAGCCTACCGTGCCCCAGGTTAGTGCCTGCCTTCTTGCCTGGGAGAGATGGAATAAATGCTCAGAACACTCTTTGGTTTTTTTTAACCAATATATATGTTTACATTAGGGCTTTGTCAGCAGTTGGGTCTTGCAGGGTTGGGTTTTTGTTGTTGTTTTGTTTGAGTTTTGTTTGTTTTTCCTCTATACATCTTTCAGGTCTGTTTTGGTGCTTGACCAGGACATGCCAAACTCTTAAAGTAAAACTAACTTTGCAAGTTGTAAACTTAAAATGGCATTGACACTGTAGAAACCACTCGTCTTTTGTCCACTCTTTCAACAAGGAACACATTGAAAACTAATTCAGGAACCTTCTTTCCCCCAGTTTCTTCTACACTTTATGCATTTGATAGCTTTATTGTGTGAGTCTCCTACTCTTTCTTTGGTCGTGTAAGTGAGAGGAGCACTGATATTTCCCCTATAAAACAATAGATTAGAGTAGGGGGTGGGTGGTACAGCTGAAATTACCTTTTTAATTATCCAGATTAAAGATGACTGCATCTCTTTGCAAATAAAACCCAAAGATGCAATAGGTCATTCACATTATGGCTTCTTTTTTCCATTGCTTTGCAGGGGGCTGCATTTTGTGCAAGCAAAACTAAACCAGAAACTTTCCTGATAACTTTTGGGGGGCTGAGCAAGGAGGGGTGTGTAGAGTGACATAGTAAAAGGTTACGGAGGGTAGGAAGAAGGTACGTGTTTAATTTTGGTTTAGAAAAAAGGCTCTCTGAATTGTTCGCACTCCAGCATCAAGCGACTAAACCTTCCAAAACCCTGTAGAGCTGACAAACCAAACCAGGGCACCATCTGGAAATGATTCTCTGCTTCATTCTCTGTATTGCTAGTGTAATGAAATAAAAAAAAAAAAATCCAACTCCTTGTAATTGTTAAATTTTGTCATGCAAATGTGTTCTAGACTTTGAAAAAGATTGTAAAGGTTTTGCTCTGATTTTCATGCTTTGAAGAAAACTCCTATATCCTTGCTGCTTTGATTGAATAGAGGAGCAGCTTTCAGCCAGACATCAGCTTTTCAAATCACTTTTATATCAATAATAGCTTGTGGTTGTGAATAGGTGGAGATTGGATGCAAATACATGGAAAAAATACTGAATTAACAAAAGCAACTAGTGATTGCTATGTTTATCAAATGGAATGCCTTCATAAATTGTTTTAAACTTCTGTAATGACCACTCATCTTCAGATGGTACACTCGGATATTTCTTGGCTGTCTGCTGCATACTCAAGGAGGATTTGGTTAGTATTCCACTTTTTTGTAGTTTGATGCAAAGGTCACCACCTTGTAATTCTTAACATGTGGAACAGAGCGCATACTGTGGTACATTTTCTGTCCGGATAATTTATGTTTTTATTAGTTAACGCTTGTACTGGAAACTTCACTTTGTGGATGAGAATGGAAGCACAGCGGAGGAGGGAGCAGGCGGGAGCCAGGTCTGGCACGTGGGGGCAAGGGATGCTGCAAAGACAGGGGGGTCGCCTGGAAATGTGGAAGACACAGGTGTGAATTGGTGTGTTTACTTCGTACGTAGAGATACTGCTATAACTGCCACATCATCATTTTTACTTCAAAAAAAAAAAAAAAGTAATATAAAAGTCTGTAAATCCTCCACCGTAAGATACATCTGCTTCATATTGCCACATATTATTCATTGATTTGCAAGCGTAGGGAGAAACAGGAGCACACCATATTGTTTAAAACCCTGAATTAATGTATTACGAGACACTAGAGAAAGGACTTTGCCTTGCATGGAGATAGGGCTTTCAGAATTTTTCTTTTTGAGAAACCCAATATTCCGTGACTTCCTAACCCTGAAATTCATGCCATTACTTTGCATTGCTGTGCTGTATCACATCTATTTTAGGATGGACATGGCTTTTTGGAATCTTTTGAACTTTTATACTGCCCGAAGCTTTCGATTTTGTAACCTTAGCCTTGTGCTTGTATCCTTCTTATATTTAAGAGTGAAAAGACATAGAAAGAATTAAAGTCAAGTTAGGGAGGTGAGACAGAAGTGTTAAGCTGTTTTCAGTGTACGTCTGTCTGCTCCCAGTGTCTCCATGTAGCAAAAACTATATTGTGTAAACACATATTTAAATTGAGTCATGGAAAGCTTTTGGAAATTAAAATACAGATTGCATGCTGAAACAAGGAGGTAAAGTTAATTTGTAGGTATCAGAAATTTATTAATTTATTAAAGTTAAAATGTATTCATTATGATAAATTATCAGTATCAGCATAATGAAAAATTTCCTGTCCAATAAATCTTTTTTTTTCTTTCTTTCACTTTGACTGTCAGATACTGATACCAGTGTAGTAGTAACTGTGTTTGACAACACGAATATTTATTCCCTGAGTAGCATTAATCTACTTCAATTCTGTCTACATTCAAAGTAGCGTTAATGCCTTTATTTCTCCTTGGTGTCTGAACTCGCTAATCCTGATACCAAAGTGGATTACAGTGTCATTTCTGCGTGTTCAGACAGATGTGCAACACACAGATAATTGCACAGAAAAGCAAAAGAAAGGGAATTTATTGAGGTTGCCGAGCTGGAGGTGGTCTTTATACAGCCTTAAATCCTTAATTCAATTTCAGGTTTGCCAGTCAGTCCTGTTGGGCTTGTGTGCCGAATGAGGCTCGGCAAGCGTGTGGCCTTGCTTCGTGCTCGGTTTGAATGCTGGAAGCTGTGCTCCCACCGGAGGAACGTTTCGATGCCTGTTCAGCACGATTCGTCATGTATTCCTAAAGAGCAGAATTATTATATAATGCTTTAAAAGAATTACAGGTTTTAGTAAAATGCTGTTTGTTCTAATGCAGCAGCATGTAGCAAGTGTAGGCTTTCCATTGGCATCTTGTATTTCGGAATTTGGTAAAATTTAGCACGTGAAAGCTTGGGTTATTTACTGAAAATGAAATAAACTCTTATTTTGAGGAAGAGGCTGATATTAAACATTCTAATTTGAAAGCCCCTTCGATTTATACATATTTTATGTGCACTGAAGCATCCTCAAAAATTAAATATGAATGCATGTTAGGAAACCTTGCAGTACTATGAAACATTGAGATTTTATAATTTCAAGTGCAAATGTCTGCCTGGGGATTCTTGATTATTTTTAATGAAGATGACACTGTACACATGATCAGCATGAGTGCTTCTTAAATAAGAGAGTTCGTATAAGTAGTGTCTTCTGAAGGAAATCACAGCAGAGATGTATTTTGAGGAAATGAGCAGTCTTTTCTCCAGAGGTTCCGAAATATTTTATTTATACAAAGTTAAACATGATTTGAGATGAAAAAAAAGGTCAAATAATTCTCTTCTGTTTTGAAACAGAAATTGTTTTAATTGTGTTCATTTACCGGGAGCAATGGAGCTTGCTTCATAGTTTGTAAATGTTTTGTGAAAAAGCAGCTTGTAATAATATTTACTGAAGGAATGAAAAATAGTAATTGCCTCTGTCATTGTTTTAATTCTAACAATGTGTGTGTGCTTGAGTCCTTTTTGATCTTTTTAATAGGTACAACCCAACTGGCAATGACATCATGTCAGAAAAGGAATTAATATTACCATTATAAATTTCCTGGTGGGTTTTTTTTTTTTTTTTCTGAAAAGCTGGTTCCCTCCAGTTTAAATTCCCTTTTTACAGTGGAAATCTGTCCCCACATTCAGTTGTCTGCCTCATTCCTCCTGTCCTCTCAGTGTTGCGCGATGTTGACCATAAATTACAGGATTGTGTGGATGTGCAGGATTCCAGGACTATGCTTGTAAATTCGTAGCAACTATCTTGCATGTTTTCTGTATGTTTTTAGGTTGCAAAACACAAATTTCTTCTCAGTCAATTCTGGATTTTCATTCTGTCCTCTAAAGCTGGGGTAGCGCAGGTTTCAGTCGTCTGCCCTCATCCCCTCTGTGTTTGGAAGGCTGAATCAAGGGGTGAAAACAAGTCAAAATAAAGGGAAAACCTAATGCTATCTTAAAAAAAAAGCTGTTTTTAAACATCTTGAAATCTGTTTTCTTTTTCCATCCTTTTTTATCATTAGTGATCTGCAAATGACAGTGCTTTACAGTTTAACCATGAGCTTTTTCATTTTGACTGCAAAACCAGCGAGCTACAAAAGGTAATTCCTTGCAGCAGGTGATTGAGCACTCTCTCCCTTTGGAAGGTGGATGGTTTATTGCCGTGTTTTGACAAATGATTACGTCTAACCTTAAGGATACTTGTCCACAAAGAGCAGTTGCACAGGGCAGTGTGGTGGTGGGAAGGGACATGGGAGCTGCCTGTGCAGCATCTTCTGGAGCTCTTCTGTCCCCCAGAGTGGTGTTAGACCACTGTGCTGACACCTGGGTGGGCCCACATTAAACTGGTTAAATCCTCTGTCCTATTTGGTTTTTTTAATAATCTGCAGAAGCGGATGAATATTCAGTTAAAGGATTCCAGGTTTTCTTAGAAAAAGAACCTGCTTGCTTCTCTTAACCCAAAACCACGCAGCCAAAAAAACTCCCCATGAAACCATTTGCAACCTGCAGTATTCTTGCTCCTTTTCACGGCGTTTTCACAAAGAAACTGAACTTTGGCCTTTCGAAACTATTCTTATTTATTTCTAAAGGAGCACAGTTATTGAATATTGTCATACCTTTAAGATTAGAGGAGGAATTCAGGAAATGGAGGCCAGGCGATGCTACTCACTGTAGCATGTGTGTCTGCAAACTGAAGTATAAATTAGAAGAATTAGTCACAGAATCCCAGACTGGTTTGGGTGGGCAGGGACCTCACAGCCCATCCAGTCCCACCCCTGCTATGGGCAGGGACACCCTCCACTAGCCCAGGTTGCCCAAAGCCCCATCCAACCTGGCCTTGAACCCTGCCAGGGAGCCAGGGGCAGCCACAGCTTCTCTGGGCAACCTGTGCCAGGGCCTCACCACCCTCACAGGGAAGGATTTCTGCCTCACATCTCATCTCCATCTCCCCTCCTGCAGCTTCAGGCCATTCCCCTTGGCCTGTCACTCCCTGCCCTTGGCACCAGCCCCTCTCCAGCTTTCCTGGAGCCCCTGCAGGGACTGGAAGGGGCTCTAAGGTCTCCCTGGAGCCTTCTCTTCTCCAGGCTTTATAGTCTTTATACATCTTCTTTTAAATAATTATACCTCTTTTCAGTGAATCAAAAGGAATCACACTGAGAAACAAGTAATTGATTTACCTTCAATACCTGTATAGTATTTTTGTTCAGTGTTATGTGTGCATGTGTTTGGTGCTCTCATCAAATGATCAATCTTCATATCCTACAGTGAGTATATTTTGCAAAAGCTTCTTAAAAATAACAGCTTACAGAAGCTCATAGTAGTGCAAGTGTGCTGGAGCTGGAAGTAGTGTGTTTCTCTCTTGAAAACTCCAGGGAAACCAGTGGCAGATCTGGGACAGCCCCAGCAGAAACCTCCTCCTGCAGTGACTCTGAGGGTGTATGGCTTTCATGTGAAACCACAGGAATCTGACCGCATGGCGAAGAGTATCCCATACGTCGAAATAGCTGCAAAAAGCTCTTCCACTGACTAAGGAAAAGGTGCCTATGTGGAAACTAAAAAAAATCCTGCATTGTAATCTGAGATGTCATCTTTTGACAAGTGAAATGCCTTTAGAGATTTTTTTTGGGGGGGGGGGGGGAATTCTTACAGATTTCAACTGCTAATTTGTAGCATCCGTTTTCAAACATAGAAATCATTCAGAGGTTGTTCATCTCAGTATTGTTAATCAGCTGCTCATCAGAAGAGCGCATACTCTGATTTTTAAATTGAAGTTCAGTCTAATTTCTTGCTGTGTTTGAAAGATAAATATATTTATATTAATTTCAGCAAAACTAATTTTTGGAAGGCTGAAATAATTAGTTAGGAAATACTGTAGGCTGTTCACAACAGTGAATGACACTATTTTTTTCATGGTGTGTATTTATTATATTTATTTAAGATGATAAATACTGGTTTGCCAGTATATTTTAGAGCAGCAGATTAGAAATTCTGGTTTGTGTTCATATTTTTTCATAAACCTTTTATTCTACTTAGTCTTCTTTTCTTGAAATATAATTTATGCTAAATTTGCTGTGGTGGCAAGAGAAACAAGCAGAGCTGAGGTTGGTTTTGATGTTTTGAAGCCCTGGTTAAATGACTCCCTGCATAATGACAACATTTGTCAGGAAGCCTTGGAGACCAATATAGCATCTACGTAAATTTGTACTTAAATGTCAAATCATGGGCTCTGAAATAATTGCATATACCTGAATGCCCCTGCCTGAACATGGATAATGTTAAGTGAACTTGAACTGTCTAGTGCTCATATGGAGAAACGGACACATAGGAGATCTGTAGGATGTCTGTACTGGGGAGACCCGGTATAGACATGGAAAAGGGAGGTATGCCAGAGAGCCGTCTCTCTCCTTTTTTGTTAGGAAGACTTTCTTTGTCAAAACAAAGTGAGACCACTAAAAAGCTTGGTGTCCAGCACACCTTGATCTGCGACAGGTCCCTCTGGCCCAAGCCTTCTCCAGCTCAGCATCTGCCTTGGTGGAACTGTCCCATCTTCTAGGATGGGCAGCCAAGGACCCTGGAGCTCCACCCTTGGCTTGCAGCCTCTTCAGTTTGTTAAACAATGAGGGTGCAAGATAAAGGACTTTTCTTTGCAAAACATCTGATAATTTTTTGCTCCCGAAGGCTGGATGTGGAAATTCTCGTGGGACGACTTGGCTGTGGAGTGCTACAGAAAATGCTGAGGCAAGTTTTGCTCTTCTTCAATGCCTTCCCTCATTAAATCTGGAGCTTTCTCTCCCTTTTCTGGGTTGGAATCTACTCTGCTCTTGATTAACACTGGAGGTTTTGTTTGAGTTTTGGTTGTTGGGGTTTTTTTCTACTCACTCCTCTTTTATGTAAATGATGTCGTGCTATTTTGCTTGCTTTTTTTCTTTTTTAATTAGAAGAATAAATGCTTGCATTCATGCACAAATTGCTTTGAAGTGCTGTAGGAATTCAATTCATGAGCCTCCCCTTAGTCTCAATCTTTAATTTTTTTTTTTTCAAACCGATAACATCTAATGGCTCTGCTCTTTCCAGAAGATTACATTTGTTTTCTGTAGGTTGCTCTACCTCCTTCTGTGTCCCAAGATAACAAGTTAAACACAAGGAAGAACAGTTAATCGGCCAGCTCCCATTGAGTGTTCCTGCGAGGTTTTGTTTCGCAGAGGGGTGACTCATGCTGGACCACAGCTCTGTGAAAGAACGAGGGAAAAGTAGTCCTAGGGACTAACTGACCTCCGTTCAGCAGGAGCCAGCTGAAGGTGGGTTGCTGAATGCCGTGGGCCAGCTCTGCTCCTCTGGCCGTGTCCCGCAGAGCATGGGGGTTATTGCCCACCTTGGATGAGCCCTAGCGATCCACCTGCAAAACTGCTTTAGCAGTTTCTTCTAGAGATCATCTTCTTTGCTTTACTGACCTGGCAATTATTTGCTGTTTTGCATCTGTATGTTATTTTTTGGGGTCCATGTTAAAACATTTACTTCTGTTGTAGATCTGTTTAATCTTGTTGATATTGTCAGATGGTCTTCTGGCTCACAAAACATAATGGGGAGAAGTTGTCAGATAATTTAGTCCATTAGTGTACTTGCTCCTTGAGTTCATTCCACCCCTGTTTTGGAAGCAAGAGGAGTTGTGTTGGTTGATGGGTAATTCTCTTTTTCATTAGCAGCTACCTAGAGTGAAATGTTGTTTCCTAAAGCTCAGAGAGAGTACCAGGGGACTGCAGATTTCAAAGTCAGAAAGAGTGCAAATTAAACTAACTCTTCACAGCTTTTGTAAGCATCTGGTGATTGACGCACAGGTTTAGTGTGGGGGTCGTAGCTGTGGGACTGGCACCGTGTCCTCAGAGAACCGGAGAGCAGCTGAGGCGGGACAAGACCTCCTGAGGACCTCGTGCCCTGCTGGGCTGGGGCACCTGTCCTGTTGGGTTTGGATATCTCCAAGGGTGGGACTCCCCCAGCCCCTGGGCCGCTCTTCCAGGAGCACACAGCGTTTCCTGACACGTGAGCGTGCAGGCATAGGGAGAGCTTTGCACGTGTAACGAGTGCTGCTGCGAGAGCCTGTTCCTGCTCGCACGCTCTGGCTGCCGCTGCCCTGGATGCTGTTTCTGCTTACCGTTCGTAGGCAACCGTGGATCCGTTCCCTGTCTGTCTTTGGCTCCCACAGCTGCTTCATAAACGGGGTTTGGTTTGAGTGCTGTTTTGGGAGGCTACATCTGCAGGTGGGATATAGCCCCAGTATGTGCAGCACTTATTTCTTTCTAACCCATAAAATGTGCTAACATTAAACTGGAAGATTTTTTTTTAGTATATATGCTGTCCTGTAAACCTCTGTCAAGAGCTCAATTTTCTAGCCACAGCACCTGTATGAGCTGGTGTGCCAAACCCAGCCGTGTGAAAATGAGTTAACCTGCGCAGCTCAGCAGCTGGAGGTATCATCCTCTGCAGGCATCGCTGCTCCGGGACGTGTGCCTTCGTCGGGTGTGCGGGTCTCAGAGCGCTTTGTCGGGTTTGGTGAGATTTCAGAGCGCTTTGTCGGGTTTGGTGAGGTCTCGCACCTGAGAGTTGGTGCGCCTGAACAAACCTCTGCCTGGGCAGCGTGACAGGGGCAAGTTAAGTCAATTTTAAGCCCTGGGTCAATTTGAAATGTGAGTTATTTTCAAATAGCTTTACATCCAGGTTGGAGAGAATGATTAGGATAATAATTGATGCAAAGTGTTTATCTTCTCAGGTTAATTTTTTAACTTCTTTTAAAATTTATTTGAGAAATTAAACCACCTAAGAAGTAAGGAGCGCAAAGAGTTGCTCCCGCTTCCCTCTGCTCGAAAAAGGAAGGGTGTGGATTACATCAAAGAAAAACAATGCAAAGGAGGTGTGTAAGCAGGTGACCTTAAAACTCTTCTACTTATTAATACAAATAATATTATCATATGAGAGTACTCTTGTACTTTTTATTACAGACACTGACTCATACAGGAAGGTACTTATATACAGACAGTCTCTTTCAGGTTGCTATCTATTATTTTTCTCTTGAAAAAAGTGTTGGTGCCTTGCGTGGAAATGGCTGAGAACTGACTGCAGTGTGTGTTAAAGTTTTCAACTTTCGTGTCTTTCAGAGCGCAAGCAGTATTAGGCAGTTACTGTTAAGAAGCGCTGCGGCAGCAGTTGTAGGGGAAGGCTGTTATCGTGATATTTATCGTGTGTATGTTGATGGTTCCTGCTGAGAGATCCTGAAAAATGATACTCTTGGACATTTAAAGAAAACAGTTCTGTAATTACATTAGCATCAGCCCATTCATTTTATGCACAGAAGTTGAGTGTCGTGATTTATGATCTATAAATTCCTATGTTTAAACTTGTCATTCTTGGATTTTTTTTCTGATTCAGGTAGATCTCTTTAATACGTCACTCCAGCCTTAGCGTTCCTGTGCTGCAGCGTTTCTCCAAACAAAACCTAACAGCTTCTGCCTTGATTGTGTTAAACACATGAAGGGTGTGTGTCCCTTTGTTTTTTGGGGTTTTTTTTTTTACTTTGCTGTAAAATTAAACACTTCTAGCTGGAATGTTACATAAGTTGACCCGTGTTTCTTCTGCATACTTGCTGTATATTGAATTCATGACCAAATTGGACAAGCACAGTAATTGTACTAAAATGATGTCAAGCTCTTCTGGCTATAGAATTGCATCTATTTACATGTATTGGTCTGCTGCTTAAATGTTTCCCCATTTTTTGTTAGTCATTTTGACATGAGCTTGAAAACAAACCAGAAAAATGAAACCCAGAGTTTTCCCAATAGAATGAAGTTTCAGATTGATTTTGCTCCTGCTAAATGCTTAAATTTATGTTCTTTTTAAAGGGAAGATGACCAACAAAATGCACTGAGTTGAAAAATGTCCAGTAATCAAAAAGTTCTCAACCTGAAAAAACCCATATAAATATTTTAACTTTCACATCCTAGAGGCTGGAATGAGGAATAAGTATAGGGAGAAAAAAATCCAATCCTATTGAGAAGACCATCTGCTTTATATTTTAAGGTTGGGTAGCATAACTTTCCTTTTTCTGAAATACTCATGACAATGTATACGGCAGTATAACCTTAGTCAAGTTACATTGGCTAAATGAATAATCTTTTTAACATGTGGAACTAATTTTTCTTAGGATATTTTCCCCTCTCACTCTTTTTTCCTCCCGCTTCTCTGGTCCCTTGAAAAAGACGACAAAAAAATCTGCTGGTTCTTGATTGCATTTTTGGCAGTTACTCAGTTTTCCATAGTTTTCTCTCCTTGCAAATGGCTGAAGTTTTCCAAGGAGACACGTTTCTCAGAATTGTGCTCTACTTTGACTTTTCATGCAATGTCGTACCTACTTACCATCTCCCCTTCCGAATATGACTCTTGAAATGAACCTCCCGCAGGCTAACGGTAGTAGATTAATTGTAAGTGCTAACTGTGATGCTTTCTACTGTCAAAATTAAGATGAAACCTGAATACCAGTTCTTTTGTCATCCTCTGTGTTACACAAAGTGTTTTGCTCTAGTGCTGGCTGCAGAGCAGGGAGCAGAGATGCGATGGGCCAACTCAGCACGTGGCAGAAGGTAGCGACAGCTTGATTTGTAAATAGTTAATTGGTAAGCAACCTTCATTAAGGTGAAAATTGGAGAGAGAGATGATGCTTTCCTGCTTAAAACCTTCTCAAATACTGGGGAATGTATGTACCCATGAAGGTGTGTGTATGAGCACACAGAGATACACGTCTGCAAACGCACGTGTGCTTGCATCTTGAGTGCCAGGAGGTTCTGTGTTCGCTTTGCTTATGGAAAAGCTATGTCTGGTAGCTGCCGCTTTTTCTCACAATGGATTCCCCCCCGCCCCCAATTCCTCCTCATTCCAAGTAATCTTGCATAAATTTTATATGTAAAATAAGCAAAATCCTTTAAATGAAGCTGCCAAAGGAGCCTTTCAAATGATGGTGCGGTTAAACAGCACATGAGCACAGACCAACTTTGTCCATTAGTTACATAGAGAGCTTCTCCAAGCAAAATACAGGTGGTAGGAGATGAACTGGGCCAGGACAGCAGAATCACGAGCTCTATGAGTCTTTGCGTTTCCTCATTTTGTAATTGAAGATGCTGATCATGGTGCCTGCTCTCCAAGGAGAGACTGCCTGCGCTCAGACCCCCACGAAAACACCGACCTGAGCTCAGCTTGTGAGCTCTGCATCACGTTTCTCTTTGCCTGCCTGTCTGACAAAGATACCTGTTGCTGCTTGACAAATAACGCAATGAAAAAAAAAAAAGCATTAACTAGTTAAATCCTTCCTGAAAACTTGTTCTTTTCAGAAAGCCACAGAAAAAGAAAGGAATTTGCAGGGTGATGTTGGGATATTCCTTTTGGATGTGTAGCTGCCGCATCTGTCCCTGGACTGAGCAGGGTCTGTAATACCGGGCTGCTGGTGCCATTCCTCTCATCCAACCAGGTTTACTTTTTGCTATGTTTTCCTCCAATTTACTTTAGTTTCTTATATGTATATTGTAAATTCTTAGAGAAAAAACCATGAAGCATATCCTTGATCTCATGGGAACCCACTATTTAATGTTTCTCGGTTTTAGAAAATGGTAAGAAAACATAACGTGATACGGCTTCAGACACTGCAAAAATAAACTCCAGACAGAAGCCACAGGTTTCCCTCAAAACAATCTCACTCTGCGAGTTCCATCAGAAAAAGGATTTGTTATATATTTGTTTGCTCACCACTTTTTAAAACATTAACCTTTAAAATAAGAAACAGACCCTGGTTAGTAGCAGCTTGAAGTTTAAAAAGTATTGCAGCCCTGCTGAGCTAATACTGTGTATATTTGACACACGTACATTTTGTTACTGCTGTTTTGTGTACTTTTTTAATGTTGTTGAGGTTTTTTCATCCTGTCATTACCCAAATATGACAGGTAACAGCAGTCTACATCCTAAACCTGCTTAAAATCATGGGGTTTTTTTTCTTCTTTTTAAAGTCTTGCAGTATAGATGCTAAACCAACTTCAATATATTTACAGCTCAGTGGATATTTTGCTAATCCTGTATTTGTTTTTCCTGATTCTTTGTCTCTAAAAATGTTATTTTTGTCGGTAGGGAGATGGATTCGTATCTCGTCTGGCAAATAAAGTGATGTGCAAATGGTTGACTGCTCTGTGGAGCAGTTGGCACTTGTATTTGGTTGGGGACCTTGGAGATTTGGGGGTGGTGGCTTTTTTTGTTTATTTTGATGCAGCGCTGACAGACTGGGGGCTTTTGAAGTATTTTCTCACTGCAGTGCATTGCTGCTGAGTTTATTTTAATCTCAAGGACCTGAGGGAACAAGCCAGTTAAATATTTTACTTTTTATGCTAAGCTTGGTTTAGAGTCATCTCCCAGATTTGAAACTTCGTTGCCTTTGGCTTCAAATTGTGAATAAAAGTCTCCTAAGCCTTGTTTAGACACACAGCTAAGCTAAACCCGAGCTACCCCTTATCTCTGGCTTGGTGGGAAACCTGACTCCTTCCTACCGGAGGTGCAGGTTTGGGAGCTGTGCCCATTCATCACTGTCAGACCCCGCTTGTGGGAGGCATTAGCCGGCAGTGGCCCAAATATTCCCCGTCCCAGCCCCAAGGACCTCTGCCCTTGGGTCTTCTCATCGCTTCCCAATTTATCTTGCTTATCAAGTGTTTGTCCTGTTGTTCAGAGCTAAAGGCAAGGCAGGCTGGTGGCACCGACAAACACTTGGTTGCAGCTGAAGTCATTAAAGGATGTATCTAGATACCACAGAAGAATATTTTCTAGGAAGTTGGATGTGTTTTGAACCAGACAGGTACTTAAGAGCTTAGGAAAGCAAGAGTCTCTAATGTGTTGACAATGTGTATTTGTAAAACAAACCCCAGCTTTCTCAGGACTCCATCCAGGCTGCGGTCATCCTCTGCAGGCTCATCGGGACACATTGCTCGGCTCTCCTCGAGTCTGTGTCTCTGGGTCTGGAGCTGTCACGGATGGCCAGAAATCCTGCAGTGGTCCCTGCAGATACCGTGATTTTCTTTTTCTAGGCTTCTGTTTGTGTAGCTAAACGTGAGCACGGTGTTCAATAAAGGAAGGGGAAGGTTAGGAGCATGAGCGATGTGCTGAGCATCGTGCTGCAGGATTCAGGTGTTGCCGGAGGCGTGGGAGCCCCGGGGATGGTGCAGGGCCTTGTGCTCAGCCCCTGCCTGCCCCACAGAGTTTAAATGTGAGTATAAACCAGCCAGACAAGTGTTATTTCTCCCTGAGCATCTCCAATGTTAGAATAATTTGAAAAGAAAATTACAGTTTCACTGACTTGCTAATTTAGACCTGGCTAAATCTGGAATTAATATAATTTCTGAAGTTTGCTTTTGGAGCAAAGTATGGAAGATGCAGATGCTTCAAAACTCATAAGTTTTGATGAAGTTTTTCATTTTGTTTATTTCTGAATGTTGCGTTTGAAAATTGACACTTTGCAGTGGAAATAGCTGAAGTCATTGAAGCAAAGTTTGCTTGCTGTGCTGGGTAAGCCGTGGCAGCACTCAATCCTGCTTTCTAAACCAAATCTTGAAATTTAATTCGGAGTTTAGATTGAAAACCAAAAGTTAGCTTTTGTTTGCATTTTTTCTTTTTAAGTCAAAAACCTTTGTTGGAGTAGTTGAAGCATGGTCTGTGTGTGCAGGTACGCTATGGCACGTGTGGAACACGACTGTGAAACAACTGTTTGCAGCGCAGCACCTGAGATAAGTAGCGGACAGCGTAGAGCACGGAGTTTTGTCCTCTCCCGTGTGCCACAAGAACAAAGCTGGTGTCTTTTAAAGGTGTCGAGTTCAAAGGAATTTGAGAATTCCTGAGAAAATGTGAAATGTGAAAATTCCTTTTTCACATAGTTGACCGATGTTCAACAAGAACCTGAATATTTATGAAGGTTATGATAAACTTAAAATAGCTGATGATAGCACAGAGAGGGGGGCGAATGGAGAAAAATAAAATAAACTGGGCTTGTGGTGGTGTGTGATGAGGAGGGGTTGGAGCGGTGGCGGGGATGCAGATAGCTCTGTGTCTGGCCGAGCACCGCCTTGGCGGGGGGAAGGCTGGAGGCCGAACCGGCGCGGCGGCTGCAGCCTTTGTGCGTTGTGAGAGCGAGTGGTGATGGGTTACGGCAAATAATCCCAGGCGAGCATCTCATTAAACACGTGTGTAATTGTTCCTGTTGGAGTGAACTCAGCCTGCTGCCATCTGCTAAGCAGATTCAATTAAACAACGAGGGGTGGGAAGAATAAACTACAGATGCTAATGTGCTGTGTAAACTATGATGGGCAAGTTCTCCTAAATATTTAGACTATTTTTGTAAGTTTGTGGAGCTGACTTACTCTTGGGTCTGTGAAGTTCCCTTAACTTCATTTGGAGGTTGCTACTTACTCTGCTTTTCTAAATAAAGTCGGATCACTTTTTAAGTTAGCGAAATTAGCTTAAATACAACAGGGAGATGTTCTTGGCTTTGGGTGAAATTCTGCACAGGAGTTCTCGAATAACGAGCAGATATCCCGAGTAACGGGACTGTACCCGGGCAGGGGCTGAGTAGTTAACGCTGCGCCTCGGGGAGCTCGGTGTGTGACGGCTCGCATTTTCCTGGGTGGTTTCTCAATCTTTATTTAGTTTTTTCCTGTTGGTTTAGGCTGTGATGGCAGTTTGACTACCAGGCTCCTGCTCCCCCCTCTCTGACACACACAGAGCTTTTAATGAAAAAAGTGGAAGACACCGTAACGTTTTCAAGAACTTGGTTAAATTATAAATCAAGCAAAAATAGATTAAAAACCTAGCCCAGTGGCCAAATAAATTCCTGCTGGCACTGTGACTCTTATATAGTCATATATAATGTTCTCTGGCATTATTTTGAAAGTTCATAAACACGGCTAGGTGTTACAGGGTGGAGGAAGGGGTCAGCTTTGTGTTAAGGACAGAAAGCTCCATTCTCGGTAGCTGACAGTCTATTTCCTTCTCGCTCCTTTTGATGTCTGGAGACTAAATGCTGCGTGCAGAGAAAAATTCAATTCATTTAAAACATTTTGCATCAAAATGACATGCTTTAATGTATTTTCTTCTGATGTTTAAATTATCTTTTCATCTCATGAGGGGGAAAAAAAAAAAAGCCAACATGTTTGTAGTTAAAGTACCCAAGCAGAACTTTAAACAAAGGTCTGGAAGAAGAGGAAGTCTCAATGTATGGGGGGCTTTTAAGAGTAGATGGCTTTTTTCTTTTTTTTTTTTTTTTTCCTTCCCCCCACCCCCTTGGCTCTCTGAGACTCGTAAACCAAGGAGATTTATTGCTGCCCTTCCAAATGCTTCTTTCGAATTAAGAGTTCGAATTTCTGAAATTCCTGAAGTCCTCAGGAGGGAGAGGGATAAGGGAAAGTGA
Organism: Grus americana; assembly: GCF_028858705.1. Taxonomy (NCBI): domain Eukaryota; kingdom Metazoa; phylum Chordata; class Aves; order Gruiformes; family Gruidae; genus Grus; species Grus americana. The sequence goes on from NC_072859.1 coordinate 33,774,093, forward strand.
TGATTGTAAGTGGAGCAGAGCACACCGAAGGGTTTTCCAGGCTGGTTTTGCCACTTATAGCTGCATATAGCTGTACTAGGAGGAAATCAGCTAAACCTGCATCAAGAAAACTCTTGGAGTTCTGGACCAATGATTACACTGGATTTGGATGAAATTTAGACTTCTTTAGCAATAATAACTGCAATTACTAATAATTTAGAGAGCTGACTGGCTTATTGTGTTGCTGTGAACGTGTAATTTCGCAACTATTGTGTCAAGGGAGGGACTCAGCAGGGTCTTTGTGAATCAATGTCCTTTGCCAGATGTGGCCATGCCTACAGATGTTCTTGCTGATATTCTGTCATGTGTTTGACTTAACGCCATTAGACATGGAATCCACTCCGTCAGTGAAGTCCCAGCTCCCCTTAAGGCTGGTAGAGAAAAATCCCACTGACTTTTTTTTTTTAATGCCTCCTCCACAATCTAGAAAGGAGTTCACCCTCCGGGTTCTTTCTACTTATATCACTGATTTTTCGGTATATTTGAGCCGACGGGAAGTTTTCCCAGGGGAGGACACAGCACTCTCACTTCTATCTTCTGATACATCCTTCTTTTGCCGTTAGTGATCCCGATTTGGCTGTGCTCAAAAGTGGGTTTCATTTTCCTCTTTTCCAGATACCAACTATGTCTAAATTTGGCTCACGGCCTCTTATGTGTTAGTTGAAAACAACAAGTACTTTTTAAAATAGTTATGTTGGGTTAAATATTTAGTGCTAGACAACAGTCACGGTTTGCGCAGGCAGTAGCTTTCAAATGCGAACTGGTTTTTTTAGCACCTTATGTCAGTTTGGTAAATTAACAGATGTTTTGAAAAAAAACCTGTTACATGTTTGCCTCCAAAACCAAACCCAGCCTCTTCCCGCAGATGCAGAAACAGGTATATGGAGATGTGATTCCCCTGGGGTAAGCCTGGCAACAGGCTCCCCAGGTGAAACGGTCCTTTTCCAACACCGATTTCCTCAACCCGTGCACCTTTTAGGAGCTGCTTTAATGTCATGTGTTAGGACAAAAGGTCTCTTACACATACTTTCTGATTTTTCTTGCAGAGGATATTCAACTCCTTTGTGTACACAGAGAAGATATCAAATGGAGAAAGTGAAGTTCAACAGGTGAGTCCGAAAGCCCCTTCCCACCTCCTGCTGCCCGCTGGCAGCACGACAAGGGCAGAGGCAGCTTAGAAATTACAGTTTGTCTCGATTTATTGTGGCCGCTTTCCTAGTGACCAGCACATCAGATAACGATAAATGGAATAGAATAGAAATGGAGATGGGGTACACGGGCTGATGATGCATTTGAGAGTTTTACATTGCTGTGGAAAGGCTTTCCATCCGCTTTTTGTGGGTCCTTCCCCTAGAAACAAAAGAGCAGAGACAGAGCTGGGGCCCTCATGTAATATCTCACGTTAATTGACTGATTTTCATGTTGAAGTCTCTGTCTTAAATTGTTTTAATTCAAAGCAAAACCACTAATATTGTTTATAAGTGTGGAAATTATGTCGGCTTGTGTAAATATGGGACACTTACAGCTTCATGCATAACAGTTGGGGTTGAGATTTTTGGAATTTTGTGTGGGTTTTTCTTATGGGAACACACTTGAACATTTAACTCTTCGATTTAAGATTGAGATAATATATCTCAACACATGGGCCGTTTGCATTTTAATACATGTATACATTTAGAAAATGAGTTTTGGATCAATTTTAAAACAGATCAAATAGATCTCGTTTTCTTCTTTAAGAAATTAAGGTACTAATTCTGTATGCTCACAGCTGCACCTTCGTAGGCAACCTGGGTGCCTGAACAAAGAACCAGCTTTTCCTTCCAGTTTAAGCATGGACTCACTTGCACTTCAGCGAGTAACCTGACCTTCCTAGACCCCTATCAAACCAGTTTTAATGTTCAGTAAAAACAAAAGTGCCTCAGAGTGGGGCTTTCCCCGGGGAAAAGGGAATCGCTCTTCAGTCACGCAGGTAGCCTGATTTCCGCATGAGCTGCTGTTGCTGGTTTCCAAGAGCGTATCAGTACATTGCATGCTCGTGTGCATTAAAACTGGTCATGTAATATTAACAAGTTAACACCCTAAGCTATGTGTACTGTAAATAGTAAAATTCCCAGACTTCCCCCCCCCCCCCAAGGAAAAAGTCAAAGCAGAACTGGATCAAATGGGATTGTGAATCCCTGCAAAGTATATTTAAACTTTTGGAGAGTTTGCATTGGAGAGCAGGGCTTAGCTCCTCTTCTGTTTCAGAAGTGTGGTGGCTTTTGATGGGATTATCGTCAACGTAGGAACTAAATTAATTTGCAGAAAGCCAAGTGGTTCAGGAAAAGTTCCACTGACACTGGCTTTCTGTTAAACCGAAACCAAGTCTTTGGTGTAGAAGCTTTGTCCCATACTGGCATTAAATTGAAGTGTGCAACAATGTTAACAGAAAAAATTATAAATATAAGAGCATGTGATTAATAATCTAGGATTTAAATGAGACTCTTAGATTGACCTCATACCAATTTTAAGGTGAATATCTTGCATGTGTTATCATAAAAATTACAAGGTTTGTGTTTAGGAAAAAGCAACAAAATTCACCTTTGGCACTGCTTGTGTCTGTGTTAGGTGTTTGTTTGGTGAGATACAGATGTGTGTGGGAAACAATAGAAGAAACCAGAGCAATGCATTCATTCTACTAAATTACCCTAATTGTGGTTTTAACGCTTGCTTGACCCTGCAGATAATAGTATCTCAGCACTGGTAATAGATGTTAGGCTCTACAGGACGTTTTCCCTAGCTCTGCCTGGGTAGAAGACATTTGTTGGAAGCTTTTCCTGAAGCTTGATCATTCTGTGGGAGTCTGTCCTACATACTCAGTTTGGCTGTAGAAACACGTTTCTGATTTTGAATCATCTACCTCACAGTTGAGATTACGTGTAATACAAGAGTAAAAGCGCGTGTAATATGGGAGGGGTAGATGAGCCAGGAGGACATTCCCTCTCTTGGTTTCGATCCCACTGCCCGTATTTGTTACAACACCAAGGTCAGCTTTACCACTTTGCTTCGTGAGTAAATTGTGAAGAAGACTTCCATGCCTCCAATAATTATCCTTATTCTCGCCTGGGTTTGTTTGGCTTCTGCTTTATATATAATTTTTTCCCATTTTTTCTTCTTCTTTTTTTTCCCCCCCCTGTTAAGCAGTCACCAGTATGAATGTCATGAGATGGGGGGCAGCAGATGTGCCCCTAATATTAGAACCCTTCAATTACTTTTTAAAATCTCCTGTCTTCCAAGAAGCCCCTCAAATTATTTTTCTTTTCTTGACAACCTCTAATTGGAGAACGCATAATTAAGAGGAGGTTATATGGAACTGAGTATAATGACATCCTGTTCTCTTCATATAAGTGGTACCTTTTTTCCCCTGGAGCTCCAGATATAGATGCCTGTGTATTTGAGTAGTTCATTTTGTATCATCGTTATTAATTTATACTATTCTGATGTGTGTTCCTGTTACTAATTTGGGCATACTTTTTTTTTTTTTGTTGATGTATCAGTGAAATACTGTAAGTAAAATACAAAAAAAAAAAATTTGAATGCCCAAATTACAATCCCATCAAAGAAATTTCCTGCTTGGAAAGGCATTGTGCTGTTGCTGATGCTAGGTGGTTGGTTCGTGATGCCCGAGGTCGGATGTGCACAAACGGTGATGGTTCAGTGGTGTGGCCAGGAGATGGGTGCTGTGCTTGGCATGATGCTGGAGCCCAAAATCCACCCTCAGGAGTCTTTGGCTTCCCTCTGAGCAGGCACAGGTGGGCACTTGCCTGCAAAGGCACCACAAAAGGGTAATTGTTGTTCGAGTTTAAATCTAAAACCATCCCGACATCTTAAAAGAAGGGTTCGCTGGCTTTGACATCGTGCTGGGGTAAGGTTTTTGTCGAGTATTTCTGGGTGGTCTGCACACCGCGAAAGGGCCATGTGGGCTAGATTATACGTATCGGATGGCTTTTGAAAGCCAAAAGTGTTTTTGGGAAACCAAGAAACTGGATTAAAACTTCTTTGAAGTCTCGACTATCGATTCTCCACTTAGGCAAAGACACTGCTTGTTTCCCAGCCGCAGATGTATGTATTCATCCTAAGTAGATATAAATAACTGTCTAAACACTGAAGGTAGTGTGATGAATTCGGAGCTGTCAGAGGAGAAAAACGAGGCCCTGGTGAAGCATAATTACTGTGGTTAAAAGCTCAACAGTGAAGTGGATAGAAGAATAATTGAGCACTTCTGTTTCATTAATAACCAGGTCTTTTAGCCCTAATGAATCACAAGCAATGTAACTGGAGTTTTATGAGTAAGAGTAGTACATCGAACGGGATCGTCTTGAGCAAATGCAAACAAATGTAAGCAAGTTGAAATCCCCTGTCGCTCATTCCTGGTTTTGTCATTCATTAACATTTTCTTAGCAACTTATACTCAAAGGCAATTAATTACGGTTTTATGTTAGCTGGGATTTTTTTCTGGCAGACCACTGAATTGTTGTGAAGGGTGGGTTTTTTTGGTTTTTGGGTTTTTTTAAATACCAAACTGTGTAAATAATGACTTTCAGTTTGTTGAGAAAGTGAAAAACTACAGCTGTTGGCCTTCAGGCTTAACTATTTAATATGCTTGGCTTTCTTCATGCCACACAAGGAGTGGTTTACCTTTTGACGTTAAACTGCTTACATTTTTAAAATCTACAGTTACAGAATTACTGTTGTACGTAACAAATAAAAGTGTTTTTGCTTTGAATAGGTTATTTAAAAATGGGATGGTGATTGCTCAAAATAACTTGGATTCCTTTCCTGTAAGTTATTTCAATATTGGAGAACTCTCATACGATATGAAAATGTAATGGTCTGAACTGGTGATATAAATAAAGTGGAAGATGGTTAGTTTTATTAGGGGAAAATCTAGATTAGCCGTTTTCAAGGAAGTCAGCGTGTGTTCAGCGTCCTGCCAGACATCTGGTTTCTGTGGTATAGAGAATATGAAAGTGGGCTCCAAGGAGGAGAGAGGATGGTGGCACAGTCTTGAGCAGGAGCATATTTACCAGCTTCTTGCAGAAAAGTCCCGATGTATTGAACTCTGGCAGAGAAGCTGGAGCACAGCAGCAACCGCATCTCTGCAGATAGAAATTCATAATTATTTCTTCAATCTCTGTCTGTCCGTGATTGCTGGGGAGAGAAACAGTAGCAAATAAAGTAATTAAATTAGTTGACATGGTCAGTTGTAAATATGCGTATGTCAGCTGAAAATCTCCTTGTTGGAATATTCCCAGGAATATTCACTCCTGCTTGAAGGCTGGGAAGGACAGGGGCAGAGGGAGGAATTCAGTTTAGAATAAGTGAATGCACGAGCAGTGAGGGACGCTTTTTCTCACTCAGTTTTTCCTTGTTTAATGTATCCTATTTCTAGCTAGAAGACTGTCATTCCTTTTACTTCTAGCTCATTCAGAGCATAATTATCATCCATAAAAATAGCAGTAATAACCTACAGAATCAGTTTTGTATAAATCTGCTCAGAGCTGCTAAGAAGGAAGTTAGCTGGGAGATTCAGGAACAGAATTGTGAGGAAAAACACTGGGTTTTACAGGTATGCATTTTTGTTTCTAACAGAGCCAGGGTACAAAAAGTTGGGTGTTGTTGGGGTTTTTTTGTTTTAGGTTTTTTTTTGGGGGGGGAGGGGTTGGTTTTTTGGGGTTTTTTTTTTTGAGAAATGGGGTGTGTGTGTGTATATATATACACACACACATATATATATATATATATATAAAAAAATCCCTGAAAGCTGAAATCTTCAATGTTTTGGGATTAAGCAAATTGTGTCTGCCACAAAAATGCCTTTTAGACTAATACAAAGCATTCTTCTTGCAATACAATATATTTTTAATTGAGAAGTGCTTATATTTCAGAGTTACAAAAGCTAAGACTTGATCCTAAGGGACTTTTTCCAACCTAAATGATTCTATGATTCTAAATCAGTTAGAAAACATCAGAAATCAAATGATATGTTACCTCATCTAAAGTGAGACTTGTATTTTATTTTTTTTAAACTTTGCTACAAAGAGCACCTACATGTATTTGTTGTCAATCTGCCATAGAACTCTTTATCCAAATTTGGGAATGTATTTTTTTCCATGTCTGACTATAAACTGAAAGAGCCACTGTTCAGACTTTTGCTTTGCATTGCTCTTATACTCCTGATTGACAAAAATTATTTCATACATTGATTTTGCTGTCATATTTGTGCGGTTCAGTGAAGTGTGTGTTATTCATTGGACTTAGAAATTTTTCACAAGTGGGATACAGCTGTTGAGGATTTTTCACCCTGGCAGGACTCATTTTTTAGATACCTTTGAATACATGGCACTGTATGAGTGAAGGGCACATGCTCGTTTGCTTTTGATGACTATTACAAAAGTAGCGTTTATAGACAACATCAGGTTTAGTCCTGAAGATATGGTAAAGGATGGAAGTTGTGCCCTCTAAAGTGAATTGGACACAGGTGCTCACTGAATTTGGGGGAGCTCTCTCTAAAGATCAAATGGCTGTTTTGCAGACTCTGTTGACTTTGTGGCACGTGGAGAGCAGCAGGCTAAGACGAATAAAAATCCCAGGTGGTGGTATTACTATGGGTTTCTTTCATTGGGCTCTTATGCTGTTGGGCTGCTGTCATCTTCTGGGTTTCGGGAGGACTTCCACAGCCCCTGTGAAACTCGTTAGATAATGCACCACTTTTTCTAAGCCTACTTCAAAGCCAGACCTCTCTTGGTTTGGTTTTTGGTTTTTTGCTTCCTCTGTTACCAACTGCCAGGTGATGGGATTCCATTCAGAGCTGTAGCTATTCCTTGTTCTTCTTTGTTTCTGTTTATCAGATGATTTGTATTCTATGAGTTGTGGCTGTTTTATAAGCTGTGAGACAGGACACAGCTACCTCTACTGTGTTTTGCTCTCTGCGTGTTCCTTGCGAAGGCCAGCATCACATCAGGCACCAGCTATGCGCAAGATGTTCTCTGTGTCTTCAGGGAATGTATTTGTTATAAAAATAATTAATGATATGTGAGTTTAAGGAGCTCCTTTGCGGTTGTGCTAAGGAAAGGACTCCTCATCACCTGATTTCTTTTACTTGCTTAGTTTTTTACTAAGATGGGATGTCTTTCTAAAATTACACTATGCCTCAGCCTGGAAGGATAGGCTTGCTGCAGGAACGCTTCTGCTGGTGAAGGACACGGGCCGTCAAAAGCTCACCTGCCTTGACAGCACCGGTACCTGTGGGACAGATGGATGCGTTTGCTCCCTCTGTCACCAAACCAGAAGAAAGCATCTCCCCTGCTGTCCTCCTCCATGGCGGGAGGAAGGATGCTCTTGGCCACTGTGTCATGCGTTAGTGCTCAGTGCCCACGGCTGACAGCTTTGACAGTCACACCGGTTCCTGCAAAAACAGCACAGCAGCCTCGGAGAAACCAAACATCATTCTCCTGAGCAGCATTCTTAGGAGAAACAGAGTCCTGGTGTGTCTGCCCTGGGTGCTGCTCTGCTCACTCAGGTTTTGTGGAAGCGGTAAGAGAAAGCTCTGCACTTGTAATCGCTTTCCTCTCGGCCAGCGAGGTGCAGCGTGGTAAGACCTAGCTGGCATGTCAGCGTGCAGCACGTTAGGCTCGGTTGGGTTTTGTTTGGTTTGGTTGGTTTTGGACTGGGCAAAGAGCTTTTGAACTCTTTTGAGAAAAGAGGGAGCAGGTTTTGTAAACGATCATTGATGAGACTTCGGGGCTCCTCGTACAGAACTGCTGTGCATCCCCGCCAAAGTGGAGGAGACCTTGCAGCACTGCCTGCCGCCCGAGTGCCGATTTAGGGACAGCCACTGCAACCCCTGACCTTTCAATATGTCACTCAAAGTATGGCAGCTGGTGACAGGTCTGGCTCAGATTTCCAGAGGAAATATATCAGCGTGCTGAAAACCCAGATTCTGCTGTTCAGCATGACATCTCCCTGGCCGCGAAAAGTGACATGCTCACACGATGCTGCGTTTTATGTTGATTAATTGTGAGCCTTGTGGTAAAAGGCAATGCAGACTGCGTATAACGTATTTCCAGAATGACTGTCAGGAATTGTGGCCCTTTCTCTGGTTTTTGTTGTGTGTCATGTTTGACGTCTTCCTTGGAGTAAGTCCTGGAAGCCTTGCTAAGGTTACTACCAGCAGAAAGCCTCAAATCAGTGCTGGTCTCTTTGAAGAAACGCATGTTAGAAAGTAGTTTCCCACATCCTGATTGAATGTGCAAGAATTGAATTTTCACCGTCGTCCAGATGATTAGGAATGATTTGAACCTGTTAAGGCAGAGGTGTGGGAAGAAGCTGGTGGCGATTCTATAATCCTTTCTCAAGCCATGTTCCTGCTGACCTCCATGCTCTTCTGGGTTTGTACAGAAGCAGTGGCTTCTTCAAGGTCTAAGCAGGTTAGGAATAAATATGTTAAAAAAATTTCTAGACTAGGAATCTGCAGGCGCACAGTAGCGTTATGATACAACAGGAGGAATGCTGGTGGATGTTGGAGAGAGTTTGTTCCAAGTTCTTCTAGTTCACAGGGGGTTTTAAAATAAAAATACTAACTAAACTCTTCAGTGTGTAAGCAATACTTTTTGAGGGAGCCTGGCAGCATTAAATTCCTGGCAGTGAGTCCGTTATGACATCCATGCCTGTCAGCCTCATTGATACATATTTTATGTACAGTCTCAAAAACATTAAAAATATCTTGGCTTTCAAGATACAGCCAGAAATAAAACCTAACCTTGGAGCTCTGCTTTCCCTCAGTGCTCCCTGAAAAGGGAAGACTTCAGAGCTGTGGAACTTTGAGGGGAACGAAGCTTTATTAAAAAAAAAAAAAAAAAAAGCTCGAGGGAACTATGCAAATGAGGAAAATGTCTCTGGGAAAATTAGAGACTCACTGATGTTGTGATGAAAGGTTGTCAGTGGAGATGGTGACAACCGAAGTGCATTACCCATGGGTGCTGCGGTAATAGAAACAGGTGTTACAGTCCAACCTGTCTGCAAACTGAAATGCTCTGGCTGCATGCCAGCTGCCAAAAAAAAAAACAAACCCAAAAAACCCCAGAGCTAATGGCTGCATTGTTTGGAGTGAGCACTCACTTCTTATTATTCGGTTCTTTAAAATTGCAGAAATCTGAAAAAGGATGAGAGGAATGTAGAGTGAGGCTTTTTTTCCCCCCTCTTTGTTTTTAAAATGAGGTGAAGAGCACTATAAGAATTGACTGGAGGATAATAGCATTTTGTGTCAATCTCGAGGCATCCAGATTTATTTTAGTCTCCATTAAAGCAGTTGAATTTGAGCATTTCTGTGGGAGCAGGAAATGTCTGTCACACTCGGTACCTACCCAAGGGTATACCCGAGTGCAGGATCTGAGCTCCCTGCCTCTATGTGCCTGATTCGGGACACAATTTTCCATTTTCCCTTAAAAATGTTTTAAACAGTAATGTTAGGACGGTTTCATAGTTCAATGCTCTATCCTTTCATTATTTGTTATCTCTTTCTGTACCGTTGAGGTTTTGTAACCAGTGTGGTGTGGGTCTTGCATTCATCAGTATGCAATGGCTGTTCAGCTCTGGGCAGGTGAAAAGAGGCAGGGTATATGTTGGAAAAAATAATGATCTTTTGATTAAAGATTTTAGGGTTTTTATTTAGAAAAATGAGAAGCTAATTTAAGGCTGCAGCTTTTATTCTGACAGGCTCTAGCGCCCGAGCGCATCACTGAATAATGTTTCTGAGCTAATGATGTGAGCGCGCGTGCATGCATGGGCACGCAAGCGTAGATGAGGAGCTAGGAAGTATGTATTATTTTTTGCTGTTGTTTTAATCACTGAGAACTGGAATGCCTGTTCACTGTCGTGGATTTTTGTGCTCCAGTGAAGCCCAGCCATGGAAGAAAAGTTCAGTTAGTTTGGTTAGGCTTCATCTGGATTGTACTTCTCGATTCGACAAATTAGATCCATTTGGTTTTAGTTAATTTTTCAGCTGATTGATGTGTTACCCTTAGTTTCTTAACATGGTTTATTCATTGTAAGCAATTTTCAATGGAAAATTGCTGTTAGATCATCTTGCCATTGGTGACTTTTTTGAGTCAGCTTTTTTTAAAGTGGTTTTGATTGTTGGAAGTATTCTTTTACTATCAGAGGGCGGGCAGTATTTTTAGGGTACTTCAGATCAGACAAACTCAGTTCTTCCAACCATGCTTATGCCTGTGGGCAAGGAATAGATGTCTCTAGCTCCGGGAGGCTTCGGGTCTCTTGTTGCTGCCGTGCACTTGACTCTCTGCCCCGACTGAAGTGTTGGATCCGATTTAATGAAAGTAATGTAATGACTTTGAGCCGTTCAGAGGTTTTTAGATGGGAGATGCAGTTTAGGTGCTAAGCATTTGCTTTTTATCAGCTTCTGAGGTATGGGCTCTTCTGAAAAGCAGATTTGTCAGATCTTCAGACTCCGCACAGCAGGGTAAAATTCAAAGGCTGTGGGGTGCTTTTATCGTTCAACCTAGAAGGTGAAAACCCATCAACACCGAAACCTCATCTTGTACAGCATTCATTTATCAGAGAAAAGTGGTGATTCCAAACAAGAGTCCTTTTGCTGTGATGCTCCATGTTAGTGTCGTTACTGCTAATGATGGTTGTGTGGTCATTTTTTTAAACAAACTTAAGCTGTCTCCCCTTTTTGTGATTTCAGGTAGGGAAACCAAGAAAGAAGCGTATAGATTCAAGTATCTGGTTTACATAGTGCTTAAGCGCAGGTATTTCATTGGCCCAAACTGACAGAGGAACCTTGTAATCATGAAACTTAAAGGCTTCGACTTAGGAAATTTGGCTTGTGTATGTTTGAGACCCTCCAGAAGAACAGACTTCTCAAGGACATGTTTGAGGAGTACAATCGGACAAAAAGAAAGTTTACTGGAAAATAGAAAAGGAATGACCCAGCAGCTTATTATCTAACAACTGGGAGCAATTTAATAGTGTTGGATGCTTAACACGGAGGAGACCATTAGTAGTCCTCTGGTGCCTTGGCAATAAATCATTCTACGAAACTAATTAGGTATAATTCTGCAAGTCATTTGAGCAAGGTCCTATTAAAACCTGTGCTCCTAGGAGACCTGTTGTTGAGCTGCAGCATTTGCTGGGAACAATGGAGCAAAGGCATTGCTGTTATCAGTGTGGGCCTCGTTATTCGCATAACGAAGTAAATCATGATGAAATATCCTGTTAATAATAGTTAGGAAAGACATTTGTCAGTCCAGGGGATCTGGAACAACCAGCGACATTTCTCAGCACACAAATGTAGCGGCACCGTTAAATCACCCTGTAGAGTTTGAAGTGTATGGGGAGCAGGAGAGATGAGTTATGAATTAACGAGCTAACTTCAGCTCTCCAGAAGGTTTGCAGAAAAGCAAAATGCATTGTTTCTGAGTATTCAACACAGCAGTATATTGCTTGGAGATTTTCCCCTTTCATTTAGGATGCATTTGACCAATGATTAAGTGTTACGTTGGTGTGAAAAGGATACCGAGTGTGCCAGAGCAAATCTTGTACACGCCTGATCTGTTTCATTAATTTCTCACTTTGAATGAAAGACCAGGAGCAAAAGTCTCGGTGTTTCTTGTAAAACCTGATGCTTCCTCATAACTGTGTTCACTGTCACGTTTGCTCAAATAACAGCCACAATTTTTTCCCTTCCAATTTTCCCCTGCAAAGTCATTAGTCAGGCTCGTTGTGACGTGCTTAATGAACTAGACACAAGTGAGCTCTTAGCCGACAGCACAGTAGCTTCAATAGGCCTGTGGTGTATCGCAGCAGGCTCTACCCTTGTTAACACCATGTGATTTTTATTTTTTTTTTAATTTTTATTTTTAGAGAAGGACTGAAGTACTCAATTTGCTATTTCTAAAGTTAGGCACTCTAATTTTTTTTAAAAGCCTGAGAATTGCTGGGGAGGGATGACAGTCTGTTTTCTGAAAAGAGAGAAAAACGATCATCTGGTCTTACAAGTAACAGTGTAACCTCTAAACTTAGTCCCGATTTATAAGTGGCTGCCTTCATCAGAGGGACCTCTGACAACAAAAGGCTGGTGGAAGAATTTCACCTGTGCGAGACAGTTGTCATTATTTTCATTCTGTTATAATATAATGTCAGTTACAGAATTTTTATTTTGTTCTTGTTTGAAGTTTGTAGTTAAACTATTGTAGCTTGTGACTAGCCACAGCGAGCTGCTAGCTCGATTAAGAAAATCACTAGGAAGATGCTCAGCTCAGAGCTCGTGGTGTCCCCCAGGAAAGCAGCAGGAGATACAAAGGAAAAAGCAAGAACTGGGATGGCTTATTTTGCCCAAATCACCACGAGGAGAACTACATGAAAGGAGTTGTGAAATACTTCTGTGTAGATCGACCTGACTGAGCAGGCTGTTTATTTTAGTCTTCATCGTGTCCTTGTCAGGCAATGCAAGAGCATCATATTGGAGAGCTTCAGTTGTAAACCAGTAGCAGAGATACCAGCATGCAGGGGTCAGTCCTTAATGAAAGGGAAATTCAATATAATGGAAGATTCACTTTCCATTCATGCAAAACTCGATGTTCAAGTACTCGTTGCTAGATGGTAAATGTATTTTTAGATGGTAAATGTATTTTATCTTACCATATTCTGTGGCCAATATTATTAATTACTTGACTTCACAGCACTTAAGCCACCAAAAGAGAAGTACAATGAACAAAGTAGACAACAGCTGTCTTTAATAAGGACCATGGTAATACAGAGAAACTGGCTTAATTTTCATCATCATCTTTTTTTTTTTTCCAGTTGGCAAAAAAAATTCGTGAGAAGTTTAACCGTTACTTGGATGTTGTGAATCGTAACAAGCAAGTAGTGGAAGCATCGTATACTGCTCATCTCACGTCGCCCCTGACTGCGATCCAAGACTGCTGTACAATTCCACCATCTATGATGGAGTAAGTACTAAATTCTGAAATTACTTATGCTGTCGTTTAATATGTGAAGAAAAAAGGTGCAAGTTTTTCTTTGCAAAATAACCTGTACTTTCTGCCGCTCTAACTCTGAAAAAGCAGGGAAGACAGTGCTCCTTATCTTGTCCTCATACTCGTTTACATTTCTATTAGAGGCATATTTAACGAGGAGCTCTAAACAAGGACTGGGACTCAGCTCTGATGGACTGTAAAATGAAACAGAAAGGAAAAAAGTTTGTTCAACTCTTAATTGCATGGAATAGTCTTTTATACAAACTGAGTCTGTCTATACCCAAGATACCATTTTGTTTACCCTGAATAACTCTTCGGAAGCTGGTCATGGGACTTTTTTTTTTTTTCCTTTGAAGTGCAGTAACCAAAATCACGAGTTGGTCAGTACATCACATGTTAAAAATACTGCATTGCAGTTTAATCAGTTGACATGCTGCTGTTTGATACACAGAAATTGAGTACGTTGCTTGGAAACGGAATTTGTTCATTTTACATTTGTTTTCTTTTTAAATACAGGAGTTTTGAATAGTCTAAATCCAATCTAATTGTCTTCAATCATGTTGTATTACGCTGTGTATTTGCAGGAAGGTGTGATAAAAGGTCTGATTTTTCCAATAACAGTGTAATAAATTCTTTTAAACAATCAAGGTTTTAAACACTTCCATATGTGCTAGAGAAGAACAAGAGTAACTTTCAGTTTATTATACAATGCAAACCTTGATTAGAGAGTATATTTTCATTGTTCATATCTGTCTGATTTAAAAACATTTTAGAGAGAGGAAGGTAATTTGGGTGATAAATATTAAAAGCATTTTCTGCAGTCTAACTATAAGACAGCTCATCTCTTAGTGATGGTGTTCTTTCATCTTTTCTGAAGTATGGCATTAACCTTTGTTTAAATAAGGATTTAAAATATGTGCTGCATTCAAATACGTGGTATGAATCTGCATCTGGAGAGAAAGGCCGCTTGCTTGTTTTGTGTTTGTTTTGATTGGCACGAAAGTAAGAAATCTCAGTAGGGTTAAGCCTCAGGTGGCTCTGAAGAAAGGGGTACGTTGCTGTTGGGGTGCGTGTTGGTTTAGTGGTCTCGGTGCAATTCCTACTGAACAAGGTGCCTACGTAAAATGCTGGCACACCTGGTGCTCACTGGCCAGGCTGTGGGCAGCGTTAGCAGAAAGGTCAAGAATCAGTTGAGGATGAAAACCTTTCTGCTCTCTGATTTCTCCATGCAGTAACACCTTCCAAGCAAGGGGTGAAGAGGAGGAGGAATGAGGAGATTTATCACCCCCTTGTCAGTATTACATCATTTTTCATTAAAAGAAATAAAAAAGAGAGGTCTGCTCTTAGTCTGGAAGCTTTCATGAATTTCCTTTCACTTTGTCCTCCAAAATTACTTAGCTTGGAAGTCCTTTAGAGGTTTCTTTACCGGTGGTGGACTTGCATAAGGATCCTTCACAGTAAGTGGTTTTAAAAAACGAACCGGAGGTCACAGCTGGCATAGCAGAGAGGTGAATTTTCTATTTGCAGAGCTCCTCATTCTGGCTGTACAATATGATTCTCATTATTTAATTACTTGGCTTGAGAATATTAAATCTGCTAAAGTGATTACTAGACCCATCTGTCAGTCTGCAGGATCTTCCAGACAGCGCTTCGGCAAGACCTGGTCGATACGTATGGTTGAAGAGTGGTGGCTTACCAGGCTGTCTTTAGGAAATTGGCTGCGAGGGCCAGCAGGACGAGTGCCTTTGCAGGCAGGCGTGTGGGAAATCACCAGTAGTTTTTGGTTTTGTTTTTTTTCTTTTTGTCCAGAGAAATACATAGACTCAGATATTTGACAGAAAATACCAGAAGTTAAGATACCTATCTTAATGGTCACATTTCGGGGAACTGGAACACAGCTTTGAGTGTTTGACCATGGATTTAGGAATTATTTTTAAAACATAGAACACAAATATATCTCACCTGGATATTGTGATCGAATTTTGAAGGCAACTGATTTACTTGAAGTCTTCCACCTTTAGTTTTTGGACTAACTTGGTCTGGCTATGAGGAGGTCTGCACTAGTGAGGAGTTAAGTTAGGTGTGCTTTTGCTACTCACAGCTTATGCCTGATGTTTAAAAGATGTGTGTTGGTGTTGGGCAGAAGAGTGCTGGAGTTAGAGCCACAATAATTACAAAAAGACACAGATTTGTCCATGCTATTTGCTGTTTTCAGGAGATAATTTGCTCTAGATTGTAACTTGGAAATGCGAGTGTCCTTAGGGCTATGGTTTTTCTTTCAGGAGGGTTGTGAAATATTTGTCTTACAACTGCTTAACTCCGTGTATTCTTTTCCTTGGTGTGGGGAGGTGTTTCATCATGTGGCCTCTCTACTTGAGTAAACATTTGGTGCAAGAACAGTGTCAGAAGCATGTTATCTTCAGGGTATATTTTTAAGGTAGATTTGAAGGCTTGTCCCACAATATTTAAGGTTGTTTATCACACAGTGTTCAGCCTCTAAATGCACGATGACGTTTGTAAATCTGAGGGCACTTTGTATTGTGAGGCGATTCCTCCATCAGCCTTTTACACCGCCGTCTGTCTTGATGATGTTGCTTTAGGAATGCAGCAAGTTGGATTTGTTTGGGAAAAATGACGTGGGAAGGTATTTACACTATCCGTGGAAAGTAGAGATGCTGAACTATTGCATAGAGAGAGAATTCATTTTGAAGGTTTTTTAATGGCTTAGTATCTTTATTTAGTTTGTATTTGTTGTTAGCATTAACAAAATTATCCATGTGTGGCCTTGTATTTGCTTGTATTTATCTTGAATATCTGAGCATTGGCTTAGAAGACAGTTTGCGGTGTCGCTCGAGATAAACTGTGAGAATTCCACACCTGATGACTAGAAACAAATGATAGGAAATATGACTAACAAAGCACGAACTGGGCTGTAAAACGAACCTGGCATTTAAATTGCCGGTTTAGTTCAGTAGTGACATATGACAAGGAAAGCAATATTTATTTTATTGCCGTTATGTGGTGTTGGCTTTTACAGTGAGGAGCCCAAATGAGTAAGTTTCCATGTGACTGTGATTCCTGTCCATAGTGCCTAGTTCTGAATTAAAATTAACAGCCTGGCAGTGATTTCGGTTGCTATGTTGTACCCCACATATATTGGCCTAACTAGTGTAAGTGCTAGCAATCATGTGTTTGTTGTCCCCACCAAGGTAGGTTCATGCAATGGAACTACGTTGTTTTGGAAAGTGGTGAAAAGGAATAAATTAGAATATGCAAAACCAACTTGATGAGGCAGTGCAGCTGGTGGTTATTGAGCGGTTTTGACAAGGAATTTTTCCATAGGCCTTAATTCAACAAACGTATAATCATATGCTTATGCTCACCCAGTTTACCAAAGCATTTAAGCATGTGCTCGTGGAAATGGAAATTAATCACACGTTTAAGTAGATACGCAAGTACTGCTGAGTAGAGGTGGACTGCTAAATTGGAGCAAGAGAGCATGGGGCTGTCTGTTTTTCTTTAGTTTGTGCTGTTCCTTTCTTCAGATACAGCTTTTTGCATTTTCCATTCTACTTAATCAAGACTTGGGAATGGAAAAAACCATGATGGCAGTGGAGGGAGAGACAGCAGTTGAGAAGAGCAACCAGGGAGCACAGACAAGTTCAGAAGTGGATGGTATGAATATCCAGTATCTGCCCTACCATCCAGGCTATATTTGTGTCCGTGGGGTCAGAGACTTGCTCCTGTTCCCAGGGCTTGTGCCGCATTGAGGAAGCGCCCATGGCAGTTGAGAAGAGGCGTCGCTCCAACCAGACGGAGTTAATATGGATAAAGTGCTCTGGGCTCTTAGCAGAACAGATGGGTAAACTGATGGGAGATAAGGAAAATGGTTGCCAAGTGACACACATCTTCTAATCCTCGAAGAAATCCCTGCTGGAAAAATAGGGCTTTGTGTTTCCTCACTGCTGAAGAAGCCATGAGAAACAGATTTCATGCTGTCTCCAGACCTTCCCTATCATGACTGAATTGAGTGGTTATTTACAAGACAATGTTTTAATTAAAGTATCATCTTCCTTGGTAAGAGGATAATACCTTTGTGTACAAGACGGTGTCTCCTGTTTGTCATGCCTGAGATGCTTCGTTCCCGAGAAAGCCTGGGTAGGTCGTTAGGAAGTCTTGGAACTGGAATGGCCTGATGTGCGTGGGGTGCAGATGGGGCTACGGCAGAGTGTCAGCAAGAGCGTAGGGGAAAGAATAAACAGTGTTTATTTATCAGAAGTACTGAGCACCTGCAGCTTCCCTGCACCTTCCGTGGGAACTTATGGGATACGTGTCAGTTGTGAAAAGTGTCTAAATAGGGACTTACTTAGGCAATGAGTTTTGGGAAATGGGTTTGGAAGTATTAGGTTTGTGTGGGGTTGTAATTTTGCAGGTCTGCGTGATCTGACTTATGAATGACAACTGACATAGCCTTCTTCATAAGGATAATGTTGGACTGGATGGCAACATGTAGATCAAATAGGTTTTTTATATTGAATATTTGCAGATAAAAGAAAATCAAACTCTTTCCACACAAAAAGAAGAGTAAGTCTGATAATGTGTGTAATGTTTGAGCATTCAAAATGCTTACCTCAGGAGAAGCTGTGATTGATGTTAGCTGGCTCTTGTAGAAGACTTTCAGAAGTAGGTAAGTTAGTTACGTTTGCATTGTAAGTACACGTGAAGATGCAGCTGCAAGTACGTACTTTACAGAATTGATGCCATAGAGTACGCTCCAGTGATTTTCTCGACATAGCAAAGCCCTGCGCATCTGCAGTGAGAGTACCTTCCAAAAAAAAGAGGCTCTAACTTCCTATTCAGATGCATTTGTGAGGAAACACACAGCTGCCTGTGCAGCTTTTCCAACAAAAAACCCAGAGACGATGCGACCCGCCATGCTCTCCAAGTGCATTGCACGTCCTCGGGTGTCTGTGAGAGAAGGTAGGAAAGGGTTTCCTTGAGTTACCTACGACTGGGACCTGAGTGGGGAGAGAAGGGCACAGTCGCAGCACCAGAAGCCGCCCCGCGTGGTGCCTTGCTGCTGCGAGGGCTGGCGTGGCTGACCGTGGCCCCCATAACCCTACACGTGCAGAGGCGACGTGAATATGCACGCGTGCTGGTGGAAACGTCCTCCTCTCTCTTTACGTCTACCCTGCAGGACAGAAATGAATGTCACTGCTGTTTTTTGTGGAAAGTTGTCATGGGTCTCCAGAAAACATGTGTTTGTGTGGCATTGCCGTTCATGAATGCTCTTGCTTCTGCTGCTAACGTATATGTTTCGAGGCAGCTGGAAATCTATTTTTGTTCTTTATTTAACTGTGCTGATAAGAGCTTAGGGAATGCATTTATCTAAATTTGTGAAAGGAGATGGAATGGAGAAATATTTCTTGGTAAAACATACTACTTGGCAGTGTTGCGTTGCAAACATTAATAGAGCTGTTTGAATAAGTGAGTTTACAAACCTATTTTCGAAAATCATTTACTCCCTGACTGTGATACCGCCTTCAGAAGTGGTCTGTTTTTTTCTTTTTTAAACAGATGGTTAAATATTTGCTAATGCAGTTCAATTTTATCGCAGCTCTTTCTGTGTTTATCTTTCCTCTCTGGAGCAGTTAAGTGGGAGATAACAGGATTCCCATTCACTTCCTTCAGTTGCTGCAATATCTGAAGAGCTGCACTTCCAAAGGAGAAGTGGGTGGGCCACACTAAACGAAATTTAAGATGTATTTGCTGTTCTTGCAGAGTATCGGACTACAGTAACTGCATGTGGGCTTCTAGAAAATGTAGGGAGTGTGCATAGTGCTAGTCTTGGCACGACCTTGTTTTGTCCATAAACTGCAGCAGGTATTTAGGAAATTGCTCTCTTGGACTGTTTCTTTTACTTTGTAAATGTGGCCGAGTTTCTCATGAAAGAGGGGGTTTTGGAATCGTTTGTGTTACTAGGTTGCAGTCCTCCTTCCAATAATACGCTTTCTTTACATCTGAGACCAAGTATACTTTGACTTTTTCAAGCAGTAGTTGAAATAATTGGAACAACTTCTATGCCTTGCCAGGAGAAACGGGTTAACTGAATCATCAGTAATTTTTTTTGCTTGATTTTTGTTCATAAAAAGCGTTGTTTTCCAGCATGCTGTTTTGATGCAGAGGGAGCCATATATTTAAGTATTTATTTATTTATGTAAAGTATGAGTGAAAATTTTGCCTTACAGTCAGGTAAACACGCCTAGTTGTGAATTTCCAAGGAAATGGTGACTTTTCAATGCACTTACATAATTTCATTTGCCTACTGAAATCAGCTTTAAATTTGTAGGAGTGGAAAGGGAAGTAAGAAATGAGTCTTAAAACAATGAGAACCCCTCAGAAGCTGCTCAAGTGTCATTTTTATACTCAGGTCCCTCATTTTTCCCTAAACTGAAACTGTACAAAAGAGGCTGATTTACACTGTAAATTCAGGCCAAACAAAATCCAATTGGAACTCACTTGAGCGCTGTTTTGATGTAAGATTCAAAGCTTCTGCAAATTTATTTTATCTTCTACACTTGCTGATCTCCTGCTTGTAAATCCTGTTGAAGGAGAATAAAAATGAGCGCGGCCTGATGGGAATTTAATGTCTGAAGTTCAAAGCAGTTTGCACATCAGAGCAAACGTCAATCAAATGAACATCTTGCAAGCTAGGCAGGGAGCGCGTTTCTCCGTGGGGAAGAGATCAAAGTGGGAGTCGCAGCTCTGTTTGCTCCCTCGGGATGCAGTTTCGATCGGTTGTTCATTAAAGTGAATCCAGAAGGAAGGGCTTTTTAGAGAGAGGCAGGGAAAGGGGGATGGGGTGAGCGTGTCTGTCTTGAAACTGAATTTCAGCCAATGTCTTTTGCTCTCGTTTAAGTAAGTACAAAAACTAATTGCGTCTAAATACAGGTTTTGGTGTGTTTTTTCTGGTAAGGATTTTGAGGACTTCCTAAGCATTGGCTGTGGTGTTACCGCCTAGAACATTTTGGACCAAATCTTGGAGGAGACCTCAGTCCGATATCGTTGTTGTCATTCCCCTTGTAGTCTTGCTGCCGGCAAAATTGGGAGCCGCTGGTAAAACTTGAGTCTCCTTTGTGCAGAGAAGGCGTGGTGAACAATGCTTGTCTGCAAATCTTAAAATGTTAAAGTTTTTGTGTTTTTTAACTTCTCCCAAAGCAAGCGATGGGAAGATTTGTATGGTTTGAAACTTATGTGGAAAACATGCAAGGTATAAATACATCGTAGGAAAGGTAAACCCGGTAGTTACAGCCAAGAATATATGCATTTACTGTAAATTCCACATGGCAGTGTTGAGGCTTTAGTTTTAATTGTTGCCTTAATGGTGAAGATTGCCAAATAGTTTAATAGTGCATTCTTAATTGAAACGACTTAAAGGCAACCCAAAGAAGCACATGGAAGATTCTTCAGTTAATTAAAATAATTGCGAATATTGCAATGTTAATTTGTCACAGTATTGCCTTTGCCCAGTTTCTGGTCTTGGTTTTCCAAGGACCTAAACTTGCGATGGGAGCTGGTCTCTCTTCAGGGTCCTTGTGTCATGGAACCAGTCACGCTTTAAAAATACACTCCATTGCAAGGGGCAAAAAGTCTGTTTTAAGGCAAACCGCACCTGAAAAGAGATTTGAGGTAGATGTCCCACATAGCTCAGTCCGGAGCAGTCCTTGCTGCAGGATGACAGGTCTGTCTGAGGGCTGGTCTTTAATTTATGGGGTTTAAACCAATTCTTCTTCTGCATATTTTATTTATATCATTTTCCCATTGAGTGTTTTCTCTTTTTGCTACTCGTGTGCTGCAGGAAGAGGAAGGAGGGGTGGGCTGGGCTGCAGCAATGTCTCGCTTTCCTTTTCCAGCTCTGCTGCGGATTATTTAGGCATATATATCTTCATTTTCCTGATGGGTAACATAATACCTGCTTACTAGGAAAAGCTGAGGGACTTAGATTTTTTCCATTAAAGTGCTTTGACATGCTCCAGTAAAAAGTGCAAAGTAAATAGGGTGTTTATAGCTGAAACACTGATCCCCGTGGCGACCAGTTTGGGGCTGCAGGAGCACCCGTGGTGGGGCAGTTGAGGGTGATAACTTTATTTTTGCCTTCCTAGAAGGCATGCCAGAATCAGACCTGGTGTTCATCTGCTTGAAACCCCATGTTAAATTTCTTTCATGACTGAGAGACCTGAAATTCAGTTTGGCAGCTCTGTGTGTGTGAAAAAGCGATGTAGCAATACACTCAACATTTTGAATCAAGGTACGTCCAACTTCTCTGCCAGGTAATTTAAAGCGAGTAGTTTGGGTAGTGCGAGAACTGCATGTCAGGATGCACGTGGTGCTTTGAGTGAGTGTGAGAGGTGGATTTTTGGCATAAAATAAAACTGAGACGAAGATTCCAGATGATTTTGAATTAAACCCCAGCATTTACTG
Source organism: Grus americana (assembly GCF_028858705.1). Lineage (NCBI taxonomy): Eukaryota > Metazoa > Chordata > Aves > Gruiformes > Gruidae > Grus > Grus americana. The sequence goes on from NC_072859.1 coordinate 33,795,653, forward strand.
CCCGTGTTCTGAGACATGAGTAATGTTAGTTGTTAACAAGGTATCCTGTTGCCATCACTAATAGATTTTGATGGGAGCACTGGGACAATTAGCTAACATCCTGAAAAGTCATTATCTTTCCCTAAGAGTTTGTTCTTTAGTATTCCTCGGTAATATTTCTTTAGCATGGACATGTTTAATTTGCAGTCTCTAGCTCTTCTCCATCTGGTTTTGCCCAAAGATAAACATGTTTTCTGTGAAACCCATCCTTTATCAATCAATCTTAGTCTTGAGATTCTTTAGCCAACAAAAAATCAACAACATCTTTGCTTGCTTGGTAGGAGCTGTAATTTTTTGAAGTGGTTACGTTTTAATGGGGATAGGAAAAGCCACAGCCTTGATCCAAGAACTATGTTCCTGTGAAATGTCAAGTCTTTTCCTCAATGGAGAGGACTTTGGGGAGTTTTCAGAGAGCAGGTTGCCAATAATTTCAACAAGCAGCTCCCGGCAGAGTGGATGAGCCCATGCAGAGCTCCACGCCGTCATGGTTTGGCTGCTTTCGGTGTCTGACATAGCATCCCTTCTTGATCTTGCAACCTGATGGGTGCGGGGTCTGATCAAGAGGACATGAGGCCTTTCTGTCTGTCTGTCCGTTTCTCTCCTTCCCTTCCTTGCCATGAAGAGCGAGGATAATGCAGAAGGTCATCAAAAGCTCTTTGCCTCTGTCTGAGTCTTGAATCAAAACACCAGCGCTGATGGAGTGCTGTTGATGATGCTGTTTTGGATAAAACACCAAAAACACCAAACATCTGCGTCCAATAAGGAACCCACAGTACTTTTTGTAGAGCAAGGAACTGAGCTGCCTGTTCTTGTTCCCGCTGTATACGGCATTTTTCACTTCGCTCATCGCTGAGTGCTTTTACTATGTTGAGCAGCTGCCACGATTAAAGATGTTTTTCCAGTGACGAGCAAGTTCATAATTGCATGTGTTAGGTGAGGACGGAGGAGAGCAAGCGGAGTTAAACGTTTGTGTTAATGTATGGTAATGTGACTGTGTCAAAAGACTGAGGTACGTAAAATATTTGTAAAGAGAAGAGAGAGAATTTGTGTACAGACTGCTCTGGGACTCCCCGATGCAAAAACTTGCACTCTCCGTGTACATTTGCATCTATATGGTAGACAATTTGCAGCTTAATTTTTTTTTTTCTTCCCCAGAATTGATATTTGTGTATTAAAAATATGCACCAAAATTGATAGAGCTATGTTTAAACTGCATTTATTCTACATAATTAAAAAAATATGTAGAGGGCAGTTAATTATTTCCAAATATACATGACTTTTTTTTTTAAGTCTTGGTTTGAGAAGGGATCAAAAAGTGTTGGTACCTCAGTAACTCTAGCTGTTCACTGGTAGTCTTGTCCATCTCCTTTAAGAATAATACAGTTAAAGATCCATGTAGTGTTTATGAATACAGATTATACTGTAATTTAAAGCATGTCAGTTTAAGGAGACTTTGTTTTCATTGGTACTTCTACGTGGCAGTGAAGATACTAAAATTAAGCAGTTAGTTATCACTAACGGTCACTTCTTGCCTATTGAAAAATTCAATTTGATTAGAGCCTTTCCAAATGGAGCCTCTAAGGCTGATGAGCTCTAGCTATGTAAAATGAGACTTCTTGTGACTCTACGAGAATCCTAAAATTTAATCTGATATTAAGACCAAAAAAGTCAGCGTCTGAGGTTTTGTTATGTATTTGTATAAAAGACTAATTTACTTATGTGTAATTCAGAAAATCATTAAGGAGTTTAATAGTAAGTTCTTGGGAAATGACTCCTATACTGGAAGGGCAAATTTCTAAACTTGTGAGAAGGCTATGATGCTATGCTCTTCACCGATAACAGAAGTTAAACCTCTGCTTTAAATGGGGGGGGAAGAAAAAAAAAAAAGAAAATCAGCCCAACCTTAAATATGATTATACTGACACAAAGCACAAACAAAAGGCAAACTCCTGGCCTGTGCATGCAAGAGCAGCGCTGCTCGCTGCGAGCTCCAGCGCTCCTCTCGGGAGCGCTGGTCTGGTTTTGTGATGCTAAAATTTCTGAAAGTGGATCCAGTCACCTGCAGAAGTGATATTCTTAAGCCTGATAACTAATACTTTTCTTATCCTAAGTTAGTTTTCACAGATTTCTTCTAAGTCATAAAAGCTTCTGCTACACAAAAGGTTCTCCTGCATCCCACGTGCGAGGACCCCATAAAGCGAGAGATGGAGGCGCACCACAGCACATCCTGCAGCTGGCTGGCTGGGGGCAGCTGCAGCTACGTCCCCGTAGGATGAAATTATTTTGAATTGGGCTGAAAGAAAATATATTGGATTAGGAGAGTTTAAGTTTGCTTAAAAAGACTTGCTTCCTGTGGTCATAACTTGAAATTTCCTTGTGGTAACCAATTCCATCTGTTGGTGGTTTTTGTTTCTGCTAATTGTTGTTTTAAGGGGATGATTTAGAAGTGCATTGTTTCATTGTCTGGTTGTGTCTGCGAACCCCAGCCCTTACAGCTAGCTCTCTGAAAGGACAGAACCACCAAATCAGTGGCTTTCCATTCTTACTGGGCACCATGTTTGTTGAAGTAGTTGCGACTTACTGGATTTCAGTTTCTGAATTCAAATCTTCAACCAGAAAAACAATCCTTGTTTTTCATAAAACTTTTCCTTGCAGTATTTTGGGCGCCCACTATGCGATAGCATATATATGTGGGTGTGTTTGTATGTATGTGTATGCATTTTTCTACGTGTATGTGTACATGCGTGTATGAAAATGTAACTTCAGTTTAAGCAGTTAAGTGCAGTTGACAATAAGCAACTAAATAAAGAACCTTAAGGACATACGTAATATACACGTGCATTGAGGTGAGTGCTATACAGATGTAAGCCAGTGATTGATGTGCCATTAATATTAATTAAGTAGGTCAGTATCTTTTGATGTAGCTGGTTTTTGTGTTATTTGCTGTTTTAATCTTGACAGTATTGAACGAAGCCCTACTCTGCCCAGTTTCTCCCCAGGACTTGTTTCCTATCGGCTCTCGTGCCAGAAGGGCTACTGAGGCTCATCTGCCAGGCTGGGGTTTATGCATCCTCACTTGCAGCTTGTTGTCATTTCTTAGGGATAGGTTGATGGTGGAAAAATTCTTTGATAGGAGGTGAACTGGTTTTTGAAGTACTGGAATAATCAGACAGTAAGTCAAATGCCATCAAAATCTTCAAGGTCACAAAAACGTTAGCAAGTATAGTTGACCAATTTAAATCATAAGTCCTTCAAAGCTTCAGAAGAGTTTCCAGTTATTTATAACTCTTTAAAACACTTTTTATTTAAATTTTGTTAAGACATTGGTTTAATGATATTTTATTGTCATTAGAACCATGCACTAGAATACTTTTTTGCATTAGAGTTACAAATGCATTTGAATTATTTAACCTAACCAAAATGTAGCAAAACTTCAGACTGTCAAGTTCCTTCTGCTATTTGGAATGTAAATCCCCAAGTTTTTGTACAGAGAACAGGTTTACAATTGCCCTATTAGATCTTTTTTGTAAAGACATAAGGAGGAAATCCTCTTCGTGCAAGACGCTTGGAATAAAATTTTAAAAGTGGAAGAGGAAATAATAGTACTGGTGAAAGAGTCTCCAGCAAGAAAAAGTTTGGTTCAGCAGCATGATGTTGATGATGGTATGCCTGGGTGCTAGGCACATTTCCCAAGCTGGAACCTCTGCTATTTAAATCTAAATGGAAGAGCACGCTCTCTTATGATCCTGTCTTTCAAGGAATATTGCAGAGGAAAATGCAACATATCATTGGAGAGAGCAGATGCAATCCAGCCGTGATAAGCTTATACCCTCTAGTTTTGGGTTTCAGAATTTTTCCCCTCGACCCTTAAAATATGTATTATGTTGGAGTTTCAAAAAAAATAATTATTTTTCATTGAACCTTCAAAAAAATGTGTTTCCACTGTAAGTGCTATGAAGGTTTAATAGATGTTGGATTGCTAATCCTCTCGTTGTCATTTCAGGTTTGATGGAAATTTTAACACCAACGTTTCTAGAACTATTAGCTGTGACAGACTGTCTACCACTGTCAATAGCAGAGCCTTCAATCCGGGACGTGACTTAAATTCTGGTAAGTAGAATAGTTATGGGTTTTTTCCTTCTGTTGTAGGGTTGTTGGTTTTTTTTTTTTCCATTAGACTTTAACATTTCCTTGGCCTAGAAAATTAGCATTGATTGCCATAGCAACAAGCTTTTATTTTTCCTTGAAACTGTCACACTGCTCTCAAATTGAGATTTCATGATTGAAAGATGATACGTAAAGTAATGCCCTTAGTCTAAGTGCTTTATTAAAAATGTCATGAAGATTTTATTCCAGCCTACCATGGATAATTTTGTTGTGGTTTATGTCCTTTTTTTTTTTTTTTTTCCCTTCTCTCTCTTCTCCCCCCGCCCCCCCAAAGACACTTTCCTTCCTAGGTCTGTCTGCTTTGGCATCAGGAGTGTCAGCTGCCGAAGGGCCCATGCAAAGAAGTTTCTCTGATCTTCTTAGCCAAGTTCAACTAATGTGAGGCTGCGTTTGCAGCGATATGCAAACCCTACAAAATATAAGGACATCCTAAAATATTTCCTTTCTTTGTCTTGTCAGAGCATTTCTATCTTGCCAGTCAGTGTATTTGCTTGACACACTTAAAGAGCTAGAAATACGCTTGGAACCAAAATACACATGACTTATCCCTGAAAAACTCAGCTCTTGGTCCTCCAATGCAGTAAGGTTTTCTTTTTGCATCCTGGTCAACTTGAATGAATACATGGGTTTCAGGTTTTTTAGTCATATTTTGTCCAGCTGTTCCATCTTGCTTTTCAACTTTTTATGACTTCTTAGTGCTCTAATTTAGAGAACACTATAGATTTTGGTTGTGGGTTTCATTTAGCGTAAGTTTTGGGGTTTGATGGTGTTTTGTTCTTTGGGTTTGTGGTTTTTTTTGGGGGGCAAGTGATGCAGACTGGAGAATGTGGTTTGTTTTTTATTTATTTTAATTCTCATGTGTCATGTCTTTTGGAATAAAATAGTGATTTATTTTAACTCGACTGATGAAGTGGCAGACCCACCAGTCTACCTTCACCATGCACCGATGCATTTGCATATCTTTCAACAAATAGGATGAAAGAACCCCAAATTTCTGTCTAGCCTCTCCTACTGTGTCCCTTCGTATAGCTTTGCATTGTTTGTGGTTAATTGCTGTCTTAATTAACTCTAAAAAGAAAAAAGTAAAAACCAAAAGCAAAACAAACCGTCCCCATAGGTTCCTTTCCATCCCATCCGCTGCAGACCACATCTTGAATGCAGGTGCTGGCCAGACAAGCTAATTTCCTGACATACATCTCATCACCATAATTTGTGTAGTGTTTTCCATCCTAAAGACAGGCAGTCTTTGTTCGCTTACTGTGATTTGCTGGGCTTTGTTTTACTCATAAGCTACCTCTTTATTAAAAAAACAAAAAAGCAAACAACTTCTTAAAACAATGGTTAAAATCAGATGCGGTTGTGGATTAATAAAAATAATTTTTGAAAGCAAGTTTTCAGGCACCATTACAAAAGCAAAGCATTGAATTAATCGCTTAAATAAAAAATAATTAAACCCCCCATTCTTTCTACTGCAGAAGATGGATGTGAAAAAAGTATTAAAGAAATACTCCTTCTTGAGTGGTGGAAAACAAATAAGCTATAGTTTCCCTTAAACATTTTTTACATTTCTGGTCTGAATTCTCACAGAAACAAAGCGAGCACATGTTCAGTCTGTTTGCTGTCCTGGCTCGACAGTACGACTCGAGTGCCTCCGCTTCCCTTGCCTCTGGCTTGAAAGCTTCCTGATGAAAGGAGTGTCTTCAAAAAATGGCATTGGCAGAAAAGGGCAGCAGAAGAGAAGAGGGAATTGGAGTGATGGTAGGAACAGGGAAGTGCTTCAGGATGTATTGACAGCAGACTCTCCTCCGGCCTTCCTGTTAGCAGCTCTCAGAAACACAGCCTTGGGGGGAGGTTTTTTATTAGTCAGAAAATGCCTGTAAGAGAACTGGAGTGGAAAGACTGGATTGATGCAGAAAAATGAGATGGAAACAGGTTTATGTGAGAAACAGGAGTTGATACTGGGTACACAGGCTTTCTGGGTGAGCTACAGGGAATACCTTTAGTCCTCCTTGTGCGGAGGAGGTGTTTGAAAGTCCGTGAGATGATGGTTCCCACCTTCCCTTCCCTGGTCATCAGTTGAGAAAATCTAAACCACGTGAGCTCCACCACCCCGGCCACGGAACAGGAGACTGGTGTGGCTTCAGGGAAGGCTCAGTTTTGGTCAGAAGGACGGAGTGCTGTCAGTGCACCAGCATCCTTACAGCTGTGAAGATGGCTGTCGGGTTAGAAATGGTTTTTGAAAGTACTTAGTGTCATTCGTGTCTCAACTCTTTTTTTTTCTTATTTCTGCAGTGACCTAGTTCTGTGAAACCACTTACCTTACGAGGTACACTTAGGGCAGAGCACTTTGTCTGCACAGGAGCTGTTTCTGAATAAATCTACGTGTGTGTATTCATTACCCTAAACTAAAACCACCTTTGAAAGAGGATAAAGATCAAACAAGAAAAAAGTTTCTTTAATCTTGTATTTTTCTTACTTCTCTTGTGTCTTCATGTAGAGCTAGTGAGGAATATCTGTTGCACTTTGAACTCAAACTCTACCTTAGCTTGAATTATTTTTCTGCTCTAAAAGCTGAAGAGTTGGTAGTATATCTGGGTATTTTGATTTGTGTTTTTTCCTCTCCTGCCTTACTCGATTAGACTTAAGGGTAGGGTAGGAAGCCATGGCTTCCCAAAAGTCATGTCATATCGGCTTTCCCACTGGATGCAGCATGATGGGGAAGGACCCCGAGTGCATCAACCTCCTAGAGAAAGGGTTTGAAAGCCCTCTGCTCCTCTAGCCCAGAAGCAGGAGCTCCCATACCTGTACTCTTCGCTAGTTTGCCCACAGTTTCTAAAAACAACCTGGCCTGTCCATCAACCAGGTTGTCTTCTTGAATGGGTTGATCATTTCATTCTCAATGTTAAAAAAAAAAAAAAAAAAAAATCCCCTGAGAGTCTCTCTTTTTCCGCCTGAGTTTTGCAGTTTAAATTGTCCGGCCTATAAAAAGCTCTCAGCAAAACATAAATTTAAGCTCTGCTGCGTTCAACCTCGATCTCAGTTCTTTAAATGTTAATCTTGGCCCGCTCTGCGCACAGCGTAAGAAAGTGGGATTAGAGTGGCAAAGCTGTAGGTGTTGGGAGGGAATGGAATTTGCACCGCAGACTCCGGGCAAGCCACAGGAGCGGAGCTTGGGAGAGCCCTCGGTGCAGGCAACAGCCTCGGCTTCTAGTCTGAACAACGTGTTAAGAAGGGTCATGTAGTCATGAAACTTCCAAAAATAAAGAGTGCTTTTTTTGCAGTGTTCTGTTGGATTTTTATAATATAAAGAGAAAATAAACATTAGTCTTTGGGAAGGGAAGAAGAAGAAAGAAATAGATGTACTTCTCTCTTTCTCAACCCTTAAAAAATAATTATTTGCCTTTTTTTTTTTCCTTGGTATTAGATGACTTTTTTTTTTAATGTCTTGAAAGGTTTTGTTTTATCTTGGCTTGAGTTTTCCATTTGGATTACTTTTAGCCATTACTACAAAATAGATAAGGAGAGAGTCTTTATTCTTCAGATGGAATCACAGGCTTTGGTTAGCTAGATTAAGAGATCTGTCCTCGCTGGTATTAATAGTCCTTTATTTATTAGACGACAAAATCTTACCCAGAGCCAATGCATTATGTTATCAAGATTCCTTGGGGTTTTTTTCCCTTTTTTAATAAACAAGGAACCAGTAAATCTTTCTTCTTCTCGTCCTTCAAAGTGCCGAAATGTCTGTTTGAAGTCAGGCAGCTTTACAGAGTGCTCTTCCCCAGCAGTCTGCGGAGATGGTACCGGGTTGCTCGATACATTTTGTCTGTGCCTTATTTGAGGTGTTGGTCATTTAAAATGTGGAGTGCCTTGGTCATGTTCCTTGTATTGCTATACGTTAAACTGGTAGCTCGGGTGAGTTAAAATAGTTGGGAGGTGTTTGAGCAGATGAGTTAATACCCCCCCTCCAAACCTTTTTAATCAAGGAAGCTGGGCTTATTCCTTAAAATGAAAGGTTTTTTTTAGTTCTTCGCCCTTCAGAGTCAAAACCCAAGGAGCGAGCTGGGTTCCATCCTGGCTCATGCCATCAGCAGAATTTTAATTGAGTTCGAACTGCAGCGCCTTTTATTTCTGGTGAAAACGCGTCAGCCAGAGTACAGTTTGACTCAGAAAAGCCTGGAGGAGATTTGTAGGTCTGGAGAGTTAGAGAATGTCTTCACTGGTAAAATAAACACATTCGCTTTCTGCCGTTGTTTCTGGGGAACGCTAAAGTAGCTTCATGATGATTATTTTTAATGGAAGTATTTGTCGTAGAACCACCGCAGTATGTGTGTTGCACAGAAAATTAAGCTTCTCTTTTTTTTTTTTTTTTTTTTTGCGGGGTGGGAACCGTGAGATCTGCAGCTCAATAAATGTAATGCTAAAGAGGACTATAAGAAACTCTTTTATAATGAGCAATTATGTTCAGTAGTTCCTTCTTTTTTTTTTCACTGACTGTTTGTGCTGTTCTTTGAAGATTAATTAGTTAATGATTTGACTATGCTTTGAAGATGTAAAGTGGTATCTAGAAGTGCTAAGTGTTATCATATCACATTCCCTTTGAAGTTTTATAAACTCTATCACATAGGGCTTTCTTTCTAAAGGTCCTTTCTGCCTTGTGTGATATTTATAATTAGAGAGAATGATCATTTCAAATACTCTCGTGTTAATACTTTCCAACTTTTTCTGTCTGCAGCAGAATTTGGGGTGAGATAGTGCCGCACTGCGAGTGGAGGGGACAGAGGTTCCGGAGTGACTTGGCAGTGCCAGCTCGTGGGCGCTGATATCCCTGATCTGTGTCTGGAATTAAGGGATTCCACCAAGATTTTTGTGTTTGTAAGACTTGGACTCTTGGCTTCCTCCAAGTAGTGTGATATCAAGACTGGGTCTTTATTTAGGAGGGATGCTCGTTTTAGAAAAGCAAAATCATTACATGTACTCAGTAATACAAAATACTTTGTAATTTGTATGAGAACAGGGAGGTGGGTACCTTCTTATACATGCAAAAATCACTTCAACCTGACCAGAAAATGACAAAAAGTAAATTACGTTTTGAGTTAAAATGGGAACCACAGGTCAAGCATGTGGAGCCTAGAAAGCGAGTACCAGTGAGATGCCCTGCATACATGGCTGCTAGTGCTGCCAAGGGTGTAATTTGGACAAATTTAGCCTTAGCTGTAGGCTAGACAGGCAACTTGCCTTACAATATGGTTTTTCTTGGGGTCTTTCGATTGTGTAACCTGTCCAGAGGTTGGCTTTGCTGGAAGGAGGAGGTGAGAAGAAAGTACAGGCAAGCAACTGAGGAAAGTTTGGGGTAAGTGAGGTTTGGCTAAAAAAGAGCATCTGCTGGGTGTCCTGGCAGGGACCAATAAATGAGGAAATACCTGCAGGGTGTTCTTACAGCTTTAGTGGATGGAAAATAAAAGTGCACTTAAAGAGAAAAAGTCCGTATTTTTCAGCCATGGCTTATCTGCTGGGAGATTGTCTACTGTGGTCGTAGGGGGGAAAAAAAAGCAAAACAAAAGCAAGGAGTTACGATAAAATCGATGGTCTCTGGGGAAGGCATTATTGGAGTAGCATACTAGCTGAAGGAAAACATGAGCAGAACTTTGTGAAAAGGAGGAACAGCAGAGAGAGGCACCGAGGCTTTGAGGTTCCAATGGCTTTATGGGGGAAAACAAACACTTCTAAATCCAGATACTCTCGTGGGGAAACAAATACAAATCACCGCCTTATGGGAGTGAGAAGTTTATCTTTAATATAGCAATGATTAAAAAAACCCCCGTTTAATTGTAAAGTCCTTTATTTTATTGCTGCCGGTGAAATTAAACTGGACAAGTTGTTTCATCCAGGCTTTAACTGAGTGTTCAAATACCTGATTTGAAAATACAGGTAGTGAAATACCAGAAATACAGCCTCTTTATACAAAGAAAACAGCGCCATACTTCACCCCCAGAACTATGAAATCCTAGTGGTTAGACATAAAAAGGAGGATTTAAGTGTTCGACACTCTCTTCTCCCTCCGTGCCTGCGAGGCAGTGCAACCCCGTGAAGCAGCAGTTCAGCCGTAGTGGTGGTGTGCCTGGACTTTGGCCTTATTTATGTCAAAGTAGAATTGTATTAGCTTTTTCTAAGTTTTTTTGCGTTGCAGTAGAATGGATAATGTTGATTGTCATACACGGCTAAAAGACAGTGTTGTTTAAAACCAAATATTTTTAAATAGTTATGATTTTTTTTTTTTGTTTTTCTTCCAAAATTTTGATAACTTTTAAAGGATTTTTTTCCAGGCTTCTCTTTGTGGCTTAATAAAAGGTTATCAAATGCTTTTCTGGATTCCCACCACTGTGGCCGTGCAACATGCTCCCACGTATGAGAGCTTGTGTGGGCTGTGAGCACCGGTGCTGCACGTTCTCTGAAGGGTCAGGCTGCCAAACCTCAGCGAGTTCAGAAATGGACCTGGGTTTTCCCAGGCAAGGTCTGAGAGAGGAGAAGAGGATGGGCGCTTTGGAGGGCGATGGGGCGGGGAGGGAGAACATAACGAAAGGCTCATAGGTCGAGATAAGGACAGGGAGATCACTCACCAGTTACTGTCATGGGCAAAATGGACTCAGCTTGGGGAAAATTAATTTATTACCAATCAAATCAGAGTAGGATCATGAGAACTAAACCCCAAATCTTAAAACACCTCTCCCCACCCCTCCCTGCTTCCCAGGCCCAACTTCAGTCCCCATTTCTCTCCCTCCTCCCCTGCAGTGGCACAGGGGGACGGGGAATGGGGGGTTGTGGTCAGTTCCTCACATGGTGTCTCTGCTACTCCGTCCTCCTCAGAGGGAGGACTCCTCACACTCTGCCCCTGCGCCAGCCTGGGGTCCCTCCCATGGGAGACAGTCCTCCACCAACTTCTCCAACGTGAGTCCTTCCCACGGGTACAGTTCTTCACCAACTGCTCCAGCGTGGGGTCCCTCCCATGGGGCCACAAGTCCTGCCAGCAAACCTGCTCTGACGTCGGCTCCTCTCTCCACGGGGCCACAGGTCCTGCCAGGAACTTGCTCCAGCGTGGGCTTTCCATGGGGTCACAGCCTCCTTCAGGTGTCTCCGCCTGCTCCGGCGTGGGGTCCTCCACGGGCTGCAGGTTGAATCTCTACACCCCCTCATCCTTCCTCCATGGGCTGCAGGGGGACAGCCTGCCTCACCATGGTCTTCACCACGGGCTGCAGGGGAATCTGCTCCAGCGCCTGGAGCACCTCCTGCCCCTCCTTCTTCACTGACCTTGGTGTCTGCAGAGTTTCTTACATCTTCTCACTCCCCTCTCCGGCTGCAGTTGGGCAGCAGCTCTTTTCCCCCTTCTTAAATATGTTGTTATCCCAGAGGTGCTACCACCCTTGCTGATGGGCTTGGCCTTGGGTCCATCATGGAGTCAGTTGGCATTGGCTCTATCAGACATGGGAGAAGCTTCTAGCAGTTTCTCTCAGACGCCACCCCTGTAGCCCCCCTGCTAGTAAAACCTTGCCACACAAACCCAATACAAGGACTTAAGAGAGATTTAGGGGGAACTTGAGTGAAACAAACAATATTCACAAATTTATTTGAGTTTTGGTTGCAAGATTATGGGTGGTTTCTATGAAAGTGTGAAAATTCCTGTGAAAAAAAATCCTGTTCCCAAGAGCATCACCAGGTTGAGTTTACCTGTGCACCAGGGAGAGGGAGAAACAGGCTTTGACATCTTTGTTGTGGCTGAACTGGTATTTTTTGGAGAAGGATGAGAAGGTGAGAGGTGTGAGCAGAGGATATCTCTCGTCCCTGACTCAGTCATTAACACAATGAGAAAACCTTCATCAACCATTTCATGTCTTGTTCATGTTTCTTTCTTGGTTCTCCTCATCTCATCCAGTGAGGCACCAAATTCTTCAAAGCCACAATCATGCAAAGCTGCATCTTTGTACGGAGTCCAGCATGGTGTAACCAGGACTTCCACTGGGTCTTTTAGGCACTGTGGAAATGTAAACAACTGTGTCAAAAGAAGGGGAAAAAACCCCCAAGATAATGTTTTTTACAGGGTAATTATCCTGAGGTGAATGTGGAGAGAACATCGTGGCCGCAGCCAGTCTGGGAAACTTGAGAAAGTGCTAAACTGTTGAGGATGTTGAACTTAAACTATACTCTACGTGGGTATTTTGTTGTAGAATGTCTGGCTAAGGCTTGAAATGTGTCCCGTGGTGATTTCCAACCCAAATATTGGTGTATTTGATAATGACTGAGATTTGGGAGATGAAACTGTCTGGCCTATTTTCAGTGTCAATCCTAGGGGAAATGCCAAAAGTTAATGCTCAGCAAAAGGTGAAGCACTGTAAATCAGAGCACCCCTCTGCCAGTTCTGGCAAGTTTTATAATCAAAGAACATAAAAGAAATGGTGAGGAAATACTGTTGTTTTGGGGTTTTTTTTTTAAATGCATTTTAAGCTGATGTGATCCATTTTAACTGTTAGATAAAAACTAAAGAATTCAAACATTGGAGTTTTATTTTAAATTTGCTGCGAGCAGAGACGATGATTTGCCCCGAGTGGAAGATAATCCTGTTACTGCCATGGTGGTGAGAGGGTCTGTGCCTCCCATGCTAACGACTTTCCGTCCCCTCTCTCCTGGGAGTGTTTTTCCCCTTGCCTTCAGGGACTCAGCGAGCTGCCTGATTTCACCGGCGTGGCAAAGCTGGCGAATGCATGGGATGAGCACCGATCCCTTCATCTTGCAGGGACAGCAGTCGAGGTGCACGTGCCGGGTGGCAGGTGGGACGTACCCATCGCATTACGAGGCAGAAATCCCAGTGCCACCTCTACCTCGGGCGACTGAAACATGATTGTCCCCGCCTGGGCTCCAAGTGCTCCAGATTTCCCCAATGTCCCTGCACTCTGTTGGTTTAGCTTGATGTATTAAATATCTTTATAAGTTATTAGTACAGACGGTCTCAACCCTGGGTAGCTGCTTTATTTGGTTGTTGGTTTTGGTCATTTTGTGTTTTTACTAACATAGTTTTGTTAATGTTGCTCAGCTATAGTTTTGGAAAGATTTTTAGTGTTTTAAAGATTAAAATGTGTTTACTTTCCTATTAAAATAAAGAGAATTAATGTGGCCTATAAACTACAAGAGGGTTTGAGATCTGTACCCTACGGTTATGTTCTGACCTCAGTTCCTGCCTGACTACACGATTTGGGAACATGTCATTTACCTTCTTTGTTCTTCACTTTTTGTCCATGCAATGAGTTACTAATAATCACCTGCCACAGAGGAGTTTGAGAGACTTGGAGGAAAGGTGTGATATACCTGCTAAGAACTGTTATTATCATTCTTTCTGAATTTTATGATCTTAAAAAGGGGAACCTGGTGGAGATGCTCACTGTGGGGATGGGGGGAACCAGCATGGAGCCACCACCCACCAGGCAGCGCCTGGGGAGTGTGACCACTGCATAACCCTTTGACGAAAGATGCTGTGTTTTCCCTGAAAAGGGGCTATTTCTCCTAACATGAGGGCACCACAGCTTTGTTAATTATGGCACAGGGATAATGAGAAACTTGGGGAAATTCTTGACTCCCAAGAGTGGGAGCTGTACCTATCTACCCTTATGCAAACAGGAGAGCACGATGAACAAAGAGGAAAGATTCTCCTTTTTTGTTTTAACATTTTCAACTATTTCTGTATGGTGAGTTTTTCCTCGACCTGCATTTGTGTGTAAACCTGTTTTTTGCTCAATGTTCACGTAGACATTTTTAAACAGATGTCACAATAGGTGGTGTTAACAGATGGGGTTACAGAGCCGTAAGCAGCAAACCTAGTTAATATTTTGGACTTATTTCAGTATAAAGAACACATGATTTTTTTTACATTAGGGTTTTTTTTTCTTTATGAAAACTATGTGGACAATGTGTTTATCATTACATATGTATGTATACATATTATATATAATTGCCTTAATCTCTTCCTTCCTTGCTCCTGCCTTGGCTTCTTGGGCCCCAATTAGGCTCTAGAGGTTCAGGAATTATCATCGCATATTAAACAAAATTTGTCAAGTCCGGTATTAAATTTCCAAAAGCCTTTAACTGTTTGCAAATCAGACATGAGGCTCTATCAATCCTCAAATAGAGCTACATGTAGGTGGTGTTGGGACCCAGGTTCTTCTCCAAGCACATCTGAGAGAGGCCTTGAATAAACATACCTCCAAGTTTGACCTCCCTTTGTAACTCTACTTCATTTCTCATTTTTTCTCTCCAACCTTCAGTTCTTGCTGATAATCTGAAGTCTAACCCAGGAATTAAATGGCAGTATTTCAGCTCAGAAGAAGGTATTTTCACTGTTTTCCCAGCCCACAAGTTCCGGTGCAAAGGCAGCTATGAACACCGCAGCAGGTATGATTTGTCTCCTTATAATTTAGTGGGCAAAGCACTAAAATTGGATTCCTCAAGCCCTGATTTCATTTCAGCATTAAGCTTTGCCAAATCGACAACATTCATGAGTAACTTTTAATGGGATCCCTTGGGTTTTCTTAAGTTTGTTTTTTAACACGCCAGTTTTCACTTTTAAGAAACTTTGATGTAAAATGAAATTACATACAGGTTCCTCACCTCTCCCAAATCAAATAAGCTGTAAATAGCAGTAACTTGTAAATTGTAGGTCTACCCATAGGCAAAATTTGACTTGTATTTGACTGATAGTTGACCCCTATTAATAAAGGAGTGAACATGTATTCTACTGATCTGGCAGGTGTATCGCTTTGGGGAGGGAGGTGGAAGGCTGAGAGACTGGAAGGGGCATAGGTAGGAGCATTTTCCCAGTCTCTACCCAAGGTTCAAGTGGCACGTTGTGGATAATGGGGAAGCAGCAACACTGGAAACTTTCTGTTTCTACTAAGAAAACTGTAGAAAAAAGGATCAAATGATGACATGGGGTTTTTTGCTCAGGGAACTATTCCTATTCTGTAGGCATGAAGCAGAGCAGCTGCAGTATTTTCTCCCTAGCCTTTGCTGTCAGTATTATGGGACTGGTCAAGAATCAAGGGTGGAGTCTTCTGAGAAAGTGCAGTGGCATTAGTATCTCTGGTCACACATTAGCTAATTGTACCAGTTAATCAGTCTATGCAGAGGAAATATCAGCACATCCAGGTACGTTTCTATGTAGCTGAGTGTACAGAGACTAAAAAGTGTTTTGGTTACCTGTCCGTGTTGAGCAATCAACTGTTTACAGATCTTATCTTCCATGTGTCATCAAAGCCTGAAGTGTCTGGGCTTGATTAAGTTCTCTGTGGCTTTGGAAAGGTGCGGTCTGAAGACGTGAGAGCCGGGGGTACCTCAGTCTTGGTCAGAATTTTGGCACTAAAACCATTGGTGATTTCATCCAAATGACACAGTCTCGGTCACAGTTTCTCCATGGCTAAATAAGGGATATCTTTTTGCTAGTACTCACTTCAGAGGGTAGTTTGGATGGATTAATTAGTTAATACTTAAGTGCTTTGAAGACCAAAGGCCCTATTTAAGTTCAAGGTATTAATACCAGTGTAGAGCTGCAGGCTGTTTTACAATTAAGAACTGATTTGTGCCAGTTGTTTATTGCAATGCCTTGTCTAAAATCCTCTTCATTTCCTTTGCTCGTAATAAGATTTCTGTGTCTGCCTTTGATATAATAAAATTTAGATCACAAAACTCACACTTGACTCTAACTACTTTTGGGTCTGGACTAAAGAGGGAAGAGTCCTGTTTCTTTTTAGTTCTTCCTCCTTGTTGAAGGTCTTCCTAATTTGCTCCAGGTTGAAACCTTGGTGCGAGAGCTTGTGAAATCTTTCACACACCTCTCACAATATTGAACTGGATCTGAGCACCGCTGCACTGAAAATACGGGTTTTTTTGATGCTAGCACAAATAGACACATGGCAGCACCGAGAGCCTTCACCCGAGTTAACTCAGATTGGCCATGGGGTTTAAAACTGCGCGGTCCAAGGGGTTGTGGAGCACGACCCACATGAAATGCGGTCCAGGGCACCAAGAAAAACCCTTTTCTTGGCCAGAAGCCTTCCCTTACTACAGTAAACCAAACACCCTATGCTAATGCAACTCTGCACAGTTGCACAGGTTTTTACTTGTCACGTAACCAGCAAATACACGCTATTACGCTTTTACGTGTGAGTAAGGTTCCCGGCACCCAAATTCTATTGTGAGGCATTTCTCGCTTGTGAATGCTTAATCCAAAACTTGATGTGAGCTCTTGCAAACAGTAATCCCAAACACTGCTGCTGCATCAGGAAAATTGTTTATTCCTAGCTGAAAGCAGTTGCTGTGGCAGAGGGAGATGGATCTGACACCTGATTTTGGTTAAAAAAATCAGAAAGGGAGTGAAAGTAAGGGCCTTTTCTGTACGTTCAGACTCTCAGCTCGTCTTTCCTAGTAGAAGTTTTCATAAAGGCAGAAATTCCATTCATAATTGGTTGTTTCTTCATGGGGTGTTTTTGTTTTTAATTCTCAACTGTTTTAACTTGTAAACGTTTTAGTGGAAACGACAGATGACTCATGGCAGTGGTTTGGGTTATGTTCTCCTTCAGGCCTGTCTATGTTTCTACTGTTCGACCTCAGTCCAAGCATATCGTTGTCATTGTGGACCATGGGGCTTCGGTCACAGAGACACAGCTTCAGATTGCCAAAGATGCTGCTCAGGTTATTCTGAGCTCCATAGATGAACACGATAAGGTAAGCTTTCTCCAAGCAATGAGGATATTTTTGTTGTTTTCACCCATGCTCAGTGTTCTCAGTTTTCACCCAACGCGGTGTTTTTAACTTGTGGTCCATGGGTTCATGGGGATCTGTGGTCTACCTCTGATGGATGATGAGGACTCGAACTCACTTTTGGAAGCCTGTATTACTGCAGGGGAAACACTTGTGGATCCGCAGGCTGAAAAAAGTGAAACCCACTGATCTAAGGCAAAATCTTGGTTCTGAGTAATCTTTAAAGGCTCCTTCCTCTGGGCAGGGACTTTAGGTGATGGTCAGCAGTGTGATACAGTGTGCAATTAGGAGAACCGTGCTTGGAGCCTGATGACTTCTGAAGTAGTAGATTCCTTTGAGCAAGTCATTTTACTTCTGAGGCTGTCTTTTTTTGCTTCTGAAAATGGAAATTATTCTGTTGCTATACTGAAGTGAGCTGAAACATAATTAGTGTTTGGAAGATTCCCAGACAACCTTGATACTAGCAAGAAAAGGCTAAAGCAACGGGCCAAGAAATCCGAATTGTATTTCTCGCTCTGCCACAGATACTCTACTCAGCAATGAGAAAGTCACTTAACCTGTAGTTGTTTTAAGGAGGGATTACAACCAGGGGCTCACAGGGTGCTTCTGCAGGACCACAAGCTTTGTCTTTACTTCCAGTTTTTCTCTATTAGTGGGACCTTGATCGTTCTTTCTGCTTGGGCTTTTTGTTTTTTTTCTTTCTTGATAGAGAGTTTCAGTCAAATCAAGTTGATTATAGTCTTTGCCTTAAGTCTTCTCATTAATAGTACAGGAAAAAGACTTCTAACTTCTCTGGTTTTGGAGAGTTTTAATACTGTAAAATAATGCTTATAGTTTAGCAGAATTAGTAGTACTTAAATTCAAGTGTCAGAAGTGTTTGTCTCAATGTAGACCTATAATGAAGAAAATAGATAAATAGATTTAAAAGACGTATTACTTGGACAGTAGCTCAGTGGTTATGAAACCTGTTCTACGGGTCATAATTACTGCTTAATTCTATGACTGTCTTGCATCAGTCGTAATTTATAATAAAGTATGCCACTCATTTAATAAGACTAGTATGTAATGTGTATATTAATGCAAGTGTTACCACTACACAGCTTAACTTATTTACAGGATAAAAATTGATGGTAGATTTGGCTCGCTTTGACTGAAGCATTAAAACAACATAAAGCCTTGCCTGTGAAAAGTTCTTAGAGGTTTTGGGTTTTTGGGGGTTTCTTTTTCCATTTTCTGTATGCACTCCGCTTTTCTATAGGCACTCAAGGCTTTCCTGAAAATGCTCTCTGCCAATTTTGTTTTCAGTTAGCTCTAGTTCACTTAGTCTTCTGCCCAGAACAGTATATTAACTATTAAGTACGAGCAGAGTGAAGCTGACTTTGTCTGGGAAACAAAGACTGAAGTCTCTTTTTCTTGAAATCACCATAAGTCTAATCCTTTTCAAATTTGATGTATTTATGCCTCAAGCATTTATTTTTTAACAATTGAATTTTAAATCCACGGAATCTCTTCAGTTAGCTTATCATTGTGTTTTCTATATCGGTGCGTAAAGAATTATAAATGGTAAGGTAATCCAATATAGTTTCTTCTCTTTCAAGATCTCTGTGTTAACCGTGGCAGACACAGTAAGAACCTGCTCGCTGGATCAGTGCTATAAGTCGTTTCTGTCTCCTGCCACTAGTGAGACAAAAAGGAAGATGTCCACCTTCGTTAGCAGTATAAAGTCATCTGACAGCCCTACGCAGCATGCAGTGGGATTTCAAAAGACTTTCCAGTTGATACGAAATACCAACAATGGCACAAAACTCCAAGGAAGTAAGTCTCTTCTTGTGCAATCCTGATTATTTCTGAGGCTTGCAAATGTTTTCTTATTTGAAATTCTCGCTTTGACAGAGGCCAAAGGAGTGCAGTATCTTGAATATTAAATAAAATAAAAAAGGAGGGGGGAAGCACACGTTTTTATTAAGTAGCTTTTACTTGATCTGAAATCTGCATGAGTGACTGTTGAATGCAGCCATTCCCTTTTCATTTATTTCTCTTGTTGGCCTCCTTTTCTTTTGAACTATAATATGACATTTCAGGATTGAATTGCCTGATAGCTGAATTATTTCCCAAATGTGTGCAGGGGGGGGGAGTGTCCTTTTAATGAAAATTGCTGTTGCTGCAGGTTCATTGACTTACTGCTAAAAAATACATGTATGGATAATCTGCCTAACTGGAATCCTACGGAAGCGGCCCTTGCTTCTCAGGGAAAAGGTTTTTTTGAGAATACCAATTATGGGTGATATTTTATGGAATGTGAGGTTGGCCTGGCTAAATTTTCCTTCATCTAAGAATATCCTTCTGAATTTTGGTGTATGAATTATGGGCTTTCTCCTTCCCATTCCCCAGATTGGGAGGGTTTTTCTGGGTTTTTTTGTATTGAGGATGTGGTGAAAGATGTGGAAAAGATGGATGTGAAATTGAGTGGCACGTTTCCTTGCCAGGAAGCCGTGGAAAGCAAATTCTTGAAGCTGTGCTCTGAACGTTCATTGGAGTTGAGTAACATTGCCAGTGCTGTGGCAGGGTGGAGAAAGCAGACCGGTCTCTATCGGTTTAGGCAATTTACGTAACACGGATCCCATGGCTTGGTCCTATGCCTGCTCCAGTGAGTGCAAATTCCTCAGTGTCCCGAAGGGCACCAGCTCAGATGCTGTACAGAACAGAAGAAAGTGAAAAAGGAAAGTCCAAGAAGAAAAGTGCTTTGGAAAAACTAAGGAAATGTGCTTCTACTTCGTGTGACTCCTTGGATTTATAAAATGGTGCTTTTGCTATTAAAGGTTCAGCCAACTTCTGAACTTTAGGCTGTAGATGTAGTGAAACATTGATCTGACTGTACACTGCTTAGCTGAAAGATAGGGTTGTCAAGGGCGGGTTTTTACCATCCTCTGGCAAAGTGATGAAAGGGTTGCAACTTTCTAGAAAATAAAAAAATAAAATCCAGTGCTGCTGAAGCTGGCTGGGATAAGATGCATTAGTCATCAGTAGTTATTCCAAGAACATCAGCTGTAAAGTCTTGCTGCATCCTCCTACATATCTTTAATGTTTGGCACTGTTTTTATATTAGGATTAGAAGGTTTGGGCATAGTATTCATTAATGTGAAAACATGTATTTTTACTAGGTTTCATACCAAACAATTATTTTGGGGCACAAGCACAGAAAGTTAAAAGGCAAATGCTTTGGATTTAGGTTTTCTCTAAGCATGAAAGATTTTGAAGACCTAATGTGTATATAGCAAATTTCAGAATTCACAGAGACACACAATAGGTTTGAGAAAAGGATGTTTATAAAACATGTCTCATTTTCTTGTAAATAATCTTTTCATCTTTTTTAAAAAGAAAAATAAACCTAGAAAAAAATATCATTCATTTCACTGGTGATTTTCTAACATCCTGTTCCCGGAGAACAATGCGTGGGTGTGTCAGGGAAGCTATTGAGATACAGCCTTGCTCCCGAATTCACACTGGAAAAATTAGAAGGGAACTTACTGGTATGAGGTGGAAGAATTGTGCTGTTGAACACGTCTGAATTTCCTGCCTCATGCCGGTTCCTATTGCAGTCCTGCTCAGCAGAACCTCATCCCAAAGTGTAAGAAAATGCTCTGCCACCGAGTACCAACGTTCCCTGAAAACTCTAGGTAAATAGATGGGGGGGGGGGGGTCTGTGTGTGTGTGTATATATATATATATATAAAAAAATAAAATTGCAGTGTAGATATATATATTATATACACGCACACGCTATAGATAGCTGCAGTAACGGTACACTGAATGTAAGGGCCTGGTCCTGCTATCAGAAGTGTAGTGTATCGCACAGCGTAGGGTGATCAGCTAATGAGTAGGATGCCCTGTTAGCACTGATCCCTAATGCAGACTTAGGACTGTCATATGTTACTCCTGCTAGCAAAACTTTTGGACTGCAGCATCATGCTGGGTACAGTATATAATAGCTATGCTACAGCCTAGGAAACACGTGAACAATGTTCCTTAAACTACTGTCAAAGCTGTATTAGTACCTGGCTTTGCTTTTTTTCCTAGTTTTAGCTTCTAAAAAAAAAAAAAAAAAAGGCAGAAATTCCCCCCCAGATTAACAGCACCTCTTAACTTGTTTGTATCAAAAGCGAATTCTGGCTGAAATTCTTCTCAAGTCACGATGACAAAATGTACACATCAAAACATTCATACCTATTCAAAAAAACCCACAGCAAACCCACAAAAAACCCAGGTGAGACAACCAAGTTGGTATATAACCAACTAACCTTGTGTACTTCAGACTATATGGTGGTGTGTGTGTGATCCCTACCAGTGCCTTAACTATATGCGTAAAATACTTTTAATACTGAGATGCAATGTGATGAAACAGGATGGTGTGTAAGCAGTGATTTGCATTTACATGTTCAAAGGCTTTGAGGCAGGCTTTTTGCCGAGAACATACTCAGCTTGAAAAACGTGTTTGACTTCATGTGAAACGAGCCGATGAGGAATGGCGGTGTGCCACGTCGCATTTCTCAAGCATTACGCTCTAACCTACACCATACCAAGCCTCAGGTGCCTTTCATCCTGCGGCGTCCTCTGCCTGGAGGACAAAATCGCAGCAGCGTTAATGCAGGCATGAAGGAGGAGTAGTGGGTGGAAAGGTCTCGTACAGGGATTTTGTGTTTCTCGCGTATGCCTGTTGGGGTGTCCGCCATGGGCAAACCTTACTGGAAGGGAGGAAGAGGAGGGCCCCGTGGTCAGCAGCAACAGCGATGCCGAGCTCCCTGCATGCAGCGGCAATGGTTGGGAAAGCACCATGCGCTTTTCGTGTAGGAAATTCCGTCAGATGCTCTCCCCTGGGATGCAGGTCTGCTGCGCCCTGTAGTATTGCAGGACGAGAGAAGAACGGTGGGTCAGGAGATGAAACTTGCAGGTTTTTTTTTCCTTTTGTTAAGCCCTCTCCATGGAGTTAGAGAAGCTTCTGCAGCACGCTGGGCTGGAAGGTGCCTGTGAGGTCTGCTCAGGAGAAACAAGCCACGGTGCTTCTGGGTAGCTGGTAGGCACCGAAGCAAACAGATGTTTGTTAAATGCCGTGAGCGGAAGTTTAAAAACGAAGGATATAATTTGTAAGACTGCAGCATGTTTATCCATTGTAGATTCCTGTGAATCTACGCAAATGAAGCTGTTGGCAGTGTATGGTTGTGGGCAGATGTAAGGGCTCTTGCCACATGACTTTCCTGAGTTAAAAATCTAATGCGCTTTCTGCATATATATGTGTAATTCTTTTTAGATACTGATATGGTCATAATTTACCTCTCGGCTGGGATTACATCGAAAGATTCATCGGAAGATGATAAAAAAGCTACTCTACGTGTCATCAGTGAAGAAAATAGTTTCCTCAATAACTCAGTAATGATTCTTACTTATGCG
The DNA here is from genome assembly GCF_028858705.1 of Grus americana. NCBI lineage: Eukaryota > Metazoa > Chordata > Aves > Gruiformes > Gruidae > Grus > Grus americana. The sequence continues at coordinate 33,818,102 of NC_072859.1, forward strand.
CTTATGAATGGTGAGAAATGGTTTTGTGTTTCCCGTGGATGAAAATTCCCTTTCATTGTACAGCTAGTTTATTAAGCTCATCCAAATGTAATTCCATGCCTTATTGGGAGCAGTTTGTTAAGGGGTTTTGGCCTCTGTAATCCAGAGGCTGCATCTAGATGTTACCTCTTTGGCGTATAAAACTGTGTGCCACTATATACTGTATATCTCAGTGCAGCTGCTCAGGATATAAAGCATTGTTGCCTAAATTGTCTAGTGGCAACCAGACTGAATTAAATTTGATAACTATTGCAACTGTAAACCTTCCTGACGCTGCCCCTGTTTCCTGGTCCAGCAAAACGAGAGTGTACGTGACTTCTCTTTCAGTCATTAGCCAAGGAGCATGAATGTAACATCAAACGTAATCTGAAGTGCTTTGATAATTTAGGATCAGCTTAAGAGTGAAGTTAAATATGAAGATCATGCACACGGTAGTTTGGCATCCTGTGCTTTTTCCAGCAAAGTATTTTTAATAAGAAGGCTGTATGTCGTATTACTAAAAATTCCTAGCCAAGGAAGCTAATGCTTAAGCTAATGTGTCATTTGACTGTAAATTTAAATACTCATTTAAAACCTAGTATGTACAAAAGTCTTTGATTTGTCTGCAGGAATTGAGCCCAAGACTTATGTAAAATGTGAAACTTTAATGTTTAAGCTAAAGAACAAAGCCTGTTATCTCCAAGGGTGTATAATATGCTCCTGGTCCTTTATGTGGACTAGCCACCAGTGGAGAACAAAGAGCTATCCTGTGGATTTACGGGTCACATAAGTCTTTGTTAGAAGATCTTTGTTTAAAGCAGTGATGTGAACAGCATGTTGAATTTTTGCAATGTGCAACAGTATGTGAGAGGCAATCTTATTAAATTTTGTACTAGCTAATTACTTTTCCAAAAGCCATACTAGTGTTTTAGCACTTTACCTTATTGCTTAAATAAGTGTATTCAGTCCTACAGTACAGTATATGTGTCATTTTGCTTTTATTGTCAGTACTTTGGAGTAAGATACTGAAGCCTTGATGGAAAGTAAGCTGCTTCTATCTCCTTCCTTCTATTTCTTGCATCTCTTTTCAGAGGGAGTGACAGGTTTGAAGGAACTGGCCTTTCTGCGAGACCTGGCAGAGCAGAACTCGGTGAAGTATGGGGTGCCGGACCGAACAACCTTACCTGTGATCAAGGGAAGCATGATGGTCCTAAACCAGCTGAGTAACCTGGAAACTACGGTTGGCCGATTCTATACAAACCTCCCCAACCGAATGATCGATGAGGCAGTCTTCAGTCTGCCTTTCTCAGATGAAATGGGAGATGGTAAGTGCTTACACTGAATTTAGGTATAAAAATGTAAGAGATTAGGTTCCTTATTGCTTACGTATTCCTAAATATACTGTAGTCTTACAGGGTGATGCTTTTAGGTGTGTTCCGAAGACAAATTTAAAATTAGCCTTTCATGCCAGTAGGTTTTTTGTCTGCAGGAGATCTAGTTATAAAAAAAGTGGTAATAAGACATGGAGTAGGTAGATTCAGATTGGATTCTCAGGGGTGAAATTTGTTCTTATACATGCGTATGTATACAGCATCCATAATTTAATTTGTGGAGAGAAATTCTTTGTATTTGAGAGAAGCAATCTTGTCACGTTGAAATGCCAGCCGTGACCGTGCTGCACCATCGCAGGGTTCGTTATTTCAGTACTTCTGTATGTCTTGAGGTCTTACAGGTAGACTCAGGGGATTGCATAGGCCCCCCCAGTGGAAGAGAGAAAAAGTTATTATCGTTTGAGAGCTGTGGATGTGACTTTGAGTCTTCCTTCCAGCTGGAGTTCCCTTTATCCTGTCTTTGCACCCCGAGCAGTGGCTCTTCACAACTCGTTTAGCACCCGTTCCCCGCTGCTAGGCCATAGAGATGGGGACACCGGACATCAGCAAGCAGACCTCTGTAAGAGGCAACCAGCTTAGCAAATGGCACAAAAAGAGATTATTAATTATTAATTATTGTCCAAAGTTTGCTATCTTTAGCTCTTCCTTTAGCTGCAGCACACTTGGTCTGCCCCCAGCGCTGGGCAGAAGAGGAAGCCTGAGCTGGCCGGTGATGGCCCGGCCAGTCTGGAGCGAGGGACTTGCAGAATTTAGTGGAAACCTGGTGACAGTTTTTCCACAGACCGTGAATGCATCCTGAAGAATATCGTAACACAGGAGATGTCTGCAGTCTGATTCTCCCATCAGTTTCTAATTCATGGTGTCGTGGTGGGAAGGTGCATGGATCTTCCCTTTTACCTTGAAATTAGATGCCATGTTAACAAAAACTGTGTGTTCAACTTTATCTGATCTCACTGCTGCATGCAGTATTGGAGAGACTGAAAGTGTAGATTAGTAATAGAGACTTCTGGGAGTGTACCAGCATGTGTATAAGATGATGCACTTGTAGAAAATGCAGAAATTAGTTCAATTTGTGCTCGGGGTCAGCACCAATGGGTGTGATCCTATTTCAGGAGGTAGGGAGCGGGCTCAGGCTGCTCCCCAGTGCTGGCAGAGCTCCCCCGGCTGGACGTAGACCTGGCCGCGGGTCCCACCGCCTGAGCTAATACTCGCTTAAGGATCATCAGTTGTAAGCTGCCGTGCTGCTGCTCCTTTTACCTTTGGGATCTGGTGCCCCTCCTAAAGCTGAGATACACGCTTGGAAGATCAGAGTTGTAGGGTTTACCCCTGCTAGTTCTTGGGCAGCTCACCTGACGTTACAGGGCACTGGAGCAGTGACAGAGAAAAGAGATGTGATCATCACAGTGATGCTAGGAAATACACTGGTGATTCTTATATTGCTTTGACAGTTCAGCAAATTCTATACTACTTCGTTCAAGACTTTGCATACTCTTAGTGTCGGCTAGTACGTAGGAGTAGTTGAGGGTTATGCTAAATAGTTTTCAAGGGCTGCTGAATTTAGGTTGCACGTTTGCCTTGTCTGTTGAGTCCCAAAACAAATTTAAGACTGTTCCTGAGCAAATCACTTCTGAGTCAGAACGCTCGCTACTTTCAGCATTTCCTAACCTCGGTAGATAAGCTGTGTTATTACTCTCTCACAAAGCCATATCCAAGCATAATGGAACATTTGAGCAACAGAAGGATTAGAAATGGTGCAATAGAGGTTTGTCTTACATAAATATCAAAGTGTACTTAAAAGCTTATGCATGCAAATGAATTTTATATTGCTTTGAAGGAAAAGAGTCACTGAGTTTCCAAATAGCACTGGTGTAGAAAGTAAGAGAAATAAGGTATTACCGAGAGTCCTTACCTCAGGCACAAGATGTGTCTCAAACCATTGTGTAATTATGGGTATGATTCCCACTACAAGTAGCCATACTGGGATTTAGTTAAGCAGAGGAGTTTTAATATTCTGAATATGCAATTATAATTCATCCCTATTGTTGCTTTACAAGTATGAATTCTCATCCTCCCTCCTCCCCCTATTTTTTAAATTGCCTTAAATGATGTTAAAGGAAGAAAATACTATCTTGGCTTTTAATGCAAATGTATTTCTTATCTGTAAGGCATCCACTTGTAGACTGACAAAAACCCCAAAACGTTAGTTGTGCTGTGTATTTTAATAAATTGATTAAATGTACCTTAGGTACTATCGGAAACATAGAAATTAACTAATTAAGGAGAGTGGCTAAAACCAGCCAGACATGACCTGCTCAGCTTCCCCGTGGGACTGCCAATTTTCGTTAATATTCCAGCAAGAAATACTATATAAAATTTAACTGCATAACATGTTGAAATGACAAAGTGCATGTTCTGTTTCCTCTGAAAATAATTAACTATATATTATTGCTGATGGTTTTATGTTATGTCTCTTATTCTAAGGCCTGATAATGACTGTAAGTAAACCGTGTTACTTTGGAAACCTGCTGCTAGGGATTGTTGGAGTAGATGTTAATCTCGCATATATCTTGGAAGATGTCACCTATTATCAAGACTCCTTGGGTTCCTACACGTTCCTCATTGATAATAAAGGTAACTTTTTGGCTCTGATAATCTCTTCTAGTCCCGCTGAGGTCATTAACCATCAAAAGGAAACTCTTAATTCTCATGTCTCTGAGTAGTGTATAAATAATGAATGATAATATTTATTAAAAGATTAATTGCGTGTTGTTTGGTTAGTTTTGCCTGAGAGTTGCTGGAGACTGTAGGTGGATTCATGACTTGAAATTTCCGTTCTGGAGTTTTGACGTGGAAATGCTTACTTGCCGTTGAGATTTTCTACCTGTGTAAGAGCCGAGGTTTTCTAGATTTGTAGGGCAAAAGGCAAAACTGCTGCATGTGTGTGTTCAGCTCTTTTCCTCTGATCCCAACTTCTTTTTATTGCTTGGTTCTTCGAGCTGTCTTTCATTGGCAGCTTACCTAGTTCTTCATCTGCAACTTCTTCGATGATAATGTTGCTTGTTCACTGACATTTTTTAAGCTTTTGCAAAAACTGTATTTACTGTATTCTTTTTTTTCCCCTATAAATATTCATCCTGGGCTAATGCATTCAACATGTGGGTTTGTGTCTTTATTTTTTAGGATACACTCTTATGCACCCATCCCTGACCAGGCCCTACCTGCTGTCCGAACCACCCCTCCACACGGATATTATCCACTATGAGAACATTCCTAAATTTGAGCTGGTGCGCCAGAACATCCTTAGGTAAGGAACAGGACATCAGCAAAATCCTTAGGGCACTAGAAGTATTTCTAGGGGAGTTTTAAGAGAATGTAAGGTAAAGTTCCTTTTCCTACAGTACCTGGATACTTGGATTTATTTTTTTTTCCTCCCCCAACAGTTCTGGTTTGGTTTTTCCTCCAACTTTCTTAATTTTATCATTTGGTGTGCTAAGGAGTGGTTTCCATGGCTGATCTGGGGGATACTCTTTCTAATCTCTCTCTTCCATGTCAGGAAAATTTTCCACTATTTGGTCTGGGTTTTTCTTTAGCCTTCGTCTTATCCGAGCACGTGTTTTAACTCGAAGTGTAATGTTACGTGAGTGCATTTTAATTATACATACACCTTTTCATCACGTAAGACAGATAACAGTTAATCTCTTCATTTCTTATGATATTTTTATGAATGTACAGTAGATGGATTTTGCTTAAGCAAAACCTTCGCTTAAGCTTACTCACTGTTTAACAAACTGCTGGATGTTATATCTGCCATTATAGCATTCCCCTGGGCAGCCAGATCATTACGGTTCCTGTGAACTCCTCACTGTCTTGGCACGTAAACAAACTGAGAGAAGTTGGAAAAGAAGCCTACAATGTCAGCTATGCCTGGAAAATGGTAAGGAATAAAAGTGACGCTGTCGCAGGATGGCATAGAGTAAGTTCATATGTTGAAGAGTACGTTAATGTATTGAATATAGCGAAGCATGAAGTATTGTTTTTGGTTTGAATTACTGGGTTTGAATTACTCAGAAACTGCATGAATGGGGGGGGGGTTGTTACAGCAAGGAGCCATTGAAATTACCATTTCAGGTTAGTTATCATGTCATCTTCGGAGATGTGTCTGTGTGGATACGTGCGTGCTCTTTCTTCATGAAGGCACTCATTTCATAAGGCGAATGTAATGTACGGTCACATAGCGATTACACTCGTGCTTTCCCAATGGAAGTAAGTCTATACTGGTCTGGATGTCATACCGCAAGCCAGGTGACACGTAAATACCTACCAGAGACCACATTTGAATACAGTGCTGTGGCAGTGTATTTAGTATTAAGTCATTCTTCTGCTGAATACTGTTGTTATGTTTGGGGCAGAATAGTATGGTCCATTAATTAATATAATTGGGAAAACACCAGCTTCTTGTTCTGATACTATCTTTTTTTCAGAATTGTATCAGTAGCCAGTAATGATGTTTGCTGTAATCTAACACTTTTCTTACAAACATTAGTTATATCAAAGCTTTCATTGAAAGTGAGTACAATGTGTATGCAACAGGCTATATTACCAGTCGTAAGAGCTTTAAGAGAGCTTCTAGCAGCTGTCTTCCTTTCTTCAGTTTAACTTTTGAACTTATCTGAACACTGATCTTAACCCAGGGGTTAAAATGGAATGTAAAGTTAAATATAATCCAGGTGAATTTCGCCGATGCCAGAAATAACTGGCTACTTTTTTGTGCCAACAAACTTAGGGGAGGGTACTTGTGGATCATTTCACAGTATTAAGTTAAATCCAACCTAAAAGATTAAGCTGAGCAGTTTTAAGAGATTAAATCTGTCATTGTGTGACAGAAATTCACATAGGAGGGTGTCTGGAGCTAATTTTCTAATGTTGTAATGCTACCTTAAATATCAAACACCCTTGCAGAGCAGCTGAGCAACTCCAGGTTTTGCTAGTCTGAGGTACTATAGGATACTTAAAATATACCAACCGGTACAGCATGTGACACATGCAGCACACAATTAAGAGTGGTAATGATAAAATCTTATTTTCAAGAGTTAATTTGTCTGTGTTCTTCGTGATGGCAATACCAGTGTGTTTTTATCAACTGTGAACTTGAAGCCTCTCCTCTGTTAATGACCTTTCAAAAAGTATCCACGAAACAGTGTTAGAAATTATTGCGAATTGAGGAATAAAATGAAGGTCTTGATGCAGTCTTTTTTCCTGAAAATGACGCGTTTTTATTTTGTGCATAGACTGTGGAAAAGTATTTTTTTGTAACACTTAGTGGCTGCAATACGTACAGGATAGTTACAGACTGGAATGCGGCTGTATGGAACGGAGTTGCTGTAGTCACGTCTCTACCCTGCACAGAGACCAATATGGCTTGGAAGTTTTCTCTGCACAGTTCTTCTCTCTGTTTTCTGTAGGATCGAGTCCATTTTAGGGTCTTTGAAAAGGAGTTTTCTGTTTTCAGAGAGAGTGGGAATTGTGATCGTTGAGAGTATGGTGAGGTGCAGTGCTGCCTTCCAGCACTGGCTGAGATGAGCAATTAAAGAAAAGAGAATGAATGCTAAATAGAAAATAAGTTCTGTAACACCTCCGCCTTTTTGTTTCAGTTTGACTTGCCCATGTTTTTCAGGTCCAGGACACATCCTTCATTCTGTGTGTCGTGGTAATACAGCCAGAAATACCTGTTAAACAGCTGAAGAATCTCAACACTGTCCCCAGCAGCAAGCTCCTGTATCATCGACTGGATCTGCTGGGCCAGCCGAACGCCTGCCTGCACTTCAAGCAGCTGGCTACCTTAGGTAAAGCTTTCTTGAAGTTCATCTTGACCACCTCGTGCATGTTTCTGTAGAGTGCAGCAGCAGAGAGTAAAACTCTTCTCACAAAACACTGGAAATACTCTCTTCTTGAGAGGCTTTTATTTCCAGGGCTAATTTTCTAATCAGCTGTTACCTTCTTATAGCTCTTCATTGATCGTAGCTACCCTGCTCGATGGTGAGCACTTGCATGGGTGAACGCAGTGGATCTGCTCAACAGAGTACAAGATACATGCACCCTGAGTCTTGCTCGATCCCAGAAAGTGGAGAGGGGAGAGAGCTAGAGATGTCTCGCCAAGCTTAAAACAAAGTTCTGTTCTCTTGGCTGTAAAGCAGCTTATTGACAAATAACATAAGCAGGATGAAGTCCTGGCCAGCCGTGCAGGACTGCTATTCTTTTGACTTTGGATTTATGCAAGTTTTTCACTGCCATAAGCAGTTAATACCATCGATCCATGTGAAGTCAGAAGTTAAATCTGTTGGGGGAAGTGGAGAACTTCAGTGTGTGATGGTTTCCAGACCCTCCTTACCAGCTGAAAAATTCTCAGGTTACTGACACATTCCTGCTCTTGATAAGCTAAACTGGTTCTACTCCACCTGGCTAATTTCAGTAGTCGCTCAAATGTTACTGAAAAGAGGGAGGGTCTAAGGTGTAGTGTCTGGAAAGGATAGAGAACTTAAAACCCGTAATATATCCTAAAAACATAGAGAAGTTTTTTACATAAGCACCATAAGTTGCGAGCTTTCATATTTAAGTATTAATCTTGAGGGTTTTGCTAAAAGCTGTGCTATATTATAAGAAGTTCTGAATGAAGTGCTTTTTTTTGTAGTAGGATTTGAAGGTCTCATGGTGGATCAGTGGCACAGTCGTGATATTTTCTTAACTATATTGCAGTGCCACAAATAGCTAAGTGAGATTAAACTGGAGGAGTTGTGGAGGAACTTGACAAACCTATGGAAGTTGCTTTGCCCAATTGTTTAAAATACAGGACTTTTTTCTTTCTTTAATGTGGTGCATAGTCTCGATTATCTTATGTCCAGAAAGACAAGATATAAATGGAAAATATCCAAAAAACCACAGTACTAAGCTGACAAGTGGAAAAACTTAATGCAAAGCAAAATGCAATCACATCAGAATATTTCGTCTGGGAAGCAGATGAAGGACTATAATAGAAGTTCGTAAGTGATGACTGCAGTACATATGGCTGCTGGATGTATAGTGATGTGTTTTAGAGGAATGTGAATAAAAGCAGAACGCTTCACATACTCCAGTGAAATTTTTCCTCTGGAAACCATTACATACGGGAAAATCGGGTTCCATGGGTCAAATATTCAGAAAAGGCATTATTCTCAACCTTCAGCCCTGCATCATCATCATTTTTCTTTGAAAAAGAAAAGAAACCTGGTATTGCAATTTCTGCACAATGAAAATTTACTTTCTAGTCTGTTCTGAAAATCACCCCAGACAGCAACACACTTACTGGTAAGCTCCCCCTCTGTGCTTGTAATTCTCCATTTGTTCATTATCTGTGACTGAAGGTGCTCATTTTTGTTTTCCTCTGCTGTATCCAACCTAAACATGGACAACAAATTTGTTGTTCTTTAGCACCAAGTCTTTTCTTAAGGGAAAACAGCCTCTGCAATCTTTCGAAAAGTAGTAATTCGGAAGTTGTTTAGACTTTGAGAACAAGGGCACTGAAGTCTACCAAATAACACGTGGAGATCAGATTAAGTGTCCTAACTTTGGGAGGACTTCTGTGTTTTGAAGCAAGAAAGGTAGTTTCTGTGCAACGTAAGCTTTGTCAGTGCCTGGGGAGGCAGGGTGTGCTGGTAAGTGCTCTGGTTTGGGTGGAAAACTTCACGTTTCCTACCCTTGCTCACAGCCCACCCGTGACCTGAAGGAGCTGTGTGCTTTGCATACTGCCGTGTGGGAGTGGAGGAAGAGGTAGAGGATACCCTTTCGTGGTACGAATGTGTTTCCTATGCCATGTGTGCAATTCATTGTCCTTAACTTGCCCATCTTTTGCTATTTTTAGAAAGCCCTACGGTAATGCTCGCTGCGGGCAGCTTCTCTTCTCCATACGAACATCTCAGCCAGCCCGAGACGAAGCGGATGGTGGAGCATTACACAGCGTACCTCAGCGACAACACGCGCCTGATTGCCAATCCTGGCCTTAAGGTACGTCCTCGGGGCTGACCAGACCCTGGTTTCCTGAAACGTTGATCTCCGGATGCTCGTAGGGTTCTGGAGCGGTGGCTGGGAGTGGTACCCCCGTGCCTGGGGAGGTGGCCGTGGGCTTCAAGGCCCAGAAGAGCGGAGAGAGGAGGGAGAGGGCTTCTTCCCCAAGACGGGGGAGGAGAAAGTCGATAGGCAGCTATTGAAATGAACACTAGCAAAATTAAAGCCGCAGTAAATTCTTAGCGGAGATGCCTTTGTGTTCTTAAGCATATAAATGAGAAAGTTCTATTTTGTGTGCAAGCGGAGCGCTATTTGTATTTACGTGAAGTAAAGAAGCAAACACTAAAAACCGCAGAGATAACGACAACAATATTTCATTATAATCTTTTCCTTTGCTTGGAATGTGCCAGATCCGTCTGGTGTGAGAAGACTTTAAACAAGTAATTGAGTTTAGATGATCTCCGATCGCTCTTTAGGAAACCCCGCGAGCAGCTTATTATCTTTTCGTGCGAGCCTTAGAGGAACCCTGCTAGGTCCGCCTTTGTTTTGCAGTTCTCTGTCAGAAATGAAGTAATGGCTACCAGTCACGTCACAGATGAATGGATGACACAAATGGAAATGAGTAGCCTGAACAGTTATATTGTGCGCCGTTACATAGCAACCCCCAATGGGGTGCTCCGAATTTACCCCGGTTCCCTCATGGACAAAGCATTTGATCCCACCAGGAGACAATGGTGAGTTTTTAGGGTCCTGTTATCAAAGCTTTGGATAATCTGGGAGGGCAATAAGGAAAATATTTGGTATCGATTTCATAGTCTGGGGATTTTTATGGCCAGCTAGAAACTATTAGAAATGTTTTCATCGTGGGTAAAAGGCTCAGTGCTTGAATACAGCTAGTTTAAAACCTTTATTGGTTCTGATTTCAACCCTTTTTATTTTAAGTGATAGTTTGTGTTTCATATCCCTGCTATGGCAGATGGGAATATAAATATTCAGAAAATGAGCATCCCCTTTAGGGATTAGCTAATTCGGGAGTGTTTTCAACTCCCTGTGCCATTTTTGGTTGTTAATATTTTAGTCTGTTTGTTTGTTTACAGCAGATTTCCTTGCTAATTTTGAGTAGGAATTTCTGGCTCCACTGTGCGCTATTAATTATGCACTAGCATCTGATTCGGGAAAATATTTGTATACATTACAAATGAGAGCCTGAGACATGAGAGCGCTCTGGAGTGTGTTTTGACGTGTGTGCTCTGTTGAAAGGAGCCAGCCAGGTGCTGCGACGCTGGGAAAGGCACGAGCCAGCGCCGCGTCCCAACCCTCTCCGGGGAAGGTTCGGAATTGCTCCTGGCCTTGGCCATGCTGTAGCTCTCCTGACCTGTATTTTCACTGAAAAAAATCATTACCACAGCTACTGATTAGCTTTTCTTCAGGTTTTCTTCCTTTTTGTCGTCATTTATGTTTTTGCTGACAGATAAGATGATGGAATTTTGCTCTTTTATTTTGTAGTGAGATAAACAAGGTGCATTCATGTTGTAAATGAACTGAATGCACTTTTACAATCCCTTGCCTCCATTTAAAAAGCTCTGAAATTATTTTCATTACTGGTTGGGTTTTTTTGCTTTTACACTTCACTGATTTTCTCAAACCATGGTATTAAAAAAACCTCCACGTACAACACGCCACAGTGTCTTGGTTTTGATATAAAGCCAAACGGCTGTGTTTTGGAAATAAGATGCAAGTAAAGCACGAGTAATAAAGTAGAATCGAGTCACTCTCACAGTGCAGTCGTGGGTTAGCATTCTGGGGTGGGGGAAAGCAAAGTAATAGATTTTTCGTACACAAAAGTGTTTTCCAACAGTTGGAATGTTTTATAAACTTTCTTATGACAGTAGGAAGATATTTGACATGATTGTGGCTCATTTTATGTTGACAGTAAAAGAGATTGTAGTTTGTAATCACTTTCTGACATCTTTCCAGATTTTCGTGTGTGAATTCTGCCTCTAGGTCGTCCGTTCTCCCGTGTTTGCAACATAATGATTTTGCCAGTGTTTGCTTTGAGTTTGAGACTCCGCTGGCACTGAGTCATATGTTGCTCTCGGGGAAAAATGTCTACAGTGACATTAAATGTATTCTATGCAGAAGTAAACTGAGCTTTTTTAATGCAGTTGTATGTACTGAGGAACCGTTTCCTGAGCAAATCTGGTTCAGGTCTGGATCCTGATCACACTTAGGTACTTGTTTAATATTAAGAAATGTTAATTTGGTAGCACATTGTTCACGGTGAGCAGAATGCAACGTTTGTGTTTCTGCAAAATCAAGGATACTGTCTTAAAGTGTACAGTAACCCTTTTTCACTAATTCTGGGTGTTTCTTCTGGCTGCCCTTAGGTACTTGCATGCAGTGGCTAATCCAGGACTAATTACCTTTACTGGTCCCTACTTAGATGTTGGAGGGGCAGGCTACGTGGTTACCATCAGCCACACGGTCCATTCTTCCAGGTAAGTTGGGGTTTGAGGTTTGCGTCAAGCAAGAATGCTCTCATTTACCAAGATGTGCTTTGGGTAGGAGAGGAATATGCCGAGCGACTCCTCCGTGTTCAAGAACTGAAAGCCAAAGCTGTTTTTAAAGTGCTTTGGATGAAATGTAATACAACCTTGTATAGATTCAGTGGAAATAGCGTATTGAAATACTGTGAAAAATCCATGTTCTGTGAATTTTGTGTTTATATATTTTTATGTATAAAGTTTATATTCTGTAGCTTTATTAATAGACGAATAATAACAGCATATGGAAAAAAAGATTGATCGGTGAGAACGTGCTCCTGGAGGAGCGTGAGATGAGATGTCGTGTATGCAAGACAAGGACCTAGGAGGAGGAGAGGGGTCGCTTTCAGAAGGCAGCTTGGGATACGTTCCCTCGCTGCCGGCAGTCAGACGCGTTTTCATCAGGACAGCTAATCTCTATGTTTCCTGAGGTTACTCACACTTCCACTTCTGAAGTTGTATGTACCAGGGTGATGTTTGGGAGTAAGAGGTGAAAGCAGATGTACGGAGCTGCAAATGGAGGTCAGTTGTAATGAAGGCTCTGCCCGTACTCCAGGAATCGGGGGAGCTCCTGCCTGGGCTGTTTAAATTTGGCATTTCTGGACAGGGGCTTTCAGGAGTAGGAGGAACTTGAGGAGAAGCCTGTAAACCTTCAGCTGCCCTTACAAGATCACAGAAGACAAATCAGAGTGGAAACAGTAGCCCGTGCCTTTGGATCAAACCCAAAATGAACATCATAGCCATATAGGAAGAAGCATTTTCTTTATTAATTATTCTTCTGCGGCTTAAAAAAAGGAAAGGGGAAATTCTAATGTATCTTCATTTGAAGTTGATGAAGAGAATCTCGGTGTTTCCTTTATTCTTAGTACAGTTAACATTACAACCAGGAGAAGTGGAGTCAGGTTCTCTAGGAACATCTTGTACCAGAACGACCCTTTTCCTTGAGGACCAGACTATTTTTTGTTCCCGCTCCCTCCTGGCCAGGCCCCAGCCTAGGGCTGAGGTCTGGTTTAAGATGTAGGCTGTTTAAAGGAGGTCGCCGTATAGAATAGGTACTAAACCTTTGTAGCATAAGCTCTCCCAAGTTTCAGAAACAGTTACTCGTTTTGTTTTTTACATGGAGCCTCTTCCAAGGTGTTCACTGAGCGTGTGGCATCTGCTCACGCTCCATGTAAAACCCCGCCAGTACAAAGGTAACTTCTGACGTTGTGTTGGCAAATACAGATCGCAGAGCCAGCAGAGCTCGGGACGTGGCTTTGCTGCTCTCCTCAGGGACATCTCCGCATGGTTTGGGATTTCCCACCACAGGACATCTGCCTGTCTTTTTTGGCAGGAATATTACCAGGCCTAATGCCTGCCTGGTGCTTCTAACGGAGGAACTTACTCAAGGGAAGTAAGCACTTTTGTAAGAAGACAAGTGCAATTCATCAAAATTCTCATTTTTATCTAGCAAGCGATGGTTCGGTTAGCTTTAAGAACTTAAAGCTCGTGTGGGTTATTAGAACATGATTAAAGAACGGTTAAACAAAGTTTGGCAGATGTGAGTGTGATTCCTGGGTAAATATGACCTCTAAAGCTTACAGTCACATGCGGTTATAATCCCCAAAGAGAAAAAAGAAAAAACCGGAGAGGTGGGGGAGGATTCAGTGGAGTCAGCAGCCATCCTTCTGTTAGAAACTGCCCTGTGGCTTTAAATAACAACCTTAGTTTATCTGGAACTGATGCTTTCCTCTTGTTCCCATTTTATGTATATCTTTCTTCTTTTTTTTTGGTGGCTGGGAATAGAAGAATCATGCAAGAAGTTATTTAATACAGCTTGCATTGGCAAACCAGAAGGATTTAATGCTTAAAAACGAGGCTAAAATATTTACGGCATTCCTAATGGCTTTTTGTCTGTTAGGACGGAGCAGTAACTTCATAGCTTGACGCCTTGTCCCACACAGTTAAACGTGTCTGTGCTGCTTCACTGTCATCCTTTTTTCCCCTTCCTTCTCCCTGGAATGGGTAACGTGAAAAATAAATTAAATGCAGGTTTTTAGAATACGTGTTTATAAATCTACAAATTAGATGTGACCACATCTTCACTGTACCTCTTTAAAAGCCAACAAACTTCAGTCCAGTAAACAGAGTTGGTTTTATATGGATAAGGGCTTGCCAGCAGCCTCTGCTTTGAGTAGTCCAGCTGTGCCATTCAGTATCTTGTTTTTCTAAATGTTTTTATTCCTGTCTTCAGAGATAAAGTTACTTAGAAAAGTAAATTCTAATTTAGATGGAGGCGTGACAGAGAGTCCCTTGTCATTCGGTCCAACCTCAGGCTACTGCACACCACTGCATCATATAATCATTTTCATAACCCGCCCTAACAAGTATTATTTTCCTCTATTATTATATTAGAAGGCTTTTGTTCCAGAACCTCCCTGCTCTAGATGCCCGGTTGCCCAGTGGGGATTCACGCCTCCGTTCAAGTGCTTTGATTCAGGAGGTCTTGACTATCTGCATGTTTCTCCTGAGGGGAAGGTGGGAATTTGTCAGGACAGGAAGTTTTGGAAAAATAACAACATAAATAGAATATAATTTCAATTTGGAGCTTTCAGCATCCAGATGTGCTGAGCCAAATGTCGGGACTGGGCTTTTGCCAGGAGAGCTCTTGCAATTGCTTCATTGATGGCGAGGAAAGTTGAAGCAATATGACTGAGCAAAAGTAGTGCTTTTTTACCTTTATAGAGCTGTAAGAAAATACATCAAAGACTGACAAACCAGTCTCGGGCTGACGTATGAAACATACCAGTTGCTAAGGCAACTGTGTGTATTCCCGAACTGGTGTATAAAAATAGGAACACAAGCGCATTTTCAGGAATATTGCAATTCACTGCTGGTGAGCATCCACAGAGACTCCAGGTTCTGCCCTTTCCCTAAATGTTGCCCTGCGCTGGGGAACAGCACTGAATCAGAACACTTGTGGGGTGATAGGGCTTTAAATGTCACCTGGCACTGCGGAGGCAGGGGCGGCAGTGTCAGGTTGACGGGAATAACGCCTGTTTCATTCCAGCTAGCACGGATAACTGGCCTGTTAGGGGGATGTGATTTGAAGCACTTAACACAGCCCTCATTAACCAGCGCCTAAATAAATACCCCCAGTTGCCCAGTGCAAGGTAACCTCGTTCATTCTGTACCTTGGCCAGCTTTTTTTTTCTGGCTGACATTCAGAATCGCTCCTGCGCTTTGGAATTTCAGGGATTTAGCAAAATGTCTATGGCAGCTTCATATTCAGGTCCCAACGCTGGGGGCTGAGCGAGAGGAGCTCAGAATGTAACACACACACACCCCCCCCCCCCCCCCCAGGGCGGTGGGGGTTCGAGTGCTGGAGATGCAGGGGCTGTGTTCTGCCTTCATTCGTGCGGGTGGGGAATTTTTAATCCTAATTTATGTCGCTAAATATTAAACGTCTGTAGGTGGTAGGGGTGTATGTAAGAGAAGAGCCTGCAGGGAGGAGGGTCGGTTCCTGGGTGTGATCCAGCCCTTGCTGGGTGTCTCCTGTCTCCCCCATGTTCTGGTTGTACGAGGTGCAATTTAAGTGAAGACATGTCAGGATTTGCGGCAAATTTGCGCTGTTTAAGACACTGTTTGCTCCATTTACAGCTGCTGTAACCGTTCGTTTAAACACAAACAGGGTGAGCTGAGCTTCAGCGTGGAGGTGTGGATTTGGGCTGGTCATTCACATGCCAGGGAAGCCAGTCCCCTTTTCAAGTAGGGAACTGAGTAATTAAAACATTAATTATTAATACAGCCATGAAAGCCTTTTTCCCTTTTTTCCTCCCCTCTTTGCAGTGCACAGATGTCTTCAGGACATTCGGTGGCAGTAATGGGCATTGACTTCACCCTGCGATACTTCTACAAAGTTCTCATGGACCTACTGCCAGTTTGTAACCAAGACGGAGGAAACAAAATAAGGTAAGCCCTTCCTTCTGGGAAATAAATACCTAAAGCCTTTATTTTCCCTTTAACCAGAATACCCAGAGGTACATTCCAACTTAACTTATTCTAGGATTCTGTTACTTTCACTGTGTGTTCTCCGATTTCCACTAAAATTTGTGCTTGTTCTTCTCATAAAGATGATGGGGCCTTTTCTGTTACTCACCAGCTAAGTAAACAGTCTGCAGGAATACAAAAATGGAAGATAACTGATTTTATTTTTGGTTATATTTAGACTTCACTGCAATCCTGGGCAAAACCCCCATTCTTTCTTAAACGAACACACTTCCCATTCTCTTCTGTTTGTTTTCATTTTACCTATTCAGTTACTGTGAGCATGAAAGAAAGATGTATTATCTCTAGTTATTTTAACTGTGATCATTAAAATATATTTTTGTTATATTTTTCTCAGAAATACATAGCACAGCACTAGTCAGAAGAAATCTGATTTAATCTGGAGTATCTAATTTTATTTAGACCTATGTGTATCTTAATTGTTCTTCTTTGCTTTACCCTTTTTTGAAAAATCACATGGGGGAGGTGGGGGTAGACTCTGGTTTGGATCTGGAGTAACTTGATAACATGGTTTGGGCATTGTTGGTGTTTCTTTGTTTTTAAGCCTTAAATTTGGGAAGGGAAGTGGTTTTCTGTCATCCTCCCAGTTCTTTTCTGGTTTGGTTTGGGTATATTTTTTTTGTATATTTTATGGTGTATAAAAAAAAAAATAATCGGGATTTCCGGTTTGGCATTCCTTCCCCTCCAGTTAAAAGCTATTAATAATCAGCGGGGTCAGAAGCTTTATTCTGTTTCTACGTTCCTTAAATGAGGAATTTCAAGCCTATTGTTAAATGCTTGGTCAGACCGTTCTAATGTAGAAGCCAGATCTAATGCTTGCAGCCTCTGCGTAAATGCACGCAGGTACTAAGAGACAACTATTCCAGCTCTCTGGCAGGCAGTTGGGGCTTTTTAATGTATCTCTACCAAGCTTTTTCTCTCTGCAGTCATTCTGGGGCTATCACAAGCATACTCGTTCTCCTGTTCCCTATAGCCTCTTTCAGAAAAGAGAGAAAATGCAACACAACACAAATTTCTGATGCAAAACCCGAACAGTTTGAGGCAGTAAAAAAAAAATAATAAATCCAACTACAAGTTTTCCTGACTCCTTTGTATACGTAAATCATACAGTCCCATCCATCCTGCGCTGATTGCTTTAAATTATAGCTGCTCTCTCCCTCCGGGAGGCGATGGAGGTAGAGCTTTACATTGCAGACTTCCATGGGAATCGCAGACTTTAAAGCCGCCCAAAGTGTCCATTGGCCCCAGGCAGGAGGCCGGGGCAGCTGTGGGGCCCAGCCGAAGCCCCGCTGTGCCGGGGGACGTGGCTGCCACCCCGCTGAGCTCTTCGGGAGCGTTGAGCGGCCGCATTAACCTCCTCCCATCTCCCTTCTGCGGCCACCGATTCTCTTGATCTTGATGCCGGCTGGGCCGTCCCCGGTGCCGCTTGCTCCTCCGCCTTCTCCAGCACGGCTGTCTGCGGCTATGGAAACGGGAGATGCCGAAAACATTAGGGATTAAAACCTCGCAGCACACTGGTTTCTAGATAGGGGCGCCGATCCGACATAATTTCCCTGAGATCACACGGGAAACTAATGGGAAGAGCTGAAAAGGGAGAGGGAGGGCTGGGAATGAAACAGGAGTGATCTATCTCCCCATTAAAATTGAATTCTAAGGCAGGGGGTCATTAAAGGAGAGTGTGAAATCTCTGTTTAATTGGCAGCATAGTAGATTAATAAACTCTTAAAGCTTTCCAAGTTCGTTATGCTTCATTTATTTCTGGATCTTCCTCGATCAGACCAGACAGCGCACTGATCGTTTTCCTTTCTGTCTCTAATTGGTTCCATTTTCAGGTCCCTGATGGTCCAGGCTTGCTGTAACAGTAATGGATTTAAAAGCTTATGGAAAATACCCGATATATTCTTTGCAACCATTTTGCAGTGAATTTGTTTAATGGCCTTGTTATTTTAATAAATGGAAGCCTTTAAAAATTCTTCCTCTGGCTGTAAATTTAAGGTCATGTTTTATTTCCCTGTATTTCTCGAGAGCCCGCGGAGGTCTGATGGGAAGCTCTCCGCTTTGTTTGTTGTGGGCAGGTGCTTTATCATGGAGGACAGAGGGTACCTCGTGGCACACCCGACCCTGATCGACCCCAAAGGACACGCGCCGGTGGAGCAGCAGCACATCACGCACAAGGTCCGGCTCCTTTTTTTCCTCAGTTTATTCCTACTTTTTCTAATTGCTGAGGTGGTAAGGACTGTAGAGAAGCTGCTGTTTGTGTCCAATTTAAAAGGCATAAAATCCTCCGTTTTTCACTTAGGAGCCTTTGGTAGCAAATGACATTCTGAACCACCCAAACTTCGTCAAGAAAAACCTCTGCAACAGCTTCAGTGACAGAACAGTTCAGCGGTTTTATAAATTTAATACCAGCTTAGTGGTGAGTGTGTTTTTTCTGTTTTGTTTTGCTTTTGAATGTACTTTGGTTGGGTTGGGTTTCTTTTGGTGGAAACGCGACTTCTTGCCAGGATCAGCAGACGAGGCCTGAAGCCAGCCTTCCGTGTGGATTGGCCTCCGTTTGCCCTCTCCAGCACAACATCGGTGATCTGGACTGCGCAAACTGCGCTCGCACGAGGAGTCACTTGACAAACAAGGGATTATGGATGGGATCGCGGGCCAACTGTGGTTGACGTCTGCAAAATCTCATCCAGCATCATGAAAATAAGTTCTCGGTCGCTGGGTGAGGAGTTTCCAGTAGCAGTTGGGATTTTTTTGCTTTGGATCCTCTCCTGATCTCTGGCTTCCAATGCTGACCAGTGATATGGGCAGGAAGGGTCTCCAATAACTTATCTTTTAGCTGGGCGACCCAATAAATGCATTTACTGGTGCAAGTTGTGCAAGCATTTGCAGAGTATCGTTGTCACACTGCAGTCTTTGGAGATGCGAACGCTCTGCAGTCCCCGCGGGTCGTTTGTGAGCGTCCTCTGGTGCCGAGAGGTCTGAGCCAGGGGCTCGCTGTCGTCTCTCGCTGTGCCGTGGATGCCGATCGCAGCGCCATAGATCCATCCTTGCAAGATCACTGCAGAATTATTCAAAAGATGTTAAGCTCTGTGGGAGAAGCTGCTCTTTAAGTAATACTTTTCAATTATTACTAGGAGGAGAAGGTGGGAAATGAGCATCAAAAATACTTGAAAGTTATGTCAGAATACGTTGATTTATGTCAGGTAGGCTTAAACATTTTTCCCACACTTGAAATGCAAAAGGGAAAGTGTATTACTCTAGAGGAAATTGTGTAGGACAGAGTAAAAACTCAAGACTGCGGCATGCAAATAGGAATCAGGAATGAGTCTGCCTACCAAATAGATCGCAGCTGTACAGTGCTGTGATGTATTTTTTATAGTACGTGTGCCAGGAAGTTTTCGACAAGTCGTGATGGTGCCTCCCGTCAGAGCGGAGCCTCTCGCGGAGGTCACCGCTGGCTGGCACGATGGGGACGGGTCGGTGTGCGATGCGGAGGGGTGAGGTGTCACCTGCTGTCGGCGGGATATCGGACTCAATGCTGCTGCCACGTCTCATAATCTTTACAAGCTAAGCGTATTTCTTCCTATTTTTCCACCCAGCAGTAGCTTGGAAGATGTGCAAAACTCTACAAGTTGATCAACAATTTTATAAACCTCTTTCTTTATGAAGGTGGCGCTCCCATGCATTTGTGTTCCCTCAGCTCAGTAGGTTTCCTTGGAAGGGGGAAAGTCTTCAACTCCCTAAAACCCAGGTTTCTTGCTACAGTGGTAACACGACTTCTTTTTTCCTAGGGTGATCTGACAAACCTTGTGCACGGCAGTCACTGCTCCAAGTACAGGCTGACGAGAATCCCAGGCACCAACGCCTTCGTGGGAATCGTCAACGAGACCTGCGACTCGCTCGCTTTCTGTGCCTGCAGTATGGTGGACAGGCTCTGCCTCAACTGCCACAGGTGAGCAGGAGCTGGGAAGTGAACGGGCCGGTCCAGGTTTTTACTTCTTCCCCCTTTCTTAATTTGAATTTTGTAAAAATACGCTTATTTTATAAGCTAAATGAAAACATGTATTGCAAAACTGAAGTGAAAAAACCCCTTACTTTACCTACGCTGTCTGTAAGGGGCACGGTGACTTGGCATACCTGTGATCCTTTGCCATGTTGCCAGTGTGGTAAAACACAGGGTAGTTTGTTCCGACACGATTTTTTGCTTTGGGTGGACAATGTTAAACACCGTGACAGATTGAGTTTCTCGGGGCGGTTATCTGTGGATCAGGCCCTTTGTGCTGGCACGTTAATACCTGTGATTTTCTGTGGATTGCTGTAGTTTTTCATCGAGGGCGTCCAGGTGCTTGCAGAAGATTTTGCCCGCACCAGCATCATTACGTGTTTGTTGCACGGGCGAGAAGGATCCTTACGTCTAGGCTCGAGACTTGTCCAGGGGCTCATCTGCTTTTTAAATTTCAGAGGTGGTAACAGATGAGAGAGGCTTTGTTATTACATTGTCCTCAGTCCCAGTGCAGAATAGAGTGATCCCTGTGTGCCTGGGGAAGGAGAAAGGTCGCCAAACAGCCTTCTCCGTGGTGAACTGCTGTTCCGGAGCTGCGCTGGGGGGTTAAAATCATGGTGCGATGTCTGATGCGTTTTCTGT
The DNA here is from genome assembly GCF_028858705.1 of Grus americana. Taxonomy (NCBI): domain Eukaryota; kingdom Metazoa; phylum Chordata; class Aves; order Gruiformes; family Gruidae; genus Grus; species Grus americana. The sequence goes on from NC_072859.1 coordinate 33,838,780, forward strand.
GTGTTTTCTGCCCCTGAAGAATGGAACAGAACGAATGTGAGTGCCCTTGCGAGTGCCCTCTGGAGGTAAATGAATGTACCGGCAACCTCACCAACGCCGAAAGCAGGTGAGAACCAACCGCCTCGGCTGGAACTGTGTGTGACAGGCGTTCATGAATGAAATTACTTTTTGTTCACGCTAACTCAGTGTGACACAGGCTAGAATAGACAATATTTTTAGTACAATTAAGCAGACGATATGTAACAGGTAAAAATGATGTTTTTCACTGATTGTGCTTCAACTACTCTTGTAATACAAGGCTTTACTTTTTGCCCCCATATAGGAATCCGAGTTGTGAAGTTCATCAGGAGCCGATGACCTTCACAGCGATCGATCCCAGCCTCCAGGACGCTCTCCCACAGTGTATTAACACTCAGTGCAATCAGAGGACAGAGAGCGGGTAAAGTGGCGTTCTCCATCCCTCAAAATATACTGTCGTCTTGAAATAATTAAGTGAAAATAGCTCTTCCTTACATGTTTTAAAGAAAAAAAAAAAAGGGGGGGGGGGGAGTATGATGCCAGAATGAGATATTATCGGACACGCTGATGATGACATTATGCTGCAGCGCAGAGAGAAGACCTCTGTATTCGCGTTTGAGCCACGTAACACCATTAATAGCAAACAAGTGGCTTTGCTGTCGCACTCTGTGACTCAGAACCGAGAGCTGTGCAAGCGCAAGGTTTGCTGTTGAAAGGATGACAAGTTCTTCCTTTTAGCAAAATGGAGAGCGCTGCTGTGTTTGTCCGGAGGAGTGTGTGGACTAAAGCGTTCGCAGAAAGCAGACAGTACTTTGCGGCAGTGACTTTGGAGCAGGTTAGAGACGGTAGCTGCCCGTCAGCGTCTGGTTTCCTGCTTCTCTGTTCTACTCCTGCCATGACGTAGAGAAGCTTGAGGGCTTATTTTTTTTGCTAGTTATGAGCGGCCTCCGGGGAACTGAGATTGCTGGAACAGATCGTGCTCTGACCAGACTTTCCAAATCCTTTCTTCCGTCTGCCAAAGGATTGCAGAAAAAGGGTGGAACTGTAGTCAGGCTTCACCGTGCTGAGAAAGGCCTTGTTGGAGGAGTTACAAGTAGGAAGTTCTCCCTTTGCTCAGGCTGAATGATGGAGATAAAACCCAAAGCAAACAGACTTGGAAGATGCACGCTGGAGATGCAGCTTCCCAGTATAACTTCCCTTGTGGTACTTGAACATTTTAATGAGAAGTTTTTTGGGGCCAAACGTTACATACGTGAGGGTTTACGGATGATTTTGGCCTCCCTCTGTCTCACAATTCTAAGATAGACTGAGCTGTGCCAAAGGAGAAGTGTTGAAAGTAAATACGGTCTTCTTTCGGTTTTGCTTTCCAGGGATTGCTTTGGCGTGTTGGACTGCGAGTGGTGTATGGTAGACAGTGACGGGAAGACCCATCTGGATAAGTCCTATTGCGCCCCTCAGAAGGAATGCTTCGGTGGCATTGTGGGAGCGAAGAGCCCGTACGTGGATGACCTGGGAGCTATAGGTAACTGCCTTTCTGAACAGATGCTGCGTTTCACTGTTTGCATTCACGAATGTGCATTTTCAGCATCAGACCGTGCTTCACGTAGCACGTTTATCCTTTATGCTAGTGGCAAATTAGCACAAATAGTTCATCAGGCAATAAAGTTGCCTGTTGTGAGCCTTATATTTTTGAAAGTCTTGATGTGTGCTGAGTGTACTGCCCATTCCTGTCCTTAGGATGTACCTCTCTGAATTTCTCCTCCTATATAAAGTGTGCTGCCCTCATATGTGCAGTTAAGCACCTAGAAAGCCTTCAAGATCTTTTCTAATCTTCAGAGATGTTGATTTAATCCTTTCTGCAGAGCACTTACAGGGTGTTTTCCTCCGTTTTGTCCCTTTTGATTTAGGAGATGAGGTAATCACTCTGAACATGATCAAAAGTGCACCAGTTGGCCCAGTGGCTGGGGGCATCATGGGCTGCATTATGGTGCTTGTCCTAGCAGTGTACGCGTATCGGCACCAGATACATCGGAGGAGTCACCAGCACATGTCACCTTTGGCTGCACAGGGTGAGCTGATAACTCTTGAGAGAGAAACAGTAGGGTGGGAATTGGAAAAAAAAAAAAAAGACAAAACCCAAAAAACCAAAACCCCCACAAAACCAACCAAAATAAAAATCCCAAACCTCTTTCCTTGGTTTTGTTTCAAAGCTTCACCCCGGTTTATTTCCCTTTTGCCGACCCTTATGAAAGTCGGGTCTCGTCCAGGGTGCTTGTGTATTGCTGCCCTCTCCTGGGTGCAGCCAGACCTGCTGCCGCCCGAAGACAGTCTGCCCAAAAACCTTCATGTGCAATTCTTGTCAGGAGGCTGAAGCCACGCTTTTTCTAGAGCTAAATCGAGAAGCTCAGCTTCACAGCTGTCTGGACCTCCTCAGAGCACACCCATCGCCTATCTTTAGTGGTGCTTTTGGGAGTATTACAGCTTTCATGCCCTTTCTGCTTGGACGTGTCTTTTTTTAATGTGTGTTCCATAAAACCACTAAAGTCGGAGAGACAAAGCTGTGTTTGGGAGAAATAGTGGTAGAAAGATACAGAGGAGTGTCATCAGGGCTAATTACCTCTTGAGTTGATTATACCCTGGCTCTATTTTGAATCAGTTCACTTTCTTCAAAACTTTCAAGCCTGTTCCTTTCAGGGAGAGGTAGGTGTATCCATTTTCCTGGTATCCCTAGCCCCATCCAGCTGGGAAAAAGAGCACAGCAAGCTCAGACTGCATCTCTTCATGCAGTAACGCAAAGTGCTTCCACTGTATTTCCAGGGTGATGGCTGTTAGTAAGATGATCCAAAATTTTTCTTTTAACAGTTGCATTTTTCTGTTTGTAATGATGTATAGAAATGTCAGTGCGTATGTCGAACCTGGAAAACGATAGGGATGAGAGAGACGATGACAGCCATGAAGACAGAGGAATCAGTAAGTACCAAATCACTTTGCTGTAAAAAAAAAAAAAGATTAAATGAGCCATTTGTTTTCTTAGTACGCTACAATTAAAACCACATGAGGAAGCCCTGTGCTGATTAGCAGCAGAAAATGACAGAACAATGTTTTAACTTAGACTGTAACTTCCAGTGCACCTTTAGTCTCATGCTGAAAAATTACGTTTCTTACTTTTAAAAGGCTAATCTCGATTAGGTGTGGAGGAGGTTTGCCCCTTATGGCCCACCACCATGAGCACTTCCATAAATAGCTCTGATCAGCTTAAAAACTGCAGTCGTGACAGCAGAGGGTATGGAAAACTCCTACCTTTGGTGAGCCTTGGAAAGCAGAGGCCAAGTGTGGCATGTACATTCAGCAAACCTGGCGGTAAACCTCATTTGCATCGATTTGGGATGCTTGTACTTCTTTACCATTCGGTAAAAATGGCACTTTGCATATGCTGCTGGTGTACTGTAAGATGGACCTAAACTCTGGGAGAGCTCCAGAGTCAGACCTGATCCCTGTCTCAGGGCTCTCACCAAAACAGAACTAAAACAATACCCAAGATTTGAAACTGTGTCAACACTTGAAGGTTGAAAAAGAAGCGTATCTGAGTTTCATGGCTTGCACCTACTGCTTCTCCAAGTCCTTTTTACTTTCATTTTGAGTCATCTTTCAGTGCTGCCACAGGTTCTTTAGCATTGACCCAGTAATTCTGTAACTTGCGTTAATCCACGTGGATGAGGTGAATGAATTTGACCGGATCTTGATCTATTCCACATTTAAACACGTCTCTCTACTCCTGCTCCTCTGTCGCTTGACAGTCATCTTAGAAGAAGTAATATTTGAGAAGGATTAGTTTGCAGAAGGCCTGTTCCCCGGTGCCTGATTTGTCCCACTGATATAATTCAGTAAAAGCACTTTCTTTAAACCCAGTTCTGTTTGTTTCTCTCTTCCAGTTAGTAACACTCGGTTTATAGCAGCGGTAATAGAGCGGCACGCCCACAGCCCAGAACGCAGACGCCGGTACTGGGGGCGATCGGGAACGGAGAGTGACCACGGTAAGAGCTTGAATCGCTGCCCTGGCCCCAGGTTAATGATTGTGGTTACTCAGTTTCCTTCAGACATCTGGCACGTTGCAGACGGGGCTGCCAAAACCAAACCAAACCAGAAACCTTTGCTCCTTATTGCTTTGCAGTTAAACAGTGTTGACACCCGTCAGCAGCAGATACTGTCCAGCGAGGGAATTGGTTCTGTCGGAGCGGCACTATAGCAGCAGCTAAATGCCGTGCTCCCCGTCTGATTGTGGGTTCTGCCAGCTTCACGGGGTGACCAGAGTTCAGACTGACACACACAGTACTACATTTACTATGCTCTTTTTCCATCGCCAGCCCTAACAGTCTAGATGTTCAGCTGAGGTAATGGACCTCTCCCACTTCACAAGAGAAAGCAAATCCCTTGCAGTCAATTCGGCATCTCCACTGCTCTGCTCTTTGACATGACACGCACGTCTTCCATGAAATGCTAGCAACGTGTGCTGGGCACCTGCATTTGCTGGGCTGAAGCAAGCATGGATTTAGAGACCAGTGTGTCAGGTGCCTCCTTAGCCTTTCAGCTGCACATTCAGTGCATACCATCACCGCAGAGGACATCTTATGTCACCTTTAAGCGAATAACGATCAACATTAAGTATGTATCTATATAGCAGCAAAGGGTGTTCAGCCATGTGTGTTTGCCACACACATGCGCTTCAACCCTGTTTAGGTTCAGGGAATTTTGATACGTCTCTGAGACTAAGTCGTCTTAACTGTTGAAAGCTGTTAGAAGGGCGTCATGCTGTTGACTCATGAGGAGGCTAGACGGAGGGCTAGACAAGGCAGTCTGGCACAGATGTCAGCTCTGGCTGCGTGTCGTAGCGGCTGGGTATGTTACAGCAGACCTGTTTGATTACTGAGGCAGTGGTTGCACTGATGGAATTGCTGAGGGACAGGAAATCTGATGGCCAAATCCTTGAAACATGGATGAACAGATGTCTGAGAGACAATCTTGCTCTAGGAGGAATTACCCTGGATTTGGGGCCAGATTACCTGTGCTGAGGTAGATTTGCTAAACTAATGCTCCTTTGGCTCCATTTCTTGTAGTCCTAGCAAATCCTTCCCATCTTTCTAGTCGGGGTGAGCAGAGTAACCGTCTACCTATTCCTGAAATGTGCGCTTCTATTTTTAGTTCGTGTCATTCCACCTTCTTCAAAGGGCTGCCTATTCTTCCCCAGTTCCTCTCTGCCAGCTAGAAACCACGACTCAGCCCACGGGAAATGAGAACCAGCTTTGGGTACATAGCCGGGTATTTTTAACACACTTCTTTTAGGTGTCTGAAGTTGGAAACCTGACCGATGCTTAGCTGGAAGTGTCAGTACTATTTGGCTTAATGGACCTGCTGTGTGAAACACTTCCATGTGGATTCAATAGATTTCTTTATCTCTATGGAAAGCTCGCCAGCATTAAAAACACATGCTTGTTTTTTGCAAATAGACCCTCGCAGGTGAAAAGCGCTCTCTTCCTTTTGAAAATAACAACACTGATTATACAACAAGATGATGTGAAGAAGTTCTGCTTCTTCCAGATAGGATAGCCAGCGATCCTTCCTAGGAAGGATGTAGTTGGATAGGAATAGAGGTAACGGTAGTGGATCCCACCTGTTTCTTGTCTGGTTTTAAAAATCCAAGTAATATCTTAAAAGATACCACCCCAAAAAAAATTCAGTTTTGTTTTTAAAATCAGTGCTAGCGATTCTGCCCTAGCAAACTGTTGAATGCATGATTGTTTTGTACTGTTTGGGGTGGTACAGATCAGAGGTCCCCAAAGTTTATACACAAAGACCGTGACAGGGAAAGGGATTGTGGTGGGTTGACCCTGGCTGGGGGCCAGGTGTCCACCAGAGCCGCTCTCTCACTCCCCTCATTCACCAAACAGGGGAGAAAAGGCATAACCAAATGCTTGTAGGTCGAGATAAGGACAGGGAGAGATCACTCACTAATTATCGTCACGAGCAAAACAGACCAAACTTAGAGAGGGAATTCATCTAATTTATTACTAGGCAAAACAGAGTAGAGGAATGAGAAAATAAAATCAACTCTTAAAACACCTCCCCCCACCCCTCCCATCTTCCCGGGCTCAACTTCACTCCCGGCTTCAACCTTCCCCCCCTCAGCGGCACAGGGGGACGGGGAGTGGGGGTTACGGTCAGTTCATCTCACGGTGTTTCTGCCGCTTCTTCATCCTCAGGGGGAGGACTCCTCTCATCGTTCCCCTGCTCCAGCATGGAGTCCCTCTCACGGGGTGCAGACCTTCAGGAGCAAACTGCTCCAGCGTGGGGTCCCCACGGGGTCACAAGTCCTGCCAGCAAACCTGCCCTGGCGTGGGCTCCCCTCTTCACGGGTCCACCGGTCCGGCCAGGAACTTGCTCCAGCGTGGGCTTCCCACGGGCCGCAGCCTCCTTCAGGTGCCTCCACCTGCTCCGGCGTGGGGTCCTCCACGGGCTGCAGGTGGAATCGCTACACCCCCTCATCCTTCCTCCATGGGCTGCAGGGGGACAGCCTGCTTCACCATGGCCTTCACCACGGGCTGCAGGGGGATCTCTGCTCCGGCGCCTGGAGCTCCTCCTCCCCCTCCATCTGCACTGACCTTGGTGTCTGCAGAGTTTCTTACATCTTCTCACTTCTCTCTCCGGCTGCAAAAGCTCTCCCCCTCTAAGTGTTTTTCTACTTCTTAAATATGTTATCACAGAGGCGCTGATTGGCTTGGCCTTGGCCAGCGGCGGGCCCGTCTTGGAGCCGGCTGGCATTGGCTCTGTCAGACACAGGGGGAGCTTCTAGCAGCTTCTCACAGAAGCCACCCCTGTAGCCCCCCCGCTACCAAAACCCTGCCACGCAAACCCAACACATTCCACCCCTCGCCTCTGTGAATCACATATTTAAGAATTATTAAAACATATTCAACAGAAAAACTACACACACACTAATCACATCAACAAGGAAAAAGAAAAAGAATTCCCCCCACCAAAATCAAAGCAACACTATCACAACACTAAACAAGAGTAGACAATACACACAGAATCCACCTCTCGTCCCTTCACCACTATTTCACTCTCAATCTACGTTCAGTCAATGTTTTGCTCGTTACCTCTTCCAATTACTGTCCTTATCTCGATTTTCTTGAGCCCCACGTTGGGCGCCAAAAAGGACTGTGGTGGGTTGACCCTGGCTGGGGGCCAGGTGTCCACCAGAGCCGCTCTCTCACTCCCCTCATTCACCAAACAGGGGAGAAAAGGCATAACCAAATGCTTGTAGGTCGAGATAAGGACAGGGAGAGATCACTCACTAATTATCGTCACGAGCAAAACAGACCAAACTTAGAGAGGGAATTCATCTAATTTATTACTAGGCAAAACAGAGTAGAGGAATGAGAAAATAAAATCAACTCTTAAAACACCTCCCCCCACCCCTCCCATCTTCCCGGGCTCAACTTCACTCCCGGCTTCAACCTTCCCCCCTCAGCGGCACAGGGGGACGGGGAGTGGGGGTTACGGTCAGTTCATCTCACGGTGTTTCTGCCGCTTCTTCATCCTCAGGGGGAGGACTCCTCTCATCGTTCCCCTGCTCCAGCATGGAGTCCCTCTCACGGGGTGCAGACCTTCAGGAGCAAACTGCTCCAGCGTGGGGTCCCCACGGGGTCACAAGTCCTGCCAGCAAACCTGCCCTGGCGTGGGCTCCCCTCTTCACGGGTCCACCGGTCCGGCCAGGAACTTGCTCCAGCGTGGGCTTCCCACGGGCCGCAGCCTCCTTCAGGTGCCTCCACCTGCTCCGGCGTGGGGTCCTCCACGGGCTGCAGGTGGAATCGCTACACCCCCTCATCCTTCCTCCATGGGCTGCAGGGGGACAGCCTGCTTCACCATGGCCTTCACCACGGGCTGCAGGGGGATCTCTGCTCCGGCGCCTGGAGCTCCTCCTCCCCCTCCATCTGCACTGACCTTGGTGTCTGCAGAGTTTCTTACATCTTCTCACTTCTCTCTCCGGCTGCAAAAGCTCTCCCCCTCTAAGTGTTTTTCTACTTCTTAAATATGTTATCACAGAGGCGCTGATTGGCTTGGCCTTGGCCAGCGGCGGGCCCGTCTTGGAGCCGGCTGGCATTGGCTCTGTCAGACACAGGGGGAGCTTCTAGCAGCTTCTCACAGAAGCCACCCCTGTAGCCCCCCCGCTACCAAAACCCTGCCACGCAAACCCAACACAGGGATCCATTATGAACTTCCAGGAGAGGATGGGTTGGTTTGGGGTTTTTTTCTATTAATTAAAGAACATTAATTGCTTTAGTCTCTATAAAGCACAGGCTGTGTCTGATTCCATGAAGGGTGCAGCAGTCAGCACCGTGGAGTATTGACCTTTCAGCCTTGCTCTTAACCCTCAGTCCTGCCCGTTTGTTTTCTAGGCTACAGCACTATGAGTCCTCAGGAAGACAGCGAAAACCCTCCATGCAATAACGACCCACTGTCGGCCGGCGTTGATGTTGGAAACCACGACGAAGACTTAGACCTGGACACGCCGCCACAGACAGCTGCCCTGTTGAGTCACAAGTTTCACCACTACCGGCTGCACCACCCAACTCTTCACCACAGCCACCATTTACAGGCTGCAGTCACGGTACACACTGTGGATGCGGAATGCTAATGAATGACGACAGAAGAAACATAAGTCATGAACAATGTTCCATGCAGCACCGGGCAGCTTTGTTTCTATGCTTTTCACCAGGAATGATTTAACTACCTTCCTGAGTAAACTGTTAGGCATAAAAGCTTTACATTTTTAGAAATGTAAGGTTGGCTCTGAAATGGAAGGGAAATGCGCTTGATGAATGGACTTGCCAAAACATTTAATAAAATGGAGCAGGAGGCACGTTAGACCTCCGAAAACAGGGACGCAAGTTTATATACAGCAGCTGAAGCTTTGGGAGCCCTGTTATGCTGAGCCAAAAGGAGAGAGCGAGCTTGAAAGAGCCAGAGATGATTTGGTTTCCTTAACTGGAAGAGCAGAAATCTGTGCAGCTGAAGACTAAAAAAGTGCCAGATAGAGGCGGGGGGGGAAGGCTGCTGGTTTCTCTGCAGTTTGTTTTGCGCGTAGAAAGTTCACTGCTCCGACAATTGCTGTATGGAACCTGGGACAATGCATCTCAAGATTTTTAAGTAAAGGATTATTTTTCTACTATTTATTGAACTTGAAACTTCGGGGGGAGGGAGGGGAGAAAACACGTTAGCAATTCTCCACAACTACCACATATACTCTGTGATGGTGAAGCGGTTCTTCCGAGGAAGACATCTGTTTCTTATTAGCTGATATTCATCCACTGCCCCGCTCTGCAAAAGGGAAAATGAAGAAGTCGTTTCTGACGTGTTTACATTATGAATGCTTTCTTTTCCACAATTGTTTTCTGTAAATATTACAACCTGATTTATATTACAGTATTTTCTTCCTATTTGCAGAGGAGAAATCCTGCACTCCGTTACAAAAATTCTGAGAATTCTGCCCACAAACCTCCTGTCTTTACCTCTTTGATCATCCTTAAAGGTTTCCTGTGTGGAAGTAATAAAAAATTTATTTAGCATTAGTTACTGGATAATTCCAAATGAAATCTGTGCCATTCTGGTTCCGTAGGACGCTATCAAGATCAGAAGTAGGGCTAAACCAGTGGGTTGTAAAACTTGGGTTACTGTGGAAGGTATCTTTCTGAAATCATAATTTTAAGCTGCTGCTGTTTGGAATTTAACATTGCTTGGTAATTCAAACAAGGATTAATCAATCTGTCTACAACACAAGAGCATCATAATTATAAATTAGTTGTAAATCACAGTGTTGTATTTTTAGATTCACATTTTGTGATTACAATGATATAAAAACATTCTTGCACTGTGCATATGATAAACACCCATTTTATATGTAGTTTTTTTAAAAAAATCACTTGTTTTAATTAATATGGTACTTAATACGGTATTATGTAAAAAATTGGTTTTTAAACAGTACAGTAAAACAACTATATGTGTGATATCAGGATACCCCTTTATACTATGTATAAAATTAAAATCTCTAGTGAAATAAACTGTATATAAAGTATAGTTCTGTGGATAACCGGCTAGATTGAAATTATTCCGTCTCAATTTCCTTGAATTTTCCGTCTGAATGAGTCCTATAACAGGAGTGAAACACTTGGTCAGGTTCCTCTGGTTTTTATAAACAAACTTGAAAGATCTGAACTTTACATATAAATGATGGTATGGGCATGTGTTTTAAAGTTGGGTTTGGTTTTTTTTAGCCTGTTTGTCATTATTTGGGAAATGTTACGTTTTAGTAACAGTTTGTGCAAAACATCCAATGAGATGTTGTGTTGGTTTCCTAGTCCTATAGAACTCATAAAGGTGTTCTCACTAAAATTCAGAGGTAAATGAGATTTGAAGTTGTAGCTAGGACTTTATTTGTTCAAATCTGCGCATGTAACCCATTGAAATTCAGCCAAACGCTGTTACCACATGACAAAAGTGTCTCTGGAAGTTATTGACTTGTAAAGCGGAATTTAAATTGTATTTTGCCCATCTACGTACATATGAAGGAATCTCACTATGCAGCAGAAGTTGTTGAACTTGAGTGTTTGCTCCCCAGCTGTAGTTTTTTATGTCAAGCACCATTAGAATAGTTTCCTTGCATATAAAATAATCCAAACACAAATAAAGAAAAAGCACACCTTTGGCTTGATCTGCACTTGCCTGCCTGTTCTCGTGCTGATGTTAATTTAAACCAGATGAGGCTGCGGAGCACATTTGTAGTGAGAAGCAAGTCATTAAGTCCAGCTCTAATTAAAGTGCAGTGTGTTAACTACAGGTTGTATGTATACACTTATTAACCTACACTGGCATATTCTGTACTACTTATTTATAGTGGCAGAAATAATTTTTTTTCAAAATGTATCAAAGTAACATGAGTATGTTAGAATATGCACATACATTGTGAAATGCAATGATATTAGTTACTCTTTTGACTACAATACTGTTTCAGTGGAGAGATTTTTTTTGTTGTTAAAATTACAAGCCAGGCAGCAACTGCTTGCAGCGTTCTCTGTTGCAGCCGTTGCAGAAATGCAGGTAAGCGTTACGCTGCTCTTTGAACAGCTATCAGAAAGTCACAGCAATCGAAGCCCCTTGCTTTAACCTTTGCAAGCTTTTGTAGAGCTGCACCTCGCTGCTGCTTCATTACCTTTGTTCTAGGACATGCAAACTGTTATTGATTCGTGGGGTCTGGACAACATTGTGTATACTTGAAGTAATGAGAAGAGCCAAAGCTCTTGCTATTAAGGAATAATTAAGGGAAACCACACAGAGGTGTGCCAGATCACGTTGTCAAATGCTGACGGCTAACCTTGTGCTGGCAGGAATAGATGGAATGCTGGTAGAGATACTATTGTTCATTTAGAAAAAACAAACTGATAAAGGAGGGAACATGGATGTTATCAAGGTTCTAAGAAGGTGCATCATAGCTCTTCCACTTTTATTGCCCGTGTTGCTGCTGTGGCCTTCCCTCCCCGTTATTATTTTACTGTGGTGACTGAGGAGCAAGATCACGAGCAGTTAGCTGCCTGACTTGGACTCATGCCATGTATCCTCCCTCCCTCCACCTGGGAGACTTTATGGCCATTCCTTTTCCACTTATTTCTTTTTTGAAATTTAGTTGTATTCATTTCCTGTAGGTTCTCTTTCATTCTTCCAGAACAAGTTTTTTTTGAAATGAAAATGAGTGTTCCCTTTGATTTGTGTTCACTAATATTAAATTGACATATTTGAGAATTGTGAAGTGTATTGATTTTTTCCTGTAACAAGCAAGTCATCCATCCAAGCAACACTGCCCAGAGATAAGAGGCTGTTTACATGTTCAGAATATATTGCTTGAAAATTAATTGAAACAATTTTTTTATTTGTTTACATTATTACCTTGATAAAGAAATGTGACTTGGAAAGAAGAGTATGGTACAATTTGCCCACAAACATTTTATAAGGCCACTTAAGCCATGAAATCATTATCTTTGCCCTTGGCAATGAGAGAGAAGACAGATGAGAATTCATGAGATGTTCACATGTGCAGCAGTAGTTGTGACTATAACTGGTCAAAATGAGGTCTCCAGCTTTCAAATGCTTTATTCTGTAAAGCGCCCCAGAAATGGTGATGAGGACAGAAAGTAGATCTGTCGGAGTACAAATTATGGTAGTAAGCTGGCAACAAACACGGAAAAAGGGGAAAAAATAGGATGCAGAAGTCCTGGATCAAGTTAAGAGAGTGCAGGTAACCTAAAAGGCTGCATGCAAGTGCAGACATCAATTTGCAGTGTTCATAGCTCTTAGTGACACGTTTCATTTGTTTTTAAAAGAGAATCCCAGCTATGGCTGGGATTTTCAAAGGAGCCTGCACTAGGCTTTCAGCAATGTTTGGAATATTAATTCCTACAGCAGTTAATTTGGTAACTGTTGGGTTGTTTTGTTGTACAATCCCCCCTTTGCCATGGAGCCTAACTACGACAAAGTAATAGAAGTGCCATAAAGTATTTCATATTTCTTACTTGCAGCACTTCTGTGTGATGAGAGGTAATTATTTTTTCTATTTTATGTGCTCTGAACTGAGTCACGGAAGGACCTTGGCCCAGAAGGGCTCGCATTTCTGAAGCCAAGGCTACAGTGGAATTTAGACACTCAAGTAGTCCAAGAGTGAAGTCCTCCAACCCCTGCCTTGTTAGTGAAGTGCCAAGCGTAGCTGGTACGTTTGCCAGCGCTCGCGCAGAAACGCTGCCAGTTTCATCTCCGTAGGGAAGCCTGATGCCTCCCTGCCTCCGCACCGTTTATATCGCCTGCGTTGGTCTGTGCTTTTTGAGGTTGGGGTACGCAGATCCTCTGCCTGGGAACCCAAAGGAGCCTGAACTGGCAGAAATTTAGAGCACATCTGACGCTCTGTGTGAACAGGAGTTTCCAAAGTGAGCTGCTGCCTTTGCATGGCAGCCTGCACTACAACATGCACTTACTGGTTGCCTGCACCATTCCAGGCAAAGGTTTAATCACGTCTACCTCTCTTCTGCAAACTTCCAATGAGATTTTCAGTAAACAGTTGATCTAGTAATGCATTAAAGGAAAATAAATGTCTGAAGTACAAAAGTTTCCTTTAAATAATAAGACCTACTTGGTTTAACCATGGCTTTTGTTGTAATGTGACACAATTCTATGCCCATCAGAAAGTGGCAGTCGATACCATTTAGCAATAGTGATGGCCTGAGGAGAGGAGAAGCACGAATTCGATGGCAGAGGCGGAACGTGCATTAGATCTGGAAGTTTCACCTTCAGCTCACAGATGAATCGTAGTGGCCTTGTCTAAGTTCTGTGGAAGAAATTCACTGTTTCATTAGTGGTGGCAGTAGATGGTACTGCTCTCAGAACCTGGGAGCCAGCAGTAACAATTATGTTTTCTTCTATTTTATTCTACATTTTTATAGCTGACACTGGTAAAAACACCAGCTTCTTGGAGCGCTGCCTGAACAAGCGCTCTCTGCTGTTCTTGCCACTAATGGAACAAAAATGGTGATGGCAAGGAAGCTGTTAGCCAAAAAGCATAGTGCAGGATCTTTTCTACCCCACCCTCGACCTGGCAAAGAAACGTGAGGGCACAAGTACAACAGCCCCACGGATAAAGGGAACCACCTCAGCCTCCCAGATTGGCAAGTCAGCACTTTATACAAGTGGTATGTTTGCATGAAAAAAAATGCGCAGAAAGAGGTGGTGCCATGCCAGGCCAAAGCTCTTACGAAACTGGCCATGTCTCCTCTGTAAACTCAGGCAGTATCACACCAGTTGAACAATGGGCCAGCCTTGGATTAGATTGCCAAATATTTCCAGTTTGGTCAATGTTGATGGATTTTTTTCCTAATTTTAAAACTCTTCCACTGCACCTAGAGGTAATGAAACCAGACAGACACTCTGAGATAGGTTGGCACTGAGAAGTGCAGGAAACTGGGAACATGGTCAAATAGTTTTAGTATACTTATTTTCAGTTTTCTAACTTTCTGACACTTCAACAATTAATTTGCTCCCAATATCAATTCTCTTGGCATAATGTATGCATTTCACATGTAATTGTGAGAGATTAAGGGTTGAGTAATTAAACCATGTGATCTAGTTCCTGCAAAACAATATTAACCTTTTTAAGTGTATTTATTTCCATTGCAGTTTAACTGAGGAAATCTCTATAAACAGGTCAAAATGTGTTACTGCTGTAACCTCAGCCAGAGAATCTGGACAGGAGGGAGGGGATGGGTTGTTGGTTTTTTTTTTTTGCTCCCTGTGAAAACAGAACGAACATGTAGAAGCCAGACACTTCGGTAAGTGTGTTTATAGCAAAAAGTCATGTTGCATGACAGTTTCTATGGAAACCTTTTTATAACTGAATGGTAGAACATTTTTAAAGTCTCATAAATTTTTTAAGAATGCATTGGGAAAGTTTAGCTTGCATTACATCCTTTATGCCAGTTTTCCATATTTAACAAGTTACAGCGTTTTTAAGGACAAAATATTGTGGGGGTGTTTCAAATTCCAGCCCCCACTGGCAGGGATAAATCACTGACTGGCTTATCATATCAAAACTAATTGCTGGTAGGATGCCTGTTCACTCCCAGTAGGTACTAGCTATTCACTTAGTCAAAGATTTTCTTCAAGTTTATAGTTGGCCGTATCTGTAGGGGCTGTAAATGAGATAGTAAAGGCGATTTACCCTAGTGAATGCTTTAACTCAGTATTAGGATTTCACTATTTTGTGATGTGAAATGATTTCACAATTTCCTGTGACCTATCAATATTACTTTCCAGTTCCTAGAAAATAAGCCCTTATAGAGAATCCAAGACAGAATGATTTGAAACTACAATTTGCAGCATGTTAACCAGTTAGCCAATAAAAATACTCTGCGTAGGAATGTGGGGTTGTACCTGCTCTTGCTAGAAACCCAAAGAATTTTTTTTTAATACAAGAATTGCCAAAATGTACTTGCTGCCAATAAGTTATTACTAACTTTGAAGTGGACTCTGAATGCGGAAAAATAAAGCCTATGCAAGGAAGAATGGTGATTTAAAAAGCAGGGAGGGCATTGTTTCTGGAGAAGGTATTGCTGAGGTTCCCCTGTGAATACATTGGCCTTTAAGACCATTTATTGAAGTTGTAATTGTTGATTGATCTTATTTTCTTTCGTTCTTCATTATTATTCAGAAAGCTGGATTTGTTTTGTGGTGGTTTGTTTTGAGATTTACTCTTTTTTTGCTGTCTTTAAATATAACTTTCACACGGATTTGCTAATGATAGGCAACAAAGGTTATAAATTCTACCGCAAAGACTACGATTCCCAAAATAGAGCATTACCTTATGTTTCAGTGCAATGATTTCCTCAGAAGAATTACTCACTTTATAACTTATAGCTCTTACCTCTTTTATCTTTTTACTGTTTATTTGCAGACCACTGCGTTACAGAGTGGAAACTGAGGAGAAGTTGCTAACCACTCTGTTACTGAGATGATCCATCATTCCTAATGCACTTAGGAGCAGTGTTACACCAAGTTTAATAGCTATCAGGTTCCACTTAAAAAGAAAGTGTTCAGCTGTGGGCAAAGTCACTTGAAGTGTTTTTGTATCTGTGTGGAAGAACGTTTCAGGGGTAAAGAAACACCCCGTTTTGGTCATACACCTCAGTACCTGACGTATCCCAGTGAATGTGACCTATGTACAGGACATGTACGGCTCCCACAAAGGAGCGCGAGCAAAGTAAAAAAATGACTTTATTGGCAATGCAACTCGGAATGAAGCGTGTGGCTGTTGTGGTGTCTGAAGCAATCTGTTGCCCATCTGGCATCTCTTCAACAAGACGGGCACTGCTGGGATGTGATTTGATGGACCTGAAGTCTGATCCTATATTACTGCAATTCCTAAGTGCCTGCAGAATGAAACATTAATGAAAATCTCTCTAGTACTAAAATGAGCTTAGCAGTTAGTCGCGAGGACTTACTATGTCACAATACCTGTCTCAACAAAACTGCAGTCTAGACATGCTGAGTTATTCTTATGGTTAATTAGTGAATTGTAATCCTAACTGAAGCCTGCAACTATGCGGTAGCTGCACAGAGGGGTTACGAAGTTTTTGCTTCATCAGAATACTGGAGGTACTGGTTGCTCACTGTGCTGCTCTGGGTTGGTCATTTGATATCAAATTCCGTTTGTTTCTTTATGATCCCCACTGCTACTGCACTATGGAATGTTACACTGAGAATGCCAAATATATGTAAATTTTTTTAGAAAAATGGTGAAAGGAACTTCTTTTGGCGCCTCTAGTCTATTTTGGAGGCAATATGCATTTGTGAGGTAAACAAGCATCTAGATGATCATCACTGAACTAATTACTGGTGTTGACAACTGCATCTATATCTTTTGGTTTCAAAATTTCAGTTTCCTAATGAGACAAAAGGAGCGGCTAGAGGTTGAAACAGCGGCCATAAGACAGACTCAAGAGAATGGTATTGTTTACGCTTTGTTCACATCAAGTAGTGCTAGCAATCAGGGATTTTTATGGAAGCTTCGAATTTGCAGCAATTGATGGATTCCACACCCTCATTGCAGGAAAAATACCAATTGCATGCTTTCAGGTTTTAGAAAATTGTTCTGATTTCTCTTTCATATAAGAAAGTGCTTATCTAAAAGTGATACAGATACATTCCTAGTACCTCATATACCTGGGAACATCAGATGGGTCTTTGAGATCCAGCAGATGTTCTCAATCTTGGCTTTTATTTCATCTGCACAGATCTGAACTTGTTTATACTTTTGAACACGGACAATTACGCCTGAGTGCATCTCTAATTAATTCAGAAGGAATGGTTGTGACACAATTCTGTTTTAACACTCTCATCCCATAAAAATGAAAAAAATAGATACGGTTTGTATTAGTTCAAAGCTGCAGAAGCACGGGTAAATTAATCTTCAGCTTAGAAGAGCCAGAAAAGCAACTGCTGTGGATGGGTACATTACTCTTAATTAACAAGGAATTTAGTGAACTAAATTAAATTAAGGCAAAAAGTGGCTTATCTGTATAATAGCATCAAGTCAGCAGTGCAACCAAAGTTACACTTGCAGATCATTATACTTTTCTGCTATTTTTTAAACAGTGCTTTTTGCTTTTGCAGCAGTATTGAAACATAATGAAAGTGCATTAGAAAACTGAGGACTGTTTAGAGTGCAAAGCATAAACGTGTAGGGCTTTGTTTTGACAGCAACATAAAGTGAGTAACAGTGTGCTCCTACAAACATACGCATACAATGTCTGCATATAGAAGGGATGGTTGGTATTCAACAAGATTAAGTTCTTTAAGGAAAATACATACATTGGCTTACTGTCCTCTTCCTCTCCTGAGTGCAGCTGGGTGGAGATTGTTACCACTTGCGTTTCATCCTGAGCTGCACCATCTCAGCATCTCCTCGAAGATGTTTCCCAGTCCTGCAGATTAGAGCAGCAGAGGGTTGTGAAAGGATTCCCTAACCTGTGTCAGTTCTCACAGCATGGGTTAGCAAGGACTGATCAAGCTTACACAAGTTATTGTCACTGTTACAAAGTAGTTAGCAGTTATAAAGAACACAGCTGAGAGCTGAAGGAGGGCTGGCCAAAACCAGCAGAGAGGACAGTAACCTGTGTGACCAGCCTGGTGTTTTGGTACTTCTGGCAGAAGCTGCATGGTAAAATGGGAGAATTCCTGAAGGCAGAAGATGAACTTGGCAAATGAGAACTGCATAGCTAATGCATTGCTGTGTTTGTGGAGGTTCAACAGAGGCTAGATTGCTGGCTTGCAATGTGTGCAATATTTATATTTTAATTATTTTAATTCTCCAGGTACCTGCTTGAGGGTGTATTGTAGCTCAAAGCAGGGATGACATTTGAGTTCAAGAGGGAATATTTCCTCAGGTCAGATTGGTTATTGGTGCTGATGCCCGTTTGGTTGTCATACGAGGTGTTGCGGGGTCTACTTCCTTGTTCGTTTTCATGGACCACCTCCATGGACAATGCTGATACCTTTGATCTTTCCTGCTCCCTTCCCGCAGCACTTTGTAGTTGCCTTTTAGTGCGGGCAATTCCTTAACCTACCTGTGCACAGAATGAAACGTGAACACGAGGGTGAGAAAGATGAATACTTTTACCTACAAAATGCAATCTTTTAAATATGTATCTCTAAGCAAGAAAAATGCTTATATTTCTCTGGAACTATTTACAACTAATACTGCAGTAGTTTTATTGTTGCCATTAATATCAAACTATTTGTTTCTGAACTATTTCTTTTAGCAATGCACTTTAACTTTTAATGACTTTCCTTCAGATACACCTGCAGCCTATAAAAAGAACCCCAAACCAGTGTCCACCTTCAAACTGGAAAAATTAATGGTATAATTAATTACTCTGCTTTCACTACTTCATTAGCTTCACTAAACTGTATGATGTTTGAGCAGATCCATAATTTCTACTGTAACAGTTTAATCTGGTAATTATTTCTGAGGAGATAGTTACATGTTTCAGTATTCCTACCAGAGCAGTCTTTTTCATGGTCCCAGAATAATTTACATCACATAATCCGTGATATGCTTTGGATAGGTTTTGAGGAGACAGTATTTAGTATCTGTACTTCAATTTCATAGCTTGACCTGAAAATCGGTTTGTAAATAGTCACTAGCAGACTTTTCACTCATAATTTCTTTATCTTTTCCAAGGATAATTGTATAGGTAGCATGATTCATATGTTGTGAATCCTTAGGACTTAAGCCTATACCTCACAGCTTGTGCTGGAAAAGATATTTCATAGTTTTAAAATGCAAATCTTCATCTGAAACTTGAAAAAAATAGCAGCTATATACTTATTTTTCAGTTACATTTCTCAAAGAATGTTGACCCATGAAAATCTTGCTTTTCCAAGAATATGAAATTTGCTTTAGATCAGATCTCACACTAATAATTTGTTGTAATAGTTGTTCCTGTTTCTTGATTTAAGTATGAAGGCTAAGCTAATATTGTTCAGGACAGGCTGAATCTGGTTCTCAAATACTCCCATGACACATACATGAACTATTTACAAATGTCCTTCATACCTCTCATTTCCAAAAATTCATTAAACATCATGCAAATATTGAAGGATGAACAACATGACCTGTTTAAAAAAAAAATTAGGGAAAAAGAAGCCCTTGAACAGAAGCTTGTCAGCCCTGACAAATTTTTTAATAATACACAAAACCCAACAGAAAGTACTTTGATTGTTTGCTCAGTAGTTTTTAAATTCATTTTGGGAGTAATGAAGGTCCAAGATTCTTTGTAGTCTAAACTTGCTAGCATTGGTTTGGACCAAAGCAATTTCTAAAACCACTATTGTTTGGTGTTTTGTTTTGTTTTGTTTTTTTTTCTGTAACTGGTAATCCTGTCTCTGAAATGGCACTTTAAACCTAGTCAAGAATTATCATCCAGAATTAGGTTTTCTTGATAAAAATTTATTCACATAGACCCAATTTAACTCAAAGTGTGTTTCCAATTTCCTTTTTAAGACTACTATTTTTCAAGTTTGGATTCTCTTTTGCCTGCTTTTTGTGGTCGGCCTCATATCTAAAAATGGATACAAATATTTAAATTTTTCTTCATTCATTTATAGCAATGATGACAACGTTAAGAGCTAAATTTACTGTGCGGTAAATGACATTGCAAGTAACTATGCTAAGGAGAAATGAATTTTCTAAGAGAATAACCTATTTTACTTAATTAAAAAAATACTAACACAGTGAAACATTTTTACAGAGGGAGCCTTTGTAGAAAGTGAACTTTTATAGTGACCCCCAGAAATACTTTCCTTCTATTGGGATGTTGTGCTCCATTTCTTTGCGTGACAGTCACAAGCCCTGCTCCTACCCGTCTACCATCACACGGTGCTTTGCCAACAAGAAGGTGACTTTTGCTGCCAGCTCAGCACCCAGGCGTTGCTTTACCCATTTGGATGCTTAGTAATTTGTTTGGTATGTTTCTGATGAAGAACAAAATTAGAACGAGATCATCTTGGGCCATCATGCCTGCTAACCTCCGATGGCGCATTTGGGTTCGCTCGAGATCTGCTTTATTTTGTTGTCACTCTGAATTTCAGTCTCTCCGAGTGGACTCGTACCTGCGGAAGGTATTGACAGTGGGACTTTGGGGAACGATACCTTCTGGGAACGATGAGCCACATCCTGCCTCAGCGAGGGAGAGGGCCAGTGTCCAGGCCCTGGCCTCCTTGAGGTGTCTCCATCATGCTGGCTCTCAGGGTGATTTCCCTCATAATGGAGCCTCAAACTCTCCTCAGGAATGCCCAAGTCCTTCCCTAAAATCTGACTCGAGATGGGGTTCATTCACCCTCTGATCCCCATTTATCCCCACACAGGGCTCACAGCCTGAGGCCGTTCCGTGCACTACCGAGCTCCTCTCAAGGTTTCTCCGCTCCCCCAGCCTCGTCCTTCTCTCCTCACAGGAGCTTTGCGCCCCTTTCACCGCCTTTGCGCGGCACCGGGCCGGGGTGCCTCTTTCGGGGCTGGCGCGGAGGCCGAGCCCGCTACCCCCTCACGACGCTTCACAGCGGAGGCTCCGCAGACTTCAGCCTCCCCCGGGAGGGACAGAGAGAGGGCGGCGGGCGCGGCCAGCCAGCGGGGCGGGCCGGGCCGGGCCGAGGGCGGGGAGCGCGGCGGGGCCTGGCGTGGCTCCCCGCGCCCCGCCGTACCGTGCCCCGCGGCTCCCCCGCCGCCCGCCCGCCCACCGCCGCGTCTCCCCCCCGCTCGCTCGGGCGCTCTGCAAGATGGCGGCAGCAGCCGAACGCGGCGCGGGGCTGCCCGCGGAGCCGCCGAGGGGGGCTCGTCCGCCGCCGCTGGGGGCCGAGGAGGTGGCGAGGCGCCTGGCGAGCACTCGCCGGGAGCTAAGCAACAGGCGCAAGATCCTGCTGAGGAACCTGCCGGCCGAGAGCAGCAGCCAGGTACGGCCGCCGCTTCCCCTCAGCCGGCCGGCGGCGTGGCGCGCTCCCGCCGGCGCTTCAGGCGGGCCGTGCCCGGGGGCGGGGGGCCTGTCCCGGGGCGGGGGAGCGCTCGGAGCGGGGCTGGGTGCCATGGGGGAGCCGCTCCCCAGGGCCGACGCGAGGGAGGTGCGGGGCTGCCCGGCGGCCCGCGTTTGCCCTGGTTCCCGGGGGAGTTCGGGGGCTGCATGCAGCTTCCCTTCCTCCTCCCGCGGGTCCGCTCGGGCTTCTCCTCCCGACGCCTTCTTTGGCGGATGGCTTTGTTACCGCGGTGCCTGCGGAGAGCGGCTCCAGCTTGTCCTCCCCGCGGCGGGAACCGTCGCCCTCATCCACGGGGGACAACGTCGGGCTGGCAGGGCACGGCTCCACGGCAGCTTCGTGCCCATGCCCGCGGTTACCTGCCCGCCTGTGGAACCGGGGTCAGGCCCCACGGCGTGAGGGAGCAGCCGCCGTCCCGGGGCAAACCCGGGGGGTACGACAGGCAGCAAGGTGTGCAAATCAGCAAGCTAATGAGCGTGCTAATTGCACTTGTGTGACTAGAAGGGAAGCAACGGCGGGTGTGTGGCCCGTTAGCGGTCCTCACGGCATCCAGGTGGGTAGGGCAACTTTACTGTCCCGCAACTCATCCAGGTTCTGTGCAAGAGCAAAGCTAAAAAACTACAAGCCTGGAGCTTTTTTTGGAGGTGAGCAGTGCGTAGGCAGTGAAAGTGGTTTTCCGCAAGCTGTTGGTGGTTTAGGAAAATTCCGTTCAAATTACTGCAGTCCAGAGGAGAAAATCGGTGAACCCTTAAAACTAATGCATGTGAGTCAGATTTTGAGGTGGTTTAGTTGCAGTCACTTACCAGATCTCTACCAGCTCCAAATAGTCAACTTGATGCACGAGTATAAAAAAATGTAATTACAACTTGTGTTCTAAACCACTCCTTGTGTCTTTTGCCCTCTCCTTCTAAAGCACAGGCAATTTTACTACCCGCAGGTAAGCGCAGCACGTGAAGATGATCGTTTTCTCCATAACTCCGGTAGAAAGGGGCCATTCATTTTAGAGAGAATCTTTCAGCGATCAGTGTAATTTGATCCAGAGTACGGAGCTTGCTTGCCACTGCACTTCTTGGTGTTTTGTTCTCACGTAGGTGATGCCTTTCGATCTGTTCGGCCGTGCTGTAGTGTGATTGTACATAGTAAGGATTTTAGATATGACAGTTTTGCTATGATCCTGCATGGTGGTTTACACACAGAGCCTCACCTCTATTTATAGCAACCTAATGACCTAATAAATAGCAAACTCACAACTTGGAAAACCCTGCTAATCTTCATCATCTCTTCAAGAAGTCATCATGCGTGACTGTGTTGACAGAGGGGGCTTACTGACATATCACAAGATGCTTGCTGTGGATAGCCAGAACAGGATCACTTTGTCCAACACTGAATAATTGTGTTACTTGCTCCTGTTACATACAAGAGCAGGTACTACTTCATGAAATCACAGGTGGACTGGTTAAAAGTACATCTCTCCTATATGGAAGCCATCGGGTTTGGCGTTGCTTGGTCAGCTAAAGAATGCTACAGGAAATACTAGTGTGATGGTCCAATTTGGCAGCCGCAGAGTATTTTGGAAGTTTGCCATTTTGTTTTGATGATGTAAAAGTAGCACTTAGATGTCTTTTTCTCCATATATAAGGCTCTAACATTCACCTGTTAGTAGAACAGTACCACCATGTACAGATCTTGAAATACAGTTTCAAAAGATGTCATTTTAATCTTTAACATCGTTGAGCTATTGGTGTGGGTAGTCGTGCTATAGAGAGGAAGTTTCTGTCCTGGAGCAGTTTTGGAAAGGAGAAGTATGTTTGTGGTCAGACATGTTACATATACCTGTGTGTTTGCCTGTCATGCATTTCCAAAAATTACTGTGAAACTTAACATTTTTTATTTCAAATTAAACGCCCTTGGTAAACACTGTGCAAAGGTGTTTTGTCTGCTGTTTTCTTCTTGAAATGATTGGTTAGGCAAGTAAAATCAGATAAACTATTGCTAACCTGGCCAGTTTGTTCGCCATCAGAAGAGATGAACATTGTTAAAATGCAACAAGTTCTTCCAGAATAGGTTTTCATAAATGTCATAATTCATCTCTAATCATTGGGAAGTTGGGTTTGCTATTGTTCATTGTTATTATGTGAAGAGTGAGGCCAAGATTTACCAAAATAGTTTTCAAGCGAGAAACAGCTCTTCTGCTGATATAGATTGGTGGAGACATTCAGTTTTGTCAGAAGGTTCATCATCTTCAAAATGAGAACAAAGCTCCAATTTTTTTTTCGGGTAAAATTAGGTAACGAACATTTTCCTCTGCCTGTTGTAGCTACCTATTCACTTTTTTATTTATTATTGTTCTTGTAATCTTCTATTACCTTTGGAGTTCCACCTGTGTTAAACTGAAAAAATTACTCTTAAGGCCACAGATGAAATGTACCTTAGCCATGAAGTTTCTAAACCAGAAACAGAGTACCACAGATTTGTAGCCTTAGAAACCAAACAAACAAATCTTTAAGTGTCAGAAGCATTCAGCACTTTAGGTGCTGGGTGGCTATTGTTAAAGGGCAAAGGTTGCCCACATTTGAAATCTTGGCAAGTAGGATTTCTCTTGAATTGCTTTTGGCAACATCTGTGTTCCTAAGGAAATCCAGAGCCTGTTTTCAGGAGGGAGGACAGCCCGAAGGAAGCACTTTGCAGTCTGTCACACCAAGTAAGTCAGCATTCCCTTACGAGCTTTATTCATTGAGCGTCAGTATGAAACAAATCCAGAGGAGGAACAAATTAAGTCAAAATTATGTCAAGAAGATTCTTTCTGCATTGGGCTTTGTAGCTCAATCTGCAAATACGTATTTGCAGATTTAGTATTTCTTCAAGCAATTCTCTTACTACGGCCATGGAGAAAGGTATTTTTGTGACAGATCTGCAGTAAACATTTTTGTTAGTGCCTTCACTGTTCTTGAAGGCAAAGTCTCTGTTTACTGTTTAGTTGGCAAGTCAATCGATTTTGTAGTGACCTGTTGCACTGGAGTTTTCCAGACTTGCCAGTTACAGCCCCATATTCATCCTCGTCTGATTCCTGCAGCACAGTACCTGAACTGTGCACATTACCAAACATGTGGTGTGATAATGACCTAAAAATGGACATATACGCTGTTTCTGTGACTCTCCAAATCTTGAGATGAAGCACCATAGATATCTGTACAGCTATATTTTTGTTACTTTTTAGATTACTGAACCTATAAAATTAGATAGAAATGGACTTGTTACTGCTCTGATTCCTGTTAGTTGGGTCAGTGTTGTAAGACAGCTTACCGTATCAGCTCCTGTCTTAACTGATGTTATATGTTCCCTCCCTCCCTTAATCCGATGTTTTTCTGTCATTGTAGCTATATGTGAACTATACGAAAAATCTACTCAGTATTTTGTTCTGCTTAGTGGCCAAGATTGTCCCATTGGTGTCGGTCTTCTTTTTGAAAAACGTCAGATAGTGGGTCTGTTAGCATTAATATCCTCTGATGCAATGTTGTGGTAAGGCTGATGTTTGTGTCAAGAATCTTTGCAAAGACACTTAAAGGTAACCTTGGTTGTAGTCATTCGTTCGTTTTATTCTGCTTGGTGCTTGGTGATGAATTAGTAGTCTTGCTTGGACATCTCTTGCGATTGCCATGTTCTGTGTGCATCTCCCTGAACCATCATCTTTGATGAACTAACTAATCCATTTCGATAGCAAGGAACACAGTCTTATACGATGTTGAAAGTGCAGTGTTCAAAGGCGTGCATCACAAATGGAAGGTCCTTGGAACTATCATAAAACTGCTCTGAGTGCTCTGGGAGGCAGGAGGACTGCTGTGGGCAGAGGGAGGGAAGGAAGCTAACTTCTCTCCTTTGCTGGTGAAGAGTTGCCAAGAACTTCAGCATGACCAGAATGAAGTGAAATTGTGCCTTACTAAGCGGGAAGTTTTATTTTGCTGGAGTGTTGTATGGCAAGTCAGCTTCTGTTTGTTTTGGGTTTTGTAATTACCCAAATGAATTGTTTTTCGTTTCCCTAAGTCATTGTTTTTTCACTGTTAGTTGTTCCTTATTTATGACTGATTAACTTCCATAGGAGGAGTAGCTCATAAATGTGATGTAATCAGCAGTCTGGTACCCAGACACACCAGTTTGGATCCCGTGGAATTGCTGTTAGAAAGAAGAGACCTTGGGCTATCTTTCTTGCTAATGATTCCTGGGATTTGTAGCAAAATCTCCAGTCTTCACTACTGAGATTAGCTGACCAACAAGGGCTGTCAACTTTTTGATTCCCCTCTTTGCAGCTAAGGAGTCAGTGCTGTGGACAATGCACTTGCTTTCAACCAGCTTGCTTCTGTGCTTGATTATCTTTAAATGCTACCATATTACATTCACATTTCTGCTTTTCTCCTTTAACATCTGAGGCTATAAAATAAATCTTATAGAGGGGATGTTCTACTTTAATGTAGGACATGAAGTAAAGTAGGGCTGATTAATTATTTTAATACCCTGTAGTTTTTCTTTGGCACAACAGAATCTAAAGAAAGATGAAACAGTTAGGTGTTGATAAGGAACTGGTACAGTCCACCCGGGATGGGGATTTATTTTGTGTTTTGGGACCTGACGTACCCGTCCAGATTTTTTCACTGGTGTCTGTTCCTGATCAAAAGACAAATCAGTACTTAACATGATTCTGTTTCTGGTGAGGTTGTTGGTATATTTTTTTCCTTCTTTGTCCCTGGCTTAGCCACAATTTTTCTTTGTTCCTTTCTGATCGAAAGCCTTTAATGAACTGTGATGATTTGAGGAAGTACTCTCTCCCAATCTGTTGTATGCCAGACATTTAAGTAGAAGGGGCCTTTGTGTTTTAGTTAGTCCTCCGTCACACTGACTGAACATGAAAGGCATACTTACTGGATAGTGAGTAGCTCTGATGCCTTAGGATGTAGTGCTTTTTGATTTTCTTTATTGCTTTTCTTTTGCTTTGTGTTCTTGCTCTCTCATGTTACCTCTTCTGTGTCTTCTTCATCTTTCATTTAGCTTGCATATCACCCCGTATATCCAGGATGGTGAAATTAATTTCCTGTCCCATAGTGTTCCTCTTATCAACACACTACTATGTCTCTGGAAGATCACAGAAATATGTTTTTCATTCCATGTCCACCATAAGTTTGATGAGAAACTGTCGTTCTTCTGTCTTAACATTTTCTTATATTACTTTACTAAAGATCTTTGGAGGGTATGATCTTACAAAAGTGAGAGTCAATTCTCAAAGAAAAAGTTTCACTCCAAAGGCAGTTTATAGCCTAGAATTACAGGCATGATTTTATTTCAGGTTTCATAGTTTGTGACTGTGGAAATGAAGAGGGAATGTGCTGAGCAAAAGCTTTATGGCACACCTCAGAGCTCCGTGTTCCTAGATGCCTGGGCAGGTAGACATCTGCTACACCTCCTAGACTTGATCCTACAGCCATTGCTCATCTAAGAACTTTCTTTAATGCAACATTGAAAAAAGCTCGAAAAGTTGTCAAAGAAGAGAAGATACTGTATGGTATGGTAGAAGAGAACATACTATATGGTATGGTGAGCCCAATCTTTGTCTGAAATTTTGCTTGTTAGGAGCAGGGGAGGATTTATCTGGCAGTCGATGCCCAGTTGGTGTAAATCTGAGGACTTCCTACCTCTGTGGTCATTAGTAGACAGGAGATGTTTAAAATTATGCTTTGCATCAGTCCTTGTGCTTTGTTATCTAACCCTTTTGTTGGTGCTATGGCCTCCACTTCTTACTCTCCAACAGATGATTATTTTAAACTGTCTTGATGTTCTCCTGCTTACTACCTTTTTGTTTTTTCTTTTATTTTTTTTTCACAGCAGACTTTTTTTTTAATATCTCTGCAGTGAAATCCATGTGTCATGTCATGGACTCAAAGATTTAGTGGTCTAAAATTTGAATTAAATGAACACCCCATTATATCATTTGTAAATGTAAGGCTTTTTCCTGAGAACTCCTCCTCTCTCCTGCTCTGCCTGCAGAAATGAAAACAAAGTCTTTTTTTAGTTATGAAATGATTTAAAACTTCTTAGTTAGCCAAACATGTTATTTAGTTCAACTACTTAAAACATAATTGATTCCTGTTTCAAGAATATGCATGTGAAGTTTAGGCCTTCAGCTACTTACTGAGAGCCAAGTTATAGACCAGGCTCGTACAGTGTTTATATTGGAAACACCACTAAAGCTTACTGTAGAAATCTGGCCAGGAACCATTATAATTGTTAAATATTTTTGTTGCCAGAATAACACAATTCAGTATTACATCAAGAGAGAGAAAAATACTTTGGTTCAGGCTGCTGTAGGCTTTATCTACATGGTATGTTGTTCCAGGTGATGACTGGGTGTTTCTTGCCTGTTTCTCTTCTTGCACTATGAGATCCTGGGTATGAAAAGCTGATTTTATTAGAAATAGAGCTTTACTAATTTGATGTATAGGGCAAATGGGCCTGTTAATGACTCCCTTTCTTGTTTGCATTTAAAACAATGCAGGTAATAAAGCATAAAGACAGATCCTCTTTAAGGCAGGCATTCTTTCCGTGTTAGAGGTGCAAGTTTCAAATTGATAGTATGTAGTAAAAACTCATGTTGCCGGTTTTTCTACCCAAGACAAGACAGGACAGGCCCAGAACTGAAGTATTTCAAGACCGCATTTCTTTTAGTAGTAAATAATACAATTTTTAATGTCTATTCAGTATATTTACTAGTGGTTTCTCTTAAACTCCCTTTAATATATTTGGGTTTGCTTTTTCTGCTAATTTTAAAGTATGAACTGATTTTTTTCTAGTTAGGGTTTTCATTTTTACTGATGATAAAATTAACTAGCTTTCAAAGTCTGCTTTTAAGAACTTTGAAAGTTTAAGGGGCTGCGTAGTAGTTAGGCATTATTGGTTACATTTCTGTTCCAAGATGTTTAGTTAGAGCTGCTGGCATGGCCCACGTGTTTATGCAACTGCTGTTACTCCAAGCAAGCTCTCTCCTCCATTTTCTCTCCTCCGCTCCCTTTCTGCAGTACGTATCATCCTTGCTTTGACCAGGGACACATCCCCTGGGAGCTGCCTTGCTCAGGTACAACACACCTCCGTGCCCAAGAGTTGGTACAGAGTCTTACGTCTGGTTCAGGAGCCAAGTACAAGTCCATCCTGGGAGAGCAATAATTAAGGGCCAAGATAGGCACCACTATAAACAGTGTTTGTGTTGGAAACTTCATGGGATCCTTGACTGCTGTATGTCTGCCAGATAGCTTTAGAGCTGCTTACAATTTTTGTTGTCAAAATGCTGTAATCTAGCCTGACGTTCACTGCGTGACGCTCGTGGCAGCTATGGACCTTCCGCATGTTAGTGGATGTTGCCATTTGGTTTAGACTTGATACGACACAGTTAAACGATGATTATAGTGGTTATTGTCAGGCACTTTTTTTTAGACTAGTAGAGTCATTCATTTATAAAAGAGGAAAATGTCCTTTAGGAGAAGCAGTTTTGTAAACATTATGTGGAAAAAATACTAATAGTGGCCAGGCTTGGTCAACAGGTGGTTTGTATGTGGATATCGTGAGGTGGGCAGAGTGATGGCGGATGGGGGTGGAAGCCACTGCTCACACGTGGTACCACCACTGGGTTATTACTACTGCTTTGCTAAACCTTGCGTGCTAAATGGTGAGTGCTTGCGTCACCTTTCTCTTGTGGCTGCCCAGCAGAAGGCAATGCCATGGTAAGGCAGACCTGGGGAGGGCAAAAGGTTTTTCTGCTGCAGAGCCTGAGTAGAGGCTGACGGCTTCTCTGTGGGGGTGTGCAGTGGTGGTGGTAGGTCCTGACGCGGGGAGAGAGCTGGCGTAGCTGGGCCGGGGGTGCAGAGGCCGGGCTCCCCGGGTGCATGAGGTCGGGAGGCTGCTGCGAGGTCGGGAACAGGGAACGAACTGCAGCTGTTTGTTTCTGCTGTGCTCAGGGAAACAGCCCTCTGCTTACATTCCTTGCAAGTTAATAGGATCGCACCAGAGAATATACCTGACTTGGATGACCCATTTCTCCTCTCCGTGTAAACACTCCTTTCTGGCCCAAATACTGGCTAACTGCTTACACCACTATGTTCAGTGCTGTTGGTGCAGGGTGTTTGGTGGTGCATGGCTGAACCTGGTTAGGAACAGCAGGTAAAGCGTTCTTGTTGCGTTCCCTGGCAGTTCTACTCTGAGCTGTTGGGAATACAAACTGTTAACAACATTAAAATGGTAGTAGTGCTTGTTCTTTTCTAACAGACGTAAGTGTTGTGAGATGTTGAAAGTAAAGTTTAGAGAATTGCCCAAGTGCAAAAGCCAGCTTAGTAATTCTCAAAGTATTATGAAGAATCTGAGTCTAATGTACACAGATACTTACATATCTGTCTAATTTGAAGGAGTATACATTTGCTTAAGAGTTGGCATGGTGTGTTTTATTTTTGTAAATTGTCACAAACGGTCTTTATGTGAAAAGTACTTTCACTGAAATACTACACAATCCCAGTTCCACAGGTAAAAGTCTCAGCCCTGCCATGGGGGCTGTGAGAGCACAAGAACAAGCACCTTCCCGTTGCACAAACCTGGCACCATTCGCAACAACCTGTGGAAATTGGTGTTAAAACCTTTACAAAAATTCCTTTGCTTAAATTATGTTTTTGTTTTAAATCTTCCTTATGTTCACATCATTTTTTACATGAGACCTCATGATTATCCTCTGAAGATATGTTCACTATAGGCTATTGTCCCTCTCAATTAAAGTTTCAAACAGTTACTGGGAAATGTGGAATCATCTGATTCATAGACAACCTTCAAAAGAGTGTTCAGAGCTGTTTGAAATAATACTTCCTGCTACTTAATCATCATGTAAAACTTTCAGTGTTATTCTTGTAAAATACTATAGGGAAATAGAAAAGGTAAATACGTGCCTCTTTTTCTAAGTGGGACAGAAATCACTTCTTTAGAGTTTTCAGTGCCACAGTACAGCTGAGCTGTACACAACTGTGCAGAAAGTGTCTTCTCAGTCTCTCATGACTGAGAATGAACTACTGTCTAATCCTTGCTGAGAGATGTCCACAGGCAAATCGCCTACCTGACTTGAATCTTTGAATTGTGCCTGGCGTATTTTGCTTTTCAGAAACCATGTCCTTATCACATCTGATTAGATGATGCCTGGTAGCTTGAGAAACACTGCCATATTTTATTAATGTAGTATTTGACAGCTGTTAACCAGTGAAACTAGAGATTGGTGTTCACTTGACTGAGAGATATGCACCTGATACCGGTCACAGAGAACCCAATTAACCTCTAGGCTATATATATTGAATTAGCAAACTGGCAAAAAGACTGGGCTACTGGAAATTGTCTGCATTAAATTTTCAGACAAAGTTGGTTGATTATATTGCCTACTCAAATGGTCTTTCGCTATCGTGTATGGGACTTATCCAAGTAAAAGAATATATATATCCATGTTACTACTCATAGTTTCTTCTTGGGCATAGTTAATGTTCATCTCTGCATTCTCACCACCGAATTGATAATAGTTTGTGGTTTTTTTGTGCGGCACATGCATACACCTTGCTCTTGATGAGGAATAGGTCTAGCAAACTGGCACACACCTCTTAGACTTGCTCCTACCTCACCCCTCGTACACCCCTGTTCTCTCTCCGTTAATTAGCAGGAGCAAATAGTGCTCTTGGGATTGATTTTTCATTGAGCCTCTGTGCAGTAATTGTCAGAGGATACTTCCCAGGGGGTGTTCTGGGCAAAATTATCTGCTGGTTGAAAGAATATTCATTATTAAAAGAGCGAAAATCTGTTAAAGTGAACTTGAGCAGTTACAGGAAACTAAAGCAACTGTTCCATTTTATGACAGCGTTGCCTGCCCTCAGTAAACTGCATGATGTGAGATTGCCAGAATTTCTTGTCTGTGTGGTATTTTAACTATGCTAGCTGTACTTTGAAGAAATCATGGAGATTTTGCTATTTAACGAACTCTGATGTTATTCATCTTTATCAAAAGACAGTCAACAGAACACCCTGTTGTGCTTATGTGACTTGATATAATGAAAAGTAAATTAATGAAAGCCAGTAAGCTCATTTTTTATATGAGATAAAAACATTGCTGCAGTATTATAACCATCTCTTTTAAAAAAAATATTTGATGGTGTTTCTATGGTGAGGTTTTCTGTTTATTGGGAAAGTTTTTGTCGTTTGTGTTTTTTGGTGGGTTTTTTTTTTTTTTTAAAGATGAATTTTTGCACTTTTTTGGTCTGGTGAATTACTTGCCTTACAATACTTGTACTTTTCTCTTTCAGGAAATCCATGACTTATTTAAAGATTATGAAATCAAGTATTGTTATGTGGACAGAAATAAAAGAACAGGTAAGAACTTCAAATCCTCCAGTATCATATGTTTCAATTCTGTGATAAAACTAGTAAGAAACATCATCTGCTATGTATGAAGTCATCAACTTATCTGCTGTCATGTAACTTGATTGTCCCTCAGTGCCTTTTTTGGCTGCATAGTTTGTCACATTCTACTGAAGCCAGTGGGGAGTTGGAAACTTTACTGATGTCAGCCAAAAGTAGATTGGTCCACTGTGGTATCTCTCGGGCATATTCCCTTAGTGAGCGTCTCTTTGGGACAAAGCTAACCTCAACCCTCTGATTTCCTCTGAAAAACTAGTCCTGAGACTTCTCTTAGGACAAACCACATGTGCCGATGACATGATCAGCGGAAAACATAGCTAGCTCAAGATGCATTTCTGTCAGGTAATATAAGCCAGAAGCCATTTATTAAAGGAATACTTCAAGACTTTGCAGAAAATGTTGTCCTGAATTAAATCTTGAATTATTTAAGTCTGATTCTGCATTTACAAATTAATTGGCTAAATAGGGGATTCACAGATTTTTAGCACGTTAGAGGTACAGAAACGGAAAAATATTTCTTTACACATTCCCGTCCTTCCAAATCACCATAACTGCCATAGCCTAGGCTATCTCCTTAGTCGACCTTGGTTTCCAAGTCAAAATCTTAATACAATAGATGTGATAGATTTCTATCAGGATTTTGTGAGGATAATAGTGTTTGTTGACACCTGCCACTAAGGAGCAAAACTTTGTGGTTTATTTATGTTGGAAATCGTATTTGATACGGTGGTTTTTGGGAAGGTCCCGTGTCGACGCCTGTGTGTTCCGTCAAGCTGCTTGTGGACATGGTACACTGGTGGTGGGTGGTGGGTGCTCCCTTTGTCCAAAGCTGTGGACGCTGTTCAGCTGCTTGTGGAACGCAGATATGGTACAGATACGGTGGGTGATGTGGCTCTCTTTGCCTATATCTTCACGCACGTTTTAGGTGGCTGTAAGATTGTGATAAGGTATGGATGTGATGGGGGTTGGGAGCTCCCTTTGTCAAAGAACGTGGTTAGGTGTGAGCTGCGAGCTGCGTGTGGGACCTGGATGGGGTAGAGCTATGGTGGGTGATGCGGCTCTTCTTTGCCCATGTCTTTGGGCATGTTCTGGCTGTCTGTAGGGTAATGGCGGGGAAGAGATCAGGTGGGTGCTGCAGCACTGCAGTAGTCCATGCCTGTGGCCCCCTTTCCGTCTGTCTGTAAGATGATGATGGTGCAGAGAGAAGGTGGTTGTTGCGGTTCCTTTGCTGTCCATGGTTGCGGGCACCTTTTAGCTTGCTGTGGGACCTGGAGGGTGTACAGATATGTTGGGTGGCGCAGCTGCCTTTTGACCATGGCTGTGGGTACCTTCTCTGTGTCTGTGGGATGAGGATGGCGTACAGATACGGTGTGTTTTGCAGAGGTTCCCTGTCGACGGCTGCGTGTTCCTTGCAGCTGGTTGTGGAGGATGGCACGGTGGAGTGGTGGTGGGTGTTGGGTGCTCCCTTTGTCCCTGAATGTGGGTAGGTGTGATCTGCGAGCTGCGTGTGGGACCTGGATGGGGTACAGCTATGGTGGGTGATGTGTCACTCTTTGCCTATGTGTTTGGGCATGTTGTAGGTGGCTTTTGGATCGTGAGAGGGTAGGGATGTGGGGAGTGTTGTGGTGCTACCTTTGTCCAGGAGTGTGGGCCCTTTCCAGCTGTCTGTAGGGTGATGGTGGTGTAGAGAGAAGGTGGTTGTTGCGGTGCTCCCATTGTCCATGGCTGCGTTGCAGCTGCGAGCTGGCTGTGGGACCTGGATATGGTACAGATATGATGGGTGGCGCAGCTGTCTTTTGCCCACGGCGGTGGACACCTTCATGTGTCTGTAGGATGAGGATGGGGTGCAGATACGGTGCGTTTTGCAGAGGTTCCCTGTCGACGGCTGCGTGTTCCTTGCAGCTGGTTGTTGAGGATGGCACGGTGGAGTGGTGGTGGGCGTTGGGTGCTCCCTTTGTCCCTGGATGTGGGTAGGTGTGATCTGCGAGCTGCGTGTGGGACCTGGATGGGGTACAGCTATGGTGGGTGATGTGTCACTCTTTGCCTGTGTGTTTGGGCATGCTGTAGGTGGCTTTTGGATCGTGAGTGGGTAGGGATGTGGGGAGTGTTGTGGTGCTACCTTTGTCCAGGAGTGTGGGCCCTTTCCGGCTGTCTGTAGGGTGATGGTGGTGTAGAGAGAAGGTGGTTGTTGCGGTGCTCCCATGGTCCATGGCTGCGTTGCAGCTGCGAGCTGGCTGTGGGACCTGGATATGGTACAGATATGATGGGTGGTGCAGCTGTCTTTTGCCCACGGTGGTGGATACCTTCATGTGTCTGTAGGATGAGGATGGGGTACAGATACGGTGCGTTTTGCAGAGGTTCCCTGTCGACGGCTGCGTGTTCCTTGCAGCTGGTTGTGGAGGATGGCACGGTGGAGTGGTGGTGGGTGTTGGGTGCTCCCTTTGTCCCTGAATGTGGGTAGGTGTGATCTGCGAGCTGCGTGTGGGACCTGGATGGGGTAGAGCTATGGTGGGTGATGTGTCACTCTTTGCCTGTGTGTTTGGGCATGTTGTAGGTGGCTTTTGGATCGTGAGAGGGTAGGGATGTGGGGAGTGTTGTGGTGCTACCTTTGTCCAGGAGTGTGGGCCCTTTCCGGCTGTCTGTAGGGTGATGGTGGTGTAGAGAGAAGGTGGTTGTTGCGGTGCTCCCATTGTCCATGGCTGCGTTGCAGCTGTGAGCTGGCTGTGGGACCTGGATCTGGTACAGATATGATGGGTGGCGCAGCTGTCTTTTGCCCACGGCGGTGGACACCTTCTCTGTTTCTGTAGGATGAGGATGGGGTACAGATACGGTGCGTTTTGCAGAGGTTCCCTGTCGACGGCTGCGTGTTCCTTGCAGCTGGTTGTGGAGGATGGCACGGTGGAGTGGTGGTGGGTGTTGGGTGCTCCCTTTGTCCCTGAATGTGGGTAGGTGTGATCTGCGAGCTGTGTGTGGGACCTGGATGGGGTACAGCTATGGTGGGTGATGTGTCACTCTTTGCCTGTGTGTTTGGGCATGTTGTAGGTGGCTTTTGGATCGTGAGTGGGTAGGGATGTGGGGAGTGTTGTGGTGCTACCTTTGTCCAGGAGTGTGGGCCCTTTCCGGCTGTCTGTAGGGTGATGGTGGTGTAGAGAGAAGGTGGTTGTTGCGGTGCTCCCATTGTCCATGGCTGCGTTGCAGCTGTGAGCTGGCTGTGGGACCTGGATCTGGTACAGATATGATGGGTGGCGCAGCTGTCTTTTGCCCACGGCGGTGGATACCTTCATGTGCCTGTAGGATGAGGATGGCGTACAGATACGGTGCGTTTTGCAGAGGTTCCCTGTCGACGGCTGCGTGTTCCTTGCAGCTGGTTGTGGAGGATGGCACGGTGGAGTGGTGGTGGGTGTTGGGTGCTCCCTTTGTCCCTGAATGTGGGTAGGTGTGATCTGCGAGCTGCGTGTGGGACCTGGATGGGGTAGAGCTATGGTGGGTGATGCGGTTCTTCTTTGCCCATGTCTTTGGGCATGTTCTGGCTGTCTGTAGGGTAATGGCGGGGAAGAGATCAGGTGGGTGCTGCAGCACTGCAGTAGTCCATGCCTGTGGCCCCGTTTCCGTCTGTCTGTAAGATGATGATGGTGCAGAGAGAAG
The DNA here is from genome assembly GCF_028858705.1 of Grus americana. Lineage (NCBI taxonomy): Eukaryota > Metazoa > Chordata > Aves > Gruiformes > Gruidae > Grus > Grus americana. The sequence continues at coordinate 33,874,087 of NC_072859.1, forward strand.
GTGGTTGTTGCGGTTCCTTTGCTGTCCATGGTTGCGGGCACCTTTTAGCTTGCTGTGGGACCTGGAGGGTGTACAGATATGTTGGGTGGCGCAGCTGCCTTTTGACCATGGCTGTGGGTACCTTCTCTGTGTCTGTAGGATGAGGATGGCGTACAGATACGGTGCGTTTTGCAGAGGTTCCCTGTCGACGGCTGCGTGTTCCTTGCAGCTGGTTGTGGAGGATGGCACGGTGGAGTGGTGGTGGGTGTTGGGTGCTCCCTTTGTCCCTGAATGTGGGTAGGTGTGAGCTGCGAGCTGCGTGTGGGACCTGGATGGGGTACAGCTATGGTGGGTGATGTGTCACTCTTTGCCTATGTGTTTGGGCATGTTGTAGGTGGCTTTTGGATCGTGAGTGGGTAGGGATGTGGGGAGTGTTGTGGTGCTACCTTTGTCCAGGAGTGTGGGCCCTTTCCGGCTGTCTGTAGGGTGATGGTGGTGTAGAGAGAAGGTGGTTGTTGCGGTGCTCCCATTGTCCATGGCTGCGTTGCAGCTGCGAGCTGGCTGTGGGACCTGGATCTGGTACAGATATGATGGGTGGCGCAGCTGTCTTTTGCCCACGGCGGTGGATACCTTCATGTGTCTGTGGGATGAGGATGGGGTACAGATACGGTGCGTTTTGCAGAGGTTCCCTGTCGACGGCTGCGTGTTCCTTGCAGCTGGTTGTGGAGGATGGCACGGTGGAGTGGTGGTGGGTGTTGGGTGCTCCCTTTGTCCCTGAATGTGGGTAGGTGTGATCTGCGAGCTGCGTGTGGGACCTGGATGGGGTACAGCTATGGTGGGTGATGTGTCGCTCTTTGCCTGTGTGTTTGGGCATGTTGTAGGTGGCTTTTGGATCGTGAGAGGGTAGGGATGTGGGGAGTGTTGTGGTGCTACCTTTGTCCAGGAGTGTGGGCCCTTTCCGGCTGTCTGTAGGGTGATGGTGGTGTAGAGAGAAGGTGGTTGTTGCGGTGCTCCCATTGTCCATGGCTGCGTTGCAGCTGCGAGCTGGCTGTGGGACCTGGATATGGTACAGATATGATGGGTGGCGCAGCTGTCTTTTGCCCACGGCGGTGGACACCTTCTCTGTGTCTGTAGGATGAGGATGGGGTACAGATACGGTGCGTTTTGCAGAGGTTCCCTGTCGACAGCTGCGTGTTCCTTGCAGCTGGTTGTGGAGGATGGCACGGTGGAGTGGTGGTGGGTGTTGGGTGCTCCCTTTGTCCCTGAATGTGGGTAGGTGTGATCTGCGAGCTGCGTGTGGGACCTGGATGGGGTACAGCTATGGTGGGTGATGTGTCGCTCTTTGCCTGTGTGTTTGGGCATGTTGTAGGTGGCTTTTGGATCGTGAGAGGGTAGGGATGTGGGGAGTGTTGTGGTGCTACCTTTGTCCAGGAGTGTGGGCTCTTTCCAGCTGTCTGTAGGGTGATGGTAGTGTAGAGAGAAGGTGGTTGTTGTGGTGCTCCCGTTGTCTATGGCTGCGTTGCAGCTGCGAGCTGGCTGTGGGACCTGGATATGGTACAGATATGATGGGTGGCGCAGCTGTCTCTTGCCCACGGCGGTGGACACCTTCATGTGTCTGTGGGATGAGGATGGCGTACAGATACGGTGCGTTTTGCAGAGGTTCCCTGTCGACGGCTGCGTGTTCCTTGCAGCTGGTTGTGGAGGATGGCACGGTGGAGTGGTGGTGGGTGTTGGGTGCTCCCTTTGTCCCTGAATGTGGGTAGGTGTGAGCTGCCAGCTGCGTGTGGGACCTGGATGGGGTACAGCTATGGTGGGTGATGTGTCACTCTTTGCCTATGTGTTTGGGCATGCTGTAGGTGGCTTTTGGATCGTGAGTGGGTAGGGATGTGGGCAGTGTTGTGGTGCTACCTTTGTCCAGGAGGGTGGGCCCTTTCCGGCTGTCTGTAGGGTGATGGTGGTGTAGAGAGAAGGTGGTTGTTGCGGTGCTCCCATGGTCCATGGCTGCGTTGCAGCTGCGAGCTGGCTGTGGGACCTGGATGTGGTACAGATATGATGGGTGGCGCAGCTGTCTTTTGCCCACGGCGGTGAATACCTTCATGTGTGTGTGGGATGAAGATGGGGTACAGATACGGTGCATTTTGCAGAGGTTCCCTGTCGACGGCTGCGTGTTCCTTGCAGCTGGTTGTGGAGGATGGCACGGTGGAGTGGTGGTGGGTGTTGGGTGCTCCCTTTGTCCCTGAATGTGGGTAGGTGTGATCTGCGAGCTGCGTGTGGGACCTGGATGGGGTACAGCTGTGGTGGGTGATGTGTCGCTCTTTGCCTGTGTGTTTGGGCATGTTGTAGGTGGCTTTTGGATCGTGAGAGGGTAGGGATGTGGGGAGTGTTGTGGTGCTACCTTTGTCCAGGAGTGTGGGCCCTTTCCGGCTGTCTGTAGGGTGATGGTGGTGTAGAGAGAAGGTGGTTGTTGCGGTGCTCCCATTGTCCATGGCTGCGTTGCAGCTGCGAGCTGGCTGTGGGACCTGGATATGGTACAGATATGATGGGTGGCGCAGCTGTCTTTTGCCCACGGCGGTGGACACCTTCTCTGTGTCTGTAGGATGAGGATGGGGTACAGATACGGTGCGTTTTGCAGAGGTTCCCTGTCGACGGCTGCGTGTTCCTTGCAGCTGGTTGTGGAGGATGGCACGGTGGAGTGGTGGTGGGTGTTGGGTGCTCCCTTTGTCCCTGAATGTGGGTAGGTGTGATCTGCGAGCTGCGTGTGGGACCTGGATGGGGTACAGCTATGGTGGGTGATGTGTCGCTCTTTGCCTGTGTGTTTGGGCATGTTGTAGGTGGCTTTTGGATCGTGAGTGGGTAGGGATGTGGGGAGTGTTGTGGTGCTACCTTTGTCCAGGAGTGTGGGCCCTTTCCAGCTGTCTGTAGGGTGATGGTGGTGTAGAGAGAAGGTGGTTGTTGCGGTGCTCCCGTTGTCCATGGCTGCGTTGCAGCTGCGAGCTGGCTGTGGGACCTGGATATGGTACAGATATGATGGGTGGCGCAGCTGTCTTTTGCCCACGGCGGTGGACACCTTCATGTGTCTGTGGGATGAGGATGGCGTACAGATACGGTGCGTTTTGCAGAGGTTCCCTGTCGACGGCTGCGTGTTCCTTGCAGCTGGTTGTGGAGGATGGCACGGTGGAGTGGTGGTGGGTGTTGGGTGCTCCCTTTGTCCCTGAATGTGGGTAGGTGTGAGCTGCGAGCTGCGTGTGGGACCTGGATGGGGTACAGCTATGGTGGGTGATGTGTCACTCTTTGCCTATGTGTTTGGGCATTGTGTAGGTGGCTTTTGGATCGTGAGTGGGTAGGGATGTGGGGAGTGTTGTGGTGCTACCTTTGTCCAGGAGTGTGGGCCCTTTCCGGCTGTCTGTAGGGTGATGGTGGTGTAGAGAGAAGGTGGTTGTTGCGGTGCTCCCATTGTCCATGGCTGCGTTGCAGCTGCGAGCTGGCTGTGGGACCTGGATCTGGTACAGATATGATGGGTGGTGCAGCTGTCTTTTGCCCACGGCGGTGGACACCTTCATGTGTCTGTAGGATGAGGATGGCGTACAGATACGGTGCGTTTTGCAGAGGTTCCCTGTCGACGGCTGCGTGTTCCTTGCAGCTGGTTGTGGAGGATGGCACGGTGGAGTGGTGGTGGGTGTTGGGTGCTCCCTTTGTCCCTGAATGTGGGTAGGTGTGATCTGCGAGCTGCGTGTGGGACCTGGATGGGGTAGAGCTATGGTGGGTGATGCGGTTCTTCTTTGGCCATGTCTTTGGGCATGTTCTGGCTGTCTGTAGGGTAATGGTGGTGAAGAGATCAGGTGGGTGCTGCAGCACTGCAGTAGTCCATGCCTGTGGCCCCCTTTCCGTCTGTCTGTAAGATGATGATGGTGCAGAGAGAAGGTGGTTGTTGCGGTTCCTTTGCTGTCCATGGTTGCGGGCACCTTTTAGCTTGCTGTGGGACCTGGAGGGTGTACAGATATGTTGGGTGGCGCAGCTGCCTTTTGACCATGGCTGTGGGTACCTTCTCTGTGTCTGTAGGATGAGGATGGCGTACAGATACGGTGCGTTTTGCAGAGGTTCCCTGTCGACGGCTGCGTGTTCCTTGCAGCTGGTTGTGGAGGATGGCACGGTGGAGTGGTGGTGGGTGTTGGGTGCTCCCTTTGTCCCTGAATGTGGGTAGGTGTGAGCTGCGAGCTGCGTGTGGGACCTGGATGGGGTACAGCTATGGTGGGTGATGTGTCACTCTTTGCTTGTGTGTTTGGGCATGCTGTAGGTGGCTTTTGGATCGTGAGAGGGTAGGGATGTGGGGAGTGTTGTGGTGCTACCTTTGTCCAGGAGTGTGGGCCCTTTCCGGCTGTCTGTAGGGTGATGGTGGTGTAGAGAGAAGGTGGTTGTTGCGGTGCTCCCATGGTCCATGGCTGCGTTGCAGCTGCGAGCTGGCTGTGGGACCTGGATATGGTACAGATATGATGGGTGGCGCAGCTGTCTTTTGCCCACGGCGGTGGATACCTTCATGTGTCTGTGGGATGAGGATGGGGTACAGATACGGTGCATTTTGCAGAGGTTCCCTATCGACGGCTGCGTGTTCCTTGCAGCTGGTTGTGGAGGATGGCACGGTGGAGTGGTGGTGGGTGTTGGGTGCTCCCTTTGTCCCTGAATGTGGGTAGGTGTGAGGTGCGTGTGGGACCTGGATGGGGTACAGCTATGGTGGGTGATGTGTCGCTCTTTGCCTGTGTGTTTGGGCATGTTGTAGGTGGCTTTTGGATCGTGAGAGGGTAGGGATGTGGGGAGTGTTGTGGTGCTACCTTTGTCCAGGAGTGTGGGCCCTTTCCGGCTGTCTGTAGGGTGATGGTGGTGTAGAGAGAAGGTGGTTGTTGCGGTGCTCCCATTGTCCATGGCTGCGTTGCAGCTGTGAGCTGGCTGTGGGACCTGGATATGGTACAGATATGATGGGTGGCGCAGCTGTCTTTTGCCCACGGCGGTGGATACCTTCTCTGTGTCTGTAGGATGAGGATGGCGTACAGATACGGTGCGTTTTGCAGAGGTTCCCTGTCGACGGCTGCGTGTTCCTTGCAGCTGGTTGTGGAGGATGGCACGGTGGAGTGGTGGTGGGTGTTGGGTGCTCCCTTTGTCCCTGAATGTGAGTAGGTGTGAGCTGCGAGCTGCGTGTGGGACCTGGATGGGGTACAGCTATGGTGGGTGATGTTTCACTCTTTGCCTGTGTGTTTGGGCATGTTGTAGGCGGCTTTTGGATCGTGAGAGGGTAGGGATGTGGGGAGTGTTGTGGTGCTACCTTTGTCCAGGAGTGTGGGCCCTTTCCAGCTGTCTGTAGGGTGATGGTGGTGTAGAGAGAAGGTGGTTGTTGCGGCGCTCCCATTGTCCATGGCTGCGTTGCAGCTGCGAGCTGGCTGTGGGACCTGGATATGGTACAGATATGATGGGTGGCGCAGCTGTCTTTTGCCCACGGCGGTGGATACCTTCATGTGTCTGTAGGATGAGGATGGGGTACAGATACGGTGCATTTTGCAGAGGTTCCCTGTCGACGGCTGCGTGTTCCTTGCAGCTGGTTGTGGAGGATGGCACGGTGGAGTGGTGGTGGGCGTTGGGTGCTCCCTTTGTCCCTGAATGTGGGTAGGTGTGATCTGCGAGCTGCGTGTGGGACCTGGATGGGGTACAGCTATGGTGGGTGATGTGTCGCTCTTTGCCTGTGTGTTTGGGCATTGTGTAGGTGGCTTTTGGATCGTGAGAGGGTAGGGATGTGGGGAGTGTTGTGGTGCTACCTTTGTCCAGGAGTGTGGGCCCTTTCCGGCTGTCTGTAGGGTGATGGTGGTGTAGAGAGAAGGTGGTTGTTGCGGTGCTCCCATTGTCCATGGCTGCGTTGCAGCTGCGAGCTGGCTGTGGGACCTGGATATGGTACAGATATGATGGGTGGTGCAGCTGTCTTTTGCCCACGGCGGTGGACACCTTCATGTGTCTGTAGGATGAGGATGGCGTACAGATACGGTGCGTTTTGCAGAGGTTCCCTGTCGACGGCTGCGTGTTCCTTGCAGCTGGTTGTGGAGGATGGCACGGTGGAGTGGTGGTGGGTGTTGGGTGCTCCCTTTGTCCCTGAATGTGGGTAGGTGTGATCTGCGAGCTGCGTGTGGGACCTGGATGGGGTACAGCTATGGTGGGTGATGTGTCACTCTTTGCCTATGTGTTTGGGCATGCTGTAGGCGGCTTTTGGATCGTGAGTGGGTAGGGATGTGGGGAGTGTTGTGGTGCTACCTTTGTCCAGGAGTGTGGGCCCTTTCCGGCTGTCTGTAGGGTGATGGTGGTGTAGAGAGAAGGTGGTTGTTGCGGTGCTCCCATTGTCCATGGCTGCGTTGCAGCTGCAAGCTGGCTGTGGGACCTGGATATGGTACAGATATGATGGGTGGCGCAGCTGTCTTTTGCCCACGGCGGTGAATACCTTCATGTGTCTGTAGGATGAGGATGGCGTACAGATACGGTGCGTTTTGCAGAGGTTCCCTGTCGACGGCTGCGTGTTCCTTGCAGCTGGTTGTGGAGGATGGCACGGTGGAGTGGTGGTGGGTGTTGGGTGCTCCCTTTGTCCCTGAATGTGGGTAGGTGTGAGCTGCGAGCTGCGTGTGGGACCTGGATGGGGTAGAGCTATGGTGGGTGATGCGGTTCTTCTTTGCCCATGTCTTTGGGCATGTTCTGGCTGTCTGTAGGGTAATGGCGGTGAAGAGATCAGGTGGGTGCTGCAGCTCTGCAGTAGTCCATGCCTGTGGCCCCCTTTCCGTCTGTCTGTAAGATGATGATGGTGCAGAGGGATGGTGGTTGTTGCGGTTCCTCTGCTGTCCATGGTTGCGGGCACCTTTTAGCTTGCTGTGGGACCTGGAGGGTGTACAGATACGTTGGGTGGCGCAGCTGCCTTTTGACCATGGCTGTGGGTACCTTCTCTGTGTCTGTAGGATGAGGATGGCGTACAGATACGGTGCGTTTTGCAGAGGTTCCCTGTCGACGGCTGCGTGTTCCTTGCAGCTGGTTGTGGAGGATGGCACGGTGGAGTGGTGGTGGGTGTTGGGTGCTCCCTTTGTCCCTGAATGTGGGTAGGTGTGAGGTGCGAGCTGCGTGTGGGACCTGAATGGGGTACAGCTATGGTGGGTGATGTGTCACTCTTTGCCTGTGTGTTTGGGCATGCTGTAGGTGGCTTTTGGATCGTGAGATGGTAGGGATGTGGGGAGTGTTGTGGTGCTACCTTTGTCCAGGAGGGTGGGCCCTTTCCGGCTGTCTGTAGGGTGATGGTGGTGTAGAGAGAAGGTGGTTGTTGCGGTGCTCCCATTGTCCATGGCTGCGTTGCAGCTGCGAGCTGGCTGTGGGACCTGGATATGGTACAGATATGATGGGTGGCGCAACTGTCTTTTGCCCACGGCGGTGGACACCTTCTCTGTGTCTGTGGGATGAGGATGGCGTACAGATACGGTGCGTTTTGCAGAGGTTCCCTGTCGACGGCTGCGTGTTCCTTGCAGCTGGTTGTGGAGGATGGCACGGTGGAGTGGTGGTGGGTGTTGGGTGCTCCCTTTGTCCCTGAATGTGGGTAGGTGTGATCTGCGAGCTGTGTGTGGGACCTGGATGGGGTACAGCTATGGTGGGTGATGTGTCACTCTTTGCCTATGTGTTTGGGCATGCTGTAGGTGGCTTTTGGATCGTGAGTGGGTAGGGATGTGGGGAGTGTTGTGGTGCTACCTTTGTCCAGGAGTGTGGGCCCTTTCCGGCTGTCTGTAGGGTGATGGTGGTGTAGAGAGAAGGTGGTTGTTGCGGTGCTCCCATTGTCCATGGCTGCGTTACAGCTGTGAGCTGGCTGTGGGACCTGGATATGGTACAGATATGATGGGTGGCGCAGCTGTCTTTTGCCCACGGTGGTGGATACCTTCATGTGTCTGTAGGATGAGGATGGCGTACAGATACGGTGCGTTTTGCAGAGGTTCCCTGTCGACGGCTGCGTGTTCCTTGCAGCTGGTTGTGGAGGATGGCACGGTGGAGTGGTGGTGGGTGTTGGGTGCTCCCTTTGTCCCTGAATGTGAGTAGGTGTGAGCTGCGAGCTGCGTGTGGGACCTGGATGGGGTACAGCTATGGTGGGTGATGTTTCACTCTTTGCCTGTGTGTTTGGGCATGTTGTAGGTGGCTTTTGGATCGTGAGAGGGTAGGGATGTGGGGAGTGTTGTGGTGCTACCTTTGTCCAGGAGTGTGGGCCCTTTCCAGCTGTCTGTAGGGTGATGGTGGTGTAGAGAGAAGGTGGTTGTTGCGGCGCTCCCATTGTCCATGGCTGCGTTGCAGCTGCGAGCTGGCTGTGGGACCTGGATATGGTACAGATATGATGGGTGGCGCAGCTGTCTTTTGCCCACGGCGGTGGATACCTTCATGTGTCTGTAGGATGAGGATGGGGTACAGATACGGTGCATTTTGCAGAGGTTCCCTGTCGACGGCTGCGTGTTCCTTGCAGCTGGTTGTGGAGGATGGCACGGTGGAGTGGTGGTGGGCGTTGGGTGCTCCCTTTGTCCCTGAATGTGGGTAGGTGTGATATGCGAGCTGCGTGTGGGACCTGGATGGGGTACAGCTATGGTGGGTGATGTGTCGCTCTTTGCCTGTGTGTTTGGGCATTGTGTAGGTGGCTTTTGGATCGTGAGATGGTAGGGATGTGGGGAGTGTTGTGGTGCTACCTTTGTCCAGGAGTGTGGGCCCTTTCCGGCTGTCTGTAGGGTGATGGTGGTGTAGAGAGAAGGTGGTTGTTGCGGTGCTCCCATTGTCCATGGCTGCGTTGCAGCTGCGAGCTGGCTGTGGGACCTGGATATGGTACAGATATGATGGGTGGTGCAGCTGTCTTTTGCCCACGGCGGTGGACACCTTCATGTGTCTGTAGGATGAGGATGGCGTACAGATACGGTGCGTTTTGCAGAGGTTCCCTGTCGACGGCTGCGTGTTCCTTGCAGCTGGTTGTGGAGGATGGCACGGTGGAGTGGTGGTGGGTGTTGGGTGCTCCCTTTGTCCCTGAATGTGGGTAGGTGTGATCTGCGAGCTGCGTGTGGGACCTGGATGGGGTACAGCTATGGTGGGTGATGTGTCACTCTTTGCCTATGTGTTTGGGCATGCTGTAGGTGGCTTTTGGATCGTGAGTGGGTAGGGATGTGGGGAGTGTTGTGGTGCTACCTTTGTCCAGGAGTGTGGGCCCTTTCCGGCTGTCTGTAGGGTGATGGTGGTGTAGAGAGAAGGTGGTTGTTGCGGTGCTCCCATTGTCCATGGCTGCGTTGCAGCTGCGAGCTGGCTGTGGGACCTGGATATGGTACAGATATGATGGGTGGCGCAGCTGTCTTTTGCCCACGGCGGTGGACACCTTCATGTGTCTGTAGGATGAGGATGGCGTACAGATACGGTGCGTTTTGCAGAGGTTCCCTGTCGACGGCTGCGTGTTCCTTGCAGCTGGTTGTGGAGGATGGCACGGTGGAGTGGTGGTGGGTGTTGGGTGCTCCCTTTGTCCCTGAATGTGGGTAGGTGTGAGCTGCGAGCTGCGTGTGGGACCTGGATGGGGTACAGCTATGGTGGGTGATGCGGTTCTTCTTTGCCCATGTCTTTGGGCATGTTCTGGCTGTCTGTAGGGTAATGGCGGTGAAGAGATCAGGTGGGTGCTGCAGCTCTGCAGTAGTCCATGAGTGTGGGCCCTTTCCGGCTGTCTGTAGGGTGATGATGGTGTAGAGAGAAGGTGGTTGTTGCGGTGCTCCCATTGTCCATGGCTGCGTTGCAGCTGCGAGCTGGCTGTGGGACCTGGATATGGTACAGATATGATGGGTGGCGCAGCTGTCTTTTGACCACGGCGGTGGACACCTTCTCTGTGTCTGTAGGATGAGGATGGCGTACAGATACGGTGCGTTTTGCAGAGGTTCCCTGTCGACGGCTGCGTGTTCCTTGCAGCTGGTTGTGGAGGATGGCACGGTGGAGTGGTGGTGGGTGTTGGGTGCTCCCTTTGTCCCTGAATGTGGGTAGGTGTGAGCTGCGAGCTGCGTGTGGGACCTGGATGGGGTACAGCTATGGTGGGTGATGTGTCGCTCTTTGCCTGTGTGTTTGGGCATGCTGTAGGTGGCTTTTGGATCGTGAGAGGGTAGGGATGTGGGGAGTGTTGTGGTGCTACCTTTGTCCAGGAGTGTGGGCCCTTTCCGGCTGTCTGTAGGGTGATGGTGGTGTAGAGAGAAGGTGGTTGTTGCGGTGCTCCCATTGTCCATGGCTGCGTTGCAGCTGCGAGCTGGCTGTGGGACCTGGATATGGTACAGATATGATGGGTGGCGCAGCTGTCTTTTGCCCACGGCGGTGGACACCTTCTCTGTGTCTGTGGGATGAGGATGGCGTACAGATACGGTGCGTTTTGCAGAGGTTCCCTGTCGACGGCTGCGTGTTCCTTGCAGCTGGTTGTGGAGGATGGCACGGTGGAGTGGTGGTGGGTGTTGGGTGCTCCCTTTGTCCCTGAATGTGGGTAGGTGTGAGCTGCGAGCTGCGTGTGGGACCTGGATGGGGTACAGCTATGGTGGGTGATGTGTCACTCTTTGCCTATGTGTTTGGGCATGTTGTAGGTGGCTTTTGGATCGTGAGTGGGTAGGGATGTGGGGAGTGTTGTGGTGCTACCTTTGTCCAGGAGTGTGGGCCCTTTCCGGCTGTCTGTAGGGTGATGGTGGTGTAGAGAGAAGGTGGTTGTTGCGGTGCTCCCATTGTCCATGGCTGCGTTGCAGCTGCGAGCTGGCTGTGGGACCTGGATATGGTACAGATATGATGGGTGGCGCAGCTGTCTTTTGCCCACGGCGGTGGATACCTTCATGTGTCTGTAGGATGAGGATGGCGTACAGATACGGTGCGTTTTGCAGAGGTTCCCTGTCGACGGCTGCGTGTTCCTTGCAGCTGGTTGTGGAGGATGGCACGGTGGAGTGGTGGTGGGTGTTGGGTGCTCCCTTTGTCCCTGAATGTGGGTAGGTGTGAGCTGCGAGCTGCGTGTGGGACCTGGATGGGGTACAGCTATGGTGGGTGATGCGGTTCTTCTTTGCCCATGTCTTTGGGCATGTTCTGGCTGTCTGTAGGGTAATGGCGGTGAAGAGATCAGGTGGGTGCTGCAGCACTGCAGTAGTCCATGCCTGTGGCCCCCTTTCCGTCTGTCTGTAAGATGATGATGGTGCAGAGAGAAGGTGGTTGTTGCGGTTCCTTTGCTGTCCATGGTTGCGGGCACCTTTTAGCTTGCTGTGGGACCTGGAGGGTGTACAGATATGTTGGGTGGCGCAGCTGTCTTTTGCCCACGGCGGTGGACACCTTCTCTGTGTCTGTAGGATGAGGATGGCGTACAGATACGGTGCGTTTTGCAGAGGTTCCCTGTCGACGGCTGCGTGTTCCTTGCAGCTGGTTGTGGAGGATGGCACGGTGGAGTGGTGGTGGGTGTTGGGTGCTCCCTTTGTCCCTGAATGTGGGTAGGTGTGAGCTGCGAGCTGCGTGTGGGACCTGGATGGGGTACAGCTATGGTGGGTGATGTGTCACTCTTTGCCTGTGTGTTTGGGCATGTTGTAGGTGGCTTTTGGATCGTGAGAGGGTAGGGATGTGGGGAGTGTTGTGGTGCTACCTTTGTCCAGGAGTGTGGGCCCTTTCCGGCTGTCTGTAGGGTGATGGTGGTGTAGAGAGAAGGTGGTTGTTGCGGTGCTCCCATTGTCCATGGCTGCGTTGCAGCTGCGAGCTGGCTGTGGGACCTGGATATGGTACAGATATGATGGGTGGCGCAGCTGTCTTTTGCCCACGGCGGTGGACACCTTCTCTGTGTCTGTGGGATGAGGATGGCGTACAGATACGGTGCGTTTTGCAGAGGTTCCCTGTCGACGGCTGCGTGTTCCTTGCAGCTGGTTGTGGAGGATGGCACGGTGGAGTGGTGGTGGGTGTTGGGTGCTCCCTTTGTCCCTGAATGTGGGTAGGTGTGATCTGCGAGCTGCGTGTGGGACCTGGATGGGGTACAGCTATGGTGGGTGATGTGTCACTCTTTGCCTGTGTGTTTGGGCATGTTGTAGGTGGCTTTTGGATCGTGAGAGGGTAGGGATGTGGGGAGTGTTGTGGTGCTACCTTTGTCCAGGAGTGTGGGCCCTTTCCGGCTGTCTGTAGGGTGATGGTGGTGTAGAGAGAAGGTGGTTGTTGCGGTGCTCCCATTGTCCATGGCTGCGTTGCAGCTGCGAGCTGGCTGTGGGACCTGGATATGGTACAGATATGATGGGTGGCGCAGCTGTCTTTTGCCCACGGCGGTGGATACCTTCATGTGTCTGTAGGATGAGGATGGCGTACAGATACGGTGCGTTTTGCAGAGGTTCCCTGTCGACGGCTGCGTGTTCCTTGCAGCTGGTTGTGGAGGATGGCACGGTGGAGTGGTGGTGGGTGTTGGGTGCTCCCTTTGTCCCTGAATGTGGGTAGGTGTGAGCTGCGAGCTGCGTGTGGGACCTGGATGGGGTACAGCTATGGTGGGTGATGTGTCACTCTTTGCCTGTGTGTTTGGGCATGTTGTAGGTGGCTTTTGGATCGTGAGAGGGTAGGGATGTGGGGAGTGTTGTGGTGCTACCTTTGTCCAGGAGTGTGGGCCCTTTCCGGCTGTCTGTAGGGTGATGGTGGTGTAGAGAGAAGGTGGTTGTTGCGGTGCTCCCATTGTCCATGGCTGCGTTGCAGCTGCGAGCTGGCTGTGGGACCTGGATATGGTACAGATATGATGGGTGGCGCAGCTGTCTTTTGCCCACGGCGGTGGATACCTTCTCTGTGTCTGTAGGATGAGGATGGGGTACAGATACGGTGCGTTTTGCAGAGGTTCCCTGTCGACGGCTGCGTGTTCCTTGCAGCTGGTTGTGGAGGATGGCACGGTGGAGTGGTGGTGGGCGTTGGGTGCTCCCTTTGTCCCTGAATGTGGGTAGGTGTGAGCTGCGAGCTGCGTGTGGGACCTGGATGGGGTACAGCTATGGTGGGTGATGTGTCACTCTTTGCCTGTGTGTTTGGGCATGTTGTAGGTGGCTTTTGGATCGTGAGAGGGTAGGGATGTGGGGAGTGTTGTGGTGCTACCTTTGTCCAGGAGTGTGGGCCCTTTCCGGCTGTCTGTAGGGTGATGGTGGTGTAGAGAGAAGGTGGTTGTTGCGGTGCTCCCATTGTCCATGGCTGCGTTGCAGCTGCGAGCTGGCTGTGGGACCTGGATATGGTACAGATATGATGGGTGGCGCAGCTGTCTTTTGCCCACGGCGGTGGACACCTTCATGTGTCTGTAGGATGAGGATGGCGTACAGATACGGTGCGTTTTGCAGAGGTTCCCTGTCGACGGCTGCGTGTTCCTTGCAGCTGGTTGTGGAGGATGGCACGGTGGAGTGGTGGTGGGTGTTGGGTGCTCCCTTTGTCCCTGAATGTGGGTAGGTGTGATCTGCGAGCTGCGTGTGGGACCTGGATGGGGTACAGCTATGGTGGGTGATGTGTCACTCTTTGCCTGTGTGTTTGGGCATGTTGTAGGTGGCTTTTGGATCGTGAGAGGGTAGGGATGTGGGGAGTGTTGTGGTGCTACCTTTGTCCAGGAGTGTGGGCCCTTTCCGGCTGTCTGTAGGGTGATGGTGGTGTAGAGAGAAGGTGGTTGTTGCGGTGCTCCCATTGTCCATGGCTGCGTTGCAGCTGCGAGCTGGCTGTGGGACCTGGATATGGTACAGATATGATGGGTGGCGCAGCTGTCTTTTGCCCACGGCGGTGGATACCTTCATGTGTCTGTAGGATGAGGATGGCGTACAGATACGGTGCGTTTTGCAGAGGTTCCCTGTCGACGGCTGCGTGTTCCTTGCAGCTGGTTGTGGAGGATGGCACGGTGGAGTGGTGGTGGGTGTTGGGTGCTCCCTTTGTCCCTGAATGTGGGTAGGTGTGATCTGCGAGCTGCGTGTGGGACCTGGATGGGGTAGAGCTATGGTGGGTGATGCGGTTCTTCTTTGCCCATGTCTTTGGGCATGTTCTGGCTGTCTGTAGGGTAATGGCGGTGAAGAGATCAGGTGGGTGCTGCAGCTCTGCAGTAGTCCATGCCTGTGGCCCCCTTTCCGTCTGTCTGTAAGATGATGATGGTGCAGAGAGAAGGTGGTTGTTGCGGTTCCTTTGCTGTCCATGGTTGCGGGCACCTTTTAGCTTGCTGTGGGACCTGGAGGGTGTACAGATATGATGGGTGGCGCAGCTGCCTTTTGACCATGGCTGTGGGTACCTTCTCTGTGTCTGTAGGATGAGGATGGCGTACAGATACGGTGCGTTTTGCAGAGGTTCCCTGTCGACGGCTGCGTGTTCCTTGCAGCTGGTTGTGGAGGATGGCACGGTGGAGTGGTGGTGGGTGTTGGGTGCTCCCTTTGTCCCTGAATGTGGGTAGGTGTGAGCTGCGAGCTGCGTGTGGGACCTGGATGGGGTACAGCTATGGTGGGTGATGTGTCACTCTTTGCCTGTGTGTTTGGGCATGTTGTAGGTGGCTTTTGGATCGTGAGAGGGTAGGGATGTGGGGAGTGTTGTGGTGCTACCTTTGTCCAGGAGTGTGGGCCCTTTCCGGCTGTCTGTAGGGTGATGGTGGTGTAGAGAGAAGGTGGTTGTTGCGGTGCTCCCATTGTCCATGGCTGCGTTGCAGCTGCGAGCTGGCTGTGGGACCTGGATATGGTACAGATATGATGGGTGGTGCAGCTGTCTTTTGCCCACGGCGGTGGACACCTTCTCTGTGTCTGTAGGATGAGGATGGCGTACAGATACGGTGCGTTTTGCAGAGGTTCCCTGTCGACGGCTGCGTGTTCCTTGCAGCTGGTTGTGGAGGATGGCACGGTGGAGTGGTGGTGGGTGTTGGGTGCTCCCTTTGTCCCTGAATGTGGGTAGGTGTGATCTGCGAGCTGCGTGTGGGACCTGGATGGGGTACAGCTATGGTGGGTGATGTGTCACTCTTTGCCTGTGTGTTTGGGCATGTTGTAGGTGGCTTTTGGATCGTGAGAGGGTAGGGATGTGGGGAGTGTTGTGGTGCTACCTTTGTCCAGGAGTGTGGGCCCTTTCCGGCTGTCTGTAGGGTGATGGTGGTGTAGAGAGAAGGTGGTTGTTGCGGTGCTCCCATTGTCCATGGCTGCGTTGCAGCTGCGAGCTGGCTGTGGGACCTGGATATGGTACAGATATGATGGGTGGCGCAGCTGTCTTTTGCCCACGGCGGTGGACACCTTCTCTGTGTCTGTAGGATGAGGATGGCGTACAGATACGGTGCGTTTTGCAGAGGTTCCCTGTCGACGGCTGCGTGTTCCTTGCAGCTGGTTGTGGAGGATGGCACGGTGGAGTGGTGGTGGGTGTTGGGTGCTCCCTTTGTCCCTGAATGTGGGTAGGTGTGAGCTGCGAGCTGCGTGTGGGACCTGGATGGGGTACAGCTATGGTGGGTGATGTGTCACTCTTTGCCTGTGTGTTTGGGCATGTTGTAGGTGGCTTTTGGATCGTGAGAGGGTAGGGATGTGGGGAGTGTTGTGGTGCTACCTTTGTCCAGGAGTGTGGGCCCTTTCCGGCTGTCTGTAGGGTGATGGTGGTGTAGAGAGAAGGTGGTTGTTGCGGTGCTCCCATTGTCCATGGCTGCGTTGCAGCTGCGAGCTGGCTGTGGGACCTGGATATGGTACAGATATGATGGGTGGCGCAGCTGTCTTTTGCCCACGGCGGTGGACACCTTCATGTGTCTGTAGGATGAGGATGGCGTACAGATACGGTGCGTTTTGCAGAGGTTCCCTGTCGACGGCTGCGTGTTCCTTGCAGCTGGTTGTGGAGGATGGCACGGTGGAGTGGTGGTGGGTGTTGGGTGCTCCCTTTGTCCCTGAATGTGGGTAGGTGTGAGCTGCGAGCTGCGTGTGGGACCTGGATGGGGTACAGCTATGGTGGGTGATGTGTCGCTCTTTGCCTGTGTGTTTGGGCATGTTGTAGGTGGCTTTTGGATCGTGAGAGGGTAGGGATGTGGGGAGTGTTGTGGTGCTACCTTTGTCCAGGAGTGTGGGCCCTTTCCGGCTGTCTGTAGGGTGATGGTGGTGTAGAGAGAAGGTGGTTGTTGCGGTGCTCCCATTGTCCATGGCTGCGTTGCAGCTGCGAGCTGGCTGTGGGACCTGGATATGGTACAGATATGATGGGTGGCGCAGCTGTCTTTTGCCCACGGCGGTGGACACCTTCTCTGTGTCTGTAGGATGAGGATGGCGTACAGATACGGTGCGTTTTGCAGAGGTTCCCTGTCGACGGCTGCGTGTTCCTTGCAGCTGGTTGTGGAGGATGGCACGGTGGAGTGGTGGTGGGTGTTGGGTGCTCCCTTTGTCCCTGAATGTGGGTAGGTGTGAGCTGCGAGCTGCGTGTGGGACCTGGATGGGGTACAGCTATGGTGGGTGATGTGTCACTCTTTGCCTGTGTGTTTGGGCATGTTGTAGGTGGCTTTTGGATCGTGAGAGGGTAGGGATGTGGGGAGTGTTGTGGTGCTACCTTTGTCCAGGAGTGTGGGCCCTTTCCGGCTGTCTGTAGGGTGATGGTGGTGTAGAGAGAAGGTGGTTGTTGCGGTGCTCCCATTGTCCATGGCTGCGTTGCAGCTGCGAGCTGGCTGTGGGACCTGGATATGGTACAGATATGATGGGTGGCGCAGCTGTCTTTTGCCCACGGCGGTGGACACCTTCTCTGTGTCTGTAGGATGAGGATGGGGTACAGATACGGTGCGTTTTGCAGAGGTTCCCTGTCGACGGCTGCGTGTTCCTTGCAGCTGGTTGTGGAGGATGGCACGGTGGAGTGGTGGTGGGCGTTGGGTGCTCCCTTTGTCCCTGAATGTGGGTAGGTGTGAGCTGCGAGCTGCGTGTGGGACCTGGATGGGGTACAGCTATGGTGGGTGATGTGTCACTCTTTGCCTGTGTGTTTGGGCATGTTGTAGGTGGCTTTTGGATCGTGAGAGGGTAGGGATGTGGGGAGTGTTGTGGTGCTACCTTTGTCCAGGAGTGTGGGCCCTTTCCGGCTGTCTGTAGGGTGATGGTGGTGTAGAGAGAAGGTGGTTGTTGCGGTGCTCCCATTGTCCATGGCTGCGTTGCAGCTGTGAGCTGGCTGTGGGACCTGGATATGGTACAGATATGATGGGTGGCGCAGCTGTCTTTTGCCCACGGCGGTGGACACCTTCTCTGTGTCTGTAGGATGAGGATGGGGTACAGATACGGTGCGTTTTGCAGAGGTTCCCTGTCGACGGCTGCGTGTTCCTTGCAGCTGGTTGTGGAGGATGGCACGGTGGAGTGGTGGTGGGTGTTGGGTGCTCCCTTTGTCCCTGAATGTGGGTAGGTGTGATCTGCGAGCTGCGTGTGGGACCTGGATGGGGTACAGCTATGGTGGGTGATGTGTCACTCTTTGCCTGTGTGTTTGGGCATGTTGTAGGTGGCTTTTGGATCGTGAGAGGGTAGGGATGTGGGGAGTGTTGTGGTGCTACCTTTGTCCAGGAGTGTGGGCCCTTTCCGGCTGTCTGTAGGGTGATGGTGGTGTAGAGAGAAGGTGGTTGTTGCGGTGCTCCCATTGTCCATGGCTGCGTTGCAGCTGCGAGCTGGCTGTGGGACCTGGATATGGTACAGATATGATGGGTGGCGCAGCTGTCTTTTGCCCACGGCGGTGGACACCTTCTCTGTGTCTGTAGGATGAGGATGGGGTACAGATACGGTGCGTTTTGCAGAGGTTCCCTGTCGACGGCTGCGTGTTCCTTGCAGCTGGTTGTGGAGGATGGCACGGTGGAGTGGTGGTGGGCGTTGGGTGCTCCCTTTGTCCCTGAATGTGGGTAGGTGTGATCTGCGAGCTGCGTGTGGGACCTGGATGGGGTACAGCTATGGTGGGTGATGTGTCACTCTTTGCCTGTGTGTTTGGGCATGTTGTAGGTGGCTTTTGGATCGTGAGAGGGTAGGGATGTGGGGAGTGTTGTGGTGCTACCTTTGTCCAGGAGTGTGGGCCCTTTCCGGCTGTCTGTAGGGTGATGGTGGTGTAGAGAGAAGGTGGTTGTTGCGGTGCTCCCATTGTCCATGGCTGCGTTGCAGCTGCGAGCTGGCTGTGGGACCTGGATATGGTACAGATATGATGGGTGGCGCAGCTGTCTTTTGCCCACGGCGGTGGACACCTTCTCTGTGTCTGTGGGATGAGGATGGGGTACAGATACGGTGCGTTTTGCAGAGGTTCCCTGTCGACGGCTGCGTGTTCCTTGCAGCTGGTTGTGGAGGATGGCACGGTGGAGTGGTGGTGGGCGTTGGGTGCTCCCTTTGTCCCTGAATGTGGGTAGGTGTGATCTGCGAGCTGCGTGTGGGACCTGGATGGGGTACAGCTATGGTGGGTGATGTGTCACTCTTTGCCTGTGTGTTTGGGCATGTTGTAGGTGGCTTTTGGATCGTGAGAGGGTAGGGATGTGGGGAGTGTTGTGGTGCTACCTTTGTCCAGGAGTGTGGGCCCTTTCCGGCTGTCTGTAGGGTGATGGTGGTGTAGAGAGAAGGTGGTTGTTGCGGTGCTCCCATTGTCCATGGCTGCGTTGCAGCTGCGAGCTGGCTGTGGGACCTGGATATGGTACAGATATGATGGGTGGCGCAGCTGTCTTTTGCCCACGGCGGTGGATACCTTCTCTGTGTCTGTAGGATGAGGATGGCGTACAGATACGGTGCGTTTTGCAGAGGTTCCCTGTCGACGGCTGCGTGTTCCTTGCAGCTGGTTGTGGAGGATGGCACGGTGGAGTGGTGGTGGGTGTTGGGTGCTCCCTTTGTCCCTGAATGTGGGTAGGTGTGAGCTGCGAGCTGCGTGTGGGACCTGGATGGGGTACAGCTATGGTGGGTGATGTGTCACTCTTTGCCTGTGTGTTTGGGCATGTTGTAGGTGGCTTTTGGATCGTGAGAGGGTAGGGATGTGGGGAGTGTTGTGGTGCTACCTTTGTCCAGGAGTGTGGGCCCTTTCCGGCTGTCTGTAGGGTGATGGTGGTGTAGAGAGAAGGTGGTTGTTGCGGTGCTCCCATTGTCCATGGCTGCGTTGCAGCTGCGAGCTGGCTGTGGGACCTGGATATGGTACAGATATGATGGGTGGTGCAGCTGTCTTTTGCCCACGGCGGTGGATACCTTCATGTGTCTGTAGGATGAGGATGGCGTACAGATACGGTGCGTTTTGCAGAGGTTCCCTGTCGACGGCTGCGTGTTCCTTGCAGCTGGTTGTGGAGGATGGCACGGTGGAGTGGTGGTGGGTGTTGGGTGCTCCCTTTGTCCCTGAATGTGGGTAGGTGTGAGCTGCGAGCTGCGTGTGGGACCTGGATGGGGTACAGCTATGGTGGGTGATGTGTCACTCTTTGCCTGTGTGTTTGGGCATGTTGTAGGTGGCTTTTGGATCGTGAGAGGGTAGGGATGTGGGGAGTGTTGTGGTGCTACCTTTGTCCAGGAGTGTGGGCCCTTTCCGGCTGTCTGTAGGGTGATGGTGGTGTAGAGAGAAGGTGGTTGTTGCGGTGCTCCCATTGTCCATGGCTGCGTTGCAGCTGCGAGCTGGCTGTGGGACCTGGATATGGTACAGATATGATGGGTGGCGCAGCTGTCTTTTGCCCACGGCGGTGGACACCTTCATGTGTCTGTAGGATGAGGATGGGGTGCAGATACGGTGCGTTTTGCAGAGGTTCCCTGTCGACGGCTGCGTGTTCCTTGCAGCTGGTTGTGGAGGATGGCACGGTGGAGTGGTGGTGGGCGTTGGGTGCTCCCTTTGTCCCTGAATGTGGGTAGGTGTGAGCTGCGAGCTGCGTGTGGGACCTGGATGGGGTACAGCTATGGTGGGTGATGTGTCGCTCTTTGCCTGTGTGTTTGGGCATTGTGTAGGTGGCTTTTGGATCGTGAGAGGGTAGGGATGTGGGGAGTGTTGTGGTGCTACCTTTGTCCAGGAGTGTGGGCCCTTTCCGGCTGTCTGTAGGGTGATGGTGGTGTAGAGAGAAGGTGGTTGTTGCGGCGCTCCCATTGTCCATGGCTGCGTTGCAGCTGCGAGCTGGCTGTGGGACCTGGATATGGTACAGATATGATGGGTGGCGCAGCTGTCTTTTGCCCACGGCGGTGGACACCTTCATGTGTCTGTAGGATGAGGATGGGGTGCAGATACGGTGCGTTTTGCAGAGGTTCCCTGTCGACGGCTGCGTGTTCCTTGCAGCTGGTTGTGGAGGATGGCACGGTGGAGTGGTGGTGGGCGTTGGGTGCTCCCTTTGTCCCTGAATGTGGGTAGGTGTGAGCTGCGAGCTGCGTGTGGGACCTGGATGGGGTACAGCTATGGTGGGTGATGTGTCGCTCTTTGCCTATGTGTTTGGGCATGTTGTAGGCGGCTTTTGGATCGTGAGTGGGTAGGGATGTGGGGAGTGTTGTGGTGCTACCTTTGTCCAGGAGTGTGGGCCCTTTCCGGCTGTCTGTAGGGTGATGGTGGTGTAGAGAGAAGGTGGTTGTTGCGGTGCTCCCATTGTCCATGGCTGTGTTGCAGCTGCGAGCTGGCTGTGGGACCTGGATCTGGTACAGATATGATGGGTGGCGCAGCTGTCTTTTGCCCACGGCGGTGGACACCTTCTCTGTGTCTGTGGGATGAGGATGGCGTACAGATACGGTGCGTTTTGCAGAGGTTCGCTGTCGACGGCTGCGTGTTCCTTGCAGCTGGTTGTGGAGGATGGCACGGTGGAGTGGTGGTGGGTGTTGGGTGCTCCCTTTGTCCCTGAATGTGGGTAGGTGTGAGGTGCGAGCTGCGTGTGGGACCTGGATGGGGTACAGCTATGGTGGGTGATGTGTCACTCTTTGCCTGTGTGGTTGGGCATGTTGTAGGTGGCTTTTGGATCGTGAGAGGGTAGGGATGTGGGGAGTGTTGTGGTGCTACCTTTGTCCAGGAGTGTGGGCCCTTTCCGGCTGTCTGTAGGGTGATGGTGGTGTAGAGAGAAGGTGGTTGTTGCGGTGCTCCCATTGTCCATGGCTGCGTTGCAGCTGCGAGCTGGCTGTGGGACCTGGATATGGTACAGATATGATGGGTGGCGCAGCTGTCTTTTGCCCACGGCGGTGGACACCTTCATGTGTCTGTAGGATGAGGATGGGGTGCAGATACGGTGCGTTTTGCAGAGGTTCCCTGTCGACGGCTGCGTGTTCCTTGCAGCTGGTTGTGGAGGATGGCACGGTGGAGTGGTGGTGGGCGTTGGGTGCTCCCTTTGTCCCTGAATGTGGGTAGGTGTGAGCTGCGAGCTGCGTGTGGGACCTGGATGGGGTACAGCTATGGTGGGTGATGTGTCGCTCTTTGCCTGTGTGTTTGGGCATTGTGTAGGTGGCTTTTGGATCGTGAGTGGGTAGGGATGTGGGGAGTGTTGTGGTGCTACCTTTGTCCAGGAGTGTGGGCCCTTTCCGGCTGTCTGTAGGGTGATGGTGGTGTAGAGAGAAGGTGGTTGTTGCGGCGCTCCCATTGTCCATGGCTGCGTTGCAGCTGCAAGCTGGCTGTGGGACCTGGATATGGTACAGATATGATGGGTGGCGCAGCTGTCTTTTGCCCACGGCGGTGGACACCTTCTCTGTGTCTGTGGGATGAGGATGGCGTACAGATACGGTGCGTTTTGCAGAGGTTCGCTGTCGACGGCTGCGTGTTCCTTGCAGCTGGTTGTGGAGGATGGCACGGTGGAGTGGTGGTGGGTGTTGGGTGCTCCCTTTGTCCCTGAATGTGGGTAGGTGTGAGCTGCGAGCTGCGTGTGGGACCTGGATGGGGTACAGCTATGGTGGGTGATGTGTCGCTCTTTGCCTATGTGTTTGGGCATGTTGTAGGTGGCTTTTGGATCGTGAGTGGGTAGGGATGTGGGGAGTGTTGTGGTGCTACCTTTGTCCAGGAGTGTGGGCCCTTTCCGGCTGTCTGTAGGGTGATGGTGGTGTAGAGAGAAGGTGGTTGTTGCGGTGCTCCCATTGTCCATGGCTGCGTTGCAGCTGCGAGCTGGCTGTGGGACCTGGATATGGTACAGATATGATGGGTGGCGCAGCTGTCTTTTGCCCACGGCGGTGGACACCTTCATGTGTCTGTAGGATGAGGATGGGGTACAGATACGGTGCGTTTTGCAGAGGTTCCCTGTCGACGGCTGCGTGTTCCTTGCAGCTGGTTGTGGAGGATGGCACGGTGGAGTGGTGGTGGGCGTTGGGTGCTCCCTTTGTCCCTGAATGTGGGTAGGTGTGAGCTGCGAGCTGCGTGTGGGACCTGGATGGGGTACAGCTATGGTGGGTGATGTGTCGCTCTTTGCCTGTGTGTTTGGGCATTGTGTAGGTGGCTTTTGGATCGTGAGTGGGTAGGGATGTGGGGAGTGTTGTGGTGCTACCTTTGTCCAGGAGTGTGGGCCCTTTCCGGCTGTCTGTAGGGTGATGGTGGTGTAGAGAGAAGGTGGTTGTTGCGGCGCTCCCATTGTCCATGGCTGCGTTGCAGCTGCAAGCTGGCTGTGGGACCTGGATATGGTACAGATATGATGGGTGGCGCAGCTGTCTTTTGCCCACGGCGGTGGACACCTTCTCTGTGTCTGTGGGATGAGGATGGGGTACAGATACGGTGCGTTTTGCAGAGGTTCGCTGTCGACGGCTGCGTGTTCCTTGCAGCTGGTTGTGGAGGATGGCACGGTGGAGTGGTGGTGGGTGTTGGGTGCTCCCTTTGTCCCTGAATGTGGGTAGGTGTGAGCTGCGAGCTGCGTGTGGGACCTGGATGGGGTACAGCTATGGTGGGTGATGTGTCGCTCTTTGCCTATGTGTTTGGTCATTGTGTAGGCGGCTTTTGGATCGTGAGAGGGTAGGGATGTGGGGAGTGTTGTGGTGCTACCTTTGTCCAGGAGTGTGGGCCCTTTCCGGCTGTCTGTAGGGTGATGGTGGTGTAGAGAGAAGGTGGTTGTTGCGGTGCTCCCATTGTCCATGGCTGCGTTGCAGCTCTGAGCTGGCTGTGGGACCTGGATATGGTACAGATATGATGGGTGGTGCAGCTGTCTTTTGCCCACGGCGGTGGACACCTTCTCTGTGTCTGTAGGATGAGGATGGGGTACAGATACGGTGCGTTTTGCAGAGGTTCCCTGTCGACGGCTGCGTGTTCCTTGCAGCTGGTTGTGGAGGATGGCACAGTGGAGTGGTGGTGGGCGTTGGGTGCTCCCTTTGTCCCTGAATGTGGGTAGGTGCGAGCTGCGAGCTGCGTGTGGGACCTGGATGGGGTAGAGCTATGGTGGGTGATGCGGTTCTTCTTTGCCCATGTCTTTGGGCATGTTCTGGCTGTCTGTAGGGTAATGGCGGGGAAGAGATCAGGTGGGTGCTGCAGCACTGCAGTAGTCCATGCCTGTGGCCCCCTTTCCGTCTGTCTGTAAGATGATGATGGTGCAGAGAGAAGGTGGTTGTTGCGGTTCCTTTGCTGTCCATGGTTGCGGGCACCTTTTAGCTTGCTGTGGGACCTGGAGGGTGTACAGATAT
Organism: Grus americana; assembly: GCF_028858705.1. Classification (NCBI taxonomy): domain Eukaryota; kingdom Metazoa; phylum Chordata; class Aves; order Gruiformes; family Gruidae; genus Grus; species Grus americana. The sequence goes on from NC_072859.1 coordinate 33,897,567, forward strand.
GTTGGGTGGCGCAGCTGCCTTTTGACCATGGCTGTGGGTACCTTCTCTGTGTCTGTAGGATGAGGATGGCGTACAGATACGGTGCGTTTTGCAGAGGTTCCCTGTCGACGGCTGCGTGTTCCTTGCAGCTGGTTGTGGAGGATGGCACGGTGGAGTGGTGGTGGGTGTTGGGTGCTCCCTTTGTCCCTGAATGTGGGTAGGTGTGATCTGCGAGCTGCGTGTGGGACCTGGATGGGGTACAGCTATGGTGGGTGATGTTTCGCTCTTTGCCTGTGTGTTTGGGCATGTTGTAGGTGGCTTTTGGATCGTCAGAGGGTAGGGGTGTGGGGAGTGTTGTGGTGCTATCTTTGTCCAGGAGTGTGGGCCCTTTCCGGCTGTCTGTAGGGTGATGGTGGTGTAGAGAGAAGGTGGTTGTTGCGGTGCTCCCATGGTCCATGGCTGCGTTGCAGCTGTGAGCTGGCTGTGGGACCTGGATCTGGTACAGATATGATGGGTGGCGCAGCTGCCTTTTGACCATGGCTGTGGGTACCTTCTCTGTGTCTGTAGGATGAGGATGGGGTACAGATACGGTGCGTTTTGCAGAGGTTCCCTGTCGACAACTGCGTGTTCCTTGCAGCTGGTTGTGGAGGATGGCACGGTGGAGTGGTGGTGGGTGTTGGGTGCTCCCTTTGTCCCTGAATGTGGGTAGGTGTGAGCTGCGAGCTGCGTGTGGGACCTGGATGGGGTAGAGCTATGGTGGGTGATGCGGTTCTTCTTTGCCCATGTCTTTGGGCATGTTCTGGCTGTCTGTAGGGTAATGGCGGGGAAGAGATCAGGTGGGTGCTGCAGCACTGCAGTAGTCCATGCCTGTGGCCCCGTTTCCGTCTGTCTGTAAGATGATGATGGTGCAGAGAGAAGGTGGTTGTTGCGGTTCCTTTGCTGTCCATGGTTGCGGGCACCTTTTAGCTTGCTGTGGGACCTGGAGGGTGTACAGATATGTTGGGTGGCGCAGCTGCCTTTTGACCATGGCTGTGGGTACCTTCTCTGTGTCTGTAGGATGAGGATGGCGTACAGATACGGTGCGTTTTGCAGAGGTTCCCTGTCGACGGCTGCGTGTTCCTTGCAGCTGGTTGTGGAGGATGGCACGGTGGAGTGGTGGTGGGTGTTGGGTGCTCCCTTTGTCCCTGAATGTGGGTAGGTGTGATCTGCGAGCTGCGTGTGGGACCTGGATGGGGTACAGCTATGGTGGGTGATGTTTCGCTCTTTGCCTGTGTGTTTGGGCATGTTGTAGGTGGCTTTTGGATCGTCAGAGGGTAGGGGTGTGGGGAGTGTTGTGGTGCTACCTTTGTCCAGGAGTGTGGGCCCTTTCCGGCTGTCTGTAGGGTGATGGTGGTGTAGAGAGAAGGTGGTTGTTGCAGTGCTCCCATTGTCCATGGCTGCGTTGCAGCTGCAAGCTGGCTGTGGGACCTGGATATGGTACAGATATGATGGGTGGCGCAGCTGCCTTTTGACCATGGCTGTGGGTACCTTCTCTGTGTCTGTAGGATGAGGATGGGGTACAGATACGGTGCGTTTTGCAGAGGTTCCCTGTCGACGGCTGCGTGTTCCTTGCAGCTGGTTGTGGAGGATGGCACGGTGGAGTGGTGGTGGGTGTTGGGTGCTCCCTTTGTCCATGAATGTGGGTAGGTGTGAGCTGCGTGTGGGACCTGGATGGGGTACAGCTATGGTGGGTGATGTGTCACTCTTTGCCTATATGTTTGGGCATGTTGTAGGTGGCTTTTGGATCGTGAGAGGGTAGGGATGTGGGGAGTGTTGTGGTGCTACCTTTGTCCAGGAGTGTGGGCCCTTTCCGGCTGTCTGTAGGGTGATGGTGGTGCAGAGAGAAGGTGGTTGTTGCAGTGCTCCCATGGTCCATGGCTGCGTTGCAGCTGCGAGCTGGCTGTGGGACCTGGATATGGTACAGATATGATGGGTGGTGCAGCTGTCTTTTGCCCACGGCGGTGGACACCTTCTCTGTGTCTGTAGGATGAGGATGGGGTACAGATACGGTGCGTTTTGCAGAGGTTCCCTGTCGACGGCTGCGTGTTCCTTGCAGCTGGTTGTGGAGGATGGCACGGTGGAGTGGTGGTGGGTGTTGGGTGCTCCCTTTGTCCCTGAATGTGGGTAGGTGTGATCTGCGAGCTGCATGTGGGACCTGCATGGGGTACAGCTATGGTGGGTGATGCGGTTCTTCTTTGCCCATGTCTTTGGGCATTTTCTGGCTGGCTGTAGGGTAATGGCGGGGAAGAGATCAGGTGGGTGCTGCAGCACTGCAGTAGTCCATGCCTGTGGCCCCGTTTCCGTCTGTCTGTAAGATGATGATGGTGCAGAGAGAAGGTGGTTGTTGCGGTTCCTTTGCTGTCCATGGTTGCGGGCACCTTTTAGCTTGCTGTGGGACCTGGAGGGTGTACAGATATGTTGGGTGGCGCAGCTGCCTTTTGACCATGCCTGTAGGTGCCTTCTCTGTGTCTGTAGGATGAGGATGGCGTACAGATACGGTGCGTTTTGCAGAGGTTCCCTGTCGACGGCTGCGTGTTCCTTGCAGCTGGTTGTGGAGGATGGCACGGTGGAGTGGTGGTGGGTGTTGGGTGCTCCCTTTGTCCCTGAATGTGGGTAGGTGTGATCTGCGAGCTGCGTGTGGGACCTGGATGGCGTACAGCTATGGTGGGTGATGTGTCGCTCTTTGCCTGTGTGTTTGGGCATTGTGTAGGTGGCTTTTGGATCATGAGTGGGTAGGGATGTGGGGAGTGTTGTGGTGCTACCTTTGTCCAGGAGGGTGGGCCCTTTCCAGCTGTCTGTAGGGTGATGGTGGTGTAGAGAGAAGGTGGTTGTTGCGGTGCTCCCATTGTCCATGGCTGCGTTGCAGCTGCGAGCTGGCTGTGGGACCTGGATATGGTACAGATATGATGGGTGGCGCAGCTGTCTTTTGCCCACGGCGGTGGACACCTTCATGTGTCTGTAGGATGAGGATGGGGTGCAGATACGGTGCGTTTTGCAGAGGTTCCCTGTCGACGGCTGCGTGTTCCTTGCAGCTGGTTGTGGAGGATGGCACGGTGGAGTGGTGGTGGGTGTTGGGTGCTCCCTTTGTCCCTGAATGTGGGTAGGTGTGAGCTGTGAGCTGCGTGTGGGACCTGGATGGGGTGCAGCTATGGTGGGTGATGTGTCACTCTTTGCCTGTGTGTTTGGGCATGTTGTAGCTGGCTTTTGGATCGTGAGAGGGTAGGGATGTGGGGAGTGTTGTGGTGCTACCTTTGTCCAGGAGTGTGGGCCCTTTCTGGCTGTCTGTAGGGTGATGGTGGTGTAGAGAGAAGGTGGTTGTTGCGGTGCTCCCATTGTCCATGGCTGCGTTGCAGCTGCGAGCTGGTTGTGGGACCTGGATATGGTACAGATATGATGGGTGGTGCAGCTGCCTTTTGACCATGGCTGTGGGTACCTTCTCTGTGTCTGTAGGATGAGGATGGCGTACAGATACGGTGCATTTTGCAGAGGTTCCCTGTCGACGGCTGCGTGTTCCTTGCAGCTGGTTGTGGAGGATGGCACGGTGGAGTAGTGGTGGGTGTTGGGTGCTCCCTTTGTCCCTGAATGTGGGTAGGTGCGAGCTGCGTGTGGGACCTGGATGGGGTACAGCTATGGTGGGTGATGTGTCACTCTTTGCCTGTGTGTTTGGTCATTGTGTAGGTGGCTTTTGGATCGTGAGAGGGTAGGGATGTGGGGAGTGTTGTGGTGCTACCTTTGTCCAGGAGTGTGGGCCCTTTCCAGCTGTCTGTAGGGTGATGGTGGTTGTTGGGTTTGCGTGGCAAGGTTTTGGTAGCGGGGAGCTACCGGGATGGCTTCTGTGAGAGGCTGCTAGAAGGTCCCCCTGTGTCTGATAGAGCCAATGCCAGCCGGCTCGAAGACAGACCCACCACTGGCCAAGGCCAAGCCAATCAGCGCCTCTGTGATAACATATTTAAGAAGTAGAAAAACACTTAGAGAGGGAGAGAGCTTTTGCAGCCGGAGAGAGGAGTCAGAAGATGTAAGAAACTCTTCAGACACCAAGGTCAGTGCAGAAGGAGGGGGAGGAGGAGCTCCAGGCGCCGGAGCAGAGATCCCCCTGCAGCCCATGGTGAAGGCCATGGTGAAGCAGGCTGTCCCCCTGCAGCCCATGGAGGAAGGATGAGGGGGTGTAGCGATTCCACCTGCAGCCCGTGGAGGACCCCACGCCGGAGCAGGTGGAGGCACCTGAAGGAGGCTGTGGCCTGTGGGAAGCCCACGCTGGAGCAGGTTCCTGGCCGGACCGGTGGACCCGTGAAGAGGGGAGCCCACGCCAGGGCAGGTTTGCTGGCAGGACTTGTGACCCCGTGGGGGACCCATGCTGGAGCAGTTTGCTCCTGAAGGTCTGCACCCCGTGAGAGGGCCTCCATGCTGGAGCAGGGGAACGATGAGAGGAGTCCTCCCCCTGAGGATGAAGAAGCGGCAGAAACATCGTGTGATGAACTGACCGTAACCCCTACTCCCCATCCCCCTGTGCCGCTGAGGGGGGGGAAGGTTGAAGCCGGGAGTGAAGTTGAGCCCAGGAAGATGGGAGGGGTGGGGGGAGGTGTTTTAAGAGTTGATTTTATTTTCTCATTCCTCTACTCTGTTTTGCCAACTAATAAATTAGATGAATTCCCTCTCTAAGTTCAGTCTGTTTTTCTTTTTACAATAATTAGTGAGTAATCTCTCCCTGTCCTTATCTCGACCTACAAGCATTTCGTTATGCCTTTTCTCCCCTGTTTGGTGAATGAGGGGAGTGAGAGAGCGGCTCTGGTGGGCACCTGGCCCCCAGCCAGGGTCAACCCACCACAGTGGTGTAGAGAGAAGTGGTTGTTGCGGTGCTCCCATTGTCCATGGCTGCGTTGCAGCTGCGAGCTGGCTGTGGGACCTGGATATGGTACAGATACGATGGGTGGTGCAGCTGTCTTTTGCCCACGGCGGTGGATACCTTCATGTGTCTGTAGGATGAGGATGGCGTACAGATACGGTGCGTTTTGCAGAGGTTCCCTGTCGACGGCTGCGTGTTCTTTCCAGCTGCTTGTCGCGGATGGCATGGTGGAGTGGTCGTGGGTCTTAAGTGTTTCCTTTATCCAGATTTACGGACACCTTCTGTCTGTCTGTAGGATGATCATGGGTTGCAGGTACGTTGCATGTTTTGGTGCTTCTGTTGTCCATAGTCGCAGGTACCGTTGATCTTCCTTGTGGTCTTTTATGTTGTCCAGACATTGTTGGGGTTATGACTCTCCTTTTTCCCACAGCTGTGGTCAGCTGCTGTATGCCTGTAGGAATGTGATGTGCTATAAATATGACTGGTATTACTGCACTCCCTTTTTTCATGGCTGTGGGTAGCTTCTGGGTCTCTGTTGGATCTTGGCATTGCACAGTATGGTGGTTGTGGTGGAGCCTCTAATTCTTTGATTGCCTTTCTCTTCATCTGATAGTGTTGGCTAGTGTAGCCCTTTTTATGCCTTTCTCTGGCCAACTATGTGTGCTACCTCACAGTGACTTTGACCACCTCACGTGGTCTGTGATTGTGACATGGCCATGACATCAGCCGTGCTGGTGCCAGGGTCTTGTTTGGAGCCTAGCCCTCGGCTTTGCAGTTGAGAGGTTTGTGGAGCTTCCTGTGTCCGTGGCTTTGGGATGCTCCTTTGAAAACCAGGACACGGTAGAGGCAAGGACTGTCTTTTCTGTCCTGTAGAGCACTGACAGGTCTCCAGCTGAGTGACAAGGTAAGAGAGGACAGGAGCTGTCATCTGGCTGCGTCTCTTTTGAAAAGAGTCTGGCTGTAATTCTCAGAAGAAACAACAAAAATGAACTCATCCTCTATTGCTGTTGGCAGCCCCAGTCCCCTCCCCTTCCCCTCCGTATCTGCTCCTCTCTGCCCTCGCTCACCGGCCTTACCTGCCAGTCTGGGCTGGCGCAGCCCTTTCTGTACCTGTCTGGGACCAACCATGTCACCAACCCCTTTGTGACATGGACCACCACAAGCAGTCTGCTGATAGTGACATGGCCATGACATCACTGGAGCTGTTGCCTGGAGTTGTGCTGCATCCATGCAATACCACTTTTCCAGTAATCAAATGAGAAGACACTATTACATAAACAATAAAATGAAATAAAAAACAAGAATTGGTAGTGCTGGAGAAGGAAATGAAGTAACTGCATGATCAATGTAAAGAAGAGCAGATCAGCAAAGATTAAAAGAGTCTTAAAAGCAGCATCTCCTGTCCACTGCCCTGTTTTAAATATTTGCATGGTACTTGCTGCTGAGATTTGTGGATTTGAAGGCTATTCTGGAAGAAAGACGCTTGTTGAGTTTTCTGGAGGTGATCTTTCACACCTTTGGCATTGAAGTCATGTTCCAGTGCCCAACCCTGCGCCCATGAGTGGCTGGCAATGCTAAGGGTATCTCCGCATGAACAGCGAGGCTCACGTCTTTCTCTGAAATGAACCGAACTTTTAGCCTAGGACTGCCCTGTGCTGTGCACTTCAGTTGCTTACTGGAAGAAAACACGTGAATTAGCTTCCATCTGCTTGGTTCACTGCAGACTTTTAGATCTTTAATTCACAGGGTATGAGGCAACAAGTGCCAGCTGAATCAGAGATTTTTCCCTCTGAACATCAGGAAACACTTTTTCACTGTGAAGGTCACCAAGAACTGTTACAGGTTGCCCAGAAAGGTTGTAGAGTCTCCATCCTTGGAGATATTAAGAACCCATCTGGACATGGTCCTGTGCAACCAGCTCTGGGTGGCCCTGCTTAAGCAAAGGGTTTGACAAGATGACCTCCAGAGGTCCCTGCCAGCCTCATCCTGTCTGCAATTCTGTGATTGTGTGAAAGCTTTATAGACTGAAGACCTAAAAAAGATCCAGTAACCCCGAAGTGAGATTTTAAAGAAGTTCAATAGAATCAGCAATGTGTTGCCTTCGGTATAAAATGTAATTGCTTTTTGTTTCCCAAATGTAAAATTTTGGTGTGTTACAAGTAGTGAGGTTGTGTGTATCTGTGTTTCTATAGTCACTCTTTGAGTTAATTACTCATGACATCCAGTTGATAATGTCAAATTTTAAAATACCTATTACAGTGTATCTCTCTAGCTATTGCATCTTCAGGGTAAAATCCCAAACTCTTATTTTTCCTTAGACGGGTGGGTTTTGGGGGGAGGGAGAGGTATAGTAATTAGCTCTGTAGCTGGAGAAGAAGCTGTGATGAAGGTGATGTAACTTGTTTTGGTCTCTTACAGCATTCGTTACTCTGTTAAACGGAGAGCAGGCTCAAGATGCGATTCGGAATTTTCACCAACATTCTCTTCGGGGAAAAGAAATATCTGTGCAACTCCAACCAACAGATGCTTTGCTGTGCATTACTAATTTGCCCATTTCATTTACATTAGAAGAGTTTGAAGAACTTGTGCGTGCGTATGGCAATGTTGAGAGGTGTTTTTTGGTCTATAACGAAGTTACTGGCCATTCAAAGGGCTATGGCTTCGTGGAATATATGAAGAAGGACTCTGCTGCAAAGGCAAGACTGGAACTTCTGGGGAAACAGTTAGACGAGAGCATTCTCTTTGCACAGTGGATGGATGTGAACCAGCTGACGACAAATCTTATTCACTCCAAGTGCCTTTGTGTAGATAAATTTCAAAAAGACTACGTTGATTCAAAAGAACTGATCCAAGCTTTCTCACTAAAGTATAAACCTGTTTTCTGCCAGGTATGTTGAATTTGTATCTTTCGGAAGATCATGGTCATGATTTAAGTAGCTCTGTATTTGCATCTTCACTGCTTGCTTTCTTATCCTTTTATTTTTCATTTAAGTAGTGACTGGGTATGCATCTGCATTGCGCTATATGATGTGGTACAGATGCTTTATTGGTGTGAGCTTGCAGTGATTGATCAATGTCATCTGGGAATTCTGCAGGAGACCACTCCTGTGAAGCGTCAATAAAATGTTTATAAAACATTCCCTTCTCATTTTTTATTGAAAATCATTTTAGAGAGCTTTTAAAGTAAACAGTGATGGTTTTATTGCTCAGTAAGCAAAGCTAGAGTGTATGAATACCACAAGTGCAACAGTTTAGATGATGGAGAATACATATGTATGTATATAATTAATGTATTTAAGAAACCTCCAATGTGTTTTTCTCTCACTGAGGAAGATGTAGGCTTGGGATCTCATAGTTGCTGGGCTTGTCAGTGATAGAAGTGGTACATCTTTTGGAAAGCTTGCAGGTACAGAAGAGGTTTCCTTCTCATCTTCGTGGCTTGTGAGATACTAGAACACAAATAACATGTTGCTCGTAGAAGTGGTGCAGACCAGCGTACCATAAACAGGCAGTCAAAAGAAAGCTTTCTGCGTAGTCATGCAGTTGGGTATGATTTCAGTTGTTTTGGTTTGGTTTTTTCCCTTAAGTATTTGGGAAGGCTGCCCAGGGATTAGCTTCAGGGATAAGTAACCAGAGATTTTCAGCATCTAAGATGGGCAGGTCCATCAGGCTGTCTAGTCTGACCACCTGCAGGCCATCACATTTCCCCTAGTGCTCTTTTTGAGCCCCAGTAATTTGTAGTTGGCTAAAGCACATCCTTTATTTGCTTGATCCAAATACACCAGGAGATGCCTAAATTGGAAGTAACTCTTTCCAGTAACAGCCCATCTCTTGTTATTTTGCACTTGTGTCTGTTTTCTCAGTTGAACGTATCTGGCTTCAGCTTCACCTCACTAATGACTAGATTGAGGAGCCTTTGCTTCCCACTGTTTTCTTCCTGTAAGAAGGTATTAAATGCTGTAATCAAGTCACTTGCTCAGTCTTTGTTTAATTAGCTAAACAGATTGATCTTTTAAAAGTCTTTTACTTCAGAGCTTTTTTCCAGCTGTCACATAATCTGGAGGCTGTTATCAGCTCCCCCAACAATTTTTCAACATTCTTTTAAAATTCTGAAGTTCAAAGAATAACAGGCTGCTTTGATAAAGATGGTTTTCACTAACAGTATTCCACTGTGCAGTTAGAGGCACTTAAAAATTGACTTTTGCCTTCCTTCTTAAATCATAGCGATACATGGGTCACACCTGGCGTAGGCGAGGAGGGTCTATTTGTGTATGCATTAGATCAGTAAATGGCACTAAATCTATGTTTCTATAAAATACAGGAATTAAACAGTATGCTTTTGAATTAGGAAATAGGCAGCCAGTCAAAAATATATCCAAGAAAATATTCTTGGCACGTTGTCATATTACCTATCACTTGTATAAACACACTGTGTAATAGACTAATAGGTAGATTGTAGAAATATGGTAGCAGAAGAAAAATAGGTTTACTTATGATAACTCATGATTTATTCTCAGTCACATTTTCACGGGGCATCCAACAGGTACTGACTGGTAAGGGAGGCTCTGCCTCGAGGGGTGGTGGGGGGAGGCAGCAGAGGTGCTGGTTGGAGATGTAATGGGGGAGCGATGGAGGTGAACACCATGGGCTAATGGGAGAAGCAGCCCTCCAGAGCGGGAAGATATGAGGGTGGAGGTAGGTAAACAAGTAGTTCAAATTTTAGATGAAAAAGGGAATACAGTGGATGAATTCTCATCAAAATAGTGCTAATTAATTATGGTTTCATGAGTGAGATGACCTGAAAATTAAGTACAAAGAAAAAGAGAAGGAGGAAAACCCAAGAAAGTGTGGAAAACGCAGGGAGGGGGGTGTGATATGATGGACATAAGTGGAAAACTAGGAGAGGACAGGGTAGCAGAAACCTAGATGGGGAGGGAATTTCAATAAGGAATGACTAGGAGAAGTGCCTCATCTGGAAAACTTCCCCTGGAAGAATGAATACGTTTCAGAACAGCAATTAAAATGTTCATTCACACTCTTCTTATTTTATGTCTTCATGACTACAGTCTCTCTCTTCCTTCCATTTCTTAGTTCTCGGCCAATTCAGCCTTCACACCACTCCTGTGTTCAGATTGTCCTTCCAGTAGGGTCACGTTGGCCATTTTGCCCATCTCCTGGTATGGCTTCTTTAACATAGCTGTCTTGTGCTGCTTTCGTGGCTTAGTTCTGCTGGTAACTCTCATGCAATATTTCATCATGTAAATACAGTCTTTCACCTAAAATCCTTAGTTGAACTCATGAAATAAATGCTGGCTTATTTCATTTTATTCCAAAGTTACTATTTTCTGAAATCAATTTGACTTCTCCTGTATTGACAAAAGAAATGTTCTGTCAGGAAGAGCTGAAGCCAGATACTTAAACATGGGTCTTAGAAAAATGACATTTCCTAGGACTTACGTGAACACGTTTTGTCCTTTGCTTCAACAAAACGGACCAGAAAACTTCATTCCTTTCTTATGTCAACTTTAAATTGTCACTAGGAGGTCTCCACTGTTCTCTAGACAGGGACAGAGGGCTTTTCCTCAGTACCTGCTTACTTGGGAAGGTTAAAAATTCCTGATCTGTTTGCAAGAATACCGGTAGCTGCACTTTCACAGGTTAAGGGAGTTTTTAACTGTGCATGAAACTACAGAAACTACAATATGTCCCATAGCTGCAAACCATTCTTTTCACAAGTTCTTCAGGTCTTTACCGGTGCAGCTAAACTGATGTCAAAATGTAATGCTTCTCCACATAGACACACACACACACGTATACATAACATATGCATATCTATATGTGCATTTATATATCAAAATATATGTGTTCTGCAGAGGCCAGTCTTTAACAGTGACATTAAAGATCTGACCACCCTCTTCTTCTTCTAAATCTTTGAGATTTATATTTCAATTGTTAGTGTAAGTTTGTGGGACCTAATAGTTGGGAATAGGTTGTTTTTATCCAGAGAAATCTAGAGGAGATTTCCTCTCTTCCACATCAGAGCTAGTATCGGTATATCATTTCTGTTCATTTTGGGACCGGAGATTTTTGCCTAAGCTTCATTCCCTCCCATCTCACCCCTTTTTTTGTTTGATTTAAATCTGTTCATTCTGCTATAAAACTCTGCAAACAAAGGACGGAGCATTGTTTGACATGTAAGCCTGTTTCCAGTCTGCTTGATTGATCAGTCTGGCATCTTCTCTTGGCATTAAATACAACCACAGACTTCATATTCTCCTAAAAGGCAGTATGTATCAGTGGAATTTGCATTGTTACATGTTTCAGCAACTATCATGTAGTCTGATGAATGGCATTTTTATTCTTGTAGGCTTAAAAACTAAAAGATAATGAGTTTATAATTCTTATCCTACCAAAAAAAACCCCCAAAAGTTACTGTAGCATGCAGCTGTATTTGCAATTTCCTTCTTGCTCCTTTATTCTGAAAATACGTGTTAAATATGTTTCATAGCTCATGTTCTCCATGAGATTAGAATGAAGTGAAGGCAGTAAGTAAATCAAGTAGATAGAGCACGCACGCCAAATATAATACGAAGCTGATACTCAACTTATTTGAGAACACATTTGAGAAAGAAACATACTGATTTGGGTAGACATTAACATAGAATGTCAACTGTTTGCAAAGTATTTTGCAAGGGATAGGTGAAAATATTGCAAGGCAGTTCCTGAGATTATGCATTTTATTCAGTGTATTGTGAAATGTTGTTCTTTCAGTTTGCTCAGGATGAAGACAGTTGTATCGGTAACTTTGCGGTGGTCGAGTATGAAACTGCAGAGCAGGCTGAGAAAGTACAAGAAGTCACCGATGGCATGACTATCAAAGGAAGGAGAGTCCAGGTGTCATACTGTGCTCCAGGAGCGCCGGGCAGAAGCACATTAGCAGCACTTATAGCAGCGCAAAGGATGGTAAGATATTTGCAAATCTGTTTTCAGAATGAGTTTGATAGACCTTGAGCGGCCTGAGTTGGGTCAGAGGGATTCACCTGCTTTGCATTAGGAAAATGAGCGAAGGTTTTGGAAGCATTAGCCTTTTTTTTGATCTAGTCAGCCCAATTCAGTCTCCTTCCTAGGAAAAGCATGGCCATGTTCTGCAAGGAGGAAGGGTAAAATATGGCCATAAGATATCATAAAGTTATACTTATATAGCTCTGTGATATTAGTAAATTTAATTTTCTGTGTGAGAAATTGTTCCAGTTCAAAACAAAAGTAAGTGGAGTCATTTGACAAGCTAAAACTTGGTTTAAAACAGGCAAGAAATTGTCAATTTTAAGATAAATTTCAAGGTAGGAGAAATAGTTTAATTTCATGCTTGATATAGAAGAAAGCTTTTTACACCCACATGTCTTATCAAATTATTTCCGAGAAAATTGGATGTGATAAGTGTTACATGAAGCTGTCTTAAAAGTAGAAGCAGAACAGTCTCATTACTTCGGCTAGCTTTAGCCCACATCTTTATAAAAGAGATGAGTGGTACTATTATACGATAGTATGTGGCATTCATGCTAACACTGCTTTTCATATTCTCCTTTATTGATAACACTGTCTTGGTTTAAGGGAAAAAAAGAAATGTGTCTCAGGAAAAATGATATGCTTGGAGTTTTGGGAGAATAGATTGTTAGGTGTTTCCTTTGATGGAGAAGGAGCATGGAAAGGAGCGGGAAACAGGGAAGGACACATTGGGATTATTTTCTGTGTAAAATGAAATATGTACTTATCATCACACAAGTTTGAGGGATTTAAATGTATTCTTTGTTTTCTCCTGATTCTAACATTTTTGTATCTCTCTTAATTGGAGATGAGGAACAATAGGAAAGGCTTGCTTCCAGAGCCGAATCCGGTCCAGATTATGAAAAGTTTTAATAATCCAGCAATGCTGCAAATGCTACTGCAGCCCCAGTTGCGTGGACATGCTGTTAAACCTGGTAAGTTGTTTTAAAACAGAGTTAAAAAAAGAAACCCTGGCCTTGGTGATAGGCTTTCACCAAATGAGAGGCAGGAATACTGTTTTAAAATGTATGCAGACACTGTTTCAGTGTGTTTGTGTAGACATTTTCACATTTTATGAAAGCAAAAGCAAGAGGTGGATTGCTATACTATTGTGTTTGGGTAGAATTTAGTGTTACCTATAAAATGTCCTCATATTAACTCTGTGGTCTCCGAATGGTTATATTAGAAATGGGCTTAAAATGAAATGTCTTTTGCAGGCATCATTAAAATGGCAAGTTTAAATCTGATTCTAGATCTGAATTTTGCAGCCTGAGTCTTTCTCCTGTTGATTCCAAAGTAAATCGTTATTCACTTGGACGCTACCATAGTTGTACACAGCATTTCGTAACAGCATTAGCCAAAAACATTTCTCTGTCTTCTCATTAGGATGGATGTGAATAAACATATAAAACCCAATCTTATCACATTTTAAATGGTGAAAGTATTAGGAACGGGAATGAGAACAGATAATTTGTAGAGTCAAGTGGGGGACAGCTAAGAGTTTGTGACATAATCTACGGACAGAAGATACACAGAAATTGTGTGTGAAGTGACCACTTCAGTCAAGATACACTTTAGCTAATGCTGATGTTTCAAAGCGCTTTTGATAATGCTGTGGGCTTGCAATCAACTGCAGGCATTTCTGCGTCTTTGAGTGAAACCCTCAGCTTTAGGGAGCGCCTTGAGAGTACATCTGATCTCTCAGATGCTGTTAATTGCAGATCAAAGCTGGGTGTATTGAAAGGTTTCGTTACAGTGACCTTTAGTACACTGGAAAGTTTCATGGAAACCAAATCTAAAAAATATAGAATAACTCTTATTAAAGTTTTTTACTTGCCTAACTTATAAAACACTGCAACTTTTTCTTGTGTTTCTAAAGCAGTTCTTGGAGCATCTGCAGGTTTACCTCACCTTATCAATTCAGCAGTTGGCCCACCTTTTTTACAGTTGAATAAAGTTCATCAGGTATGTGACAGAATAACTTTTGTCAGAATAGGTATTTGTGGAGATCTTAGCATGAAAAACATTCTCAAAGTTTTAAGAAATTACAACTAAAATCAAGTGTTCTTGTTAAAGCTATCTTTAAGAAAAGCACTCTGTTAGGAGATGCCTATGGGGATGTAAGAGCAGACTGCTTACTGTCCACAAGTGAGTTATTTTATCTTAACTGAGCTTTTGATTTGCTAACACCTGCCAGTGTAGAGACAACTTGCCATTACTGGAAAAAAAAATCCTTTTTAAATTAGAGCTCGAGGAGCATGGCACATCCATTTCTCTTGGAGCTGCTCTACATTTCCTGTAGAGACTTGAATTGTTTTATCTTATTCAAGCCAACAAGCTTAGCATTGTTATCTTCATTTTAAAGCTTGCAGGGACCAAAATGTGCTATATATGCCATAAAAAAATAATGATTTGCAGATGTTACTTCTTAGTCAAGAAAACCCCTAGGTTATAAGCTGTTTAAAGCGTTCTCAGAGTATCTGTAATTCCAGATGGACACCAGAATTTCTGAAAGATACTATGAAGGATATTTGAGATGAGTTTGCCGTAGAAATTGGAGATGAGAATATGCTAGAGTAGCACCCACAACCAGAACTCCTCCCTGCAGCCGTGCACTTGGCCAACAGCCTGCCTGGCCTCCACTTAGTATTGAGGTTCTGTCAGAGAGTTCTCCAGCTCTGCCAGGAGCCAAAATTTGTCTTTAATATTCATGATGGGGATTTTCATAAGTACCTATCAGGGACTGGGGTCAATCGCTTTGACTTACTATTTCTGATGTTTCAGAAATTTTCTTTTAAACAATAAAATCCCCTTAAGTATTAGTTGTTATTTCTGCTGTTCTTTTGGCAAACACAGACTTAGAGATCTTAAAAAAGACCAAATTGAAATGCAGAGATACTCCTTATATTAAGTTTATTTAGCTTTTCTGGTATTTTTCTGCTAAAAACTGGTAGGTGAATATATTAATTTTGAATAAATGCTACTTAATTTTACCCCATCAAATGAGTTCCTTGTGTCCTGTACAATAAAAAAATACATCATTCTTTGCTTGTACTTCTTTTATTTAAATGACATTTTCAATTAGTATATTTAGTTACTGCTTCTTCAGTCTTGAAGAGTCTATGCTTCCTTGGAAGGCAATGTGACTGTTTTCTAATCACAGCTGGAGACAGGCATGTTTTACACAGCTAACAGTGTGATTGATGATGATCCGATGTTTCTTGGCTTAAGAGTGCTGCAGTCAAACAACTTGGAGTTTTCTCTTCAGAGAGACTTACGAGTTTTACTCTCTTCCACGGAGCTTCCTGTCATTTAATTAGCTCCAAGTCTGGTCTAATAGTCTGAATTTTATTGACAGTGATTTGATTATCCCAATTCCTTCTATTAGGCACATTTTTTTTGTTATTCAGTGACTTATTTCAGAGTATTCTCTAAAGCCAGAGAACCAGGTCACTAGTTTTATTGTCTGGAAATTCAGCATTGTCACAAGATAGAGGAACAGACAGTGGCTTGGCTTGACTCCCCGCTCCCCAGTCACACACTGATTCAGCTTCCTGTATATCTTGGTTTTGCTATTTTATATTCAAGGTTTTGTAAAGTAATATCATGAGAAGAAACAATATTTTTAGGATGATTATGCCACAACATTATAAAATAATTGATAAAAAAAGATTCAACAGAGGGGAATTTGAACAAATGGGTTATTCATCCAGTAATCTTTCAACTCTGGAGATTGCATGACTTTTAACTTCTTCCTTTTAATTTCTCTTAGTTACAATTATCGTGTGCCAAAATAATGCATTTTAAACTTTCTCAGTGGTGTATTAACCAACCTGATTTTCCATTCTTGTATTTCCGAACGTTTTGCAATTGAACTAATAGATTTTCTTCGTTGACTTAGCCAAGTTTAGAAGGAACAACCACTGGTATTGGTGACAATAAATAGCCCTGGATAATTTCTACTGGAAATCACACAGACAATTAAAATAGCAGATGCATAACTAATCTAGATATGGCCCTTTTTTGTTTTATATTGCACATTTCTGAGTCCAGAAGACCATGTTATGGGCATAGAGGGTTTTCCCTAGGGAATTTGAGGCTACCACACACAGATACAACCTAGGCTTGAAAATATGTGTGAGGTGTTTTGCAGGAGGCTGCAAAATCTGCAAAGCCATGCATTAGGAGAGCTGCCTTCTTTTTGGGTTCCATCTTCATTACTTGGTTTTGGTGATCTTTCCTGTATAGGAGATTTCGAAAAAATGAGGAAGGCTGTACTCGTTGTGATTTGACACAGTCAGTGTCCCGTGTATCTGTTCTTGCACCGCTGTACAAAAAGATTTGTAGAGCAGCCTATGTTTTGCCTGGCAAATCATGCTCAGGAGCTGCTACCAGAAAGGCAGTTTCAAGCCTATGTTCAGCTAGCATGAATCATAATGTGGTTTTCTGATACAGAGTGGACATAAGGTTTCTTTTAAGCCACCGTTGTAGCCAGAGTGCATACTGCTGAATATACCAGTAGCAGAGTTTGAATGTATGCCCCAAAGTTGTTGATAAGTGGCTCAATTCGGGTGGCAAACTGATCCAGAATTTTCAAATTAAAAATATGAATATTTTATAGACTTTGCAAATCACAGTGCCTACAGATCGTCAGCTTTTTAATGGCTCTGGAACAGAATTTCATGTAGATAGCTGCCACTAAAAAGGGGAAAAAAAACCATATCTAGATATTCCTGTTTGAAAGTAAAGATAACTGTTTGGCAACTTCTAAGTAAGGGATGAGAGTCCCTGCCAGTTACAACCAAGTCCTGTAACTGTATAGATATTTGGCAGAGATTATGTATTAGAATTGCAATGCAAGGCACAATGCAGATGTTAACCAACAATGAAGTCCTTATTCGTACAGCTCATAATCCCCTGAAGTCCTTGTGTCTCGTCTTTCTCGTTGGCACTGTAGGTAACTCTCCTATCTAGTCTGTCTGCGGAGACTTCAAGCACATTTACCTTTCCCTGTTAGCTTGGACACGGGCTGCAATGGAGTCTGGATTGTGTTTGGATCTCTGATCCTTTAAAAGCCGTCAGAAAACATACTTGTGGTTGTGAGGCAAAACAAAAGGGCTAGGAGGAAAAGAGGTTAAAAGAACTTGAAATAACTTTCTGTGAATGAAGCAAAAATTCAGTTCTTTGGAGGAAATAGTTACTTTCCTTTGTTGTACTAATTCAGAAACTAATTTAGATTTCTTTAAGCAGTATCATCTGAAAATGTTTCAAGAACGTACTGTTTTCCATGACTGTCAGCTAACACTTCTGTATTAATTCCACAGAGTTCAATTCTGGGGAATACATCTAACTTACTGCTGCAGAGCCCTGCTCACCTACCATTGCCACAGCAGCAACTGATGAAGATTGAAAACATTCAGGCTAATAGTGTAAAGTCATCACTTCAACTGTCTTTGGACATTCTTATAACTGCTAAAACAACTATTTTTTTTTCATCTAGTACAGTTTAACAGTTTAGTGTATCTAAAAAGATTAACTGAATGTGAAAGTTAAAATAATCTATCTGTAGCTATTTCTTATAATCGTTTACATGATTTTTCTATTCTTCCTTATAGAAACCAGGATTGCTGGGAGAACCTCCGACAATGCTACTTCAGACGGTACTGGGAATAGGGGTAATGCCATCAGTGAGCTCAGGCATGGGAACTCGTGGAGAAGCTCTCAAGTGTAAATGACATTTTATTTCATACCAAATCAGTAGAAATGCTCAGCTTGAAATTATGCACCTCACTTTCTCCCACTGTAGCAAAAGCAGTAATATGTTTGAACCTTATCACTGCACAGTAAGGTAGGCAGAGAGCCGGACAGTAATGCACGTTATATAGCTATATAGTTAAGCAAGATAACAAGTTATACATTTATATAACCAACTGTAACCTCCTGGTTTAAGCAGGAAACAAACTTGCCTTGTTGTCTGGCTTCTCTCAACTGTTTATCAGGGAAGAAAGAGTACACTGTGGCATTGGTTGAATATTTGCAGGTTGTTAAATATTCTGCTTGCTCAATTGCTACCATTTTTAGTACACTTGGAGTATGTTCTTATTTAGGACCAAAATTTGGGGGTTGGTTGTTTCAAAGCAGATAAATCTGAGTAGCTGAAGGGGCACTGCAAATAGGTTTTTTGCATTCATTTCATTAAGCAATAGAGCTTTAACATCCAGTCTGTGATGGACGTCAATAATTTTGAATGCAAATTTCTGTGCCAGGGATGCCCTCAATTTTTATGAGGAAAGATCAGTTGTGATACTGCTTAGTGCATCTTTGTCGTTTCCTTCACTGAGAGATGTACTCTGAGAGCCATGTATTCTGCAGCTGTAGATGTGGTCTGAGTAATGGTAGTAACCAGGAGCAAGGAAAAGCTTGCAGGGTGGTGGGAGCAGGGAAGAAACCTATTCTGAATGTCTAGATTTTAATTTTGGTGAATACTTTGTAGCTCTTTTGTTTGTAAAAAGAATTTTACTAATGCTAGTTGAGGTGGGGTTTTTCCCCTCTATTCCAATACAGGATCCTCTAGGATGCTGTTCACAGGTTTTTTGAGAGTGACAGGAGTCACTTATGGTAACTTACTATCATAGTGAATGTTTAGAAAAGTCAGAGTTTTCTTTTATGGAATTAGCTTGAAAAGAGTTGTTTGCTCCTGGATTGTAAAAGAATAAAAACTATTGTCAGAATCCAGTGTTCTGGGACGGCTGTAAAATAGATCTCTAAATGTTTTTCCCATCACTTAGTAAAAACCACAAACAAAATGTACTGATAAATCTTGTCTAACAGAAAAGTTTCTCCATTTATGGTTGACTGCAGCATCTAATCTGACTCCAATTCAAACAGCAGCGGCAGCAGCAGCAGGGATGGGCATGCTGCCATTCTTTCCGAATCAGCACATTGTTGGACAAGCTATACCAGGGCAAAATAACGCTCCAGATAAACAATCAACGACCGAAGCAGTTGTCTCGGGATCACAGCCTTATCATCAGACCTTAACAAATCTTTCTGCGGGAGCTTTGCGGGCTGGACATGCCAAACAACAAAATCAGCTAAAAAGTACTGATACGAGTTTGGGGGTAAGGAACATTGAATACAAATATTTTCTTTTTTTTTGAGTGTGGATTTTCTCTTTTTTATTTTAACAGGCTTAAGAGTTAACAGCAACTGCTTATTGTAGTCTTCACTATAAAATTTGCTAGATCACAGGATCATTCATGAGACATTTTAAGGTCATTTCAGTTATGAATAATAGGGAGAGAACAATAATGCTCTTTGGTGGTCCAAATGAATTAACAAAGGAATCTTTTTACAATGCTGGAGGGTTGGGTTTTTTCCATGCTTATGCCTCATAGTATTTGATGATGAAATTATCTCAAGGGCAATGTCCCTTCTAAGGACTGAAAATTGAACTTGTGGTTGAATTTCATGACTAATCAGGAGCAATTCTGGTGGTATGTAGGGCCTTTGGGTTTCCAGGTGGTGTCTATGTATGTGTGTGTATGTAAATTTTCCACTTTTAATCCGTACCCTCGTAGCCATAGCTGATGTATTCTTAGTCTGTATCAGTTTTTGTATTTCTTCCCTTGAAGGCAGGGGATGGGAGGATGATGGGATGGGATTTAAGTTGAACCAGAATGGTCTCGTTTTTTCAGAAGTTTTTTCCTGTCATTAACAGAATTTTTTTTTTTTTGTAATATACATAAATACTTTTACATTTATGACGAAACTTTTTCTTAATTCAGATTGAATCTATGTTTTCCTAATGCATTTTCTGAAGCATCTGCAGTGGTTGGATTACATACAGTGTTGGTGTCTGCCTTTGTTAGACAGCTTTAACAGATTCGGTCCTACTTCAGAAAGTACACTTTTTAATTTTTAAACCACTTTTTACTGTAATGAACTGGGATTTTACCTATGTATAGATACACATGGGTAAAATACATAGGGTGTATGTATATACATGTATAAAATCACTGGTTTATTTCAGCTTTTCACTTAGTTAAAAGGAAATGTAATTAAACCATTAGAAGTCTAGATAAATCATTTCTTTCTATGAATATTGTTTATCAGGAAAAGTTCTTTTTTGAGATCTCGGTAGATGCTTTAATTGTTTCCTTTTCTGCATCAGTAGACAGGCATTTGCAAAAATCGCTTCCTTGACAAGACAGCCACAGTCTGTATGCTGATACCGAACGGTCATACTGACTTCAGTTCCTGCTTTTGCATCCAGATGAAGAGTTTCAGCACTCTGATGAAGTTTTTTGTGTTTAAAAACTTGTCTCACTGTTTTTGAAAAGTTGTTGATTAATACTATTTTACCGAGAATAGTATTAATCTATTAAAATAACGGATTTTTTCCTTACTAGGCTTTGAAAAAGTGAATAGAATAGATGTAGAGTAGAATACTATATAAATATCTTTGAGCTATGTATTTTAGACAAGCTATGTAACTTGCTATAGCTTCTTTTTCTTTGTTTCTGATGTTCTTTCTAACATAAGTGTCATGGTTTAACCCGGCACGCAGCTACAACAACCACACAGCTATTCACTCACTCCCCCCAGTCTGTGGGATGGGGGAGAGAATGGAAAAGTAAAAGGTAAAACTTGTGGGTTGAGATAAAGACGGTTTAATAGAACAGAAAAGAAAGATAATAATAATAATAATAATAAAAATATACAAAACAAGTGATGCACAGCACAATTGCTCACCACCCAGAACTGATTGTTAGGTAGTTCCTGAGCTGTGCCTCCTCCCAGCCAACCCCCCAGTTATATATGGAGCATGACGCCGTATGGTATGGAATATCCCTTTGGGCAGTCTGGGAGAGCTGTCCTGGCCGTGTCCCCTCCCAGCTCCTTGGGTGCCCCCAGCCTTCTCCTTGGCAGGCTGATATGAGAAGCTGAAAAGTCCTTGACTGCTTGGCAACAACTAAAATATTAGTGTGTTATCAACATTATTCTCAGCCTAAACCCCAAACACAGTGCTACACCCGCTGCTAGGAAGAAAAATAACTCTGTCCCAGCCGAAACCAGGACAATAAGCTCAGGGGGATGTAAGCTGGCAGTGTACCCTTCCCAGTCCTTCATAGGAAAACACTTCTGGTGGTTTGGAGTGAGTCAGTCCTGACACTTCATTTCCACTCCTAAACATTTTCCCCTTTAAGTAAGGGCTCATAAAGAGAGTGATCAGTAAGATGTGTTATAACGGCAGATTGCAGACAGTGTCGCCTCTCCAGTCCAGGGTTCATCGGTTCTTTATTTGCTTGTGACTCTGGGTGAAAAGAGTTGAGTTTTGTCTTGGCCATGTACTTAATGCTAACTCCCTGCATCTGGGGTCATTATCGAGATTATGATTCATTTACTTGAATGTAAAAGGTTTTCTTTTGTTTGTTTGTTTGCTTGCTTTTTAAAATCCTTTAGTAACTTACAGTCTAAACAGAAACATGCCTACAAAATTATTTGGCAAGAAAAAAGTACAGGCAATGTGTCTGGATAGTTGTCCCCAGTATTTATTTAAAACATTTTCCTGTTCCATTTCACAGGGCTAAGCTTTTTTCAAAATCTGGCTGAGACACTTACCTTATTTCTGACAAATGTTGTGTGAATATAGTGCAAACTGACCTGTCCAATTGTTTCACAGACTCCCTTGAAAAAACAGACTTCGTTGCTAGGAGAACCACCAAAAGAAATACGTCTTAGTACCAACCCCTACTTGAATTTGGCAAGCGTGTTGCCTGGTATATGTCTTCCAGGTAAGCATTTAGTGGTTTTAGTTGCAAGTTTCCTTGACCAGAATGTGGCACATGGTTACTCTGTTTGGCAGGTAATTCCAGTGACCACAACATTTATCTTTAATGAAATACTGTAGTCTGTCTTAAAATTGCAATGTAATCTATCCTTAATGTTTTATTTGGGAAGGGTAAATTGATTTCAGAGTTAATGGGCTTAGTGATGTAGACAAACTTCTAGACAGCCTTTCATTTATTAGTAGCACTGATTAATTTTGAGCACAGCCTAATCTGAAGTAGCAAATTTCTATTTTAATCCCAGAATATTGCTAAACAAGAGTGCAACCTAATTTGTGCAGTTTATGCAAACTGTGTATTCACTGTGTTACAAACAGCAATTGCCAGCAAAGCCTCTAGTCCGCCGCAGCAGACCGGGCTTTCGAACAACATCGTGGATGCTGCCGTGTCTCAGGGAACTACATCACAACATGCAATGGAAAATTATTTTAATTACTCTCAACAGCATGGGGAGTACACACAGGTATGTTGTTTTGCAGCAGTGTCTTCTGAAGCCTGGTTTGTCACTCAGAGCTCTGGCAGCAGAATTTTTGGCAGAGATCTGCTCAGAGATCCCTCCCATAGTTGCTGATTTTTTTCTCTGTGTACTCTTAATGCTCTTCTTGGTACACATGTGGTCTGATAGCCCTGCATGCAGTTGAACAGCACTGCCCAACATCGTGTACCACTCTTCAGCGGTTCCTAGGCTTTCCTACAACAAAGCCCACCCTTCAGATTGAACCTCGTAGGTCCTCTTCACTGATAGTTTATCTCTTTCAGTGGTACAGCATAGATTTAGCACAAAGGACACCTAAAGGCTCAGCACATTCCCTGCTGCAGCATCATAACCATTGAAAGATTGCTTCTTGAGAACCTGAATTCAGTGCAGTCAGCTAAAAAATAACTTCTTACGACTTCTGGCTTGGCTTTTGTCTGTCTTCAAAGCCATGAAGTTTTTCCGTTTCCCTTCCCAAGAAGTTCTGAAGTTTTCTTGAACTTTGGCTAGATCCCAGAGAAGAGTGTGTTCTGTCTACCAGAAGTTCCTGTATAGCTTGGGGAATTTTTGCAGTCTCTGCCAGCTGGTTTCACTTCACCGTATGCCCCATTTGGTGATCAGAGCATGGCTGTTCAGGTGGAGGGCTGCCCTTTGGGAGTGTTTTGTTGTAGCACCGAGAGCAAGTACTGGGTTTCACAGACATTAGGACATTCTGTGAAATAGCATTTCCGTATTTTCATTAGCCATCACTAGTCTGCGTAGAAATATAACTGTATACGAAACAAATACGAGAACTGGATTGTAGTGCTGTCAGGTAATCTGTATAAAAATCTTGGGTCTGTGCTGAGACACCCACCCTGGCTCTGCTGTAGGTCTCCCCGCGCCCTGTCCCCGTCACCTCCTCCTCCCCAGAACTGCCGGATCTCTCCTCCTACAGCAGGAACAAGCTGTGCTCCCCTCTGCTAGGCTGCTGGCAAGGAAATCTCCGTTGCTCTAAAACTCCTGGGGTAGAGCGGGGCTGCCGTGGGAGCCGATTGGGTCTGGAGGACAGAGAGCGGGTGCACGGGTGGGCATGGGGGTGGTTTTGTATTTAGGGGGGTCTTGGCCTGGCCAGGAGGGGTAGAGGGGACGGCGTTGCTGCGGGGTTCGCTGCGGCAGGGACCTTTGCCAGGGGCCAGACCCATCGCCCAGTCAGATGAGATGTGGTGGCAGTTGTGGGTTAGAGAAGCAGGAGAGATGTCCTGTGGGCCGTTGTGCTGCGTGTTTTGTGTAAGCACTAACATAGTCTTGAATATTTTGTTTGAATCTGATTATTGGCTTTAAATTAATTTTGATGTCTCCTGGAGGTAGTTCCTAACCCCAAGTCCTTAAAATACTGTCAAAAAAAACCCCAAACCAGTAGTATTTGTCATATTAGTGTTATTAGTATTATCTTTAGTAACAGGAAGAACTCAAATGATGTCACTGAGGTGCAGAGATGCCGCATGTCATCATTCAGCCATATTTGTACTGTCCGTTGCTTCCGTGCAACAGAAACTGCATTGTACTTCCATCCACTGCCAAGGCAGTGGCGCCTCGTGTAGCTTTTAAGCAGTTAATGTAGTTTTAAATGTTTAGTTTGAACTTTGTCACTGGTGTTAAACATGTTATGATGCTTCTTGGAGAGCTTTGCCTTTTATTCATTCTCATGTCCTGTGAGGCCGTAAGAATTGTTTTCATTTAAAGTGATCTTAGTAGACAGTTAATGGGAAGAGGTTTTTTCCTCCTTTATAGGAGGCTGTTCAGCAGTGGTATCAGCATTATGCTCAGGCATATAACTCTACCCAGGCAAGAATCGATGAATTTGAAAATGAAGCCTCTGAGGTGAGAAATAATTTTATTTTCTTCCTGTCTCCATTGGCTGTTTCTCCCATCAGCTGTAAGGGTGCTTTTGGACTCTGGACACCTGCTTTGTTTGTTGATCGTGGCTGCTGCTGTCGGTACCACAGAAATAAGGGGCTGGAGAGCGTGGGACGAATGGCACTGCATGGTCACCTTCTGCAGGGCGTCCCTGCACGGTTACTCTCCAGGATTCATATTCACGCTTTTGACTATTGTCTGCCATAAATACCCTTCTCTCTAAAATCACACAATCCAAAGTAGTATCCTAGCAAGAAACAGCACACCATAACGTTGTTTCCCAGTGAGCCTATTGAAGGATTGTTTCTCACCCAGGCCTTTATATAGCCTGAGGTTTCTGTGACCAATGAGAAGCACACCTTTTCTTTTTTTTTTTTTTTAAGGAATTGTGTAAACTACACCGTCCCCTAAATCCTACATTTTGCTCAAGAAATTGCTGCATGCCTGAGCTGCTGTGAATTGTACACTCCTTTTGGCAATTGAGCGTGACTCAGATATTTTCATATCTGCTGAGTGCTCATTACTATATCCAGTAAAAATGAATTATTAAACCTATTTTCTTTCAACTTCTGGTTTATCATGGATCCCGTTCTGCATTTAGGAGTCTACAGGTGGATCTTACCCAGACTACAGTACCTGCTTGCAGGTCATGCCTACACTTTACAGTGGAGCCCAGGGATCATACCAGCCAGGCAGCTTGCAGCTTCCTCCACAAACCCCATTAAATAAGGTGAGAGGAGAGACCGAGCAGAGTGGTTGCAGATGCAGCCCGAGCCAGCTGCTGGTGGAAAAGCTTCTTATTTGTCTTATGCTGCCACCGAGTGGACTTCGGACCCATAACAAGCCAAGGCAGAGCTTTTCCACTGCACCCGTGCTCCTCGGGATCCGAGTTGCTCAGGATCACACGCAGTTCCTGGTGATAAATAAAAGCAGTGGTTGGGCAGGCGCGCCAGCACCAGACCCCCCCAGAGCCCTCCAGCACCCTGGAGATCAGGGCTCCTCACTGCCCACAAGGCACCAAAACCCGCAGGCAAAGAAAGGCTGGATGTTTGTGAGGAAACTTCTTGGAAAGATGGTATCTGTGAGGGTGAATGTGCAAAAATGCCCTGAAGGACGCACCTAAAGTAGGAAGTGAACAGAGGAGGAGGAGGAGGTAGTTCACACAGGGTTTAGGTGGGTTTTTTTGCCTGGCTTGTGGATGTTTTGCTGTGAGTGCTGCTGGGATAAAACCTCTGAAGCGGATTTAGCAGGTCATGGCAGCGTCCAGGTTACCTACAACTTGCCACTTCATAATACTGTGAACTGGGAGGAAAACCGTTTAAAAATGGCTTTCACTTGAAACATATAACAGATGTCAGGTGCAACCTGCTTCAGCCAGACTCACTGAGCAAAGCTTCCTTTGTCTGTTGCACCCACTGGACGCTTAGTTTTCCTCAATAAAAGATGCGGGACGGATGGGGAAATGCTACGGAAGCAGTGAGGACCAGCCTAAAGGAGCCTGGAGTCTGGACTAACAGGAGGCCAGTTTAACACAGGCAGAGACGGTGGGGATAAAGGCTTTGTTCAGTCTGAACAAAGGACTTCTCATTTCCCGAGTGCCTTAGAAGTCCTGAGGAATTCATACCCTCATGCCATAGGTAAATCACGTCGCTCCTGGTTTTATGGATGGGAGAGACCTTAAAAGCCAGATTGTCTTCTGTTTTAGAGCAGCTGCAGGCAAGTATGTCCTGCTGCCTTTGGGAGTCCAGCCCCAGCCACGCAGCCAGCAGAGCGATGACAATCTCTCCGAGCGCTGCTGGAGGGACGCTGAGCTGGCTCTCCAGCCTCTCTGGCCCTTTGCTCGGTGTCTGGGCATGCTGAGAGTCAGCGGTCACATCTGGGAGAGCTTAGGGGCCCAGCCTCCTGCACGGCTCTCCTCCATCACGGCGTTAAGTCCCTTTGCTGCGCAGAGGTTAGTAGCCCGATTCAGCGCATGACACTCTGGCATTCAGAAACTCGCATCTCAGGCTTGGCTCGAGATTCCCATTTCTTGGAGGAGCTTTGGAAGGAACGCACAACTGTACCAATTGGTGACTCCTGGATAGGAGACAGTGCCTGGTTGGAGCTGGCTTTGACGTGTCTTTGGATAAAGATGGCCAAGGCCTGAACACAGTGCCACGGGCTGTGAAGCCTCCAGCTGTGCGCAGCAAAAAAATTAAGTTTTCAGGTTCCTAACAGCTCTGTATTGGTTAAGAGTGTGTGCTCGTGTTTGTGTGTGTGCATGTGCCCGCTTGCTTTAACCCTGCAACCCATTTTTCCCCGTGTCTGTGAGCTGTATTTCAGAAGTTCAGGAGGAGCACGGTCAGAGATTTGTATGAACCTTGCAGTGGTGATGCTGCACTCTGCCACGCGAGCCAGGACGTGGTGGAGGGTTACCATGCGCGTGTGACGTCCCTATGGCTGTTAGAAGTGCGGGGGGGGACACACTAAAAGTCGTTCCTCAAGCAGGTTCCTATTTGTGATAATGGCAAGTGGACGCGGTGTTGGACTTAGCAGAGGGTAATCTGAGCGTTCAGCTCAGGGACGTGTGGTCGGCACGGCTGTTCTTTGGATTGAGTTAAGGAATTAGCATCCCGGTTTGTGAAACATGTTAAGGTTTCTGAAGTATTCACTCCAACATGAACCAAAAGCCCAAATCTTCTGATCTAGGGGCCAGACTTAACCCAGGATATGCGGCGTGGTTGAGCTGGATGTGGCGAGAGCAGGTTCAGGTGGTTGTTACAGGACAGATGCTGCAGGCTTTTAGAACAAGGCAACTATTTACACCGTTTGGTAATGAAATTAGTGACACGTGGCGGGAAAGAGAGCGTGATAGAGAGGCACTGATTAGGGTGGTGGGCTCTAATGTGTGTGTACAGCCTCTAGTGCTGTAGGGGCACGGGTAGTGCACCGTCCTGCTCTGATGGATCCCAGAGAGAAGCTGAACCCGAGCCTCATGTGTCAAGGAGCCCTCGGTGGTGGGGCAGCCTTAGGTCACCTGTTCCCCCACCAGAAACCCCTCCTGGGGCGCCTCAGGATTTTCTGTATTGGAGTGAGGCATTTTGGTTGCAGTTTTGATTAAAGAACCATTACTGCGCTCTCCTTCACTTTGGTACCATGTGTAAACTCATGCCTGCGAGCAGCAGATGGTTACCTGTAATCTGCAACACAAACCTGCTTTGGCATGGCTGGAAACCTGGTCCTTCAACATCTGACTTGCACTGATAGCTGTGCCAGGACAGTTTAACACATCCCAGCTCGCCAAGAGAAAAGAAAGCAGACCAAAAGGTGGCCCACTGGTGATTTACTTTAAAGGCTGAACATGTCTGGAGCTGCTGTGGCACTGCAGGGTAATAGCATGGCCATTACACTACTGCTTTTGAACCGTGTGCTGTGGAGCGGGGCCACTGGCCCAGCCAGCCCTTTGTCCTCACAAACTCGTGTGTATGGTGGGGCACCAGTGCATTTACGATTGGGTTTTTTTAGGGAAAGGGCACAAACGCTGACTCATGAGCTGTCTATAGCAGGGCCGTAAAGCCGATGGAGTCGGCCCTTTGGAGTCAATTACAGGCTCCCGATCCTTGGTAATTCCCAGATTGGAGCTTTATTTATTGGCACTGTTTGCTCTGGATCATGTGTCACTTGTTTTCTTCTTGTCCTTAGGTGGCTCCAACAAGAAGCGAGAAGCGAGGCTCTTCGTACCTCATTTCCTCCCCAGAGCCTGGCCCCGTGGAGTACCTTGGCCAGCAGACTCAGGGCTCTGCAGTACGTTACGCAGAATCCTCGCTAAAAAAAAAGCGTGTTTATTGAGACCTAAATAATCACTCCTGCCTTAGGGTGTGAAGGCAGGCTTCTTGTACCTCTGCTATTTATTGCTGCCTTAACTTCAGACAAATAATTCTTCTTTCTGTGTGGGTTATAAGTATCACAAGAGGAGCGACTATCGGGCAAATTTGCCGAGGAAACGGTACGTATCACTATGCAGTTAGCCGTTTCTCAGCAGTCTGACTTACCTTCCGAAAGGATGGGACGGTGTTTCCTTTGTCGTCTGCCACTGAACGTAACCGTGGGCTGAAGCTGACAAAGTCACGTGGTGAGTTTGGTAGCTTACTGGCCGAAAGCAATAAAACACGGAGGAGGGAATGCTGATCCTTTCTCTAGTCCTCAGGCTGAGGAAGTTAAAAGATGAAGTCCTGATAGTAATTTTTTTTTCTTATTTTTTTTTAACTCACAATGTGGGGGGTTTTTTCACCTTTTTTTTTTTTTTCCCCCAGGATTAAGAGTTCTGCATTTACAGCCTTTATATTTTTAGTATTTCTCTTAATCCTGGAATGGAGATATACCAAATGTATTACCAGAGCCTCTGTGACATTTTCAATAAATGTTTGTTAAAAGTAAGATGCTATACTGTGTGCTGCCTTGCAATATTGCATTTGATGCGGATAGGTGATACTTGGACAATGAAGTAACTTTTATCTGCTTTTAGGCCAAGAATCCACAGCTTTTGTTAAGAATAAAGTATTTAGTTTGTGACTCCATCTGTGTAAAACAGCATATGCCTTCCGCAGGCATGTGTGTCAGTAAGGCAGGGCTGCTGGTAGCACCTCTGGGGGCCCCCCACGTTGTTAGAGGTAACTGAAGGCAGCAGAACCCCACTGCCTGACGTAGAGCAGAATGCTGGCTTTAATCCTGCCTTCCTGCTCTTCACTGCAGGTTTGGTTTTGGTTTTTTTTTTTCTTTTTTTCCCAACATCTTAACTTTTGACACATGCTGCACACTGTCTCTGGGCTCCACTTCTCCTCACCTGTTACCTTTTGCACATGACTCTCAGTAGAAGGAAAAGCTATTTACTCACTCACCTGCACCAGGTGTAGGGCAGCAGCCTGCCTGCATGACAGCACAGACCTGGCTGCTCTGCAGCCGAGCAGATGGCACCATACAGACTTTGCTTCCCATAGTTGTAGTTATTTCCTTTTTCTTTTTTTTTAAAAAAGTCTTTGTATTTTTTTTAGCTTATTAAGCAACTCTGGCTAGAGTCCTTCTTTTCTGGTCTCAATCCTTGTAGCTGAAGCCTTAGAAATCATTACTATTGCAATCAATGTTTGTGACAGATAAATTTATGAGCCAGCCCTCTGGGACAGACAGTTGGGTTTGCTGCCTTGGCATCCTGTTGCAAATTCATTTGGACTTAATTCACTTAGCACTGGGGCCAGAACCCAGGTCCTTCAAACTTAAACTTGCTCAGTAAGACTGAAGCCATTTCTCAATACTGATTTAAAAAAAAAAAAAAAAAAAAAAAACCAAACCTTAAACTCTGCCTTTCAAGCTTTGTGATGTGATCAGATACATATTTTCAAAGCTTAAAAAAAAAAAAAAAAAAAAAAAAACACAAAACCAAACCAAGCCAGAATTGCAATCCCTCCTCCCTCAGGGGCCGGGTTGTGGAGCTGGTCACGCTCTCCCCGCAGGCAGCAGCTGCCCACGCAGCCAAATAGCAGCACAGGGTAGAGGAGCTTTTCTGGGATTCTACACATATGCATTGGTAACTCACCTGTAATATTTTGTTCAAACTGTTTGTATATGCAACTTTCTCAACTTGTTATGCTTTTCAATGAAAATAAATTGTTGGTACACATTTAAAGTGGATTTCTGTGGGAGGAAAACATCTCTGGACTACCCTTAAAGTAATTATGTAATGTAGGGAAAGGGTGTTTGAGGACAGCATGTTCTGATCACCATTCCTATGGAAGCCACATTCAAAAATCTTTCTGTTTAACTTTTTAATTAAAACAGCTATGCCCACGGAGAAAAAAAAAAAACAAAACTTTATTAATTTGTTTGTATAAAGAGTAACAAAGTGCTTACAGATTTAAATCATAAGTGACATACAGAAAAAACAAGTAATACTGTAAAAATAAATCTGACCTCTTGCAGCTCATAATTACAATTTTATATATATATTTAAAGACATCTTTCTGTTATTGCCAGAACCATCTCCTCAAAGCATTTTCAAAATCCAGGTGTTGTGGGAAAGCATTATCGCCCAAGTTTTAGGAGGTTTCTAGTTAAACCACTGTTTATCAAAGCCCAACAGGTTTTCAAGACAGGAGCGGAGTGTGCTCGCTTGACTGGCTTACACCTCAACCGCTGAATCTGGTCCTGACAGCAAAACGTGCCAGGTCCCAGCCTGGCCCCGCTGCTTCCCTTTTGCTTAACTGAATCCTGCACCAGCGGATGGTTTGAGTTCGTAAGTCAAATTAAAGAAAGGCCCACGGTGTTATTTAAAGAATCCTCATTGTAGGCCAAATGACCGGCTTTAGCAGTTCTCCTCTAAACTGAACTAACGTGCTGGCCAAAGAAATCATTGACCCGAGAACCAAGTGGGATGTGCCCCCGCTGGTAACGAAAAGACTGTTTGGTGTGGTGGGGGTGGTGGTCTCCCCTCCTCGGGACGCTCCCCCCCTTGCTCACTCCTCTCCCTCACGAATTAGTCTCTTAGGGGAGTGCCCCCCCACATTCTGTACAGATTCATTTTCTTTTCCATCCCCAATGCGTGTAATTAATTTCCCGTGCACATTTCACCGCACCATAGCTCGCTCACGGTGCGAGTGGAAAAGGCTTGTGTTCACAGCTGCAACAGCCCCATAAACGGCAGGAGGTCAGCGGGCAGAAGTGTGTGATGTGGGAGGGGAGGGCCGAGTCAGGGAAGGCAAATATCCAGAAATATCCAAATATCCAGAAACTGGGTTTCTCACCAAAATGCATAACTATACATGCCAACCCATGCTTTTGGGTGGTTGGTTTATTTGAACATGACAGTCAAGCAATTTTTTTTTAAAAATATATCTAAGAGCTCAGAACTGCAGGCTGGTCAAGACGAGCTGATTATTTTATCTTCTCTGGCTTTTTTTTTATGCCAGAGTTGTTGTTTTGTTACTAAAATTTAAGTGCCAAATATAAGGATATTTGTCAGCCAAACTTTTTTTTTTTAAAAACCTCCTCAAAAACTCCCTAAAAAGTATTCAATTACTGTATCAAGTCTTCTTACACTCACTAGTTGAGATACCAAGGAATAAGCGTGCACAGCAGACTTGGTTTAAATGCCACAGATTGCACAGAGAGCTGCAGCAGTTTCTGACATCACTCTTTCAGTTCATGTTCATCAAGGCAGTTCAAATTGTGACGAAACCATCAACAGATAACGATAAAACTGCCTTGCAATAACAGCAGCGAAAGGAGTTGAAGCTATTGTTTCTGCCATACCTTTTAATTAATTTGATCCAACTGTTGACTAAAATTGAAAAGGAAAACTGTTGGAAAAAGAATCCTTTAAACACATTAGCACAGTCAGAGTACAAATTACAGTAGTTAAAAAAAAAACAAAAGGTCTTAGGCATTTGAGACACATTTAAGTACTGACAGATAAAAAAAATAATTACATTTTACTCATAATTGTTTCAAATCCTTGAATAAGATTGTGAAAGGTTGTCCGTTCATCGTGCCTGAATATCCAGCACTTCCTCATCAGCTGGTCCACCTAACAACAAAAACAGAGACATTTTTAAAGGACGCGTGAAACATTTCATCAGTTTTTGCAGTAAATACAGTGGAGCAGGTTGTCACTACCGTGACATGAAGAACGCTGATGGAAACATGCCTCAGCTGTTGATCAGAATTAGCAAGTGGCTGTTACCCGTGGGGTGGGTTGGGTTACGTGAAGGTGTGTGTTTGTCTGGCGGCGCAGACAGTTGATGCAGTAGCGTAGACAGCTTAAAACGATGCGACAGCTTCATCGCAGTTTCAGAAACGGATGTTTTATCAAAATCACTGCTGTGCGCATCTCGGTAATGACTGGTTTAACAGCCCTCACAGCGCCCTTCACTGCTGGATGCCGCACTGGTTCAGAGGCGGGGACAGGCAGCTCCATAGCTCTGCTCTGCCCTGATGCAGAGTCGTGGCAGCTCCGCAGGGCAGGGCTCCTGTCCCACACGTGTCGCTTGCCTTCCTGTCCTCGCAAGTCGCAGCAGCAGCCGCCTGCCCTGCGCCGAGCTGCGCGTGCGAACCGGAATGTCCTGCCCTCGCCTCCCTGCGGGCTTGCGGCTCCGGCAGAGGCTGTGGGTCTGCAGCCCGTGCCCAGGGCACGGTTTGGTCGACTCCCGGATGTGCATTGGGGTCTGCTAACCGAGAGCCTGCTGAGGTGCGTCTGGGTTCCTGCACACGCAGGAATTCTCTGCTTCAAAAACCAGAATGACTCTGAATGAATGTGACACAGATCCAGACACTAAAGCAAAGTTCTTAACCCCTCTGAAGGGACATCATGAACTTGAGAATGTCAATGTCAAAAACCATTCTAAAATAAATAATGCTTTAAAAGCCTGGAAATGCCTTTTTAATAGCACACCTGGAGGTTTTCCTACCAAGATTAGCCAGGCCTACTCAGCCATGAACACGTGGTGCTTTTGCTGCTAATTTAGTGTCCAAGGAAGGAGGACACCATTATCAAATCCATCCCTTACCTCCTCCGGGCAGTTGGGCGGACGTGGCAAACGCTTTTCCTCTTGCAAGACCCGCACCAACCGTGCTACTGTCATCTGTCCCTGCGTGGGGCCGATCATTTTCAAGAACTCCTGTGAAAAGAGAGGAGTCAGCTGCGCACCCCTGACCCTGCGCAAACCCAGGCCCTTCCAATTTGACATTAAGATGACGTTTGAATCTCAGAATGAAAGCAAACAGTAGATGCCTGTCGTACAGAGACCGTGCACCATACCCTCACACGAGAAAACAGACGGTAACGTTTATAAATACAGTTTCCTCACAGGACACGCAGTCACCACAACTTATCTCTGCACAGGGTCTTTAGTGAAAGATAACCAGGAGGGTGGTTTTTATAAGATAAAGAGATTCCTTCCACTTCTTGTTTCCAAAAATACTACTAATAATAAAAAATTTAAAAATCTGATTTAAGCAGTTTGAGCAGCAATTTCTTTCACAACCACTTACTGCCATGGGACTGGACTCGGAATCGCAGTAGGTCAGCAGTTCATACAGCGTCACCCCAAACGACCAGACATCCGAGGCGATATAAAATTTACTCTGAAGCAAGCACTCTGGAGCATACCTGGGGACACAACATAATGGCGTTAAACTTTATTCCGAGACGCACAGATCTACTCATACGTGCACAACCCGTACGCATCTAAAAAAAACCCACTAGAGGCACGTTCTGTGTTTGTAGAGTCCTTGTACATAAACTGATGTGCCCACAGGGCCCGGGGTGCCACAGAAGCAGTAAACAAGGTACAACTGTTCCACAGCAAGTCAACTGTGCAACTAAAGGAGACAAAACCAAGATTGTGGGAAAACGGATCACGAAGCGCAGGAAGAAATAAACAGCACAAGAGCAGATAAGTATAGTCTACCAGGTGCCTCTTCCTTGCTCTGATGTTGTATCTTTGTTTAGGCCTCTAACCAAAACAGGAAAAATCTTCATGAAGCTTAAAAGCCCCAGTCTACAGGAGCAGAGACGTTATCCCGCTGCGCAGTCTGGTTAAAGAAAACAAGTTACTACCAAAAAACAGGGCTGTCGAGGTCGTCTTTGACAGTGTAGTACTCCTTGTCGGTCTCGATCGCTTTGGTGAGACCAAAGTCTCCAATCTTCACTCTGTTCTCGCTTTCAACAAGGACGTTTCTTGCTGCCAAGTCACGGTGTACGTACTGACAGGAGCCCAAATAGTCCATTCCCTGAGAGAGAAGAAAGCCTTTCATGGGAGTTTCGCCAAAACTTAAGTCACAGTTTTTCTCCAACTTCTCCTTCAAATGCTCCCTTGCTCATGTGGTAATGCTCTATCCAGGTTCCCATGGCAGGTTCTCCCTCTGTTGGCACTTTCCAGGGTCCTTTTTCTGTCACCCCCCTTTAACCCAAAGGCTGAGTTTAACTTGCACGTTGCTCCTTCCTCCCCTCTTGCCAGCACACCCTTTCTAAGGGCCATCCCTAATACTTCAAACTCTGCAGTAGGAACAACTTCTTCCCATAGTAAACTTTTATGCAAGGGAAGCTGGTAATTATTCCCTGGCTGATCTTTGTGCCAGTAGCACCTGAAGCACAAGGGAGACTGCTTTAGGATTCAGGTCCTTGGGGACAAAGAAGGGAGAATGGGTTTGTTCATCAAGCAAGCCTCTCTTCCCCTCCCCACCCCATTAAATTAAGTATTAAACTAATCAAAGAGTGCCAGGCTGGCTCTGGTGCCAGGCTCACCTTGCAGATCTGAACAGCGTATTTGAGAAGTTGTTTGAGATTGATTTTGTTCTTGTTCCGTGGGAGATACTCCTTTAGGCTCCCAGAAGGAAGAAATTCCATGATGAGTTTAATCCCACTTCCTCCTGAAAACAGAGGGTGTGTTTCATTTGCAGATACGTCATTAACACAGTAACTTCTGTACAAGCCCACAGCAGCGGTAGCAGTTACAACAGTCAGACACTAGGCTAACTCCCATTATCAGTCACTGCACCAATCCAGGGACAATCTCTTCCTGCCAGCGCAGTTACTGAACTTAAAGGTCTTAAAGTTTTCAAATACTGACTTAGAACAATCACTACTGCAAAGGCAAAACCAGAAGGCAATAGAGCTTTGTTCTATGAACAATACCATACGCCTCCAATAACGACCTCTGGGTTTACAGGGTTACGACCCAGCTGCACCAGCCAGCTCGCTCCTGGATCAGACACCGCCAGCCTGCCCAGGGGCTCGCTCCTTCCAATGGATTTGGTGAGAACATCAACACGGTGCTCACATCTAAGTGAGCTACGCACACAACGGTGCTCACATCTAAGTGAGCTACGCACACAACGGCGCTCACATCTAAGTTAGCTACGCGCACAAACGGGCAGGAGGAGGGACTTGAGAGATACGTTGCTGCTGCTTCCATGGAGACAAAACCTAAACGCCTGAGACCGAACTAAGACCGTTCTGCTTTTTAAAATGCTTCCTTTTCGAAGGAAAACCCTTTTAGCGTACACTATTAATATCATACATGAAGATTTACCATCTTCTGTGCAAATTCCCTTGTATTTGACAATGTTGTCATGATAAAGATTCCTCAAGATTTCTATTTCCTTCTTGAGATCAGCGATGTGATTCCCTCCACTCTCTGGCTTTAGAGATTTAACTGCCACTTGCTCCCCTGTATTGTCGCCTTCTGGGTCATATCTGCAGAGTTCAACCTTGCCAAAGTGGCCCTAATTGTACAAGAAAAAGATAGCATTATTTGTCACAATACTCGCGAACCACAGTGCCGCTGACACACTGTTTTGGGCATTTACGAGTCACATCTTCCTGTTGTGACCCAGGAGGCGCACACAGTGTAAACACCCCCAGGAACACTTAGCGGTGTTCCGTATCTGACGTTACTCTTACCTCTCCCAAATCACGGATTCTTTTCAAGAAACGTTTTTCAAAGAGTGTGGGATCAACCTCTGTAAAGGGCTTCTTCTCTGAGACGATATCGGGATCTGGGAGTGGAAAAAAAAAATAAGTGTGTCCCAGATCAGGCAGATTTCTGTAAGGACATCTTGGCCTTGACACTTCAAGGCATCCTTGCTCATGTTCAGTCTGCCACTGTGAATGTGTTTCTATCCCTATGGTCACAACTTTATTTAAATCCTGCCTGCTTCTTGACAGGGAATTCCTTTGCTTGTGCGTGCCAGTCCATCACGGGCTGATCTCCCTCACTTTGTGGGTTGCTCACTGGGTCTTCTTCCAGGTTCTGATTCTGTTTTCTCTCGACACACTTCCCACCCTGCAGTAGTTATTCAGCTTCTATGATTATTTGTACTAGGTATGGAAGTCAAATTTTGCCCTCACTACACACTGATCACCTGTTAATTGCTCTGTAGTAATTTCAAAGGAAACCGAGTCACCTGTGTTGATGCTCCGATTCAGTAAAAAGACTCCTATGGAAATGTCACGGAGCTCAAAGACTGCCTTGAAACTAACTTAAGCTGTTGTATAAAACACGGACCATTGAATGAAACGGCGGTAACACCAACACAACTTACACCATACATTCGGTATGACTTAAACACTCACATCCTATTTGCACTTATCTACAGAAAGGGTTAGTCCCATTGCTGTAGGGACACAACACGCGCCTGTCAGTACAGCCATACACCCAGAGGAATGCTGCTGCACGGTGCCCAGCTCAGCCAAATAAACCAACCTTCCTTATCCCTCCCTGATCCAGCCGAGAAGCAAAACCAGGCCTTACTTTGTTCCTCCAGTTTGTTGATGTCTCTCATGATTGCTCTGAAGAAGGGTCTCTGATGGGGGTCGTAGTTCATGCACTGTTTCATCAGGTCAGCTAGTTCCTTGCACGATGGCGTTGTCAACACAAAATGCCCCTCGTAGAACCTCTCCTTCTGTAAGGTGCAAATGGAAACTCCCGCGTCAATTTTAGCCTTTAACTTAATAAACCCATGTTCTGCATCAGGAGATGGGACCGTTGTGAACTGTTACTTAACTCTGCCAAGGAAATCCTCCTTTTCAGCAGTAACTAAACCATCTCCTACCAGTAAAGAATTATTATTGTGCTGAATCCGGTGCAGTTCGGAGCAACCACTTAGAACACGTGAAACTTCTAAAATGCGCTGAAGATTTCACCCTTCAGAAGTTATTTTTCTGCCAGGT
Source organism: Grus americana (assembly GCF_028858705.1). Classification (NCBI taxonomy): domain Eukaryota; kingdom Metazoa; phylum Chordata; class Aves; order Gruiformes; family Gruidae; genus Grus; species Grus americana. The sequence continues at coordinate 33,934,397 of NC_072859.1, forward strand.
TTGCCACGTTACTTATGCACTGGGACAAATGGCCACGTGGAAATGCTTTGCCAAGGAAACAACACAATACTGGCTGCTCCTCACAACCCCCGAGAAGGTTCCAGCTTCAGGGCAGATGGGATGAGGGTGGGCTCACGCATTTTCTAAGCTCTGCAGAACTACACCGGCCGCCTGCCATGTGCAGGGAGGGAACTGTAGCCAGGGCAGCAAGTTCCTGTCAGCTACCTCCTGTTAAAACAACTCAGGCAGTGACTCAAGTACTCAGTCACTTCCTTCAGACAAAAAGCAGCTGCCTTGCTCCATCGCTTTCCCAACACAGCAAAACTTCAAGCAAGAAAAAGCACGTTTGGAAGTTAGGCCGAGGTCCTCTTAAGCAGAACTTCAGTCAGTTTATAACTGGACGCGTGGGTTAGAAAAGGATGGGTGCGAGAGCATCAGAAGTTCTGTTTAATTGTTACTATGCTGAGTGTTGAAAATCACCAACAAGGTCAGGTTGAAACAATAACTAGCAATTTTTATAGTAAGGACAAGAATTCCCGCTGCAACCCATGGCAATTTAGGTGGAGCAGCGCCTTATTGAGTCCAGAAGAGCTGGTTTTCATGTAAGTTGAAAGCAACTCAAGCTGGGCATGGAAACTCAAATGCCAAAGCGGATGGATCTGGGATGTCAAGGTAAAGTTTATGTAATGTAGTTTTACCTCTGCTAACGTCTTGTCTTTCAGTGGTATTTCTCCATTATAGCAGATTTCCCACAGTGTTGTGCCAAAACTCCACTTATCTGCTGCAACGCTTAAATTTTTGGAGTCTTCAACACATTCAGGTGCAATCCAGGGGATTCGCTCGACACATTCTTAGATAAAACACAGAATCAAAGCATTTTGGAGTTAATATCAAATGACTAAAAAAGCCAGCCTTCTACCTTAATTATTCTAGCCTAACAGCTGTTTAACTAAAAAAATAAAGCTGCAGTATTTGTCCAGTTTTAGGGAAAACTTGATTCTCAAATCCCTGTTCTCAGAAGGATGTTCTGTGGCTCTTACAAGCTTGTGCCTTGAGCCATCCGGAAACCGAGATTCCCTGTGCACTGTCTCACTAAATTTAACATGACTTTTTAAGAAACACTAATGCAAGCACCCACCATCAGCAACACTCCTTTACTTTCCGTGTACTTTTCAGATTCACAAAAGCTGATTACTTCTATTCTAGAGCCAGTTCTAGCTGGCAGAAATGATACTTCTTCCTTTCCCCTTCCCCACCACACTGACACTGAAGAGAGAAATCTGATTCCTGTCCCGTACCTTGTCTGGTCAGCACAGTCACTGGTATTCCTGGGTCGCTCAGCTTTATGAAAGGACCGTACTCAGTGTCAATTCCTTCTCTTGCCAGTAGGATGTTTTTAGTACACACATTTCCATGTACCAAATCCTTATCCTCCTACAGTAAGGGAGGAAAAGAGTAGTGAGTGCAGTGAGCTAGCAGTGCTCTGCGAGTGCTCTAACGAACCCATAGCATAGGGGATCACTGTACAATACTCCCAAGCTGAAAACCAAGAATACAGCTTGGAAGAAATTATCCTAGAGAAAAACATGGAAAGGAAGAGTAAGGAAACATACTGATCACACTTAAGTATTTGTAGAGCTGAAGCATTTTGGAAAAAACATTGACATTATATTCTTTTTTCACAAAAAGCACACTGCAGAAAGGGGAAGCTGTGACAGATTCCCCAGGCACATACCAGAGCTGGTGGCAAATGCAAGCACATCGACTGTTTGGCGGGCTGGTAAAAGAGGAGCTCATCACCTGCTCCGAGAGCCTTTTTCCTTATTTAAAGCAACATAATGAATATAAAATTGTGTTGGGTTTGCGTGGCAGGGTTTTGGTGGCGGGGGGGGGCTACAGGGGTGGCTTCTGTGAGAAGCTGCTAGAAGCTTCCCCTGTGTCTGATAGAGCCAATGCCAGCCGGCTCTAAGACGGGCCCGCCGCTGGCCAAGGCCAAGCCAATCAGCGCCTCTGTGATAACATATTTAAGAAGAAGAAAAACACTTAAAGAGAGAGAGCTTTTGCAGCCAGAGAGAGGAGTGAGAAGATGTAAGAAACTCTGCAGACACCAAGGTCAGTGCAGATGGAGGGGGAGGAGGAGCTCCAGGCGCCGGAGCAGAGATCCCCCTGCAGCCCGTGGTGAAGGCCATGGTGAAGCAGGCTGTCTCCCTGCAGCCCATGGAGGAAGGATGAGGGGTGTAGAGATTCCACCTGCAGCCCGTGGAGGACCCCACGCCAGAGCAGGTGGAGACACCTGAAGGAGGCTGTGACCCCGTGGGAAGCCCACGCTGGAGCAAGTTCCAGGCCGGACCGGTGGACCCGTGCAGAGGGGAGCCCACGCCAGGGCAGGTTTGCTGGCAGGACTTGTGACCCCGTGGGGGACCCACGCTGGAGCGGTTTGCTCCTGAAGGTCTGCACCCCGTGAGAGGGACTCCATGCTGGAGCAGGGGAACGATGAGAGGAGTCCTCCCCCTGAGGATGAAGAAGCGGCAGAAACATCGTGTGATGAACTGACCGCAACCCCCACTCCCCATCCCCCTGTGCCACTGAGGGGGGGGAAGGTTGAAGCCGGGAGTGAAGTTGAGCCCGGGAAGATGGGAGGGGTGGGGGGAGGTGTTTTAAGAGTTGATTTTATTTTCTCATTCCTCTACTCTGTTTTGCTTAGTAATAAATCAGATGAATTCCCTCTCTAAGTTTGGTCTGTTTTGCTCGTGATGATAATTAGTGAGTGATCTCTCCCTGTCCTTATCTCGACCTACAAGCATTTCGTTATGCCTTTTCTCCCCTGTTTGGTGAATGAGGGGAGTGAGAGAGCGGCTCTGGTGGGCACCTGGCCCCCAGCCAGGGTCAACCCACCAGAGTCCTTTTTGGTGCCCAACATGGGGCATGAGAAAATCAAGATAAGGATAGTAATTGGAGGAGGTAACGGGCAAAACATTGACTGAACTTAGCTTGAGAGCAAAATATTGGTGAAGGGACAAGAGGTGGATTCTGTGTGTATTGTCCAGTCTTGTTTGGTGTTGTGATAGTGTTGCTTTGATTCTGGTGGGGGGAATTCTTATTCTTTTTCCTCGTTGATGAGATTAGTGTGTGTGTAGTTTTTGTGTTGAATGTATATTTTAATAATTCTTAAATATGTGATTCACAGAGGCGAGGGGTGGAATGTGTTGGGTTTGCGTGGCAGGGTTTTGGTAGCGGGGGGGCTACAGGGGTGGCTTCTGTGAGAAGCTGCTAGAAGCTCCCCCTGTGTCTGACAGAGCCAATGCCAGCCGGCTCGAAGACGGACCCGCCGCTGGCCAAGGCCAAGCCAATCAGCGCCTCTGTGATAACATATTTAAGAAGAAGAAAAACACTTAAAGAGAGAGAGCTTTTGCAGCCAGAGAGAGGAGTGAGAAGATGTAAGAAACTCTGCAGACACCAAGGTCAGTGCAGATGGAGGGGGAGGAGGTGCTCCAGGCGCCGGAGCAGAGATCCCCCTGCAGCCCGTGGTGAAGGCCATGGTGAAGCAGGCTGTCCCCCTGCAGCCCATGGAGGAAGGATGAGGGGTGTAGAGATTCCACCTGCAGCCCGTGGAGGACCCCACACCAGAGCAGGTGGAGGCACCTGAAGGAGGCTGTGGCCTGTGGGAAGCCCACGCTGGAGCAAGTTCCAGGCCGGACCGGTGGACCCGTGAAGAGGGGAGCCCACGCCAGGGCAGGTTTGCTGGCAGGACTTGTGACCCCGTGGGGGACCCCACGCTGGAGCAGTTTGCTCCTGAGGGTCTGCACCCCGTGAGAGGGCCTCCATGCTGGAGCAGGGGAACGATGAGAGGAGTCCTCCCCCTGAGGATGAAGAAGCGGCAGAAACACTGTGAGATGAACTGACCGTAACCCCCACTCCCCGTCCCCCTGTGCCGCTGAGGGGGGGAAGGTTGAAGCCGGGAGTGAAGTTGAGCCCGGGAAGATGGGAGGGGTGGGGGGAAGTGTTTTAAGAGTTGATTTTATTTTCTCATTCCTCTACTCTGTTTTGCCTAGTAATAAATCAGATGAATTCCCTCTCTAAGTTCGGTCTGTTTTTCTTGTGACAATAATTAGTGAGTGATCTCTCCCTGTCCTTATCTCGACCTACAAGCATTTCGTTATGCCTTTTCTCCCCTGTTTAGTGAATGAGGGGAGTGAGAGAGCGGCTCTGGTGGGCACCTGGCCTCCAGCCAGGGTCAACCCACCACAAAAATGCACCATCCCACTACCTGAGAAAGGACATTAGTTACTAATGCACATGAAATCTCTGCAGCATTAGATTGCAGCAGCTGTAGGCAATGCTTTTGTCAAGGTGCTTCTTACCAAGTAGCTTAGTGCACTTGCAAGTTGCTTGGCAACTTTGAATTTCCAAGGAGCTGTCAGAACTTCACTCTTCCGACGCATAAACAGATCCAGAGGCCCAGATTCAACAAACTCTTCAACCATGATATCTACAAAGTCAGATGCATAAAGTCAGGATTGCAATAACCAGTGTCTGGAGTGATCGAACAGGCCTGTTACCATCTTCCCCTCCCCTTCAGGCAAGCTGGTTATAACACATCTTTATTTCAGCACTCAGAGACCAAATTAAAAGGCGAAGAAGAGTGGCTTTATGTAGTAAATGAACAATAAACCCGGAACAAAGCATTTCAAAGACCACGGGGCAAAGCCTTCCCAGGAAAATAAGTTCAGCCAGAAGGCCGGTTTGTATTGACACCACCACTATCACTCCAGCATCCCAACCTGAAGGAATCACATCCTGAGAGGCACTTACTCAGAGAGTAGCAAGGACTGCTGCCTTGCTGTTCCAATTCCACTTCTGTCTGCACTGAAAAATCAAGTGGCAGCAGCTGCTAAACCCACCCGCTCCGTGCCAGCACTGAACTGAACAGCTGCCCTGCCCCTGCCAAGCCTGCCGCTTAAGCGTGCTGCTGCCTAGAGAGACGTTCACTGAACTCACTTTCAACGTCACGGACACAGACTCCATGGAGGAGGACAATGTGCTTGTGAGACACCTGTCTCATCATGCTGGCCGTTTCAAAGAACGCCTGTTAGAAAGTGAAAGAGGTTAGCCATTAAACTGCTGGTTGTTGTGGCAGTCACCCAAGTGTTTAACAAATACAGAGCATCAAGTAACAAAAACATTTGCAAAAGATCACTGTGCTTTCCAGTAACATAAAGGGCCAATGATGGTAGGGATGTGCTGTCCCACTGCAGCGGAGTGCTGTCAGAGAAGCTGTTCGCTAGGTAATGTAAGCAACCGCTGCTCTGCCCTGCACTCTCACAGACGTGCGTACGCTAGGTCTTAGCATCCCCTGCGTGACACGTGAGCCTCTCTTACTAGATGACGAGGCAAAACGCAGAACAAGCATCCTGCCTGGGGCCGTGTCAATGACAGAACTGGTGACAGACTCCCAGCTCAACGTGCAAGGCGGAGGTAAGTTCTGGTAGGCGGCCGTACCCTCACTGAACACCATGGCTCTGACACAGCTGCCAGACTGCAGGTGTGGGTATGACGGCACAGAAAGGGCTGGGTCCATCTTCCTTGTGCTTATGGTCTGCGTGCGTGAGGGCTGGAGGTCAGCACTGGCGTGCCCCAGCCAGACCCACTGCTGCTGCCTGACTGATGAGATCATGATGAGATCAGCTTACCAAGTGTCTCAATAATGCTGGTCCATGATGGATTTGACTGCCTAAAACGGTGAGATGTATCTTCAGCATTTCCCCATTCCCTTACACAACCCCCATTTTTTTTTTTTTTTTAAAAGGCTTTTCATAGTTAACCACGTACAGCATGGTGAGGCCCAGTATTTGTAGTACAACAAACAAAAAGGAGAAAACTTGCCAAAGAAATGTCTCTGTGGCTGGGGTCCAAGACTTTGAGGAGAACTTTAATCTCTTTTTCATTTTGATATCCTTCATTCTCATCATCTTTGCAGTTGAGAATCCCTGAGTAAATCTGTGTTCTTGTCCCTCTTCCAAGATGTTCGCCCTAAGATGTAACACACCATATATTTTTCAAACAGGACACGAAGCAAACAAGTGTAGATTTACAAAAATACTTGAATCTGCACTCTATTCTGCTTCTCCAAGTGGAGAGTGGACTTAGCCCTCCACTTGATCTAGCTACATAAAGACTTGAAATTATTACAGCAAGAAACCAAATGACAGCGTGGTTTTTCCTCACTTCAGTGGGCTCTCTGACCACACCACTGTAAACTCATTTGATATTAAAAGGCTATTAGATCTCCATTAACATCAGACAGGTTCACTGTGATTTAACGTCACTAGACTAAACACCAAATGAGTAACTGGCCTCTTATTTACAATAAGCTGCTATTGAGGCAATCTTTAATGTGTTTCCAAAAGTTAGAGGAAGTAATATTTCAATGGAACACTTTGTTTGGGAAAGCAATTTCCTCCTAAATAACAGAGGATTCCGCCTTGGGATACTTTTGCAGGAAGCCTGCATACTGACTGTAAATATACCAATCAAAAAACAATTAATTAATCTGCATCTGTCCTCCCCAGTCAGTGATGCAATTTAAAAAAACAAACAAACAAAAAAAACCACAAACACCCCCCCCCCAAAAAAAAACCCAAAAAAACCCCAAACCCCCCAAAACCAACCAACCCAAAACTTTTTATTTAACTGGAGAAGCTAACTGCATGATTTAAGAGCTCAGGTCTTTTAGAAACATTAAATGTCATTTGTGCATTTGAGCCACTGTGTGTTTTTGAAGTTTATTCAGGTCACCTGCATCACCAACTGCAAACTGTCGGAGAATTTGGGAAAATTTGGATGCTAAACCAGTTTGGAACACAAAACTTTGAATGGTAAGACTCTTCAGAGCTTTTGAATATTTCACTTTTTGGTTTGGTTTTTTTTTAACTGTGGGATATTATCTTAAACCTCAAGTTCCTTGTTTCTCTGGTATAGAATCATAGAATGGTTTGGGTTGGAAGGGAGCTTAAAGATCATCAGGCCTTAAAAGATACAGCCCTGTTTAAGAACAAACCAGGTAGAAAAAGCAGCTCTTAAGACTTTCATGATTTTTTAAGAATGACCTTAGAAGCACCTCTTTCCACAGACTTTAAAAAATTGCTCAAATATCAATCTGATTTCTAGTGAAAGGCATCACTTCCAAGCTTCTCTCCTTTTTCCCCACAAGGATATATAAACATTTAGATTCTGCAATAATTAAGATTCAAATGAAGTTTTGTTGAGGAGAAATGGAAGAACCAGCCAGAATGGGGTGATTTTGTATGACTTGACCGGGTACGGCGGGCTGCCACACTACTTTGATTATAAGAGAGAAACACAGTTAAGCAGCTGTTTACCTGCATGATTTCTTCCTTGAGGATTCGATGGAAAATCAGCTGCCCTAGGTGATAAACGGGCTGCCATTCCTGTGCCTTCTTGGTTGCAACTAGCAAGTTGGAGATTTCTGGAAGGCAGGGAGAGAAAATATTCTTTAAGACTTTGAAGATAACTGCATTCACCCTTTTCAGTCAATAACATCACTCACTGTATATGCTCACTGCAAGGTAAATCCCCAAATGAATGAGGACGAGGGAGAAAAGAAGAAACTTTGACTTAACTTCTGTTCAAGCAACTTCTATCCTGTCATTCAACAGAGAATTCACTAAAGCAGAGCTACGTATTTTATATTCTATACACAATGTTAATGTTAGCCATACTGGGGCTGCTATTAAGAAACTGAACAGTGTTTACTGCACAGAGAAATCCCCGGGACTGAAGGAGGCAATACCTCTGCTGTACATGAAGTACAACACCACACACTCCCTCCTGCCAACAGGTACGTCTCCTTTTCAGCGTGCAGATGGGTAAGGGGTCACTGGAGTCTCATTTCCTCTCTTCATTTCCTTGGAAATTGCTTGCACTCTGGGAAACAGTTCATTTCCAGAGCACTAGAATTAAACTAGGGAGTGGGAAATGAACAGAAAGAAAAGACTCTGAAGTCCGGTGCTTCCTCCCCACTGCTTCTGGCCAGGGAAAGGCATGGTTAGATCCAAAAGTCTTGCACGTGAATTTTGTCTTCCTGTGTTTGACAGCAGGCGTTATTCATTACGATACGATGCTTTCGGATGTCTGTGTGCATCTGGCCTTCCCATTACTAGGAGCACAACACATGCGTCAGGGCTAAATCATGATCTAGCACTCCAACAGCAATTGGTAGTGAACCATACACTGGAAAAACTGCTTTATTTCTGCATCCCCTAAACTTCTTTGTGAATAACCAATTAAATAGATTCAAAAAGAAGAAAAAAAAAAAACAGGGAAGAGAGAACAGGGAACAGCGTAGCTATTACACTGGATCCCATCGTAACTAATGCCAATAAAAAGCTGAAGTGAGCAGTCAACTCCTTGACCCGTTTTATTTTATTGCAAATACAGCTGTCAAAGTGTTATCAAAATGTTTAATCTCTCCATGCTCCGCACAATTACCAATGTTCTTCAAAAGGGTTGATAAGCTCAGTGTCTATCTACAGAGTACTCTCCTCTGAAACTGTCAGAACAAGCAGGTAATTAATGCAGCTCAGTTATTCCCCTTATTCTAACAGGAAACCATTATCTGATCAACACAATCACACCACTTGGTTTCCACTTTCATAGAAAATTCAGCTGCAAGACACGTGTAATTTATAGCAAACAGTTTTGGTTAAGCATTGGCATTAAAAGTTTAACAAATGCACGACTGTCCCAGCCCTCTAAAATCTGACCTCACAGATGGATCTACCGACTGCAAGGCTGTTCTGCTTGCAGTGGTGGACCAAGCCTTCCCTGCTGCTTCGTGAAGGTGAATAAACAACGGCTTGTGATGAGAGCAAAGAAGCTTCAAACCAGAAGCTGCCACACAACTGCAGGTCGCAACCCTCCTTTGCTAGAGGAACGCAACCTGATGCGTGGCGGCACAGCTTGGCATACGTGACTCAGTGGAGCAAAGGAAGAACCTTATATGGTCCCTGCTTCACCGCAGCATTGCGGCCCATGACTCTGAGTCAGCTGTGACATTTTCTTTTTAAACAAATCTAGAGTTCCACCTCTGCCGTCGATAGTGCAGGGCCAGCTGTTTAGCTGCAATAAGGGAAACGAGAACTTTTCTCACTGTCATTTGAAAAGTTCACACAGAAAAGGCTCATGAGAAGCATGGGCCCCTGAGCATCCTGTGCTGAGCTTGTAACATTGAAAGGAAACCCCTAAAACCTTGTTCATGGTGCTTGCTTTTGCTTTTTGACAAGACTCCTCCTCCACGGAAAAGGAAGAAACTTTACATATAATTTTTTAAGTGACAAGAGAGCTTCACACAACAATACAGAACAAACCAGAGACACTAAGAATGCCTCCTATTTCTGGAGTTTTGTTTTCTTTCAACAACAAAGTTTGTTGCTTCTCTTAAAGGCCAGACTACCTCTTGGTTTTGGTTGGCAGCACCTCTTCAGTGTAAAGCTTATGTTGTCTGTTCGAAGTATTTGTCCTTTCAGGTGATCCATCAGTTCTTTTAAGGATGAGAATGACTTGACTGAACCATGTAGGAAGTACCCGCCTTTCTTCACCTCAATCTGGAAGTTCTTGTACTGAACTGAATTATTTATCATCTGCTATTAGGGGGGAGGGGGGGGGAAAAGGCAAAATAACAATCGTTAAAGTGAAAGAATGTTTGTAAAGCCATAAAAGCTCCCCCAAAGCCTTTGAAATTATGCGTTAATCACTTGCTCCTAAGCTAGGGTCCTCTAATCAAATTCCAACAAAGTAGAAAAAGGCCCTAAAATTCCCATAACCTTCAGTCCCAGGAAGGCTCAATAACAACAGAGTGGAAGAAGAGCAACATAAAGATCTAATTGTCCAAGTCCAATTACAGCATCTATGTTTTGCAGAGCCCGAGAGTACGCAGAAGCTCTGACTCTTCAGAAGGAATTTTCTCTTCATTTGGTCAAGAATTGCAGAATCTGGACCCTGCTTACAAAATCTCAACTTAAAAATAGCAAAACTCCCTTTCACAACCCAGATCGTTCAAAAAGTGAAACAGAATTTCAGGCTGTTGTTCAAACCTTCCAGTTTCATTCAGTGGTATGGGGGAAGAATGACTAAATTTTTGTACTTATCTCTCTCAAGCCCATGCCCTTTCAAGTTCTACCCTCCTGCTTCCTCACCTCTACCATACTGCAGCTTTGCATCACCTCCCTCTTTCCTCTCTAAGCCTCGCAATGAGGCCGAACAACTTGAAGACAAAATTAAGTTCTTGCCTCAATGCCTCATTTGCCCGGTCTATTAGAAGGCAGTGTTGATCATATAGGGTTTTTTGCAAATGTCTACAGATTAACCAAATATCAATGCTGAGGGATGACTATTATTTCCAAGAGGTTTTTTCCATCATTTTGTTGTTTCTTGTTTCAAATGTCCCTTCTTGACCTCATAATTGATTCTATTAACATTTTTTTCTAAGAGAAAGAAAACCATTTATATGCTTTTACGCTATTACTGTTCTTGTATGAACACTTTAAATACCTTCCCCAAACTAGCAAGTCAGCTGCCACCTTCCAGCTGAGGTCAGTGAAATTCAAACTTCTGTGCAGTTCCCACATTCTTCTTTTCTACTTCTAACCATTACCATCTGGTTCCCTTCCCTATCCCACCTCATCAGCTTTTGCTTATCACTCATCTTTCAAGAGATACGTTCCACTAGCAAACTGTGTATATTTTCCCTTCTGTGATGCTCTACATGTCCTCATGCGCTATTCTTTTACAGTGTGTCAGTAGAAATACATTCATATAATTAAATCCATGTTCAAGAAACATTAGATAAGTTGCAGTGACAAATTCTGTATGTCATTCTCACACCATATGAATTTAAAAAGCTTAATTTCAATCATGTTCATGCACAGTTTTATTGCTATGAATGGAAGTGTTCTGGATGTGATACATCATATTTGCAGATACAGTATATTTGTAGAGATAGCACAGGAGCCCAGGGGAAATGAAGCTGTGAGTACAAGTATCTACCCTCTGCTGCATCAGCTATCACAGATAAGAGTGTCTGCCCTAAAGAACATAAATATATCAACCCGGATTACCGGGAGCTGCTAGTCTTTAGCTCATTATCAGATTACTGCTGAGAACGCCACACCTGACGTACCTCTGAGCCTTCAAAACAAGTCACTGTCATGAGAATGTGGTTAAAGTTCGTGCAGCTCCATCTCAACACATACATTCCCACTTCGTTCCCTTCCTGTCGCAGTTTGTTGATGGCGTATTCCGTGCTGAAAGAGTCAATGTACACATGAGGAAAACTAACAAATGAGCAGTTACATTCAAAATCTATTATTAGCAAATACACAGGAGAGTAAACCTATATCTGGAACAAAGATGTATAACAACTTAAAAATATTTATTGTTAAAGCATGATTTAATTGTGTGTATTACACATGCTCACATTTAGCTGCAGAAAAGCAAGGGAAGAAAAGTTTTACTAAGCTCTTAGCATGCTTAATGCTGAAATTCTGCATCCAAAACAGTGTGCAAGTAAGTTCTCAAGCTTTCTATACATTGCATCTTTGAATATAAAAGAAAAAGCCAAAAAGGTGAGCAGAAGGGAGAATAATTGCTTAGCTATTTAAAAAAAAAAAGGCAAAGGCTTTTTGCCTCCATCCAAGGACTCCCAGGATCAGCGTAGATACAGTTCAACTTTGTTTACCTAAAATAATCCCATCTGTTCAGCTGACAAGGACCTTTATAGCTATTAGTGAAGTAAGCCTCAAAATACACCCACAATGAGGAAGCACTGGTTTTACAGATGAGTACGTTGATGTGGAGAGAAACAGGGATATTTTTTCCATCTAATCATTAGAAAAAATAAGTTGTTCTACAACCTTGTTAGCTAACAACCTTCCAAATGTCAATTGCCTCAATGGATTCAATATGCAGTAGTATTAGAGGACTAATTATTCAAGTGGAAAAATAAAAAGCAAACATTTTACTAACGAGATGGGTCCATGGCATCCATTTTTTATGTTGTGCTCAATTAGTGGGGGAGCCACATCTGTGCAGAGATAATGGTGGGCATCTGCTGTAAGTCTGAAGTATCCATCTACCAACGATGCAAACGAAAGGGCCTCATCATGTGAGGACAATTTTAATTCCTAAAACAAAAAGATATTTTAGTCAAGAATTCTTATGGTTCCACTTAAACATTTCAGGAATGTTTTAATATCCAGCAATTGTTGCATGAAGTGGCTAAAATATTGTTCAGAAAACTACTGACATCCTCTATCCTCCCCACTCATTACCGGCTAGAAACTTCCATTCTCCAGCATGATTTATATTCTGCTGCAATCCTACATGAGATCTGTAAGGCAAACTCTTGTGCCAGCCTTTGTGAAACACCAGAAATTCTGGACTGGGGCAGTCACGTCGGATTTGAACCCAAGGGCACTGGCGGCTCCTTTCCAGATTCGTACAGCTGGCAGCCCACAGCAAGAAGAATTTGGTCTCTCTAAACAGACTCGACTTTCCCTCCCTCTGCAGTCCTCTCTGCATTTGTCTCCTTTCCCTCTGCCACCCTTGCTGAGCTCCTCTTTCTTGATGCTGCTTTTGGCTATCCAAGTCACGGGCTGAGAAGCATATCAAGGAGGCCACCAGGCACTGGTGGTACGCAGTAACAAGTGCAGAGAAACGACTGTGCCCACCAACTTGCTGCTCTTCTAACTAGCACTTCTGCATCTGTACAGTGCTGAGGACAGCATATTTAACTGTTAAATTTAAAGAGTCCCATTAAAAAATGTCCCTGAAGGAGGTTGTCACCTGTTGCCCAACAACACCATGTCAGTACAGCTTCCCATGGGAGGGGAACCTATCCAAGGTTTGGTTCTTACCATTCTTTTGTTATCCTGCTTGTTAATGCTAACTGTAGACTCTCTGATGACAATGTGGGTGATTTCAGGAAAATAGGAAAAATTGTTCCACGTGTCTCGAATTTTGTGTTTTTCTTCATCCTTCTTGGTTTTGCCATCAGACTTTTTCTTCTTGTCTTTCTCTGTCTGTACAGACTGCAAGTATATTTGGGAAAAAGCATACTAATAAAACCACGGGTTTTTAGCACAGTGTTTTTATGCTAAAACAAAAATTCATGCCAAATTAATCCAGCTATCTTATACTTGAATGCTTTTTGCAATGAATTATCAATTCATTTACAGGTTCAGTGTGTCTGTATTGCGAAGATATACTTCGGTCAAGAACTGTCCATAAGACAGTTTTCATGAGGATAAAAGAAACCAGCCATTTGCTAGGTAACCTACCTCTCTCAGTATGCTAGGAATAATGTTAGCAGTACAGGGCTGAAAGGGTTCTACTGAAATTTCTAAATTATGTACTTCAAATACCCTTTCAGAGCTCAGCCCAAAAGCAAGAGCCACATTCGTCTCGCACTGCACGCCTGAACTGCTGACAGCAGATCAAATTCTGTATGCAGACCACAATGAAGCTGAGCATTTACAGGTCAAAAATTATTGAAAATTATTAGTAACTACTTATTTAAAAAAAAAAAAAAAAACCAACAAAACCACGTTCAGGCTGAGCAAAGCTTCCTGCTAGTCACAAAAAGGTTCTCACTGAGATGAAAGTCTTTGGTTTAGGCATTTGAATAAATACAATCTATAAATCAGCAGAAACAGGAGCCTTACAAGAAACAGGCTGCACTTCTTGCACGCTTTTCTGCTCAAATATCAGTTCTTCCTTCCCTCAGCCCATTAATATTATCATTGAAAACAGAAATTCTCCATCAGAGATAGAGATAGTCAGGTTACATCTAAATGGAGTGAGGCACAATACTTTCTATGTTACAAAAGATAGCTATCAGCAGGGTTCTCATCACTCTGGGGAACTGAGGCAAGCAAAAAGAGGTCTATTTGTTCAAATATTACGTGTGGAGAAAAGCTGCAGAACATGCCATAACCCCTCCAAACCTAGAGTGTATTTAATATTTATGTACACAAAGTACAGAAGAGGTTAAGCAAAGTGATCTCAATTAGCAGCGCTGAAACAAGGAACAACATATAAAATATCACTGACGTGAGAAAGTTTAGCTTTAATGTCCCTGTATTTTATTTTATTCATGAAAAGTCTATGAGTATGAGCAAACAGGGCATCCGGGGCACCATATACAGAAAAAGCATTAACAGACTCTGATACCAAGCCAGAGCACCGAACTTGAAGGGCCTCCACAGACATTAGTCTTTCAAGACTTGTGTCTGGGCTGGCAGATACTGTACGAGCTATTTTCCCGATGAACAGGTTGCTCACAGAGGTTGTGGGATGTCCATCCGTGGAAGCTTTCAAGACCAGGATGGATAAAGCCCTGAACAACCTGGTCTGATCTCAAAGCTAACCCGTTGGACTAGAGAACGTCCTGAGGTCCTTTCCAGCCTGCATAATCCTATAACCCTATGAAAGAAGTCCTTTCAATAAAAAGCTGATCTGCAGTGTCTGAAGATCATGACCATTTTTTACCTGTTGTTATGCCCCCAAAAGCAATCCCCTAATTCCCATTTATCAAGGGATACTTACATTTGGCTTGAGCCTCCACTGAATCCCATTGTTTCCCGTTACGATGACTTCATATAGTGGGAAGATCTCATTGTCTCCACAATTAAATCTATTTATTTCATTCTCAGATGAAATCAGCAAAAATGAAGTCTCAAAAATTTCTGCTCCATAGTATTTAGTCAAGGTCTCCATCGTTGATAAGTATTTAACTTTCAGATCACGTGAAGACACGCTACTGTCGCAAATGGTTTTGTTGTTAAACTCTTTAAGGAAATGCTTGAAAACATTATTTATCCGAATCCTGGTTAAGAAATTCCTCTGTCTGATAGTCTTGTTCAAAGTTTCAGGAATGTAATGCTTATAACTGGAAGGAAAAACAATACTATGCGTTAATACTATTGTCTCCTATGCTTCTAACTCTCTAAAACGTCCAACTGCCTTACTTTGAAAGCTACAGAGAACAAGACGCAGTAAAAACACTGTGCAGTTGGTACTGTGGCATTGATTTACAGCATGAGCACCCAACAGGAATTCAAATAACAACCTCATCTGAAAGCTTTTTCGTCAGATGGATACAGGCCATTCAAATCAATAACACAATTTATTCTAACGGTTTTCTCATGAGGTCGCCACTTAACACCACTGCCATTTCTGAACCTGCTAACCCAGAGCCCTCAATTTACAGCAAGTCAATCGGTATCCAACACATTGGTACACCGGGTGCACTAGCTGCACAGGCTTCAAATACTCTCTGGGTAAGAAAAAATTCAGCTTTTCTAATACATATGCCTACTGACAAGCTTAGAAGACCCACTCAGCAATAGTAGCGTTGGAGCTTGTAACTCCTGTGCAGTCAGACTCTGGAAGTTAAAATGCTTAAAATCCCTTCTGGAAGTGAAGCACAGCAGACCCAGCAGTGACAAAGAAGTTATTCCAACTTACCTAACATCCTTGGGAAGCTCTGGGAGCTTCACGTTTTTCTTGATGGCATAATGAGAGATTGCAAGGACAGCCATTCCCAGACATTCGTTTTCAATTTCGTGAACCTCTTGATCATTTTTAGGATCACGGATCGGTGCCAGACCTTTCACTAAGTCATACTGACCCTTAATAGGAAGCAAAAAAAGAAAGCTACCAGATTTGGTATTTGTCAGAGTTTAGCTCTGAGCAAGCAATATGTCACAAGATCACAGGCTTGATCGAGCAAAAAAAGTCATCCAAAACTGAAAGCCAGGACAGGAAGGGGTAGGGGAAGAAAAGAAGGGAAGAGCTCTGCAACAGATGCAGTCTTCTCTTAGATCAGTGAAACAGAAACACAGGCAAGCACTGGGCACCCCACAAACCCTGCCTAATTAAGAAGAAACACCAACATTTGTGCCTGACAGAAGTCTTTTGAAATGATGATTTGTGGTACAGGTCTGAAAAATATTTGGTTACCCAAGAGCAAAGACATTTCTGTTGCCTTAGACTATCATTAGTGTTCTTCTGTTTGACTTTTTTTTTTTTTAAATATTATTCCCCAAAAGTAAAATCCTGCTTAATGCAGTATTGTCTGACAATATCCATTAGGATCCCTAGTCATTCCACAACTTAAAAGGTGTTTTCATTCTTTTTGGTGGCACTCAAAAAAAGGCGAAACAAAAAAAGACAGGAAACAGTTTTGCAGGATGTTTTCAAAACGTGATTTTGCAAAGTTGTGTATATGAACAGAAATGTTCATACACAATAAGCTGTAAGTTTGATTATGCAGAAAAAAATATTTGCTTATTTTATAAGTTTAGAATGCAGGTGGTACCATTAAAATGCACACATAGTTGTAGCTATGGTATAAATAAATAAAATGTGGTATTTTATTGTGGTTTCACAACAAAACAACAAGTATTCACTGGAGCAGCTTTGTGCTATCTCTTCTGAAGGACACAGCCATATTTCAAATACTGAAAATTCTGCAGTAATTATACTCAGAATTAACAGTAAACATACTTTTCTCTCTCCAGTGCATTTAATTTGTTCATTTCATAAGCCTTCATCAACTTCAATCTTCCCATTTCTTCGGCAAAACCAATTTCTCATTTGCAAAATCATTTGTGTGTATATGAACTTTTTTTTGTACAAGAGCACAAGCCTTCTGAAATAGGGACCTCGCTTACTCGCCATGTCCAGCGTGCTGCGTGTATCACCATCAAGTGGGAGGCACCACAGAAAGAAAGAAAAACTGCACATAAGCAGGCTGTGCGACAGTGGTAGTATCAGTCAGTAACACCACACAGTAAAAAAGACTCACTGAAAGAACACCATACCGTCAGTTTTAATACTGCTGCTGTTCATCTACAGGACTAGAGATGTCAGAGTCACTACATGCAAATGTTTCGCAAAAGAAAAGGTGATAGCGTTTATATCCAAAAATATATAAAAGAAAGTATGCTATAAAAATATAGCCCTTTCTGCACTGTGAGACAGACGGTTTCTTTACAGGTTCTGCATACGGGCAGATTGTTCTTCATGTAGCTAATTCTCTTCTCTCCACCACACAGAAGTATGAAGAAAACACTTATCAATACTAACAGGTAAAGTCAGATATACTTTAAAAAGGTTGAAAATAGGTCTTTAAAGCAGCTTCTACTGGATCAAATAGTTTTTGTGTGACTGCAATGGCAGAGATACTTGCAAGCAACCTCCTACCTGTGCAAAGATGTATTCTAATGAGCTTGCATCAAGTATAGGGGTTCCTTCCGGCACCAGCTTCTTCTCAAAAGAGTTTTTTGCCTTCCTTGGTGAATGCCTCCACACTGTGGGTTCGTTTTCACTAGTCCCATGCCAGTTTGTAAAGTAGTATCTTGCAAGAAGAGAGGAATAGACTTTAAAAACCTTTGGGGAAATCCTCCATTTACATTAGATACGTAATTTAAACTTTTAAAAGAAAATCAGTTACAAGTCAAAATCCATCAATCTTCTGTCCTGAGTTTGCAACTTAAAGTTGCTGAAACTGCACACCTGGCCTGAGGAACTGGGGAAAAAACAGCATGTTAGTTAAAGGCCTTCAGCGTTTCCACTCAACGGTATCTCACTCTTAACTCACGATACCACGACTGACTGCCTGTCCTATCTCTGCACGGTCCACCGAACAAGGCGGCACCACTCAGATGACAAGTACGTTTCCATCACCTCCGTCATAGCTTGAGAGAGTGTAAAGCATCTACCACGCAGTAACCGAAGGCTGGCACTGCTATTCCAAGATAAAACGGCTCAACTAAAGGGTTAACGAGATTTCAGACCTCCTCCTCTACAGGCACAGGGAAGAATTGTGCTATGTGTCACTCCCTGGAATTTTTGCTTCCCTTTGGTTTCCAATGGAGCTGGTGAAAAAGAGGCTAATTTAAATCACACGGTTTTAAAGAGACACAGTCAATCGTCTGTGTATATTACAAACAAGCTTTTTACTCCTACCTGTACACAAAGCTATTTAATTAAAAACCTGCTAAAGGAGTTGGCATCTACTGAAAATTAATAAAATTTTTGAGCTCAAGCTCTGTTAGCACCTTTTGAAGAATCTTTGCCTAAATTATTCCAGAAATTTGTGTTTATCTGGGTTCTAGTAACATTTAAATCAAGTAAAGTTTCGTTAAATCTGGTTTGAATCAAAGTGCCTTTTGCAAAGATTCATGCCTTGCACGTGATCATGAACTACTTACAATTAAAAGGTTACAGGAGAGTAGATTTACCCAACTGCTAAGTAGGAATAATTTCTGTAAAAATACGTCAATCTAATTCCAGAGAAGCATTCATCACTAGCAAGAGCAAACAATGCCGAATTACTGCACTGTGTGTGTATATATACATACATTACTGCATTAACACCAATGGTGGTGTGACATCAGACATTTCTGATGGACAGTGACTACTGAGCATCACATAATTTGTTTCACATCATCGTGACTTCTCAACAGTGAAGCTTTTAATGTCTACCTAAATTTGTGATCAAAGTCATAAAGAATTTTTGTGATCAAAATGAGATCAAACAGCTTTACACAGGAAAAAGACAAATGAACGTGAACATTAATAGACACTGCACATAAAAGAAGTAGTAAAGAAAAAGTGAGTGGAAAACAACTAAAGGGTTTAGGTAGAAAATGTTGAGGCATGTGATGGGTATATCCTACTCCCGAATTGGAAATACACATTCTCTGTATCGAAAGAAAAAGCTGAATAGATAAACTACCTTATAATCTACAAACACATTTTGAGATTACAAATAAGAAATCCGTTTAAGTAACAAATCACTACGCTGCCCAAGCAGTTTCATTTCAAAAATAATGCCATAAAAATTGCAAGAGACGTCCTGGAAGACAGGAAGCCAGTAAGTCGACTGGCAAATGCTTACGAACATTATGGTGGAGAACAACCCATATGCAAAAGTCTGTGTTTTAAAATATGTGCCTATATCCTCATAATTTGTCTCTGACTGGAACAGGAGTTCATGGATTAAGCCCCAGTTCTGCAATGGTTGAGACTGGTACGTATCAGTCTCAGTGCAGAGTCAGGATCTCAAAGAGCAAAACAAAATTAGTAACTTTTAGTTCAGCACCATGTGTTTTAATCACACATTATCTGTACAATAAAGTTGAACATTGAAATGAAGAATTATGTATCAAATTACTCTTTAAGAGATGAGACTTTCTGTACAGCATTTCTGTCCATCCTTTAAGCCCTTTTTAGTCCCCACAAAGCATACATCTATAGCATTAGCAGGAACGCCAACACACAACTATGCCAAAAACTCCTGACACATACTCTAAAATATTGCAGAACTCCTTTGGATGAAGCATAAAAAGCAAAGCAAATCCTTTTGCCTCCAGGAAATGACTTTGTTTCTGTATGCTCCTTTATAAGATGAGTGATAATTAATAACTCCAATTCTTTTGTATTTCCTGTAAATAATTATGGGCAAGGTATTGTGTATTGTTTGTAATTGAGAGGAGAATTTGCTCCTTTCCCTCCTTTCCCTATTAAACTGCACTGATTAAGAAAACACTTCCAAGTTAGAATAAAAATGAGAGGCCCATTGTTTGAGGAACCATATAAATAAAGAAGGGGAGTCTCTGCCTTGAAGAAGCCAATGGACTTGCAGTAAGGAGGAGAGTGATAATTACTGTTCCACTTTCACAAACAGAAAGAGGAGCACAAGCTTTCCAATTCAGAAGTCCCACAGGCGAGCTGGAAAGGAGACGGCATGCTCCCAAAACTCGGGAGCATGACCCACCCCTCCTTTAGAGTGCTTTAGCCCAGGGCAGGCACCTGCAGCATGGGCGAGAGCCCACGGGGGACACTGGGGAGACTGGGTGACCCCGGGAAGGAGCAGTTCTGCACCTCACCCGTTCAATCTGGCCAAGGAGCGGTGGAAATGCTGGAGGGAGACCTGCTGCTCTCTTTTGACCTGTAGCAGCTCTGGTAGTCCTTCTTTGCAGAGTTTCCAGACGCTTTTGTACTAGGTCCCTTCTCCATGCCAAGAAGCACTGCTACCTCTGGCTTAAACACAATCCAGCTATGAAGCAGTTAAACTCCTCCATCAGCTGGTGTGCTAATTACTCCAGGATATTACAAAATACTGTGGTTTCTTATGTTGTAGGCTGTTGGGTTGTTGGTTTGTTGTTTTTTTTAACTTGTGGCAAGTGAAAGATAGATAGGGCTAGTTACAAAGTTCCTAGTGAAAAGCAAGTCCTTTTAAAGTATTACCAAAAGCATACCAGCTGGCACAGATTGGATGGGGAGAGGAGGAGGACAGGAAGTCCACGCAGTTAGAAACCAAACCTAAAGCTTTCAGCAGAGGAAGAAAAATCAAACATCTAAAAGCATTTGAAACTATTCAAGCATTTGCACTATAATAGTTCAAATAACTAGATATATTTGAACTATATCTTCATTCTATACAAATATAATTTTAATAGGACATGACTAAATCAAACCTGTCAATGTCATGAAATTTCAGAAATAAGGTTGTCCACATAAAAATTATTTAGTCTCTAAAATGATTATACACAGTCTCATACACTATTAAATAAGCCCAGACCATTTTCCTTTTTCAAGAGGAATTCTGCCTCTTGCAGAGCTCAGAATAAACAATATTCATCTAGAGAGCTGTTTCACAATCCCATATTGCTCACAATTTTTCAGTCCCCAGCCCTGCGCTCTGTTCAGATGCCCAAGCCAAGACACACAATAGGTCAGAAACGAAAGAAAGGAAAATAGCACTTTACCAACACACTACAGTATTCCTAGGGAGACGGAAATCTTTAGATTTTACCACTTAACTCATATAGTCTCTTCTTAAATGCATGTAAGATTCTTTTAAATACATATTATTGGCCCAATGTCTGCCAGTTTTCATGCATGAAGTACCTCTGACAAAAGAGATGCCCCTGCCAAACTTCAAATCTCAACTCCAAAGCTTAAAAAAAAAAAACCCAAACACCAGAACTTTTAAATATAGAAAGCAGGGCATTTTCCAGCTTCATTCTATACAATGGTAGAACAGAAGAGTTTCCAGAAAATAAAATTCAACACAGAGTAGTTTTGCCCATATACCAAAAATGTGATAGAGTGACGAACAGCCAAAGAAGACTGAGGAGAGGGAGCTGTTCAAGCCATTTTAAAGAAGGTGGTGTTACCCGCAGTGCAGGTAAGGTGCGGTAGGAAGGAGAGAGTACCTGGAGACAGCTCTCATCATTCACCCAAAGCAGAAACATATAAACACCAACACAGCAGAAACTATTTTTTTAAGAATTGAGTTAAAACCATCATCATACTTCTAATCGGAGGACTAAATTCCCAAGGACCACTTATTTAAAATACCACCACCTTTTACTGAGAAAAGCAGACCACAACAAAGAACTTCAGTATCAGGGGAAAACGCCCCAGGTTCACATTATAGCAAGAAATTTTTTTATTATCCAGTATATGGTTAATCTGACTGATCTCTTACAGCAAGAAAGGGCACTTAATGCTCGGTAAGCGGCCATTAGAGTCCTCAGAGCTTCTTTTAGAGAGTCACTCCATTCCATTATGGTATGGTGTTTATCTGCCAAACTTAATCACAGCTGTTTAAAGCTGAGATTAGCCAAGGTTAAGTCATTAATACCACTAATAGACTGTGTTAAAGAAAAAAAGACTATAACATCCTCTTGTTCTTCTAAAAATAGGTATTGGTATTATGATAACTTGAAAAACAAAGACCTTTTTGTTAACTGTCAGTATTAAGTTTTTTCTCCTGAAAGTTCATCCAACAACAAAAAAAATTCCAGTCTGGCACAAATGTATGCAGAATTAAAACACCTTACAGTTCAAAGATCGCATTTTCAAAACTGTCTCTTTGTATCTGCATAAGCAAAGTGGTTGTTATTCTCTAACAAGCCTAGAAAACTGTTTGGATGCAACACCGGAGGTTTATACATGCCAGTTCTTTCATTAGCATGTACAAGCAATACTCATGTTGTCTAACTAGAGATTAGCAGGAAAAAGATGTTAAAGCGCATACAGTTATATTGCCACTTGAAGTTTTGTCTCGACAGCCCAAACTGACCACGTAAGTAAATACTACATTTTAAGGCAAAGAGGGAATATTACGTAGATGCTTATTTTCTTACAGTTGTACCTTGAAGAATCGACAAAAATGATCTGTGGACTTGCTTTAGGAAGATGGATAAAGCTTCTAGACTAGTTATTCCTGGAAGCAAAGCTTATTCCATGTATTTTGCTCCTACTTCACACACTTAAAAACTCATATTGATGCAAGAAGAAAAGTCAGAATAAAAAAAAAATCAAAAAAAGGTGGCAGTATAATGTGCAGAATTAGATTTCCATCAAATCCTATAAGGAGGACATCCTTCCTGTGAGAATGCTTAACAGTTGTCAGCATTACTGCTTTCATTTTCCAGTGGACGAGGGCTGCTGTACCCATTCAGCCCCAGAAATCTCCACAGGCTATGTGCTACACTTTAAGAATGCCACCTGAAGTTCAACCTGATGGTACAGGTCAGATAAAGACCCTGGGAACGATGATTTCTATTTTCTGATGCTTTCTCCAGTCCTAGTGGAGAATTTCAAAAGCAATAGCGTGTTGCTTTTTCAACAACAGTTAATAGCAAAATTCACATTGACTTCAGCAGGAGTACAGTTTACGTTGAAAAAGCGGAACATGCGAAGTACTGACATAATAGAGCAACATTTTTGAGCCATTTTTTTCAATTTAGCTTTTAGCTAGTTCAGTTGCCTACAGCTTTGTGGATACAGGTTTTTGTAGTTTTTCAACTTTTGGAGCTTTTTTCAACATTATATAGCAAGATAAAAAAAATAATCAGGAGACATTTTAAGCTTTTCCTGTTAAACTCTTATCTCTGCTGTGAAAAGCAAACTGCTTCTTTTGGTTTTGCTTTCCTGCTTCTTCAGTGAGTTCAGTAGTAAGAGTCAGAGTATCTACATATGGTTAAGGGATCATTTTTCAGATATTTTGCATTTACCTCATTCGATAATGGAGCCGGTGTGATGATTTTTCATCTACCTTAAAGATCTGGTTTGGCGCATACCAGAGCCTTTTGTTTTCATCATACAGCGCAAAGAGATTATGGCACAGAGGAGATATAGCTGTCAGAGAAAAGTAAACAAATGTATGAATCACAAGGCTACAATACATACGCACACCTCAAAAATACAAATGCATAAAAGCAAATACCTGATCATGCAAAAGAGACCATAAAAAGAAACTGATACTAGGATCAGTTTAAAACAAACATTAAGAAAGTTTGAAACTGCAAACTGTGTGTTGGTTCACTGGTTTTATCGCATATTAAACAGCATATCGTTTCAGTTACTTCTAACATTAAACTTAATCAGAAATCCTGATTTTGCCAAAGGTCTGAACTTAAGAGGAAATGACTTAAAAATCTTCACTTTTTCCAGATCACAGAAATGGGTATTTTAACAAAACCACTCAGAAATACCACAACTTTGTTCTCAGCTTTATTTTATTAATAAATTTTACTCCCATAGTTGAAACAGAAGGTTTTCGTGCAACTATGAAAATCCCCTCCTCATTAGCAAACAAGCAGCAAGCATAACGTATCATTTTTCCATTCTTTGCTAATTCAACAGAGGGTTTTCCGACAAAGAACAGACTTTGACTTGTATGTCTAGGCTGACCTGCTTTAACCTTCGCATTTACATCATCCCAGAGAAAAACAGGCTATGGCATGTTTATAGGTCTACTGTTGTCTGAATTCCTTGCTTCAGTCTGTGGCTCAACAGGAGGCAGTACCTTTTTGCAAAAGCCCTGGTGAGGCAAGCAGCTCTGTTGCAGAGCAGTTTGTTGGGGTCCTGCAGAATTCAGTGAAACTTTTTCTATTGTGAGTTGGGGAGACAGAGCAAAAGGGAAGGAGAAACCAAGGGAATATAAACTGAACAGCCGAACTGCCAAGTTCACAGAAGGTGGGGTTGGGCAGCCACTGCCTTCTGCAGGTCAAGTACGTAGATGCCATCAAGGGTTTCACTACTCAAGTTGTGATTTGCAGCAGAGACCAGCATCGCAGGCTTGCTGAAATGGGTAAGGCTTTTGTACTTCACTACCATGTGCTGTGGACTTCGTGAAAAGTGAGAGAAGGCAGACAGAAGTTCCCTTAAGGAAAGCTCACTTTCAGTCATTTCTTCAAAGGTTTTAAACTTCCACCAGAAATTACACCCATACAAACAGCAGCAGTTCACAGCTCTTACATGCCGACATGAACAGGTGGGTTTCAAGTACTCCACATTTTCATTAAAACTATTCAAAAAAAAGTGAGTGCTTATTCGATGAGGAAACAAAATTTGGAAATGTAAATACAAAAAGTACACTGGGACCCATGTTCATGAGGCTCAAATATAGATTAAATCCACTGAATCGAGTAGAAATTTTTTTTCAAATATTTTGCTGAGCCAAGGTCCACAGTGGCAAAGCAAGAAATCTTCATTATACATTTCCATATTACCACAATTGTGTGCAGTTCAGTTAACCTTAACTGGTGAATTATTAATATTATTGATATTGTAACACTCAGCAAGGAAATGTCAGGTAACAGAAGAGAAAACAGAAACTGGAAAAGTATCAAATGGGTTCTCAGAAGTAGCAAATTTTTTTCTCATTAGCCCTCTCCAAAATGTTTTATAACATGGGACAGATCTTGACAGGCTTACCAACTAGTATACGAGGTAAAAGAGCTTTGTGTTAACATATCTGTATATTGTCTACTCTTCTAAAAGAAGTCTAATCCCATCCCACCAAAATGAAAAAATCAGTACCTGTAACCAGGGTGGGAGATCATTACTTTATAGGAATCTTAAGACAGTCTCTTCCACTCCAAACAGTTTAAGAACTGCCCAAACAGCCCCTTGGCAAAGGTTTCCGTCCTAGACTATGTAACGTGATTTTTTTCTACAAGCATTGACTTACATGCAGAGAAAGATGCATCACTTTCAATACTGACAGGCCTTGCCACTGAGAACTGATATAATATCCATATACTCACAACATCTCTGGGCAGCTTCAATGCACAGCTCCTCCGAGGTAAACTCGCCGCTGGTGTAACAAATTGGATTTTTATCTTGCAGGTAGAAAAGTATTTCTAAACCCTGATGCTGAGCTTCCAGGTTTACTTCGCTCTTCTTTGTGCTCCTCATTTTTGCACAGAAAGCCATGGCTTTGCAATCTTCTTTTACGTTTAGATACTGAAAGCAGAGGAAAAATAGTTAAGCAAAACGTGAAGAAGAGTTTGAGTATTTGTCAGAACGCAAATCTGTTGCTTAATGAGGCTACTGCACACTATGATGGACTAGGCACAGCATTTCTCGAAGTCTTCACATTGGGAACCTGATTATTCAAAATCAGTACTTTTCACAAGTGAGGGGAAAAGCAAAAAATGTCAATGATTATTCTGTTTCTGGTAACTCTGTTCCAAATAATTCCCTTCTGTTCTGGTGGTTCCACAATGATTCTAGAAGGTTTCTGTTCTTACTGTAAAGCAGGAATAACTTTCACATCCTTAAGCACCTAACTGGCTGAAAAACAATACTTGAGGTTGGGTAATATAAACAGTACAATTTATATTTCCTTTAAAAAAAAAAGTTAGCTTCTATTTTTACAATCTGCTTAACAGCTAAATATTTCTGATTGATAGTTTTTTCCCCTCTCACCCTTTGTTTTTAAACTCCTGATACTTAATGTGTCACGGTGAAATGAGCTTTATTGGAGTGTTATTTTTTTATTATTACCTCTCTCTATCTCCAGAAGAAAAGAGTAGCACTAAGTAGGTTTAATGCAATAGCTTTTAGACTGCCAAGAATGCATAAAAGACAGCTCTGACTCAAAAAAAAAAAAAAAAAGTGTGTTGCATTTTATACCCAGTGCTTAAATAGAAAGAGTGGAAAGTAAATAGATGAACACACAGTCCAGGTATTATGGGGTCTGTGTTCCACATTTTACTAAGCTTTAGGTCAATTAATAAAACAAAACCACCAATTCTATAGTTTATGAAACTAATCCTCCCACCAAAAATCAAACAAAACCAAACCTCAAAAGCCAACACACCTGCATTTATGTGACTGACTGATCCTCTACACAACTGAAATGGATTATCTTCACGTTCTCCAAGACCAACTTGACTCCAGCTGAGAAAAAAAAAAATTAATAAAATTGTCAGGAATGGTTTTGTACAGTTTGAGGCACAAAATATGTGGTCAAGCTGATAAAATGCCACTTGCAATCTGAGGAAATCTTTCCATTAATGTAATTGAGAACCAGATCTAGTCTCAAGCAAAGCCAGTCATAGCAAGCATGTAGGAGGCTATGTAAGTCTACTGATTTCTTTTGACCCTTTGGGTGCACTGATTGACATGCAAACAAAAAAACAAGGGGAAAGCCTTGGTTAATTACTGGGTTTTTCATATTTTCAGAGCATCAACCATCAGTTTGGTGTTATATTCATTACAGTCCTTAGGTGTGACACCAAAGGAGCATTCTTCTCTTTGCTTTAGCTCCTTTGTGGCTTCTGAAGTCACTTCATTCTTCACATTTTTAACTACATTTTGCTAATTCCAGTTCTTCCCTAGTCTCTATTGTTTCTTCCTCTTCCAGATTATCAGTGGTTTTCTTCCTTGTTTTATTCTCCTTTACTCTATGAAAGGTGCAGAGCCTTGGGTGGGCGGCAGAGAGTAAGGAAGCTACTCAAGGGAGGATCATTGCAAGGGTCGTATTTCTCTCAAAGGAACCTTGTTCCCAAGAAGTGTGCAGCTGTGCCCAGCAAGATCATGGAGCAGATCCTCCTGGAAACTATTCTGAGGCATGCGGAAAATTAGGAGGTGATTGGTGACAGCCAACATGGCTTCACTAAGGGCAAATCACGCCTGACAAATTTTGTGGCCTTCTACAATAGGGTTACAGTGTTGGTGGATCAGGAGGAACTGATGTCATCTACCTGGACTTGTGCACAGCATTTGACACTGTCCCACATGACATCCTTGTCTTTAAATTGGAAAGACATGGATTTGACGGATAGACCAGTCAGTGGATAAGGAATTGGTTGGATGGTCGCACTCGAAGAGTTGCAGTCAACAGCTCAATCTCCAAGTGCAGACCAGCGATGAGTGGCATTCCTCAGGTGTCAGTACTGGGACCGGCACTGTTTAACATCTTTGTCGGCGACATGGACAGTGGGATTGAGTGCACCGTCAGCAAGTCTGCTGATGACACCAAGCTGTTTGGTGCGGTTGACATGCTGGAGAGAAGGGATGCCATCCAGAGGGACCTTGACAGGCTCGAGAGGTGGGACCGTGCGAACCGCATGATGTTCAATAAGGCCAAGTGCAAAGTCCTGCATATGAGTCAGGGCAATCCCAAGCACAACTACAGGCTGGGTGGAGAATGGATTGAGAGCAGCCCTGAGGAGGACTCTGGTGAGACCACACCTGCAGTATTGCATCCAGCTCTGGGGTCCCCAGGACAAGAAGGACATGGAGCTGTTGGAGTGAGTCCAGAGGAGGCCACAAAGATGATCCAAGGGCTGGAGCACCTCTGCTATGGAGCCAGGCTGAGAGAGTTGGGGTGGTTCAGCCTGGAGAAGAGAAGGCTGCGGGGAGACCTTAGAGCCCTTTCCAGTCCCTGAAGGGGCTCCAGGAAAGCTGGAGAGGGGCTGGTGACAAGGGCAGGGAGTGACAGGCCAAGGGAGAACGGCCTGAAGCTGCAGGAGGGGAGATGGAGATGAAATGTGAGGCAGAAATTCTTCCCTGTGAGGGTGCTGAGGCCCTGGCACAGGTTGCCCAGAGAAGCTGTGGCTGCCCCTGGCTCCCTGGCAGTGTTCAAGGCCAGGCTGGATGGGGCTTTGGGCAACCTGGGCTAGTGGAGGGTGTCCCTGCCCGGGGGTGGAATTAGATGGTCTTTCAGGTCCCTTCCAACCCAAACCATTCTATGATATTTAGGGGAAGGTAGGACAGCTCTGCTTGAGATACCGCTTGGTATCTCCACACCTCAAAAGCTGGTGCATTATAGCCTTTTGAGCAAATGGTTTTCTCTGGTCATTTAAAATCCTGACCACCGTATACACACATACCTGCCACCTTCTGAAAAGTCTGTATTTCAGTTGCAGAGTAACTCAGCCAGCGGCAAAGTGAGCAAATCCCCAGGCCAGCGCACCACCAGCAGAGGGGGACAATGACTCATCCTTCACGCAAGGGTTACAACCACAAAATTGGTGATTTTGGGTGCACACAGGCACAAAAATAAAACCATGCACCCACGATTGCCAAAACTCGCATCTAATTTCTTTGGATGAGGTCAATGAGCAGATCTGGAGCCCACAGAAAGTGGGCTCATGCACAGATGAAGCCCTCACAAAATTTTAGTATCAGAAAGATGAAAAGTTAAAAAATAGGGAGAGGTCATTCTGAAGGCACGTTGTTCAAAATCAGTTTGTTTCTGGTTTAGCTATTAAACCATTAAGACTTAATAAAATATTTGGTAGACAATAATATTTGGTAGACAATAATATTTGGTAAAAACTCAAGTTCCTGCCTATGACTTGCCACAGCCAAGATGTCAGTAAAAGCAGAGTGGTTCAAGCCCAACAGACATGGCATTTCTAAGGAAAAAAACTCTGAATGTATGACACTATTTGTTAAATAACCCTTTTAAACATTTTTATGCCTCAAAAATCAAGGAAAGAAAAGGCACAGGCATAAATTGAATACTTTAGAAACTATCTGCAAATCTTCCATGAACCAGAAGGAAGAAGTTAATCTGCTCTTGTGGAAGGAGCAGCCCAGGAAAGCCCGCCTGGCTCCGAAGCCTCCTGTGAAGCTGGGACATCTGCACCTGGCCCTGCCAAGAGTCCCCATTGACGAAAATACCCAGAAACACAAAAAGAGCTTCTCTTGAATAAGGAAACAGAGGATAAAACTGTCAGCTGGGAGATACGCCAAGATGTCAAATACCAACAGAAACCGGCTACAAGCTCTAACAGGCATTTTTAAGAAAACTTCTCACCTGAGTTCAGACAAGGCTACAGATACCACATCACTTCGACTCCCCACCCAAGCAGACAAAAGGATTGGGTGGGTTTTTACCCCAACTCCATTTTCTTGCTGTCAGCGGGACACAACTACATTTCTCCCAGCAGAGCTGTGGCAATTCCCAAAAGAGGGGCACTGCGACGCGGAGGAGGTGCAAGCAGAGCCACCGTGCCTGTCAGGAGAAATGCCCTCAGGTGCCTGTACATGCTGCCTGTCCCGGCTGGACCCCATGGGCCCAGCACCCTTTGTTTTCCATTAAAAAAAAATTTTAATGGGCAAAGGGAGAACACGAAATCCACACAGGTTTTGAGAAGAAAATCCCCTGCACACGTCCACACTTAACCTGAGGCAAACCTGCACACTGAGACCTGCTCGGATTTAAAATGCAAGTTTTGCTTCCTGCTTGTTTTGGGGAGTTCTGACAGGAAAACGAGACTCTGGCTGGCCCTGCTACACCACCGCCCCTCCGCCGACCACACTTCCACCATAAACAAAGACCATGGAAGCAAAATACAAAGATGGGAGGTCTGTTTCGGGGGCAAAAGTCCCTAAAATGTGAGGAGGGGAAAATCCCAGATAAATTCTGACCAAACCAGAACTCTGTTTGAAACACCATTTGCAAGCTCTTCCTCTTTTT
Source organism: Grus americana (assembly GCF_028858705.1). Classification (NCBI taxonomy): domain Eukaryota; kingdom Metazoa; phylum Chordata; class Aves; order Gruiformes; family Gruidae; genus Grus; species Grus americana. The sequence continues at coordinate 33,964,218 of NC_072859.1, forward strand.
TTTTCCCCTCTCAGCCAATTTAGTTTCTGTTTTCATGACAGGGGATGTTTATGATTGCTTATGCTAAGAAAGTAACAGATAAGCTTTCCTTAAGCACGCAGGGCATGCCATTTTTTTAGTATTCATAGTTTCTGTCAGCCCGAAAGTTCTCAATTATTATTATTTTTCAGCACACTAGGAAAGAAAGTTGTCACAGCCTGTACAGCATGGGGCATGCATCTAATCTAGCAATACCTATTAGGGACTCATTTAAAATAAAACCAGGTGCTCTACTTAACTTGATAAATTTTAATAAGAGAAGATGATACAACCGCAAACAGAGATGAAGCAGCACATTAAAATCCCAAATCACTGAAGGGGCCATGGCACCCCTGCCCGACCACCCTCCTACAGCAGCCCTGCGAAGCCACAACCACCACCACAGTAGACAAGGGTTGGACCACTCTCCATTAACTAAAGTTCGCTGGAAAGAAAAGGGGAAAAACTTTTTGTTGAAGTAGAACATGACCATAACTCAGAGCTCCTTCAGGCCTACAACTCTTGTCCAAGTAAGTCCGAGGACAGCAAAAGGTTCAGCACCTCCCTCCCTGCTGCCGACGGCACCCATGTCTTCTTCTGTCCTCTGCATCTGCTCACTAGCCTAACTCAGCTCTCAACACTCCCATTCGCTAATAACAAATAATTTAAGATTAACTGTAACAACTACCATCGCTGCTCTTTTCTGGGGATGTTTCTTTCCAGTCATACTGAAGGAAAAAAAACTTTTAAAGTATGATTTCTGAAAATTCAAGAACCCAAATGCTACAGGGCAGAACGAGGTTGCCTTTTTAACTGTATTTGAGTCCTTTCTGTGCATATGCAATATTTCATCATCTTTATGTATGTGATCACATGCTATTTTTTTTCCATGGGACTCTCTCACTGAATGTGCAATTCAGTATTTATTTTATTCTTCTATTCAGAGTGATCTCACCACACACTTTTTTACCTCTGCCGCAAAACTAGAATTACTAATTCCCCTTGGGTTTTTTATAGTATTCATTCTGCAACAAGACTGATCTATGCTCTAAAACTTTGTTTTAAAGACTGGGCTGAGAGCGCATATAATGGAAATTTTCAGCAAAAATAGTTAACATGCAAAGTTCTTTAGAGCTGAAAAACAGGGTGCATAGGATCAGGTATGTCAGCCAGCCTTCATTATTCACACGCTTATATTAACGGATGTTATATATCTCCATTTTTAGCAATCTAACTCTGAAAAGCAGAGGAGGCAGACTCCTGTTGCCTGTTGTTACTGACTGCTTCGGACTAGACCCAATACTTTATGAACCCACTCAATTCACCGTCGCACTATGAGAACTAACCGTGCTCGTTTCCTGTGCTTTTCCAATGCAAACTCGACTACTTCTCTGAATTTCGTGACGCGTCACCTATGTGGAAAGAAATTTTTCAGCTTGCTCAGAAAGCTGCGTGTTAATTTACCACCTTTATTGTCTCGTCTGCAACGGCTGGTGCAGATGCATGAGCACGCACACAAAGTCACATTTCCCTCTGTATTACTTGATCTTTCCAGCCTGATGTTACTTTGGATACAGATTGGGCTTCTACAAGAGGAATAGTGATGAACAATTTTTATAGCTTGCTTCTGAGCTATAAATGTGTACTTAATACTTTCTCATTCAGAGTTTCTGGTATAATAACAACTTTAAATGAGACAATTCTTGAGAAGCTTATAGCTGTTACTATATCCTTGTACAGTCAACACTAACCACTTTTCAGCTAAAGCGGTATCAATTTCCCTGAAAGCAAATATATTCACATTCAAATCATCATGGAAACCTACCAAACAATGACATGATTTTTATGTAATTACCATGTAGCCAACACTCCAAACCCTATTACATGCAAACTAGGGGAAAGTTTATTCCCCCCCCCCCCCAGCCAACCATCTAAAAAAAGAGCTTTATTACTAAGACTGATGATAATGGGACCGAAGGGGGATTCCAGCCTTAAAGAGATTTACATGGACAATCTGGTTTTATTCCTGCCTGGGACATGGTATTAATGATCCTTTTCCTTCCTTTATATTCTCCTCCATGCCACTCACCTACATCCCCTCCCTGTGCCTGCACTAGCATGCAGCTAGCGGTTTGCACCCTTCAGATGTGATGGAAGTTCACTGGCAAAGAGCCACGTCATCTTCCCAGCAATGAAGCAGATCTTCAGGAAACGCGGCCTCTTCCTGGTGGCACTGCACTGATTTAAGGGGTTTCCTGAAGTTCAGTTCAGATGTGTGGAAAAACTTTCAGGAAAAACTAATCGGTGTGGCAAAGACCTCCAAATCCACATTTTCTTGGAAGAGAAGGTGTTAAGAATGTGCAAAGTTGTTTCTTCTGGGCTTACCTGGCAAGGGAACCTCATCAGGTCACTGAACTGGACGTGGCAAGACTACGCATGTGCTCTACGTGCCCCAGTTAAAAGCTAAAACTTCAGTGAAAGCTAATGTAATGTGCCTCACAACTGGGGCAGACAGAGTGAACGGGGTCACATACGGCAGCTCCGCTAACGCACGGTAACTCTTTCAACTCAAGAGTCTTTGGTCAAACGCCCAAGCCAGAACTCTGCACAGCATTTAGGTCTACAAGGATGTACTGAAGCCCAGGGAACGGCTCTACCTTTTCCAAGAGAGGAAAACATGCTGTAGTCATTGCACGGATCCATCAGAAAGACAGGGGTGGAAACAAACACAGAAAGAATGGAAAAAAACCCACTACGACACTGCGACATTCTCTGCTGACTGGCAGACTACAGTGGGCTCATGTCACACAACTCACTCTGCCATGGATGTATGTGGCAAGAGCAGCCATCTGGCCAGGATGATGCTGGGATTTAAGAGCAAAAGGGGAATTCAGTCCAACAATGTGCCAGCACTTCTACAAAGCTTCAACACCTACCTTCCTCTTCCACAAAACACCCTAGTAATTCAAGCTCCCTTTACTCCCTGAATATTTAGGAGCTACCAGAAGTTTTCCTGAGCAGGAAAAGTCACCAGGAGGGAGATGAAGCACTTTCATTGTCCATGTCCTCCAGGTGAAGGTCTGGAACTGCAGAACAGCTCCTCTCTTTAACCGGACTGGAGCAAGAAGGGTCACTTTGTCCTGCTCTCCTGACTCTTTAAATCTGAGATGCCACCGTGCTGAAATGTTTGACAAGGAAACTTGATGTCTGGGGACTCACTATGCATCTACAGGCTCTCCTCCAAGTTCTCCTCGCAAGCCAAGAGTTTTATAAGCCACAATCCATTCCATCTCCACCTTATTCATTTAATTGATTTCATCTGCTCAGCAGTCTATGCACGTGGAGAAGAGATGAACCCCAGGTCCTGGACATGCCATCCTTGCACCACACTGTTCCACATTCAACACACTTCTGCTTATTATTTAGAGTGAGAGTGTACCTGGGAGGGGGCGGTTTGTAGCCCCTGTGCAAAACCTCTGCATCACCTTTAGCATAATACAGAGCTGATAAGTCCCATCAGGTATAATGACCATCCCCATGATCCACTGGTGCTCCTCAACAAGGGAATCCTACATTTTACTTGCTTTTAAGACAATAGAAAGCTCAGATTTATTATGACAGCACCCGGATTTCCGATTGTGTCTTAGATCTTTAGTAAGAAACAAACCAAAACAAGCAAACAGCTGATGTCTAGCAAAGTCAAGACTGGTGAGACAGCACAAGAAACATTATCAGCATGTCTCTTCTGCAAATGAGTAGAGAAGAAGGAGAAATTAAATGACTTGCCCACTTACCCAGGAAATCAGCGCCAGTATCAGTAACTAGCCTGGGTCTCCCAAGTCCCACTCTGCAGCCTCTAACATGAGAGGTAGAATTAGAAACAATAGTTCCTCCAAATAGCAACACCCTGAGTAGAAGAACTTCACACACGCTACAGCTTTCTAGTTCAAGCGTATGTAAAACGTGCAAAGGGGCTGGGACTTCTTGGTGACCACAGAGCTACTGCAAAGCTCCCCTCCTCCAAGACTCACCGCCTGTTCACAGACCACTCTAGCAAAGCTCCCAGCATGGTAACCACACACGGTCATTTCCCTCGTGTTCAGCCCTGTAGCCACTTCCTTGAGAGCAGCTACAGATGTTCTTAACCTTTTTCATTTTCATATCATATCACAAAATGGAGACTTTTGTCCCAGTTCTCTTCACCTCCTGCTTCCTCCTCCCCGGAGCACAGGGTGCACGTTACGATGGTGGCAGAAAGCAAGCCCCACACTCCCTCCTCACCCCCTAGGCACTAGCACACCTCTGTGTTTCCCCGCCATCAGCCACCACGTGCATGCAGGTCACCTGGTCTCAGAGAAGAAACGAGTGAGAGAGGAGGTTTTGCTACAGCAAAATTTCTTTATCCCAAAGGAGGAACTTGCCCAGCATCATCCTGCAACAGGGCTGAGCTGCCAAGAAGCGGTTCTGGCACACCAGCACCTCCCAAGGACCAAGAAGTACTGATGGCAAAGAGCAACCTCAAGTTGACCACAGCAGCGCTCCGAAGAACAAACTGAAATACCGGCACCTCTTTGCATTCTACCTTGTTTAAAAAAATAAGTGTCACTAACTTGCTGCCATAAGCAGTTAAACCACTTATAAAGGCCTTAAAGAGTTTTATCGATGTGGTCAACATCTACTCTGCATATGGCAAGGCACCTAAATCCCCTAGATTGCTTTATTCACGAAGATTTCTGGTAGTCGCGTGCTTCCTGTGGTGGCTTTGCACTTTGGTAAGTGTTTTTTGATGGTTTGCCTTTTTCTTTTTTTTCTTTTTTAATGTGGTGAGAAGATATTGTTAAAGTTCACTCTTAAGGACTCACCATTTAAAGTCATAAACAAAAGCAAACAAAACTTTACCAGATATCTTTACCTTTCTGTTCAGAGCAAACCACCAACAAAGACAACCCCTAACCAACAAACATTCTTTCTGTAACACAGTTGCAAACCCATACAATTTCATAGCAAGCTTGGGATTTGCTATCAATAGTAAGAGCAACTTGATCTTCATCTCTTACACCTCCCTGTGGTCTCTGCTCATCTTTTATTAAGTTAAAATCACTCTGCTGTAATGCTGGCAGCCCCAATACTGGAACACCGCATGCAATTCTGGTTGGAGAAAGTACGGCCAGATGGTACAAAAAGTCTTAGGGTTAAAGACAGCATTTCAGTTAAAGCCCTTTCTGTTAGGCACTTCATTCCAACGCAACGAAGTAAAAAGCTGAGATTTGAAGTGCAGAAATCTCTGTAAAGCAGCAGGTGCTCGGTAGCAATGGAGGTGCTAATTGTAGCTGTGTGGTCCCCTAAGTCTCAGTTCAGAAACATCTGTAAAAGCCATCACACGTGGTAAAACAGAACAGGAATGGAGCAACAAGAAAAATTTCAATGGGATTCCAGATCTGAGCACAGATCACTTCTGATCTTACTGACAGGGCTCCAGGTTAATCCAATTCGGCAAAAAACTTTGAGGTACAGCCTTACATACAGCTACCGAACAAAGTCACCAACCTCTTCCTCCTCCACCCGGCCTCACCAAGCTCCTCTAACAGCAGCACACTCCTCTCTCAGCTAGCTCAATCTAACAGATCAGCATGTGGCTATGCTGCAACCAACACAACCACTGAAACCAAGAAAGAAAAATATGCATCGTCAACAGTGATGAACTTTTAGGTGGCACCTCTGTTCTTCAGGCAGAACCTAATTCCTAAAAAACCTGCCACCCAGCAGAGTAAAACTCAGCAACAGAAAGAAACAGAGCTTAGCTTCAGTTTTTCTCTCCCCTTCCTTTCTCCCAGGATCTGCATAACAGAGGAATACAGCAAAACCAACTGCTAGCACTCTCACATGACGTTCTTTCACTGAGAAGGACTCAAAAGGGCTCTAGCAGGTCTCTCTCCACAGTGTGCAGCCCTGCTACCATCAAAGAAAACTCAAACTGAACTCCTGACTGTGCTTCCAGGTCTAGAAAGCTAAAAGCGCTGGTCCGAAAAGCAGCATTACCTCTTCCTCTGCCAGACACAAGCTGCATTATGATTTCTGCTGCATCATGCAAACCACCACCTACATTTGAAAACAGATTGTAGCTCTCCTCTCTGCAACTGTAAGCGGAGCGACTCCAGCTTTCCCTGCCCATCCCACTGGCCACCCCCCACCACCACGCACTGCGTGGGCCACCGGAGCATCCTGGACAATGAGCTACCAATACCTCAGTCTGCAGGGAAACTGCTCCTTCGTATCAATGGATCATTTTTCTTGCTTGCAAGATAATTTATAGGCAGATGTTCTCCTGCAAAAGAGTCAGCAAGCGTTGCCATGGAAAGCCACAGCCATCTGAGACCAATTTAGAGAAACAGATGAGCTCTACAGTAGCTATGCCAACGTAACCCAGAGCTTTGAAAAAATCAAATAGACTGACCTCCAACTAAAACCTATTTGCTGGGAAACAAATTAAGGAGAGTTAGTCAAGGTAACATTTCAACCTTGTCTTACTATACCTATTAACTACTCTATTTTGAAGAAGCTTTTGCTTTCTCGAACACTGTACTTCACTCTTCTCACCATAGGGAATGGCAGTCACCATGTCTGTAAATAAGAGGTGTATTATGGTGCTCACTAGTGCTAAAACAGTCAACAAATTGACAGTAAATGTTCTAATGGTAGTAGATGTAGCAAGAGGAGTTATTACTTAAAAACTGAAAGCATTCAGGTTAATTAACGTTCTAATAAACAGTATGACCAAAAAAAAAATAATAATCCAGATTTAGCCACGTAGGTGCACAAGAGACATGTTCAATGGAAAGTGAATAATATGGAGTTTTCCAAACCAAAAAGTCCCCATGGAAAGTTACTGGACTACACTGGTTCACTGCATATTGAAAAAAATGTTCTAAGCTTGAGGAGAGTGACCAGCTTAGCACTTCACATTAAAAACCAGTTAACCCAAGGAAGGGGTCTCCGACAGTCCCACCTCTGCCTCCACAAGTGACATCTGGGGACAGGACCCGTATGCTGGGACAAGAGAGCTGCAAGCTGTCAGAGGATCCGCTCACCAAACTGCAAGGAGCACAAAGTGGCTCAAACGTTGGATTTGCTTTTAGACCTTTTCTAAAAGGCAAAGGCTGGATGTAGACGTCAGCATACACAAGTCGGTGGGCTTCAGAACGGCAATGGTCTTGGCAGATAGTTCACTGTCATTTTAGCTAACGAGCCCCAACGTCATTTTCCAGACACTGTATTTTGTTATCCGTGCATGCTGAAACAAATTACCAAGGTCTGTTTGGCTCAGTTGTCCACCCTTTGGTGGGTTTTTCTTTGGCTTATGTGAAATCTCACTGAACCACGTTCAAGGGGTTGCACCAGGGACAGGTGTTCAGCAGGGACCAAGGCAGCGCCACGTCGGCAGCCTGATGACTGCTTTCTCACGCTGCACCGCTCCATTAAATGCATTTAAATGGCATTTCCCACTAGTTCCCACCAGCATGACAAAGATTAGAAGGAAGATCAGTCATCAGAAAGGGAAAACAAAGTCAAGTTCTGACATTGCTATTTGAAGCTAATTGTATTTTTAACCTTTAATTTAAGCAACTACTTCTCTACAGTGCAGTACATATCCACTGGCATGCTCATACCTCTGTGTTATTTTTCAAAGTATGCATATGACCAGACATAATAAAGATTTACTGCCATTGAGACATAATTTTTAATACAAGTGGGAAATATAGTTCTTTATTGCCCATCTATTGGGATAAACACACATAGCAATTACTTGTTATTATTGACTAATCACCAGAGCACACCTGTATTAATGGTTAGCTGTAAAGACATTTATCCCTATTAGTCAGAGGAAGGAATTGAGACTAGTTAATTGGCTTGTCTGAAGCAAAATGAGACACAACACCTGAAATCCCTCTTCTAAGTCCATTCGGTCCATTTTGTGGACTTTTTCTGCTCTCCTCACCACTTCACCAAGGCCAGAGCTTCTCGGGGCAGCTCGTCCACAAGGTCCCTTGCAAAGACTGCTGTGCTACACGCTGCAGCCTGACCACCAAGGACTTCTCATGCTTTGTTTCATGCATCCCAGAGGTCACCCAGGGGTGACTGCAAGCATGTGGAAAACAGAAGAGTACAGAGAGTGCTGTATAAAACAACCTTTAGAGAAAAAGGATCACAGTGATAAAACTTGGAACTGGTTTATTTTTAGTTTCTGCCTGAAAAGCTGTGGGGCAGGCACTCATCTTTTCAAAAAGCCAGAGCAGCTACAACTTTTCTCTTCAGCTAACAGCTGAAAAATGAATTTGTACTGACCTTTAGTCATCTTGGTCTCAGAAATGGTTTGTTAAGAAAGAAGCTGTGGTCAAAACAGGTTTCCCAGTTAGAGAGAGATGAGATGGGAGCCCGGCAATACTTGCATGTTGCTTTGTTTCCCATACATCCGGCTAAATGCAGACATCTGCCTTTGAGCTAGACACTCTATGTTCCTCTCAATCGAGACAATTAAGTCCATGATGCGTTTTATCCTGAAAGAGAAATCTGAAGTAGGCTGGATGAGGCTTCTGAGTCTTTGCTTTGACTGAGAAGGGATCTCAGCTGCATCTAAGCTTGTCTCTATAGACTGGAGATTCAAAAGCTGGATGAGCAGACTCTCCCCCAGGATATACGCCAGTTTGCTTGCAATTACTTTTATATTCTCAGGCTTTAATGAATCATTATATTGCCTACCTTACTTTAAAAAGAGGAAGTAAGCCATAAGTACCACTTGTAAAGGTGGTAAAGAAATGACATGGTACAGATCTCAGCCTAAATCCTTTTTCTCTGATCCCAACTGTGACAAAGACTGGAAAAAACATTATCGTTTTTCACAGCTGCAGGCTGTTTTCTTCCTAAAAATCATCAAATACAAGTAAATTGGCAGAAGCCACTTGAAACAAAGGAAGCCCATCACTGAAAGCCAAAGCTATTTAGAAAGTTGTCCGAGTAGCAACTCAAGCTCTGCCAAATGACAAGGATCCTTGTGCCTCCCTTCTGTGACCAAAAAGCAGAGTCTGGACTGCGGTGGCTGTCCGATTATGGGGTCAGCTAACCATTTTGGCCTCCTGTGTCCAACCCCACAGGTGGTGCTTGCTGCTTTTTCACTTACATGCGTGCGCAAACACCCCTAGAGTCATCAACTGCTCCTTTAAATGCAAACACGGTGTCAGTCATATCTTGGATGCCCTCTGGATACTAAGACAGCACACATCCTCCGTAGTTTCATACTGATTCTCCTACAGGACTTCAGGATATGGGATAGCTGTGATGTTACGAAGGCCAGGCTGCCAACTGCTGCAGTTAAAGTCTTATCTAACAGTTGTTTTCTGCTTGAAGTAGAGGAACACCCTGATACTCTTCTAGTATCAGTTTTATCTCCCGAGACAACTAAAGCAACCGACAAATTAGTGTTTAAGCACAGGCAGACTTTGCCACAAGCAGCTTGTTCTGCAGGAACGCCGGGGTGAGAAGGAACCTGTAAATCCAGTCATCGACTCCATCACCACCTATTAACACAGACAGAAGCATTTCCCCAGCTTGCACATACCTGAACTGATAATCTGAGCAAAGCAGTACGGTGTTTCAAGACACTGTACCAGTAATTATGGATTTTTTCAACCAATCAAAGTTCTAACAATTATTTCCAACAAGTTCTCTACTGAATTTCCACTATTCAGTTTAATTGTGAATGCTACGGCTTGACACAGTGTACTTGTTAACAATTAAGAGAACTGCTGGTGCAAGTCTTTTGTCAACTGAGCTATATCCCAGTATCACTCTGTCAAGCAAAATAAATATTTACACTCAATTCATTCAATCTCTTGGACAAATACATACGCTATTTTTAACTAACCAGCTAAACAGGAGTAAATTTTACATGTTTACCTCTGAGAGTTGTGCCAACAGTGGTTCAAAGGTGGTAAGACACGTCAGTGGCCTTAGTGTACAATGGTGAGCAGTGGGACTTTGTTTTTCTTTTCTTAGGGAGTCCTGTTTGGGTTATGGATTTGAGAGTTTGTACTGCAGATTGCATGATTACCCTACTGCTGACGGTTCGGTCCCAAAATGACTAAAGCTGCCCTTTACATTCATCCATACCAGACAGACTCTACTACGCTTAGTGTTTAACACAGAGGTGTGGCAATGCAGAGAATCTCACCCAGCACAATTTCAACCTGTCACTCTAAGTACTCTTCTGCCTAGAAAGTCTTACGCCTCTTCTGGTCTACCAATCCAATTTAACTCTTCTACAAAATTCTGGTAGGGCTGAATCATCTCATGTTTATTTACAGTTCACCAATTTCTCTTTTTAGATAACATTTGCATGTCCTATTTCTGCAGTTCCTACCTGGTAACTTGGTGGTCTTTCCTTTAACAACAAAATGGCCCTCCTGTGAGTCTTATACAACGTATGAAAGCTGGGGGAAAAAAAAAGTGTCAGTAACATTTATATTTCAGAATACTGAGCGGCACTCTTCAAAGCACAACTATAAAGTCTGTCCAAAGTCAAAAATTATAAGAGGTTACATAAACTTTTACATTTTCAGGAGCCTATCTGCATCCCCCGTAGTGTTTTTATATTATGAAAATTTACAGTAGCTCACTGTTTCTCAGTTTCCAGTTTTGGCCAAGAGCAGTTTCATAAAAGTTTATGGCCAATTCACTTTTCAGTCCAGGTATAGTTTTATTGCAGTTCTCTAGAAGCACACAGCAACAGACATTTGCTTAGCTGCAGTTCTGATGCCGCTCTCACAACAGCGGCTTTGGATGCAGGACCATTGCACTGCTGCTGTGACTCAGCATCAACAAATCACGGGGTCTTGCTTTGCTCCCCCACCACTGATGAGTCCCAAGATATTAGCTGTACATGCCACAGATCAGCCTTTCTTCCCAACAGGCTGATAACAAAAGATATCTTGCCTTCAACAGCCCGAGTAGGCCCAGTTTATCCACACTCAACCAAAGAGCCTCTGGTCTGAAGAACTGCGACCCCAATCTCCCTCCCCAGCTCCAAGACGAAGCCCAAGGAACTTGGCTGCGCACCAGGAAATTTTTTCAGCAGCAAGAAAGCAACTTCTAGGCAGCATATTGATCCCACTGCTGCTCCGCAGCAAACACCCCAACCCATGGCTACAGTCGTTTCTGCAACACCTTGCCAAGTGATGGGGAGGGTGGGGGAGAGGCAGGGGCAGACCTGTGTAACAGCGAATCCACAAGCCACACTCTTGCACCTTTCTCTGGCCCGAGCCCAAATCCTCACTCAGCAGCAATAAACAGGAAGCCACCGCTGAACTCCATGACACACACGCACACCCCAAGCAACCTCCTAAACTTCTTCCTCCTTCAAATACAGCTGTCAACATCTGTAAAGAAAAGAATACCTGTATCTGTAAAGAAGGGAGTCAGGGCTGCACCTTACTGGTCATCAGAGCTGCACGAGCTGAACACGCTGCTGTGCTGGGAAGGGCAGCACCCTAAGGATTATGTAAATTGCAAGCAGGGTTTTACAACAGAAAAGCTGTCACTCGCATATTCCGCTGTGGCTAAAACTCCGGAATATTTTTTCAAAATATATTAAATCACATCCCTTATGAACCAGACTTCCACCTGGTGAGGCAGAAAAGCACCTCTAGGTACTACCAAGGTACTCATCACCATCCCTCCTTGCCACTTCAGCTGTGACACTGCTCATCTGGTTGTAAGGTCTGGCCTCGATGCCCATTTATCTGTGTAGGTCTAGATGTAATGCTGCAAAACTGGACTGCAGTACTTCTGGAAGCATCAAGCAGAACAAGAATTATGCTAAGACCTAAAAATCTCAGAAAAGGCAAGACTGAAGACATCAAATCAATAAAATAAGCTGTTCCCATGAAAAGTGGCTTTAAGACCTTACTACAGCTTTTAACTACCTTTCCTGTAAAGGCTTAGTACAGTAATTGTAAGCAAATATTAAAAATAGCTAAGGAGGGACAGTCTTGTTCAATCGCTTTTAGCACTGACTCAAATGCGTATGACTCACCCCACATATCTCCTGCCGTATATATGTCCCCAGTGATGGCTCTAACATCTCTTGCTTTACATACTGGACACCACCACTGCCAATCTCAAGACCTCCAGGACAGAGGGGTCATGTGTCAATACTCCCCACTAAAGTTTCAGAATTTTCTACATGTTTTTTTAACCTTCAATGACCATTTCTAAGCCAATAATCCACAGGATTATGCTACAGGAGGACTGAAAACCAACATTAAAAAGGATGAGAAACTAAGGAGTTGTCACATTTAAATCACTCTTAAAAAGCTTGACAGGCAATTACCAAGCATCTCACTTCAAAAAATACTTTCTTACCCTCTCCTCCTCCTAGGTGCAGCCACACCGAGTTACTGAGTTGCCCTCTAACAGGATCATCCTCCTAGAAATCCTTAAGTTGTGTAGACAGGCTTTCTGAACGCAGTATCTCTGCTGTTCCTTGTTCAAACCACCCAAAAAATCAGAGAAAAACCCTTCTAAAGCAAGCTGTAGTCTTATTTACTGGAGTTTACAGGAACTAGTGGTCACATATAGGGAATTTCCACATAGTTCAGTTTGTAACTTTTATACTTCGACTGTACATTTATGATCGAAACATCAGAGAATGGAAAAGCAATTACAAAACCTTCATAATAGATGTACAATTTAAGCTAATCAGATATCGATTACAATTGTTTACTACTACTTCTACACTATAGGTGGCAACATGTGATCCTGTATATTATATATACGTAAGTAGTCCTCCAGAACTATTTATGTGCTCAAAAATCATATACACCAAAGTCTTTGCCAGATTTGCAGTAATATCCCCCAACCCAAATAACTTAATTTTGACACTCATGCCTTAAAAGAGATCATAAAGAAAATGACAAAGGGGAAAATGACAAAGGGAAGGAGAGGCCAGTGGCAGCAAAGCAACACGATATAGTTAATTAGCATATATATCCATCACAGGTTACATGAAGTTTTTATTACATCTTCACTTCTCACTGACAAAACAACAACAGTATGTCTCTTCTGGGGTTGAGTGGCTTTTTTGGACATCAAGGGAAAAGAAAATGCAGCAGGAGAATCACTAACTTGAAACCTTTAAGAAAAATATTTGGTGTTTTAGGGAAGTCCCAGGTTGCTGAGTCCTCTATTTACACTACTTTATTAGGTTTCTTATGCATTAATTATTCATAGTAACTTTTTTCTCTATATTATGTTATGCCAGCCTTAAAAAGTATCACTTTCTGCTCTTCTTTGCTAGGAAAAGCATAACATGACTAGTTTGGAGGATGTTTTCTGCATAACTTAGAAGAAAGAAAAGATAGATAAATGTTATGCCCAGACTGACCCATCTGCTGAACTATAGAACAGCATTTGCCCGCTTTGGAAACTAACAAAAACTAGCAGTAATAAAGTCCGAGCTCAAACTGTCAAGTCAGAAAAACAGGAACTGTGTTCTAGAATTGGGGTTTCATATTTCCCTTTTTGAACTTGATACCAGAACTAACAATATAATTTGTGTTTAAGAGACCATGAGACACCAAATCTTCTGAATTTAGGGGAGGAGGGTAAACTTAAAATCAATTATTTGCTGCAAGGACTCAGTTCTAACTTCAACTAAACAGAGAGAGTAACTTCACACCCCAGGTACTCCTTTTCATAGGTGTCTCTACGAATCAGAAGACACAAGAGGAGTGAATACAGCTGAAAAGGAAGGGCTACCAGAGAGGTCCTCCTGTGAACCCCCCTGCCAAGAAATTAGGAAAGACTGGGGGGGGGGGGGGGGGGGAAGAGAAGAGAAGAGAAGAGAAGAGAAGAGGAGAGAGGCAAGTCTGAGGAACTTTAAATCACACCTCTCCCCTGTTTTCACACCCTGCGATGAAATTGGATGTTTTATAATTACAATTCCAAAGCCTGGATTTCAAAATGAAAAACTACGGAGAAAAGGAACTTTTAAAAACCAGTTGAGCATTTCATGCTTTGCTCCAGGTCTGCAGCCAGACAATTTGCAAATACCACAGTGCAGCTATTCTGGGCAATAAATATTTAACTGTAGCGGGCAATACTTCCTCCAAATAATACTTAAGGGGGAAAAAAAAAGAATCTTTGGGGAGCAAATCTGTCTGTTAAAGCACATGCATTTCTGTAGAAAATAATGAAAAATAAAACGAGAAGGTGCACAGTGCGTACACAAACTGCCGAGTACACAGCCTGGTAGCTCAGCAGTCTAAGATGGCTACTTAAGCCTCAGTTCTAAATACTCTTAACCATAAAAGTACTTCCTTTTTTCTGCCTTTAAAAGCAACTTTGAAATTTAATTGCAAGTTAACATGCTGGAATCTTAAACAACAAAACTTCTTTCAGATTTCATTATGCTGTCGGTTTGTCCTAATGTACAAACATCCCCAGCCTTAAACTGTTCAACCCCTACAAAAATTAGGGTTACCACACCAGGCATTCCTCATCATTTACAGAAGCCCCGTGGATTTTAGGGGAGGCAAGAAGCTTCACTCCAAACCACTGCTCTGAGTCACCGTAATTGCCAGAAGGCACTGTTATCCCATGAAAAATCGACTCAAAGTGCATAAGCAAATGAAAAGAATCATAATGCTTGACTAGTTTCAGAATTTAGTTAAAAAGCCAGTCAAAAAACCCTATTGATCCATGGCCTAACACACTGTTCTAAATTTTGGGAAGTTTGCTTTTAAAAAGAAAGGGTATTTTAGTAAACATTAAACAAATATTATTGTATTGAAAGGTTAACTAGAGACTTCAGATACAGAACAAACTCACAGAAATTAGTTACAAGTGATTTCTACACTTTACTTTTTTTTTTTAAAGAAAAAATTATCATTAATTCCTGTAGTTACTTGGATGTATCACCCCTCCAGCAGTTTTCTTCAGCAATCTGAGAATTATCATACAAACTTCACAGAGAGGAAATACCCTGTTTTTCAAACAACTAATCAAAACCTTTCCTTGTGTTTTACAACCTAGAGATCTGGCTGTGACCAAGCTGCATTTTTGCCTTGGTGTTTACTTCTATATCGCCAAGTAAAATCAGTTCATTTTCTCAAATGGCTAAATGCACATAAATTGTACTTAACTAGAAATTGCAAAGCCAACACTTCTTTTTATGTGAATTCTGTGCGTATGCAGTGGTTATCTTTAACCTGTAAGGTTATTTGCAGTTAAAAACAGTCTACTGCACTTCTCTATACCATTCTAGAGACAGTCTTTATATGCAAATAGAAAAAAAATATATTTCCCTCATTCTTAAGGGGAAATAAACTCAAAAAAACCCCAACGTGCTGTCAGTCTACAGACATTCAAGTCAGCAGCGCAGAACTTGTCATTCCATGTCTGTGCATCACGATGACTAACACCACCACAACCCACCCAGCGAACATCACCTTTGTATCTCCCTGAACGCACACTAGAGGCTCCTGGCACCATTTCTTGAGTGTTTCGAGGATTACACAGATCACGCTCAAACCCAGCGGATAATCGCACAGCAGTACTCCATCCTCGCAGGCTTCTGAGGCGTAAAGCGGGAGGGAAAGAGGGGATTTCAGTACTCCCCACAATTTCTCCTTTCCACTCCAAAATGTGTCTGGTGCCAGCACTCAGGATGGGAGATCATCTTTGGAGATCTATTTAATAGTTTCTGCTCTGGCAGGATCTTCACCCACACGGAACGAAGATGTTCACACTGTGCCCATTCCACTTGGTGCCGCTTTGCGCAAACCACAGGCTCTTGAGCAGAAAAAGAGGTTCTCAATAATGCTTGTCAAAGGGCTCACGCACAATTTTATTTCTTTCAAATGCATGACACCTACAGTTACGAGAACCTCGAATTTCTCATTTTCTGTTTTCTTACCAAGCCACCAGAAAGCTGACTCTCAGCATCCCCTGTCTTCCAACAAGAACACTTAGCCTTTTTTTTTTCCCTTCAGTGTACAACTAATCTCTTTATCTCTTTTGAAAATCTGAAAGTCTAGTGGAACGAGACATGCAGAAAACACTCTCATGAACAAATTCACCTGAATTTAAGCAAAAAGGCCACAAGCCCTTTCCACAAAATCACCATGAGCAGAATTCAATTCCTAACATCTGCAAAGAGAGATAAATCCGTTTGCCACTATTTCCTTACCATTCCTAACAAGGAAGCAAATGTACACCTAAAGATTCAAGAAAGAGTCAGAAAAATTGCTCTGTATTTTTTTACTTTGATGATAACAGAAGACTTGACTTGTTTTAAACATATCAGAAATACTAGATTTTTTTTCTCCTCCTCCTCAAGAAATTCTGAGCGCTAATGGCTTGTGACCAGCAGCCACTGAAATAAGGGCAAAGGACTCCATTTAGGCTGCTTTAAACTCTGTTTTTGCTAGCTATCATCACATACTTAACCTAGACTCCTGAAAAACACTTTTGACAAAAACTCTGGAAGAGCCACCCTGTCATTTTAGCTAGGAATGATGAAAGCTTAATTGAGAATTACAGAAGCCAAAACCACCATTTTTAAATCTTGTAGATTCTTTTCTGTTTACCGTAACAAGAGAACAAACAGATGTGGCAAGGGAAACACAATAAGCATACTAGATATTCCAATAAAAGCCATTCCTTACTACTTATTATCATTTACTTTTTTTTTTTTTTTTTGAGGACTGAGACACACAGATTTAATCTGGCAATAAATCCAGCTACAGAATGAAATTTAAAATGGACATATCGAGGTGTTAATTTCATTAAACCACAACTTCCATGTCACAGAATGGCTGAGGTGGGAAGGAACCTCTTGCGATGGCTTGCTCAGAGCCCTGCTCCTATCCCGACTTGGGTCGTGAATCTCTCTGCAGACAGAGACTCTGCAACTGGTCCAGGGTTGGACCACCCTCACAGTACTGAAGGGTTACATGGAAGATGCTCCTGCCCCTTGATCATGAAAGAACTGTCTGGTGTACAAACTAAAATTATTTGTTTTCTTAAGCATGATGACATTTTGCTTTATAAAAAAGAAATTATGAGTTTTCTTTACCTAAATCCAGTGCCTTTGACTTAGAACAAGACCACAGCTATAAAATCTGAATATGAAAAAGAAAAGAGCACAGAATTATTGCAAAATTAATTGGCCTGAGCTCCTCCTCCCCTCCCCCTTACATTACTCATGCTTACACATGAAAAAGTACACGAGTTAATTTTTTAAGGTCACAGCTTCTGGAAATGAACAAGATGACATGCAAACTGATTCAAGAAGATATACCTCAGCTGTAAAGTAAGAAAACTTGATCTGGGACTCAGTATGCAAAATCAAGACGACTCTATAACAGCATGCCCAAGCCATCGATTTCTTGCAGAACACTTACTGCTGAAGAACACTCACCACACTCAGCTTCTCCACATTATTTGATTTCCCAGGCCAAATTCCCAATGAGGTACCACTTTCTCCTACCCCTTTGAAAGACATTTTATAGCTCATCCCTAATTATGGATGAGACTGGGGGGAGGGAATTAACCCATTTTAGCACATTTTATAATGGGATGTTCATGCAGTAGACTGCTTGCTGCTCTACAGAGCTATGCCATATCACCTACCCTTAAGAAGAGCTGGATTATAAACTAAGTCCTGAAAAATTAATCTCTGTCAACACAGAGATATAACATACTAAGCTTCTTCTTAAACCTTTGGTTGGGGCTCAGCAAATTATATGTTGTTCGTAGGCTGTGCCCTCTCTATGAGTACACACCATGAGACGCCCCACTAAAACCAGCTAAATAGCTTCGTAGGACCGTAAGTGTGTATTTGCTTACAAGATTAGGATCATGATGTCATTCTTGCCTGCTAATTAAGCCACTCTCAACTTTCCCTGTCTCTTAAACTGAGTAACAATAGGTCTTGAAAAACAAACACCTTGAAATGGTCTAGGAAAACTGCTGATGTCCACTGCTTTTAAAAACTTCTAAACCATAGCTAAGAGGATTTTCTTTTAAAGCATAATTCAGTTATTAGGACATACCCTAAAACATTTCTAAAGTTACTTTGACTGCAAGCAGATATACATGCATTATGCCACCAGCAGAGCCTGATGAAGATATTAATATTTTACTGGTGGTTACCAGTCTTTGCTGGCAAAAAAAGGAAGCGTACATGGTTCAGCTGCAGGGACGGTGGCTGTACCTTCCTACAGAAAGGGAGCAGTAAACATCTCGGGGATGGTACACCTCAAGCAGTCGTGTGCCTGTGTGCAAGCTGTCTTGGCCTTGAAAGCAGACCCAGTGCTGATTAAATTGCTTTAAAAATGTGAGCTGAAATGCGTGGTAAAACTTATTTCCAGCTGGAGCCGCGCAGAGAAGTTGCAGTTGTAACAAAAGCCTTTGCCAGCTTCAGCAAAATTATCAGGAAGAGATAGAGGTTTGCATCTCAGCTGTATTTTAAAGGCTGAACTCCCCACAAAGCTCAGGAGAAATCAACTTTATGTAATTACTCCACTGATATGCACCCATTTGTTTGTGCAAAACTGAACTTGCGCAGAACTCAAGACAAACAGGAGTTAGCAGTGTATATGTACACAAACAAGCATTGCAGTTTACAGTAACTGCTAATCAAACTTTATTAAGTAATTAAGTAACAAAGATATAATGGATTGAAAAAGTTCTAAGGAATTTGTCCATCAGAGAAAGCATGAAACAATCTGTAGGCATGCAATGAGACTGTGCCAAAATAGCAGAGGTGAAGGTAACGCGTGATCCAGATTTCTCTCCCTAAACAGGCAAAGTCCTAACATAGATTTATAGGTTGGCAGGTCCTGCCCTTGTCATGTAAAATTAATTCTCCAAGTATACAGAGCGAGAGGGTGGCTCTATATAAATGCTTCTCCGCACGCTAAATGACGCACAAAGCACGTCAATAGGTATATGCTCTGATGCAAGTCAGGTCTAGAGAAAACTATTTTGTGTACGCTGGGCTATACGAAGAAGTTAAACTGCTTCCACTGAAAAGCATATCGGTGTTTCTTAGGCAGGATTTTCACAGCACAGTGCCCAAGTTCACACATCCCTGCAGAAGGCAGGGGAGGGAGCTGATGAGAAGTCTGCTGAGTTGGAGCAGGTATCCATCAGAGCATGCTAATTGCTCAACCGAAGGGATGACATGCCATGACAAGAGCGCCTTGAGAAAGTCCTGCTGTGATCCACAACATGAAACCACAGCCTGGATGGTACCCCAGCAGCACGGCTTACCTCCTCCCTCTGCACACGCCCCCTAAGCTAAGAAAAACACGGGCTCATTTTTCACTTAATTCGACAGCAAACTTGCGAGAACACTGTTATTAAACCTGGAGATACCACACAGTTTAACTGCAAGGTACTGACTTTCAGTCAATACCAACAAAGGGCAAACAGTTAACTGTACACAGCCAAGCTAATGTGACCGGCATCTTAGGTTTTAGTTGTTTAAGGCTGTGCTAGCATATACTGAGTATTCAGGATTTTAAAGGTGCTTCTTTTTAAGCAAAGTGAGCCCTCTGGTTGCTGCTGTATCTTGCTTATATAGATGTAACTTGGCCATGTTGTAAGTCACGTGTACAGGAAGCTGAAAGGACTGTAAAACCCACAGAACTTTTTTTTTTTTTAAACTTGGCAGAAGATAGCTGTTCTTTTGTAAAAATAAAGCTTTAAGTCAGCTATCCCTATATGTCCTTTCACTTACCACCTGTGGCTTTGACAGTGAAATCAAACCCATGCTCTCCTGCATGAATCAATTCCACACTTAATAAGAGTTCGTGGCCATGAATTACTACTAAAATAAGTGCTGGTATAAAACAATACAAGCTGATTTTTTTCCAGGTGATGCTGGTGGTAAGACAAAGTCTTCCAGGTGAGAATCCCAGTTGGCAATGCTGGTGCTAGCAACTTGCATCTATGTACAACATGTTCACTGGGCTACGGGATCAGACAGGCTCCTTTTCTTTGACTATACCAGCACTTTCCAGAATCTGGATAAACTCTTGACTATTCCCTGTCGTTAGGGGACAGGGCTATTAGGAGACTTTCTAAAAATCAATACATAACAGTCAAATAAAATACATTTAAGCCATTCTCCGCCTAAGCCAGGCACTGCTGTTTCTAATAGAAAAAGAAAAAAGTCACGAGGTTATAACACCATTTCAGAAGAACGTGGTGTCCATTACAGCCTGTAGACCACTCAGACTTCACCATTAGAAACAGTGGAAGGCACCAAGTGCTAGGTTTTGGAATTGCAGCTGTTACTTCAACAATGAAGTCAAACGCACCTTTCTCTTCCTCCACCTTAAGAAAAAGAAAGAACGGTATAAGATTCAAGTAAGGGGAAAAAAATTGCAGTGTGATGCAACACAAATCAATAGCAGGAAAAAGGCAAGCAGTGAATTTGTAATCTTTTATTTTCAGAGGACAGGGTAACTCCTGTAGAACAGGGTGCTCCAGCACAGGTTACAGAGCTGTAAAGGGCGATAACAGGCTGACAGATACAGGTCAGGCTCGCTGATTTAACTGTCTGGTTCCTTTTGAACTTTTACACTCTCTAAATAGATGGGTTCTAGCAATTTCAAAATTATTAGCATCTGTTTTGCCATACTTTTGAGGAAAAGCGAAATACAGAAGTGTTCAGGAAGTGAAAGGTTATTTCTTGTGCATCTTCAGTAAACACGAAAGACACTGAGTGTACAAGAAAACCATATAAAGTGAGCTGCAAATGCCAGCTTATAGTTTTCTTGATCAAAAAAACTCAGAACTGAGGGCGACCACACTTTCCTTCCATGCAGGAGGCCACCAGCTTCAGTTGTGAGTGCTTGACATCCTAGGGACAAAAAAAAAAACCAAAAAAACCCAAAAAACAACCCATGCAAAACAGCAATTTAAATATAAAAGACTGAGCCTAATGCAACACTTAAGCTAGATGGTACGTTTTATACTTTTTTCCTTCCCTTAAACATCTAATGCCCTACAAACTAATATAGCTTTATTAAAAAAAAAAACACACAACAACAAAAAACCCACCAACTCACACAACCCAAAAAAAAACCAAACAAAAAACCTGGTATGAATTTGTTATTATACTCTGGTAAAATCCAGGGGAGTGCACAGACAGGTATTTATGGATGGCAAGCAACAGGAAGTTATTTAGACTGTACAAGGCTTTTAATGTTTGTTTTGTTTAATGTATGTCTTTGTGCTGCTAGTGTCTCAAAATGAGTACAAAAGTTAGTTCTGCCAAATTAATTTCCTGAAAAACTGAGTCCAGATACAAACAAATTTCTTGCAAGTGTTCCCTCTCCTCCCTCACTGCCTTGTCCAAGTCACAGATGTAGCATGGTCGGCTTCATTTTCCTTGTCAAAAAAAAAAAAAAAAAAAAAAAAAAATTAGAAGTGCCCTTCCTCCTGAGATGAAAGGGTTTTTTCCAGAACTGCTCTAGCCAGCACAGCCCTAGGCACGGCAGCTCTCACAGCAGATCTAGGTACAACCTCCTAGGACGAACAAGAATTTTTTCCTGTTCAAAACAGCATGAGTCAATATTACCTCAATCTCAACTTCCAGCCAGTAAAATTAAGTAGTTAAAAAGATCTGAAGTGGAAAACCAACAAAGTTATTTTGACAGAATATGCCTCAGACTGAAGGGTAATTATTAAGAGTACTGCTAATAAAATTAAATATTTCGGTACGCTGCTAAATTCCAACTGGGCCACCTGATGGGCAATCCAGACTCGGCTCAGTCTTCAAATAGCTGGAAACGACAGGAAACGAAACACTCAAGGAACAGTTTAAACAGCACTTGGTGTCCAAAACCGCTAAAAGCTTGCACTATATTCACGTACTGGTGCCTCAACAAGCCCGGGCCCCTCTCGGATCCACTCTGCAAACAAGGGAGACGGCATACCACAGTCTGAGGAACGTGCAGGTTTTCCTTCAGGAGTTTTCTCCTGGAAGTATGAATAGCAGTTGTCACTTCGATTTTGTGTTCAAAGAGAATTAAGCCTTTGGGGACTGGGGAGGGAAGGCAGCACTTCCAGGAGAGAGAGGGGGGAGAAAGGTGTTGAAGGAATAAACAGGCTGTTTAGCCAAAGTCAGGCACTGGCCAGTGACACAGCTGAGATTAAAGCACCCCATCGAATGCTGCATCCTATCCCATCTGCAGGCCAACTCCTTATCTTTGCGAACTTTCCTGTTCGCTCTCCTCCAGCACACACACAGGCAACCAAAGTCTTAACTCACGGTAAATCCTACACGCTTCAAAAGTCATAGAATATACCATTAAATACTGAATTTATTAAATTCATTAGCAGACCTTCCCTTATGTAGCAGACCAGCTTCAAAGGAGTAGAAGTCCAAAATACTTCACAGAGCAAAGCTACCAGATAGGTGCATTTATGATGGATGAATTTCTTGAAGCCAGTTGCCTTGTAAAAGCTTGTTCTTCACTAGCAGAGCCCCCGCTGCTACTTTGGGAGCTCCACAGCTACAGCAGAACAGTGACTTGGTATTTCTGGAAGACAATTTGTTTACTATCAGAACTGCTGAGGAAGCAGATTGAATAGCAACTCTGAGCCACTTACCCTAATACAAACAATTTTCCTATTCTTTGGTAGCTATTAACTGCACTTGTTCAGAATCTTAACTCTGTGGGTAAGTTCCTCCTCAAACAAAAACTTGAATTTGATTTTTCCCAGGCCTGCACCAATACCTTGCTCCATAATTCAGGATGATGTATACATCCTCCGCTTTTCCACTGACTTCCAGTTCTTTTCCTTTATTTCCTATCTTACCTTTCACATCCTGCAGGGACAGGAAAAAAAAGGTCTAACAGAACCATTTTATGGGCCAGCTGTTTTAAAGTGTAATCATAATCAAATAACATGCAGAGAACCATTCATGTCACTATTATCAAACAACTCGTACAGTGTCAGAGGATGGTAAAAGGCAAGTGGTACAGGCTAAGTAGAAGCTGCTCTTCCAGTTCCCTGTAGCTCAGTTTTTCTGTCAGTTATGCAACTTATGTTACATTTATATAACCAGTTCGGGGGGGGGGGGGGGGGGGGGGGGGGGGAGATAATTATTCTAGCCAGCAAAACAGTTTGAAGTTTTATAAGCCCTTCAGCATGAAGAAAAAAGTCAAGACCTGTTCCTTAAAAATCCACCTGTTCTCAACGGGTGAGGAAATTAAAACCACCAAATCACACTTCCTTACTTCCCCCCTCCAATCTGAATCAAGAGAAACTGCAACCAATATGCCCAAGAGAACTATCATCAACTGCTTCTTCCAGTAATCTATTATTTTTTAGCATTGTTTCAGTTTTTTGGAAGGATCGGGTGAATGGGGAAAACAAATACTGGACAGGGTACCTAAAGCGCTGCTAAAGACATCAAGCGACTGAGCAGAATCATCCCCCCCCCATCTGTCACTTCATGTATCGCATGGAAACTATAACTATAGATGGAAGTAACAATTTAGCTGCCAAACACCCCAAAATGCCATTCTTTTGAGAATCCACTTTCCTTCTTGATGAGGTTCAAGCGTATTTGTCTCACCCTACGAGCAAAACTGAGCAGCACCAGTCCACGTAAAGCTTTCTTTGCAAAAGGCAGGCTCTGAGCATTAACTGACTGAATCATGTGCTGAGCTGTAAAAGCCATTTTCTATCAATTCAGCAAGTGTTTGCCATTACCAATACCTGAAATCTAATTGCATTTTAAGTGCTTTAGAGATCCAGAGCAACTCTGTGTTTACAGGAATAATGCCCGGTCTTTAAGAAATTGCAAACTGTTGCACAGGCTACAAAAGAACAACTTGAATATCGCCAGTTTATCGTCCAGAAGAAAATATTTTGTCATTTTAACTGCTGTCGGACATGAGACGAAGCAGGAACCAAGACCCAGCTCAGCCTTCTTTCCATAACCTGGCTTCTCAGCATGCTTTCTGGTTCGTAGGTTCTCATAACAATCGTTTTCGCATCTAAATACAAACCAATCTTAAGGGTTTGGTTTTACGTGTAATAGCTTTACAAAACAATTCAAACACCTTCCTCCTTATGTAAACACAGAACAGCTCACTCTTGTGCAATTCATGCCCAGCGTAGCGTACAGATTCAAGGGTTCTCCATTTGGGTTTGTGCTGTATTTTGAACCTCTCTTCCTCACGCCAAGTCAGGCAGCAGCAAGAAACCCGAGGCCAGTTCTGGTGTTTCACTTCCAAATCAAGGGAGGATGGAGAGGTACGTGGCAGGAAAGAGGTGAAATCTTCCTGCCCGCAATAGCGGGCATCACCGTCAGGATGCTGCCTACGAGAACAGAAAGATTTTTCCCCTCTTCACGAAAAAAGGAAGCTGGTTTCTGTGAATTCAGTCTTTTATTTGCAAGACTGAACTACTACAGAATTGTCCGTCTAAACTTACTGAATTAGTATCACTTATTCTTCTAACCAAGAACCTTGGATTACTTCCAGCCTCCCAAAAGGTAAAAGAACTAAAGTTTAAATTGCAGACTCTGTTTGACTAAGAAAAAAAAAGAATTTTAAAGATATGTTGATTTTACCCACTGAGTCTGTCCAGTGACTGTTCAAGTACGCTTCAGCTTTTTGCTTTGCCATTGATACAGGTTTGCTTTCCAAAGCTTTTGTAGTAGACATTGTCTCCAGGTCTTGCTTCCCATTCATTTTTTAAATAAACACATTGAACAGACAAGTCAATTTGGACATACAGAAAGAGCATATCCCTGAACAGTTTGAGATTTACAAAATCTACCTCTCAAAAAAAGCCACTCTGAAATTAATTCTGAAAGATTTTTGCAGTGCAGAGACTTCCAGGAGTTCACAACGTTGTTCCAGTTCTGTGTTTATATTCTTGTGCAAATTTAAACCCACTCACCCTGGCTTTTTACAAATTTTTCACCTAACCTTTCCCAAAGGTCAAATGTTTACAGTTTTGCTCTGTACAAGCATAGTGCATTCTCTGTTCCACTGGGCTTTGAGGCAAACGGCCTGCAGATACTTCAACAAGTGAGATATTTAAGGATAAGTGAATCATTAAAAATGTATTAACAAAAACGCTTGTAAAACCTGCCTGCGATCGCGAACTTTTAACACTGTGAACGACAGCGAGAGCCTGATGCGATCTGTTGTTTGCTCAGACGCGAGCAGCAGGTCCTTAACCGGCTCTGTGTTTCAAAGCACCTGTCGTGGCGTCACCTAGCACAGACCCAGATCAAGGTGCAACTTCCTGTGTGTTTTAAAAACAAGTGCCAGGAGGAAATGCCTACCACTCCCCATATATGGTCAAAACTGAACTTAATACTGAGCTTCAGCAGCCGTGAATAAAATGGTCCCAATGTACGTACATTCTGCTCAAGAATAAAATTACAGGGAGCAAGAGTTCAATTGGGCTAACTGAAGTTCAAACACCGACGAAACTTTGAATTACTTTCACATACACACGCCTCCAAACAAAACAACAGCAACAAAAAGCTTTTTTGCACTGCACTTAACTGCCCTCCGGGGTCTTTATGCCTCAAAATACACCCCGCATCCCTAATCCAGCAGAACGGCTGCCCTGTTATCCACAGGCTTCCCCAGCACCACCCCATCCTCCTTCCAAGCACAGATTCAATGTCTGGTTCCACAGAGCCGGGTCCAGCCTCCCCTGCCACACCGAGCGACTGCCATGTTGTCTTTCTGCCATCAACCTACACGGTTAGCAGTGGGGCTGACATGCCTCAGGCTTTCATGCCCTGGTTCTCCTCATATATGAGCTTTCTATATGTATTTTGAAAATCACAACTCAACAGCATTATCCAAACACAGAGGTTGTTGTACCACACAGACGCATAAAGCAGAATTGCATTTTTGGGCGTATGGAGAAGGTGGAAAGTAGGCACAACTTGTTGACTGCCCTGTTAGGTGCTCCACAGCCCGGCCCGTCCTTTCGGGCGATGGATATCCAGCCAACAGCTGACCTGCCTGCACGACGGCCGTCACACCTCTCGGGGAAGGAGCACCTACAGAGGGGGATGAAAGATGGCCCACAAGTGTCTCTATCCCTAACAGAGGAACGGATGCCAGACTGACAGCTGGACCCAAACAATTTTTCCAAGCCTTTAATTGGCACAGAAGGGCAAGGCAGCAGTATCTCTAAGCAGCTCCACTGGCAAAGACCGAGGACTCCTGTAAGCTCATGGGGGCAGGGAGGGGGGTCCAACCTCGCTCATGAGCGCCGGGGTATTTTTTAATTTCACCCATTTCCAGCAGCGTACAGAGCCGAAGTTATTTCATTCCGGTTCCTCCTATCACCAAAACCCAGCCGCCCCCGCCGCGGCCGCGCAGGAGACGCCGCTCGATGAAACGTGGCTCCGAAACCCCCTTCACAGCCCGGCGCTGCCCGCACGGGCCCGGCCCCCGTACCCACCTCGGCCCCTCTGCGCTGAGGGGAACCCAGCGGCTCCGCACACCCGAGCCCAGGCGCCCGGCCCCGGGCCCGGCCGCCGCGCTGAGCCCGGGAAAGGGCCGGCGCGGCCGCCGGGGGAAGCCCCGCGTCGCTCCCGCTCCCGGCGCCGCCGGCCATCTCGGGAGCCTCCCTCAGGGGAAGCAACCGCCGCCCGCACCACCCTCCCCGGCTCCCCTCAGCTCAGGGCCTGGCCGGAGGGCGCGGGAGCCCCCTCCGGCCCCACTCACCGCTTCCGTCGCTCCTCGTCGGGCGGCGGGACGGGCGTGAGGCGAGCGCGGGGCGGCCGTGCCGCTCAGCCGCGGCCCCGGGGGGCTGGGGGGCGGCGCGGCTCCGCCCGGCCCGACCGGGCCCGGTGCGTACGAGAGCGAAGCCCACGGACGCTCTGCAGCGGCAGGGCGGCGGTCTCGGCACGGCGGTGGCGGCGGCGTCCGCCCGCGGAGCATGCGCCGGGCAGGACCCGCCCGGGGGGTGGTGTCGCGCCGCGGCCGCCTCCAGCCTCCGGCCGCCCGGGCTGAGGGGGCGGCGGCGGCGGCGGGTGGCTGCGAGGTGTGGGGGCACCGCTCCGCCGCCGAGAGGACTTGCGCCCGGGTGGGCGGCGGGAGGCAGGTCGGGCCCTCAGAGGCCGTCGAGCCCCGGCGGGGGCGGCCCTGCCCAGGCCGCAGCGGTGTGTCCGGAGCCCGGTCAGGGAGAAGGGGAGGGGGTTTACAATGGCTCTGCCTCTTGGCTGGTGTAAAGTGAGATAAAGCCTTTAGCGGGAGGGGTGGGAGGTCAGCACCCTGGGCTTAACGATAGGTAAAAAGGCCCTTCAGCCAACACGTATTGGTGCTGGAGTTGCGGGGTTGTCGTCACCTCAGTGCCGAGGCCATTGCTGGCGTCTCCCCGATGTCCAGTGTCCGCCGTGGCGCGGACTGAGCCACTGGTGTATTTGGATCACCTTTAAAAAACCTACAACCCTATCTCCAGCCTCACGCAGACGTGAATGAGCCGGTATACGCAACTTGGCGTTCACACCAAAAGGAGGAAACACGCACAATCCTCCCGTCTGCACAGAAAAGCGGTTTCTTCATTGCCGTTTCAAACTCTTCTCTAAGTCACAGGAAACAGCAAAAGGGGAAGTAATATCAGCAAGAAAATTATTCAGTTCGATAAAGTGATTCCCCCTTTCACGCACACGCACACGTATTTGGCATTTTCTTCTGAAAGAAGAGCCGCTCTGCTGCTGGCCTTTGAGGGAATTGTCCTCATAGCCGAATCGGTCATCAAACCCAAAAAGCCCTGTTAAACGTGCCCACGTTCGATGTGATGGTACTTTCACGTAATTCAGACTAATCGGAGCAGACTGATAACATCTTTTTGTCAAGGTCTTCTCACGCACGGCAGCACATGGGCGCGCAAGTCCATTTGCCATTACGCAGTGTTTATAGACTGCGCCGATACAGGGCTGATACATCTGCCTTCTGCCTCAGTCATCCTGACTTTTGAACCTATTCGCCAGAAAACCAACCCAAAGCTTTTCATCTCCCGCACGGGAGCTGGGAGACAGGGACTGATTGCGTGTGAATGCACATGCGTGCACGTCCGGGTGGTTGTAGTTTACAAAGTATAGGTAGATAATCGTTGATTATTTTTTCCCCTCTCCCAAGAGGAGACAAGCCAGCTCTTCCCCACCCATTTCCACAGCTGTCGAGGAACAGCGGAGCGTAATTTGGATGGTCTTGCACCGTGTTAAGCCTTTTTCCCCAGCCACAAGGCACGGTTGGGTCTGGATCGACTGCGCTTCGTGGGCACGTGGGAAAGCGCTGGCGTCTTGCTCTGTTTCCATCACCCTGGTCATCTTCACTCAAGTTAGAAAAGAGCCTGAGGTTGGAAGGAGAGAGGACAAACCCTGCAGAGGCGTGTGGCCGTGCCATGGTTCTCAGGCCTGACCTTTTCTTGCTGCCTTGTTCCCTGTCCCCCATAATCTGCCTGCAGGGGCTGTGCGTCCCTTGATGAGCTTTCATTCTTGCTAGCCCTTTCCAGCTTTACCTTTATAATGACAAAATCCGTTTTTCTCGGTGCGTTTTCATGCCCAGTAACATACCAGATCTTTATTATTTGTGCTTTACAGGCAGGGCTCGTTTCCCAGCACAGCAACTGATGCTGCGAATGTCCTTAAATCCTGAAGCTCAGAGCTGCAAATCAAAGCAAAGCCGAGGAGGCGGCTGTGACGGAAGGATTGCATAAGGGGCTTAGCCTGGGCCTGCCTGCGGCTGCCGCAGCTCAGGGAAGAGCAGCTTTACCTCTGCCTCCATCTAAATCGGTGCCCAGAGCCCAAGACCATGTCCAGGAATGACCCAGGCTCCCGAAGGCTACGTCCTTCAGCGAGAATTAAATTCTCACATGCTCACACGCCTCACTTTAAAAAAATGGGGCCAGGCTCCTACGGCACTGAAAGTCTTACAGAAATTGCGTGTTCAGTCTCCTAGTCCTGTCTGCAACGTGAGCTTCTTGCTTTTGCTCCTTAATTTCAGGGTGCTGGTGTCTGCTGATTTCTACTAGTTGTTCTCTGACATACAACTGGGATGAAATCAATGTGCTTCTAAAAATTACTCCAAGAACTATGTTAATAACAGGGCAGGATTTCCAACCTATCCCCAAAGCGGTCTGCTTTTACCACAGCATACCGTCCTATGGGAAGGATGTAATTTGGTATTAAAACCTTTAAAGTAGTTTTCTCTAAGTAATTAATCCCATGTCTTTGTAGCTGAACATGTTTTCTTGCTTACAAAGTGAATAGGCTTGCAAAGAGCTGCAGAAAAGGCCTGTGATGCAATATAAATTTTTCTTCTAAGTACTATACTGGGGTGCAGTGACAGCAGAATTATTTTCTATCCTACATACTTCTTTATTTTGCAACTTCCAGGATGCGCTGATATCCTCCACCAAAAAAAATGGCAACATACAGATGACTAGGCTTGACTGTCTTGGTATCCGTGAGTTAAAAATCAAACTAAATTCGAACATATTCTCTCTTGTAGCCTTCTTTAAATAAGAGGTAGGGAAGGATGCACAAATTATCCCTTACTTGCCTGCTCTGCAGTTTGCTCTTTAAGCTTCCAGAATCCAAACTTCACCTTTGCCTCTGAAATGGTGATGTTTTCACACTACTTTAAACAGTCTAAGTGTTTAGAAAGATTTTTTTCATGGCACTTCAAGCTGCACTGAGCAGCCCTGTATACGATCAAGCGCTTTAAATCACTGAGGCCATCAGCTTGGGGCTGACTGGACCTTTACGTAACTGTGATTTAACACTATCATCTCAGTTGTTGCAGTTTGTCATTGATTTGTTCCTGGCAGTACTTCTGGGGCCTGGTTCTTCTCATACTTA
Source organism: Grus americana (assembly GCF_028858705.1). Taxonomy (NCBI): domain Eukaryota; kingdom Metazoa; phylum Chordata; class Aves; order Gruiformes; family Gruidae; genus Grus; species Grus americana. Next base: position 33,994,162 of record NC_072859.1, read on the forward strand.
CTAGCGAAAATCAGGAGGAGGTAATGAAGTCACAGGTGCTATGTAATGTGTAAAATGGGCCGCTGACTTTCAGTGTCAGCAATTCCTTAAACTGTTAAAGTATTAGAAGGTATTGTGAGACTCATTCTCTGTGCTCTTGTGTGCTTCCGCAGAGTGTCAGGCCATGTTCGGTGCTGCTCAAATTAGAATTTTTTTTTTTATTTTTTTTTCCTGAAAGAGAAACATTCTGCCATTTTTATCTCCAGGAAAAAAAGTAGGAGTTACAAAGGAGAGCAAGTCGAGCATTTTTTCCTCAAGATCAACAAAACTGGTTTTTTCACTCATTTTTTCCGACACCGAGAGCAGAAGCAGTTCTCAGCTGGACCCGTGCTGGGTTTGGTTCACCCTGCGGCCGGAGCGCTGGGAGCAGCCAGGATGCCAAGCCAGGAGGAGCAGGAGGACTGGGCTGACGGTCAGTGCAGAGTTGGACCAGGCAAAGGGGGTCACGCAGTGACAACTTTAGGTGCTCCAAACCATCCGGTGGGTGCCCTGCATTCACCCTGCAGCCTCCTCCCTGCCATGCCTCCCCATCGGCAAAGCGGAGAGCGCTGTATGCTGTCCCCATACAATATCTTGGAGACTGCGAGGCCCCCGGATGCTGCAGTGATGGGGTGGGACTCGCCACAGGAGCTGTATAAATAGATATGCAAGTGCACAAGTTCTTTCATCTGATCTGTTGCTGAATTTATCTTAAACTTCCTGTGCTCGCATGCGTGAAACCGTGTTTGTGACACTGTTTTCAGAGTGCTTGTCTCTGCTTGGAAAAGCAAGTGAGAGAATTTATTTTGAGACATCAGGAATGTGTGAATTGCTTCTCCATAATGAACTACTTGTAAATATGGTGCTCAACCGTTTTTTTTAAGCTAAGTGGGGTTTCTAATAATCTCAGTTTGGGGAAGGAGTGGTACTTCATCTCAGTAGTTGAAATTTACTTTCCAAAAAAAAGGATTACATTTTGTCCATCCATAGCAGTCCTTGTTCTGAAGGTGCCGTGGCAGCTGCTGCTGCAAGCCAAGCTGCGGGGGGATTTCCTGCACAGGGCTGAAGCGAGCTGGCAGAGTGGTGTGTAGGAGGTGTAAAACGTAGCTCCATTTCCCGACTTCCCTGGCCAGGGGGCTGGAGCTCACTTGCTTTGCTCCAAGCTCAGGAGTGTGAAGACACTGCCGCCGTGTCTGTGTCCTGCATCAGGCACATTCGTGTTGCTGCTTGCCTTCATCGTCTGTTTTTTTCCGGTTGCCAGATTTCTGGTTCTTCATTGTCCTCTTAACAAACTGAACCAACAGCATTATTTCCATTTTTTTCCAGATTTCTCTGCTGAAAAATACACCTTAGGTTTACCTGTTGCAAAGCAGAAACTGGGGTTGTGTAAAGAGCTGTAGAGCAGCTGCAAAGATGGAGTTACACCAGTGCCCGCGGCCGAGCAGCTGGCACACTGCAACCAGTGCAGCCTAAATCTGGCTTCTTGGCTCAGCCATCGCTGCTCTGAGACTTAATGGAGCAGTGTGGTAGTGGTGGGGATAGCGGTGGGGATGGTGGTGATGGTGGTGACAGTGGTGGTGGTGATGGTGGCCAGCTCCAAATCCCGCTTCTGATTCCCCCCTCCCCTGAAGTCAGACTCATTCGGTGAGCACCTTTTTATTGTGCTTAAAGCAGACAATACGCAAAGACAAAGCAATACTGTCCAAAACCTGAAATGCATTTTCTTCAGCTCATCTGCTTTCCAGCATGGCTGTCTCCAGAAGGATGAGTTTGGTGCTGGCACAGTTCACAGGTACCCACTTGCAGCCTGGCTGCCCGCCAGCCACACCACTAAAGCTAGACGTGCTTGCTTATATACTAGCTCCATAAATATATATAAAACCCAGAAAAAGCTACATGCACAACAGTTGGCTTTTATAAGGACAAATCTAGCACTAACTGGAACTGGAGATGTCTCTGCTGGTGGGAGGGATGAAGCAGAGCAGTGACCTCAACCAGAGCAATAATTAAATGTTTTAGGATTGGAAATGCCACGTTTATCACCCAAGCATTCGGCTTTCCGTAACGATACACAACATTGATTCACATCCCTCATGGTCCACAGATCACAGAGCTTGTTGACATGGCTGGGGGCGTTTCTCGGGTCAGTGTCCAGCATCCGAGACCAGGTGCCCCGTCTCTTTTGGGAGAACGCACGTAACCTGGAGCACGCAGCATTTCTAAAATCTTTAATGAATTACTAGCAGCCAGGATACACAGCCTTGCTTGGACAACTTCCAAAGCACGTTCTGTTGCTGCTGGTTTTCTCATGTATACTTTTGGAAACTACATTTCCTTGGTCTACATTATAAAGCAGCATTTTTCTGTGGCGTTTGCTGTATTCCCCCTCCCTCTGTCATAGAGAGATAGAGAATTAAGGTCAGGTTTCCAGGAGGGGTGTTGCTCACAATGGCACAGAGGGTTCAGAAATATGAACGAGATAGCAAACAAACTCCAGATCTGGAAAAATGTGGACTTTTTCCCAAGCCCATTAAAGATGAGCAATATCACCGTCAGGAGCTTAGTGCCCCAGTCTTTGCCTTTGTCGGGCTGTGCCGTTTAATGACGTGCATCGTGGATTTGGCAGGACCGTGTGGCTGTTGCGAAGGTGTAGGGGAAGAGAGAACTGAAAGATGCCAGTGATCTTAGGGACAGGGAAAGGCGAGGTTCAGGCTGGTCACCGTCGCCCCAGGTTGCGTTTAAATGGCACGGTCTACAGTAAGAGGATGATTGTTACGGTGCATTTGGTTATTGTTAGCTATGGGTTTCAAATGCACCGAGAGCATTCAGGTTGCAATACAAAAACCTGGTGAAAATAGCTGATTCTGCTTCATTCCATGAAACCTACGGAGGCGAAAAAGCAGTGTAGGATTTTTCTCCCATTTTATGTAACACTTGTTTTTCTTCATTTCCTCTTTAAGTGAAACACGCTGTATTTCATGCAATCGTTTTAAAAGGTTGTGGTGTGTTTCCTTTAACTTAGCTGAGTTAAAGGGGTGAAAAAGTGAAAAATCCTTAGATTAAGAAGGAACTAAATAGATACTGTGTTCCTCTAATAATTTTCAGACAAAACACGCACTGTTGATTACGATTAAAATGAGTTTTCCTTTAATGGGGATGCAAATGCAACTGCAGCAGCATGTCACATTTACATCCAAAATTAATTAGGCTTCATTAGCAATAAGCCTCTGGAAATTTTAATTTTCAGAGTCCCCTGGAGCACTGCAGAACGCAGCAAGGCTTTGGATGCTGGAGGGGCAGCATCACGTGCTGTCTTGAGACATTGTTGTTCTGCACGGGGTGGAAATTTTTCTAAAACAAACATGCGACATTTTTATCACCCTGGGAACATGAAGCCAACACGGTTCAAGAAATTTCTTGTATATGAAGTACACCAAATCAGCAGGTAATCCTGGGCACACATCAGGAACATTGGCATGGAGCCTCTCACGTTGTCTCTGCTGTTCTGTGCCCATCTAAACCAGCGCAGCCTTTATCAGCGCGCTTCCACGGGAAAGGTACTGACTCCTCCTCATCCGCTTCCTTCTGGAAGGATTGCTGCAGCTCTGGTGCTCCAAACCACTGACCCTAAAGGGCAGCTGTGCGTTCACATTTTTCTGTGTTTTTGTTAAAGTCGTACTCTCTCTCTTCAAGAGGTGAGACCCCCAGTTATGGAAAACAGTTACCCCTGTAACTGCAGAGTAATAATTAAAACTGCTGATGTCCAGACCTCACCGACTCCCCTACCAGCCCTTTCTCCAGGGCTCTTTGCTACAAGCCCTTTGCTACCGCCAGCCCAAACCCACCTGTGCTGGTGCTGCCCTGGTGTGTGCAGCCCTTGACTCATTTCCTTGAACTTTCCACCACCATCAGCCCCAGGTTGGTCCCAGCAGCAAGGATGAGACCCGTGGATGGTGCCTTCTTGGGTGGAGCAACACGATGGCCTTGGGATGGGGGCCGTGGCTCTGCTGTCTATCCGCCGACACCTCGAACAGGAATCGTTTGCTCTCTCACAGACTTATTTTTAGGCAGGAAGAATCTGAAGCTTGTGCAAATGTTTAAACACATGTCTCTGTTGAATTATTCACTGCGCTTTGCCTGCTTCTGGAGTTAATTAAAATGGAGGGCAGTCGATAGCAAGCTCTCACATTCACCGTAGGGAGGAGGCAGCAAAGTGTGGCAGAGGGAGCGCCGATAACCACCTGCCCTCTCCACCCGTCCTGCCCCGCAAGCTGCCACGCCGTAACTGCTGTGCTCCCTCAGCAGGACTGACCAGCAGCAGAGCACCAAATCTTGACGAGTTTCCCTTAATTTAAAAAGACTGGTGCGTGCACAGTGCTGGGCATTGACACGACCTGAGCTATGTTTGAGGCTGCGGTGCCTGATTTGAGAGGATTCAGGTGACCACCCAAACCAAGAGCTGTTTCCGTCCCAAACAGCATCACCCCTCTTTTTTTCCCTGTTTTCTGCTCCAGTTGAATGAGGCTTTTTCCAGTATCAGATGCACATCCCTGTGTATCAAAAACCCCGACTGAGCGCAGCTCTCGTCATCTTGAAGTCAATGAGGAACTTGGGCGTGGGACCAGAATTTCACCTATGATCTGAAGAACAGGTCTGAAGCAAGAGGGGTCTTTTCCCTGGCTCCAGCAGCATTTGCTCCCAGAAAGCTTGTAATGTTACCGCAAGATAAATGCACAATCTCGTGTAAGAGTATGTCAATCCACACAAACCTCTGTGCCCCTCTCCTCCTCCTGCGAAACGTTCTGAAGAGCAAATTACGTACCAAGTTGTACAATCTTGACTTTATCATCTGCCGAAATACAGAAATGATAGCAGTCACTTTGATGCTGTACCACACTGAAACATTCAGTTCCTGATGAGTACTTTTGTCCAAATCAGACATCAATTAAAGTCACAGTGTGCCTTTGTGAATCAAACTACCGACAAAAACACAGGGCTTGCATATTATCCAACAACTCAGCTAGCAGGTATCTCCAAAATGTGAGATACAGTCAGAAATATTTTATGCAGCAAGGAGAAATGATCGTGTCACACTCTGTTCACACAATAGTCCTGGGGACAACTTTTCCTGGTTAGAGGCATGTGTAATTGCCATTACTGTTACTGCACAGCGTCTGCGCTCAGCGGAAAAGGACCCCTCACCTGGAAACAGGAGCGAGAACGTAATCACAGCACTCCACTGAGAATAGCTAGAGCGGGAACGCAGCTCTAACACATCGATCCAATTCTACTAAGAAAGTGAAAATATTACCTCAGTTGAGCTGAGCATATTTGTAATGAATGAATAATGTCGAATTCTCCTTAAGCTCATGAAATTTTGCAGGCAAAGTGCCCTAACTGAGCAGTTTTTGAAGCTGGTATGCCAAGAAGATACCTCCACACCTGGCGAAAAATAACGTTGCATGGCTGAGCTGGTAACATTCCTGATCACGCAAACAGACTTCACCAGAGTCTTCATCAGCTTCGTTTCTTCATTCTACTTTGTCCAACAACTCCAGGCTCCCAGTCAGAAATTACTTAACCTGACCTAAAACCGAGTTCGTCATTGTTACATTCTGGTACGTCTAATATTTGCACGTATCGGGACGTTGCAATTAGGCTACCTCATTTGTAAAGATGTTTAATCAAGAAGGCCTGGATTAAAGTTCAAGTGGTCTGCGCTAGCCAGAGATGGTTTGAATGAACAGTAATTAAAACGCAGTCTGATTCATATGGGGCGCTGCTGGACTTTGAAATGACGCCTGCATACTTGAAACTCTGTTGGGAAGGATTCTTTTCATTTCAGTACAACTAAAATGAGGCTTTTTGATACTGACGCTTCACGCTGAACAGTAATAGAAGTCACACTTAAAAATAAAAAAAAGCATTTTGGGGAAAGGCAACATCTTCATACGGTTTCAAGGCTAAGCACTAGCAGACAATGGAGGTCTTTTATCCCGCTGCTGTCAGAAGCCGATAGCAGCTGGCCAGCTTGCTCGGAGCAGAAACTTCGACCCTTAAAAGGATGATTTGTGGATGAGAGCCAGGAACAGAACAGCCGTTCTTGTCTGCAGCCTCGCAGCCCCAAGGAGATGTCGCAGGAGCAGAACTGCTGTTCTTCTCATGCAAAATGTGGACGGGAAGGCAACGGCCTCCAGATGGGAAAAGGGACTTTCCTGATGAAAAAGCCTGAGAACCACTGGGTTAGAACAAATCCATCTGGAATGACAGCTGAGATGTGTCACTAGAAAACTGCTTTGCCTTGGGATCAAACCCATAAATTACAGAAAGTTTTATCAGAAAACGGATGATCCTCGGAGACCTTATTTTTGAGCAGAAAGTGATGCGATGATCACTGTATGCATGTTGTTTACATCTTGCTTTAACGCAGTTCGTGGGAGGAAGTGCTCCACTGCCAAAAAAGACTTGATAGTTGCATTGTTCGCGTGTAGCAATATTTAGACATAGCAAACCCACCAGTATTTATAAGTCTGTCCCATTACGATATCAGTAGGAAGCTACAGGAAAAAGAGATGGACTCTGTGTCCGCTGAGCTAGAGAGAGATAAAGGCTCCCAGTAAATCTGATCGCAGAGGTGTTGTTTTCAGGCACAGACAGTGTTTCAGTTCCTGTCCCATGCCAGAGCTCAAAGCTGTACTTGTTGTAACAGGAAACAAGAATCACGGTCTGAAGCCAGAGGCACATGTCATTCGAACAGGCTCTTTGCTCTCTCCTTCACCAGTACCTGACACGTCCTGCAGTGCACAGCGACCAGCTCTGCTGCACGTCCCACTAAACGAGCCGGGTTGGTCATTAACCCTCAAATCTGACCCAAGGCTCGGGAGGTGAGGAACCTTATTCCTTGGACCTGGTCCATAACAAACCTCGTATCTGCCTCTGAGCAGTTATCTTACTTCCCATGGGAAGGACAAGAACTTTTGGGTTTCTAGTACAAGTTAGCACCCGCAGCTCTGTATTCATCAGCGAACACCCAAAGCTTGGGGCAGCACCGGGAGGACCTGCCTGAACGCCCCGCTACTTCAGCTCCACACCCCGCTGACAGTTGCCTTCTCCCAGGAAAGGGGATGCACATTCCCCGAGCACCCACCGGCTCCTAAAACAACAGCAAAAATAGCTAAAAAGAGATGAAACCCAGGCTCGGCCAGCCTGCAGCCCACAAATGCTCCCACCCCCAAGATCCCACAGCCCCTCTTCCCTCCCGTTCATCCCGTGACCAAGACGTGGCACAGCACATGAAGGAGGATTGCAGGCGTGTTGCTGTCGTGCAGCTGGGGATGGCTGCAGCCGCTGCACCGGAGGAGATGACCACCTCTCCTTTTCGGGACTCCTGCCCAGGTCGAGGGGTCCCTGCAGGCTTTGGAAAGAGGCAGAGAGGAAGCCGAGGGTTGATTCTGCTCAGATTTTAATCTGTCTAGAACTTAAACTCTTGGTAGCAGGATGTCTTTTTTATCATTTGCAGAGTTTCTAGTACAATAGAGTCCTCCTCCAGAAACAGACTCAAGCCGTTATCGTAACACCAGTAATAATTTCCCCCGTTCAAATGACGCACGCTGGCAAAATGTTCCATCACGGCTGTACAGCACCAGCCCCGTCTGGGCCCACAGACATCGCCAGCAGCACGGTCTGGCAGAAACGCTTTCCAGTAAAGAAGATCAGAAAAATAACACAAACCGTGTAATTGCCTTCTTGGAGCAGATCGCTGGTGTAGCTAATCCCCGTCCTCACCCCAGAGCAGTGAGCAGCAGCCAGGACTGTGCAGGGAAGCACAGGGCAAGACTCTGGACAGTCATGAATCATCCAGTCCAGAAGAAAGTTTTCTAAACACTGCTGGGTTAATGACCACTTAACGTCGGTATCAAGAATAAATTGTGACCTCTGGAAATTGTTGTATCAGCCTCCAGCCTCCGCTGCCAGAGGGCTGTATGCCTTCGGGGGGGAAGATCTGGGGAACAGGCACTGCACTAACACATCTGCAAGTCTCTGCTTATTTTATGCAAAACCCCACTCAGATTTCACTTCCCAACACAACCTGGCCCACAGGGCCCCCTCTGCCGTCATGTCCCAGTACTATAGCCCGGCTCTACGCTCCCACACCCAGCACCCACGCAGAGCCACCAAGCAGGGACAGATAAACCCTCAGCCTCCCGGCACACTTTAATTCACATGGCACAAAAATCACAGATAGTAGCTTCAGCCAAGAGCAGGTTCCCTGAAAAACCTTGGTCTTTCCAGGTAGATTGATGAAATTGGTACAAAAATTACCCGGGAAATTTGCAGTCTCCCACTTAGCAGGGTGGAGAAGCCCCAGGCAAACCCTGCAAGGGGCCGTACCAGCTGCATCACTAGTAATGCACCGCGCTTGGTGCCAAGGGCTGCATCACCCCAGTGCAGCCCAGACTGTGACATAACCTGTGTCCCACCAGCTATTTCCATGTATTGAGACACGTGGCAAATGACTTGGGAGACGAGTTAGCCAAGACTGTTATCTTTAATAAGAAGTATTAAAAAGTACCTAAAAAGGGCTTTATTTTCCATATTGCTACGGAGTAATTTCTATTCATTCTGGTACCAAGTATTACCCACTGACCCACTACTTCATACTCCACCACGCTTTCTGAACCATTTTTGAAGATTCCCAGAGCACAGCATTTCTGGAAGATCTTCCCAGGCAAAACAGTCAATTAACAGGCAAAATCTCAACAAAATATAGTATTTTATTCAAATAAAACATAAGTTTTCTTAACCTTTGACTTTTCTGCAAAGGGGTACATTTGAGTACGCTCCGCTTCAGCAGGATGCCGCGCTGTACATACATCAGTCCGTCAGTCCCCGGGACGCGGAGAACTGGTGGCGCGGGGCCCCGTGAAGCTCAGATGGCTGCCATCCTTCAGTTATCACAGTACTGTACCTTTACAAGAGACAGCATCAGCACTGTGATAACTGAGCCAGGGCAGCCTGTCAGTCATTGCGGCCCCTCCGCAACACTGCCGAGCCCAGCAGGCGCGTCCTCCGTCTCCTCATCCTGTACGCGTCTCAAAAAACCCCACCCCAACCTCCAAGAGACACCCGGCTGCCAGGTGAAAGGCTCAGGAGCATTTAACAGAAGTGGCTTTGCATCACAGGTTTCAGTCCAGAAAATTATCTGGATAATTAGTGAAATCTTAGTGATCACAGTGGGTTCTGCAATGCATCTCAGTGTTTTTAAGTAGCAGCTTTTCCTGGCCAAATGCACCAATGCTGGATTTAACGGAGAAAGGGTCACTAGCCACTCTACAGCTATCACTAGAGAACAGGGGCACCCCCTTAAATTCACTGGAGCTAGAAAGAAGCATTTGGTTTATGCTACTCGAGTACTGAATGTCACGAACCAGACAGTCAGTGGGTATAATGGCAGAGAGCCAGGTAAGTTAATGGAGCTACACCGCTTGCAACAGCTGAGGAGCGGGATCAGTAACAGCGTGAATAAGAGGGTAGCACCACACCGTGACCACGCTGTATACTGCACCGAGCCTGCCAAGCTTTCGCCAGCAGAGCGGAATTTTACAGCACTGCGAACACATTCAGCTGGGCTTAATCAGAGTTTGTCACACACACTTCTGGAGCCGGCGTCGCAGACACCCGTTCCTACACCCACCGATGGCTTTGCCAGGAGCAGCGCCCAGCACCAGGCAGCCAGCTCTGATTCCCAGGGACCGCGGCGGGAGTAAGCGGAAGAGGGGCCTAAAGGCTTGAGGTGCTTCAAGCATGCAGCCGGCATTTTTAGGTCATAGGATCCAAATACAAAATTGTGAAATAAACGATTCCACCGCAAACTACTTAAATTATAAGCTTGCATCAACCTTTGTTTTACACATCCTCCCCCTTTTTTTTTTTTTTCCTTCCCTAAAAACAGGCATTGCTGAAAAGATCATTGAACTATTTCCACATACACACCTTTTTGGTTAAGGGAATTACATACATTTGAGTTCTGAAATGAGTTTAAAAACACAGCGGTTTTACATAGTAAAAGTTAATGTGTTATTAAGTTTTTATAAAGAGTTCATTTGTGATGTTGATGGACTTCACAAGTAGAAGTTGCTGTCATGTTTCTACCAGGAGGAAGCAGAAACTCCAGCAGTGGTATAACACTCTAAATAACTTACCTGGCAAAGAGCATGTCCCAAGATGTTGTGCAGACTGTTTTTGAAAGAGAAATATGTAACACTCCACTGGATCCAGCTATCAAAATGGTGTCTTACAAGTTTTTAACTCAAGAGGGCAATGGAGAGACAAATATGAAATATCTGAGGAGAAGCACGCAGTGGAAAAAAAATATTTGTACATTTTAAAACAAACTACAAACATACATTACATAAAAAGGGGACAGTCAACAGATTATGCAATACTGACGTAAGATGACACAGATGACTTAAGCATATATCCTAAAACTCGCAGATTTACCACCATTTGTAGATTAATCATTAAAGAATCTGCTGTTGCTGGGGAAAAAAACAACAAAAAAAACTTGGTAGAAAACACTAACAAATTCTGTGTGTACAATGGTGAGTTTTGAAAAGGAAGCAAGCTGCGTAACTGATGAACCATTTGCTCTCACTTTGAGGTATTTTTACACCACCATTACTATTCCAGTAGAAAAATCCTCCTGATTTTGGTACGGCATAAATGGAGGGTGGGGAATCCTACATTTCACAGGCTGAGGTGATGAGAGAAGAATCGCTATTTTATAGTTCAAGTATGCCTTGACCGCTGTTTCAAAATTTTAATCCATTCTCCAGCAGTTACTATGACGCTGTTCAGAGGGAGAAGATACATGTCTGCAAAGGTGAATAATCCCCAACACCCTCTGGCACAAAGACCATGTGGGTTACATGCATACTCTAAGGGGGGATGCCATTTTCTCCAGCGAGGATCTAGCTCTTAGTCCAACACAAATATGGTTTGTCTCCTCGCATCTAACACGCACGTGATTTTTGCTTTGCTTCAGTCAGGCTACAGATACGCAGACTTGATGCAAAAAGTCTCCGTAGGTTCCCCATTATCATCTGAAGAACCCTGTTTTTAAGCAAAACCCACATTAGTCTTGGAGTCTAGCACACATTTTTTTTTTGTCCTTGTTATTGCTAAGACGCTGCATATTTCCATATGCTTTAAAAAAACTCTCTGGTTTCCAGTGTTTGCTGCCAGTTCTCGTTTTTGAAAGCCTTGTAAGTTTGTCTGGCTGTTTCTTAAACTCTGGTTCCACCACCTGCCCCTTCAGGGCTACAATTCTATGTATTTTTCACTTGTTTCCTATGAACCAAAATCCTTCTAGCATCGCACCGACGGAATTACTCGTGTGCCCTGACTACAACCCACAAGGCTTCCAACTCCCCGCTCTTACGCACAGGTCAAGTATTTTCTAGTACTACAAGCCACTCTCACTCTGCCTCTGCAGCAGCTTATGAGGTGCACAGGTAGCAAACCTGATTTCCATCTTGATTAGCACGATACTAACAAAAAATCTGCAGAAGTCTAAAGGGGAAAGAAAATAAGACAGCAAGTTATGACAATAGAAGGGTCTGAAGAGCGATGACATGGCTTCGATGACGGGGACAGAGGCTGTGTGTGAGGAGGAGGAGGAGGGCTGGGACAAGGGCCGGTCCCTGGCGGGTCCCGGGGCCGCCACAGCTGCTCCCTCCCAACTTTCCTTCGACGACGCTTCCCCAGACGCGTTACCTGAAACCAGGGGGCAGGCGGCAGCCTTGGCAACACAGCCGCGGGCCGGGCCGGGCAGGCACGGCCGGCAAACCGCTCTCTCAGAGCCCTCCCCAGCCCCCGCGCCCGCCCGCTCGCCCCCGCCGCGGCGGGACGCCGGGAGCCCGGCCCAGGCCCCCCCCCCCCCCCGGCTTCGCCCTCCCCGCTCCCCTCGCCCCACTCGCCGTCCGTCCGGAGCGCTGGAAGCCACCCGGGGAAAGGTCGGCGGCGACGGCCCCGCTCCTCCCGCGGTCTCGGCGGGGCCCGGCGGGCTGCCGCACCCCCGCGACGGCGGCAGGCCCCGCCCGCGTAAACATCGCCGCCCGGAAAATAATAGTGCGCAACGGGGGAGCGCCGCGCCCCGGCCCCGCGCCGCCCCCCGGCGCCGCCGCCTCCCTCTCCCCCCCCTTCGCCGGCGGGCGGCGCGGAGCCCGGGCCGGGCCGGACCCACCTGCGGGCGCGGCGCTCGGCGGGGCCGGGGGCGGCATGACGCAGCACGGGCTGGCGGCGTGAGGGCCGCCATCTTGGTGTGTTTATGGCAGCGCCGCGCGGCCATGTGACGGGCGCTTCCGGGGGCGGGTGCGGCGGCGCGCGGGCGGGGAGGGGGAGAGAGAGAGAGAGAGGGAGAGAGAGAGACACCGCGCGCGGCGTGGGGCACGCACACGCGCGCCCGCGCGCCCAGCTAGGCGGTGTGGGGCACACGCGAGGGGAAGGACGCAGGCGTGTGCGCGCAGGACCACGCGTACGCGTAGGCACGCGGTCTTGCACACCAGCGGGCACAGGCGCACCGCCCGCGCCCCCGTGGGCCCTCAGCCCTGTCGCATCTCGCGGGGTTCTGGTGCCCTCCGGGGGTGTCTCGCCGTGGGTGCGAGAGAGCTGCCCTCGGCAGCAGAGTCACGCGTGCGCGCGCACACGTGTGCACACGCACGCACATACCCACAGCAGCACCTCCCTCCGCGGCAGCGCAAGGAGCGTCCCCACCCGGCTGTCACTAGCTCCGAGCACCGCGTGAACACGGCGGGCTGCGCGTCTGCGAGCCGTGCGTGTGCAAGCTGCGTGTGCACGCCGTGCGTTTGCGGGTCGTGCGTTTTTCAGGCTGTGCGGTCGCTGCCCCTGCCCCTGCACTTGCGGCCGTGGCCGCAGCCCCCCCGTGGCCACCCGGGCTCTGCGTGGGCGCAGCCACGGGCGCTTGGGGTCATTACCCATCCCCACGCCCACCGCAGTGCCGGCGTGCTGGCCGTGCAGGACGTGCAGGGGCCGCCCGAAGAGCCGCCGGTCCCGCCGGGTGTTTCCGTACAACCCCCAGCCCGGCTTCGGGGCCCCCAGCGACGCCCCCCCCCCTCCCCCCGCCGCTCCTTGCCGGGGAACCCCGGCGCCGTGCCGTGCCGTGCCGTGCCGTGCCCTGGGGGCCCCGTCGGGCCGCGTCCCGGCGCGGGTGGGCTGCAAGACTACAAGTCCCAGGGTGCCGCGGCCCGAGGGGGCGGGCGGGCGGGCGGTGCGGCCTGCCGGTGCTCCCCCCGCCCTGCTGATGTGTACGGGCCGCGGCGGCGGCTGGATGCGGGGGGAGCGGCGCGGCTCGGCACGGCGCGGCGGGGGGGGCCGGGGCCGTCTGACGCGCTGTCCTGACCCGCAGGGACCCGGGCCGGGCTCCGGCAACCGGCCATGGCCTCGAAGCTGCTGCGGGCGGTGGTGCTGGGACCCCCCGGCTCGGGTAAGGGGACGGTGTGCGAGAGGATCGCCCGCAGCTTCGGGCTCCAGCACCTCTCCAGCGGCCAATTCCTGCGAGAGAGCCTCGGCGGCGGCGGCGGTGAGTGCCCGCGGGGCCGCCCCGTCGGGGCGAGGGGGGCGGCGGGGACCGGAGCCGGGTCGGGGGTGGGGGGGTTAGCAGCCCCGGGGCATCTTCAGCGGGGCGGGGATGAGGACGGGGATGGGGATGGGGAACTCCTCCCTGGATAGCCACAGCTCATTCATCGCCCTCTCCCTCCGGCCAGAGCTCACGGAGCTCCCCGACAAAAGTGGGGTCCGATGCCGCGATGGCTGTGGGGTGGTCAGCAGTTTCATCCCTGTGCCGGGTGGGTACGGCTCTGGAGGCACCGGTGTGAATAACCCGCCTGGTCGCGCACCAGCGGTTAACGGCGGCGTGCGGGGACGTAGGTCGTGTGTTAATAGTAACTTCATCCTGCCTCAGGTGGCTGTACAGGAACGGGGTAAAAACTGCAAAGTGGTGGACGGCAGATGGCTGACACGCTGGTGCATGCTGTGCCTGTGCGACACCCACGGTGGGAGGGATGGATTGGGAACGTGCGTTCGTCCACGGAGGAAACCCTGCTGGGAAGATTGCTGCGGGTCACAGGGTGCTGTGCCGTGCCGTGCTGTGCCGTGCCGTGCTGTGACAGCCCCCGTGGCAAAGCCGGTTACAGGGTGCCAGCGTGTGTCCCCCAGTCCTTAGGAAAGTCCTTTCCAGAAAGCGGGGAGGTGGGTGGCAGCACCCACCCCTCACAGGTCACCCCCCCACCCCAAGACCCAGCTTTTCGGGCTTGTGGCAGAGAGTGCAGCGGGCAGCCCCCGGGCAGGGCGATCCTGCCTGCAGGAGCACGGCCTCACCACAGCGGCTCTCTGCTCCTGCCCGTCCCGTGTTTGACATCCAGGGCCAAAGCCCCTGGGAGAACTGATGGTCTTTGCTGTGTCTGCGCCCCGGGCAGCGCTGTCGGCTGGCGAGATGCTCCCTGGCCCTGGCGAGGCTCGGGAGTGAGTGCTGCACCCCGGTTTGCGCTCGGGTTCCTCTGCAGCTGCCATTAGGCAATCCCAGCGTATTTCTTTTTCCAACAGTTCCTTCTCTCCTCTGCTAATGTGTGAAAGACTGACCCAGAGGGGAAGCTGACTCACCGGGCAGAGGAACGGTAAACGGCATCGATACAAAACAAGCCGAGAGAACCTACAAGTGATTTCCCTTTTTGGAAGGGTAACAAAAAGGGGGAGAAAAAAAAGGGAGGGTAAAGTTTTGGAGAGCTGAGCGTTCTGGCAAGGGTGTTGCACACAGCCCTGCACTGGTCACTCATTTAAAAATATCCAGATTTCCTTTTATAAATATAAAGGACAATAATATTTCCTTTGGAGAGAGGCTCAAAATTAGGAAAATCCCAATCACTGCTTTGGCCGGAGGACAGAAGGCCTGGGTGAAAAGCAAGCAGAGGTGCAGCGTGCGGGAGCGCGGCAGCATGGTGAGACTGCGTGCCCACCCAGGAACTTGCACGATCCAGGTCTAAACAAGTGGCTTTCCTGGATTTTATATTTCGGTTCATACTTTTGCTGTAGAGTTGCTCTGGGGACTCCGGAGAAGGAAGAAGGGGCTGTGAACGGAGTCAGCTGAAGGTATTTCCCGAAGCGTGTGGGGTAAAGTCAGCTCCCCGAAGGAAGCAGCACTGAGAAATGTTTGTAAAATTACTCAGGAGTAAACCAGCCTTAGTTTGGTACAGCTGGCATGACACTCAGGTCCCACCTTTGACTCAGCCTCTGGTTACAGCTCTCAGTAAGCTGCAACTATTTGCTATTTTTTTTTTTTTTTTTTGCTGTTTGCTTTGGACAAGCTGTTACACGACGGCGCTGCGGTGTGCCAGCTCCGGGGGAAACCAGGTGGAAGTAGACTCTCCGCCCGAGTTTATCATCTGCGCCACTGGCTTTGCATTTCAGGGGAGCCGGGGCCCTTCGATACAAGCAGAACCATTACAGAATTGCCGTTCCAAAGGGACCCGTCAGTCCCGTGGTTTTAGCGTAATCTCGGTCCGAGGACAGCAGGCAGGCATCGATGCACAGGGGGTTTTCCCGCTTGCCACTGCGAGACGTCAAGATCTTGGAAGATTTAGAAACTGCGTTTTTGGTGCTAGGCGGGGGTGTCAGAAGGTGGTGAGTGATTTCCTTGGCCAGTACTTGCCCCGGCACCCAGGTGGTTGTCTCTGGCATTGGCAGCATCCCGAGGTCTTAGCAGGACTCAGCAGTTGATTTGCAATACGACTTAATTTCTTTTCCAGGCGGCTTTGGCTGAAGGTCTGCATCCCCCCCAGAGACATGTGGGTCATCTGTCCCACCGCTCCCTTTAATGTGCTTCGTGATGGGCTGGGAGCGAGGGTCCTGGATGACACATCCGTGTCGGGAAAGAGGTCCTGGGGTCCCAAAACCGGGGTGACATCTGGCCCCGGCTGGCCGGGGTTGTTGCAGCTTAACTGTGCTGGTGCACAGGCGGCTGCGGTCAGTGCCCCGTTAACCACCCGGCGCTTCTCCTCTCCGTTAACTCCAGATCGTGTTGCTGGAGCCTAAATAAAAAAAAAAATCATGTAGAAAGTTGTGCCGTGGGGGAGAAAGTCCGGGGTTACGGTGCAGGGTCTGGAGGCTGCCCAGCGCAGTGTTTGGGAACAGCTTCTCCTCCAGCCTGGTCCTGGGTGGCTGGTTTGTTGCTCCTGGCCTCAGGGGAGGGAGACGTCCCTCGGGGGTGGAACTCCGTGTTGCTTTGATAAGGAGGGGTGGCTGCAGATCTGGGTCTCCTTGGGGAAGCCACAGAGAGCCTGAAGTCCTGGGTGGATTAAACTCACGGTCATTAGATTAATGGGATTAAGCCCATGAGTCAAGAGGACTTTTTGCGCGGAGCTCAGCACTGCCAGGAGCACCCACTGCTCGCCGGGCTCAGGCAGCACGAGCACCGGCTAAGCAGCCCCTTGCTACCTGTAGTAACTGCAGAGCAATGCATGCAACCCCTTTCTGCACCCGGCCATGGCAAAGGGGATTTTGGTGCTTGCACCGACGCCGTGCAGCGCGGTAGGGGTGAGCCCAGCTCCTCACGCGGGGGGACCGGGATCTTCCACCCTGCTCGGGAAGGGCTGCCCAAACCCTGCTCCCCTTTGGCTCGGGGCTGGGGAGCGCCGCACCGGGGGAGCTTCTGTGGAGCAGGGTGGGCTCTGGGGCTGATGGCCGGCGCGTCTGGGAAGGGGATGGCAGATGTAAAAACTGGAGGTGAAGACTGCCTTGAAGAAACCCCGCGGGAGCAGGGCTGCGCTGCAGGGGTGATGCGCTCCGGCGCATCCGGGGTGTCGGGGGTCCAGGGACCAGGCAGCTCTACAGGTCCCTCATGCAAAATACATGCCCGTTCCTCCTCGGTGAGAGGAGCCACGTGTGCTTTGGAGGAGAGGCTGGAGGGGCTCCGGTAGCTGTCTGGAAGCAGTCAGCGCCCTGTGCTGGTGCGTGGACCCCCATGGTAGAGCATTCCCCCCCGTGCTGGTGTCAGCCCCCACATTGCTATGTGCACCCCACGCCAGTGTCTGCACCCCCATGCTGGTGCACGCTCCCTGTGCTGGTGCACGTCCCCCATGCTGGTGTGTCCCCCCGCCTGGCACGCGTGGCGGGCACAGAGGAGCAGCATCCCCGGCAGCAGGAGTCCTCCATCGCTGAGCAGTGGAGAGTTGCTGCCCGTATCGGGGGCGTGGGAAAACTGCAGCCTCTGTGATGCAGAGCTGTGGGCCTCCGCTGTATTTCCAGATTTCACAACTGTGGCTCGGTGTATTTTTGGTTTGCAGCACCAGGTCCAGCTCCAGCAGCCCTGCAGAGCCGCAGCCGGTCCCTTGGATGTCCTCGGGGCGGCCGCAGGACCTTCTGCTGCAGCTCCAGCCTCATCGCCGCTGGGCTCTGCCCTGGGAGCAGCTCTGCCCCGCCGGCCAGCGCGTTCCCTGCAAGCCTCTGGCAATGTGCAGACCATGTGGATAAATATTAAAAAATGTAGGCGGATGTTATAATATTTATGCCCTAGCAGGTCTCCGTGCTGGTTGCATAAGACATCGTGTATTATTTCCATCCCCGTGTCCTTTGCCTTCCCAGGCGGGAAGAACTGCCAGCAGCGCTGACGACGTATGGGCAGCAACAAAAACCTTGTCCCTGAAAAAAGGTATTTTCTGCTCTTGCTGCTTGGCAGCCACCGTGGCTCTGAGCAAAGAGCTGCTCAGCGGAGGGGGACGCGGTCATCGTCCCTGCGGTGACTCAACCCCGCGGGCTGGTGAGTCAGCGCCTGCCGCCTGCCCCGTTTCGGAGGCAGGTTTCCAAGTGGGGAGCGTGGCTCGGCTGGCAGCCCCGACCTGCCCCGCTTTCCTGCCAGGCATCCTCTGCAGATTGTTTCGGGAGCCTGTGAGGTTTCCTGCGCACGCCCCGACCCTGCGCTCCCAGGGCGATCCGTGCTGGCTGCATCAGGTTCCCCCCGTTAGATCAGATGAACTCTCTCCACGAACTGTATATCTTGCAAAAACCCCCTCCTGCAGCTCAGGAATTCAGCCCGCGCCCAGGTGCACGCGCCTGCCTGCTTCGCCATCTTGCCGCAGTCTGGAAAACCAGAGCCTGCTCCAAATGAAGGATCCTGTGGGGTTTTTTTAGAGAGGACTCATACTTTGGGAGGGCTAAAATGCGCTGTCCTCACCAGAAATCTTGCAAAAATTGATTGCAAAATTGTTCATTTCTGGTGACAAATGCTATTTCAGCTGCTGTGGGAGGAGAGCAGAAGAGGTCCTGGTCCAAGAGGAAAAGGCTGGACCTCTCCTGATAGCAGGATCAGGACTTGTCACACGCAGTGGCAAAGAATATTTGCATTTTCCAAACAGTTTCTTTGTGTCTCCGAGTGGCTAAAAGAAAATCGCAGGCAAACTGTCGTGTAAGAAAGAACTGACTTTATTGCATCTCTCCTTGAAGTAACATCTGCGTTACCCCAGCTGCAATAAAAATACAAGCAGCATAAACCCTTATTACATTGGTCGCTGGCAGCGGCTGCCCGGGTGATGCCAGGCTGCCACGAAGGTGGGTCCAGACCCGGTGTTACCTGTGCAGAAACCGCGGCTGGCTTCTCCTCCAGCGCCGTCGGCTCCAGCTGAGCGCTGCGGGGGAGAGCCAGGCAGGAGCCTGGTAAGGTATATTTACCTTGCAGTTACACCGCAATTATCTTCTCAAGGATTTGGTCTTGGAAATAATTTTCTTATCAGAACGTATCTGAAGTTTTAAAGCTCTTTGGATGGGAAACGGTCTTGTGCTTTCGGCAGCGATTTAACGAACACTTTGAGGTTTGGGGTTTGCGTGAGCTCGCTGGCGATGCCTGTTTACTGCCACGTTTTTGCACGTGCGATGGTGAATTTGTACCTCTGCAGATCATTTATAAATGATGACGCCAGCTTTTCCCCGTGGTGGTTGTACGTGGAAACTTTCTGCTTATGAGCCAAACGCTGCCAGATCTGCAAGCGTTGCTCAAACGCATCATTTGTCCTCAGGGTTTTACTGGAAACCTCCTCTGAGGCACAAGGTTTTGTAGCTGTGGCTCAGTGCACGTAGAAATAGGCATTATTAGCATCCTGTGTTTGGCTCTGACGTCGCTTTAAAACAAGCGGTGAGCCAGGCAGCAGGATGTTGGCCAGATCTGCGGTCCGGGATGGGGTGAGCATCCCATCGTCGCACGTACGGGGAGGTTGGCTGCATCCCTTGTTGCTGCTCCAGTGTCTTTGCGACATTTAATATCCATGCCAGTGTCACCCATAACCACACCGGTACCTTGTCCGAAACCGAAGGAGCTTCGTGCGTAGCACGTGGTGCGCGTGTCCGGCGTGGGCCCCTTGCTGTCAGCTGGCTGGCAGGGCTCGCGGGCTTGGCTGGTGCTCGCTGTGTCCCTGCACTCGGGTATTTTGGGCATTTCCATTTCTGCAGCACCAAAAGGACCGCGTGGCCCCTGGCTATCAGGAGCAGCAGCCAGGAGCAGAGGGATGCTACCGAAAGGCTCCTCGATCAGTAATTTGGGAGGAAAGGCAGAATTTGAGGGGGAGCGATATTTTTTAAGCGGAAATGTCATGCTTTTCTTTTTTTTTTTTTTTTTTCTTCTCTTGAACAGAAGTTGGCGTCTTGGCAAAGCAGTACCTTGAGCGAGGCCTTCTGGTGCCGGACCACGTCATCACGCGCGTGATGATGACGGAGCTGGAGAAGCGTCGAGAGCAGCATTGGCTGCTCGATGGTGAGTGCGCTGCCGGCGTCCCCTCTGAACGGGAAAATCCCAGCCCCCTTTAAAATGTTATTTTGCTATTAATGGTTTGGCAGCACCAGGAGAGAGAAAAAACAGAAGGTGCCTTTGTTGGTCATGGGAGGAGAGGCAGGAGCCGACCTGCTGGCAGAGGCATCTGCCCACGGGTCTTTCTTCCCTCTGCCCTGAGCAGCAGCACGTGCGCGTCCAGCTGAGCCCCTGGCACGTGTCCGGGAGAGGGAAAGGCAGGGAAAGGAGATGGGTGTTTCATAAAGCAGAGCCAGCGAGCAGAGCGGGGCTGGAGGCAAGCCAAGAAAAACCTCTTACCGCCTCTGTATGTGTGCGAAGGAGCTGCTCCTCCCGAGCCCGAAAGCCACCTGAGGTGCGGGTGGAGAAGATGCTGAGAGCAAACCAGCAAGGCAGGCGGCGAGAGGAGCAGCAGCACGTGCGCCCGGAGCTCCTGCAGCCCTCGGCGGTGACCCTGCGTGCCAGCAGCCGTGGTGCATCGCTGCCGGTGGCCCGGGAGCTGGCAAGTGCCGATGGCAGCTCTGGAAGTCGCTTTGGGGCTTGGTTAGGGGATGGGACAGGGCTCAGCAGGTCACGCTTACCTGCGGTGTTGGACACAGGCAAGTGTGACGTACGGGGACGAGCGGCCGTGGCTGTTGCAGGGGGAGAAACCCTCCCTTGCCAGTCTGCTGAAGCTCTTTCAAAGAGTCGGTGAATACGTAAATAAGACCAAGCCAGTTGATTTATAACAGACTTGGGCTTCCAGAGAGCTCTGAGGCTCCTGATAGGGAAAATACAAAATAGTTTACAACTAAAATAAGTCTGCAGTTTAGTGCCACGGACTGGAGGGCTGCTGGAGCCGGACTTCTTCCTCACGGGGCCCTGGGTGGCTCCAGAGGAGGTGTGGCTTGTGCTGGGGTTGGGGTCCGGCCGAGCTCTTCTCACCCCAGCGGGCACCAGGGGTCCGGCAGCGTTGGCACCAGGGGTCCGGCAGCGTTGGCACCAGGGGTCCGGCAGCGTTGGCACCAGGGGTCCGGCAGTGTTGGCGCCGGGGGTCTGGCAGTGTCACCCCACTGGGCTCGTGGGGAGGATGTCAGAGACCTCAAGCCCTGTAGGTTCAGGCTGCCTTGAAGATGCCTGTGAGTCCCCACTATTAAAATTTCATTATTCTTACCATAATGCCACTTAATTCATCTGGGAACATGGCGATTCACAAATGCTACAGCAACGAGCGCTGTGTAAACACGTACATATTTCGTCGTATTAAAACTCTGGCATTTCAACACATTGATGGGGGTTTGTGTCGACACGCTCAGATCTGGGTTTTTGCAGCTCGGGATGTCGATTTATCACGGTACGACCCCCAGCAGCCTGGCCTGGGGACCAGCTCCCGTTTTGTGCTGACTGTGTGTTGAGGGTGCTGCAAGGGTGAAGCAATTCCAGCTGTAGGCTGGTAACGAGGATTTCGGGAGGCACCTGCTTTGTGTGCTGACCTCTGCTTATACCAAGATGTTCGAGGGATGCGTTGACCCTGAAGCTAAAATCTGAATTCAGGCAGCAGCGATGCTGGCAGCCCTGCTCCATCACATTCTTCCTTTTAATTTTGGGGGAATTCACCTGCCTGGGGGTGCGAGCGGTGGCCGCAGTCAGAGCCCCAGTCCAGCAGTACGGTGACAAGAAGCGTATTTATTTCAAGTGGTCAGTTTGATAACATGAATAAGATAAATAACAGACTTCACTTGGTAAGACAGACTAAATGTATTCTCCCTCATAATGGCCGATTAATTCCCTGTGCTGATGTCCTGACAAGCTCTTGGCTAATAATACTCTGCTTGGAAAAAGCTTGGGAGGTCTTAGAGGATTTTATGGATGTAAAAAAAGGTTAAAAAAATGAAAAAAGGGTGTTGTCAGCAGAGGAAACTGGAGAGGGGACTGGCTCGGAGTCACCTGTGGTTGGGGGGTCTGGCAGCGAGAGCGGATGCTCCCACCGCTCGCTGGCTTTTCTGAAGAAATGTACCGCCCGGTACCTTCGGGGGACGGGGGTTTCGGAGAGCTGGGTGATGGCCCTACAAACCATTTTATTGCAGTATCCTTGATGTCCTCCATGTTAACCAGCAGTGTGTTACCCATCTGTGCACAGTGCTTTGCTTCCTTCAGGTTTTTCTTTGTAATTCCAGCATTTATCCCCATTTTGCTGTTGCCTGTGCCCTCTTTCTTGCCTCCAGCCCCTGTGCAGGGACGCCAGCCCTGCACCAGACGCGACTTTGCAGGAAAAAATGAGCCCACGGCGACCCGTGTGTTGTATTTTGGGAGTCGGTGCTGTAGGAGCTATTTTTTATTGTAGCCATATGGTGGATGCTTGCCTTTCACACCGCTTGCGCTATAGCGAGGAGCTGCGCCGGTTCTGTAGCTCCAGGGTTGCGGGACTGGTGGTTTTGACTCCGTCGGTGCTGCTTTCCTGCCTCTCCTGACAGCCCCTTTCTGCTGTGGTGCCTGCACAGGTTTCCCTCGGACGTTGGGGCAAGCCGAGGCGCTGGACAGGATCTGCGAGCTGGACCTGGTGATCAGCTTGAACATACCCTTCGAGACGCTGAAGGATCGCCTGAGCGCCCGCTGGGTCCACCCGGCCAGCGGGAGGGTGTACAACATGGACTTCAACCCCCCCCACGTCCACGTAAGAGCCCGTAGCGTCGCGGTAGTGCCGGCTGGGAGCAATTCACAGAGGGAAGAGATCAGAGAAGCTTTTCTCTGCATGAGCTCAGGTTGTAAAAAAGCGTTGGGGAAGAAGTCCCAGGTAGTAAGCACGGAGCACCGGCGGGCTTTGCCCTCGGGAGCCAGCCTGAAGGAGTTGTGCTAATTAGGAAAATGGGATTTATGTTAAATGCCGTCTGAGGATGCTCGATCGATGCGGAGCAGGACGAGGCATTTGGCAGCGGTTGTGTGGCAGGGAACTGCAACGTGGGCGATGGGGCCGGTGGCTGCATCCCCTTGATGGTGTTTGCCTTCCCGCAGGGCGTCGATGACCTGACGGGCGAGCCGCTGGTCCAGCGCGAGGACGACAAACCTGAGGCCGTTGCTGCCAGGCTGAGAAAATACAAAGATGCTGCAAAGCCAGTAATAGAGTTGTACAAGTGAGTTGGACCACGCGAATAAATCACGGCGTGCCCGTAAAAACAGGCACGAGAGCTGTTTCCACTAACCGCATCCCGACAGCCCGAGGAGCCCCGGCACTCTGCTCTGCCCACGCAGAGCTGTCGCTGAGCGAGCCGAGGGTCTGCGGGCGGCTGGGGACCGTGCCCTTGCGGAGACCGGCTCCGCTCCTGCATGCACCCAGGTGCCGATTGAAATAAACTCGTTTGCCCTGTGCTGTGCAGGTCCAGGGCAGCACGTGCTGTGCAGTCACCCTGCAAAAAATCGGTCCGGGGCCCTGAGGTGTTTACGTACGGGGTGAGTGGCAGGAGGGCAGGAGAAGGGCGAGACCCCGGGGCTGGCTTGGACGGGTCTGCTGTGGACCTTGGAAAGGTCACCTGGGCTAGTGGAGGGTGTCCCTGCCCATGGCAGGGGTGGGACTGGATGGGCTGTGAGGTCCCTGCCCACCCAAACCGGTCTGGGCTCCTGGGATTCTGTGCTGTGAGCACAGACACGTTTCAAGGCTCGTCCCTTCTGCGCTGCTGTTAGTTTGGGGCAGTTGTCCCCTGGCCAAGTTGGGAACGGCTGGATCGCCGTAGGGGGGCAATCCACTGCTGAAAGGGGGTGAGCGCCCGGGAGCGCTTTTAAAAGCAGAAGTGGTCGATGGGGGGGCCAAAAGCAGTCTCATATGGGAGGGGGGAGAACTGGGGCCCTGATTTTCCCACTCACTTCATCACACGAATAAATCCTGCTGATTTATGTCTCTAAACTGCTTTAGAGAGCGAGCGGTCCTTAGGGGTGCGAGGCTGAGCTGTTCTCCTGGGTAACGTGATTATTCGTGGTTATAGGGGTTTGGCTTACCCCAGTACTGACTTCTCCTTCCGTCTCTCTGCCAGGAGCAGGGGCATCCTTCACTCCTTCTCGGGGACAGAGACCAACAAGATCTGGCCGTACGTGTACACCCTGCTTTCCAGCAAGATCCCACCCGTTCTCTCGGACGAGGAGAACTAAACAGCTTGTGCCAAGGACCAAGAGTTAACGCCGTCACGGATTTGGTTTCTCTGCGCGGTGCTGGGGCTGCGCTCGGATTAGGCGATCGTGCGGTATCTAAAGTCCCTTCCCTGGGTGTACTGGGTGACATTGTTGGATACACAGTTATAGCCAGTATCAGGGCGAAAAGATCTTTGCTTATGAGGTCAAGTCTGCTAGAATAAGGGGTTTTTTTTTCTCTTCTGAGGCTATAAAGTATTCCTGCCTGCGGTCCAAGTACACGCACAGGGTAATGATCATACCAGGTTTACGCAGCTTGCCGTCGTGTCCTTGCCACCCCCTCACAAACCCCGGTCTCTGTTTGAACCTACAATGTGCCATCCCGTTGCTCCACAGTACCATTTACTGCAGATTACTCTCTAGGTTGGGGGGTTTTTATCTATAAATTATTTTCTATTAAATTTATTTCTCAGAGAAATAAAGCTCTAAAAAGCAAGACCTGGCCAAGTGGGAATTGGTGAGCGGCATGGAAAATGCGTACACTGCGAAGCTCAGAAATGTGAAGATCTCATTTCCGGCATTTAATACACATAAAAGAGGGAAAAGTTTGGAGGTAAAACACGCTCTTGTGCATCTTCCATGGAGAGAGATGAACCCCCAGTTATAAAAAGCTGCTGTACAGTCTAGTTTTTGTGAGCTGCTGTGACACTGAGCAGGATCTGTGCTGGGGATGAGTTGCACTCCTTTGTGCTTACCTTGTTTATAGCTTTTAATACTACGAGATACAGTCATGTTCTAAGAGCTTCTCCCAAAGATTTATTTTAATGCGTGCTTCAGTTTTGGGGAGAAATCAAGTCATTCCATCTTCTGTGCTGCCTTTGTCCCCGAGGTCCCCTGGAGATGGGGGGTGTTCCCTGAGCGGTTCCCGCTGCGGCTGCAGCATCCCTGGCAGAAGCGGCTCCCTCCCCACGAAACCCCCGGAGGGATGAGAGCCTCCCCTTACTCGGGACGCGTGCAGGGGCTGCCGAGGGCCGTGCCCAGGCATCTCCCCAAGATTTACAGCATCACCTGAGCGTGTCGCTCCTCTTCTTGTGCGCAGGAGCTTTGCGGCCGGGTGGAGTGGTTTTTCTCAACTGGAAGTACTGTAGCCCGCTTTAGTGGTAGGATGCAGTACCTAAGCAATGGGGATGTTTTTGTCTCCTTGAGTTGCCTTATTTTATAGACTACATATTTAAGAAAAAAAGCAAGATGTGTATTTTTAAAGGTTTTAAAAAAAAAAAAAAAGGCGCTGAATTTTAGCATCGAGTTTTGGGAACTCTGCACGAAGCTCTCGCTTTCGCAGAGCGTGCTGCAGTCTGCCATGGGTGGCTCAGCAGGAGGGCAGAAAACCTGTCGCTCCCCGACACCCGTTTGATTAATTACAGCAGCCTGGGCAAATTTCTGTGCCGAAATGTCACTGGTTTTATTTTTTCTTGGAGAGTGGCCCTGTGGCAGGGGAGGGGGAGCCGACTGGCTTTTCTAGGGGTGCCCGGGCTCCGTGTGCGAAACTTCAGGGCATCCCCGGGAGTCTTTTATCCCTGCTGAGCCACCCGTGTCCTCATGCTGTCAGAGGAGCCGCTGGTGTTTGCTCTCTCCGTCAGCGGCAGCTCTGCCCCGGCGCTCTCCTGATAAGGGAGCCAGAAGCCGTCGGGCATCTGCCGAGCGAGATCTCTGCCCGCGTGCTGCCTGCTCGTCGCCTGCCTGCGGGTGAAAGCGATGATGCACCGGGGAGGGCTGCGCATCCCGCTCTGCATGGGAATTTCCCGAGTGGGAGTGGAGGGACCGTGGGGTTTCGCTGCTGTCCCTGAGGCCCTTTCCGTCCCCCCGGAGCTCCCGGGCTGGGAGGACGCAAATCTTCCACCCTGCAATGAAATCCTATTTAAGAAAGATTTTAGATTTTCCCATGACCCTCAGATGAAGGTCTGGGCTGTTTTTAACCACAAATCTAGAAACAGCAAAAATTTGCGTGCTCTTTTCTTTCTAACAGTGTTGGGCAGGAGGGGAGGAGATGATGGGGGGGGTGTTTAGGCTATAAAAGCAGCCTGGCCGCGGCGGGCGGCTCTGCCGGGGCTGAGTGCCGGGCAGGGGGGCTGCTCCCTGCTTTCCCTTGCCTGACTCTTGTGTCTCATCCTCTGCTGCTGCAAAATGCCTCCTGCAGAGCGGCTGTCCCCGGCATCGCCCAGCGGCAGGACAGGGCTTGCAGATGTCTTTGCCCCCCAGCGCTTGTTTTAAAGGCTTTGAGCCCTGTAGTAGATGTAGAAGTCCCACGACTGTGCATGCGTCGAGCCCTTGAGATGGATTTTTCTACAGTTGTTGTCGTATGGTGCATTTTCATAGACCAAATACCGGCAGGGATGAGGTCCTGGAGCGACACGTGTCCCTCGCCTTTCCTCCCTGCCGCGCTCCCCTTTGGTACTTTACTGTGAATCTCACGCCTTTTCTAAAGTGACAGCAATTTTGTACCGACCCAAGATACTGTGTGGTGGGAGGAGGGTCTTCCCGCGCGCGGGGCACCGCTAGCATGTCACGCCGAGTTTTCTTCCTGGAGTTTCTTCCCGGTGAATCGCCGCAGCTGTGTTACTGCTCGAAAGATGTAAATAAATTTTTTTTTTCTCCTGCTTATCCCTGTGCTGGCGGTGTCTGTGTGTGAGTTATACCCGATCTCTGCCGAAAGCCGGGCTCTGCACGAGCCGAGGCTGCGGTATGTGCCTGCAGGTAGCAGGTCATTTTTGACCTGGGGTTTCTTTGCAGGAGCCAAGGAGGAAGAGGAGGAGGGAGGAAGCAGAGGAGTCAGAACATCCCCACTTGAACCCAAGAGAAAAATCTCTCAGTAAAGGGGATCCCTCAGTTTTTGGGCTGGGACACAGTACTGCTGTTTGGGTCCTGTCTTACAGCCAGCTCCGTTATTCCATATAATCCAAAGTACCGATTAAAAAGCCAGTTCTGACAGTGCGGATGAAGCCGGTTGCTCCTGCCCTCCCATCCTGGTTGCACGTAAAGTGGTTTTTATTTTCCTATTTAACTTCCCCCAGTAAAAGCATCAGGCACAGCAAGGCTCTGGCTATTGCCTGTGCCTGGGTAATCCACCACGTGGGTTTTGGCAGAGGGAATTAAAAGCCGTAAGCTGAAGTGCCTCCTCCCGTCGCTACCGGCTTGCAGATCCAATCGTTCTTTGCTTTTTTCTTTAATTCCCAAATAGCAGCTCGGGGCCCTCGGTCCCATGTTTGGAGTAAGCAGAGACTCAGCAATTATTAGGAGAAATGAAAAAAAAAAAAAAAAGGGTGATAAGCAGCGAAAGCACTGCCCGGGAGGTGAGAAAGCAGAGGGTCAGCCTCGGCACCCGTGGGCAAAGGAGCCAAACCCTGCGGGAGGGGTGCGGGTGATGCCGGGGTTCAGCGTCGCGGCAATCCGGAGGCAGGGAAGGGATGTATTCCCTCCGCGCGGCTCCGTCTGAGGGGGCAAGGGCAGATAAATACAAGGAGGAAAATGCTACGTAAGCTAGAAAAGGAACCCAGTCTGAACCTGCAAGTTCGCAGGTCAAAAAGCAGAGGAATACGTGAGGAGTGCCAAAATCAAACCGAGACCAAAGCCTTGGCTTTCCCCGAGTGCCATCAGCGGAGCTGGGGTGGCACGAGGGTCGGCGTCCCCGTCCCTACGGCCTGGCCGCCGGCGCGTGCCGGGGTGCCTCCGGCCCCCCCCAAACCGGGGGGCTTCTCCCCAGCTTGCAGGGGACGCGTGCCCAAAGCCGGCGCGGCAAACAAACCGCCCCGGCACCCGCAGGGCAGCACGTCCCTGCGGGGCTGCTCCGTATTTCTTTGAATTTCAGAACAACACTGGAAGCATTAAAATTCCAACCTTCCTCTTATAATTGTATATATTGTGTAATACCGATCCCGTCCTGTAAGGTTTGTAATATAATGCTTTTTATTTGCTTTCTGCACTCCACACCGCTTATTTGCAGCCCGGTTATTTTAACCTGTCCTTTCGCGTCCCTGCCCCCCGGGGACCTGTGCCTTGAACCCCTCTGTCACCTCCCCGTCAGTCATTACGCCGCTCCGCTTCCCCTGGGCGTCGTGCGGAGAGATTAAAGCTTCTGGGATGCTCCGATACGGTGGGGATGGGGGATACCCAAGGAAGATAACTGGAATTACCGATGACTGCTTGGAAGAAATGGCACCGATAGCTAGCTCGTAACCCCATTGCATCTGCAGTTATGCTGTGATAAAGATTTGGGGGCAATTAATCATGTTTATAGCGTCGGGTGGCGCTAGCCATCCTGGATACTCAGGGATGTGCCCCAGGAGTGCCTCCACCAGCACGCTGCCCCGGTCCCAGCTCCGCAAAACTTTGACACGCCGCATCCCCGCTGGGCCCGTCCAAAGGATTTAACCTTCTCCGAAAAGCAAAAAATCAGGGAAGAAGAAAATAAATAAATAAATAAATAAATAAATAAATAAGATCCCTTTGGTTTGCACTCGATGGATCAGACCTGCAGACTCCAGATCCCACTCCATGCCACATTTTAGAAGATGTGATATGTCTGCCTCCATCCTCATCCTTTCCTGAGCCTCTGTAATCCCAAATATATCCCGGCAGGGCCCGGAGCGGCACGCAGTTCCCAGGCAGCGGCGCCCCAGCCCATGGCCGTCGCCCCGTGACCCGGGACCGCCGCCGAATGACGAGCGGAAAGCCGGCGTGCGGGAGCGCAGCCAGGTTCCCTGCTGCTCTGCCGCAGGAGCCGGGAGAGGAGGATGCACGGATCTGAAAAGCAAGGTAAGGAAAGCCGAGCCATGAGCGGGGAGGCGAGGAAAGAAGAGCGAGACGGTGCGCGATCCAATATGGGATGTTGTTTACGGCAAATTTGTGCTGAGTAATCACTGGGAAGGCACGCTCGGATCCTGCAGCTTGGCATAAAGCAAAAATTCCTGCTTTAAAACCTTGTTATATAATAGGTCGGAGGGAAGGAATCGCACCGAAAACCGCTTCCCTTGGCAGCGTGGCACCTATTTCTGTCTGATGGCAAGTTAAGGTGCTGAAATTCGGCGATGCGTACCTGGGCATATAGCGTGTAACATCCTCGAGCTGCCTCCTGCTCTGGCTACCTCAGCAACTCCAGCCAGAACACGAGCATCTCTGCTTGCACCCCAAAATAGGTGTTTGTGTATTTTAGGACTGTAAAAGCTATTGGGGCATATTACCTTCAGTGGAGAAAAACCAAGTGATTTTCAGGCTTTAAATAACAGTTGTAGGTTATACCTGAACATAGCTGTACTTCCCACGGGAAGGGTAATTGGGTGTGCATGTGAGAATATAAACGCTGCTACGGAATACCCATATCCAGCCTTTTGCAGCGCATCCACTGCGAAGCTGACCTTCAAACCCCCCCGTTTTATTATGCTGAGACAAACACGGACCTGCATCCCCTTTAAAATCCCTACTCCAGGCCAGAAAAGAGAAAAAAAAAAATAAAAATATACAGCTAAATGCATACACCATTGCATTTGCTTCAGTCCTGCTGAGGCAGCCCCGGCCGGGTGCTCCGGGAGGGGACGGCAGGGACGGGCACCCACGGCACCGCTGCTTCAGGTAGGTGTTTATCCCCCCTTGGCATCACCTCGGGATCGCCGTGACTTTAAATCAGGAAATATTTCATGTCTTGCTGATGTATTTGTGGCTGTCATTACTATAGTCGTATTTTAGATACTGCCGAGGAGAGGAGGAGGAGAGGGAGGAGGAGGAGGGTGAGGAGTATTTTGGATGGGCCCCCACGTCTGCAAACTACAGACTTTATTCACCTTCGGCATTTGGACTAGGGCCTCCATCTTCTGCTAGCCCTTCAACCATGGATTTCTCTTAGTCATAGCTTTCCCTGAGAGGGGAAAAAAAAATTAAAAAAAAAATTAAATAAAATAAACCCAGCGTACCAAGTAATTCAGATGGCACAGGCAGCACGAAGGCAACCCAGGCTGCACTATATTTAGCCAGCCGTGACACAGCCGGCTTGTTTATGGTCCCAGAAACGCTCCCAGCTGATAGATGCAGCATTTCGGAGCGGCCGCAGCCTTTAAGGAGGAACCGCATTTTGTCCTTGAGCGCTGGCAGCACAAAGCGCCAACGTTTAATTGCTGACCCAACTAATCCGCCCCGCGGACGGCTTTGCCCTGCTGCGGATTAATCCCGGGGCCTCCCGCTGCACCCGCTGCGTTGCTTTCTGTGAGTCCTCAAAGCTGGATTTTATTTTGGGGGGGGCAGGATTTGCTAAAATCCGGCCCTCTTCGCTGCTGGAATATGGTGGCAGAGCCCGGGGGCCGCGTGGAAAAGGGAATCGCCGGACCGTAGTGGTGGAGAGTTTGGTACCCAGGTGTGCCGCCCAGGTTTTGGGATCAAAATTGGGCTGGCGGGCTCGGTGCCGACCCATGGGGTCGTGTTTTTACCACAGCCCCGGCTCTGCTGGGGTGGCTGAAATTGGCCTTGCGAAGGCAATCAGCATCACCAGCGCGCGAGGGATGTCGCGACGCGAGGGATGTCGCGAAGGACGTAACCCGAGCGTCTATAACGAACGGCCGGCCCCAGAGGGGTGGCTGCTCCTCTCCCGGGATGCTCCGGAGATGGGGAGATGTCTGAAACCGCTGCGGGGGCTGGTCTTCGCTGGGTGCGTGGCGTCCCGCGGCGCTCAGATTTGGAGAAGAAAGATCTCTGGCTGTAGGGAACATGGTCTGGAAATCCCAGCTGTGACCGTACCGGGCTGAGATACTGTAATTTCCATCCACCATAAAAATTAGATTATAGATGCTTTTTCAGGGGTGGATAAAGCAGCCGTGGGAACCTCTCAACATTAAATTGCTATAAATATTACTTTTTATTATTTATACTAAATTATAAATAATATTTTATGAACTCTTACGGTAGTTTACATGCCAATAGTGTATGAGGCCCCATTTGGATAGGCACTGGAAATGATATATAGACTTCTTTCTCCTGAATTAGTTCTTGTTTTCAGTTATCAGAAATAATAAGGACGGGAAATGGTATCATTTACATCCCTGAATCACGGCTGGGAGGCAGAGAGATGGAGAAAGTGGCCGTGCAGAACAAAATCACGCAGGGAGACTGAGGCAAGAGCCAGCATTTTCTCCAAATCCTCTGAAATGGGGGTTTTGCCACGCAGGAAACTTGTCAAGTTTATTCCCTTCCCCAGACCATGTTTTGAAGCAGGAAAAAAAAAAAAAAAAATGACCCAAACACTTGAATTCCTTTTCCAAGTAATAGTTTTCATGGGAAACTTTACAGAAGGAGCAATTTGCTTTCTAGCTAGCCGAGGTTTCTCTGCAGTACGCTGCCTGTGCATGGGTCTCTGCCCCGGTGCGGGGGCACTTGCCCAGACACCACGGGGTGGGATGCAGGCAGGTTCTCCAACTCTGCACGCATTTACTCCTGGCATTCATTTTCCACCCCGACAGATTTTTTTTTTTTTTTTTTTTTTTAAGGTATTTAAGCTGAAACCCATCCACACAAAACTCCCAGCCTGGGAGCCACACGGCGTAATTATTTTAAAGCCACGTGGTATAGACTAGCCCCGGCAATACTACTTTCCGAGTTAACGTACGCGATGATAAATTCTTTCCTGCCCTGAAAGATACGGAAAAGGAGGGCTGGATCGGGGTTGGGCCGTGAATTTCCCCCAGCTCCATCACCCGCCCCACGCTCAGGGCTGTTGGCAGCCTCGGGGAGAGCATCCCACGGCGCGGAGCAGCTCTCCCTGAACTCTTCCAGCAGCGCGGGAGGCATCGCCGAGAGAGGAAGATTGCTTTGAATCCTTTCTGCTGAGTCAAGCGCGTTTCGGCTGGATGTTCGCGGAGCTTTTCTATTGCCTGGAGTCTTGAAGGCATCCCAGCGATGCGTTCCCAGGCAAGCGCCCGAGCCGCGGGATCCACAGGAGGCTGATTCAGTTAGCGTCGTAGGGAACAGGGAGGTGGGGTTTACACCTTTCGTGGTGGAAATGGGTCACCTGGAGAAGGATTGGGGCGTTCACAGCCAGCTTTGCTCCCTGCCCTGCTTGAAGGGGCTGTAACGTCGCTGAGGACCAGACTTCTGGCTCCTGCGCCACGGAATTTACAGCCTGCATCCAAGGTCACGATGATCCGCTGCAAGCTACTCCCACGCCGCTGCGACTGGGTGTCTCTCCCCTTGAGTTACATCCAAGCTGTTCTTCCACAACCGCAGACCGCCGTGCGGATTGAAAACAGCAGCGTGGGAGAGAGCGTCCGCAGCCTTGTAGGCTCTGCTTGAGTATTTGGAAATGATGAGCGGTTATAAATCCGAACCCAAACCGCATCAGTCAGGTGTGATGCAGGACCTGTAAGCCGGTAGATGCTGTGAGCTGGGACAGACCTCATTTTTCATGTTTTATAAAGCAGCCAGAACAACCAGGCTCTAATAGTAACATTTTTCCTAATAGTATCATTTTTCCTATTAGTATTAGGTAAAAAATACGCTACCAAAATCTGTAAGAAGGTAGAACCACTTTAATGGGGATGTGTTGGGTTTCTGGCAGACCTTCCTGTGCTGGCAGACCCACCTGTATCTTCCTCCCCTTCGTCAGCTGGACCTCACTTACCTCTTCATCCAAGGAAAAAACCCCATCATTTTGAAGCTTGTAGTGAGGATACTCATCCCCTGGGCCAGAATCCCAAAGGAAACCCTCATCCTAAAACGAAGTAGCGATGGGAGTGGGCGAGGTGTGCAACAGCCATCGCCACGGGCTGGCAGCGCCGCCTGTAATTTCCCTTCTGTTTTCATGGAAAGACTCGCGGCGTCGAGGGGTCCTCGGTCAGAGCTACCCGAGAGCAACGGCCCGACTATTTTCGTTATATTCTTTGCTGCTGGCGTCTGACCCCGCGCATAGCGGCAGTAGCTGAAGTTACCCCGTGATGAATTGCTGGTATAGTTTTTCCTTGTTTTTTACCACCAGCCATTTTCCAATGCAAACGAGAAGAAATTCAAAATTACACTGTAGATTTTTGCTATGTGTTTAAAAAACTACGAAAATCTGGGCATCGTGTTGTTTTAAACACAGTGGAACAAAGCGCTAATGCACTCTGCATTATAATTGCATGCACTGAGTAATTCAGCTTTGCAACTCGTTGCAAGTTGCAAGCAGCCGGGTTTAATATCAAGCTGAGAATTTTTCTGAGGTACCAATTACGGGCCCACCTCTGTCTCGGTTAATGAATACAGAACTTCTCTCGTTGCTAATGGCAATGTTTGTGCGTTTCTGAACTCGTGCCTCTCGTTCTAGTGGGGATTACACATATTTGTATTTTGCAGGCTCACAAACGGAGGGCTATGCCCAGATTTTTCTTGGTATTTAGCCACTTACCTCACAGCGAAAGGGAAAGTAAACAGTAAAGAATTTCTGCCTCACATCCCATCTCCATCTCCCCTCCTGCAGCTCCAGGCCGTTCCCCTTGGCCTGTCACTCCCTGCCCTTGTCACCAGCCCCTCCCCAGCTTTCCGATTTTCTGATTTTCACCGAAACAATCTGATTTGGGCCTGAGGAATCGGACGGATGGCTGTACAGTCTCCAATCCGCCAACACTTTGCGGGCTGGGGACTTCCCGAGCGAACAGCGGTACGCTCCTGTTCAACGGCCCCTTACGGATGCGTTTTTCCCATACATTTCCCCACTCTCCCCGGGAAGCGTGTACATTTTTAGCATCTCCGGCGGGCTTTGGCAAGCAGCTCCACAGCTCGGCGTTGCCGAGGAGCCAGTCGAATCCTTGAATATTCTGAAACAAAGTCTCGGGCTGAACTGAGTGAGTTGTGTGCCATCCCTGACGGCACTTTAACAAGACTAAAAAGGCAAGGAATAAAAAATACGCAGACACAGCAATACGCTTAATGGCACGTGCTGTCACAGAGAGGAAAGGATGGGACAGAAGATAATAGCAGAGTCAAACACCAGTCACGTCCCAAGGCACTGGAAAACAAAATAGCGATAAGCGGCCGTGCGGGCTCACCGGCGTGCCCCCGTCGATGCAGCAGATGAGCAAAGCGGAGCGTATCAGCTACGTTTCACCACAGAAGAGGCTCAAGGCTTCCTGTGATGAGGGAAAGCAAAGGTTTAATTGACGAGCCCTGTGTCTAACACTTAAAAACAACTCTGAGACTTTCTCAGGACCACATTCGCTTTTCATTAGCGATGAAGACGACAGGAACGGCCAGTTTGGAAGGTCCTGAATATCAGGGGGGCTTAACAAAGGGTTAGATCATTCGAGTCCTTTCTCTCCACCTGGATCCCCCCCCAAACCAGCCCTGTTTGCCCGTGGCACACTGCATCCCACACCTGTACCGTAGGCTACGCCACCCCGCGTAACCACTGCTCACGGACAGGCTGCGACAGCTCCGTATGTCTCCACCAGACGCGGGCACGGCCATTCCCACACCCAGAAAAAGGAACCACACGGCTACCCTTGATTCCAGGCCAAATACCACTTATTTATCCTCAGCACAAGTCCAGACACCGCTTTGAAATCATATTTCTGGCTCCGTACCGAGAGCCCGTACCCATTTTGCTATCACGTGCCCCTTCCCAGAGCAGCGCACGGGAATCGATGCTCCTGGCCAGCCCACGGCACTGCCGGAGTAATGAATGAGGAGAGGAGAGGGCGAGAGGCGTGATCCTTGCTAGACAGGTCACATACGCCCCAAAGTCCTTTGTGCTTGACCCACATCTCACCTGAACGTGGAGATGTGAAGAGCTTATTCTACAGGAGTAGGAATTGCAACGGGATGGCTTCTGGGGTTTTATTTTGTCAGCTATCACCACCGCCGTGACAACGAGCTGTCAGGAAAGAAACCCTTACGCGTCCTCCCTGATTGCCTCCATACATTGAGAGCATGCATGAGTGGAGGCTGGTGCCTATGGATAACGCAGAAGAGCGATGGGAAGGCTCCTGCTAGAGGGAGGGTAGGACTCAACCTAAGTTCAAGGCAGTCCCAGACTGAGGATCTGGCTGGTTTTAGAGAAAATGATTGTGCAGAAGACACTGGTTTTTTCTAAGTTGGCCTCAGGGATGAGTTGTGAGGTAAATCCTTTGGCTGTAAATGTAAAAGTTTATTCGTTGCCTCTTGTAAAGGCTGACACTGGTTTGACAACTGCTGTTTTGATGGGGAGGCAGGAGGAGGTATTTTGCTTCTGGTTTTCCTAGGACAAGAAGTAAAGCAAAAAGTGTGCTACCACATAGTCTCCTGATGACCTTAGTTACCTGATGTGATTTCTGAATCAGTGTCTTTAAAAAAAAAAAAAGCCAACCAAAAACCACAACAAAAACCCTATCACCCTCTTCTGGGGTGGAATTGTTTTGGCTGTCACCACAGCTTTGCTTTTGTTCCTCACCACAGTAAGCCTTCACCAGGAGGGAGATGCAATACTCTTCTAAGGTGACACGAACCAGGTGAGTTGAATGCAGAGCAGCAGATGCAATCAAGAGGTAACACCTTCTTGAAGCTAATTCACATGGTGCTATATGGCTTTTATAAGATATTTGGTTTATGTTTGAACACACCAGGCCAAAAATAAAACAGAAGAATTAAGATTTTTTTTTATCTGTGGCAGTAATGATCCACAATGCAGCAGCATTATTTCTTACAGTTCATGCACGCTGCTCGCTGATGGTAACTGGGGTGGTCCTAGCCCAGCCAAGGAGCTTGCTGGTTGTAATCTGTTCAATCAGGTTTGCTTAACTGGGGTTAAAAAAGTGGCTCTTATTTAAAGTGTTGGCAGCTGTGGAGGCCTTGAGCATCCTGGAGGTGAAGATGTTGGTGTCAGTGCTCCCTGGAGAGGTGGGCAGTGGGACAGACCCTTCTCCTAAGAGTAGAGGGAATGGGTACTCACCAGGGTGAAATTGCTATGGGGTAGGTCCAGGAGGAAAGGCCCAAGAGAAAAATGTGGTGTTGCTCTTTCTTTCCTGCTGGAAGAGTGCTGTAGGCACTGGGGTCAAAGCTGGCTCCTGTGGACCACGGTCTTCCCTGCCTGGTGGGGCTGAGCTGCTGTGAGCAGGGTTGTGACCCCATGGCTCAGTGTGGTGGCTGGGAAGGGCTTTGGGCTTAGGTTTGGTCTGTGATTTTATCAGGATGTGAGACTTCTGGAGGTAAAAGTGGTGCTGGGATAGTCCCAGCTGTCAGTTCTACACCCAACTAGTTTTTAGGGTGGGAAAGATGCCCGTACTACACCAAATTTTTTGATGCCTAACTAGATTAAGTGTCAAAATCCCAAGCAACACCTAATGCGTAAGGCAATGACTGTGCTGTAGGTCTGCGTACTGAACAAACAAAAAAGGTGGTGGTGGTTATTTTTTCCGGCCCAAAATTGAAAGTTTATCAAATTGCTTCAGTTTATACAGGTGTTTAAGCCTCCTCCTGCTGGCAGGATGGCTCGTAGCACAGCTCAAGTCCCTGATAACGTGGGAGTGTGTGATGGGGTGGGTCGCTGGGTTGCTAAATAGGTCTCCAGAAGGTAACTGTGGCTGAATGCCATGGGTGCTCCTTGCAAGCTTTCCAGGAAGGCAAGAAGAGTTAAAGAGCTTGTGCTGGTTTGTTGGGTTTGGTTTTTTTGGTTTTTGAAAGCTCATTTTATAGAGTACTTGTTATAGGAATGTTGAAGGTAGACTGAATTCAGGAGTCTGTGAATTCAGGGTATTTGATTAGGATTTTAGTGCTTTGAGGAAGGAAAAAGCAAAAATGTTAATTCTCTAGAGTATGTTTTGATGGCCCAGTGTCCCACTGCAAGGAGTGAGGTGCAGGTAAGCACGAGGCAAGAGAAAAGAAATTATTGTAGCTTGGGCTGCAGAGAAGGAGCTGCTCTGTGCAGCAGTATGAGCAGTATGAAAATGGAAATATGAAATCTGCTTGAGAAATATGAAAACTGATTGAGCAAGTTTTGTTTTTTCTTATAAACACATGCAGCTTTTTCAGGCAGTGATAGCAGTCCATATCATATGGCACAGCTGGTACCTCCCATATACTTACCTATGTACGTACACCTGGGTTTGGACTTCTCGCAGGGAGAGTTCATTGTTCACGGTGGAGTAACTTTGGAAAAAATATTTAGTATATGGAGTTTTACAGGTGTTGCTCTAGATACTAAATTAATTTCCAAGCTGTATTCACAACCCTCCACATCTTGAATGCGTTCATGAAGAATTAAGAGTATAATATTTCACCTTAGCTGTCCATCTAGTTGGAGGAGAGGTGGAAAAAACGCAATTGTACCTCGGTATAGTTGGTGCTTGATTACAACTATGAAAAGAGACTTTACCCAGGAGAGGCTGCAACCCAGACAGAGAAAAACAGACAGAGAGTTAGAGGTTAGCAAATCAATTGACTTTTCCAAGGTCAGTAATGGGGAGAGAGTTTTTATCTCTCGAATCTTGAGCAACATACAATCCTCTTTAGCATGTCGTTAACATCTCCCACAGCCTTAATGGCACCTGCCAGCCTTACCATTCAACCAGCAGACAAACATCTATATCGTTGTGTAGTATCACTAGCCACCACTCAATAAATCTTCAAGGATGTTAAGGAATCTTTCTAAGTAGCTGTTTCCCTAGATCCTTCTTCTGTACTCTCGTTTTTGAAAGTCATGTGCAATTTAACACGTTACTTGATTTGGAGGTTCTGTATACAGCATTCTTCATACTGTAGACCTCCAAAAGAGAGAAAACATGTGGCCCTTCATTAGCCCAACTCATTGGGGGAGTGTTGAATATTACTTTATACATTCTCTTCAGCTGAACTTCCCATAGGGCTGGAAAATGCATGGATAAGTGCAGCTTCAACTGAATCCCACACAACGTACTTCCCTAATCCCATCCCTTTGCGTTTGTAGCAATGGTAATTACAGGCAAGGATGGGACTTTGAAGTCTGTTTCCTCCTCCCTCCTCTGCCCCAAGATCCCCTGGAGAGGCTGCACTGTCCCTACTCCCTGCCTGCGCTGATGCTTTGCAGAAGCCTCCTTGTACAGGCTGGAGCTTTGGGCTACGGTGGTGATTCCCCTTTGGGACTCCTTGGAGGGAAAGAAAGCTATGATCCTCCAAACTCTGGGACAAATGTGGGGAGAAATGAATTAATAATGGATTCAACAAAGAGAAGTAATTTTTTTCTTTTGAAGTATGACTGTACTCTGCCTGCTGCAGACACAACAGCAGCGTCAATGCTAGGTAGGAACTCTACAACTACTTGGAAGGAGGTTGTAGCCAGGTGGGTGTTGGTCTCTTGTCCCAAGTAACAAGCAATAGGATGAGAGACAACAGCCTCAAGTTGTGCCAGGGGAGGTTTAGATTGGATGTTAGGAAAAATTTCTTCACTGAAAAGGTTGTTGAGCACTGGAACAGGCTGCCCAGGGCAGTGGTTGGGTCACCATCCCTGGAGGGATTTAAAAGATGTGCAGATGTGGTGCTTAGGGACATGGTTTAGTGGTGGACTTGGCAGTGCTATGTCTACAGTTGGACTTGATGATCTTAAAGGTCTTTTCAAACCTAAACAATTCTGTGATTCTATGAAATGTTGAGCCAAAGACATGCTGTGAGGCTCCAGTGGGCAGCAGCTATGAGACAGTACCTGGGAAGTATAAATTCTGGACCTGCTCCAGTAGTCAGAGAAGGGCGAGCTATAATTCCTGCTGGAGTGAACCTCTCCTGTTGTTTGTACCCTTTTTCCATGAGAACATTTTCAGTAAGGGGCTTTCCTTTTGCTGCCTAATGCAGACAGACCCTTGCTCTCACTGGTGAGAGACGACTCCTGGAGTTAGGGTATGAAGTTTCGTCCAAGCTGAGCTACTGGAATTGATGGATGAAGGCAGCAGAAGCAGGCTAGAGACCACAGGTGACAGTTTAAGTCAGGGATAGGCTGTGTAGGGTCTTGTGTTGTGCCAGGTTTCCCAGCTCGTTCCCTCTAACAGGCTGCAGATGCCTCCAGCGTGAGCGTGCTTGAGGACTCATGGAAATGTTACACAGCCTTAATGTCCTCCTTCACCCGAGAGCCTGGTTTCTCATGTTTGGGCTGTTAGCTGAGCAAGCAAAATAAACGAACATCCACTTTGACCTCCCCCAAATTTCCCATTTTTTTTATCCCAGGAATTGTTGTATCCTAGGTTGAGTAGGAGAGACTAACAGATGTGATCCCTAGTAAAAACACCTGTGCTTTTATTTTTCCTTTACTAAGTTGCTGCATATGGGTGCCAAGAGGGAGGGGCACCCATTCCTCCTGGCGAGCATTGCAATCCGTATATTGCTCCGTACAGACAGATGTATCAAGAGCCTAGTAATGAGGGGGTATAAAACACACAGTTCTAACCTTGAGTTCAAGCTGTTACCGCTGCTAACTGCAAACCATTTACGTCAGGTTAGTTCATTTTAGTTTGCTGCTTATAAATCTGCTTGGATTTTTCTGAGAAAATTCTGGGTCACAGATGTACCTTGTCTGCACTGTAATATAAAATTGCAGGAGTTATATAAACAATAGCGCATGGCAAGGTATGGCTCTACCAGATGCCCACTGCCCTGCAGTGCTGAGCAGGAAAGTTTAAGCCAAGTGTCAGTAATATTTCAAGTTATGGTTATTGCTACCGAAGTGCTTATTGATGTTATTGCTTTAGAAGCAAACCCACACTATTTTTCTAAGCAGAGTACTTTGTGTCCTTTCTGTAAGAGATTGAAGGCATACTTGTGTCTGGATGCTATGGCTTCTTTTTGCCTTTGTTTTTCCTTAAAATAAAAATAAATCCATTTAGAAGAGTTTAATAATGATCATTTCCTTTGGAGCATCCCTCAGTTCCTCTGCTCCATGTAAAATGAAATTACAGTCTATTAGCCGTGGCTGCAAAATGTGTGGAGTGAGGTATGGCTTATTGGTTGCTCGAGGACACACTTTGTGTTGGTCTAAAGTCCTGTTTACATGTGAACAGCTGCAAATACATTGGTAAGACCTAGCAACAAAAATGGCTTAGCAATCAGTGGTAGTGCTGCTTCAGCTGGGCACCACGACTTTTAAGCCAGCAGTCATACAGGCAGGGGTCTGGGATGCTTCTGCATCCCACTGTGACACAGCGCTGCGGTGCGGGACCTCGCCAGTTACTTGCCCGCAGACAGACACGGCGTTACACTGAACCAGAGATGCTGTTGAGGTTTTGGAGGCTCGGTGCAGAACTGCTGTGCCATCTCTTCTCCTTTAGGCTGCAGGATGGGCTGTGTCAGCCCATCACTCAGTGACCTTGGCCCGTTCCCAAGGAATGCACCTTTCAGTGGTGTGATAGGAAGATTTTAATGTCGATTGCTATTTCGAGAACCTCTTCATGCCAGCTGTACAGCCTAAGCCTCTGAGCTGAAGGACCTCTTTTGGGAGAGGGATGCGTTTGCCGGAATACATGAATAACAGCCCGGGAGAAGGAAATGGTGTGGATCCAGCACTTTTTGCTAACTAATAGCTCTCAGAGCTGACGGTCGGGGGGAGCCTCCCCTGCCAAAGCCGCTCTGACCGCCACCGCTCCGCGGCCGCTGCGGCGTTTCCAGCACGGTGGCACCTAATTTATTTGAAGATGCTTCTACCGGCGGCCTGAAACCCCGCCAGCCCCGCCGTTTGGGCTGCGGCCTCCGCGATTGCTTCCGGGCCCCGGAGGGGCGGGAGGAGGCGGCACCGGGTACGGGGAAGGGAGGAGGAGGAAGGCGGGGGGGGGGGGGGGGGGGGGGAAGGAAGGCGGCCGCCCCGTCCCGCCCTTCCCCTCCCCTCGGGGCGGCCGGAGCACTTGTCTTCCCCTCCTGCCCGCGGCGTCAGAGGAGGTTCTCCGCCCGGTTCACCCATGAGCCTGCTCGGGAGCTACCGGAAAAAGCCGGGCAGTGATGGCTATGAATCTTTGCAGCTGGTGGACAGCAGCGCTGACGGCGGCGGGGCCAAGCCCGGGGCCAGCGCGGCGGCGGGGGCGGGCGGCCGGAGCCCGGCGCGGCAGCAGCAGCAGCCGCAGCAGCAGCAGCACCGCGCCGAGGGCGGCAGCACCATGGACAGCTCAGGTAGGGGCGGGCCCGCCGCCTCCACGGGGGTCCCCGCGACACGCGTGGGGTGTGTGTGGGGGGGTGGGGGGCTGTGCGGGGCGGGGGGCTGTCTGCCGTGGAGGGTCTGCTGCGCGATGGTGGAGTTGTGGTGGTGGTGGTTGTTGTTGCGTGGGGATGGGGAGCCTTTGTGGCCGGGGACAATAGCGGCCCTTTGTCCAAGCACGGGCGGTGGGGAGGGCGGTGGGATGAAGGAAATCCAGCCGAGGCTGGGGGGGCCGGGTGGGTAGCGCCACAGAAATCGGCGGCTAGTAAGTCCTGGCAGCTCCTGTTTTCAGCCCCAAAGAGGAAAAGGTTGTTCTGCAGCTAAAATGGATGGAGTGGTTTGGGATCTTTCCCCAACTGACTTATTTCCCGGAATCATCGTTACTTTTTTTACCCTCCCCCCTTCTCTAAAAACCACTCATCAAACTGAATTGGATTAATTCTGATAGATGATGCACTGCATGCACCATTTTTTTTTTAATCAGGGAGTAGGGGACCAGATGGTCTTTATGACTGGTAATGGGATAGAGAGCTCTTCACCTCTAAACCACAGGTTCAAATTTGCCTGGATCACCAGTAATCGACAGTACTCATCTGATGGCTTTTAAGGCATCTCTTGAAATGAATTGGCTCTGGTTCTGGTTGGTTAGATGTGCCCATCGCAATGAACATCTACAGCCTTTGCAGGGAACTTCTAAAGCTCAAACTTGTGCAGGGAAATGCCTTGTTCAGTTGTGGGGGACCAAATTTGATGTCTGCCTGTTATAGCAGGGTGGTCTTGCAGCAATACCTGTGCTGTTCCATGAAAGAAAGGGGTGGGCCCAAGGCACTAAGCAAGTACTTAAAACACATCACCTTTGTTTTAATGTGGTAACCTCTTCTCAAGGGGGGAAAAACCCCTAATGACCTATGTCTGGACTTGGGTGGGGAGAGTCTTACCTTGATTTCCCCCCCCCCCCATTTTCTCTGATGTATTGAGTCATGTATTCCTCCTCTCCCTTGCCATTTACATTTGCTTTCAAGAGTTCTTTTGGAGGTTGGCTTTGTCTTTTTCACTTTTTTTTTTTTACTCCTGGACTTTAGAAATGTATTTGAATTTGCTTCTGTGATATGTCTGCTACAGTTGCTTGTAATCATAGCATGTGTCAGTAGATACTTACTCACAGCAGGCTGCTGTGTAACACTTATGTGGATTCTTACATCAGCATCTGCTGAAACGGTTAGATATTGCGGTCAGTTTAATACCTATGATTAAAGCAATTACCTGAATGACTTTCCTAGAACTTTAAGAACCAAAGGCATTAGTTTTGTGGAAGGTGGCGTTCGCATCCAGCCAGGTGTGGGAGCGTGCCGCAGCTCGTGTCAAGTCACGGCTTTTGTCTAGAGTCAGCTCAGTCTATTATTTGAGTGTTGCTGTTGCAATCCTTCCCTTCGCGTTCTTCGAGCTGGCGTGCTCCCTGCCGAGCAAAAAAAAGTGCTCACGGATAGCTAGACAATACCTTTATTTACGGGTTTTGTGCAATATTCGGCCATTTCAACAATTCGGCTACTAACTATGATGAAGACATCCCAGAGCATTAATTGTATTAATGCCCTCTATCAGTTTCTAGGATGTTCTGCCCTTAAACACGTGGGCTTGGAAAAGGGCCGTCTCTGGGATTTGGAAGCTAACGGTTAAGAGATTTGTGTTAACCAGAGTTTACTTCCTTTAGTTCATTTTGCTACTCTCACTGCCTACATTTTACAGGCGCTGTAAATGACACACCTGACATGCAGTAACAAACCTCAGGCCTTAATATGGTCCTTGAATTGAGTTTATAGGATTTTGTTTTAAAATACCTTATCTGTTTATTAACACCTTTTGGCGGGTGTTTCTAAATCTTTGCATGAAATTAAAAAAAAAGCTGTATTGAGTGTGATGCTCTGTTCT
Source organism: Grus americana (assembly GCF_028858705.1). Taxonomy (NCBI): domain Eukaryota; kingdom Metazoa; phylum Chordata; class Aves; order Gruiformes; family Gruidae; genus Grus; species Grus americana. Next base: position 34,037,181 of record NC_072859.1, read on the forward strand.
AAACCCGAAGTCCATACTTGTATCTGCCTTGTTCATTTGAACACTTCATGCTGATAAATGCCTAATTTTTATCAGTTCATTGCAAAGTCATTTTTCTTTGCCAAGTATGAAATTATAAAAGCTTAAAGAACCATCCCCACCCCTCAGGTGTGCTTGTGATTTCTAGTGGTTTGATAATTGAAGCTGCTCGTGAATTGTGGGACGTGATTTCTCTGTAATGCAGAGTGAAGATGGGTAGTTATGTGGGGAGAGGGAATTAGGGAGCAGTGTAAGAGAAAGATGGGAAAATAAGATGCCTGGGGTTTTGGCTTAATAGGAGCAAGGAAAAAACCACCACCCACCTTCTCCGTTTTGGTTTTTTTAATTAGAGAGTATATTCATATTATAAGTATTTGAGACTCCTCCCAGTAACGATGCCAAAGTCTAAATTCCCAAGATGGGCAGCGGTAGAGCGTATTTCATTTGGGAAAAGAGACCTGAATTCCTCAGGAAGGAGAAAGAAGAAATAAATCGGTGACGTGTTACAGCGCAAGGGAGGTGTGCTGCTGGGTCTTGGTGGGGCAGGGGAGTCTCTCCTCTGCATAATTAGGTGGCAGACCCTTGAAGGTGAAATCCCTCAGCTGCCCTGACCAAATCGGAGCTCGTTATGTACTTCCCACATGCCTGACCTCCCTTACCTTTTAGGTTTTTTCTTTTTTTCCTTTCCCCCCCCCCCCCCCCGGTTTTAAATAAGGGCTTCATGTGTGGCGGAACAGCTGCTGCCTGAGTTATCAAAATGGCTGTTTGCCATTGAGGAGCGAAACAGTCCTGAGGTACAACTCCGTGTCACCGGGCAATTTGGGACCCTCGGTGCAGCCGGCGTCGGCTGGCTGGCAGGGTTACTGCTGCGCTCGAGCTGAGCCTCTCTGGGCGCAGTTAAATAGCATCTTCGATGCAGTTAAATAATCGGAGCATCAAACCTTCCTCTTCTCTCCCCACGTGTTAAGTTTCATCCGCACCAGGGCAGTGTGCTCTGGGCATAGAAAAACGGCTTTTGCTCTCTGGAAGATGTGTGTGTAGATGAATATTAAGCAATTATAGAAGTTAGATGGGTGAGGATCTGTGCTGAAAGCAAAGTGCTGGCAATTCTGGGGCAAATTGCCATTGTATTTGCTATTGCTGCAATGACATTAACTCACATGAGTTGGGAAAGCGGGCCCCTGTTGGGTTTTTCTATTAATTTTTTTAAACTAATTCAAAGTATCAGATTTTAAAGTATCATCATCTCTTAATGTAGGCTTGCAATCTCATAAACAGCTTCTTGCAATGAAAATGATCAGCGGTTACAGCTTTGCTGTAACTTCCGAGTACTTATGATTATTGGCTTAATATTTTTTTGGACTGCTATTGCTTAGTGTCAAAAGGGGAAAAAAAGGGGGGGGGGGGGGGAAGGCAGGACCCAAGAGCACAGTGTGTGTAGGAGGGGGTTGCTGTTGGAAGGCAGGATCTGATCGTGGCTGGAAAGGGAGCTGGGACAGGGGGGCTCCCGAGGGGCTCTTTGACCCCTCCATGCCGGGGCGCTGGGGGTGCAAGCACTGGGATGGAGGGCCTGGCCAGGCTGTGTCCAGTGGCTGAGCCTGGGAAAATAAGATTTTCAAAGTCTCTGGGACTGGTAAACACTTCTTGGTTCGGCTGGTTAAAAATTCTTCTGCCACCATCACCCATGCCATGCAGAGGAGCGCTAACGTGAGCTGTTTACCTGAAGCAGTGACAGCTGAAGTTGCTCCGAGTATAGCTTGGGTACCCGCCGCAGGCAGTGGAAATGGAAACTCCTGCACGCAGCGATGCCGAGTGCCCCCCTCTTAGGCTTGGGTTTAGCTCAAAGGAGCCGAGAGCAGAAATTTTTTTCCAGGTAGGGCGGCTGTGTCAGTGACTGCTGGTATCTGATGACGCCCGTATGATGACCTTGTCTTTGGTTGCTTTAAACTGTGCCAGTCAGAATGAAGTGTTGGTCAGGGTGTGGTTTAAACCTCAGATTTAAACCTCAGTGCGGTCTGTTCGTGCAGGGTTACGCTTAAGTTCTGCGATGCCTCGAGCGGGCGTTAAAGCTCTGTGCAACTTTAGCACATGCCCTTAACTGCTGAATGTTCAACTCCTGATGTAATGTTTTAAACAACTCCTACGGAATACGCTAGATGCAATAGAGTACCATGATGGTAGCGCATAAGTCTAACGGGACCTACGCGTTGCTGCCAACTGCCAGTTCCTCCAGAAAGTGTGCTGGACTTGGGTTGGAAGCTTGAGGATGAAGGGGAGACTTGAGCTGAAGCTGGCAGGACACAAACCGTTGCCAGTTCAAAAACCAGATTCCAAGAAGAGTAGCTATGTAGTACTCCTTCTGTCTATTTTTAAGTTGCTGAAAGTGCTCACAAGATGAGCAGCAGGCAGTGAAGAAGCAATTTATTTAGGTTTCTGCTGTGGTGTTCAATAATGCTTTCTTAGCAGCTGGATGAACACTGAAAGAAGAAGAGGTGCTAGGAAATAAGATATAAAAGTAACAGCAATGATACATGGTATGAAAGGAAAAAACTCTTTCTATGCTCTTCTGTGTTGTTTATAAACTAACTAATCCACACAATAGCTTCGAAACACTCAGACTGGCTTGTGCTACGTGCTTCCTCAGGCAGAGTAACCGCAAAAGAAAAGCGTTTTAAATAAATTGCAAGTGCCGAAGCTGAGATTTCTCGAACTGTTTTACACTTGTAAACATAATCTCTTGTACTCTGGTGATTCCTTTTCACTGAGTCAGAAGAGAGACATCTCCATGTCACTGGCACAGGGACAAAGACCATTGCTGACAATGTTGTCTTGTATTCTCTTCTCGCTGCATTTTCAAATGGGGAGGTTAGGTTTAATAACTCCTTTGTTTGGTGTTTTTTTGGACACTTGAATGGTTTGGTGTTGGCAGCCGTGCTTTTCTTTCTTTTCGTTGTTTTGACAGGGAGGAGAAGCGGAGAGAATGTCAATCAACTTTAAAGACCAATTTCATGGTTTGTGTAGTAGTTCAGTATTCCAGCCTCACACGCGTTTTGTTCGCTGTAGTACGAGCTCCGTAAGGGAAAATATAAAACAAATGAAACAAATTTGGCATAGCACTGCGGGGTGATCACCCTTCCTCCCCCCCATATCACTACTATTCTGAAAAAGGAAGCAAACCCCCCTTTTTGTGGAAAGCCTCCATATTACTTAGTTGACAGTGCAAGCAGCATTCTTTAGTTACTATTTCTCAAGCAAAAGCAGAAATATCTTAATTCTTCAAATTTCCTTGAAGTTTACATTTAGGCAGTCTCAAATGAACCTTCGAATAAAAAGTCTCGGGCTCATACAATATTAGTTCTAGCATTTTATCATAGAAAACTGCAAAAAGAAGATTCTTGAGCTTCTCTACCCTACGGCGCACTACGTGCTGCCAGCGGCTAAGAGTGCTTCTTGGGGGGCGGTCAGGGACCCTGTCCCAGCCCACACACGGGAAGGGACCGTGACTTCGAGTCAGAGCAGTACTCGAGGAGGGAGGCGACGCTGCCTGCCCAGATGTGCGTTATCCAGCAGCAGCACGAGTACACGGAAATCACCCTGCGATTCCTTAAGGTGTGAACCCAAACCTATTCCTACGCAAAGCATCTCCATGAGGATTTCCTTGGTTCCTCCTATCTCCTCTCCTTCCTCCCAGTGTCTATAGTATACGAGTCCCTTATAACGGCTTTATCTTCCCAGCCTAACGTCATCTGAAAAGGATGCTCGTACCTTTTAGGAGCGAGAAGGACAGAACACCACGGGGTGACCTCTCTGTTAGAGGTAAAGCGGCCAAGAGCTTCTTGAGCTGGTAGCAATGCAATCTGAGTCTTGAGGCAGTTTCTAGCTACTCCGGACAAAAGGTCTGGATAGGTGAGGTGCCAGCCAATTGCTGGAAAGTTGCAGGAAAAACCCCAAAGAAACAAAACCACCCCAAAGAAACAAAACCACCCCAACTACCCTCTTGCTTGAATAAATTATTGACGATGTCTTAATGCTCGGGATGTCTGTGCCACAAGATGGGTCTGTGCTGAGCCCTCCGTGCACTGAACCAGTCCTTACGATGGAAGGGGCAGATATTGACTGGGAAGCAGTGGTTTTGGCAGCTGCCTGCGCTGCCTGTCCTTGCCTCCTGAAAGCTGGAAACTTTTCCTGTGCTCACCTCCCGCAGCCCATCCTCTCCCAACCTCGCCTAGTATTGCTCATACAGGCGCAGTTTGTGTCGCTGCCTCCGTCTGCGTCTTATGCTAATTGCCTACTTAGGAAAGAAATATTCTGGCTTTCCCCCCCCGTGTTTCGGAGCTGGCCATGCTCTGGGGGAGCTCCCTGCGGCCGTGTTTCCTCTCTGGGTAGTCAGCCCCCAGCTCGCCTCTGGTGAATCCAGCTTTTACCCCCCAGCTCGAGAACCGCTGGGTTTTGTCTTGAGCAGTCTCATCGTTAATACGCTTACTGCAAAATAGCTGAACTGCGCGGTTTTGGGGGTGAGGGATAATACTGGTTTGTAATCCGTGTGATTTGTGCTCTGATGAGCCCTTATCTTGCATTAGGCTCCTTGGCTCGTGGTGCATCTCCTTCTGCTTCCCTGTGCCCTTGGACAGTCTGGGCATCCTTACAGCCTGATCTCAAACTTCCCTTTGGCCATGCTGAAGTCATTCCCATGGGCTTTAACCTCTTTCCTTGGGGATCACACTTGCTAAAGCAGCCTTCTGCTTGCATGCCTCCACTATAGGTCGTAAGGCATGAGGATGAGTGAAACTTGGGTTTGGGGGTCTCAGCGATGGTGTTATCAAATGGTAGGAGCCTGTTCTGCTGCTGTTGTGCCGCAGTTCCGCTCGGTGCAGGTTTTGCTGTTTATTTTTACAGAATAACACTGTAAGATATCTGTGCTCAGCCTTGTAGGGAATCTAACTCTGCCAGGAATCTGGGACAGCGGTGGAGGAGGGCACAGATGAGACTGGTACCAAAAAAAAAAAAAAAAAGAAAAAACAAATCAGTCTTCAGGGTCTGTGTGAATCTGAAGAACTTCCCAAGTAATTTCTGCAGGTAGAAGTGCTCTCCTTTCCTGCGAATGCCCCTTTATCGCTGCTTTAGCTGCTGCCGCTGCTGCTGATTTTCTCCCCAGCCCCTTTGCAAGCCACCGCTCGGTGCCTCTTAAAAAGCTGATGTAATTACGACACTTGAGCTACGTCTGATCTAAGAGAGGATCTAAGTGCATATAATAACATAGATGTTTCAGAATCTTTGCTTAAATGTGATAAATAAAGCTCAGCTGTCCAGAAGAGTGCTACGTGCTGGAAGGAACAGTTAGGGAGGGTCGGGCTTCAGGGCGCTGAGATTGTGCTCTCAAAAGGTAGTGGGTGTATGAAGCACTCGGATCTAAACGCTATCGATTATCACTGGATGCAAAGGAGCCGTCTGCCCAGAGATTTTTTTCGCTTGGAAATACCTGCAACCCTCCCGCTTGAAACAGGACTTTAAACTCTTCCAGTAGCGTCTGCCAATGGATTTGCGATCCCCTGAAAGGCAAAGCGCTGAGCATGGACGGTAGGCTCGGTGCAGGGGACGGCAGGAGCTGCGGATGCCGGGGGTACCCAGGGACGTGGGGACTCTGCTCTGCCTGGATGGGTTTGGCTGCCTGGCTGGTTTCGGCACACGTGTGCCCCTCCATATGTGATGTACCTATACGAAAATGCTCTAATAATGTTGTGGCAGGGGTACCCGCACCTGCGCTGCTCCTCCCCTCTGCACGCCGCGTGGGCTCTCCTGCAACGCCGAGGTGAAGCTCGTAAATGTGACGGCGGGGGCACGGCAGCCTGGCTTCGTATCCCTTAACGCCGGTGGGAAATCGCGTCCCGCCTTGCCTGGGCTTTGCTGGGAGAGCTGCGTGTGGGAGGAACGTGAGCTGGCGGGGCTGCCGGGGCGGGGGAGGCAGAAGCACAAATAGCATCATTTTTTGCTGAGTGTTCCTTAAAAACAATTCGGGCTTTGTTGCTGAAGCCACAACAACAGCGGCTCGACTCCTTTCAGTTCGGGAACCTTTAAAAGGGCCCTTTCTGCCACGGCGCAGGGCAGCCACGTCCCTTGCTCCCCTTTCTTGCCAGGCCCCGGTAATAGTCTGGGGGGGGAAAGACAAGCAAACAACCCTCCTCCCCCCAAAATACTTTGTGGAGAGGAAGGTGGCTGTGGTGAGTGGCCAAAAACTTCAAAAAATGTGGAATTTGGGACATGTATGCAGCAGCTAACAATTTTTTTTTCTCATAATAGTGTCAGGCTCTCGTGGTACCGTAGAAGAAGAATACAGAGGAGCATTTAATACTCCCAAGCTAACCCTTTGTTTTGGGATGGTGGGAGATGAAAGCTTCAGTGCTTTTCTAGAGAAGAACCGTGGTGAGGAACGGGGAAGGTCTAGCTCTTTCCTTGCTCCATCTCTAAAGAAAGCACAGGCAGTAGCTCTCTAAACAAAAAAAAAATAATAGTTTGACATTAAAGATGCTATTACATATAGTTTGGGCAGACTGAGGTAAACCCGCTTCCTTTCCTATGGTTTCATGTCTGCTTTTTGTCTGCCCTTTACAGGCAAAAAGGGTCTGTTTACTCTTGCTAAGTAACCTACGAAGCGCAGTACTTCACTGCCCGATCTTCAATTTCTAGACATCTTGCTTTCACCTCCCCGCTCTCAAGCTAAGTATTGCTTGATCAGCATAAATATTCAGACTGACACAGCCTTAAATGCCTCTTAAATGTCGGCTCATTTCCCTCCTAATTCTCTGGAGAGGTGGAATTCATGCCCTGTGGTTTGTAGGGTTTGTGGGTTGCCTAGGGGGTTGGGCTGGTGCTTAGAGACCCCCCAGGCAGATGAGGGCCATGACGTGCGGATCTTGCAGGGAAAGCTTCCAAATCGGACATTTCTTGCTTGTCCCAACCAGTGAGCATCTCCATCGGGTGGTGGTAGTGTGGTACCCTCTGCTGCTGGCTCTTCCCTGGTTCCGTCAAACCTCTGGCTGCCGGTGATGGTGGCTGGTGTCCCCATCACGCAGGGTCACACCCGCTGCACTCGCCTGTTTCTGGCCCCAAACCCCAGCCTTTAAGACAGCACTGGCTTAAGTGTCTTCGCTTTTGGCACTCGGCATGAACGCTGCTTGCGGGACTGCAGCAAGAGGAGTTGAGGCGAGTGGCCCTTCGTAGGGGTATGGGAGGAGGGAGGTAGCTTCCTTCTGGATACAGCGCGGTTTCTTTGTCTGGCCACGTGCAGAAGACGAGTTTCCTAGTTTGGCTAATATATATGCTTTGATGGCTTTGCTCTACTAAGGGAAGACAGATGACAGTGGGTCTCTTGACAATATCAATGAGTATCAGGCTCCTGCAAGCTCCCAACACCCCAAAGCCATCCTGCTAAAGCATTTCACGTCGCTCTGGTGTAACGCCTGTGCCTTTGGTGAGCAGGTGATGGTGGGGCAGCAGGCAGAGGAGCCGTGCTCAGCCGTTCCTGCACGAGTGCATCCTTCCGAACTTCCCTGGTGATCACAGCGTTCTCCTCCAAAGCTGTGGTGGGATGTGTCTGTAGGGATGCAGCGTTTGCTGCGCTGTCTCGGCAGTCTGTCTGCCTTGGGAGAAGTTGTCCTGCGCTACACGTTCTTTTCTGATACTCTGTAAAATTAGCTAGAGAGCAAGGAGAGAGCTTAAGTGTTTTAATTAAGATTTCTATACTCTGTAGCTTCCATCCTGTACAGCACGAGGCTGGTGCTGTTACAACAGGCTCCTTCAGTTGTAGTCTGTCCAGAGAAATCCCACCCTTCCGCTGATGATGAGAAAGAACTGAGATAGGAACACTACTATACGACGTATTTTAGTTTCGTAAGGAGATGCAGCAGGTTGACGCTTTATTTGGTGACTGCTGGGGGTTTATTCTGAAGGCAGAATAGTTTTTTCTCAGAGCAGGCATTAACTCAGAGCAAATACCTTCAGCCAGAACAAATAGAGACTTCACCTTGTCAGCCTTATGGATGAAGTTGTCTCCTTTTCACGCTGCTCCGTTGACTTGAAGCACTTCAGTGAGGAGATCATCGTTGCCATCACCTGACGGAGCTATTCAAGAAGAGCTGTCCCATGCATCTCGGGCACGCAGCAGTAAAACCGCTACATTAAAAGTTCCTTTATTAGGAAATGAAAAGGCTGCTGTGAGCAAGCCATCCCTCTGAAACCTGCACTACGAATACAGGTCAGAAACACGTCTCTGAAGCGCACTAAGCCTTTCGGGGAATATCCAATAACTGGGTTAATAAGGAGTTCTTGCTGTGTAAGGAATAGGATGCATCTCATATATGTCAATTCTCCAAATGAGACTTCTAGACAGCAACTCCAAGCCATGGTCAACGTTACCTGAGCCGCTACGTGACAACGTGCCGAAAGCTGGGATCCGAGCCGCGGGGCAGGCTCCTGGGTTGCTGTGCTGGTTTTGGCTGGGATACAGTTAATTTTCTTCATAGTAGCTGGTATGGGGCTGCGGTTTGGGTATGTGCTGGAAACAGTGTTCATAACACAGGGATGTTAAACCAGGACAGTTGCTCGCTTGCAACAAACTATTTGTACACAGAGAAGCTTGCGACTCCTGTTTCTGCTGTAGCAGAAGATGCTTCTGGAGCGTGGGGTTTGTGAGCGTTAATTTTGGCTTTGGCTGTGGCGTGAGCAAATGTGCGCACAGGATACAGTTCCTGGCGGGATGGAGGGGGTGCGATGTGCCCCGGGCACTTCATTTTAATACAGAAAGTGCCTTTTGCCTTTGTGTTAGAGAACTATTTCTCTTCTGAATTTACCACCCAACATGGGTAGGAAGATCGTTCCGAGCAGGGAAATGCCATTATGCTGCTAACTCAATATCCTGACCAAGCTAGTGGTGATCATCTTATCTGCATGCTGAAAGCTGAACCTCCTTCCCGCTGGGCTCCGAGAGGGACCAACGATGGGATCATCCCTTCAGACTCAGCAAGTGTCCCTGGTCGTCCTTCTACTGCAGAATGGGTCGTAGTCCTCTGCCCATTGCTTGAGGGAAAAACTCAACTGCTCTTTTCTCGGGACTTGTATGTTGAAGAAAAGCAAACCTATGAAGACAGCTGTCTCCGAGCATGGTTCAGGGCAGCGGTAGGTGATGCCTGGCCAGGTGGCTGATTTTCACAGGAGACTGGTAGGACCTCCCTGTGCTGGTGCCCCGTTCTGGTGGCTGTTGCACGCGGCCCAGGGAACCGCAGCCGTCCTTTGGAAAGGTCTGCAGTAGCTCTGAAGGTCTCCATCTACAAGAGGGACTTAGCACAGAAATGGTTTATTCAGCAAATGCAGGGGCAGGCTACCTTTTCTTTATCAACATTTTTTTGGCTGTTCTTGAGGCTTTCTGTATATATTGTCAGATTTTTGTGTTAATGCGTTAACCTTTTCTGCTCCTTTATACATCTTTACGTTTTGTAGGACATGCTGCTTAGCAGAGGAGCCTTTGAATGTATTTACTGCATTCTATAATGAACAGTCTGTGGAGACTGTATCGTTCCTAGTAACTGCGAAAGACTGTCTTTGTCAGCACTGAGGATGTCGCTCTGATCCCGAGCGAATTACCGCACCTGGTGTAGCACCAAACGCCGCTACGTCATAAGCTTCCTCAATAGCTACACAATAGCTAAGTAATACTTGCTGCACATTAAATCTTAAATACTGGTTTTGTGCTCTTGGTTAAGTAGCACCAGGCTGCATTTCTTCATTAGCCATCCTTTCTGTCTCTATTTTAGTGTACATCGTAAACTTGGAATTAACTGCTGCTGTGGCTTCTTTCAGAAATATAGTGAAATTCTCTTTCTCTCTCTCCCCAACTCCCTCGAGTTGATTTCTAAAGATTCTAGTTTTTCCATACTCCTGAAGCCTTCCTGTTGCTCTCCGACAGCATTTCCAACAATAAAACTTGTCCAGTACCATTGGTGCTTTGATCCGTTCGCCCCCCTTTCCTTGTTCCAAGTTACCACCTTTCTGCCTTCCTTTTTTCCAAAAGTTGACCTGCAGAACTGAAAGTACCTTTTGAACATTACCCCCTCCTTCCACCCCTGGCTCTCCTAGCACAGAGTAATACGAAAGCAAAGTTTTTGAAGAGAAATCAAACACTGATTCCATACTTGGAAGTCAATAAGCTGCTTTGATTTTTTTTTTTTTATCATACTTGAAGTAGATACTTGCAAGTGGTTTGGGAAAAGAAATATTCCTGCACCTTGAGAAAGCATCTTTTCTTCTGAAGCTGGCAGAGTGCAGAGGAGAAGATATGGCCCCTTATTTTACCGGTCTAGCACATGGATCATGTGCATGTGGCTCATGACCACATCAGAGTGCATTAAGCACCCTCTGTGCATAAGGGAATAAATAGCATCACTTTACCAATAGTCTCCAGTTTAAAAATATATATTATATTTATTGATAGCTCACTCCAGGTTTCAAAGACTGAATGCCAGTTAAATGGGTTTGGTAATCTACAGAGTAAATCAGTAGGAGCTTTTTTAGATGTAGGTTTGTTCATGTTTCTTTATAGTCTGAACGCCTCTAGAATATTTCTTCTGGTAATGATGATTATGTGAGCAATATTTCAGAAGCGTGTATCTAACGCCGCTCATGGCCGTGCTATAGAACCAGAGAAGTGCTGGCTGTAAGGTCTCTTTGTCAAAATATATAATGAACACTGGCAATGCCACCAGCCTGCCTTAACCATGATAAATCTTCCCCGTTTCTGGGTGCTGGACTAATTAATAATGACCAGCGTGTTCATTTTACAGATCAGCTGTCCCATGGCTCTACAGCAGGACAAATGTTCTCAGACTTGCCGGGTGCTCCGGGAAAGGCAACTCTTAGCAGATGCCATCTCGATTATGAGACTACCTGAGAGCGTGACGTGCATTTACATAGGTTGCTTGTTCCTTAATTTGCTGTGCTAAGAGGATCTAGGTCTTCCGAATAATCTGACATAAGGAGGTAACAAATATATATTTACAGAAATGTAGTTTGTTTGCTAAGATCAAAATAGTTGAGGCCTAGTGAACAGAAAGCAATTTAAGTTGTGAAGAGCTTAATTTGTAGCTAATAAGCAGTTAAATTATTTTACCAGGTTTGTGTCTAACAACTCAATTCTGCAGTAAAACAAACCCATATTTACTCAAGTCTACGGCCAATTTATTATGCTTCTAATCATCTAAGAATGATGCTATTAACACAGCCCTGCTATAATGAGGAAGGCTGTAACAAATTGGTTCTTGGATAAGACAGTGCAATAATTATTCTATTAGAATTGCAGAATGCAGACACCTGAGGTGTAAGGCCATCTCACAGTCCACCAAAATAACACCTTAAATGGCTCTTGCTCTACGTTCATCTCCTATTGACTTTGCAGCTTTGAGCCATTTCAAGCTGTGAAGGAAAAGCGTACCCAGGAGGTCAGCCCCACTCCGCTTTAGCCGTAGCAATTTGCCCAGTCCTGTACCAAGGCTGCAAACGTACAAATAGCCAAAAAGGTTCTCAGTCTCAGCTGGAAATTTTAATTTCTTAACTTCCTTCTTTTCTCACCAAACCCCAAACTTTTATCTTCTTCCACTCATGCAAATCTAACTGGACTCTTAAGTGACTTAAAATCACTCTGACTTCTCCTAGATCCATAGGAATCGATAGTCCTAAGACAACCTTCAGCCATCTAACCGCAGTCAAACTGGTAGCTGTGCCAGTGAGGCTGAAGAGCTGCTGTTTGTTCTCGGGCCTTTTTTTTACCCCTCTGGAGGTGGTTGTTGATTTGGTCTTGGTGCTGATCACCAAATTAGCTGCATGCTGAAGAGCTGGTCTTGCTTTGGGTTGGGTTGAGAGGTGAGGGAGCTTATATGGTGGTTGTCCATGTTGTACCGATACTAAAGTCAACCTACGTACGACGCTGAGAGTCAGTGATGGTTTCTGAGCTCAACCAGCAAGAACGTGCCATCTCTCATCTCTGGAAAGTGATGGCTTTACTTTTCCCCTGTGCTTGACGTGCAGCAGCGCATGTGAATAATGTTCGGTCTGATAGAACAGTGGTTTTGTTGGCTCTGTGGATTTGTTCCAACTAAGTGATGTTTGCTTTGGTTTTGTTGTACTTGAAGGTGCCTCGTCACCAGACATGGAGTCCAGCTATGGAGGAGGCTTGCTAGATATGGTGAAAGGAGGAGCAGGGAGACTCTTCAGCAATTTGAAGGATAACCTGAAGGATACCCTGAAGGATACATCTTCAAAGGTCATGCAATCTGTTGCCAGGTACAGTACAGCTGAAGCTGCCTTAACGCCGGTAAAATCACTAACTGCAAAGTGCCCGGCTGAGCTGCCTCCTTAGCTAGCACAGCGCAACTTCCAGCTAACCCCACGAAGGAGGTGAAAACCACAAGTGACTTCTCTGATTCTGTCTCGTAATTGGTATTTGGCCTCAAGGAAGCAGGAAAAACAAAGTAAAAAAAAAAAAAAAAATCTAAGCTTTGTAGTAAGCGAGGATCAACATCCTGAAATCTGGAAAAGCCCCCCCACCCCCCAGTGAAAGTGGAGCACTTGGTCTCTGGTTCCTTCATTGACCCCTGTGGGGTCCTTCTACTCAGCCACCACTAAACTATTTTGTCACTGAAAATTGGCTCATGTTGCATGCCTTCCCTTTGCTGTGCAAGGAGGCTCTTCTTGCTGATACAACTGTTCCCTTTGCTCCAGCCACCTTTTGAGTAGAAGAAAGAGCTGAGGTGACTTTGCTTTGGTTACCTCTGCTGGGGTTGTCCTCCATGCTCAGCACTCTATCCGCCTCTGAGTGATATAGGGCTGCAATAAATTTAAGAAATTTAATGCAGGTAAGACCTCAGAGGCTTTGAGGCATCTGCAAAGTGGCAAACTATTAGAGATTTCTCCTGAAAACTGGCATTGAAAATTAATGACAAAAGGGAAAAGGGACCTTTTTTGCAAGCTTCTGCATCCAGTTAATTGAGTATGTCGAAGGGAAGGCTGGGTCACTGTCTGCAGGAAGCTATTTGCACCCTTTTCTTAAGGCATAAGGACAAAGAATCAGTTTTAAGATCGTTCTTTCCTTGTGTCACAAGCAGATCTTTGTGGGAAAACACTCTTCCCCTGGGTCCCCTAAAGTGCTGTCTTCTGTAAACATGTGCATAATGTCTGTCTCCTACTTTGTCTTCTTTTAGTTACACCAAGGGAGAGCTAGATATTTCGTACATTACCTCAAGAATCATAGGTAAGTACTGCTTATTGGATAAATAAAACTTGTAGTATCCCAGGGTCCAGAAGTCCCTAAACTCATCATGGTGCACGCTCAGCCTGGCTTCTTCTTACGTTTCTAGTGATGTCTTTTCCGGCTGAAGGCGTTGAGCTGGGATTCAGGAACCACATTGAAGATGTAAGGACGTTTTTGGATTCCAGGCATCCTGACCACTACACCGTCTTCAACTTGTCACCCAAGTATTATCGCAGTGCCAAGTTTCACAACCGGGTGAGTGTCTTCCGCGAGGTTAACAAGAGCAGGGGGTAAAACTTTTGGGGGAAAAGGGCCCTGTTTCTGGCTATTCTGAGTGTGGCAGAACGTAAGAAGATGAAAAAGGAATTGTAGGTGTTTCTAAGCTGCTGTGGTCGTTTCTGGGTTTAGGCTGATGCCTGGGACCACGGGGATTAAAGGGGTGGAAAGTTCAGGGCATAATACTTGTGTTAGGAGCCTGTGAGAGCATGTGGCGTTGCACTAAGTTGAGCCCGTGCTGCTCTTGGCTCCTACGTCGCTGTTAGAAGCTGCTGCAGAGAAATGAGGAGTAAAATGAAAGTGCTTTGGAAGAAATTACTGAGAAGATAGATTATTTTCACGTTGAACCATCCTTCAGTTGTGCTTTAATCAAGCAGGAGCCCTTAGCAGCAAAGCACAGGGCTGGAAACTGGATCTAAGGGACGTTTTGGCTCTTCCATTGGCATATGACTTTAAAAACCAGCCTCCAGTCTCTGCCCCAGTTTCCTTCCCTAAAACCAGAACAGGATACGGGAGCATCGCAAGGCTCTGGTTCATTAATGGCTTTTAGAGGAAATCTCTATGAAATACTGCTGTTGAAATGCAAGATTAGATCTAATCTTTCAGAAAACTTCCTGTTCTTTCCCTCTCCCGCAAGGGAGTGATGATTTTTTTTTTCTTTAATTTCTTATTTTTCATTGCCTTCAACAAAAAAAGGCAACAGCAGTTGCCAGGCTTAACCCTCAGTCAGGGTGAGCGAATCTCATGCTGCATAAGCCTCATTTCATTTTAATTTGAGGTATCGCTGAATCTATCTTCAGCAATTGCTCTGCTCACCAGAAATCACTGACACTTGAAGCGAATTTCTCAGTGGCAATCGGTAACCAGCCATGACCTCAAATATGAGTAAATGAACGGGAAATACTAATTAAAAGATATCGAGGGCTCTGCATCTTCCATTTCACATGGTTCTGTTGTATCACTGTTGCTGTTGGTGGGAGGAAGAAGACAGATCTACTTTGAAAGCCCAGCATTAAACATCTGTTGGTACATTGCTTGACCTGGTCATAACTCCTCCACCCCCTGGGCTTTATCTCCTACCCTATCCAATGGCTAGACAGACGACTTCGCATCTCGCACTCGAAGCATGACTGGGTGCTTTGTAAGCTATTGCCTTGACATGCACAGGAAGAAAATGATGCCTCTTTGATTAAAATATTGTACTTTCAGGTTATGGGCTAGGAAATACTGACTCCAGGCATTTTTCAGGAAAATGAAATGTGCAGAACAGAATATGTGAGATCAGATGAAACATGAAACAATTACAAATATGAGGTTGAACTTCATATATATTGGAAAAAAATAGTAACAGGCTATCAAGGAGGTAAAAATCACATTAAGAGTATCTTCTGGATGCAGATGCCAGATGAGCTGAAGTTTTGAGATGCAGACTTGTTCTTTGAAGTGAAAGGCTTTTCAATTTCTATCTTGTTTAAAACTTGGGCCATTTTCCTGCCCTGACATGGCAGTGCGGGGCATGAAGCCCCAGGCGCCCAACTTCTTGTGGAGAAGAGGGGACTATGAACACTAAAACCTGCTGCTCAAATCTATTTGTGCTCTGCTCTCCCCCCTGCCTCGCTGCTCCGGCCGGAGAGGAGAGCTCACGGCTGCTCGAAGAAGTGTGAGCAGTTTGAAAACATGTAACTCAAATACAGTGTTAAACAACAAAACCAAACTTCAAAGTCTCTGACGGGTCACATTCTTGGCTGTTGCTGCCCTACTGCTCAAGTAAAACAAGCGCTGGCTGCTTGTCTCCAAAGCTCTAGAAGAATTCCTGTTGCTCTTCTGTACAGTTGTCCTTTCATGAGTGGTGGCGAGGTTGTTTGAAATAAATGGAATGCTACATAGCGCGTATTTAATTTCCTAATTGTGAACCAGCAGGCAGAGGTGTAATTACAGGCAAAGTAAATATATAATTATGTACTGTTGGGAAATGTATATTATTTACTTGATAAGTGATAATGGCTTTTCCAGATGCTTGAAAGTGTGTTGTCATGAGGTCTGTTCAGAAGATCGTCAGTGAAAGGGTCACTGGTCATATTAATTTTAACAGCCACTTGGAATGTGAATTGTGTTTTAGTGATCTAATTGCGAGTAGATCTTGTGCCTTCAGAAACCTGGTGCAAATGTATTTGGGGTTCAGAGGAGAAGACTTTCACTTGATATAGAAATAATAAAATAATCTGCATGATAATATAAAATATGTGATTTACAGTATTGGTACTCTGGCTTTATAAAAGAATTGAATACATGTTTCTGATCACTCTGTAATTTGGATTTTACGATGGTCCTGTGGCAGTGCCAGGTCCGTGGGACAGGAAGGTAACGCTGGCCGTTCCTGCACCGGGGGTTACCACACAGGGAACCTTTGGGTGTTTGGTGCCCCCTCGGCCCTTCCTGAAAATGCACAGAAAAGGCAGAGGAAGGGGAAAATCAAGTGTATACAACAGGAGCAATGAGATAAACTACAGCTCTCGAGACAGGAGAAGATGGGGGATGAGAATGATGCTGTAGAGAGGTAAACAGGGAATGGTTCTTCACTGCCTTCCAAAGCTTGAGCATGGATTGACTCGTTGGGTAGCTTCTACAATGCAAACCTGCACCGGCTCACCAAGCGCACAACTGAATTCCAGGATTTTGTGGAGATGACAAACTTTCCTGAGCCTAAAAAGCAATTAGACAAATATCTAATTAGATATTAGATTTGACCAAAAACCTCCTAAACGTTCTGCAGAGGCAGGCAGGAGGACGGATGCGCTGGGTTAGGCAGCGCTGCCGGTGCGTTCCATCCCTGGATCCTCCATGCGTCACTGGAGCCAGCGCTTGAGACAAACCATGGCTTGGTAATTCCCTGGTTTGAGTCAGGATTCCCGTTTCTGCTGTAAGATGTTGTGCAGGTGTATGTAAGAGAGAACCTTACATACAAGTTTTATGAAACCTGGAGCACTTGCTTCTGCTGAGAGATGAAAGGTCAGGTGTGGAAATCGTATGGCTATTTAAGAACAGCTGGGTAAAGCATCTCCTTCCTGCCCCCGGTTCTCACTAAGCAGGATCCAAATGTCAGCCGAGAGAGAGAACCAATTCTTTGTCTGAGGACAAGCTTCATGATGTTTCTCCTTTAAATTTCTTCTAACCAGAAACGCCTTTTTAAAAAAAAATAAAAAAAAATAATTAAATTAAATTAAACCCAGATGAAACGGCGATGTCCGTAGAAGGCTGCTTGATGTGCTGTTTCAGACTGCAAGGACTGTTCTTGAGAGAAGTGTTCTGACTCAGAACTAGTACATTGATGAACAGTAACTAGACATACTTTAGGATTTGTGTTTTTTCAGCTCTAAGAAGTAATTAATTTTTCTGGCTCATATGTTAACTATACTCAGATATGATTTTTGTTTCCTTTAGCAGAAGTTTCCCTTTAATCAGTCTAATATCTGTTGAATAGAGCTTGAAAATCCTGTGACACAATGACTGAGAACAACAGATGCTCAGTATCCTTTGAAAATCAGAGCCATAGTTTTTAGGGACAAGTTGTACAAAGGCATTAGACACAGCAGAAATCAATGCGCTGCTGCGAGACTGGAGTGTTACGAAAGGCCGCTCAAGATAATCTGACTTGGAATGTAAATTTTTTAAAAATGTATAGTCAGTGACAATACATCAATATAATGTTATTTAACTGAGGAATTTTTTTTTGTTTCCTCGTAATTCATGAAAGTCACAGAGCAGAATTATGCATGAGAAGAGATGGAGTAGGTTTCAAGCACGTAACTCTAGGTTGTAAGAGAAGTACGTTTCTTGGCAGAAGGTGTTTATAAAAGCATGCCTTGCTTAATGCTCTTATGAAGCTGCCTTTTGTTCACTGTGCGATTCCTGCAGGTATCCGAATGTAGCTGGCCAGTACGACAAGCGCCCAGTCTGCACAACCTCTACGCTGTCTGTAAGAACATGCACAACTGGCTACAGCAGAACCCAAAAAATGTGTGTGTCATCCACTGCATGGTAAGTACACCGGAAAGGAACCATGTTTTTAGAGCTATGAGTCATAAGTCATATTGCACGTTGCGTGTCTGGAGTCTGCATACAAGGATGGTGGCAATTTCTAATCCAAAAAGAAATGTAATAAAACTGACCCCGTGGAAAGGGGCTTCATCTGCCATGTGCAGGTACATAGCTAAGCTGGAAGACCTAACGCTGAATGAGAAGCAGGAACGCAAAGCAAGAGAGGTCACAATCGTTCTAGCAGTGAACTGCTAGAGGTGACGAGGAGCAAAAAGGTTTGAACTTCACCCGAGCTGTCAGCCCGCTACGGCTTTGCATTTTATTGTAAGTAGTCACAGGACAAAATGCAGCCTCTAGACTGAAGGTTGCTGATGGAAGTTGGGGAGAAAACACGTAGTTGGGAATTCTGTTGAACTGTGAAACTGAGGTTGTTAAAGTCTCTTGCGGTCGCTACTTGCCAGGCCTGGCTGAAGAAGTCCAGTTGCCTTCTGCTCCTCTTTGTGCACCACAGCTGAAATGGTTGCTAAATCCCCTGTAAGGGTTACTCGGTGCTGAGCAACGTGTAGATAGGATGGACGCAGGACAATGCTGTAATTCTGTATGACTAACTTGTAATTTACCCCATACAACCTTTAATATTGACAGCAATGCCCAAAAGGAGAGCTGTAGTTTGCTCCGGGAGCCTAAATTAAATCCAGGAGGCTGTCAGCCCTGATCGGCATAAACTGGAAGGAATGGGGGAAATGACTGATCCCAAACTGCATAGACCTTACGTACGAGCCAGGCGTTTCTGCCTTGCGTAGGACAGCCAGCGGCTACAGGATATAAATTCCATTCAGAGACGAAGATGCAATTGATGCCTCCAGTCCTGGAAATCTAGCTCAAGAATCAAATTCCTTTTCTGTCCTTTGAGCAGTGAGTGTCTGAATAATGTTGTGAAGGACAAGGAGCCCTTTTTAACACTCTCCAAGGAGTCTGCAGAAGCCCGCTTAGTTTACATCAACTTGAGACATCTTTCCAGAGCAATTGGCAGGGGCTAAACCTTAAAAAACCCAAATATCCTGTTAACCTCGAGCATGTGCTGAGGCTCAGCAGGTTACTGGGGTCTGGGTCAGCTCTGGTATGGCAAATCCTACAGTATGGCTGGAGTGCCTAAGAGGTGCCTGAAATAAGTACTTGCAAGGAGCCTGTGTAACTTTTAACTTGTGTTTCAGACGTTGAGGGTGACTGCCTGCCTGATGGGGCAGTAGGTTTCCCACTCCTTCTTGTAAATGACTTCTGGGATCTTCTGTCACCCTCCGACAAGCAGGCGATGAGCTGGGTGGCATGGTGCTTCGGCAGCACCGAGCAGGCTCTCGTACCCGTCGCTGTGCCAGGAACGTGCATCCAAAACTTAGCAGGCGTCAGACCCAAATTTTGGTGGAAGCTGGTGGAAGGGCTTTTTGTTCGGCTCAGCAGAGTTGGGGTATGGTCCGTATGGCTCATTGCCTCATACGTTCCTGGGTATAGCAGGGACCCGGGGCACTGGGGACACTTTGATTCTTGTTTGCTTTTTTTCTGTATTTTTGGTCTTTTTGTATCGGTTTGACTCAGCAAGCATGCTGCCCTTCGTTATCGCCCTAAATAAAATGTAGACTTGTCCAGGAGCAATCTGTAGGTTGAGGGCTGTGGAGCTGTTTGGGTGAGGGAGCCTTGAGCTGGATTTTTGTTGTTGTTCGTGGACTCTCCTAGGTTAAATTTCTATTAGATGACTGCCTGCAGCTGTGGGACAGGTGTACTCTGACCCCTGTGGTCAGTACCAGGCCTATGTTTGAAATAATTAGAATATTACAGCTTGGGAGCAGCCATGAAACATCAACATTTGTAGACAAAATGTACTTCTGGGCTTTCAAAACCATCGTCAAAACCATCTTCAGCTTTTGCTGCTTACTGGATCTTGTCTTAGCTTTGATCCAGGCCAGTGCCACTCACTGAAGTCCTAGGTATTAAACAAATGACACAGCACTGGAAACTCCTCATTCTCATGTGATCTCATTCGTAGTCTTTCTGGAGAAATTATTTTATGTGATTTAAGGACGTGCGGAAGGTGTTCTGCTGAAATTTAAAGGATGTCTCTGGTACTTATACATTTTCTTTTTTTTTTTTTTTTTTTTTCCTCCCCCCGCCTCTTTCCTTAACAGGATGGCCGTGCAGCCTCAGCCGTTCTGGTCAGTGCGATGTTCTGTTTCTGTCACCTCTTCTCTAATCCAGGCCCTGCTATGCAGCTGCTGAACACAAAGAGACCTGGAATTGTCCTGTGGCCATCTCACAGGAGGTACAGTATGGCTGAACACTACACAAGCGAGCTGTATCCCTCACGCTACAAACTGCCCAAGCAGTAGTCATGCGTTAGCTGTCGTACTTAGCGTTGACAGCTCTTAACTGATGTTTGTGGCCACCTCCATTTTACCCACGTTGATATAACAGTAACGGAGGAACAAAATCAAATATTAAAATAGCTTTGCTCCCTAGTTCAGGAGAGCTGACAAACCTGTAGTTAACAGGGTGAATCCCTGTAGTTAACCTGGGTGAATCCCTCTCCCTATTGCAACTTCATCCTTGCAAGAATTTACACTGTAAAAATGTCTTTTTTTTTTTTTTTTTTTACAATTTCCATTAAGCAGAGGAAAAACCGCCTGTCAGAGCAAACCAAAGATATGGTGTTACGTGTGTAATAATAATGGTCCTTCAGCACATGACTAACAAAGTGATTCATCCGCTATGTGTGTGTAAAATAGAAGGGAAACTTCTACTGGTAAACCAGAAAAAGCGTTGCTCAGTACCTTTGCTCCTAAAAGGTGAGGAGAAATGATCTTCAGCTCAGAGCTAAAGGCCAGCCTCCTTCCTCTTCAGCTCCAGTTCCTGTAATTAAACAGAAATAGAAGTGTAGATTTTGTGCTAGCTGCAAGGATGCTGGAGTACGTGGAAACTCCAGCCCTGGAACACAGAAAGAATCGCACTTTCACTGGATTTCATGGTACAGAATGAAAATTGCTCACCTGGGATGGAGATTTTAGTAATGGCTTTCTTTGTCTGCAGATACATAGGATACATTTGTGATCTAATAGCGGACAAGCCCGTCATTCCTCACTGCAAACCACTTACTATCAAGTCAGTCACCCTCAGTCCAGTCCCTTGTTTCAACAAGCAACGAAACGGCTGCCGGCCCTTCTGCGACGTTCTCAGCGGAGAAACCAGAATCCTTACCACTTCCCAGGAGTATGAAAGAATGAAGTGAGTTTCTGGGATCTCCTACCATCCTTAGGAGCTTAATGCGAGGAGGCTTTTGTTTGGCTGTGACGTGTCTAATATCCATGCTGTGGTCATTGCTGGACTGCCCGATAAATGAAGGACTGCATATATTAATTGAAAACTAGTGCCTAGTGTTGAAATAAACTGCCAGAATGAGTCTGAAGTTGTGATGCGGTGCGATACCTTCACAGAGATAGTTCAGTGCCGTGTTGGTTTCCTCTGAAATGTTGCTGTTTCAACTAAGCCCGACACTAAGCAGAGCGCTGAACGCAACTTCTGTTTGCTTGGCCTGAACAAGATGACAGCTGTTATGTTGACGTTGTTGATGGGTGGTAATGGCATTGTGGAAGGGACCTTAACTGGATTTCCTTCTCTTCCCCCTCAAAGAGAATACCGTGTGCAAGAAGGGAAAGTCCTGATTCCACTGGGAGCCACTGTCCATGGAGACGTCGTCGTTTCTGTCTACCATATGAGATCGACCATCGGGGGACGCCTTCAAGCAAAAGTAGGAGTTTAACTTCTCTTGCACAGTAGAGGCAATGCAGCTAACTAAGAGATGGCTAAATATGGGGTCTAAGAATACACATGGCATTTGTGATGGAAGTTTCCTTACTTGATAGCAGACATAACACAAAGTTGAGCAGTGTCAAGTGACAATGAAGAACCTCATATGGAGAAGTCCATAATGCCGCTGATACTTTAATCCAAGATCTCAATAATTTTCCTGATTACATGTTTGAAACCTTAATATTCAAGTTGCAGAGTATCCAATTAATGTTTTTTTGCTGCTCAATTTGTTATTGGCACTGCTTGCTGTATAGATGATGCTCTACTGCAAGGGAAATGGTCTTATATTTTCCTGGGGTACAAACCTGTTGCTCCAATGTATTCAGTGGAAACAGATAATCGATTTCATTTAACTGCTAAGGTGTCAAGTAGATCCCAGAAATAAAGACAAGCAGGGAAAGAAGGCATATTCCTGCACGCTGTGAAGGCACTCTGCTGTAGGCACCAGCAGCAGGGTTTCAGGCAGATGGAAATACCTGGGTTTGAGAAGGAAAAGCTCTGCTTTCTGTAGAACGAGCAGAACGAATCAGCTTATATAGCAGTTATGATGAGTCTATATAGTAACTGGTAGTAAGGTAGACTTAACTGTCTGCATGTGCTATAAATATTTCATTAATTTAAGCACTTGTACAGTCTGGTGCTCTGTGGTTTTGTTTTGTTTGGTTTTTTTTTTTTAGATGACCAACACACAAATATTCCAAATTCAATTCCATACTGGATTCATAGCCCTGGGAACAACCACACTAAAATTCACCAAGTAAGTATTTTATGCTGAACATTAATCAAACCTCAAGCATAAAAACCTTATGAAGGCTGAAGGAGAATGTTCATAGATGAAATGTGAAGAGTCTCTGTGCATGCCTATCTTGAAAGAATTTATATAGCTTTGCAGAAATATCCTTTCTTTTGTAACTGAACAACTCTTGTCTCAATTTAGGCCTGAACTGGATGCCTGTGACTCTCCAGACAAATATCCTCAGCTCTTTCATGTTATACTGGAGATAGAAATACAGTCTACTGATAGACAAACTGAATTAACTCCCCCGTGGGAGAACTTCACAACAAAAGACATCAATCCCACCATTCTCTTCTCCTCTCATCAGGAGCATCAGGACACTCTTGCTTTGGCGGGTAAGAGCTGCATAGATTTATTCAATTTACATGCCCACCTGCATGCTGAACTTTATTTTGCTTGATTTTATTTATTTGGTGCTCTCTACTGCAGGTAGAGGTCCCACTGATTCACCCCAGGATAACATAAGAAATGTTGGACAGAGTGCATTCTTCTCATCTCTCAGCTGGCAAGGTATGCAGACTTGGTCTTCCAAGTAAAATTTGCTTCAAACAAGACAAACAACTTTTTTTTTTTCCTTTTCCCCCCCCCCCCCCCTCCTCCCTGGAGCACAGAGTCACGCTGAAGGATCTGATTGTAACATATCTTTCCCATTATATCACAGCGTACTGCTGGTCACACCCTTATGTTGCAATTGAGTGGGAATTAATTTCCTGCAACGTCCTCTTCAAACATTGCCTGCTTGTGCCATAAATGATAATTATCGACATCGTTCTAGCGTAAAGCTTTGCCATAGGTCTACTTGACACTAAAACCAAATTTAAGCCGCTTTTCCCTAATATTGCACTTTATAAAAGTGCTATGAGAACATAGCACTGAGAGTTTGTCGGAGAGGCCATTTAATAGCGCGGAAAGCCTCAAAAACGGCACTGCCGAATGCAGCATCCCTCCTCCGGCACTGGCGCCGCGTTAGGCAGGAGCCTGGTGTAAGAGGTCCCTGCAGGCACAGCTGGGAGGGTGGTTTATGTCCCTACTCCTTTACAACGAGCCTCGTTTGGCCTGGATTTTGAGGTATGGCTGGAGAACGTCCTGGATGCTTGGTCCTGACCCAGAAACTTGTTCAGTTTGTATCTGCGGGCGTTACGCTTGCTGGCTCTTCAGGCTTGAGGAGAGTCAATTAACCTCCGTCTGTGTTTCCTGATCAATAAATCTGGCTCCTTATGATACAGGGTAACAAAAACTTTAGGTTAATCTTTGCAAAGGACTGTCATTCTAAAATCCAGCAAAATGCGCCTGTAGGTTTCTCAGTAGCTTTTTGTTCTGCGTGTAAGCTGATTTTTATGGGACCTTTGTGATGACAAAACTAACAGCTACCTAATTTTATCTTTAATCATCATTTAGATCAGAAATCTGACAAAAGTAGCTCTCACCCCACCTCAGAGGATCGAGCAGCGTTGGTGCATGAGGAAAGCGAACAGTCAGATGACGAACTCTTGTCCCTTTCCAGTCAGCACAGTAATGCCAGTGGTGACAAGCCTCACGGGACACCAAAACACAGCAAAAAGCAGCAAGAGCCTCCAGCACCGCCTCCACCTGAAGACGTGGACCTGCTGGGCCTGGATGGTAGCCCTATGAGCAAGAGTTTTCCCTCGCAGCCCACTGCTGCCCCCTCCAACTCAGACTTGCTGAATGATTTGTTTGGGGTTGGTGGGCCAAGTTCCCAGAGTCAAAGTGGACAGCCTGCTGCTGAGGAGGTCTTCCATGTGGGAGGACCTGGATCTGTGCAGTCAACGCCTCGGCGTTCCGCAGCTTCGGCATCCCCATCCCCGTCCCCAAGGGTAGGAGAAGGTAATAGTGGCTACACCGAGTGTGTGGCTTGGGGCGTGTACTTTGAGCATCCCACCTGGGTGAGCTGCTCTGGGCTGTTGGGTTCCTCTTGGGTACACTCATTTCATGAAAATTAAGAGCTGTGAGGGATCCCAAGAGGCCAGCCAGCTCCTCAGGTGTTGGTGCATCTTCACACTGATGCAAGAACACAAACCAGATTACCTAGTTTGTTCCCTAAAGTCTGTACTGGAGCTCACCCAGGTGTTTGGCTCGTTATGTTGACAGCCACTGGAGATCATCAGTTTTGCTCTTACTATGTGTCCAATAATGCATATGAGAGGAATAGGTATTCATTTAAAAAAGAAAAAAGCCTCTTAGGTTTTGGCTAGACTGATAGCAGTTTGGATTTATTTTCTCTTTTAATTTTAGAGGGTTTGGAGCTATGATACTGATCCTGGTTTACGAAATATGGCTGTGCGGTTCTGTTGTTTCTGATCTTTCTGCAGACAAGATAGGCAATATGAGAAGATCTTCTGTTTCTTCAAAGACGGATGGAGATCAGGCTGGCAGGAGTGGTTGCATAGATATTAGAAAGAGGGATCGTTTGGAAGGTTAAGTGAACAGAGGAGAGCAAGTGAAACAGGTGAAGAGCCCAAGTTGCTCAGACTCACTGAGGGCCTCTGGAATAGAGGGTCAGTTTGGCCAAAGGCAAAATGCGAACAAGTGGCCACATCTGACAGTGGGTCTCTGTGCAGTGCACCAAGCTGCACAGCGTTCCTGTGTTTGGTTTGGCCTAATCCTTTACGTTACAGCGTAAGAGCTGGCATTGTCAACGTGTACCTGATTCAAGGAGAACAGTATGCTTACTTAACTCTTTCTCAGCAATAAAGCATTTGCAGCGCCTGCCAACTTTCATGTACAGAAAGAGTATTTATTTGATTTTGTTAAGGAGGCGCAGGCTTGGGCAATGCTGGGGCTGACGCTGGTAGCACCTACCACAAGATGGCCATGCAGCCAATTTCTGAAGCCTTTTCTTGAGTCCTCCTTTCTTGGCTAGAATAAAAAACCTGTGGGCTTGGGGAGGTTTGTCTACTAATACTCTCAAAGACCAGGTTTACCTATGGTGTTTTTCAAAGCAAAAGGGACAGGAGCAGTTATCATCTCCTTGTACAAGACTTGTGAAGGGAGGGAAGAGGAGAACGAGGACTTGGACACAGGAGACGGGAGAAGAATAGAAGTTTCAGTGGAAGAAATTGGGCCAGTTGTATATGGAGAAGGTTCATCTTGCTGTGGCTGTGGTATGCTCAGCCCGAGAGCTTTCGCCCGGGCGTGGGAAGGATGTGCAGACATGCACCTCACCAGGCAGAAGATGCAGCACCAGTATCAGGAAAAGATTTCTGGATGTTATTGGTGAGCAGCATAACAACAGGAGTTGTATGATGCTGCTTTGCAAAGGCCAGATTGGTGCTTGAAAGGGAGAGGGAAGGTATTGCACAGCTAAATTGTCCCAAACGAGGGAAGCAAGAATAAGAGCTTGCAAGAAAAGTGAAGACTAGTAATATTTTGAGTATCCTAAACAATAACATAAGTAATGAGTAGCATCACTAACAATGCATAGTGTCTCAGGATTGTAACTCTCTTACAGTAGTATATATTGCATCTCTGTTCAAGATGCTCTTTACCTTAAAATTGTTGGCAAATAAGAATTTGCGTGACTTCGTGGGGGTTTCTTCTGGCTAGGTTTGTTGGTTTTTTACATGAAAGACAGTAGGCTAAACAAATTGATCAAAAATGGAGTTTGAGAATGAACTGAATTTTCGTAACAAGCAATAGTATATAGGAAAGATACTGGTTATTTTCTAAAGCTGTTTCTAAAAGACAGTCCTTTTACCCTCAACATATATAACCTTTGACAGCCTAAAATCATCTTGGTCTGCATTCAGCTCTTGAGAGGAAGCAGGAATTGTGCCAGGGTGCTAACTGCAAGCTCCAGGCTGCCCCTCACCATCCATTTATGTATTGGCAGTACCTTGAAACTTCATCTGAAGTATCTAAATACTCACTTTGCTCTGAAATTCAGCCCCTCTCTTTGGCAAAGACGGATGGGATCAACAAGTGCGTTGCCACGACCGAGTCGTGTGGCGCTCTGTCCCGTAGCGTTTGACTAGGGCCCTCACACTTTCCAGATGCTGTCTCCTATTTGGTATCTGCAGGTATCAGGTTTTCTTCTCTGCACACCAGTGTCTTTTCCCCTGAAGCACATTCATTGTACAAGTTAATGATTTAGTTTTCCCAAATATGTTTTCACAGCAACTGCCTTTGATCCATTTGGAAGTAGCCCTAAGCAAACTGGTCCAGACCTCCTGGGTTCCTTTCTTGGTTCATCAGCTGTCTCTGGTGATCCTTTTCTTCAAGCAACAAGAAGTCCTTCACCAACTGTGCACAGCGATCCCTTTCACATGGGTAAGAAAGTGAGGCTCTTCTAGTGCATTTAAGTAAACATGGAATGCCGCTTTTAAATAGCGAAGGAGCTATGGAGTACAAACTGATGCTTACCATAAAATGACTCTAAACCACAGAAACCCCACTAAACAGGAAAGAGCTTTTTGTCTCTAGACTTAAAGCATATTCATAATTTGCAGTGTGGCAGGATGGGACTTGTTTTGCTCAAGTCTTATACTTAATTAATAAGCTATTTGTATGCAAGAGAAAAAGAGACCGTGAAGGATGTCTGCCTGCATGTTCCTGTGGTTATGAGGTCTCATTTGAACCAAACTACCATTAATTGAGGTAAATAGAGCATGGCATGTTAAGCTTGCTAGAGAAAACACACGTCCTTTGGTGATTTTAGCTACAGGCATCTGCTTTCTTTAGATCTGAAGGTAATCCTGGCCAAATTCACAACTGAATTTGAAGAGAAGGGATTTTTTTCTTTATATGACTTTTTTCTTCTCTTACTTTGTTTGAAATGTCCCTTAGTTGTCCCCTTCTCCCCCGGTGCCAAAACTTAATGTTGTAACTTTCTCTGAAATGCGTTGAGGTACAAATTCGTTTGTGTCTGATCATCTAATGCATGTCCCTTGGGTGCAACAGTCTTGCTGGAAAGCCAAAACAACAAAGGAGGGAACTAGTGTGCTGCTGGCACTGCTCACATCCTTCCTTTGCCAAACTCGGGTATTGGATATTAACTCTGTGAATAAGGCGGTTGGGTCCCACTTGGAGCTGGCCGCACTAATGAGAGGAATTTAAATGGTATCCCAGCGTGATGAGGTATTAAATTACAGTGCTAGTGTCTCTGGATAATGAACTGCTGGCAGGGTGAACTGCGTAGATGTACGGGCTTTATTTGATACAGGATTAAAGGAAGGACTGTGTGTGTTCTTTCTGGTTTACATCTGTGTGGGCTGTTTCACTGTGGTTTTCTTCTCTCCATCCTTGCCCTTTGCATGTAGAGTATTTCCTTGGGTTGAGATGTATTCAGAAACCCCAAACCCCACGTGTTATTCTGGTGGTAAGGCTTTTATAAATAAGTATATAAAGCCTCTGACCAAAGCCACCATAAAATGAACACTGTAAATCTGCGTCCTTCCCAATTACTTCTGTACAGTATGAGATCAGAAATAAACATTAAATTTGTAATGCCCATTGTGGTGGTGAGGTTCACTTCTAATTAGCAAATAGCGGTTGGACACAATACTGTCTCTCCTGCTGCTTGCCCCCTACCCTTCCTAGACACTGGATGATGTTGGTTTTGCTCTGTTAGTTTGAGATATTTCTATGTAATCATTCTGCTTAGCTTCTAGCACACCAACGGTTTCCATACAGCCAGATGTTTCCGGTGGTTGGGACTGGCCCAACAAACCAGGTATGTATCATAAAAATTCAGGACACTTAGCAAAAAAAAAAAACCCCTTAAGGAGCCCTGAGAGAGGAGATGCAGATGGAAGATGTTACCAATGACTGTAGAGAACAGGTTCCCTCCTGCTGCTGCTTGGCATTTTGACTAATCCGACAAAACTTCCATCGGGATGTTAGTTAGTCTCATCTCAGCAGCAGCAGGTATGCAGCCTGACATCCTGGTCTCCCAGTCATCCAAGTGAGGATCTGGCTAGAGATTACCAAACTCTTTCTGTTCAAAAATCTGGGTTTCCTTCCTCAAGAAACCAGGGCCTGCGGTGGGACAGAGGCTCAGTGAGGGTGTATATACTCGTGTTTCATTCCAGTGTAGAGCCAAGAGAAGAACCTGGGATGTGTTATGTTTTCCTGGGATGCCACTGAACAATAGCATGATTCTTTCTAATCTTGGGAAAGTATGTATGTCCTACCAAAAGTTGCTTCCTGAAGGCTTCTAGTTCTTAAAATAAAGGCTTCTGGTTCTTAAAATATATCCATTTATCACAATTACTCTGTCATCATAGACAGTCTGGGGAACATTTTTGTTGCTGAGTCTAATTGTGAGTGGGTGTGCAACTAGTCTGGGCCAACGCTGAGTTGAGACTGCTTAGGAACCTGACAATAGTACACTTAATTTTAACAGCAGTCTTCTAACATCATGTGACTGAGCACTGGGTAAGAGCTGCACTCATGTAAAACAGGGATAAAAACTGAATTATTTTTTCCTTTTCTCCTTTTTTTTTTTTCCTTCTTCCCCAATGTTTAAGGTGGCCTAGGTGTGGGAAGTAAGTCAGCTGCCACCAGTCCTACTGGATCCCTCCATAGCACTCCCACTCATCAGCCTAAACCCCAAACACTGGATCCATTTGCTGATCTGGGAACTCTTGGAGCAAGTTTAGCAGGTTTGCATCCCTTTTTTTAAAAAAAAAAAAAAAAAAAAGTACCAGCTCTGTTTTAGAGAAATAGGATGAACAGCCTGATATGTGACAGAGCTCTGTGGGTCCTCTCAGCCTACCTGCATGCCAGTGCTGCTTTCCAGCTTTCCTTTCTACCTGATTCTCTGTAAGCTCTCACAAATCTGTGCTTTTACTGCTCCTCTATCAAAAAGCTGCTAAGAACTTGTTAGGACCTCTGTAGCCTGTACGGATTGCAAAGCATGTCTCGTAAGTCTGAAGAGTCTCTGGCTAAGGATGCGCTGGGTCTAACTCTGACTGGAGAACCGTTGCTACAGACCTTGGAGCAGTGCTTGGGAGCAGACTTTGGGTCTTCCAAACCACTGAGGTCCCTGAGGAATTGTTTCCTTCTAGACTTGACTCATTTTTGTCCTTTGTGAGGAAACCTGTAGAACCTCACTGGTCTGCCTCTAATTTGCAGCACTATCTAAGGGTGCAGCCTGAACCCATTTTCATTTGCACCTGGCTACAAAGGACTGTTTGCTTGACTGCTTAGACAAGCATTTTCTCCTTGTTTTATCTCAGAAAAGGATCAGCAAACCCTTGACCCCTGTGTTAAAAAGGCATGTCTGACAAATTATTTAAGTTTTCCTTAAAACCCAGCATGTCAGCTTCTCTGACTCTGGTAAATAGATTTTTCTTCCCTTTGTCACTGCCCTCAGCTCTTTGCAAGCTTTGTGGTTTTAGCTGATGTTTGTTTTCTCCTTTGCGTCAGTACCAGCATGGTTCTGGAATTAGGTATCCCAGTTCCCTCTGCTGGATCACTAGCTGCTCTGCAGGAGCAAAATAAAAAGTATGCCAAGACCCATGTCAGAGCCATGAAGGTGTTTTTAAAACATGCGTTCTGTAGCAAAGTTATGGAGCTTAAAAACAAATGACTTGGCATCCACAGGATACTTAACCATGTTTTTGTTGTTCATGACTAAGTTAAAAGCACTTCATTCAGTTTCCATGATGTGTCTCAGAGCTCAAAGTTGAGTGTGGATGTTAGTCTCAAATAATAAAGCATTAACACTGCGTACCTCCCACCACAAACACAGAGGAGTATCTCCTAAATAAGATGCTGGAACACACAGCTCTGTGGGATAGTGTTACATCAGCACAGCATAAGGAAATACTATTTCAACATATGTCAACCTGATGCTGCCACCACAGCACACAGGAGCTGTAGTTCCCAGTTAGCTGCACGTAGCTTTCCCTGTGTTTCCCCGACGAGCTGCTACTCCAATTCCTGTGCAATCCTCAAAGGCAGGTTCTGTCTTTTAAGCAGCTTACGGAGCAGTGACGGGAAAGTTGAAGGGCTTTGCTTGATGTTGCAAAAATAAGTTTGTGGCAGAGCTGAAAATAGAAGCCAGCTGCCTGGGGGATTTTATTTAGGTTCCCTTTTTGGAAGGCAAGTCCTGTTTGCTAATGCACACCGTCATTCCTTTCCCCCTGCCCTGCAGGTGGCCCTTCGTTTGCCAGTAAACCAACCACGCCAACAGGCATGGGCGGAGGATTCCCCCCCTCGCCGCAGAAACCCTCTCCCCAGCCCATGGGCGGCAGTGGCTGGCAGCAAGGAGCCGGCTATGGCTGGCAGCAGGCGCAACCCAAAGCCCAGCCAAGCATGCCTCATGCCTCGCCCCAGAACAAGCCCAATTACAATGTGAGTTTCTCAGCAATGCCGGGAGCACAAAACGAACGCGGAAAAGGACCAGCTAATGTTGGTAAGCTTTTCAGAGTTCAGCATCCAAAAGGTTGGCTCCTAATATTGCTTCAATGTTCAAACACCCTAAGGGGGGGGGTGTCAAAGCAAGGAAGTCATGCTGATCATTTGATGATATATCAAGTTCAACACTAATTGTCCAGTCCTAGACTCTAATATTTAGGAAATCCTGTATTCCAAATAGGCTTCAATAATAATAATAATAATTCAAAAGTAACATTAGCCCAAACCTCTTTTTTGAGAACCTGCACGCTCATTAGCACTAGGAGATTGTTACAGTTGTAAGTGTGTGTGGGTGGCTTGGGTAGAAAAACAGCATTAAATAAACCTGTATTGTGGGAATAACTTCAAATCTTCTTGTTTTTCAAGATTCAAAACCAAAAGTGTCTGCAGATTTTGAAGATCTACTATCTGGTCAAGGTTTTAATGCCCATAAGGACAAGAAGGGCCCCAAAACAATAGCTGAGATGAGAAAAGAAGAAATGGCTAAGGAGATGGACCCTGAAAAACTCAAAGTAAGCAATATTTTTGTTTATGCTCTTAACAATTCACTGTCTTTTGTTCTCATCATGCCGGAGGCTGCTTGAAGCACTGTCCGGGAAAGGTGGAGGGGGCAGGAAGCCACTAGCCATCCTGTGTGTGAGGCAGCTGAGCAAATCTTTCAGGTCACATAGTGCCAGAAGCTATCCTCCTGTTTTAGCACTCACTTTCGTGCGGAGCCTCCACAGCGTTGCTGCGTCCCAGAGACCACGTGCTCTCTCTCATGCTTGCTCTCCAGAAAGTAGGTGTCTGAACTTGATGGCATCATCAACCACTGTGCTCCCCAGTTGTGTGCAATGAGCTAGTGTGACCAGAAAGACAAAGTCAAACACTGCAGGTGTTGGGAATATCTGGAAGAATCTCCACTATCTCATCAAAATGAGAGATGCTACTTAGCAAAAGTGGTGAGTTTGTGAAAACTCTCTTCTGAAATAGCTTCTCACGAATACACCAGGTAAGAGCAGTGACCGGCTCTGCCAGTCCTGCTGCCAAACCCAGGTTTTGGTGAAATGAGGATGTTCTCCCCATGATGAGATTGCCTTGGGGCAGACAGTGATTAACTTCCTACTATTTGTTCATATAGTAAGTTCTCCTGCCTTCCCTGGAGATGTGAACTTCCTTTGGAATAGATTTAAAATGCCAAGGTTACATTTCTGTCCTAAACCAGACTCTGGAAAAACAGTGGCTTGCTCAGCATTACTGTCAGGGCTGCTGGTCTTCCACATCAGTCCAGCCCTGATTAGCAGGCACAGCTAATTGAACTAATCCTCTGTCTCATTAATCCTGCCTGCTTTGGAATTCTCTCATCTCACCTCAATAAATTCCCAGACTACATATCTATTATGAAGGGAAAGAAATTCAGTCTGTCCTGCTCTACATTTGCAGTGTGAAGCCACAAATTACAATTACAGAAGGATACAGAGCTGAGAGGAAAAGCCCAAGCAAAAGCCAAGAAAACTTCCAGAAAACAGAATGAGTGATTTTTTTTTTTAATTTATTATTATATTTTTTTAATCTTGTGGAAAAGCTTTAACCTTTGGAAAGCATGTGCCAGCAACCACACTGGACACAGACGTCAGCCACTCGTAACCAAGCTGGACAGCTGTTGGGCCATGAAGCAGGCAATACTTTTTCCCAATTCATAAGCTAAACAACTTCAGCGATTTCTGTGGTACTACTTAATGTGTGCAACACCCCCCAGCACACTGAAGCACCCAGCTGATTGTCCCTTCCCTCTGATGCATTTTATTTCGAGTCACTTCTTCAGCCTGGAACTGTTAAATCTATTTATGCTTTGGTTTTCACATTTACTTCCCTTTCCTCCTCCCTTTCCCCAGCTGTAGGCTATGATGACAACCACTAAGGGGAACTAAATCATCTAGGCAAGTGCCCTACCTGTTGCTTTATTTAACTGCTGGATTGCAGGTAGCAAATAGGCATGTGGAGAGAATTGAGGCTTCTGACTTAGAACTTAAAAAAGATTTGTATTGGAGCCAACCTTCAATGTGAGTCTTTAGAAGGCTTAACTCTAGAGATGCACAGAAGATACACTTCCACAGCAGAGTTCTAGTTGACCTTACTTTAGGTGTGCAATTAAGCTTGCTAAAGAGCCCTACAGTTAAACATTTCATCTATCTTTTCACTGTTCCATCTAATGACTGTTCATAAGCGTTACCAACTCAGTATTTTTAGCAGGGATGTTGCTCAAGGTGTGTCTTAACTTTCAAGCAGTGTTATAAAAATTAATGACAAAGTAGAGACTGACAAATATCATCCAAAGGTTTTCTAAAGCTTGGAAAGAAATGTAAGATGCTCCTCAGAGTCATTTGCTATTCAAATGAAGAAGCTTTTTCCTACTGGAATATCTAATGTAAGGCATAAATTGAGACTCACATTCTTCTCTCCAGGTCCTGGAATGGATTGAAGGGAAGGAGAGAAATATAAGAGCCCTGCTGTCCACAATGCATACAGTCTTATGGGCAGGGGAGACCAAGTGGAAACCTGTTAGTATGGCAGATCTTGTCACGCCAGAGCAAGTGAAGAAGGTCTACCGGCGGGCAGTGCTTGTCGTTCATCCTGACAAGGTAAGGTTCTCCTAGTTTCACGTTGTTCAGAAATTGTCACTGTTCTCTTAATTATAGTGTTGAATGTGATTGCTTAATGTATTGGTGCAAACAGCTTTGTAGAAGGTAGTAGGTCAAGTTTTTTTTTGCCAGTTTCTGTGAGAACTCTAACCACTCCCAGCCCCAAGACTATGCTTAGTATGTGCTGCTCCAAGCAACAGCAATTCAGATCTTCAGCTTTTGTCACCCTCACTTTGACTGTAAGCCATACTGGTAGGGAACAACAGCCCAGAATATTGTGCCTGCTAATGGAGATGAGGGTGCGATAAAGGTATATGAAGGGACAGGGGTCTTAAATTCAAACTTCTAAAATGGAAGAATCAGGTTATCTGATTATCCAACTTGTGGCTTGTGGTCTCGCTGCTTACGCTTGCCAACCAGAGCGCAATGACGCTGTCTGGGAAAGCCCTGTGGTGGTGATGATGCTTCCGCTTTGAAGGGAATGGAGGCCCTGAGAATTTCAGGGCAGTGGGCAAGGCTTGAGAAGACGTGCGCTGCCCAGAGGCTTGCAGGAGTACCGCTTTTATCAGGTAACTGTGTCAGGTGGCAGCTCTTCCCCTTCAGTGCAGGTAAAATGCCTCTTACAAAGCCTAGGTTAGATATTTTTAAATTTTTTTTTTGCCCTTGGGACCACAGTGCTTTATCACATTTGGGGGTTATCACTTCTGAGGAGCAGAAGAGCTGAAGAACCAAGAAATTCTTAAGCTGTAAGCAAGGTAAGCAGCCCTCAACTGTAGCTTATTCCTGTGAAAGAATAAGTGAAAACCATTCATGGAAAGTCAATGATAACTGCTTGAGAACCTAGCTGCTCAAATGTCAACTTTTTGTAGTCTGATTTGGTAGATGTGTGGTTTTATAGTCTGGTTTGGTAGATGTGATATCTCTCTTTCTCTTTTTATTCCAGGCTACTGGGCAGCCATATGAACAATATGCAAAGATGATATTTATGGAGCTAAATGATGCCTGGTCAGAATTTGAAAACCAAGGACAAAAACCCTTGTATTAACTACTTTCTCAGTCTCCACTACAGACCTGTGCTAGTGCTTATATAGTCTCTTGTCACAAATGTCACAGATCAACCAAACTCTGGCTGGAAATTCAGAAGTTTTGTAAAACTAAGAGCCTAATACTTATCATGGAGAACAAGAGAAAGGTTTCCTTATACTTGTAGCAAGAATTCTGAGCTCAGAGGAACTCTAGCCACCTGGCTTGCCATGTGAGAGCCACGGGGTTACAGTTTCTTGGAACTTTTCTATTTTTCTTTGGATTCAAGTGGGGCGAGAGAGGACACATTCTAGGAAAAGGCGGAATTGTTCTGTCTCTGACACAGTGTAGCTAGTGAATTTCCTATTTATTTTTTTTTGTGTGTGTGATATGGCAACACTTCAGTTGAGTTCAATAACTGGTGGTGAAGCCCAAACTTTGATGTACTTTCTTTCTAGGTTTGGATCAACCTTTATCAAATTTAAGTGCTCAGATGTGGTTTAGGCGCACTTCTAACAGTCACCATTTGCTGCTTAATTGCTCCTACAGTGTAGTATGCCTGAATAGAGACAAAGCTGAATCCTGGGTTAGATCAGTGTGGCAGCTGACTGCTGCTGCTTTATGCATTAGTACTGTACTTCACCTCACAGAACAGGGAATTGGAGGGGAAGAGTGAACCCAGATTTGTAAAAGTGAAGAATGATCATGTACCCATGCAGTTCTCATCAGTAGCTTGAAACCATCAAACAAAAGAAATACCGACAAACTAAATCTCTGCTGTTTTAGAAACTTCCCAGTCTATAGGTAACAATTCCCCTCCTGAGGATTCGGAAGACTTTTTCCAGCCCACTTGTATCACCTCTATGCCTTTATCAGCTCCAGAGCACTTGGCAAAGGCTCTTGGCAGGATGCAACCTGTTGCAACTTCACTTTTCAGACCATGGTGTGCAAGCTGTCATGTAGGCATCTGTGGACCAGGTCTGATTTTTGAGGTAAATACAGTACAAATTGATTATCTTAAAAGTTTATATTGGACCAAAGCAATAATATCACAGAGAAATATCTCTGATGCTACAGCTGGAAGCATCTTTCCTAGTTAAACGAGTTACGTTCTTCACCCCAAATTCTGGCATTCTCCTTTTGTAGAATAATAAAAGCTAGCAGTTTCTTTACCAACACGTTGTATCTGTATTTGAGCTTTGAAAGGGCGGGTATGTTCAGAAGATGGGCAGGAAATCATTTGTATTTACTGCTTGAGGAATAGGTTGCCATCCAATCCGAGTCTTTAAAGCTGGTGGTTTTTAAAGACAATCCACTTGTCGTTGCACTTATGTTTTCAAGTGGCAAAACTTTTACTGCAAAGACAGTGTGTCAAAGTACACTGCTTTCTGTATAAAAGTCATCCTTTTGTTGTATTGGTCCATTATTTACTACCATTAATTGAAAATGTGAAACCAACACATAGGTCTCCTTTTGTATAAAAGACCTTAAGATAATAGTAACAAACTGGATGTTATTTATTAATGTTTTGATCCAGTATGTGCTTGTCTTATTTAAAGAGATAACTGGAATGTGAATCATGTTCCTGTGATTTGTTGGTTTATTGTTTCTCATTCACATTTGTAGATATTGTGACCTATGCCTATATAATAAAAAGGATCTCATTACTATACTGTACTTTTTTAATGATGAAAACTACATTAGCTTTGTATCAAGTTTGTCATGGCACATAACTCTGAATACTCATACCTTCACAAAATACAACTCCATCGTTAAACTTTATCTACCAAAAGAAACCCTACCCCACTTAAGCTTTGATTACTTCCATCCCTAATGTTTTTATGGATGCATGAAAGTATTAGGATGTATGTATATCAAAATAGTTAACTAAAAAAAATTAAAAAATTTCTTGTCATATCTGGTAGTGACAGAGGTTATCAATGTTCAGGTTTACTGTTTGACTAAATTATTGTAATTTTTGTAAATACAGTATATACTCAATGAAATTGTGACTGGTCTAAAACATTTGTATATACATTAAAAAGCTCAAATTAACATATTCAGGGTGGTTTTTTTGTGCTTGTGGGGAAAAACCTCTACCTTCTTCCTTTAAACACAGTTCAGACTAATTTCTCTGCAAATGCTGGGTAAACAGCGACGAATCCATGTGTGTTAAATGGAAACTTCTTTTGTCTGCAACATCTTCTGCGCATGACGAACGCCTCTGTTGTTGCTCTAGTGCGGGGTTAGGTGAGACCTATGATATCCACAAAGGTAACACGAAATTACTTGCTGGAGAGACAAATACTTTCTTTTACTACAACTCATTTCCTCAAGAGCAAACACTTCCGTTCCCATTACTGCGAGCAGATTGTAAGAACAGTAAGGGTTTAATTTAGACAACTTTTTTGCAATGGAAAAAGATGCAGCCTTTCATGTGTAAGAGCAAAATCCTTCGACTCAGCTGAAACAGAAAACAGTAACTTGCTTCTGCCTTCTGCTTGCTTAGACAAGGTAATTCACAGGTCAGCATTCCAGGTGCTTTTCCCAAATTAAGACATTTTGGAAATAATTTGTCGCTACCTATTCTTATGCCACTATGCCAAGCAAGTCAGCACATGCTAAATGCCTCAGGTGAACACTTTATTGACTTAAACCCTGCTGGTTTAATTGGGCATTCTTTTTGGTACTAAATTATTTAAAAAAATTATTAAATTGGGGGAAAAAAAGCTGTATCAGAGGGTATGAAGCAAGATGATCTGATAGGTAGAGATGGGAGATATCTAAAGAAAACCTATCTGGGCAGGTATAGCGAAAGGTATGTGCAAAATTTCCCTCAAAAAGGCTGGTTTTGGGTCAAAAAGGGGGTCCCAAAAATCTGAGGCTTGAAAAATACCGCTCAATTAAAAAAAAAAAAAAAAGGTGCCCTTCTTGCCACAGATTAGCAGAAGACCATCCTGATCCTGAGAAGGTACCACATGAAGTGAGCAGGCAGCTGGGCCTGGTTTTGGGGTGAAAAAATGGCTTTTAAGGGCCAGCCTGTAAAATGGCAGTGACTGATGGGTGGGGGCTCTTTAAATCAGTGTTTATGTATTTAAATCGTGCCTGTGCGCACATATATACATCTATATACACACCTTGCGCATAGACATGGACGTATATTTGTGTGTATATACGTTAAACACCCGCCCCAAGGCCTGACTCGGCGAAACACCGCCCCGTAACCATGGCGACGGCCCAGCCTCTTCCCCACAGCGAGGCGCCGCTCGCGCCTTCAAGTGCGCACCGCCCCCTTTTTCCCGCCCGAGGGCGGGGCAGCCGGTTCAATCGCCTCAGAGGTGACTCTGGCCCTTTAAGGCGTCCGCTTACGTGCTGTAGGAGTGGGTGGGGTAAAAGGGCCGGTAGGCGGAAGTCGCTCGTCGCCACCTCAGCTCGGCGTCGTTCAGAGCCCCGGACATGGCGGGGATCAAAGGTACCGAGGGACCCCGACCCGCGGGCGGGGAGCGGCTCGGAGCTGCCCTTCGGCAGCTCCGAGCCGCTCCCCGCCCGCGGGTCGGGGTCCTTCTTCTTCTAAGAGGAGCGCGACTGGGTTGTGCTTCCACTTCCCAGGCATCTCCTCAGCGGGGGGGAGCGGGTGGGCGTCGCGGGGAGGGGTAACCGGTAAAGCGGTGAGGTGGTTCCCGCCTCACCGCCTGCCTTGTGCCGTTGCAGCTCTTGTGGGGCTGTCCTTCAGCGGAGCCATCGGGCTGACGTTCCTCATGCTGGGCTGCGCCCTGGAGTACTACGGGTGAGCGGGCTGGCTTCGTCTGCAAAACTTCCCCTTGTTTTTGTCTGTTAATTGAGGTGTTAATCTCATTTAATTGAGCTGTTTGGCTCTAGATATCTTCCAGCAGTCACCTGTTTTCTGGTTCTTGACACACGGCAGTTTGTTGTGATTAAATCCCACCTCCCTAGCCACTACTTGCGTTTCCGTTAAAAAATGACTGAAAACAGCTCTACGCTTTCTCAGGAAAAGCGGTGCCATCTTGCTAAACAGTCATTTTTAACCTTGCACAGTTCTTGTCCTTACTTCCCTGTTTGTTTAAGCAACCCTCCTACTGCAAGACTCCAACTGGGACGTCTGTTACGCTTAAAAATCCAGGTGATGCTATGGGAGCATTCATAAAGAGGTGAGCGTGCAAGGGTGTGCCTTCCCAGTCGGCTTGTGTATACTCCAGAATCCCTCTAATTTGGGAAAGCTCTTGGTTCCTGTCCTGCTTGCGTGCATTTCCTGTTCCCTGTGTGGTGACTGTTGGTTTTGTGAGGCGGTGGCGTGAGCTCAATCAGTGAGGCAATGCAAACGTAAAATAAATTAACGCTTGGTCGTGTGAGAGAGTGGATCCGAGAGTGGATCCTGCTCTGCATGAGGCCGTGCGAGTGCTTGTGCCAGCGTGCAGGGAAAATGAGGTAGGATTGCCCCTTTGGGTGGAAGGTTTGTGGTTAAATCACGTAATCCACTCTTCAAACCGTGAAGTAAGATTACAGCAATTGCAATTACTTTTTCTAAACAGAAGATACTTTTTTATTGAGGCATCTGTGTAAACTGATGATATATTTCCTTTTTCCTCCCCAGTGTATACTGGCCTCTGTTTGTCTTAATATTTTACTTCATCTGCCCCATTCCCCACTTCATTGCAAAAAGAGTAAGTGACGACAGTGATGCAGCCAGCAGTGCCTGCAGGGAATTGGCTTATTTCTTCACAACTGGAATTGTCGTTTCTGCCTTTGGATTTCCTATAATCCTTGCACGGGTTGAAGCGGTAAGTTCTGCTTGCTAATTTTTATTTTAAGACGCCAGTTACTGAGTATAATCTCTAAGTGCACTGTTGCTGTTTGTAAATCCTGTCTTTAATTCCACTATTGTGATGTTTCTAGATTCTGATGAAAATAATCACTCTGCTGAAATTTTGTCTGTCAGTGCTGCTTTTTGACCTGAACAAAGGACTTGCATAACTGAAAAGTTTTTTAGCTGTTTTTTTTCCCCAGCTTTGTTTTGGTCCTGTACGGGATATTATCTCCACCTACATCTCATGCCTCTCTGTCTCATCAACTTCTGTACTGCTTCTTGCACCACCTTCCTTATTTTTCATCTCAGAATGTCTGCCTTCTCCATTTAGGATGCTGAAAACTCAGTGACTGGAGCACGTTATCAGTTAAAAGATAAAAGGCCACAGTTCCAGAGCTGTCCTTCTGGTTTTCAAAGCATTTCCCAAGCTCATGCTTTGTCCCCTCAAAGTCTGAGGAAATTCTGCTAGCTTCTTTTCTGTTTGCTTTCTGAACTGCTCTTCGGTGGTGAGGTTTTTGTCACGTTTGTTTGCAAGGCAAAGAACTCTTTCATCCCATCTCCCGAAATACCCAATGACGTTTTTATGTTGCGTTGTTTTTCCCCTTCAGTCTTTCAGTTTTGCTTAAAACTTGTGTGCTTAGTTTTAATTTATTTGTAATGTGCAATTTCCCTGACGCTGCATTTTTGGGTTAGTGGACCTGACAGTAGGCAGAACCAGAAGTGACCACGCGGGGGAACTCTAATTCATAGCTCTGTCTTTTAAGAGTGCTTGTCGCTTCTTTGAGTAAACTTTGTTGGGCAGATCGTTAAAGCAAGCTCTTTACCTGTAAGACCACGTACTGTTTTCCATGCTTGTTACTGGCGTTTATTTGAAAAGCGATCTTTTATTTTTGTTGCATAGCAGTTAAAGGAGAGCGCTAGTTTCACTAGATTTTTTTTTCTGTGACTTAGTGACTTGTATGGCAAGGTAATTATTTTGTTCTAAAACATAGCATTATTAGCCTGTCTGTTGAAGACTTGTAATAATAATAAGAGTGTTGCTAATTGAATAATTAGTCACATAAATTGAATTATTTACTGTCTTTTATCTTTATGCTTTTGGCACCTTTCTGCAGTACTTAGTTTAGTTTATCTAATGCATATAAATAACTGGCCTGAACCTGTCTTATAAGAACTGCTTTGATTGTTTCATTTCCTTGCATTTCAGATCAAATGGGGAGCCTGTGGTCTGGTGCTGGCTGGCAATGCAGTCATTTTCCTTACTATTTTAGGCTTTTTTCTTGTGTTTGGTAGAGGAGATGACTTTAGCTGGGAACAGTGGTAGGACATCGCTCTGATGCTGGTAATACTTTACAGCATGTATCACCATATGTATACTCTGTGTGTGTATATGTGTATATATTATAACATATGTGTGTGTGCGCACGCTGAGATGTATGTATGTGCATCTGCATGTAGTTTTACATTCTCAGATCATAACATGCTTTTTTTAAAATGCATTTCAGCCAAAGGGAAAAGGCCCTTGTGACAGCTGTCCTCACGTATTCAGTAAAAGCTGGAATCACCATTGCAAATTTGTCCCTGAATAAGTTTACAAAACATAAGCTGTTTTACTCATTTTTTCACTATATACACATTAACTTTTGGTTTAGTCACAGTAGTATCATTGATACATGTGATACCGGTCAGCATGCCTGTTGGGTTTTTTTAACCATGTAATCAAAATAGGCTAATATAAAGATTATCTTACTTGGTATTGTTCAACTTGATTGATCTTTCTGCTTTGGTTAGGGATGAATGAGTACTTGCTTTTCATTTGGGTAATTGTAATTTTAGTATTTTTTCTTGATAACATAAAATCAAACATAGGTTATGCCAACTCTTTTACTACCTAATGAAAGAAAAAGAAAATAACCCTGGTTAAAAATCCTTCCTTTCACTTACGGTGTTCATTTAAAACAAAATTCTCCCCCAAGATACTC
The DNA here is from genome assembly GCF_028858705.1 of Grus americana. Classification (NCBI taxonomy): domain Eukaryota; kingdom Metazoa; phylum Chordata; class Aves; order Gruiformes; family Gruidae; genus Grus; species Grus americana. The sequence continues at coordinate 34,078,291 of NC_072859.1, forward strand.
AAGCTTTGTCCTTATTCAACTTACCAGCTGTGGATATATTTTGAGAATAATATACTTTAATGCCTCTTCAATGCTTAGAGCTGACATTACTTCTCTTATGAAGGTTCACAAAAGAAGAAACTAGCTGAGGACACTCACAATCACAATGTAGTATATAACTTTGTATTCTTATGTGTGAAATGCCTGAATTGCAAAGAAGTGAGTGTTCTGCTGGGTAGGACTTGTTATCTCCTCAGTTCTCATTGCTTTTAAAACATACTTAATCAACTACTATTTTTTTTGTCTGTAAGAAGAGATTGTTACAGTAAAACACTATATTTTTAAATAGCATTATCCTAGTAAACGTTCACATAATTGCACTTATAAAAGTAACCTTTATCACTCTTTTGACTTGTTGAATCCTGCAAATTGTGGAGGTCTGTAATTTTGTCAGAATGCATTCTGATACAACCCTAACTCTAGAAGACGTTTCAGTAATCTGCAAAGGGGTGAAGGAAGAGACGCCTTAGTTTATTCTTTCATAGAAAAATGGACATAAAGAGAGGTTTCTGCTCTGTGAAGTAAGAAGCTCTTTTCCTGCATAGGGTATGGTTTACTATTGCAAGTTCTTCAGTAGATTGCAAATGAGTGTTATAGTTGTGTGAGTTAGTTCACAGCTGACTGCTGTTGCCCTGTATAGCTTTGAGGGACATTGTGTAAGGAGGTAATAGAATCTGCCCTACACAATGTGGCAGCTTCACCAACACAGTGCTTTTTGCCCCCTAAGTTGTATGGAACTACTTTTGCTGCTCTCCAAACCCTCTCAGTACTTGTGTACTGCAGAATGGTGTCCTGCGGATTGCTGGGCAGAGCAAAGGTTCAAACAGGAATGAATGTTACATGAGCGCTCTGATACTGGGTACAGAAATCATTCTGTGGTCCAAGTAATGTAATATCACTTAAGTAGGAATGGAATATCGGGTTTCAGGAAGGTTAATTACATGTTTTAAATTTAAACTCAGATGTGTGTAAGGTGAACAGGTCAGTGCTGAGGAATGCTGAGTAGCTCGAGTTTAGACTGAAGTGTGTCTAGGCTGTCATTCTTGTAAAAGAAGATTTACCATTAAAGGACAGTTTTTTCTGGATGTTAATGCTTCATCAAAGACATAGCAGGAATATACTTGTAAAGATGCTGTGCGTAAGCAAGTTCTCTTACAGTGTCGTCTTCTTGACTTTAGATGAAGTCTGTTGGATCCTACGGATTTGTAAAGTACTACCGTGGAAATTACTTGTTCTTATTATGAGCCAAGTTGTTTAGAGTAAACATAGTTTCCATGTATAAGTCCTGATTTGATGTTTGAAGAAGTTGCTTTTTTTCCTACACGGTGGCATTTTTTCATTCAAATTAGGGAAGTAAAACAGCAACAATAATACACAATTTAAGTTCCTGATCCTGTAAATGCCTAAAGTCATTGCTAACAGTTCTGTTTAACTCCTGTTAAAATACTCATGTGCTTGCAGGGTTAGGTTCTTGAGTTCATTTTTATTCCTTAGAATTTATGTCCCGAAGTCTGCAAAACTACTCAATTACTGATGAAATTTTACTTTCAAGACAGTGGCGTGAAAAATAGCTGAGATCAATTTTTCTTTAAATTAAAGAATCATTTTTTTTATAGAATCTGTTCTAGATCTATTGGTAAATAGTGCGCTTGTGGCAGATTGGGAGACAGGCAGTAAAGATATGACAATCTAAAATGAAAAGGAGGACTAGAAAGTACAGTCTTGAAGAGAGGTTGCTTCCCTGACAAATTATTCTATTGTACTGTATTTCCTTTGGTATTACTGTGGTTGGTGGGTACCTCATGAAATGGCAGGTAAATGTTGAATGGAGAAAGTCAATGCGCTTTTTTTTCTTCTTTTGAAGCAGCTACATGCACTAATCCTTAATGTGAACTTCACGCGGTTTTCACCATGGACTTTTATTTTTAAATGTTTAACTTTAAAAATTGTGTTTAACAGTGTTTAAATCATGGAAATCTTCCTTGACCTCTTCAAATTTGCTTGAATGAGTCTTCGATATCAAATAGTCAGGGTAAAAAAAAAAAAAATTCAGTGCTTTTTTTTTTTTATCAAGAGCTTCACTCATTCACACAAACCTGGTGCTTTGTTGGCCAGTACTGGGCATACTGTCACTATCTCCCAGTAGCAGTTTACTGTGGTTTCTCTGGAATTGTTTTTCTATATGGAAGTGAATACTATGTATCCAAAGTGCCTTAATTTCAATACTATGCTGATTTTGTGAACGCATATACATGGTAATATCACTATGTTTCATAATCAGCTGAAAATCTGTTACTGCATTTTATAAAGCTTCCTTGTCAACTAACCGTGTTTTCTGTAATTTGGAATGCAGTGCAGCTTTTGTAACTTTTGTAAACACTATTTTTATTTTCTGTGATTGCCTGGTTAAAACATGGAAATTAAAACATATTTTACTTTTTGTCTAATAAAACTGACTTTTGGAATTGTCTAATAAACATATCTGATGCTTAAATATTTGTCTGTCTTAAATTTCAAGAGGTGACAACACACTTGTGTAAGCAGAAAGATAAGAGAAATAACATATCCAGTGGTGCTTTTGTAATGGTATTGTAGCTGTTGGGCATGGCCACAGCAGGAGGTTAATGAGCAGTTCAAGTGTCTCTTGTACTGGTGTTGATATTTCTTAATTGCTTTGTAGTGAATTGGTGTCTTCAAGTGGATTCTCAGTATTGGGACCCTTGGGGTCTATTTTGCCACGTGTTCTTTCTCCCAGAGCTCCTTCACATCTTTTTCGGGAGATACGTAGTAAGTGCTTGCGGTTCTTGGCTCTGCAGAGGCTTTGGTACCTGGCTTCTGGAAGGTCAGTCAGCGCTGACGAGGTCAAAACATGGGAGAACGAATTTCAGAAGCCATGATCTAATTGCAATAGGTGGAATTACTGTTAGATCATGCATTATCGTAGAGGTTGCATTCAAATACGCAGGTAAATTATCATCACTTAGCTCTTATGTACATGGTAAATCTGTGAGCTTTTTAAAGGCATTCAGAAAAAGATGGTATGTTTTGTGAAAGCACCCACCATCAGGAGAAGGTGGCTATAGTCTTTGTTCTGAATAGCTGGTGTTGTCTGTTCACAGCACTGATTTGAGCAACTGAGCTTTGGAGAAGGTGAGTATATTTGCGCTTTGAATCAGTTAGCTGCTGGCTTTGCCCTGTTTTGCAAAATGACTGTACTGCCTAGCCCAACTCATGCTTTGCACCTAAAGTAACTTTAAGCTTGGGTCCTGAGTTCCCTTATTTAATCTGGTTCTGGATTTGCTAGTATTATCTCGTATAAATTTTATTTCCTATCCCTCCCACCCTTGTTCTTGTAGCTGCTCCTTTTGTAGTTAACAGAGCAGTTCCCTGTCAACTTATACTTAGCTGGAAGAGAAAAATAAAATATGCATAAGGGGTCTGGAGCAGGGGGCACTGGTCACAGTCTTGCGCTGGTTTCGTAGTCTGTTCTGGCCTTTAAGAAAGCTAGTAATCTTTCTAACTGGTTATGACCTTGGGTAACTTTCTAAAAACTTTAAACAGACTTTAATCCCATGAAATCAATGTAAGCTAATTAATACCCAGGAGTTAACCAAATAAACATGTAGATTTTTATTGTTAAACTGCAAATTATGTGAAGCTCTAAAATGATCTCTATAACCCCAATCTCAATTGTTAACACAGCATGACTTTTAAGATACTGCATCATTTACTCTGCAGGGATTGTTTCTGATCTATGATAATGGATGAAAAGACTATTTCATGAAGCTGGATACATACCAGGTGCTAATGACTAATTGATTTGTGTAAGTGGCCCCTGCAAATACATGACCAGTATGTACTGGAGGGCTTTACAGGGAAGTGTCTTCTGATAAAACATGTGAGGAAGCATTGACTGGTGAATTGTGATTAAATTTTAAGAATCAGCTGGATGCTCTTAGAGAAACATCTTCTCCAATGGCCTGTTCCTATATTTATCTCTTGTTTTATTGTTTTGCTTTTGCTCTTTATGTTGAGGTTTATTTCAGCTGTGTCTCTGAGTTATTTTCAAAAATTGGTTACAGTTGTTTATGCCCCGTGACTAACACTTCAGCTGGAGGTACTTCACTTAATTTTTTGGAAGTACTACTTCCCGTAGACTAGTTCTAGCTTTTTTAACAAATGTTCTGGATACAGCTTCTTTCTAATGCCTCATTTTAACTGGGCTGGTTGATTGTTCCCTGCTTCCTCACCCACGAGGGTGATCATCCCTTGTCTGCCTGTGCAGATGGCTCTCTTCTGCTGGCCCTCAACACTCGCAGGTCCGTATGGCCATCTATGAGGCAGGTACTGCTGCGGAGAGGATGGGTTATAAAAAGGTACCTTCCCTGCAAAAAAAATCCTTAGATGATAGGAGGAAGATTGTTTTCAAAGTGAGGATAAACCTATGGCTTTGTTTAATGAAGTAATTACATATAATGAACGTAATTGTGCAAAAGTGCACATCATATAGTCTTGCTTTGGAGTCTTTGCATACAGGGAAGACTTCTTCTGTGAAACATGCTTATAACATTGCTGTCTAGTAAAATGAAAAATTTGAAGTATGCAGTTACGGCAGTCCTCCCAGATGGTGTGATCTGAAACCCTGGTGTTTTCTCTGTTAGCTGTTTGCTTGCTGTGGAAGTTGCCTGTGTTACATTGTATTTTTAATTGCATGTTTTCCTGGGGAATGATTTTATAACCGCTTGCTTTTGTGGAGTTTGGAAAAAAACCAATGCACACAAACCCCCCAAAAAACCATATTCAAGCTCAGGTTGTATATAGTTCATTTGAAACCCTTAAATGGAGAATAGAGTGCTGAGGCTCAGACAGAGCTCAAGGCAAAAAGGGATGTTGATGTCTCCTGGTAGGTCCAGGCTGAGGCTATCCCTGTCTCTGAATTTTGTTTGTATCACCTGCTTTGAGCTTCATTTTCTAGTATACTGGCTAAGTTGCTTTCATTTTCTTGGTCAAGATGAATAAATGACAGATGCTGCTTGGATGTTTTTGTTTGCTTGAGGATTTGGGGAGAAGTTAATGGTATTTATCGTGCTTTACAAAGCATATGCTTGGCGTAACAGGATTGATTGTGACATTTATGTGTCTTGCTTACCCTTTGTTGTGACTGTTTGATCTGGGCTTGTGATTTTGTTCTTCATTTGATTCCTGCCTAATACTGGTATTTCACAATATAATAGGAGCCTTTGTTACCAGTATTCCATCTTAAGGAGAAGAAAAAAAAAAAAGCCTTTACACAACATAGAAACAAAAGCTGCAATAGTTGTAACTGGCTACTGATCAACTTCTCCCTTTTTGAAGCTGGTGGGAATTTGCTGTTGGGGTCGATGGGGTAGGAAGGAGAGATGAAAGAGGCCTCATCCCATTAGATGCCGAATCCCTTCACGTCTGCGGGCAATGCGTGAGCGTGCCGATGAGTCACTGCTATGGAATAGTCTGTTCGTCTTGTCTGAGCGTCTGTTTCTTCTGGCTGTGCTACACAGGATACGGGGGGTGACGATGGCTACAAAAATCCGTATGCCTGTATTTCAACAGAGGGCACTTCACTCCGGGAGAGGATTTAACAGCTTGTCCTTGTTTCCAGTAACATGGCTGAGTGTCACCCTGCGTGGCCAATCTTTCTGTGATATTCTGGGTTTTTTCTAACTAAATGTTAATGATCACAATGAGACATTAGGATGTTTTAAACAACTCCGTGATGCTAAAACAATTTCCCATATATTAAGTCTTGAAAGAGCTCTGCTCGTAGTTTAATCTTAAAATATGAAGACATGCAGAGTATTTCTCCTATGCATACATAAAGTAAATTTTACCTTTTGAATCGGATAATACAAAATAATACACCTTAGGCAGTCCAGAGCATGCTATCTCTCTTCTGCGTTCCTTCAAAGAATATCGCACTCTTAACAAATATTTTGCTGTTTAATTAAAATCTACAGCAGAAAATATATTAGTTTACAAGGATCTTTTAACAGTTAGACAGACACTTATTAGAAACAATTTAAAATGTGTAGTCTTTGTCTGGTAGTCCCGTAAGCGAGCAATGTGTAAAGTCAATTAGGATTCAGCAAATATCCTCAGCGAGGATGCAGGTTATTCAAACCCCTTCAGACACCTAAAGATCGATGCAGGTGTCTCTCTGCTCCTTTCCTGTTTCACAGTGTCTGTACCCCATCGTTACTCTGTTCTCTGCATCTTTCCTTAGCCCTCTTCCCTCAGGGCCCAGCCCGGCAAGGAAAGCACAGAAGATCCCAGCTCCAAATCGGTGTTGAACCGCAGGTCTGTCCTGACTCCAGCCCTCATCCTTACTCTTGGGGTTGCTCAGAGGACCTCAGATCCCTTACCTAAACCTAGCCTAAAGTAGAGCCTAGGGGATCCCGTCCCTGCTCCACATGTGCCTTTAGCTACAGTTCCATTAAAACCAACCAACCAAAACCAACCCTAAAGGCAACCCTCTTCCAGTTCCTGGCAGTTCCAAGTTCTCCAGAATAAGAAAGTGAATTTTAAACTCCTATGGTCAGTAATTGCAACCAGTTCTTGCTTCCCTGCCCTGATGGGACTGAGCTATTGTCAGCTCTGGGTGTCACGAGAAGCTGAGCCAAAAGCAAGTCACGCATTCAAAACAACTTCACACATGCTGATTTATGGATAATATTAACAAGATGGAAAGAGGGGCAGGCAAGTGGCAATTTAGAAAGAACTAAGTCATGAAACACTAATTGGTTCTGGATGTGAATTGATGGCTCTGACTTCCAGTTTCTAATTACTTAAAACTCATGTTTAACAGAAAGACGCTAAAAATACTTAGTGCCCTTCTGTAAGGACTGCCTTTCTCAGATACACCAAGAAACCATTCTGAGATGACAGTTTCTTTAACCAGAGAGAAACAGCTTGGGCAATTATACTTCCTCATTTGAGTGCTATTGTCTTGATTGTCCTCGCCCTATTTTCCTTCATTTGCCTTTTGGTGTCTTTGCTATTAAAGACAGAATTTGTTGTATAGCTTGCAATAGCAACATGCCTATAAAAAAAAAGCGATTTTTTTTTTTTTAATAGCACAACCTCGTTTAAGGAAAAATTTGAGTTTGCATTTTGTAACCCCCACACTGGCTAACTTTTAAAACATCTTGTCTATTGAAGGTGGATGCTTGGCTTTGAATTTGAGAGCTGTGGAACAGTTTGTGTTGAGGTGCTGAATGCTAACTCCTGTTGTAGTCACTTTTCTGTCAAATGCATTAATGAACCAGAGGGCTTGGGTAGCAGAACAAAGTTCATTGCCCAGAAGGTCCCTTGGGGTGTAATGAGGGTTATCCAGAGCCACTTTTTAGATGCAGTAAGACTAAGTAGAACAGATGTATGGGTAGCCTTGAGATCGAGTCCTTATTTTCAGAGAAATGAGCACATGGTCTTAAAAAATGTGCTTTTTGAGCATCATGTATTACTACATGATACAAATCCATCATTACTAGACAAGGCCAGTAATCACAATACCAGGATGCATTTCATTAACCTTACTCCAGTACAACTGGCACAGCAGATGCGTCTAGATTATATCCCTGATCATATATATATATAAAGGGATATATTATATCCCTTTATAGAGAAAAACTTTTTTTGTTAAAAGTTCACCGTTTATCTTCACTTAAAAGCTGAACCCAAAATCCCCTAAAAATCAGTGGAAAGCCTCCTGGTGGTTTCAGTGAATTCTGTATGAGATCCTGGCAGAAACAGTTTTACGTACGTATTTCCAACAACGCTTCCACCTCTGGGATCCCACTACTGGGTTTGCCACAGAATATCTGGCAACCACAGTCCTACGGTAGGTCAGGACTTGCGCTTTTCTGGCACTATGTAAAGGTATATTTGCACAAACACCGCTGGGACGCACCATGGTAACGGGGAAAAATGGTGGCGCTCTGGTACAATTCCTGTTATTTGGGTAAGTACATGTATATATATATTCATATATATATATATACACATATATTCCCATGCAGACTTTTGTAGATATAATTGCTTTCTAAATCACAGAATATTATGCATAATGACTCCAGGATGGAGAAAGGGTCTACTCTGTCACTACGACAGAACTCAGATTTGAACAAGGAACAAAATATCTGACTGAAAATAAAATCATAGTGTATACATCAAAAAGAAAAATCTGATTTCCTACAGCAAGTCACCTGAAAGAAAAGGGAAAAAAAAATCTTATGGAAGAACTTTTCTCTTCCAAGTCAGTGAGTTGTCTGGGGGTTGAATTGGACGAAACGGTGGTAGATTGATTATTAACTAGTGAGAGGATTGCAGCATGGATGAGTCAATCCTGCTCTTCTCAGAGCTGGATTCAGCTTCTGTTGGAAATCACGGGGTTTCAGGTTAGGCCTAAATTTTCCGTCCCCTCAGTGAGCAGTACATAGTTTGATACCTCCTTAGTCCAATCTAATTTCAGTGGAAATCTTTTTATTAAACTTAAGAGAAAGAGTGAAGTAGATTACTGTCACGTTTGGTGGCTTTTGAGAAGGCAAAATGCAGTGGAGTCCAGTGCAAATGAAAAGGTGCAGCTCCACGTGATACCATCAGTAGCTGTGATGCTACACCGGTATCTACAGACAGGTTGAAGTTTACAATTTTTCTTAAGATGTAGCGTTGATGTTTCTGATTAAAAAAACCTCTTACTCATGTCCTAAGCTGCGTACAGAAGGGAAGAATTTTTATTAAGTATAAAAACCTAATGTATGTTTTATAGTTCTTGGAAGTATATGCTCTGGCAGTGTTTGATTTACTGCATTTCACTGTGTGAAGTCTGTTCAAAAATGGTTTCTCAAACTTTGTGGGCTGTAAAGTATTTTTAAAATCAATACCTCTTTAATTTGGTATGAAAAATGGCCCAATTAACTTAATTTTAGCTTCATCTTCTGTTATGAAATGAATGCTTCTGACAGGTGATGGGAGTCATAGTTAATGACAGCACTGATACCTAGGTATACTCCTTTTTCTTCAGTGACAAGAATAATTACACTGATAGACAGAAATAAACATAAAGTTGATTTTTGTGGATCACTTACAAATAGATCCTGAACTTTCTGATTCTTCATAAAAGGCTTTGTATAAGTAAATCAAAGGGTAAAACCATCATTCTTCCATCTGTTTGTCTGACATGTAGGTGCCCATTTTTATTGTACACAACTCTTTCTCAGTTATGGTGTAAGGTATTACAAATTACTCCAGCTAATTGTATTCTCAGCACTAAATCTCTTCTGTAATGTGCAGGTAATGAGGGAGTCTGTAGGTAAACTCATTATGAGGATCAATCAATATGTGTTTTCCTGTAGCGCTTTTAGTAATCACATTAACTTGATAGCATTTCCCTGGCCTTCTGAAAACTTTTAAATTGCAGTAATAGGCTGTTCGTTATTACCGTATTTTTATTTGGAGACTGTGGGAACAGGATTTAGGCTATTTTGTTCCCATTTAACATCAAAACTTCCTACCCAAAATGAAACCTTTTGAAGTTAGTTTTATTAACCATGTTCAATAGTCAATTTTATCTCTCTCCAACCCACGTACAAAGAAACCGGAGTGGTGGAGGTGAAAAGTGGCACAGTGGAGGGAAAGGCAAGCGGTGCTTAGCTGGGGTTAGCCATGGGTGCCACAGTACCAGCAGCCATTCAGATGGCCTGCAGTCAGATGCATGGTGGAATAATGCTGCATTAAATATGACCTTTCTGAAGGGAAAACCTGTCTGAATTGAATAATCAAATTAGATTTGTGATTGATACACTTCAAGTGGAGACCTTTTGGCTAAAATACCTAATCAATAAGGGAGAACCTTGATGTTTGGAGATGCAGAGTACCTCTAAATGTGCAAAACAACTGACTGTGACATTTTAAACAGGATGGAAGGCGTGGGATACAGGTGAAAGACTGGAGTACGTTCTGAACCTGAATCTTCTTGTCTGCTCTAATCTAGTCTTGTACGAACAAGGTCTGTACACAGCACAGCATTCTTGTCTGCGTGTGGAAGGACAGAAATTCCTGTCCGCTCTCCTTGTGATCCAGGTTTCAGGGTTCACTGGTGTTTGTGTGAGTCCTTGGCAATAGAAATCAGCATGAGAGGGCTGACTCCTTCCCTGCCCATTCTTTTGGTCTTCTCCAGCATCAGCAGTGGCTTAGCCTTTACCTCCTCGTGCAGAAGCAAGAGCCCTTGGCGAAGAGAGGTGATACTGTCTGAGGGAACGTTTCCCATGTGGGTTCACGTGGGAATGAAACACGCCGTACAGATCACCTCCCTCCCCACACGCCTCCATCCATGCGTCAGCGTACTCTGAGCCTGGTCTGCACGGCACCGAGAACTGGGGCAGTTACAATAGGAAACAGCTGTCCAAGTCAGCGCTTGCTGGTTTGGTGCCCATGCCTTACTGATCCAATTTTTGCTGCCAAGTATACAGGGCAAAAATTTCAAAACCCAGTGTCACAGCAGTGCTTGCACCAGCCCCTAAGTAGGAGGACATAGCACCCTTCCTGCTGGTAGTATGAGCCCCTTCACAGGGACTTCACCCCCCACTTTTGTTGGGGCTCTTTCTCCCTGTTGACCCTTTCATATCAGAGTCCCATGGTCTTCCCTTTGGTCACACCTCCTCTGTGCCAGGGTTATCTGTACACATCATTTCCGCCCCAGCGGGATCCATCTGCTGCTTGTTCTTGCTTCTTCCCATATCTGGTCCTTTCTAGCCCATTTTCCTTGTCTTCCCACCACACACTCTTTCTATACCCTTATGTTTGGGTTTTTTTTTTCTCATGATGTTTTCCCATGCTGTGCCTTCCTTCTCACCCATTATTGTTTGTCTAAGAAAGTAAGTCATGCGGAATATCAACATCTCAGCAGAGAAAGGGGTCCACCCATTCCCTACTTTTTTTCCCCACTCCATTTTTCTGATTTCCTTCCAAGACTAGTCGTCACTTATGTTGGAATATTCCCTGATGTTTTGAAATTGTCAGATGTGGCTCTGAAAAGTTACAGAGACAGAAATGTCTTCACTGCTGCGCATAATGTCTCAGCAACCCAGTACATCTGTTTTTGAGATGCGTGTAAGATACGCTTTCTAATAGGTCTTGATCACGGTGTGTCTTAATATGGATGAAACACTGCCAGATTTTGGAGACTGAGACCCAGATCTATCCTCAAGGACAGATGATGAGTCGCCCCTAAAATTAGTGCCTAAAGATGTGGTTTGGAGCAATACTGAAAAACTAGTAGCTGAAAACTGGGCACAGTATGGTAGGACTTTGCTCAATATTTAGGTAAAATAACCTGATTTTTAGATTTTTCATAGATTTTTTCATTGTTGCAGCTACTTTGGGGCAAATTACACAATTTTCCAGAAGTTAGGAGAAAAAAGCGTGTTCTCAGTAGACAATTATGAAACAGATCCAAACATGATGCACTGAAGAGGATTCTAAGGCTGAGATAGCTCAGCAAAGGGCTGTTGCTAAAAAGCCCTATGAAATTAATAATTAGTTGCTTGACAAACCACTCAAAATAGCAATTGTCGCTAAACCGGAGCGGCAAACGTGGGATGGTGCTTTTAAGATACCTGGTATCTTCGGTGAGTTGAATTCCTGTGCAAACCGAGTCGTGTGTAACAACAGGACCACGGTACGTGCTGGCTGGTGCGTTGAAGGCGAGTTCTGCCTGCCCTGCAAATACAGTGTATTCATCGTGGCATTATAAAACACTCTGCGGCTATTCCTAGGATTTGAACCATATTCTAGAGGTGATTATGATCAGAAGTAGGTGTTACTGATATGCCATGAATGCATGCAGTGTTTGTACTAGCAGTTCATATATTGCGACAATCTCCATTTACTTCTGACCCCGACGCTCACCCATTCCAAATGCATAGCAAAGAAATAATTTCCATGTATAGTGTATTCTAGTCACATAGGTATACTAGCTTACACTTTAACCACTGCATTTACATGGCGTTGACTCAATATTGTACAAGTCATGTAAACCAAATGGGTTTCTCCTGGAGGAATTTACAGTCTCAGAGACTCCCCAGTGCGACAGTCCATCCGAACACTCGAAATTTTAAGTTAATCTCTTCCTCCTCCTCTGTTTTAAAATACTTCTGTTTACATATTAATTTAGACAGAGGTGTTCTTCCTTCCTACTCTGGTGTTACATGAGAGGTCGGAATTGATTTTGGAGAAAACAAATTTTGAGGTGGTCTTTAAGCAGTTGGGGGTCCCAGGTAGTGGGCTAGAGAAGATCTGTACGTGGCGCAGCTTGGCAGAAGGTAACGTAGGGAGCGGGAGAAGAGGCAGAATTAAGGCTTGTGAGCAGAGGCACTGCGGTCTTGCAGGCACTTACGGGGCAGGAGATGAGTGATAGGACTGGCTGGAGTCCTGTGAGACTAATGATGTGAAATATGCCTTGATAGATTAGGAATTGGTCTGGTTAGGAATTGCCGGTGTAGTTGTGTGGCTTCTGTTTTGCAGAATAAAGTTGGATAAGCGGTTTATGAAAGCCCTGGCAATATTAATAAAGGGATTCTAACTACAAAGAGAGCGTACAAATGAAATGATGGTCAGCTCCTTTCAGTCTTCACGTGCATTGATGTGAAAATGTTTTCAGTCTCTGAAGGTCTGGCACTCTTAGATAGTGGCACGTCCAGAATCTCTGCTCCGGTTACATTTGGCAGAGGATGTTGATGGGTTTGCTGCTTTTCCACGCTGCCTTTTCTGTCCTCCTGTAAAACCACCTCTTAAGCTGTAGTGAATGGGCGTATGATCCTTTCCTTCTTCAAAGAAGAGTAATGCATCTGAAAAGAACTATGAAAGACGAGTGTGATGTTCTCTCTTATTTAGGAATTTTTTTTTCCCTTTTGGGATGGTGGGACAAGGTGGGTGAGGATCCTTGCACCCATTCTCTAACTTCCCCTGGTTTCATGAAAAAATTGCGTCATTTTTGTTTGTTGTGGGCATGACGTAGGTGGGGTTTCTGTTCTGTGTTGGATGAAGCTCATCACTGATACAAAAACATCTAAAGTAAAATAAATCCTGCTTCCATTGCCAAAACCACAAAAGTGGCCTCAATTTGGATTAGACCATTGTTTCATTTGGTATTTTTTTCTCTGTACTATCGAGTGCATGAATGTCGTACTGGGCAACAGGCTAAACTTCTGCCAGGTTTAGAAATGTCTAAGTTGCTAAAAGGCATAGATTTTTTTCATGAAGGTATTTATTCAAAATAACCTTTTCATTTTCTCCACACTTCTCTCTCTGGCCAGTTATATTCTGTGAATTCGTATCCTCTGTGCTAGATGACACACTTGAGAAAGACAGGTGCCAGATTTTATAAAGCGCTTCTGGAGATAGATTTCCACCACCACGCCTTCAGGGAAAAAGTAGTGGCAGTGACTTTCTTTTCACCAAAATGTAGTTGAGTAGTGCTCTCATCCTGGCAGGGATTCTGGGGATAATAGACTAAACAATGCTTGTCTTCTGAACCAAAAGCAAATCATGGCTTTTTCATGGCTGTAGCATCAGCAAACAGTAAGTTTACACGACCAGCAGTGTTTTGGCTGTGCTACAGTCCCATTCATGCATGTTCTCGCTACAGTCTGAATTGAGCGTATATACATCAGGAAGAAAAATGGAAGGAAAAAGCAAGTCTGCCCAATGGAGAGGTGTCTGATAGCTCTATGCAAGTTACCTTCACTCTTTCCATTATCCTCTGCTCTCTCTATTTTCTAGCTGCTAATTCCTGTTAGGTAAATGCACGATCAAGAAGTGTTTTTACTGGAATCAAGAACCCTTGCTAAAGCACCAATGATCTTTTACTTTGTTGAGCTGCATTTTTTTAATTCCCCTTTTCTGATCCACTCCTGTCCCACCAAATGCATTTCCCTAGTAAGGGTTTAAGCACATCTTTGCAGAGGAGGGAAATTAGGGAGGATCTCATTCTGCTACTGTAAGGTGGGAACGTATCAGATCACACAGATCTATAAACTGATCTCTAGGTAAATGCTGTAAGATGAAGAGTTCAGGGAGGGAATTCGACACATAAGAACATGCGGAGAGCTTGTTTCTGTTTTCCCCACCATAGGGACGCACGAGAGGAGGCTTTCAATAATTGCTTTTATTGTAGCTTGGTCTTCCTAAGCTGGCTGAGCAAGGTTGTCTATGTTCTGTCTTGTGATTACTAACTGTAACGTTAATAAACTGATAGGTATGTAGGGATGCAAATATAGCAGACATAGAAAAGCACTTGAAAATGATAACAAATCAACTGACAAGAGGCTGGGAAAATAGTGGAAAGGACAGAAGAGGCAGAGCTCAGAATGGGTCGTGCTGCTTTTCTATTCTAACAAGCTAAAATAAAAGCTACAGAGGAGAAGACTATTTGTCCAAAGAAATAATAATCTGTCATTTTACCATGATTTCTACAAAGGAAACTAAATTACAGAAGGACTAGAAAAGCAAGATTTGTCTTATTTCCCCATACTGCAGTTTTCTTTCTATGTACATTCTCCTCCTTCTCCCTAGAACCAGGTTTCATGTTCCCACACACGAGCCTTAGTCATTTATAAGAAAATTAGACCAAATGTATTTTAATTTATAATCTGAGGAGTAAAATAGAGAAAAAGACAATTTATTAGAAACCAGGTTTGTCATTTAAAATATTGCAGAAGTGAAGGACAAAGGTTAACATAGCAGATTGGTTTTCTGTATCTCAGAGGCAGCAGAAGTACAACCTATGATGTAAATGTTACTATAGTAACTAGTGTTTTTATTTAAAAGCCCAGTAAATAGACATATCAAACACATATAACTTGTCAAAATGTAAGTTAAACTGCAGAGCCTGCTACATGAAAGAATGCCTTTTTTGCCAAACTTATATTTTTGCTGCAATTTTCCCCCCAAATGCGCTCAGTATTTTCTTCTTGCCAAATTGCATTTTGGCACTTGGAAATCGACTTTGCTAATGGTGACAGCATTAATTACTTGGGACCTCTCACACAGCCGTGTGAAGGCTTAAAAAGGGATGAAGATTCCTTCTAGTCAATTTTCTATAGAGCATTCCCTTCTGCCTCCCCTGAAACCTTATTCCTAACAGCTAGAGCTACCTAACTATAAAAAGAAGATGTTATAAAATATTATATATTCCTCCTTCCTGTTCCTATATTCCTATTGATTCAGCTGAATGGGAGAGAAGCGTCCGTTGAGAAGCCCAGTGTGTTTGGTGTCGCTCTGTTTTCCTCTCTTCCTTTCTCCTGCCCCATCTGAGCAGCCGGTGCGACTCTGTGCCCCGACCCTGTGCTGGCCACAGCTGCCAGCAGAGCCGACTGTCCCCTGAGGTGTTGCATTGTATGCTTTTTTATAAAGTAATTACAGATTTGTATAAACGAAGAGTCATGTCTTAGGAATATAAAGATTACATGCTTTTTGTGCTCATCTTGTCCATTTTGAAAACTTTGTGTGCTTGCTAGCATAAACTCATGTTAGTCGCTTGCCTGAAGGATGATAAGAGTGGGTCCTTGCTGTTTAACCTCTTGGTATTATGTATTTTGTGTTGGACAGTGAGGCTTTTGTGACTAGGCCATTGATGCGTTTAAGTCTGCCAGGAGGAAACCCATGTTGTGCTGTATTTGACATAGTTGGTTTCCTAAAAGATCATGCTCAGAAGCATTTGGGAACATCACAAGCTTAGAAGGTTCTTGTAAAGAGGTCGGGATGCAACCTTTGCATCTGCAAGCTCCAAGTTCTCAGAGGGGTTTTGGCACCCGTCAGGCTTTAAACATGTGGGCTATGTCCTGCAGGGTTCCTGTCTTCTGGGAAGGATGGGATTTGGGGAGGAGACATGAAGGGAACAAGCCTCCTAGATAAGCTTTTCGAATGGTTGCCAACAGGATCTGAGCCCCTAGGCAGGCTGAAGGAAAATCCTAACAAAGATTGAGAGCCAAGAGGGAGGAGCAAATGGGCGCAAAGCCTGTTTATAAATGGAAAGACTGAGCTTGAAGCTAGGGAAGGAGGCTCAAATATGTTATAAGATTGTCACCTGGGGAAAGAAGGCAGTAGCAAACAGAAAACTGGAGAATCTGGATGCGACTCATCTGGCCAGGACAGAGAGGGAAAGGCTCTGCAATGGGATGGAGGGAGACCGAGGTGCTTCTCCAGGTAGGAACACAGCAAGGTACAGCGTGCTGTGCTGTCTGGTTAGATTCCTGGCTATGGCAAGGAGACCAATTGTATGCACAGTATCTGTAATCTGACCCAGCCCACAGAAAAATCAATGTTACTGTGCAACAGTGCACCTGGGGTTATGACGTACATGCAGCTTAAGTCTCGCTTGCTATCAGTGGTCATCTTTCTCAAGCTGCTAGTTAAAACTCTGTTTTGATATTCCTGATTAGCTGAGATCAGAACTCACTGTGATGGGCAACGAATGAGTGTTTCCAAGAGAAATCACTTGCCCTGAGGAGATTATACTTTAACAGGCAAGATGAGAAGAATTACCAGTATTAGCAATGAATACCCAATGGGCTGAGACCAGTTCCAGTGACTCACTTACCATCAAACTAATCAAATTGACAGAAACGTGGTGCAAGTGGTGAAGGCCTGGGCTGACAAGTCCATACAGCCAGCAGGACACCATGCACATTTACAGTCTAGATCCAGGACCACCACAGACCTGTTCTCCTGGGGCTGCATGTGAGGTGGTAGGCTCAGCTTGCAGAGCCGCAGTGACTTGCTCCCCAGTGCTTACAAGACCAGTTAGCATGGCCAGAGTTGGCCTTTTGGGCTGTGCTCAGGCTGTCCCACCAGTGAGCAATCACAGCTACAGACTCAGCTTAAACCTTGTAAGCTTGGCTGCCTTAGGAAGGAGAAAAACTTTCTTCAGGATAACACAGAATATCAAATGCATCTCTGCATGTGTACAGATACCGGAATGCATTCATAAGGGAGAACTTAAATATTCAGTTTTTTATTTATAATCTCTTTCCCAGTTTTTTTTTTTAAAGCATATATAGACTAAGTTATCATTAATTTCTCTTGATGATGAGATACAACTCCCACAGGATGATGGGATTGCTGGGTATTTAAGGTTAGAAGGGACCTTGGGAACTCTCTAAAACAACCCTCTACTCAAGCAGAGCCAGCTGTGAGATGAGGCCAGGTGGCTCACGCTTTTATCCATCCTGGTCTTGAAAACCTCTATGGATGGAGACTGCTCTTCTTGTTCCACTGCTTGACTGTCCTCATGGGGAAAAAGGTTTTATTTCTGTCATTTCTGAACCTTCTCATTTCAATTTATGCCTGTTGTCTGTTGTCTTGTGTCTTCAGACCACACACCACGTTGAAGAGCCTGGTTCTGTCTTCTTGATAACCTCCCCATAGGACTTTGTGCACTGCTCACCAATTTGTGAACAAGTTGGCACCGATACATCCAAGAGATGACATGGTTTTTTTCCTGCAAAAATGCCTGCCGTTCGTAAGTATTTTTAGAATTGTTTGTATAGATGCTTCAGGCAGACTTATTTGGTAAACTCTGAGGTAGTTAACAGATGTCACACAGAAGCTTAAAAGCACAAGGAAACATAAAAATGTAGAAACCTGATGTGTCTATCGACTTGAATTATTAATGTGTGGAAAAAAAGCATGATGCAAAAGTGGGCAATTTGTTGCATATGAATCAAACTTTTTACACTTCTCTTATGAATAATTTTCAAAGTCTCTATTATCCTCAGAGACTTACCAGCTCTGTGTAATTTCTATCTATCTGACTCACTGAATTACTTCATCCTCTCCAACTATTCTCTTGCTTCAAAAACTCCCATGTAAGATAGCAATAGTAGTTTATATCACAATCTACATATATTGAGGTGTCTCTCCAGTTTTTTTTCTCTGTACATTAGGAATGGAGTATTTGAATGTACACATTTCTGAGCATCTCGAATATGCAGCTGAGCATAAATGTCCTGAGGACAACACTTCTTACATTAGCCTGGCAGTGATTTCTTCCCTTCGCTTCCGTGTGTTTCCATCGAGCGTTTAGCAACATGCTAGTAGAGTCAATATGGATTGCTCCATCCGTCTTGGGACACTGACCTCCGTCAGCCAGGGCAGGAGTACTTATGCTAGGGAAAAGCCACACAGCTCTAAATCAAAGCTTTGTGGAATATTAGCCTATTTTTTCTTAAGGTTTTCATCTGTCTATTGGTATCCTTTTGTTCTTTCCTCTATGCTTTTTGGGACAGGGAGCATCTTCTCATGGTGCATTGGTAAAGTGTCTAAAACATGAAGTTCCTTGAAGAAAGGGTTTAAGGTTAATCCAATTCTGCAGAGAGAGGCAGGTTTTTAATGAATATTAAATTTAACCCCAAAGACAGAACTTGTTAACTCTTTGTCAATAATTTCACCTGGATTTGTTTCTCACAGGAGAAGGATCTACTTCCTTTGAGGTGGTTGTCCAGTGTGTCAGAGAGACACAAACTTTATTCTTTCATATAAAGGCACGGATTTGGAATCCCATGTCTCTTTTTCCCAGTGGGCACATTAATAGCATGTTACCAGGACACCCTGTGAGAGCTGCTCTACGGGCACGACGGCTCTGCTGTGCCACTGTTCACAGACAAACTGGTCTTACCCTGCCATCGTGTGAGACAAAGATACGAGTTTTACAGATCTTAAAAAAAAAAAAAAAAAAAAAAGAAAAGATCTAGTCATACTATGCTGTTGTTCAAAAGCTTCTCTTGATGCTGGCAGAAATGTCTGAGAGTGAGTCAACATTTTAAGCTCGTTATTTTGCTGCTAGCATCTCTGCTGTTAACAGATGTGATTCATTCCTGTATGCCCCTGAGGTGAATCACTGTCAATGAAGTTTAGGGGATGAATGATTCTGTGCTGGAAGGTAAACGTATCTGCTCCCAGAGCTGCAATTGCTTCTCTGGTCCAAAGCAACACTTTAACTTTTTGTCCTATAACCAAATGAATCAACAGGGGACTTCTGAATAATAGGAAGAAATTTCCTCTGGAGAGGAAGTTTGAGCATGCAGTTACTAAGGGTCTCCAGCTGTCGTGGTTTAACCCAGCTGGCAGCTAAACCACCCACACAGTCCTTCACTCACTGCCACCATGGTGGGATGGGGGAGAGAAATGGGGGGAAAAAAGTAAAACTTGTGGGTTGAGATAAAGACAGTTTAATAGAACAGAAAAGAAAGAGAATAATAATAATAATAATGATAAAAGAATATATAAAACAAGTGATGCACAGCACAGTTGCTCGCCCCCCACAGACCGCCAATGCCCCACGAGTTCCCAAGGTGTGATCTAATCCCCTGGCCAGTTTCCGCAAGGTATATGCTGAGTGTGACGCCACATGGTATGGACTATGCCTTCAGGCAGCCGGGGTCAGTGTCCCAGCCGTGTCCCCTCCCAGCTCCTTGTGCACCCCCAGGCTCCTTGCTGGTGGGGCAGCGGGAGAAGCTGAAAAGTCCTTGACTTGGTGTAAACACCATCCAGCAATAACCAGAACATCAGTGTGTTATCCACAGTATTCTCATCCCAAATCCAAAACACAGCACTATACCTGCTGCTAGAAGAAAATTAACTCTATCCTAGCTGAAACCAGGACACCAGCAAAGGAGGAACATATATTTAATTACCTGGTTGTCTTTGATAATGGTATGTCCAATGAGTTTTAATGTCTATTAAATTATTCTTTCTTCTGGTTATTAGATGACTCAATGTTTTTTGATTATGCAGCTAAAATTTTAGTTTATTAGTGTGTTTGCTGATTTATTGTATCAAAGTACAAGACTGTGATGTGTATACAGCCATGGGAAACAAATGAATCTTTCAGGGGAAAACATATTTTATGCACAGAACATGTTTAATCACCACCCCTGCTATTTTTTATTTACAATGCAGATTGCAGAGAGCATTTCTCTGGGTGCGCATAAAGTAAAGTTTGATTTTGTTGGTGGTCTTAATGCAGTAGCAAGCTTTTGGCTGGCTGGTTAGAGGTGGCTGCTGGTAAAGAGGTGCAGAGAGATTAAATGCAAAACATTCTTGCAGCAGCAAAAATGAATTGCTTTCAAAAACATCCCCTTGTAGGGGCAGAGCCCATCTTTGCATTAACTTCATAATGAAAACAGACTTTTCACTTCTGGTGGTCATTAAATGATTTAGAAAAAATTCTGATACGTACATACATGTGATTTGTTTTTATATAGAATACAGTATTTGATTTTTCTGTAGCAGTACCATAGTTAGTCTCTTCTACCTGTTTAAATAGAAATTGGTTAACCTGGCATGAATCAAATTGGATGGATTAGAAGGGAAAAAACCCGACAAAAATGTTGAAATTCATGCTAAAAACCCAGCAGGAGCTCAGCTGTACTCGGCAATGAGACATTTAACCTGGTAGAACTGAAGCTGAATTTCTAACACTTGTTCTAGCTCTTTCAGGTGCATAATCACTCAATTTGCACTAAGTAGCTGAGGTTAGCATGCTTCAGATTTCTGCATCTTTTTTCAGAACTGGAAACCTCAGAAAAGTACTTCTGTTTAGACTTGTTATGTTGTCACTAACCCGTTACTGTTGGGGCAATGGCCGTAGTGTTTTTCCTCGCTACAGGAGGAAAATAACTTTTTTTCCCCTTTCTTTTCTCTTAAGCGGGAAGTTTGCAGGTCTTTCTATGAGCCTAGAAGATACTTGGTTGCAATATTACTTGGCAGTAAGGTTAGCATCTCAATGAATATCTCTATGGATCTAAAGCTGTGCAGGGGATTATAGGCATTTTTGTTTGTAAGAGGTCAGGGTATTATCATTGACTGCCGGCACAGTGGCTGTATGACCCTATCCAGCATGAGTGGTGGAAAGGGAGCAATTGTTTTCACGTTGTATTTTAAAAATCAACAAATAAACAAACCTTCAAGGCTAAATAACATTAAGTACTTTTGTTCTGTCAGTGAAACTTCATCTACAGTTACGTTTCTTGCTCTCAGTCAATTGCAAAGCATGTGCGTAGGTCACTGAAGTCTTCTCACGTGCTTTGCAAAAACACCTGGGACTTGGTATTTTATGGTATTTTGTTGTTCTTCAACGTGTAGCTCTTTGAAAGGCTTCTGGACCTTTGTTATTTTTGTAATGCTTCAAGGGAGAAAGTCTGAGGTGAAATGTGGAGGCTGAGAGAATAATAAATTTCCTTCTTGGTTGTGTTTATAAAAAGACACTCTCCAAAAAATGTTCTGCTTCCACAAAGGGTGAAGTCCTAAGAGGGGATGCTGAGCTGAGGCTGGAGAGCATCGTCCTTGGTTCCAGGCCTGCTAAATTAATTCTGTCTAGTACTGGTGTGGATTCCTTTGAATTCAGCCTGGCAGGGGCCAACGTCAGAGGCCCAATGGTTAAGTATAAACTCTGGTAACATGGAAAAGGTGCAAAAGTTGGGGAGCTTGCTCAAGACACAGTTACAGGAGCAAAAGAAGGAAATCATGGGTCAGTTTGCTTAACATCCTGGATGTCTGTATGCTAATGCATAAAGTATGGAGAAACTGAAAATCTTTGTATTGAGTCAAAATAATAAGTGCACTGGCAAAATAGAAACTTCGTGAGAGAATTCAGGCATGAAAGGAAAGACTCGTTCCGAGAGGTCTGAAGGAATGGGAGGAGTGGAGTCTTTATTGCAAGAGCACAGATGATTTTTGCTGAGATCCAGCATATGTAGGAGGTGAAGTAACGGAAAGTCTTTGGGCAAAGATATGAAGAAAAGATCAAGTTTGTTGTGTATTGCCAAAGCAGTCAGGTGGATGAGGACCTTTTCAAACAGAGCTGGTTAACATCTTGAGCAAAGAGTCTTCTAGATTTTATTTTTTTTTCCTGGACTGAGAAAGAGGAACCATTTGAGAATGTGAAGATGTAAGGAAACAGCAGAACAGAGAGGAAAGTATTTGAGAAAGAAAACTTCAATAAACTCAATTACGGTGAATATCAAATGGAAAGTAAATCTAAAGAGAAGAGTTATCTAGAAGAATTGGCATTTTCTTGAAAAAAAAAATATACATGAAAGGCAGGAAAGCACCTGCTCCAATGTCAATTAAAGGTAGGAAAGTTAGTAGAGGAGCAAATAATGTCTTCCTCAGTAATGGGAAACTTTAATTGGAATTGAAGGCTAGGTTAAGTTATTGAAGAGGACTTGTAAAAGAATAACACAAGCATGTAGGGGTAAATCAGAAAGACAAAGGACAGAATGGATAGAACCCAAAGGGTCCCTCAGGGTGACCAAGAAAATGTTCTTGGTAGTGAGGGGAATTCCAATATACGGAGAACTTATAACATCATAGCGTAGTATCTTTAGTGATGTTTTTTGATGCCATCTCATGTGATCTTCTCTGAAGTAAGCTAGGGAAGTCTAGTCCACATTAAATGACTGTAAAGTATTCAGTTGGACAGAAAGGAACTTTCTGAGGAAAAAAAAAAAAAAGAGCAGTCAACAAGTCACAGATTGGAAGACTGTATGTGGGGTGGTTGTTCAGGGGTACACCCGAAGTCTGAAATGATTTGATGTTTTCAGTAAAAGTGCATGTTATAGTCAATCTTTGGATAACAAAACAACAGCAACAGTTGCAAACGCTGTAGAGAACAAGATTAGAATTCAAAGTGATCTTGACAAATTGCTGAAGCGGTCTGAAATAAGCAGGCTGTAATTCAGTAAAGACAAGCGCAGGGTACTTAACTGGGAAATAATCAACTGCACAAACACAAGTTCTGCAGGAAGGATCCGAGGGTTAGGGAGAGGGTTAGGGAGATGTGCAAACCCAGCCTGAGTCAACACAGGCGCGCTGTGGGGAGGAAAAAAAGCAAACATCCTTATGGGATGTGAAAACAGTGTTGTCTCATGTAAAAAGTGAGATTTTTCTTCCCCCTAAATGGCACTACCAAGACTTTGGTTGGAGGACTTTGGGCATTGCTCTTCAGAAAAGAGCAAGAGTAGCAGGACTAAGTCAAAGGAGATCAGTAAGCCTTAGCGGGTCTCTAGAAAAGATGATCCATAAAGACAGACTGAAAGAACTGGAACTTTAGTTTATACAAGGATGATCAGTATGAGACAACAACGTAACATACATCAAAGGACTTCTGAAAGGTGGAATTACCTGTCTTCTGCCTTTCTCAAGTGTATGAAAAAGTAAGAGGATTAAACTTCAGGAAGATTTAGTTTAGATATTAAGGTAGGAAAAAAAACCAACCCACTTTAAAAGAAATAAATAAATATGCACTAGTGTAGGTTACATAGAGGATTTTATTCTTCTGGTTCACTGAAGTGAAAGAAAACTTACTCTGTCAAATGTTTATCTCAAGATGTTCTAGCCTAAACAGAACATGATTTTCTAGTGGTTTCTAGTGATTTCCCTCTTTGGATCTCGCCTAGCAGAGACGTGGCAGACTAGGCAGCTTGTGACAGCTTTCGTTTACGCTATGAAAGTCTGGGATGCAAAAACTTCAACAGCTTCCTAACCTCAGACACAAATTGTGTCGGATTTCCCAAACTGTCATCTTAGAACACAGAAATATTTTAAAAATAGAATTTATCAATTGGAGATAGTGGTTACTTTAATAAGGAGAGAAACTGGCTGATGCTACTTTGAGGAAATGGATCATGAATTACGGAAAGTCAATAAAGAAATAAAGGGCAATCACTAGGTTTTTTATACAGCCACAGTAGGACTATTTACACAATACCAAAGCTGGTGTGATTATCACGTTAAGTCTGTTTACTGAGAAGAGCTTGCAGTAGGTAAATAAAAATATTTTTCTTCGTACCTTATGAAACAGAGATACTGGTTTTGTTTTTATTTTAAAATAATATTGCTGAAAAAAAACCATTGTAAAAAAACCTCAGTTGCACGTATCTGGGAGTTATCAGTCTCCGGTACCTTGTTTCTGAACTCTTGCTGCCTTCTCCAAGAAAAAGGATGAGCACAAGCAGGATTAAAGGTGCATCTTTTCTAGCAGGGCTCAGTCCTCGCTTTTAGTTCCTTGACATAATTTCTGGGTTTTGTTTTTTAAGTGGAAGTGCCTGTTAAATATGCGGTGTTGTTTTACATGTGCGTCAGCCCTTGTCTCAAAGAGCTCTTTATTCATGAGGACAAACGCTGAAGTACAAAAGGGTCAAAATGTGATTTATTCCACTACTTGTGAGATAAAGTGTAGCTTCATTTCAAGCAGCGGTGTGATTAAAGGGAGGGAGAGATAATTGGCTGTCAGGTAGTGTAAGAATTTAAATCTGCCTGTGTGAAAGGCGAGTGGTAGTGGGTGGTCTGAGAGGTGGGTGAAATGGGTAGGCGCTCAAGGAGCTCACATCGGTAGCAAAGAAACATGAAGCTACAATAGCCTGTCTAGATTATTTTACTGAGTTTTCTTTTTATTAGAGGCACCAACCTCTATAATCATTGTTTTCATAAACTTATTAACCCCTCACTTAACCAGTTTCTTTTTTGTCCTGTTATTCCCATTAGAAGATTGTTCCAGAAATGAGTCTTCTATTGCCAAGACTTGGATTTTAATAACAGGCCTAAATGTTTCTGTGGCAGGTTCATAACCATCTGACTTAGTGCCAGCACCTTCCTTTGCTTTAAATAGTTCATCATTCCTTCTCCTTGGGCTTTACTCCCCAACTGTTCAACTCCACATCCCCAATTTGTTCTAAAGTCCTGTATGTTTTAGAAATCAGACATCATCACATTCTGGTTTGGTGTTTGTTTGTTTGTTTTTTTTTCTTCTTTGCTCTTATTGTACTACTACTTAACAGATTTGGTTAAAATACCGGTGCCTGGGTCTTGCAATTTCATGTGCTAATTTTTCATAACTCCGTTTTCATGTATTGAACTCTTTCAGTGTTCTCCCTATTGTGGCTATAATCATTTTAGTTCCCTTGCCCCCTTGTTAGCCTTCCTGCTCCTAATGCTATGGTCAACATTCTTATCTTTATGGCAAACTGCGTAGATTCTGTATCTAATGTGGGGTTATAGCAACTCTGTAATCTCTATTTTTGCTGTTTGTTTTAAGAGGGTTATCTCTAATCTGTAATTTAATCTCTATTTTCGCTGTTTGTTTTAGTATTTTTTCCAAGTCTCCTTTGATTGGGTTTCTTGCCAGATCTTCAGTGGCACCTGGCACGCACTGGTTTTGGCTAGGATATGGTTAATTTTCTTCCCAGTAGCTGGTATGGGGCTGCGTTTTGGATTTGTGCTGGAAACAGTGTTGATAATATAGAGATGTTCTCGTTATCACTGAGCAGTGATTACACGGAGTCGAGGCCTTTTCTGCTCCTCACCCCACCCCAGCGAGTGGCTGGGGGTGCACGAGGACTTGG
Source organism: Grus americana (assembly GCF_028858705.1). NCBI lineage: Eukaryota > Metazoa > Chordata > Aves > Gruiformes > Gruidae > Grus > Grus americana. Next base: position 34,103,763 of record NC_072859.1, read on the forward strand.
GGGGGGAACACGGCCAGGACAGTTGCCCCCACTGGCCCAAGGGATATTCCATACCATACGGCGTCATGCTTAGCATATAAAGCTGGGGGAAGGTTGGCCGGGGGGGCCGCTGCTCAGGGACGGGCTGGGCATCGGTTGGTTGGTTTTCATTTGCATCGCTTGTGTGTCTTGGGTTTTATTTCCCTCTGTTATTTTCCTTTTCATTACAATTTTTTATAATAATAATAATTATTATTATAATTATTTTATTTCAATTATTAACATGTTCTTATCTCAACCCACGAGTTTTCTCATTTTAACCCTTCCAGTTCTCTTCCCCCCATCCTGCTGGGGGGATGTGAGCGAGCGGCTGTGTGGGGCTGAGCTGCTGCCTGGGGTTCAACCACGGTAGCCGCTGGCTGTCAGGGACAAGGTGCTCTTGGTGCGTATTCTACTGATCCAAACTGGAAACTCATTGGCGGAACTGGGCCCACAGCCATGTGGTAGAAGAAAGAACAAACCTACAAGAAAGTGGCATTTTTTTAATCTCAGTAACTGGATTTCTGACTTCCACCTGAAGGTAGCTTCTAAGCTACACCTGGCATAGCGTTTTGGAGACGTACAGATTGCTGTGGTGCATTCCTGTTCATTTTAGGAGCATTTCGTGTAGCCTGGGGATGTGCACTTTCCCAATTTCAGACCTGGTCTTCACAAATTTAATACTTGAAAAACTCATTTTAACAATTAAAGCTCAGGGTTTAAATTTAGTTCTAGTTATTAATGTTCGCTGTCCATTTCTTTGGTATTGCTCAGGATTTTTAAGTTAAACAAAATCTTTTTAATACCAGCTATGTATGGATTGTTATAACAACATCATCAGCTATAGAAGAGTAGTCTGGTAAAGAAGAGATGAAAATAGTCTCTCTGCACCCAGGTTCCTCACAGAAATGTGTAGTTTTTAAAATGATGGGAAATAATTATCTGCGTCAACAAATCGTCAAAACCGAATCGCATAGCGCTGCTTAATGTGCCATTTAAAAGAAGTGTATCTGAATCAGATTATTTTTTAAACACTAATCTTTGTCCTTCTACTGACAAGTAGGCATGTTTGTGTTATGAGTAATAATTCACAGCATTTATGTTTGTAATTTTGTGAAAATTCAGAGATCCTTGGGACATACAATGAATGGGTGTAATAGCCAGGAAGCATTCCCTCTGCTTCTGGTTTATGTCACCTTTTACAGTAAGAATTGCCTATTTTGTACAGCGCCCATTGTCAAAAACCACTAACTAGGACACGTAAGCTGAACGCTAATTAAATTCTTAACAAATGTCTGTAGGATCCAGATAGCACCGATTGTTCCCTGAAGGTTCTCTGTGTAGGTGAAATAGAACCACTCGGCATTAAAAGAAGAAAGAAAAAAAAAAAAAAAAAAAAAAGGTTTAACGCGCAAGGCTGCGCGGGAACTTTTCGGTGAATGCCGCTCTACCTGCACGCCTTACAGCCGGGAGAAGCCATGCCGGGTTCTCGGGGCGACGCGCTCCAGCTTAACGCCCCGACAAGCGAGGAGCGAGAGCAGGAACGGCGGGGGGGCTCTGGGCAGGGCCGCTCGGCTCGGCTCGGTGCAGGGGGGCTCACCTGATCTGCCCCGCCGGGGCCTATGTCCCCCGTACCCAACGGGTGCGGGTCGTTTATGAGGAGAAGCCGGAGCCGGGCTCGGCCCCGGCCCCCGGGGGGTGACGGACCGGCCTCTCACGGTGAGGTGGGGCGGGGGGAGCGGGCGGGGCGGGCCGAGGCGGGGCCGTGGCCAGCACCGTCAGGCAGCGGCGCGGGCGCTGCGGGGCCGCTGAGGGGAGCGGGCTCTGCCCGGGGCCGCTGAGGGGAGCGGCGGCGGGGGCCCCGCTGCTCCCCGGCCGGGGTTTGTCAGCGGGCGAAGGCGCCGGCCGAAGCGGCGAGACATGACCACCGCGGCGTAACTTCGGCTGCCGGTTAAGACTCCGGGAATGAAGTAGGTCGGTGAATTTACTTTCTCTTCTTTCTTTTTTTTTTTTTTCCTTTTCCTTTCCGCTTGTTTCTTAAATTTAGGTTTCTAGACAGCGGCGGGGCTGGGGGCCCCTGCCCGCTTCCCTCCGTCCCTCCCTCCCTTCCCTGCCGGCCGGCTTGGCGGGACGCTGCCTTCCTTCCACCCGTGGCCGGTCCGTGGGGGCGAAGCGCTCGTCCGCCCGGGGGGAGCGGGGAAAGGGGCGAGTGGGGATGTCACACGTGAAAACCAGGTGCCTGTTGCTGAAATACGCGCCGGGAGCGGAACGCAGTTGCCTGGTCCTTTGGAAAGCTGATCTGTGGTGAGTGTGGTCTTCTGCCTCACGGGCCGGCTCTGGAAGGGACCAGGCAACTTTGGAGGTGGCTGTGATGTGTCAAAAGCAGACTTTGTTGTTGTTGGTTGTTTTTGTCTTGAGGCTTAGTGTCTGAAGCAAAAGAAATCTCCGTGACTGTGGGTTGTGAGTCACTGATGCTGCAGAAGCCATTCTAGTCTGTTCTGATGGAAGAGCACTTTGGAAATTTAATGTTAATTATTGACACAGCGTTTATAAATAGACTTTATAATGAAAACACTGAGAGCCCTTAACGGCCAAGTGTGGCTATAATATGAAGGAGCTTTAAGTGCCAGATAATTACAGGAGCTAAGCTTACCGCTGCATGTAAGGAAAAACAAATGTATGTTCATCAGGGACAAACAATGAGGGAAAGTGTTTATTAAAGGCGCTTTTCTCTATTGCTGACTTAAAATCAGAAATATTTATGAAACTTAAGTCTCTCAAATTGCGCGTCACGAGCGTGCACAAACTTCAGTGCTGGAGGCAATGCTGTGGTGGTGGAGATGCAGAGGAAATGCAACTGCGGTGCTGCTGGATCCCCTGCCTTCTGTCGCTGGTGAAGGGAACCTGTCTTGGAGCAGCGTGGATGTGTGTGGAATGAGGGGCTAGTTTCAGTACCATCAAGAGAAATTGTACCGTCTCCCAAACTCTCTGGCGTTTGGGAGGTTTTGCTGGTGAGTTTCAGAAGAGAGGCTCCATCAGCACGCTCGGAGCCTGGTTTTGGAGCTGTGCTTTTGGCCAGGAGCCGTGCAGGCGTGAGACCAGGGTAGCTCTGCTGCTCCTTCTACTGTACTGAGTGCGTGGGGAGATATGCAGCTTGGGTTGCCCTGGATAAAGCTTTGGTATTAGAAAGGAAAATTATGCAATGCAAGTCATATTCATTGCTACTTCATAGGTTCCGTTTACTGAGAACTCTTTATTAATAATAACATTTACTAATATACTGAATGATGAACAAATGCAATGAAATTCCATGCCCAAGAGGGCTGACTGAGAACCACTGGTTTTGCCAAAACTAACAGGACTGGAAAGCCCTCGGCACCCTTAAAGAGCAGGCTAGAAGGCACTGTGTGTAGGCATTATTACTAAAATATTTTTATGCTTTATAGAGATCTTTTAAATATTTAAAAACAGCTGTAGTGGAGTGCTTGCAAAGGGACAGTTTGTATGCTTGCGGTATTATGTTCCTGTTTCCCATTAACTAGCAGCTGTTGTTTTTTTGGGAGGGTGGGAATAAGGAAAATTTAAAAAAGAACTCCAGACCCTGTATGTGTGTGGAGTACATTACTGGAGGAAAATATGAGACCCTGGCAACTGAGTTTCTATAAATTGCTGTAGGCTTTGAAATTGCTCGTTGGAAATCATTAATACGTAAGGCACTGATCTTGCAACATTTGCTCATCTAGTCTCTTTGTCCCTGTAAAAGCGGGTGAGAATTTTACGGTTGAGTTTAGCGGTGTCAGGGTTGTGCTACTCTGCTGGGTCCGGGGCAGGTTGTAGAGACTTGGCACTCTTAGTCACCAGTGCCACCCTCTGTTCACTGATGTTCAAACTGGACAGGTGGACCCACCTCATACTGCAGCCTTCTTTTCTCGTCAACCCTTTTTTTTGTAGTTCAGAAAGGAGACATGCAGAAATGTAAGTTGTCAAGACAAGAAGCTGGGCGGGGGGGGGAGGCAGCTCCAGAAGGAAAAAGAAAACTTTCAGTGCATTTTCCGTGCCCAGTGAGCAGGTGTTTGTGGATCACCAACCATGCTTGCTTCAGGCTGTGCTGAAAATGTTTCCCATGCTGATATGCCAGTGGATTGTATGGCTTCTCAGCCAGCCTGTAAAGGAAAGAAAAATAAATCTTACTTTTCATTGTTGTCCTCCTTGCTTGTCATATCTGCTGGGTTTTATTTTAAATCGGGTGTTTTTGTCATGAGACGGACCCTCTTTACTAAAGTTTTTTGTACAGTGTACATGGAGAGGGACATACTATTTACACATGAAATTGGAAAATTTCCTGTACGCAGCAGCAGCAAAGTTGATGGTTTCAGAACACGGGGTCTTAAGATAGATGCATTAAAATGGGCCCTGATTCCTTCCATTTGTATGGATACTTCCCCAGCCAGGCGTAAAACCATTTGTCCTTGCTGTATTAACGTACTCTCTCCGGGCTAGAGCTATAGTTACAAATTTTAATTATTCTCCTTTATTTAACTTCCTGTTGCCTGTAACTGTTCTTATAAAACTTGTATTCTTTCTTACAATGAAGTAAGGAAATCTGGTAAGTTCAATATTCTCGCTAGTAAAAATATTGGGTAGTCCTGTCTGGTACGTTCATCTTGTCCTGGGGGTTATCTGCAGGATATCTCTTTTTGCCCAATTCCTGTGTAAAGTTTACACAAGCGGTACTGAACTTTGAACAGAAAAGGAGCTAACGCTGGTGACATGTAGCTTGTGTGGCTTTTTGATCATGTACGGCACTATTTTTTGTTCATGAATATTGTTGGAACCAGGATTGAAAAATAACACCTTTGTAAAAATCAGCCTAGATCGATGCAATAGAAACAGGAAAAGAGGATGTCTCGAGGTGCTCTGAACTGTATTTTTGCCTTCTGGTCCAGATATTGTTAATTATGGTTAAACTAGTGCGGATATCAGAATCTCTATGATTGCTCTATCTGGACACTTATATGGCAGCAAGAAGTGAAAATGCTTTTATCTTCAGTAGAGTATGTAATTATAACTTTCCTTCTCTGAGGTGTATGTGGTTCTGGGGATCTGTGGTTGCTTTCCATGCAGTCTGCGGTAGGTATCACATGGGTGAAACCAACACTGAAGCTGCTGTTAACACGATTTAACTATTTGTCTTCTTACTTGCAGGAACAAATGAGAGATGGTGTGTCACATTCTGCTTTGATATAGTACAATGAAATAATGTACAGTTACCAAAATAGTGGTTCTTTCCTTCAAACATTTAGGAGCAATCGGGCTAAGATGCCCGAGTGACAGCTTTTACTTCTTGCAGTGCCTATGGTGGGAGGGCAAGTGATGGGCCATAACTTTATGGATCATTTAGAGCTTTTAATGGTGGACATATTTTACTTGTTTTGAAAGCGAGAGCTTTAAAGCATTTTCAATAACATCTATGACATATGGATAACTTTATAAGCCTTTGAAATACATGTCTAGTTTTCTTGTACAACATATGGAAGTGATCTCTGCCGGTTTCCTACTGAGAAGTGGTTGAGCTATGAACAGCGAATTTTTGTTGCACCTGTAAAAGACGAACATGGACTGTTTTTCATTAAACCATATGTTTAATAGTATGAATAGTGTACGCTTATGTCAAGTAAATTATTTTAAAAGGGTTTTTTTTTCCTTCTTTCAGTCAGAAACTTGGGAAAAAAACTAGGTAACTTTGATCATAGGCTTTTGGAAATAATCCCAGCCTGTATCGTTGTGAAATGATAGACTTAATAGAAGGCTGTAGCTAGATAATTCCTCTGGCCTTCATGGCTCACCTATTAAGAACTAGACTAATGGAAGAGGTACAGGTAAGGTTGGCCTCCTAACAGCGGTGCTGAGAGGCAAATTTTCCTCTGAAGTAGCGGTTGTGAAGCACTGCCTTTGAAATTTTGAGCTTTCCTCTTTAATTGCTCAAAATGTAGCTTAAAATGTACTCTGATTATAACCTGGGTGAATGGGGAGAAAAGTGGATGGGACTGACTCATCTTGCAGACCAGAATGAAGATGGTCTGTGCTGAAGAAATGGCTTGGCTCCGGCTCCAGCCCCAGCTAAATTTGCAAGGGCTTTCCTTATGGGAGAGCTTGCAAGGAGACAAGAATACTGAAATCCTGTAACATCGCTGCTCAGTTGTCTGCTGCTCCAGGTAGACAGCTATGCCTATGGAATTGCCTTTGCTTTAAGCCATGGTCAAGGTTTAAAGTAGCGTCAGGGTCACTGGGTGATCATATCAAAGTCTCTGGTGAGGACAAAAGGGAGAGGAGGCATAGCTCTGAGCAGAGGGTGACTTTCCTTATTGTAACCAAATTCTTTGGTTTTATTAGCAGCTACTGGTTCTTCTGCGGGCTCACCCTCTTCTTGAGGCGCTGCCCTGGGCAAGACAAGGCGGATGTACTCAGGCCGTGCGCTGATAGGAGTGGTAAAAACCAGGAAGGAATTACTCTGTTGTCTGATCTCCTGTGTCCACATACGCTTTCCTTCAGGCTGCAGAGCCAACTGCCGTGTAGCCGGTACAGAGACTCTCGGCCGCGGTAGTCTGTATGTATCATACAGTGCGTGCGGATGCATAGTACAGTACCTGCACCCCCAAACTGAAAGGCCAGTGGATTACACAGCATTGGCACCAGTTCTGTTGGCAACATAGATGTTCTCAAGGAACTTGTTCTCAGAAATATTTAAGGAATGAGAATACTCTGGGGGGACTCCCCAAATCTTTTTTCTTGCCTCAGCATTCTCGGTCTGACTTGATATGTAAATTTTACTAATCATCCAGTTCTGGTTAACTACAAAGGCAATCAAACTCCATATGTTTTCCTCTGATATCCTCTGTTGAGTCCTTTTTAAAATATAAAAATGCCTGTATTTGGGGTTTAACAGAGTTTATGTAACTGTAGGATGAAAATAAAAAAGAACAAAGTATCTCAAATGAAAGAACAGTATTGAAATATTGCTGTAAAGTGCAGTGAAGTCTTCACTGTTGAAATGGGTGCCCGCGGGCTTTTGTCTATGCTGCACTTTGAAAATTGAGTATCTCTTGGGCGTTTTCATTGTTCGGATTTGTAGTGCCTTTCAGATGAGCAAACCTAGAAGGTGAACTATGATCAGCAAAAGCCTGGATAAATGAGGTACTATATAGTTGTAATGATGAAAGAAGAGCCTTATTGGTATCTAATTGATATTCTAAGCAATGTGGTTTTTTTGTTTTTTTTTTTCTCAAATGACATTCTGATTTTGTTCTTCCTTTCTGCTTACAAAGGTGTGAGTATCAAATTAACTGAAGTGCACCAAAATGGAACCCTAATGAAATAATAGGCTGATAATTATCAGCTCTCAGTTACTTTTTCTATATGTTTTTCAGATCAGCTCTACAAAACAAGATGTATCAGCAAAGCATTCTGACCATGTTTGTGCTATTGGGTAAGTTACTACAAAAATAAGTTGGAAATTATGTGGAATGAAGAGTAATCACCATTTGTTTTTCAGTGGTGTTTCAAGTCATGCCACTGGATTAGTATCTTATGACAGCATGCAACTGGAATATGCAAAGGATCCGATGTTATTATTGCGCGGAATTGAAATGTGGACACTCTCGGGCTTGTGCCTATGTGTCTTATCCCAAAAAGCAGTGCAACTGACTTTTAAGATCAGGAAACATCAGTAGAAAGTATATGGTGAGTCAAGACACGTTCAAATAAATGCCCCAGTCAAAATTTGAGAAGACAGAAGTTCATGGGCAATTTGTTTTGTTCCCCTAATAGGTCCAAAAGTGGAAGGGAAAATCCTGGTTCCATCAGAACTGCAAAGTTTCTGGTTAGTTCGGTGTAGCCAGGGTGTCACTTTGAGTTTGAGCTCTGCTTTTTTAGGTAGCTGACATTCCTGCTTTCATGTGCACAGTCCTGTGAAAGGGTGCTCAATTAACTGCAAATGTTGAATATAATAAACTGGCTTTCTAAATGGGAAATGTCTGTAACAATATTGGTGTATGGTGTTCAGGGACAGCTGGTATTTGCCTTTCATTTTTGTTATTAAAATAAGAACTATTTAAAGACTTTCGGTCATGATGCTTAGGGAGAAAGCAGATGCTGTAATCCAATGAAATTAGTTTCAAAATTTGTGTCGTCTTGTATCTTCACAAAAGATGAATAAATCATTAGATTTCTGTATCTTTTCTATATACATATACATCTTTATCTACATATGTACCTTTACCTGCTTAGTATCAAACATTGCGTTGTTGACATTCTTCTTTTAAATACCTTACGTAATCTAACCGATGTGTACCTTTTAATGAGAAAACCTGGATGTGTCGGGGAGTCTTCCTTAGGCTTCAGAGCAGTTTGTCACTGTCTGATGGCCTGTAATGACTGAAAGTCAGTGTATCTATTGAGTAGCCACCTTGGCCTGTTTCCAAATAAACTAATAGCCGTGGCTGGCATCTTTGTAGCCCTGTTAACCCCGACATGAAGCAAGCCGCTATTTGAGGGACAGAACTGTAAGTGATGGCCTCTGGCGTGTCTGTGTCACAGGCAAACTGCTGCATTTGTATCAGGAAAACATTCTTAATGCCCGTTAATAAAGCGCAGCGTGCATTTGAGAGCTATAGCAATCCTATGCTAAATGTTCTGTATTGTAATGCAGTATCTTTTTTTAACACTTCTGCAGAAGCGGTAAGTAGCTGCACACATTTTGACTTTATAGGATTTAATTAATCCTGTGAGATGGTCTGGTGTGACATGCGAGGGGGGAGTCTGTTTTTTAGGAAAAGAGACGACTGGCAGGAATCTCTGCCTACCCTGCGATTGTCCCTGTGAATTGAGTAGTATGTTAGTTATCTGTCCTGCTTCATAGGCAGTCATGTCACTTACTCATTTGTCCTTTTTAAATCATGTATTATGGACTAATAGTCTGTTCGGTCAGCTGAATCCTCCGCATGGAGCCAGGAGGCCTAATGAAGCTGATATTTACAGAGGCACAAGCTCGGTTAAATGAGAGACGAGGAAAGAGCAGAACCCTTCAGGAGTCTGGCACGACAAAATCTGTGTAAAGAGAAAACAAAACACTTTAACACACTGCACAGTAACACAGTGTCTGCTTTTAAGGTAGCATGCACCTACTTTTTAAAAAAGCTTTCATTTTGTGTTTTTATATTATTTAGCTTATGCTTATGTGCTCTTAATCGAACAGTGCTAGAGAAATTCTTTTTTTCTTATTTTGGCTATTGCAAGGCATAGAGCATGAATTAATTTCTATCTAATGAACTGCTTAAAATATTTATGGCCTTACTGAGCGAAAAGCTAAATGCAAAGTGCACAAATGACCCACATGCTTTTCTGTAACTAGAGCTTTAATCTTTGAAATTCATGCAGTGTTTTACAGTAAGCTATTTCCAAAACCGACATGCTTATCATTCTCAAAATCATTGTTAGCGTAATTCAAGCTATGACTTACCAACAAGAGCTACAAATGTGGTCAGAATAATTTTATTTTGAAGAATCTAAGTCTGATGGAAAAGATTATTCTTTTCCTACATCTCATTTCCCAAATAATGCCCTGGGGTTGCATAGTTACGTCCAGTCGTGTATTCTGGTAATACTGTTCTTTGGTATTTAACAGTTACAATGTGACTATGTGTTATATTTACAAGGGGATTATTTTTTCTACAGTAATGGAGCTGTGTTATAAGAGCTGGATTGCAAGTTTCCCAGCACTGCAGGGGGAGATGAGACTCATACCTGTATAGTCTGTGGACTTGGATTTAGGATTCACTGTATTTTGAATTAATATAAGCCAATTTACCCCAAAGAGATGTTTCCCCTACAGTCTTTGTCTTGACCTATTTCAAGAGGTCGAGAAAACACAACGTTAGGTGTAGTGACTCTGGGGGAGAGGCTGGCATCTGTCAGTTGTGACACCAGTGCAGAGGGAATGTTTTTAGTAATTTTGTCTCCAGCTCAGAGGAGAACAGCCCCTGGAAGCAGTCTGATTTTTATGTCATGAATTTGTTTCTGTATAACATTGGCCACTCTCTTTTCATTGTCAAGTAATATGAACTTTTTCTTTCATTTCTGATATCTTTGCCCTTGTGTTTGCAGACCTTCTTCAAATGGCAGTTGCCCACTGTATGGTCCATCAGATTCCTCCCAGGAACTTCACGTTACCCTGTATGCTGCTGAATGAGACGTTTTTGAGTCCTTTCTCTGCTGGCATTGTAGAGAGCTGGTCTGGTTTGAGGAGAGCACCCGAAACCAAGCCTTCCTTGCTAATGAATGAAGAAAGCTTTTTATGTTGCCTTTGGAGTGATAACAACATTGATTGTTCTTTGTACAGAGCAAGCATGCAAGCAAGGAAGTTTATTCCTTCAGAAATAAGTATCTCTGCTTCTCAGGAAATAGGTAAGTTTTCCATTCAAGGGTGTAAGAAGCTACTTCTTCAAAAGATGATTGGGGTTTTTTGTTGTTTGGAGGGCAGGTGGGTGGGTTGTATTAATGTGTATTTGTTTTTATCCAGAGCAGACAACATAGCATGGTAAAATCCTTCTTCACAGAAGTCTGTAGTGGAAGGCAAAAGAAATTGTGTAGCACAGATTCAAAGGCGAAAAAAAAATAGCTGGCTGTCTGTCTAGGGGAATGCTGAATAAAATATGTAGCACTGTGTATGAGGACATAAGCCCGGATCTTCAAAGGTGTTTAGACGCTGTGAGAAATATTTAAAATATTTTTGTGGATATGGGCTTCAAACTCCCTCAGGAGGCGGGAGAGATGGAGAGCAAGTGCCATCTTTTCTGCCTGGATTGTGATGCCTTAGTAAATATCTCTACATGGATTAGATTGAATTCTTTTTTCCTAGGCTGTTTTCTCCTCCTGTAAACCGCAGTCTCGGAGCGGCATACTGGCCTGCTGGCATGCTGCTGTCAGTGGCAGGAATCTCGTTGACCTCAGTAGAGTAGAATTTCATTTTACAAGAACTGTCCCATGGAACAAATAAATCTCTGTTAAAGACTGCCACACTAAATTTGCTGCTGTTGTGTATGCAGTGCAGCTGCGTATGTGTGCACAAAGTGTGCGCAGTACAGCCACGTAGACGCTGTACCGGTTAACAGTAGCAAAACCTTCAGCCAGCAGCAGCTTAATTTCTTTCTTCCCCTTGTGGCCTTGTCTGAAAGCCAGGTAAAATATATTCCTTCTTTAGTAATTAGGATGCAGCAGTATCACATAGGTTGTTAGCCTTTTAAGTGTTGAAGGGCATATATTGGTGTCCAACTCAGCACGAATTATTCACAATCATTTGCACACTTGGGCTCCAACCTCACCTTGTCCTCTCTATGACTGAATTTTATCCTGGCTCTTTAGCTGGGTTGGTTGTTTGTTTGTTTTGGGTTTTTTGGTTGGGTTTTTTTTGTTTGTTTTTGTTTTGGTGGGGGTTTTTTGTTGTTTTAATATAGTTCAGAAATGTTTGATCTGTTTCTTTTGTTTAGATTCAAATTGGAACATTGAATGTTGGATTGAAGGCAAGTTGGACCTGTTAGTTTGTAGCCTGCAGTTTGTGAAGTTGCACTTGAGAGCCAACTTGAAGGTTAATCTTTTATATGCTGTGTAAGTACAGACTCTGTTAAATCTGTCACTTAGCATTAGAAATCTGAAAGCGTTTTCTAAAACATCGACACTGGCCTCTCAAGCTTGCACACAGTGGTAGCATTAGCTTCGCAACCAGATGATATGTTATGTACCTTTGTCTCAGTTAAAAGTAGTCTTGGACAGTGTGGAACGTTTATGATTCTGTTTTTGAATGAGAAGTGGTTGGAATGGAGAGTCCCTCTCCTCTGTCCTTTCCATGTTTCTTAAAGTGCTTTAATGAAATTAGCGTTGACTTACTGAAATATCTTTGCTGTGACAATTGCTTAATGTTAAAGCTGCGATCTTGGTTCTGCCTTTTTTATGCTTTTGACCATCACATTCTCTCTCTTGAAGTAATTATGTTACTTAACATTTAATAGAATGCCAAATGCTACTCTAATCACATTGTTGCCTCTGAAAGGCACCTGCCTGTGCAGTTGCTAGCGTGGTGAATATTCTCTGGAGGGGTAATAGATGGTAATCCTGACTGTGGGCTGGGCAGGTCTGGTATACATGACCTGCCTGATTTGATCCTAAAAAGGTCTATTTGGTTCCACTTCTGAAAGCACACTGTTTGGTTTTTTCTTCTGTATTACTGACAGCTTGGAAGGAATGGCATGAACACAAAGACTTAATTTCTGTAGGAAACAGGCTAAACATAAATAGTTGAATTAGCTGAATTTACAGGTGATGACTTCTACTTAAAAAGCCAGAACTGGATGACAGATAATCACTTGCCACAAGTTATCCCTGTAGTCAGGGTTGAAAGCAAGTGTATTAACTGGTAGTAAACATGGTTGTTTAGTTGACATAATACTTTAAAGCTGGAATCAGATTTTGAGTGGGTTCCCATTGCCAGTGTTCCTTATGACTTTGATTTCTGAAATACCATTACATGTGTGTTTGTGGGAGAAGTAGATCTGACTTTGCCTCTGTTCCATCCAGTCTCACGTGCAATAGAAAAATCTTTGCCAGTAATCCTAGTGTAGTAATCTCTATATTGAATTTTTTGGCTATGCCTAACATCCGTGGAACAACAGATTCAAGTCCCAGCTGGAATGAAGAGGTTCTTTGTATTGCAAAGGGAATTCAGTAAGTGTCATGCAATTTATGAGAGCAGGCCCTATAGACTCACTAAAGTCCTTGTGGCATTTCTGTACTTGATTACTTTTTGCTGCAAAGGCGAGATGCAGTGCAGTCCCTGACATTGGAGAACTTGTTTCACTCTCCAGATTTCATATTAATATTTTTCTTGTAGGGTCCCTACGTTCTGGGGGAACAGCTAGCAAAGCATTTCAGATTTTGGTAAGGTGACAGCTTTCCCTGTTGGCTTGCCGATACCTTAACATTTTATTCACATGAGCCAAAATACCTTGAAAACATTCCCAGTTTTAAAAATATGCATTCCTGGCATGTGTTACTCCCTGGGAGTCTGGAGATTGAGCCAGAATTCTCACATATAGGACAGGCAATGTACAAAAATAATGACCTAGAAGAATCTACAGCAAAAAAGCTTGGGTCCTCAACAGCTTTTAAAATTTTCAGCATTAAAGAAGTATCCTCTTATTTTACACATCCACAGTTTGCCTGCTTGTAAATGATATCAAGTTGCTTTGAATAGAAAATGTTCTGTTCTGTCCAAAACAGTGCTACGACAGTATTCTGTAAGAGGCTCAAGCAAGGGTAATAATAGGGCTTTTACCTTTCCTAGCAGCATGTCTTTGGGAGGAGAAGGATTATTCTGAAACTTAATTAGACAAATTAGGTTAATTGTCTACCAAAAGTGAATGATCTTTCCAGTTGTATGTATTCTAGGAATGCTGTAAACCCTGATGGTTAATTACATTAACTGAAATCACTTAGCCTTAGGGATCCTTTTGTAGTGACACAGATGAATGCCCCCTATTTAATTTTGGGCACTGATTATAATTTGCCCTTTCAGCAGATGGTGATGTATAGGATGTACTCATATTTCTGACCTATTTGAAGTACCTGTGAGGCGGCTCTTTAGTTCTGGGCCTAGGCTCCCATGTTTTTAAGGATAAATCATGCAGTTTGCCTCAAGACTGGTGGTTTAGTTGAGTGCATTCGTTATACCTTGAGCCTTCTTCAGCTGGAGAACATTAACCTTTCATTAGAGGCTTATCCTCTCCTGAGCTAAGCAGCCATCAGAGGTTCTGCAGTGTAAAGGGGCAGCTTGTTCAAGTAAGTATTGTCCTAGAGCTACTATATATCAAATACATTGAGATATAATTATTGAAAATCCTTAGAACCCCAGACAACTTTGCTCTGTCAATTCCTAATCAAGGTAGCACTTGCACAAATACAGGATATAGAAATATTGAAAGCAGAGTTAAAGTGCTGACCTTATTTCTAATATGCCTCAACATAGCTACCTAATTGTGATGATGTACCTTTCCTGGAATTAGAGGAATTCTAGAAGTTCATGTATCTCTTCCTAAAACAATGTTGACCTTTTGGTTTTGGTTAGGTGCTCCAATTGCAAAGAATTGTTTAAATTCAATAAAGACAGTCTGCAACTTCTAATTTGAAGTCTAAAAGTTCACCACGGGGTCACAGATTAATTTAGCATAAATAACAGCACCTTCTGAAGTAAGGTTGAATTGTGCATGAAAATACAAAACATTTAAGAGGTGTTAACTTACGCTGTTGACTAAAAGAACTATCTGTGCACAGCTGAGAAGTGCAGTGTTCGGAGAGGAAAAGAAAAGCAAGCTTTGGACACATGCCCTTGCTGCAATGTTAATTACTTCTGTGGTTCAGGGCATGCAGTATTTATTTTTTCCCCCCCTTCTGCACTTTGTTATGCTTTAGTCCCATGTTTCCAGCCTAAAGTCACATTGCCTTTGCACAGTCTCCCTCCCTTCTCTGCCAGCCATTAAAACTTAAGTCCAGTTCACTAGTTTTCTGTTGAATCTCAGAGGTGGGCTCCAGTAATCCGTTCAGAGAAGTTCATATGCTTAGTACCTATCTGGTTTTTACTTACCTCTCTCTGCCAAGGCAAACCTCTCCAATTCCAGCAGCCAGCACTATAAAGCCAAATGGGGACATAGTATATACTCATGTATTTTATAAGCCCTCTGTCTTTCCTTCCTTTCCCCCTCCAATTTGGATGTGGCTTAGATCTGATCACTGTTGCGTGATGTAAAGTGCTTGTTGAACCAGGATTTATAGCTTCTCTCAGCGTGCTGCAAGTCTGATGGAAAACTGCAGGTTTTAATAGCCCGTTGCTTTGTTTTATGTTTACCCAAAATTTCTCTTCTCATTCTACTGAATGAAGGCACTGAGCTCTTCTGAACTTGTGAGGGCTTTATAAGCATCAGCTCCTCTAAAGTCCATAGCTACAGTTTGGGAACAATGGTTATTCTGTGACTGGATCCATCTGCAGCCAAACTGAAGATGACAGGCTGCTTATGCAATCCCAGGCTGCGGCAGTTCTCCAAAATACTTTGGCTTTCCGTTGTTTTGCTTGTAGTCAGGTCTCGTACATTTAGCCCAGGCTTGGCAATTTCGAATAAGTTGATGTGGGGGCCCCTCGTGACCATGTCCTCCGTTAATCTGTTCTCTTATCCCAAACTCAATTTTGTGAGAGAGTCCCTGTGTCTTGCCAGTTCATGGAAATGCGAAGCTCATTACCCTGTTCCTTAGTATCAGGATATCTTCCTCCAGGCGCGGACCTGGCATCTGATAACGTACCTTGCTCTTTCCCCTTGCCTTGCCCTAGTTGCTTGCAGAGGTGGTGCCTGTAAGAGGAATCTGCAGCACAGAAGTGAGATACCGGTAATTCAATTCTCTGTCACAAGGGGTGGAAGTGGAATGAAGCCATAGCGTTTTCCTCCAGTTATCTTGGGTCATCTTCTGGGTGCAAATGAGCTCAATTTGGTTACAAATTGAAGTAATTATTTGGAATGATTAGGAGAAAGATGGGGTGTGCTGGTGTGGTGGTCACTGCTTTCCAGATAGATCAGATTAAAGACGTGGTTTGATGAAAAGACTACATCCTTATGGATCGATTGTGGGGTTTTTGAGACTAATAAAATCTGTGAGCAACAATAGAAGGCAGGGAAACTTAAAGGAAGATTCTACAAAGTCTTTAAAAGGAAATTCAGGAGAAAGAAGTGGAACCACAACTATAAAAACAAAAATATTCCAAGTAATTTAGAAGTGGTGTGTCTGCCAGATACCATCAGCATAAGGTTCCATAATTCTTGTGTCCTAAAGTCTATGAGTCCTGGTAAAAATTATTTTAGGAATGTCAGTATTGACCAACTGTAAGACTAATAAACTACATATGCATATGAACCTGCATAGCTTATGGGGTCATTACTGCAGAGTACAAGTGCTGTGAGGGCATAGTGTTATTGAAAACCCTTGTGTTACCAGCTGCAAAGAGTATCCTAAAAACAAGGTGGATGTATAACGTGTGTGTGTTGATCAGTGAACGATGAGGGGAGTGGGGCCCCGATTCGAGGAGATCCATGTGTGCACATTGCCCTGAGCAGAAGGACTTGGGGGTGTTGGTGGATGAGAAGCTCAACATGAGCCAGCAATGTGTGCTTGCAGCCCAGGAAGCCAACCATGTCCTGGGCTGCATCCAAAGCAGTGTGACCAGCAGGTCGAGGGAGGGGATTTTCCCCCTCTGCTCTGCTCTGGTGAGACCCCCTGCAGTGCTGTGTTCAGCTCTGGGGTCCCCAGGACAAGAAGGACATGGAGCTGCTGGAGCAAGTCCAGAGGAGGCCACAAAGATGATCCAAGGGCTGGAGCACCTCTGCTATGGAGCCAGGCTGAGAGAGTTGGGATTGTTCAGCCTGGAGAAGAGAAGGCTCCAGGGAGACCTTAGAGCCCCTTCCAGTCCCTGCAGGGGCTCCAGGAAAGCTGGAGAGGGGCTGGTGCCAAGGGCAGGGAGTGACAGGCCAAGGGGAACGGCCTGAAGCTGCAGGAGGGGAGATGGAGATGGGATGTGAGGCAGAAATCCTTCCCTGTGAGGGTGCTGAGGCCCTGGCACAGGTTGCCCAGAGAAGCTGTGGCTGCCCCTGGCTCCCTGGCAGGGTTCAAGGCCAGGTTGGATGGGGCTTTGGGCAACCTGGGCTAGTGGAGGGTGTCCCTGCCCATGGCAGGGGTGGGACTGGATGGGCTGTGAGGTCCCTGCCCACCCAAACCAGTCTGGGGTTCTATGATTGTGGGTTCCTTCGCAGTCCCAGTCAGCGTGATTTGCACATGCTCTTCCCTGTAATTCATCAGCCCTTTGTTCACTTCCAAATTCTCCTCAGTTTCTGACCTTTTCTTTTTTAAGTAGGGCAGATTGCGGTAAGGGGATCAGTGAATCATGCCCATTTCCCCTGTGCTCTGGAGCGATTAAATGTACTAGATCCCAAATTGACTAAAAACAAAGCAGAAAATCCTGTCCTTTCTTCTCCTCCAAGGTTTAGTTCTTTCCCCTCCCTGAATTCAAGTGTTACCATGAGTCATACCAACTATAAAACTATTTAAAACTTTTACAGAAAGGTTCTTATTCTATTCACTTCAATTTCTTTCTCTGAATTAGTAAAACAAACCCCTTACTATACAGAAATAATTCCAAAATTACTTCAGAACAATTCAAAACATAAGCTTTTATTGTAAGGATGAAATGTCAAAAGCAGGAAAGAATCCAGGATGGTTTAACTGTCAGATTTTGTCTTGGCTTTTCTGCTGTGAGAAGTTTGGCCACAAAGTATTGAGACTATTAAATTCACTACCTTAAGGAGGCCTGTGGCACTGAATACCTGCAGTACACCATAAACGTGGTAAATGTGTGTTTGAAAGAGCCTAAAGAATATCTGTGGAATAGAAATGAGAAGGAAGAATACTTTGGGAACTGCTGGTTGCTCTCAGAATAGAAGCAGCTTTGTGCCCACTTGTGCTATATTTATTTCATAAATCGAGAATAGTTTGACTAAAGTCAATAGAGATTGAAAGCATTTATAAGAGTAATCATACACATGAGAATTGCTCTAAAAATGCCTTTAAAACATACTTTAAAAGCATCTGTGTACTAATGTGTATATGGGAAACAGTATGGGTCTTCTTCGTGCTGCTTCTTGAAGTTGACCCAAAGAAAATGTTATATTTTAGAGATATAAACTAAATGGGATGGTCTGTATTTCAGTATGAATGCGCATGATTTTTTTGTATGTTTTACACATTTGTTAGCATCAAGAGACATAACGCATGACTGCTTGTATCAGTATATGCTACTTTGTCATTTATTTGAAGTATATTGAAATATTACTAGAAAATCTGATTAAACTGTTTATGAAACATATATTATGCCCATGCAGCTATTAGTTGTTTAAAACTTTAAAAGTTTATCTTAGACCATACAATTTTTGCAGTGGATTATGCAATCAGAAGCTGTGTATGTTAAACTTTCAAGGAAAGAATGTTAATAGAAAGAAAATAAAGGCAAAAAATACCCCTTGAAATGAAATCTGAACGTTCAGTCAAAAATAGTCCCATGAGCTTTACTCTGAGAAGCAATAAAAGCAAAATGCAGTAAGTTACTTAATAAATACTTTCCACGAACCTGTCCAAGACAATAGTAGCAATGCGTGTGAATAAATAATTTGCTTTCCTAGGAAACATCAGACACTCTAATAGACAAACATGCTGTGCATAAACATAATTAAAGCCTTTTCTTGGAATTAACTGCACAAAGGTAAGACAGGTGTCTATTTTTTTCAAATCCTACAAGTTGTTAAAAATGAGTACTAAAATGTGTTCTGATGGTGGAGTTCTTTAGCCTTTTGTTATTCCAAAACTTGTTTGTCACTTGAATAGTTGGTGTTGATTATTATATTACTTGTAATGCTTAATTGTAGCAGAAGCTGGAAGGAATGATAAATTGTTTGGATTTTATTTCAGTGCCTCATGAATAGGAATCAGAACGTAATCTCCATGGGGGTGGCAGAGAGGGCTGCCAATTAGTCCACTGTAAAGTAAACTAACTTTGTGTGCCTAAGAAGTATCTAGTAATAGTTACCATCAGGAATCGGAAACTAGTCTGATTAAACTACAGGTGTCATACTGTAACACATCTGTTTTAAAGTCAAACCTTAGGAATATTTTCATGAAATCATCTTAACTACTTGGAAACCATTTAAAAAGGGAGAAGCGGCAAACTAAAAACAATTGGTTACAATTACTGCCTTTTTTACTTTTTTCATTATTTTTTTTTTTTTTTGTAAATAAACCTTATCCAGATGGACAAACCTGCTCTATTGAGATAGAGTATACAAAGAAATACTGGTTTGTTTTGGTTTGTGGTTGTTTTTTCCCCTGTAGAACAGAGCTGTCGCTGGGAGATGTACCTACGAGCTCTCTAAAGGGGACTGTCATGGTTGCTCGGTGTGACTGTAGTGAGTATGACAAGTGCAAGTGCTGCGTGCCTTCTCTGAGACTCAACTACACTTACATCATGTGGCTGAAGATGACGATGGGTGTAACACCTCTGTGGTCACCTTTGATGTCAGTCAAGCCCATAGACATAGGTAAGTTTGACCTACGTTTTAAACCTTTGTTCATGGAGAACAGCAGCCGGATGTCTCTTGTGGAGAAGGAGGGCGCAGGCAGAACAGGCAAAGGCTCCCTGGGGCTGTCTCACTTGCTCAGGGTGGTGCTGTACGCATTTCTCAGCCACCTAACGCCTGTCTGGGCTCTACTGCAAAACCGTACTGAGCAAAGGCCAGGCTCTCAACAGACGTGAGCTTTGGACCGCTCTGTGCCTGAGTCTGGAGCAGTGGTGGAGCTTATTTGTCTATGTCTATTGCTGAGGACTTAAATTTAAAAGTGAGTGGAAAAAAAAGCTGTTCCTGAAGTTACTTAGCAAATAAAACTACCTCTTTTCTCAGGCAGCTCTGTTGTCCTGATGCTTTCTTCCTTACACACACAGTTCCAGCATTTTCCAAGTTGGAAAACATTCCTCTGTATTTAATCAAGTTAAAACTGTACTGACATTATGAATTTGATATGTGTTGCTATCCAATATGCACAGTTGCTGCAGATCTTGGCAAATTTCAAAAAGGCAGGGACTCTGGCAGCTGTGGGGAACAAAATAGACGTTTTATGAACTTTCTAACTGATGTGCTTTGCAGACAGAATCAGTTAAAAGTCTCTGGGTGGGCTAGTTTTGAAGATGAGAGGTTGCATGTATCATCATGCTGCTTTTAATGTATGCTGCAGGAAAAACCTAAAAATTCAGAGTTGCATCTGCCAGTGTTTAAAATGACATAATTAGTTTGTTCTGCTTAATAAAGTTTATTTTTAAAATGCATAATATTAGTATATATTCTGCCAAGATTTAGCTCAATTAAAAATTATTCTGAAAGTAAAATTACGAATACTTGTGTAATGTAGAGTTGTACTTGCTTATAGATGATACTGTTGGTGGAACAGACATCATTGTCTGTATTTTAAGGTTCATGAAAGTGTGATGTAGAAGTTACTGACTTTTGTTTTAAAAGCTATGCCTCCTCCCAAATCACTTCCTGCTGGTCTTTGTTAAGTTAATTGCTTTGAGATGGTGTATAAGTAATATTATAATAAGATCTGACTTAGTGTAGTGAATCTATGCTGAAAATAATAGGTTTTTGGTAAACTGAGTGAGATTCCAGTAATACCACTTAAATGAGACACCTTGAGCTGAGAGATCAATGAAAGGCCATTTTATATTTAATCTGGTATTGATAGAGGCAGACTCTCACTTGAGTGGACCCCAGGGGAGTTGCAGGAGGTTCTGGGTAAGACTGATGTGTTGTGTGACCATGTGGTTCAACTGATAGGAGACAATTCTTCTGGTTCTCCGTGGCACAAGCTAAGGGCCGCTGGAAAAGGCTGGGAACATCCAGTGCAGATGGGACTCGAATGTGTGCCCACTGCCTAAGGCCCTTGGAAATGTTTTCTCTTCAGCTTTGGCACGTGCTGTTTACTCTGCAGTGGTTTTTAACGGGGTGTTACTCTTGCACAGGAGAAACTCAGAGCTGTGAATGAGGACAAGGTCACCCAAAAGACACTGTGCTTACACAGTGATTTGAAAAGGTCTCAGTAACAGGTAGAAGTAGGATCTAGGTGCCTTGCCTTTGTTTGAGGAAGAGTGAATGTAATCCTAATCATCATTCTAAATTGCCCATCCATTTCCCTCTCCAGAAAGTTCTCTTCATCATAGAATCATAGAGTGGTTTGGGTTGGAAGGGACCTTAAAGATCACCTAGTTCCAACCCCCCTGATATGGGCAGGGACACCCTCCAGTAGACCACATTGCCCAAAGCCTCATCCAACCTGGCCCTGAACACTTCCAGGGATGGGGCCTCCACAACCTCTCTGGGCAACCTGTGCCAGTACCTCACCACCCTCACAGTAAAGAATTTCTTTCTAACATCTAATCTAAATCAACCCTCCTTCAGCTTAAACCCATTCCCCCTTGTCCTGTCACTACACTCCCTGATAAACAGTCCCTCACCAGCTTTCCTGTAGGCCCCTTCAGGTACTGGTAAGCCACAATTAGATCTTCCCTGGAGCCGCCTTTTCTCCAGGCTGAACAATCCCAACTCTCTCAGCCTGTCCTCATAGGAGAGGTGCTCCAGCCCTCTGATCAGCTTCGTGGCCTCCTCTGGACTCGCTCCAACAGCTCCATGTCTCTCTCGTACTGGGGCCCCCAGAGCTGGATGCAGTGCTCCAGGTGGGGTCTCACAAGAGCGGAGTAGAGGGGCAGGATCCCCTCCCTCGACCTGCTGGTCGCATCCTTGTGGGAAATTTCTGAAACCTTCCACTTTCACTTTGCCCTAATGTAGCTCTCCCGGAGACCTTTCATAGACATAATCACTCTGGAAGGGATGGGAATATTTAGAAAATCTTTGTGTACAGTATGAGGACATTATCTTCTGTTTCTTAAGGAGCCGAGCAAATTGCTTTGCTCAGCACTTCCATCCCTGTCAATCCTCTTTTCAGCAAAACAGGTCAGTTAGTTCTTGGTTACTGGGAATAATCCCAAGGCAAGAAATTCATGTGGTTTTAAGGCAAGTGTTAGGTCAAACAGCACGTCCTGATAAATAATTGTATGACAGTGCCAGGGTGCACTTTTCCAGTGGTATTACACAACATTACTCCGTCATACATGAGCTGTAGAGCAGTTCTTGAAAACTGAATTTAAAGAAAAGGTGTGAAAGAGACTTCTGAATCAGTAAAAACCCATTACTGCC
The DNA here is from genome assembly GCF_028858705.1 of Grus americana. Taxonomy (NCBI): domain Eukaryota; kingdom Metazoa; phylum Chordata; class Aves; order Gruiformes; family Gruidae; genus Grus; species Grus americana. The sequence goes on from NC_072859.1 coordinate 34,125,719, forward strand.
AGCAGTCACAGGCAGTATAGTTAGTGATAAACTTGTCAATTAATTTGTCCACAGTAAAGCCTGAACCTCCTTTGAACCTGCACCCAGAAATGACAGAGAAAGGTCAAGTGAAGATCTGCTGGTCTGACCCAGTGCTGATGCCATACCCGCTTCAGTATGAAGTGAAGATCTCCGCAAATTCAGGTCAACGTGGTTGGCAGGTGCGTCAGCTCTACTTGCTTTGTTTTACGATGGAGCAGTGCAGGTCAGTGGGTCTCTTCCAGATCTCAGGATTTCTTACCTCCCTCCTTGTCCTTGGGCAGTGGGTCTGTTGAGTCGAGCCACATGGCTGGTCTGGTGGAGCTGGGCACAGCATACTGGTTTCTCCTGAGCTGGTGTGTCCAGAAGACCCTGGTAAACGTCAGCAGAGTGTGTGGTAAAGCTGGCAAGCTGGGCTTTACATCTGTTACACAATGATGAAAGGCCTGTCTCCTGTTGGGTCTTACAAACAAACTCCCATCTTTCTTTTTGGATAAGATGCTAGATTCTGTGAAGTCTAAAGGCAAAGCTCTCTCCTTTCAGCAAACCCCAAATTCCATGATACATGGGTATATGTTTAATATGTACAGCTTTTATTAGTGAATTGTTTTTTCTGTTGCTACCACGCAGCTGACTCTGGAGTAAAAAGCAACTGTTAATTAGCAGTCCATAATGAAATAACATGTTTTCCACAGAGGTACGCAACCTCTACCATATTGAAATGTACAGTAAATTTAAAGAAGAAAGCTTTTTTTTTTTACCCAACTTGCTACCTAAAATCTACTTTCTAGATGATTTGTTTTGGTTCCCTCTGTCTCTTTCTTTTTCGTGTTTCATTATACAACAATAATGGCTTCTGATAATCCAACAGATGATTCAAGTTGCTCTAGAAACCTCACTGGCCATAGAGAATACACTACTTGATTCTTCGTACTCAGTTCAAGTGCGGTGCAGGAATCGTCATGGTCCAGGGTTCTGGAGTGACTGGAGCACACCGTACAACCTCAACTTGGGAGGTAGGTCACGTGCAGCCACTTGCAGGCAGTACGTGCTCTTTTGGAATAGAGCAGGTTTCCCAGTTTTTTTGTAGAACGTATTTGAGAGCATATGTTATCCAGGGAGGTACAGTATGCATGAGTTTGGGCTGAAAATGCCCGTGGAAGTTCTTTCTCCTTCTGCTTCTCTTTCTGCATGGCTTTGCCTGAGATTCTGCTCTTTCCTTCGGACAAGACTTGGAATAAAAGAGTTCTGGACTAGTGCATGTAGACCGCACCGTCAGCTCCATGACACCTCCTTGCCTGGCCCTGTTGCTTGCTTACCAAGCACCTGTTCAGACCCAGAAAAAGCGCTTTTTCTCAAGAGTTTTTCCATTTCAAAAGACAGTTGGCAGTGTTTAACCCCCACTGAATACCAGATTTTTCTCCTAATGCTTTCTCTAACTTTTACTTTAGCATGGGGTTTTGTAGCAGAAGTAAAAGCATGGAACACAGTTTGGGGTTTGTAGATTTAACATCCATCTTGTTTTGTAGTGCTGAGCCCCATTCATGAACTGTGTAATAGCCCCAGTCAGCCAGTTTTGATGCATGTGGCTTCAGTGTTAAGTGTATAATCTTACGTACTGTAATCAGTTTAGTACCCAAATAGGGCAAGTTCCTGACATGTCACTCTCCTGGACTTCTGATTTAATGAGGTCCCTTGTATCAACATAGCTCCTGCTAAAATGATAGAACGTAATGGCTCTTTATTTCATGGTCAGAGTACATAGGAAGGGAAAGAAATTTTGTTTGGCAAATCCTTGGTCAGTTATCAGGATTGCTGATTTGCTTTGCAGATTGAGTTGTTTTGGTCAGCCAAAAGAATTCACGATTTTTTGCGTTGTATTTTTCCATGCTCAGCTTATGGTTAGCTGGAAATGTTTTGATTGCTGTTGTCACAGGTTTCCTCTGAACTATTACTTGACAGTACTACTGCTTTACCTAGGCACGTACACGTATGCCTGCTTACTGTATACACACACACACAAAGAGGTGCAGTAGACACTGTCAGATTATTTTTTATTAATCCTGTTATGGGATATGTAATTGTGTTATACGTCTCATTGGCAAATAATCCCGTTGTGACAAACCCGATGGCAACGTAGAGGGATTAATTTCTCCGCTGCAGGAAGCTCAGATTGGCGTTTTCTCCCAGTGGCCAATGTTAGTATGAGCTGATGGAGGAACAGCGGGGAGAGCAGCAAAGCAGCCGGTACAGAACACTGCCTTGCTTTCAGGGAGGCACGTTAACACTGGAAGAGTAAATGCTGAAATCAGGCAGTTGTATTTTTGTACTTTTTGAGGCTGAGCTTATGCACATTTAAATGCTTTGCAAAATCAGTGTCTTTATTGATTTTTAAATATGTTTTTTAAATTTTTTTTTTTCACTCCCTTCTCCCCCAGTTCTAAATAGTAATTCTCTCAAAATCTGTGTTCCAGTATTACAGCAATGCTTCAGCTAATACACAATTTCAACATCCTTGCAGGGTTCAAAGGGTTAGATTGTTTGGGAAAAAAACATCACTCTTCTCTTATTTGGATCTTCGCTCACTTTTACCTGAGGACAATTTTATGATTTCAGAATTTGTTGTGTATGTGTCTGTGACCAGTTACAGAAGCTAACCCTTTCTAGATCACACGTACTTGTTGCAGTATTTAAATAGGTTGACCTGATGCCTTAAAAAAGTGGGCTGAGTAAAAAGCAGCGGTGTTCATCTAATTTTCCAAGATTTAATTTACAGGAGCCCGTATGATTCCCTGTTTCCCATGTGCTGCTGTGTATTGCTTTCACTGTACCCTCCGGTGATTTTCTGCTCATTTAATTCCTGTTTGCCTGGGGATATTAGAGATCATTTTTATCAGAATTTACAAACGTCAGTTATGGAGGGAGACAGTCAAAGGCTTGTTTCTGCCCCTCTCCCCTATAGCTGTTAATACTAATTAAGAAGTAGGGAATTTAGAAATACAACTGGATGATAATAATAATAATATTTTCTATTGACATATGCTTTTATGGGTTTTTTTGTTCAGATTCTAATCTCAATGGATTTTTTTTTCCTTTTTTCCACCTTCTGTGTAGCTGAAGTCCTGTACTTCCCTCCTAAGATACTGACCAGTGTTGGTTCTAATGTTTCCTTTCATTGCATCTATAAAAACAAAACCAAGATTGTAGTATCCAAGAAGATTGTTTGGTGGCTGAATTTAGCAGAAGAAATCCCAGAAAGTCAGTATACACTTGTGAATGATCGCGTAAGCAAAGTTACTCTTTTCAACTTGAAAGCAACAAAACCTAGAGGAAGTTTCTTCTATAACGCATTATACTGTTGTCATCAAAATAGGGAATGTCATCATAGATACGCTGAATTATATGTAGTAGGTAAGATTCCAGATGATTTTAAATTATAATTTTGGTGCATTTTAATAGTAAGGTCAGAATATTTCCATTTTAAACTCCACTTAGCTTTTATTGAGCAGTCATGACTTGTAATGCATGGTGTTTTTGTATAAACAATTATATCTTTATTAATAAACTTTCAATGTGTTTTAATTAGATGTGAATATTAATATCACATGTGAAACGGATGGGTACTTAACTAAAATGACTTGCAGATGGTCTGCAAACCCAAACACATTGCTCCTGGGGAGTTCCTTGCAGTTAAGATACTCTAGGTATGTATAACTTTTAATGTGCTCTTTATGCTTGGAAAGGGTTGCTCTGGAAATACTATTATAGCAAAGAATTCTGAATAGATGTAATTGTAAAACGTGCTCAGTTTCTGTAAGCTGGACTTTGCCTCAGCTGGAACTCCAGAGGTATTAACTACGTGTGCAGAAAGAGGACCGTAGGTACCCGAGTATGTAACATTTACAATGTCTTTCAGCGTTTGTAAAACCTGTAGATGCCGTTTGGAAGGCAGATGCGTTTGCATCTATGAGTTATAAAAATTATTCCTCTAGTTGCTCATATCCACAAATTGTAAGGAAATAATGAGAAAACCCACCTTCACAGTGAGAGTGACTGAGCACTGGAGCAGTGGCCCAGAGAGGCTGTAGAATCTCTGTCCTTGGAGACTTTGAGATCTCGACTGGACAGGACCCTGGGCAACTTCATCTGACTTTGAATTTAACCCTGCTTTGAGTTGGAGGTAGGACTTGAGCCCTCCTGAGGTCTCCATTCAATCTTTGATTTTTCTATAATTCTGTATCTTTTTTCTATACACAGACAGTAGATAAAAATGCAGGGATGGAATTTAACTCATTCCAGATGAAAAAATCTTGGTTATAAAAAGAGACTCAAATCTTAGTTCATAAAGGGAACGCTGCTTTATGAAGGTAGCATCTTTGGTGGCTAAAGCAATTCTCAGTTTTCATGGTTTTGGTCAGGTGTTTTGGCCTAGGTTGTGTTCAGAGAATTGGTTTAATTTTGTCTGTCTTTTGGGCAGAGCAGAACTGGGGTGTGGTGTGGAACAAACGTTATTGTTTGCAAAATAGAAAACTGTTTATTAACTCAGTGGTATGATCATCCTTATCTTCATTCATGTGCACAAATATTGGCTGTGATAGTATTGTTATATTATGAAACTTAAAAAAATCCCTTTGAGTTACTAATACTTGAGAGTTTCCTAGAACTGTGTTAGTCTTTATATAAACAAGATAGACAGACAACCCTTCCTGAGAAAAAAATCTTTAGTTTTACTGCTCTGTTGGACTGGATATGCAAAAGTTTTGGCAAACAAGCTTAAATCAGCCCTGAGGGCCTAATCCTTTGGAAAGCTGGGCTGTCTTCTCTGTTGGAGGTGGATTGAAGTTTGAACTATCATAGTACCAAGGTGAATATTTCTCAGGATTTTGTGGGCTAAAGTAATAGCTGGAATGCTTGAGATTTCAAGTGGAGGCTTTTAGGGCAGGATTAGTGACTAGCTGACTGCTAAGGTAGGTTTTATTTCGACTATCTTCACGAATATGAATACAATGAGTGTCCTGCTGAGCAGGAAGCTTGAAATAAAAACCATGCTGCTCTTGGCATGTGTTTTATTCCCACTTTTTCACTCTTCAGGTTTAGCTAAAAATGTTGTTTTCTAATACGAAATGATACTCTGTACATTTGTTACAGTGCTCCTGCTAAATCAAAGAGTGAACATTAATACAGACTGAAAATGCTTCCCAGCTGATAGTATTTATTGTGATCTATCTTTTTATTCTTTTTTTTGTTGTTGTTTTTGGTTTGCTAACAGTAAGGTCTGAAAGAGGGGAAGGGGAAATCATGAAGGACCACATGAATGTACTGACTACCAAAAACTTGAAGCATAAGATGTTTAAAAATTTATAGTTATGAAAACACATTTGCATAAGATTTTATTGCATATTGGGGACTAAAATACAAAATGAACTCAGATGTTTACAAGCTTGAAACCAAATGAAAAGGTCGGCTTTTTTGATTGCCCGAGCTTGATTGTACAAGGCACCATAAAGACGCTGGAGTTGCTGGTATTTACTTAGACAAGTCCACAGGATGAAAGTTGGAAGTTAGATGTGTTGCATCGATATCAGGCACGTCAGATTTTCCAGGAGCGCGCAGCCATTCCTCTTAGTTACTGATGCAATCCCATTTTACAGATGAAATCCAATGCTCTGTAGTAATGTGGTGTGATAGCGTTGCTGTTGGTGTTTTGTTTTGGTTGGGTTGTTACTACATCTTCCTCTACAGTCAGTGCTGCCAACAGAAACAGCACAGAAATGATCATCCTGTAAAAACAGAGAATGCTCAGCGAAACCTTCAAAGCACAAGGCGAGAGTTTAATCGGTGTTAGCTGCGTTGACAGGAAGAGGAGAGGTTCAGCTAAGCGTAACTTTTGTGGTTCAGTTGAATAACCAGTACCCTATCTGGCCACTCTCACCACACGTCTGAGCTGTGCGGAAGCTTAGGAGAAATTTGAAAACTTTCCTTTCCATCACTGAAAAGACATCCAGTGCCATTTTATCCTGAGTCCAGGTCTCCTCACTTCTGTTGTCAGATGCGATACCGATTACATGTGGGGTTTTAATACCACCCTCCAGAACTGATACTTTTATGGGATTTCCATCTCCTGGAGACTTCACTGTACGTGTCTCATTGGTCCACGTGGCAGCTTTCCCCTGGACGCCAGTTGGTATTTTGAAAGCCATATTCTTGGCTGGAGATCTGCCTTGCTATGTCTATTGCTAATACATAGCACTCAAGTAACATGATTTATGAGTATTTGGAGATGCCTGATCTTGTCGTACCTGTTTCTTCCTGTTATTAGTCTCTTATCAAAAGGTTTTGCACTGGGGAGGGCCTTCACGTCCTGCTTTTTTCAGGCTAAGAGCCAAAGCTTTGAGGAGTAAGACTGCAGTGTTATTTATCCATTTAGTGCAGATTCAAGTTCGAGATCTGTCCAAATAATCATCAAAAACCCCCAGATGGTTCCAGTGACACCATTTGCTTTAATTGCCTTCAGAGTTCTATTTTACTGATGCCATGAGCAGCTTATAGTTGCAGTGTATTAACTGAATGGTTTTTTTTTCCTCTCTTAAGGAGCAGAATTTATTGTTCTGACTTTCCAAGTACTTCTCCAAAATCAGAGGTGAAAGAATGCCGTTTACAGAAGAATCATTCTTATGAGTGCACATTTCAGCCTATTTTTCTTTTATCTGGATATACCATGTGGATAGAGTTTAAGCACTTACTAGGAACACTTGAGTCCTCACCAACTTGTGTCGTTCCAGCAGATGTGGGTAGGTCAAGATTCGTGCACGTCTTTCTTCACTTGTGACCTTGGATTTCATTCCTTATATGGTGTAGGTAAAGTACTTCTTCATAGCATTTTAAATAAATTAGATTGTGGAAAGAACATAAAAACATAAGAGCTTTGATATTCTCTTCTAAAAGACATTGGATTAAGTGTTATTTCCATACGTTTTGTTTGGCAAAGGAGCAGATTGCAACTGCAGCTAATACCTATAAAATGAAACATCCAGTTTTGCATGTTTAACCTCTCAGGTGCTTTGCAAAGACATCTGCAGAAAATGCAAGTATTGTATTTTAAAAGGCAGTCTCATTTTTAAGGTTCTGGGTTATCTAATTTTTCTGAAGTCTTCAATTAGTTGTTAAGTTTATACTTTGATACAGTGTAGCACCATGTATTACTTACACAGTTATATATTTGTTTAAAATCATAGGGACTGTTCATGCTCTGGCATGCTTTTGCAAAGTTTCTTTTGTGACATTATAGAGCACTTAAATTTGTGTATAAGCAAGAGGCAGGAACAGTGAGTGTTTTCAAACACTGCAAAATGTGCAAATCATGTCTTATCAGGTCTGTGACTCAGAGCGTTCATTGGACTGGGTATTTTTTGGACACAAATGTGAACATATGTAGAGAGAAAACATGGCAGCTAAACCACAGAAGTGCTACATGAAATAAAGCAGAATAATAAAATACATCTATTATGTGTGTGGGGAAGCATGCATACAGAGAACATAAATGAAACCAAACGACCCTTTGCCTTTCAAAGTTTATAAATAGAGTAAGCAAAAAAAAAATTCAGTGCATTATAGCAAAGTGGAGTACGGGAATTATTATTATTATTACTATTAATTTGGTGGCCTTGTGGTTTTCGTGGTTGCTCCCGTCTAGTTCAAAGAGGGCTGTCTGTGCCTTTTTGACAAGCAATTTTGTTGATTATCAGAGAACTCTTGGCAGCCTTGGGCATCAGAAAGGAGGGTGGTGTGAGGGATGGCGGGTGGAGACCCTGCGCTTCTGCTGCTTGGACAGTTTGCCAGGAGAACCTGGCACCTGGTCAGCACGGCAGCCGTAGTGTTGGTCGGTGTCAGGCACGCCTGTGCTCGCACTTGGCAGCGCTCCCTTGGGGAAAGGTGGCGGCTTTAGATGATGCTGCCCAGTGAGGGATTCGAGCAGAACTTTGGAAGTCTGAATTATTCAAGTCATTGCTTTAAATAAAAAGCAATGAATAGAATTGACCTATACTGGATGAAAGGTGTTCTGTATCATAGTAAAATAAAACATACTTGTTCTAGCACCACCCAGAATTTAAAGGTTATTTTATTTTTTTGTTATTGTTTTCTCCTCACTCACCATCTGATTTGTCAAAACAAGTTTATTGTAACTTTGCTTTGTTAACAAACTAGGGCTTTGTGACAGTTATGTGCAGTCTGCTGGAGAAGCTCAATTTTGGTGGAATTTCCTATTAGTAAAATAAAAAATTCACATAATACTGCCATTACTCATTACATAATGTCTGTCACTGTCCTTGATAGGAGCTGCCTTTCTGGGCCATGTGTGCCGCTACTTTCCACAGCGGTGCACCCCATTAGTGCCAGGCTACGTCTTTTGCTGTCTGTACCTGGGGAGGTCCCGGGTGCTGGCACCAATGTAAGCTATTGTGGTTTAAATTAAAATGAAATGTACTGAAACTTGCCCAAGGATTTATTTTTTTTTAAATAAAATGTTTATTCTGTAAGAAACTTTGATTTTGAGATTTCAACTTAAGATTTTTTTTCTTTTTTGGTGATTTTTAGCTTGGGTCAAAATTGGAATGAATTTCCCGTTAGACAAACATTGCCTTTGTCAGTCAGCAGTACTTTTGTCTGCAGTGAATGGGCCAGCCTGGAGCGGTGAATTGTTATGTTTGCGTTACAGTCTAGCTTGACTTGGAGTAGCAGAGGCCCCAGTGTGTTACCTGCCACCCTCAGGACAGGAGTAAACCATGATGACTGGGTTTAATGAGAAATGTCACTGCAGACGTTATCATAATTTTTTTTTCTTTCCATTTTCTAGTGAAGCCGCTTCCTCCCTCCAATGTTAAAGCAGAAATCACCAGGAATGTTGGGCTGCTGAACGTGAGCTGGACAAACCCAGTATTTACCAACAACGATCTGAAATTTCAGATTCGGTATGCTGTGAACAGGAAAGAAATTACATGGGAGGTATTGTCTGGTTTAATTATCTAGATCGAAGCATGAATTGTTGCAGTGTCGTCATTTAGCGTGTTAGCTCAGTGTTGTGGAATTTGTGGCGGGCAATGAGTCACAGTTTTAAGCATTTGCATTATCCAGAAAAAAGCGTATGACTGATTAGGCCGCTTTCTCATTGGATTCATTTTCAGGAGTTTTGACTGTAACAGATGCCTAAACAGACTTCTGTTCTTACTCTAAATAATTTGACTTCCATTACAGCTCTATGAAGTTTCAAATGCACCAACAAGATCAGCTGTGATAAAAGTTCAGAAGCTTTGTGTCGAGTACGTTGTTCAGGTCCGGTGCAGAGAACTGGATGGATCAGGCTACTGGAGCAACTGGAGCAGATCAGCCTACACGCTTGTAAAAGATATCAGAGGTACGTGGGCTTTCTGAGTGCGCTCTGATGGTCTGTCCGGTTTCAGACTGAGGTGTGACACTGTTCTTTCAAAACTGTCTAATCTTGCAGCTCCTGTACAAGGCCCTGAATTTTGGAGAATTATTATTGAAGATCCTGTGAGGAGGCAGAAGAATGTTACACTCTTGTGGAAGGTGAGAATGATTACATTTTGGTCTTTCCCTTTGATCCAAAACCCATTGGTAGAATTGCCAAAAAGGGAGTATGGTAAGGAGGCGCTGCCCTGGGAGGCAAACTTGGGTTGTCACTGTTTATGGGACTTCGTACGCAAGGCACTTGGGCTGTGACTTCTTTTGTGTTCCTGCCTCTTGTTTGGCTCTTTGAGGCACGTAGAGATTGCTGGTGAATGTTGGAGTACTGTGATAGAGCGGGAGATGGTTCTGCCGCCTTTGCTCCGTCAGCCTGTTGCACTTTGCTCCCTTCCGTTGCAGTCACTTCACCCCTTCTGTTTTTATTCTCTTTAATAATCTGTCCTGCAGCTAGCTGGCACATGTCAAGCTGGTTTTGTACCCTACTCATTACTGAGTTTATAGTAATGTAGTAGGACAACGCCTTTCCTAGCGCTGTGTGGTTGCTCTGGATAGTTGAGTGGCCGGTGAGGCTCAGCACGGACATACGCTGGCTGCGGGGATGTTGCCAGGCTTAGGACGCTCATAGGCCAGCCGTTGGAAGCGAGCCGAGTTTTGCACAGCGGACCTGTCCGAGGTCAAACTGTTCTTGCGCAGGGCCAGTTGCATGCACTGCAGCCATGTGGAACTGCAGGTGGGGCTGCACCGCTGCCGTGTGGAACATATTTGTTTATCCTGTTATTCCCAAAGTCTTACAGTCCTTGCTGCTTTAGGAGAGCCCTCAGATCTCTGGGCAGGCTGCAAGCCTCCTTGCTTATGTGCAGGGACCAGACCTGCTGTCTGAGCTGTACTAAGGCAGCTGAAGCGTCGATGCTGCATGACATGTGCGTGGCAGCCTACACTTCGAGTGTCAGTTGCTCAAAACTGCTACGAAACAGAGACTTAAAATGCAATTTGGTCTAAAACTCAGAAAAAAAGACTAACATGGAATCAAAGACTGTAAGTTTTAATGAGATGCAGTCTTCAGCTGCCAAGTTCTGCTGACCAAGATCTCGGAGCAGAATGTGCCACTGACTCCTAGACAGCCGCCTGTATAAACACCGCCGCATCTGCCTGTGGGCTGGGCAAAGCTACGGTAAAAGGTTAATGCAGGACAGAGGAAAAAAACTACACCAGAAGCTGCCCACCCCTGTTTGCCCACAGTTAGTATGCAAACAGTCGTCTGTTCCGGTTTTTCAATCCTGAAAAATACTAACATAAACCTGTGAGTTACTAGAGGAGTCTGAGAATTTGTATTTCCTTGTCCCCCCTGCCCTCCCTTCACTGGAAAGATTGCGAGTAACTGTGTCAGCTTTCAGAGAGAGAAGAAATTCAGTCTTTAAATGGATACAGTGCCTTTGTGAAAAGGACAGTAGCCAGTCTGTAGAATATCTTTATTGGGTCATGTTTTCTTAAAATTGGAACAGTGCCTTCTGCCCAAATAACAATTGCTTTTGAAATCAAAGACTGAGAAATTAATTAATGCCAATGTTTGCTGCAGCCACTGACGAAGAATCACTCATTGTGCAGTGTGAGCCGATATGTTATAAAGCATCAGACATCAGGAAACACCACGTGGTCAGAGTATGTTGATAATGGCACTACCTGTTCATTTCCATGGATCGAGCACACACATACCGTTACAGTTTTAGCCATGAATTCAATTGGAGTTTCTTCAATTAATTTTAATTTAACTCTGTCACAGCAAATGAGCACAGGTAAGAACACCAATTAGTAACCATTGTGAGATGTGCAAAATGCTAGGAATCCTTGTGATGCTTTTGGACAAAGCTTTCTCTGTAATAAAATTCCCTTGGTTAGAATTAGAAATGTTTTGTGATGATATGTTCGGAGACATATTCTGTATCTCGCCAACAGAACTATTTGAAAAATGAAATTTCCATCGCATGAAAATCTTAATGATCTTTGGGTTGGGAAAAGAGTTGTCTTTAACTGGTCTGTCTTGTTCCCACTAAGAGAATATAAAGTAATTAATCAAAGAAAAATAAAATCTTACTGTAGAACTGATCTTTCATCTGCTTTGTCCTGGGAACACCCAGCATTCCTGCTGGGGAATGTGGTGTCGTTTCCAACATGAAATACGGTCTTGTTTCTCTGGCTGCTCACCTGACGGGCTGCCAGAGTACATAGTTTTCAGAGGTTTGGCTTTACTTCCTAGGCAGCCTTTTCATTGATTCGGCTGCACGCTGCTTTATTAATAACGTTTTTATTAATAAAATGAAGGCTATTGCTTTTGAATACTTCAATTGTGTAACGTTCCTATGCAAATCAATGCTGTGGAAACATTACTGCTGTCTATTCTTGGAACTTTCCTGCTGTAATGCAATTTTTAAAGCATTTTTATGGATAAAATGCTTTCCGATATTGTGTGTAAGCGTATTCTGGAAACCCTGTGGTTGGTAGCAGATGTAATGGGAAGTGTCTGACTGGATTGTTATCTTGGTATATTACTTAGAGAGATTCAATAGGATTTAGCTTACAAAACTCCCAATGCGTGCTTTACTAGCTAAGTGTTGACAGTTCAGTAGCTGTTGATAAATTTTTGGTTAAGGAGTGATAATTAAGGAGGTGCATGTGAGAATCAGGATACTTGATTGATGTCTGCTAAGAAACTTGATCTATTTAGTGTTGGGGACTAGTTGGTGTAAAGCAAGCTTTGCTGGCTTAGAGAGAAATACATTTGCTTATGTCAGCTAAAGATCAGGCTTTATTATATAGAAGATAAAAATTAAATTGGTAAATGATAAAGTGCTAAAAACATAGCAGTCATTCATGTGCATGTAGTTCGTAGTATTCACCTCTCCTGCTAACCCAGCTCTCATCTCACCTCTGAGCTCATGTAAGTCACGGCTGTTTTCTCCTTGTTCTGCCAGTGAACGTTGTGCAGTCGCTCAGCGCGTACCCAGTGAACAGCACTTGTGTGATTTTGATTTGGACGCTTTCACCTCAAATATATGTGATAACATCTTTTATTATTGAATGGAAGAACCTTAACAAAGAAGAGGAGATGAAATGGGTGCGAGTTCCTCCAAATATTAGTAAATATTATATTTATGGTGAGTGTGCACTTAAAAATGTAATACATTATGTTAATTGTTATGGAACAGAAAAATGTAGCATTACTGAGCTCTCGGATTGCTTTTTCCTCCCCTCTCTGTTTCTGATGGCTTTCATGGTAAGGACCAGGAGAGCAATTCTTGATTACATCATTAGAGGACTGACTGTAAAGGATTGACTCTTGCATTAATAATCAGGTTAACAAAGAATGAAGCTCAGGAGTACGTTCTTTTTCTGACAGTGCAATAAAATTAATTCTGGAATATTGACTACACCGGCTAATTATCTAAGTTAATATGTGCATTCTGTTTGCATTTTGGCTTTAATCTTAGATATGTTTACAGTAGCTCCAAAAAGGTGTTAATTCCATGTCAGAATAATGCTAGATTATCCATTATAGATTAATAGTTTTATTCTTCTGATATTAAAGTATGTATCTATAAGAGATGGCTTTCGTTATTCCTCTCTCTGGGCTGATCTGAACTCTGATATGTGACCAGAGCGTCTGTGGGGGTAATTGTTTAAAAGCAGGATAATACTTTTGATTCAAAAGGCCAATTTCCTCTTTCCAGATCACTTTATTCTGATTGAGAAGTACCAATTCACCGTGTACCCTGTGTTTGCTGGAGGAGTTGGCAAATCCAGAGCAACGGATCACTTTACCAGAGGTGACTTACAGCATCTTTCTCCATGTTACTTTATGAAATAGGAGCTTGTAAAAATAAAATTTAAATGCAGGAGAAGTCTGTATCTCACCAGAAAAAAATGTCAGTAATAAAGTAATTGTAATATAACTCTAAACAGTGATCTAGACTTCAGTTGCTTTAATTTGAAAACTCTTTGTGGGATTAGTTGAGTGAGGGACCTGAATTCCCAGGTATCGCACTTAATAGCTGAGAGCCTGGGTCCCGTGATTCTTCATTCTCCAGTTGTGGACTATTCTCTTATTTACTGTGCTCTGGTTTAATTTCTTAATAGCAAGGGGGTGGAGGAGTCACCTCAGTATTTAAAATAATTCCTTCCTTTTTGTCTGTCTGTTCTTAAGGTAAAGGTTTGTTAATATAATGTAATGGGGAATGGCCTGAAGCTGCAGGAGGGGAGATGGAGATGGGATGTGAGGCAGAAATCCTTCCCTGTGAGGGTGCTGAGGCCCTGGCACAGGTTGCCCAGAGAAGCTGTGGCTGCCCCTGGCTCCCTGGCAGGGTTCAAGGCCAGGTTGGATGGGGCTTTGGGCAAGCTGGGCTAGTGGAGGGTGTCCCTGCCCATGGCAGGGGTGGCACTGGATGGGCTGTGAGGTCCCTGCCCACCCAAACCAGTCTGGGATTCCGTGTGCAATAAAACTGTTTATCAAGGGTTTTTGTGTCTGAGCTGTTGCTTCTACTGTTTGTTATTTTCCTATTGCAAACCGTTTGTTCACAGACAAATTACTGCATTATTACCTGACTTCCTTTTATTTCCAGGTGGATATGAAAATGAGAATAATGCCAGCCTCTACGTGGTTCTGCCAATAGTTATTTCAACTTCAGTTTTGTTGCTTGGAGCATTGCTGGTTTCGCACCAAAGGTAGGTTGTTCATTGTCATGTAAGCCCCAGGAGGCCTTTACGAGAAGGTGATGCAGCGTCGATGCTGCCTGTCTGCGGAACTGGTGGGCAGGTCTCCCTGGGGAAAGCGAGGAATTATTTTTATCGTGTATTTGATGTACTGTACTGAAAGGCAGTGGACTCTGTGGAATACAGCACCAAGAATTAAAGTGTCTTGAGTGCGCAGGCTCGTTTCCTTGTGAAAGGCAGACCGTTGTCCTTTCGGGTGTGGTGTCCTTGCAGTAAGCCGAGGATCAGTGCTGTTCGCTTTCGCTGGGAAGTATCGCTGCAGCCTGCACCACTTACTCCTTACATCTACAGAGTGATTTGTGGGCAAGTTAACGAGTGTCACATGCTTTGAATTTGTAAAGCACTCAGAGTTCCACATTTTAATTGTCGTTACAAACTAAGGTCTGAAGTAAAAGCTAATTGGAAAAAAAAAAAATCCCTCTGAGTTCTCTGCGAGGTGGGTTGGGGTCATATTCAGCAAAGACTGCCTGTATCTGTTTTATTTTGCAAAAGTGCCACCTTCTTATCTCACTTCTTTTCTTCTATTAAATTTTGGCCATCTATAATATCCAAAATGATTGTTTCATTGTCTTGGTGTTCTGGATAAATAAAATTGCACAGATTCCTTTTCTGATATAGCAAAGGTGAATGACGACAGTACGGAATATATGAGAACAGTACCAACTCCCGAATTTACCTAATATTTCAGAATGAAGAAACTGTTTTGGGAAGATGTTCCAAACCCCAAGAATTGCTCCTGGGCGCAAGGAGTTAATTTTCAGAAGGTGTGTATTTCCCTGGCGATGCCTCTTCCCCCGCCCCAGGGCTCTGACTGCTGTTTGCTCAGTGCTGAGCTCTACCTGTGGGTTAGACCAGACCCTTCCTGAACTGCTGAACGAAGCAACTCGGAGCCTCTGAAGTTAGCGACACAGCGGTTCTCTCAGCTGTAGAAAGCAAATATCGGGAAATGGGCCAGGACCAGAGACCGACACCTCTTTTGAACGTAGCGGGTGTTTAAATTTCAGGGCAATTAGTAGATCAGTTGCAGAATCCCTTAGGTGTAATGCTCGTGCACCTCAGCGGGTGCCACGTGTGTATCAAAGGCCGACTTCTTTGCTGGGGTGAACTGCCTTCCCGTTTGGCGTGTGGATCGGGAGCTGTGATGGGATGAGCTGTGACAAGGAAGAGTCTTTACGCTGGCTTGGCCAGTTTGCACCAGCAAAGTCTCTCATGGTGCCGGAGTTTGACAGTGTGTAATCATTGCGGCAGTAATCTCAATTCAGGCCTGTTATTTCTGAAAGAAAGAGTGTCTAACGGCAGAAGATTTTTCAGGTATTTAATTTGCATTCCCAGTGAAGGTTTCTTTTCTCATCGTTTATTTTATTTCATTTTATTTAAACAGAGAATGGACATTCTTTGAAGTCTAATCATGGTCACTGCCTGCTGAACCATTGGGCCAGCTCCCAGGCTTCCTTTACAGAATTGTTACAAGATTTTTCTATTTATATGCAGAAGACAGGAAGCACAGATACAATACAATGCTGATTTGTTTAAATATAATGAATCCTGGAAGTAGCTCTGTTAAAAATCTAAAATGCCCTCGCAGGAATTAGGAGCAAGTGCCGTGTTACAGACCAAAACCTGGTTTGTCGCTTGCACAGGCAGCAGCACTTACCTTAGATTTGGTGGATTTAACTTTTGTTCATTGCCCTACTGACTCAAGGCTGTGACTGGCAAAGGGCTGAACACTTTCAAGCCCTGGCTTTCAAAAGGAGTTGAAAGCCCAGCCCTTCCCAGGATGCAGCCGTGGAAGCAGAGACATCGGACTGCTTTGGGACTTATCCAGCTTGAGTGCAAGATCTGCCCAGTTATTGACTTCACTTGAAAGTGGGTTTTAATTCTAATTGAGTATTTGCTCTAATTGAGAGCTAGCTTGGGAGTTTCCACTGACTCCAGGCACATCAAAGGGATCAAGTCTCTTATTTGCACAAGTCCTTGGTTGTCCCATTATGGTCTTTTGAACTTTTTACATGCAGTTGGGTGCAGCAGCAACTCAGAAAATGCAGAAACTGGGTGTGTGTTGTGCCTTACTGTTTTTTGCTTGCTTGCTTTTTCCTGAAAATACCGATGTGCACGTTATTTATATGGCTTCTTCATTTGTTATCATTTGAACGTGCAGCCACATCAGTGCAGATGCTTGAATAATCTCTAACATTAGATCTGTGTTTGACAAAAGAAGCCAGAAATCCTTAAGGAAAACCTGATTTCAGTGGCGTTAGGGCAGTTTCTGCTTATTTTTTTTTTCCTGATAATTTTTGTGTCTTTTTAATGTGCTAAAGTCCATATTTCTCTGATGCACCATGCCGTATGTTCTAAAGTGAAACAAAGCTCCTGGAAATCCTTCTGTTGGGGAAGGTGCAGTCGTGGTCAGGTGAAGAGCGGGTGCTCTCCAGCCTCATGGTAGCAGTTGCGCTGCCTGGCATTAGCAGAGCCTGCACCTCTGGCTTGGTATAGAAAGCTGAAGTGCGTTTTAATTGAACAGGTCATTAAATCCCAGACCAGTCTGACATGTCTGCTTCCAGGGCTGCATCCTGGGAAGGGCTGGGCTCCTTGGATAGCTGCTGATTGCAGGAGTATCCGTTGCACCGGTGCGCCTGTATTTTCTATTTAATCTTTTCATCTATAGCAAAAGGAGCTCGTGACAATCCTCATTCCCCCAATTGCAAAGGTGTATGAAATTTGCATATTGGATTTAGCACACTGGAAATGATTCTCCTTGCCGACTGGTAGAGCTGAAATAAGTGTATGAAAGGTGATGAAGTTTTACCTAGGAAAGGAGGGTAAAGCTGAGACCCTGCTGTTGCTGCGCTGTATTCATATGCCTTGTTCCAGAATTGATGGCAAAGAAACGATGTATGCAAGTATGAAAGAAATTGAAGTTTGACAGCTCGTTATGCAGCAGAAAGCATGCCCCCTCAGTACGTTGTACTAATCTTACCGGGAATTGTTGCTTCATGTTAATTGCACTGAAGGTGCATGGCCTGTCCTCGGATTAGCATGATCATCTCTCACTCACCTCAGGAGTGTCCAAAGCCAGAACACATTTTGAAATTGTGTTGTGTTTAGGGTCAAATCCTCCTTTTCCATGTGTGCATGAAATTTCCAGTAGAAAAAGCCGTGTACAGTACTTGTATGGTATTTTCCCTTAGTTGTGATAAGCGTTGATTACACAAATAGCCTATATACCACAACTGGAAAGTTCTGATCTCTTTCTGATGGCATTAGATGTAGAACTCCTGTCTTGTCCTGGTACATATCAACATCAAATCCTTGAGTTTACATCTGATCATTACTTTGTATATTCAGTGTAGCACATTTGGTACTCCAGAACTGCACTTACAGAGTATTATTTTATCCTGATTGTATTGCTCACAGCAGCAAGATGTTAAAATTGTAATCTGAAACAGGCAAGTCTTGCACTTAGACTCTGTCTTGCAAGCCTTTACATGTATGCGTAATGTCAAAATCATAAAAATTCCTCTTATTTGCTCAATAAAATAGTAAATAAAAATTAAAAAAAGCCTTAGGGACCTAATATTGGAGAAATGAGTTAAGCACAGCTACAGATATTTTACAGGGAAATTGATGTTCATCTTGCAAATGCTCATGCAATTCTAAATTACCCTACTACGTCCACGGGGTTATTTGCAATATGTAAAGTTAAATTTATGTGAATGTCAAAATCTGGTCATGGCAGAATTAGGCCAATAGCATATTTTGATTTATCTGTGTTTAGCAACTAGATTGCAAAAGCAATTTCCACTTTAACCTGTCACGGGCATGGAAACCGGCTGAGAGCTCGGGGCAGCCTGTTGCTTATGAGACAAATAGAACCTAAAACCTGGAGGGAACAGGAGAGCAGAACACGACCTTGCTTGAAGTGATGCCTTGGGGTTTTGGATCTCATTTCATCTGGTCAGCAGAGTCTGGGAACTGCTGACCTGAGACTATGAGTTTTCTCCTGAGTTTTATGGAACTACTTTGCCTGTTGTTTAACACAGTTTGTGCCAAATTATACCACACATGCATATTCTGTGGAAATACAGCACTATTCTCCCGGCTTACTCTGTAATTGCTGATGTGCTGTAGTTTCACATTTGCCCAGGACGTTGGATTATGCATTGTTTTTGATTAAATAGCTGACATGTTTTAATAAGTGATGTGTCTGAGTTGACAGATGGTGCCCTTTGCCAAACAACATACCTGTCTTTGAATGTGATGTGTATATAAATACAAACCATCTCTGTTCAGGACAAACCAGCCGCTGGTTGTAGGAGGGCAGGTGCATCAGGAGGAAACATGGTTTTTTGGTTGTTCCAAAGATAATACGTGTCTCCCGTGGGCGATACATGCTGAACGGACTGTTGGTCTGCTTTGGCACAGCGGTGCCCGTGCTCCTGTGCAGCTCTCAGCAAACCTGTGAGAGGGAAGACAGCTTTCATCGGGCAAGATAAGTTACGATGATTATGGCTTGATGTATACAGTGTAGTAGCAGCCTACAGCCCATTCCGATAGCCGGTTAATTTAATCTGTGGTTATTGATATTATTTTGAAGACTAGGCGAGAATCTGGTGCGCAGGTTGGTTTCAGCGTGGGAAGGTGATGGATTTGTGTGGGGCAAGTACCGAAGCAGTTAGAAACCAGCTTGCAGCTTTGCCACGAGGGCATAGGCGTTACTGATAGCTAGTCCAGACTAAAGTCGTAGCCTAAGATATGCAAGTTAGTATACGCTTTTCTGTAATTGTATACTAGTCGAAGTATTTTGACATGTTCCTAGTTGTTTTGGCAGCTTTCCTGCTGTAAAATATGGTTTGCTAATATACACAAAGTCTGTTTTTATCTATTTGTTTTGTCTTGAATTCATTAGGAAATACATGTTTTTCAAGTGAATTTCCCTTTGTAGCTAGGAGTTCCAGTTCTGCTGTTCTGTCGGTTCGTGCTGTTGTGTATTTTACATGCATATATATTAGGTGGTAGTAAAGCATACATTTCTTCAAAATAAATGTGTGTTTCTCTTCATGCAGTTCAAACATACAGGTGCTATTCAGATGGGAATGCTCTAAAAGTACTACGGAAAGGCTGAATTTGACCCTAAATAATACAATCCTAGCAGGGAAAGTTACTGTAGTTGACATGTAAATGATAAAGACTGCTTTTTATACAATCTAAATAAAAAAGCCAAGGAAATTTAAGGGCAGAAGACCTTTGCCTTGCCAAGCACTCGCGTGTGTCTTTAACAGCACGTGCATGTTTGTTAACGTTGACACGAACGGGACCATTCAGCTGCTCCTGTTTCAGCTTGAACGATGCGCTGCCTTGGCTGGAGCACTGAGCACTGCACGGAGCGCTTGCTTTGCCGCACTTGACACACAAACCGGTTCTTGCTTTTTTGTCTTGTCCCTCCATCTTTACCTACGCGCAGACATAAAGAAAAGAGGAACTGTGTTTTAGAGGATTTTCAACATATACTCTTACTAAAACTATGGGGTTTTAGTCTGCGATTCGTAAAACCTGTAGCTTCATACTGAAATAAAGCTATTAAATAAGAGATGAGCATTAAAATATATCTTTTTTTCTAGCCTGAAACTTTTGAGCATCTTTTTATCAAGCACCCCGAAGCAATGTCATTTGAGCCTCTTCTTCTGGAGCCAGAAATAGTGCTGGAAGACATCAGTGTTACTAGAGCCTTGAAAAAAGAAGACACACAGGATTTTTTAGTAATTGATTCAATGTTTACAAAACTGCCAGACCCTGAACACGACTCTGCGTGCTCGAGCAGCCATTTCAATAGTAGCAGCTTCTCTGAGAGCTCCCGTGATGACCAAATCAGTGGAGAAACGACAAGGCAGTCCGATATAAAATACGCTACTATTATCAGTAACTCCAGATCTGGGCTTTACGACCAGAAGGTGAATCTGAGAAGTTGTTTCGATAGCTGCTGCTTAGCTGAAGATTCCCTAGTTGCAGGCACCTTCTCAGGTGGCTCCTGGGAGGTGGGAAATGGGACGTTCCTCATCTTGCCTGACCCGCCGGGCAGGCAGCCCAGCGCGACTCTTTCCCTTTCCCTTGTTTCTTCAGAGGGATTTTCAGAGCCTTCAGATCAGGATGACGCTTTTGCAGATGGAGATAGTCCTGAGCGGAGCCTGTGTTACCTGGGGATAACATCGTTGGAAAAAAGAGAAAGTGACATTTTTTTAACAGAAAGTTCCGGGGTGATGTGTCAGTTCCATACGACCGATCTACTCAAAGATGTGGGGTTTCTTCAGCACGCCCCTCCTAATTTAAATGCGTTTATCCAAAGTAGCCTTAAGTATAAAGCCGTTGTGCCATACGTGCCGCAGTTTCAGATGACTGCTGCCAAGGTGCAGGAGACCACGGAGAAAACCTCTTCAGCCATCACACCATAATTTAATACTCTTAATGTTGGGTTTTTTCAGGTGTTGCTACGTTCCCCTGTCTTTCCCTCTCCTGACTTCTCTCAGGAGCTCTCCTGTTTTGAAGCTGGGTAACTGGTTCTATATTTGAGTGCCGGGATTTTAGCAGGAAGAAATTCCATTTCTTGTCAGACAGGACCACAGTTTCCACAGGGGTAAGCGCAGGGTGTCCCTTGGCAGTACAGACCCATACGCACATTTCTTCTCTCTCTTCAGGAGCGAAGTATCTCTTCTCTTCCAACACGTCAGCAAACTGTGTCCAAAGAGCTTGTTCTTGGTTTAGGGTTTGTTTGGGGACCCCAAGAGCGAGATAGAAAGGAGTGGCCCAATATGTAGATTGAAATATGTACAGGTGTGGTGTTTTGGGGGGGGGGAAGCTCCAGTGTGTCGTTTCGCTGGGAATGATTTGGGACACTTGAGTGCTACAGACCAAGTGGGCCTGGATGCGGTGCGGCCACCGGACCTCAGAAAGACTGCCGGGTTACGATGCATCGGTGTCCGCTTGGCCCGGTGGTAAGTGGATGCGCCGTACAAATGCCAAATATATTTGTTGGGCTTTTTTGTCTCCAAAATCCTGATGTATTTATTGCTTAACTGACAGCTGTGTTAAATTGAGCCTGGGAATACACAGATGGGCCACGTGAAAGAGCAGTCGGAACGCTGTAGTTCAGTTGTTGAGAGGGACACCCTGACCAGTGATGTACTTGGAAGTAAAATGTCCACGCTTCTGTTGTTGAGATTCTAGTACAAACGGTCCTGCCGTAAAACTAACATCTGCTCCAACCCCTTTTCAGAAGAGCCCGCAGTAGAAAAGCATCAGTTTGGTCCGAGGATCCTGTATTTTTGATCCTGTGTCTGTGCAGACTCGGAGAAGTCGGTTTGCTGTCACAAGCCCTGCTCCGCTCAGCTGAAATGCTTCAGGTGGGAGGAGAATGAGATCTTGCATCTCAGCTGTATCTTCTGGGATAAGCAGGCAAAGAAACCCACACTTACTTGCAAGCCAAATATATTTTTTCTACTTCATAGTTAGTAAATATTTTTGTATATGTGCCTTTTCAAAGAACTATTTTGAGGAGCTAAGGAAGATGAATATATTGTGTATTCCAAAGCTAAATTTATGTAAAACTTACATAGGCAATTAAAAACAAAAGGGCAAAACCCAGCAACAATAGTAAAAGGTAGGAGAGGTGTGGAAACACTTTAATTACATTAGTGATAAGGAATCCTATGGAGGAGAAGGGACCAAAGCAAGTATTTATCTGCACTTTGAATTTAAGTCAAGCTTTACAAAAAACCCCACTGCTTTTTTTCAACCGAGCTGCTAACCTGGCTCTTGCTGGGTCTCCCCGTTTCTGGATGTTAAACACGACACAAATCTAATGTACTTGTTTCACAAATACTGTGTATGGCAGGGGGAATTAAAACATGTTTCGTGTAAGTATCCAAAGCTCCTTGTCACTTGAAAATGTGATCGAAGGCTGCAAGGACAAACCTGAAGTCTTGAAAAGGTTCCTGCAGAGTTCTGGGGGTGAAGCTGTGATAAGCACTCAGGCGAATGCCAAACCTAGAATTCATCTGAAAAAAGAAATTCACTCCCGCCAGCACATGAACTTGGTGTGGCACAACATCCTTAGAGTGCCCCGGGAACGCGCTTGGGTCTTGGATTCTGCCTCTCCTGACAATTTGGTCACCAGATTCAGCACCCCCCGATACTGCAGGCTGAAGATGGGGGAGGCCGGTGTGGGTCTGCCGCCCCTCAAACCCGCCCCGGGGATCCCTCACGTGGTGCAGTGGAATTTGGGGTGGAAGACCTAGATTAGATCAACGTTCTCTTCCTGTTCACCTCGGCACCCCAGGCTCTGTGAACTGTTGACGTGCAGTTTTGTGACAGCTGCCGTAGTGCAACCGTGTCAGCTTCCCTTCGGAGGAGAGCCTCCCGTCCCGCTGCCCCTGCAGCTCACCCCTCTGCTGGAACTTCTTCCTGTTGGGAAGGGGAAAGGGTAGCGCAGTTTTCTGTAGACGGGAATAATAAACGCATGGTTCATCATGAGGTTTCGGCTTCTTTAATTACCGTGTCCAGACACATTCTTTAGTTGCGTTTGAAGATTGTCTTTCTCAAGAAATGAAAAGCTCACATTGATTTTATCATGTAAAGTCCTCATCCGGTAACTCCGTAAGGAGAGGAGGCCGAGTGACCCAGTGAAGGCTTTCCTGGGAACACGGGGAAAGGCTGGAGCTGATCTGCGCCCGTTGTGCAGGGCTCTGCCGTGCTCCGAGCGGGCGGCAGCAGAGCGTTTGCAGCCCGGGCTCCCTGTGATGCCTGCGCCGTGCCAGAGGGTCATCTCTTAATGAAGTGCAGAACACCTTCCCTCGAGGGAGGCTGGTAGGTATCGAGCTGTCGCCAGCCTGTCCTCCATGGGAGCCTCTCTGCCACCCCGATCAATGGCCAGAGCTAGTGGTGCTCCATAGAGAAACACACCCATGTGGTGGTTACAAAAATCCCTGCTGACAGTGTAAGAAATACTGCAAATATGAGCTGATCTGCTTCAGCCATAAGAAAATATTTTAAGAATAATTACTGTAGATCCAAGCAATTTAATCCTTTAGTGTAGGTGTGCCTTTTCTGAACAACCTCCACCCCATGTCTCCAGTCCCTGAGTTTTGGGGAGTGCAGGTAAACCAGGGCCGTGACACGCAGCGAAGGGCAGGATGCTGCCGTCCGAGCTTAGTCAATAAATGCTGCCTAACCCTGGCGCTCAGGTGTGTTTTCATCCCCATCAAATGGACGTTCAGTCCTGCTCTTCACCTTTCTTCCCTCTTGTGTAAAGCCAAAATGTGCATGTCCTGGCCCCACCACCTTCTGCCTTCTACCCCCTGCCCTGGTCTCCGGTTGCGGTTTCAGCTCTGGCCGCTCCTGTGGGCAGCGTCTGCCTTTGGGGGAGGAAACCGAGAGCTGAGGCCAGTTGCCACCTTCCTTTCTCGCTGTTATTTTGACTTTAGGTTACTTTTTGTCTGTTTAACAAAGCTGAGTATTTCCCAGCCAGGTGAGATCACAGTGCTGCCTTCTCGGTGGCTTCGTGCCTGGCGCTCCGTGTCACGAGAGGGGCTGGAGCAGCAGGCGCCTGGCCGGCCGTGTGAGTCAAGCAGCTGGTCTTACGTCAGGGTTGGAGACCTGGGGCTCAGTTCCCCCTCGATGTTCTGGAGACACGCTCCACTCGCTGCAACGGAGCTTTGTGAGTTCGAGCGCTGATTTTTAAGAGCAGTTACATCATTAAGTACACAGGAACTCTAAATGCTATACAGCAATGACATCTGCAAGCACAACCCTCTTTCAGGCGCATTTCTTATGAAAGACAGTGATGTTTAAACATGCTATTGCACACTTAGAATTAAAGTCATCAGAGGAGAAGAACTTGCATGTTAACCCCCCAAGGAAGATTTTTGCTGACAAGCGGGACTGTCGCAGCCAGAACAGGAGCTCCTGTTCACATCAAAATGACCGTCTGCTGAGGCAGCGGGTGCCGAGGGACCGGCGAAGGGCTGGAAGGAGAGGGTCACCCTCGGGAGCTGGGTACCCAAAGCTGCCTGAAACAGAACGGAGCCAGGAGTCCAGGCTCGGTGCCTCTCCTGGGTCCCCGCCACACGTTGGCAAGAGACCCGGGAAGCCCCTGCCAAGAAACGGAGAGAAATCAGGGAAGAGAGTGAGGCTGTGATCTGCATTAGCGGCAGAGGGCTGCTGGGGCAAAGCGGGTTTCAGCTCACGACCTTCATCAGGACCAAGCCCTGGTCTGATGTGGTCCCCTCCAGGCAGAGCTGCTCCAGGGCTGGGTGCCTGCGAGAGCTGATGGGCCCCAGCGAGGGAAGGGAAACGCATTTCGGAGTCCCAAGAGCACCGTGCCACCGTGAGCGCAGGGCTTGGCTGTGGGGGTAACCCACGCAGTTTCCATTTCCTTCTAGTAGTGCAGCAGTTAATGCTTCCCCATAAACATACAGATGCCTTTGCTACAAATAATTCCGTGTTAATTCCCAGTAAACTTGCTCATTTTGCAGAGAGATGGGGTGGGGTGTTTTTTTTTTTTTGTCATGGCTCCATATCCAGCAGGAAAGGCCTTTTCAGTTTAAACTGGCCAAGCAATGAGGAGGAACCATGTGCAGCTTCTGAAGTACATATTAAGCCCTAATATTAAGCTCTTGCAAATTAATTTTTAAGAGCATTCAAGAGTATAGCTCATTTCCCTATGAAAATTAATCAAATGTGTCATTATTCCCTTTACATGTCACTTAGTTAAATGTTTTTTTTTTTTTTTTTTAAGCTGCAATTGATGTTTGAAGCAGCAAGAAGCTGGTTTTCACATTTTGTACACGTGTAGGTTGTCTTTGAGCAATCAGCCTTGGGTTTGAAAGTCTGCAGTAAATTGGGATTTGTGGCTTTTTTTCCCCCTTGCATAAATTGGGAACTGATTTCTGTATGTGGCTTTTACTTCTGCAGCATTTACGGTAATTATTTCCCGCTCATGAGAGTGTAACCTGAAACACCACTTTCTAACAGCGTCAGAGTAATTTTGTAATTAGTTTTGTGAATAAAATGTTCTTTGTCGGTGTTCCTGTTGACGAGGTGTTTGCCTGTTGTAGCCAGCCTTTGTCTAGCATGGGAGCCAGCAGTCTGCGAGAGGCAGTCCTGCCCCCCCCAGGATTCCCCACCCATGCACTCCATCACTGACATGTTTTGGTTGGGGTTTGTTTTTTTTTTTTTTTTTTAAAATTGGGAAAATCTTCAGAGTTTCACTTTGCAGTTTGCTGGAACCGGAGCTTGCAGAGGCCAGAGTTGCTGTCTAATGCATGATTTCTATCAGCTGGCTCTTGAAACGTGACATACTGTTGCCCTGCAGTGCCCCACGCTGCGCAGCCGGATGCGGGGCAGAGCTCAGAGGAACCAGGGGCTTTGGCTGGGATGGAAGAGCTCACGGGTCTCTTCCAACCCAATTCTATCAGTCCATGAGCTGGCTCATTTGTTGCACACACACCCCCCCCCCCCCCCCCCCCGGTCCTTCTGCATCTGCGCTCGCAGGCACAGGACTAACTGGTGTACAAAGCAGACTTCTTGTCCATGTCCCTGCCCGAATCTCTCCGTCGTTAGCACGGCTGGCACAGCCCACGTAACCTGCTCAGTGGCTGCTCTGGGTTCTGGCATCTCCCTCCCTGCGTTGAGCGGACTGTTCTCCTGTGAGGAGGCGCTGCAAGGCGTCTGTTCCTTTGAGCTGACAAGGCATCGCTCTGAGCAGCTGGTGAGCGGCTCCCTCGACCCACAGTCACAGAGTTCAGGTTGATTTGGGACAGAAATGGCAACGTGAAGCCCTCGAGCGCCCTGAAAAGCCACCAAGTCCCCATGTCCCCTTGCCTTTCACCTGAGGAGCCATTGCCACATGCCAGCTGCTGCCCGGCGTGGGGCTGCATGGGGAAGGAGCCCCCGTGCCCCCACCCTGAGTTATTTTCCTTTACAAGCCCCTGGCCGTTTCTTTGCCTTGCGCACCCTTTCTTTGCCCTGCTGCTGTGTCCTCGTGGGCACCACAGAGCCTGGGGGGGCACGCCGGGCAGGATCAGTCCGGGCAGCACCTCCCTGCCCCGGGAAGCATGGGGATCAATGGCTTACCGATGGCCGGACATGTAAGGAAAAGCCCTGTGACACAAGCAGGATTTGCAGCTGGATGCTGGAGGGGAAGAGGGACCAATGGAGGACCATGGAGACATGGAAAGTTGTTTTTTTCCATAGCTTTTTCAATAGCTTGTTGTGGGCCAGGGGGTTTTTTTGCCTTTAAATAAGCACGGAAGAGGTAAAATAACCTCTTCAGGTTTTTCTTTTATAGCCACTGTCTCGCTGACAGCCCCATGGGAGAGGACTGACACCCACACCTCCCTCCTCTGCATCACCTGCTGCTGTGCTCGCCCAGAGCAGCGCCCGGGGAACCTGCTCTGAACTAGGTAGCCAGTGGCTAGAGGGGTGGGGAGGCAGGGCAGACGGGACGCGCTCCTATTTTGTGTCTCTCTGTAAAAAAATAACGACCACACCCAATGTGTGTGCTGGGGGAGGAGTAGTCATTTTTGGGGATTTCTGGATGGAGGTTTCCATCCCCTGGGAAGTTAGGCAAATTAACCTGTGGGTACCAGGGGAGACCTCCCCACCCCTCGCCGAGCATCCCCGCGTCTCTCTGGGACCCGGGGGCCGACACTTTCTGCTGCTGCTACCAGTGAGATCTGTTCTGTCCTGTTAGATCTCAGTGTGCCACCTCAGTGAGTGTTTTATGACAATAACACAAAACTACTTCCATCTAATAAAATCACTGGCCTCATAGGACATTCCAAGAGCCTTTAGCCCGTCAGTGAGCTACCAGCCCCCCAAATCTGTGCAGGCCAGGACAGACCCCGTTTCTCTCTGTCTGCAAGAGCTCAGCAGCTCCATTGTATGACCTGGTCTCCCACCGAATGCGCGCTCAGGGGCGGAGGAGTGCCTGACACACTGGACAGGCTGGAGGAGCAACGGGAACCTCGTGAAGTTCACAAAGACGACTGCAAAGTCCTGCACTGGGGAGGAATCATCCCCAGCACAAGCACCAGTACAGGATAGGTGCCAACAGGCTGGAAAGCAGCTCTGCAGAGAAGGACCTGGGTGTCCCGGGGGACACCGAGCTGACGGTGAGCCATCTGTGCACTCCTGGGGCAAAGAAATCCCCCGGCACCCTGGGCTGCATTCAGAGCACTGCCAGCGGGTCGAGGGAGGTGATTTAAAAATACAGAAGTGATTGTGTTCCCTATCGCAGAAGAAGTAATTAAAATGCAAGTTTCTGCTGTGAACTTCTGCAAGAGAAAGGATCCCATTCCTCCAATCTTCCTTCTGCTGGGAAAGCAACAGGAATTAATTTTGTCAAAGCTTGAATGAAATCCATCGGCCCCGGTGTGCATACAGATTTTTCCGACACACAACAATAAACCGCTGAGGTTTCAGCCCTTGACCCGGTGGCCAGATGCTGCTGTTCACAAAGCCTTGGTGGCAGCTCTGCAGCTCTCACAATAGAGCCCTGCGCCACTGGCACACAGCCCCAGGAAGACCAAAAGGACCCACAAAAATAATTTCCTTTCAAGAAGAGCCAAACTGGAAATATGCAGCACCCTCGCGGATGGAAAAACCACTTGGTTTTGGCAGGTGTCATTCTGTTCGCTAATTACCCTAAACAAAAGAAAAGTGAATTGTCTGTGTGAGATTCTAATTAATTACTACCCATCAGGAGCTTCTTATGCAAGAGCTGTCATCAGCAGAGCAGGGAAAGGCACTGAGAAACTCTCACTGGGAGATCTGAAAATCAGTCTTGATGGTTTATGAAACAACGCAGTGTCCTGCTGTTAGGGAATGAATGGAAAAACAAATGGTGACGAGAGCTGGAGGAAAGGAGATCCGGGGGGGCTTTTAATGTTGATGAAAAGCCTCGGACAGTAGGTCTCTGGGCTGTGTGGAGCCTGCGTATGATAAAGGTCACAGCAGCGCACACCTCTGTATTTCAGCTGTAATTAGAGTGTCTTGTCTCACCTTTCTTACCACCAGCAATGCACAGCGCCTCTTTGCATAGTCCTAGGTGGGTCCTTTCTGAATGCAAATGACACTCATTTCCTATCCCTGAAAATGACTTTTAAAACATCCATTTATGTCTTTAAACCTGAACGCAGCTTAAGGACAGATAACAAACGCAAAACTTTCTGGTGCTACTTTTACAAAGCTGCTTCTCAGCAGAGAAACTCATTTCAATATTGAAACCAACAGCTTGTCGGCTGTGTCACTTTGTGAGGAAGAATGGATGTGATGGGAAAGCCAAGGAACAGATTCACTGTTAATTCTCCCAAATCAATGCTGGCAAAGCGGTGTGGGGAGACATACACATAGGTGGGCTGGAGACACAGCGCAGGCTGGAACTTGTGCTGGAAAGAAACAGTCAGAGACTTATTTCAAGCTTCAAATGATGATTAAAGATCTGGGCCAGAAGAGCCTGGCAGTGAAATAATTATTTAGTCTTCTGCCTGCCTAATGTCAAAAGCGAGTTGCAGAGACCTGATGCTGTTTTGCTAGAACAGCTTGCCATCCCTCTGCTTTCAGTTGTGTGGCCATGAAAACACCAGCTGAAGAGCTGTGCAGCCGCTGCTTCTGAGTGGGGACCGACTCGCTGCTCAGCTCTGGGACCAGGAGAGTGTCCTGCTGGGGGGCTCGGGCCTGCTGCGCACCATTCCACACGCTCCGGCAATTTCTTCTGGCTGGAGCAGGAGAAAAGATGGCCACAGAGAGATTTCTTCCTCCAACCATATCTAAGAGATGTTTGCTGGATTTCTTTTTGTTTTCGATCCATAGGATTATGAAATCCACTCTGAAAATGCAAGCGACATTTTATTTGCATCTTGTCTTGTAACTGTGGGTCCCTTTTGCTCTTTTTCCGATCAGTTGGATACGAAAATAGATGTTGAATTAGGAGCCCTGTCCTTATCGCTCTATGATGACTAACATCCAATTTCCTATCTGGGGTTTTAATAGATTGCTCTCTAAACCACTTGGAGCTATCTAGCTGAAGCAGCCGCTCCTACGTTGTTGCATTAGCAAGGTTAAAACTGCACGAGCTTTTGCAGAGATCTAAATTCAGCATATCTGAAGATTTATTTCAGCGCCAGTGCTGCTTTGTGACACCTTCACGGTGCTGCCCAGAATCAGCGAGTAGCGACAGCGACCAGAAACACAAGCCAGGCGAGCGTCAGTGGCTGAGGCAGACGAGAAGGGCCAAATGCCAGCAAGAAGCGAGCTCTTCACAGCCTGCCCGGCTGTCATGAGCAAAGGAAGGAACAATTCTGCTCTGATGATGATGAAGCAGATAGCATGGGTTTGGAAGAACAGATGTTGCCCCATGTTTTCTAAGCTGATCATGCACCTTCAGCATCCATTGCTAAAACCCTCCGTCCTGCTTCCTCCATCACCAGCAGACATAAACCAGCTGGCCCGGCATTTAGCACTCCACTCTGCCACTGTTAAATCTATGGAAAAACACAGGGGGTCTTCAGAGAGCAAATATTTCCACTGCTGCTACATATGTTAGCAAAACAAATCATTAGAATGGAGTTTAATGCACACCACTTGGATCACAACCTGAATCTTGTCTTGCCTGCCATTAAAGTGGTCAGAGATACAGCTGACATTCATTGCTGTAAACAAGCTGTTTACTTCATCTTCTTGTGTTCTAACTTCTTCTTCTTGCATCAGTTATTGTCAGGCTAAAACATAGAAGGTTTTCTTGTTTTAAAAATTTGCTCTATTTTTTTGTAGGCAAAATGTAGTGTGTGAAAGACAGTGGGACTTTTCTTGCCAATTTGGGATCCTTTTTCATACTCCAAAAAAAAAAAAATCACAGGATTAGGGTCTAAAGTCTAAATGGGTACTGCTTTGGTATGTTTTTAGAGAAGTGACGTTAATTAACTGAGCCTAGTAAATTATTTGTTTTGTAAAATGGGTTACGGAGCTGTACCCTGACTGAATTAGACACATTTTTGGACATGATTTTCTAAATCTAGTGAAAAACCTAACTGCAAACAAGAAAGCTAAATAAGACCTTATCTTTGTAAGCTTCCTTACGTGGAGAAAAATGACTTCCCCGTGCATTTACCAGATTAATCCTACAGACGTGTAGCTGCCTCCTTTAGCCAGCGTGTTAGAGCCGGAGCACTTGTTCAGCCGTGTTAGAGCCGGAGCACTTGTTCAGGCTTGCTCGCTGTGCTGACACAGAGCAGTCACCCAAGAGAAGGTGGCTGGGCTACAGTGGCTGACGTTGCTGTGCAGACGCTGTGTGCCCACACACACCGGCAGCTGTGCGTTATCGAGGGCTTCACACGTTTGTGCACGAGATGCAGCTTACCTGGTCTGCGCTCTGGATGTGTGAGTTTGTGTTTGTATGCATGTGCGTGCACACCACAGGCAATGGCAATAAAACCTCGTACTGCAGACCAAGCTGGAGATGAGCTGCAGAAAAGGAGTGAAGGAAAACACCTTGTGAAGAACGTTGGGTGATAGTGATGGGTGCTGGCAGTCTGCATACAGCACTGAACAAGCCAGAGGACACGGGTTACAGCTACAACTGTTCTGAGCCCTATTTACAACGTATAGTGACCTGGAACAGAAAAAGCAGAAGGTTGGCTCAAATCATCAAAAGACTATGATTCCTAAGGAGAATGATGTCATCAGTCAAGATGAACAACTGGGAGAAGGGACGAGAAGCATGGGAACACTAATAGCCAGGATAAAGGGACATGTTCGCCCTGCTGCTGAACTTCTCTCAAGAAAAACACTGCGATGTACAAATGGAATTGTAGCCCTTAACAGGCAGTTCAGAGCCATCCATCCTTCAGGGCTGACCAAAACACATCGAGAGCTGAAGGAAAGAAGTGTGACGTGGTAGGGACCTGCCATCTATGTCTAGTCCACCGTAGGGACTTCCAAGACACAGTGTCACAGGCCAGTTTACAGACATTTGTCTAGACTCAGACTTGCAAATCAAGACCAGAAAAAGGTGAGGTCCATGTTAGAACCAAGCAGGCATAAATCTCATAAAATGCAAGAGCTGGGGTTTTTTTTGACCATTTTAAATGCTTTCTCCTAAGCAGCTGTAAGGAAATAGTATGCAGAATAGATTATTTGGATGAGCATATATCCAGCTTGGCTTGGTGATTTGCAAATATCCTGCCAGAAAAACTACAGCGTGAAGAGAATCATGGAATAATGGAGGTGGGCAGGGACCTCTGGAGATTGTCTAGTCCAAGCCGCTGCTCACAGCAGGGTCAGCTACGGCAGGCTGCCCAGGACCGCGTCCAGTTGGGTTTTGATAGCTGAACAAGTCTAAGGTATAATTTGCAAAAGCATTATTTTCCTCTGTGGAGAATGGGTTGTGCGGGACTCATCATTGGGATTTCCACAGTTGATGTGGGAAGAGGAAGGCCCGCTGAGAGAACGGCTTAAACCTTCATTGAAATTTGTGGCTGTAAGTATCTGTTAAGGATAAATGATCTTAAACCTGTATTTCATAGTAGTGTTGAGCCTTTAATATTTCTTTCAAACTAAACCTATTTTCCTGTTCCATGTTTAATTAAGTGGCTGGATTACTGGCACTTTATGAAATCAAGCATTTCCCAACAGATGAAGAATGCTAGTTTTAATGTCAGGACTTAATTTCTTGTATTTGTTGCATGTATTACTTGTAATCAGATCGTTTTATTCGATGGAACTTTAGCTAGTTTCTTCGTAAAATACAAGGACTTTCCAGCCTTAGCTGTTATGTAAGACGAGAGCTGAAAAATATTGTTAGCGGCTATTTTTTCACAGAATTCATCAACATCTAGCCAACTGACTAGCCCTCCCTCCTACAGTTTTATAAACTGGGCTGGATGCATCAACACTTGGGTTTTAGGCTGCCAGCCAGTAAGCCCTCATGGTGAGGATCGGAATTATTCACCAGCAGGTTTCTCTGCAAGTGTCAGCTGTGACCCTGACCACCACTTTCCACTTTGACCCTCTCAGGGATTTAGAGATTCATAAAAGGCTCGGTCGAATGAATCAGCTCTGTGTCTGACAGCCTTGTCAACTAATACTGGGTGGCTGAGGGGGAGGAAGAGGAGTGAAGTGCATGTACTGAGCAGTGTACACAGCCGAGGCTGCGGAGAAGCTACAGCGCACTAGCTAAGTGACATAAGCTCCTTCCTTTCCAAATACTTTGCCTGAAAGAAACAGCCTTGTCCTGTCCTCCCTGCTAAAACCAGTGCCTGATCCCTTGGGGGCAGGGTTAAGGCAGTATCTTTTGAGCCCGTTATGAAAACTCTTGAACCTTGAACAGAATCAACGGGAACACACAGCTTTTCCAAAACAGGGCATAAAATAATCCACCTTCCTGCTGATATTTTTTCTGCTCTGTTACATATATTTTACATGGCTTCCAGCACTTCCCAGCTAATGTCTGTGATGATGCCCCAGGGCTCAGAATTCCCCTGATGCCCAGCCTCCCCCTTACAGCCTGATCTACAGAGAGAAAGGGGAATCTGAGCCACCTCAGCCTCACATCCCAGGAAGTGCTGCCACGTTACTTCTGCTTGCTGTTGTCTTTAACCAAAATATTCTGTTTTTCAAACTTATTTCAGAAGGAGAAATCATCCATGGAATTATCCTTATTGGCTTTAGACTATGACAAAACCTTTCATGCCACCACCACTTCCCATCTCCTGACATTCTGACAGCTGCAAACTACATTTGCGTGCTGGTTTATAAATGAGAAATTCCCATGGTTGCATACCATCCTCGGCTTTGCTTTGGGGTTGTGTAGAAGTAGGCTATGTTTAAAAACTCAACTGCATTTTAGAAGATTTTAAAATTAGTAAAATGAGCTTCAGTGGTCTAGTAAGCAACTGCCCTTCTCATATGGAAAGGTAGCTGATCTTTTCTAGGGAAGCTAGTCTGTTAGGTGGTGGGGCTGCCTGGATTGCTGTATTTATCTATTTACATGCTTGATTTGGGAATCAATAGCAGTCTTCTCATCCATTCGTGAGAGTGAAAAGACTTATTAACAGCCTCCCAAATGAACTTTTGACGTTCATCCTTCATAGCACAGCTGTTTCATGCATTTCTCACAACTAATAACACTACAAGGAAGCTAAGCAGGGACAGAGTGCCTGCCCTGCACCTCATCCCTCGTTGCTCAGTCTATCTTCTCTCAGCTCTTGAAAGCAAAAACAACAGTTCTACTTCTGGTATTAAACATGGAGGGTAAATTTCATTGCCTGATCACGGGAGCACAGACAGCATCTGTTATACCCCATTTAACTCCCCTCTATTTGATATATATGAGCTTCTTCAGCTATTCCAGCTGCAGAGGAAGGACAGAGATGGGAGCACAAACATTCATTAATTCTGCCCAATGAATTAATTCATTGATCTCTTACAGTATTCAGGGTATTTGTTTCCTTCCTCTATTTCCACACTGTCCTATTAATTTCCTAGCAGTCTGCAGCCTCCCATGTTCTCACCTGAATTCCTTTTTCTGGTACCAAGGCCTTTATAGAAAAGGAGAGGAAATGACAAAGCCATTTGGGTTACATGAACTGAGGGCATAGAGGAAAGAAGACAATTGTGGGGAGAGGTACCAGCTGCCTTCTCTGCTTGGTGTTGGCAGTACCAAGAAATTTCCTCCTGATCCTCTCTGCAAAGAGGAAATTGGGGGGGGGGGGGACGGACACACGCGAGCAGAAACAAACCAAGAACAAACCCAGAAGATCGTGCAAAATACCACAAAACAGCAACCAATGGAAGTTCTGGGACAGCACTGCCTGTTGGGGGAGTGGTGGAGGGCATAGGAACTGCAGGAACCGGGAAACCTTTCTGCCAGTGATGTCCTTCATGGTGCAATCCCAACTAGCTCACCAGCAAGGAAGAGATTGGGGAGGGAAGTAATTTCACCTTAGAGACAGAAAAATTTGCCTTTTTCTTTTGGCAGTGGAGTAAGGACTGTGTTCCACTTCGCTTCCCCTTATTTTTAGCATTGCTAATATCAGCCATCCTCATTCAAAACACATTTGCTTTTACTCACGTTCTATTTTAATAGGAAACATATCTTCTTTTTACTGTTTTGACAGTACCTCACTGAAGCCATTTATTCTATTCTGTACAAGCTCTCCTACCACATTTATCGCCAAGGTATCTGAGTGCATTAAGCAAAATGACTAACATCTGCCAGGTTATTTTTTTTCCTCTCAGTCTCCTCAGGGAAAAAAAAAAAAGATGCAATAGTGTCCTATTTTGGTGAGACTTCTTCCACATCTTCTTTTGCATATACATTGCTCTATTTTTTTATAGTAGAGAAAGCAAAGCCCAAGAAATGTACACTTCACATGGAGCAATAATTGGCAGCACATTTATTAATGATATTTACTTGGTTCATTCCATATCCTCAGATTTTATCCCGAGATGGTTCTACTTTCCAGCCACAAAGCTGTCCCATCCCTCCACCGACCGGCAGTAATGAAGGTGGCAGCAATACTCCTCATCCTACTGGGCAGCCTTTTGGCTATGGTGGGCTAGCAGTGTGGAGGATTAGGAAGGTGAGAACCCTGCACTTGATTCTATTTTACGGGGAACTCGAGTAGAGTCCAGGATGGTTCCCAGTGCTGCTGAGGTGATTTCTGCAATGTCCTGTGTACTAGCTGGAGTTTCTGAAGTGCTGTGAGCTTCTTTCCCAGGTGCATTACATTGCTGTACTTCAACTGAGAGGTGGTGAAGGCATGAATAATTGCAGTCAAGTCATGCACCAGGAAGGGACAGAAATGGTAAGTCACCTGGAGATGATGAAAAGCATTACTCAGACTGGTAAGTGGGAGCTCGGTGTCAACAATGCATCCAAAAATAGTCCCGAATTACTGCCTGGACTGACCACTTGTGCATCACCTCCACACTGTTGGCACTTGAGTGTTTATCGCCAGAGGCCTCTCCACTGACTGGTGCAGGACCCCGTAAGGGAAAGGTCCAGCAGTGGAGGAACACTGCCAGTAAAACTGTTTCATCTCTACGTCTTGGCCTAAATTTGTGCTGAGCTGTGAACATTAGCTTCAGAGAGATGCACTTGGAGGTGGCCTTTGGGCAGCTTCTCTGAGGACTCTCACAGGAACAGGGAGGTTTGGCCATGAACAG
The DNA here is from genome assembly GCF_028858705.1 of Grus americana. Taxonomy (NCBI): domain Eukaryota; kingdom Metazoa; phylum Chordata; class Aves; order Gruiformes; family Gruidae; genus Grus; species Grus americana. The sequence goes on from NC_072859.1 coordinate 34,161,200, forward strand.
ATAAATTGATGTGCCACATGTGGGAATCTTCAGGATTTGCTTGACTACTGTGTGTTTGAGAGGTAAAGAGATGTCTGTGGGGAGTGACAAAGGCATCGATCATGGTCAGTGTCACTCACAATCTTTTCACAAGGCTGGCAAGGTATCAGCCAGATTTATGGGTGCTAAGTCCTTTAGGATGTTTACAGCTTCTTGATAATGAAAAATTTGTGCTCATGAATGGTATTTGGTAAACATTAGTACAGCAGTGTAAGAACAGTAAGCTTTGCAGCTTTCAGGATTCAGTTCTAGTGCAGATTATGAGCACTCAGGATCGGTGGAATATCTTAATGCCATGGACGACTTCTTGAAGTTGACTTGGCAGATTCAGCGGAGGAAGATAAGAATAATGCAGCCCGTGATACGATCACAGTGTGAGCTCTATGGAGTTTCTTAATTTCATCTTCCCTGTATCAGCCTTTGCTATCAGAATTCGAGTTTCCAATAGGACGTCAGAAAGCCAGAGAGCTGTGAAAAGAGAAGGATCGTTGGAGTCTGCTGCTGCAAGCTAACATGCAGCAGTAACAACCAGGTCCTCCTCCCGTCAGGGTGAAGCACTGCTACCTGTTATTAGGCTTTGGGACTTTGTGAATTGTTGACTGAATCAAGATTACTGATATTTCTTGTTGCCAGGGAGTTACAAGATAGCATGTGCTGCCTGAAGGCTGTGGGGGACTAAGAGCAAGATTTTAATTTTCTTGGCCTTGTAGTCTACAAGATAAGGGTTTCTTTTAGCCATTTGAGAATTTTGTGTCCTGCCATAACTTATATATGGTCAGTGCTTACAGTTCAGAGACAACACTCCTAAACACTCCATACCCAACAGTCAAGGATTTACCTGAACCTAAACCACAGAGATTAAATCTAGAATCTAGGGAAGGGTTGCTAAGCCTGACCTCACTGTAGAGTTTCACAAAGTTTAACACCCTTGACCACCAGACTTGTTGAGGAATATTAGTTGTTTAATGTAAGTAAGTAGGTTTTAATTAGAATAAATTACTTAGGATTATAATAGAGCTTGATTTGTGCTGTTTGCTTAGCTTTACTTAGCATGAGTGGCCAGATTTGCTGAAGCCTTTAGGCCATGATAGAGGTATTTTTCTCAGTAATTTTCCTAGTAGTTTTCCTAACAGCTAGTACAGTGCTGTGTTTAGTCTTTTAGCATGGGAAAGTATTTTGATATCACACTAATGTCTTGGTAGTGTTTTTTCGAAGGCTGGGACCCTTCAGTTCTCCATGTTTCACCAACAAGGGCAGGTGTGCAAGGAGTCTAAACCAGAAGATAAGGAGGCTCCAACCTTCGGGGAAAACTGCGGGAACTGCAAGTCGACAAGATAAGAGCCTGCCTGCCTGAACACAGAAGGAGAATCCAATTAGATATTAGAAGACCCCAGACTAAAAATCACCATTGGACTAAAGGACACGTGGACAGCGCATGAGGGGCGGATGTATGGGACCCAAGGGTATAACTGCCCCGGGATTTGTTCTGGGTCCCTCTTTTTGGAGGCACCCAGCCCGGGCTGATCCTGCAGCTGCACCTTTCAGTTGAATTAATTATTGTATAAAATCGATGCCTGAGACTCTGCTGCAGGAAACCTAGGGGCAAGCCAGAAGAAGGAGGAAGTGCATCCAAGTGTGTGTCTGTGCGTGTGTGTGTGTGCACGTGCGCAACACCGTGAATGGTGTGTGAACGCACGGGCAGCAGCTACTCCTTTAACAAGACTCTTGAGCTGATTTCTTACATGTGACTGTCTGACCAAGGCAGCAGACAGAGGAGCAGCAGGGGAAATCACTTTGTTTCCTACTCACTACTCCTGCACACTATTGAAACACTACAAATGGTTTTGCAGCCCAAATTTTGTAAAAAGTATTGGCATGCTTTGAGAGGCCTAGCAAAAATTGCAAAAATGTTAGAAGAGTGAAGAAAATGCCATGTATAATGAATTTGAAGAGTTTGATCTACTTGGCTTATCAAAAAGTAGATTAAGCAGTGACTTGATCAGCATGTAAAATACTGTAAGTTTTTGGTTTAGGAGGGGAGGGCATAAGAGCCACTGTTAGGAAGCTGAAGTCAGACAAGTTCAAATCGGAGTGTTAAGTACATATTTTACTGTTGTCAGTGAGCAACCAGAGGAACAGCCTGCTAAGTGGTGACTTCTCTGTCCCAGCTCCTGTCCCAGGCTGGGTGACTTTGGAGGATGAGCTTTAGTCAAATACACAATACTGAGCAGGAGGTACCTAGTGAAATCTAATGGCCTATGAAGTACAGAAGGTCAGACTAGATCTGGTGCTGGTCTAGCTTACATCTTTTGGAGGCACAAGACCTGTGTGCCTTATTCTTTCCCAAAAGCACATCCTTCACATGACAAAAATGAAGGTGTTCCTTACCTAAGGGTGAGGTTTGGGGCAGGGAAATTTGGGGCAGTGTACGGGGCCGTAAGCCACCCCAGCGCTTTCAGACCTACAGTGCCATCCTGACCAGGGCTCGCAGAGGCTCACAGCTCCATCTCAAGCGGGGCTCCTGTGCATGCTGCCACACCGCCTGCTCGGGCCACTGTTGCTTTGCACAGGGGTGAGCTATCACCAAACAGCTGCTTAGTAAAGTGGTATGGCACCAGGTGGCCTTCCTCTGCAGGGACTGGAGATGGTCACTGCCTACCTGATAGCTCCTGTTTCTGCCAAAACTCAGCCGGAGCCTCTGTTTCCCCACCGTCTCTTGCTTTTGCGCAAGACAACAAAGTTCAGCTACTGTGACCAAACAGAAGCATCCTTAGCTCCACATCCAACCATGACATTGGGAAGAGTTGCCCAAGACAGTAGTGCATATTTTTCTTTTATGGGACTTCAGACTTGATGGCCTAGTAAATGCCTAATAGTGGTATTTTATTGGCAAAGGAAAGGATGAGGTGGTAAGTTATAATGGTGCAAAACATTCTAGAGAAATGCTTTTCAGTTGCTTTAAAAACTGTGGCAATACAGCATCATGTATTCGTGGAGGTTTCATGCCTTTCTTCTGTACCCTTGTTTGCAATATGACGTAATGAAAGAAATACAGCATATACCCAAAATCATTATTTGACTTACAACTGTTAGCAGTCTTACACTTTTTTACACTACACATACAGAAACAAATTTGCCCTTATTTGGGAGAGAGGGAAAATTGAACTTTTGTTGATAATTAGTTTTATATTTTGTGTATACTAAAAAACAACTTCTACATATTATAGAAATCTATCAAGCAGTTATTAACTCTCAGTTTTACCACAATGTAACTGAATAGCTATACAGATGATCTTTTTTCCTCTTTATGATTATGTGGTACAAAACTTTCATTCAATATTGTTCTTTTACACTGTACTGCATAAAGACTGGTTTATCAAGATCTGGTATGGTCTGTACTGTGGGATACTAGGCTATGGGATGGTACTCGAGCAAGAATTACAACACAGCAGCCTTCTGTTTGGTTTTCAAGGGCTGTAGTCATTAATCCTTGGAAAAAATCAAGGGTCTATGTGTCATCCACAAATAGCGAGTTTAACTTCTAATTCAAAAGGTTTTATAATGAATACATTTTATTTTTGTATTCTGGATTCAGAGGTTTTGGGAGTTGGAGAGGGTTCTTTAAGCTTTTCAAATGCTGTTCCTCAACCATGAAGACTAGAAACTTCCTCTTTTAAAATATGAACCAAGTTCTTCACATCATTACTCCAGAAACTTGGCCTTTGATAAAGACATGAAACACCCAAAGATCTCGCATCACTGTTAGGATCAAACAGAAGTTCCTACCGTAATGAAACCATATAAAATGAGTTATCCTTACCTTCCACATCATGGGTGTTTGGGGTTGGCGTGACGACCACCTTTAGCATACAGATGTGAGCCACTTTCCCATTGCACCTTTAATGTAAGCAGCTGCTTGTTTGACAGCCTGGCCAAGCTCCGCTGGCGTGGCTTCCCACGCTGTACAGTTGTGCATACCTTCCAGGGGACCGGCGGTGCCTCCGCCACGGCCGCACTGGGGTGTCCTCTGCTCCACGCCTTAGGCTGCTGAGGGCAACGTTTCCTCAGGCAAATCCTCAAAGTGCCATGAGCTGCTTCCTCTCCTGCTCTGCCCCTAAGGATGCAACAATACATTGGCTTTCTGCTTTATTCCTCGGTAACTTGTGGCAGACCGTCTCTCAAAGCTCACCTTTGCCCAGCAGGGTTGTTGGCCAAGCCCGGCTAGAGAGGCCCGAAGGCTGTGGGTGCGCCTCACCGATGGCTGCCCGTCCCAGAAGGCTGAGGTGGAGGGACACCCTCATGGCTCCCGCGGCGGGCGGTGCTGGGCCTGGGCTCCCACCCAGGACAGGGCCGAAAGCTCCGGAGGGCCCCCTAGGGCTGTGTCCGTCCTCCCCCCCGCCCCTCAGCGTGGCCGCTACGGGTCTGCTCGGCCGCAGCTCCCACCCGCCTCAAGGCCGGCCCGGCCCGCCACTGCTCGCCCCTCACGCCGCCCCCGCTCGGCGGGCGGGAAGCGGGGCGTTGAGGCGAGCCCGCCCCGCGCCCACAGGGGAAGGCGCCGCTCTCTCCCGGCAGCGCGGGGAAGGGAGCGGAGCGGGGCGCAGCCGAGCTGAGCTGAGCCGCCGGCGCAGCCCTGGCAGGTGGTGGCCCCGATAGCTCCGCCGCGCTAAGCTGCTGCCGCCGTTCCCTGCTCGCACCCCGCTGCCATTGCCGGCGCCGGCTGCGGAGAGCGGCGGAGCCATGGAGCGCTGAGGAGCGGCAGCGAGCGGGGTTGACGGAGAACCGCGCCGCCGCGGGGAGAAGAGCACAGCTCCCGGAGACGACGCCGGGCTACCGGCGAAGGTAAGCGCTCCCCGGCCGCCTGCCCGCCGCTCCGGCCCGGGGCGGCACCGACGCTCGGCAGCCGCCTGCGCCTCGCCGCCGCTCGCCTCCCCCGACCGCCGCCCGGGGCCGGGTCTCTGTCAGCCCCCGGCGCAGGAGGGACGGAGCGGGGGCCGCCGCCTTCCGGGGCTCCGTTGGCCGCCCTGCCCTGGGGTGCCGGTGCCGGAGGGCGTCGGGGTGCCGGAGGGCTGGGACCCGTTCCGTGCCCGCGGTTAGGCAGGGTGCGCGGCGCTGCCACCTGCGCGCAGCAGGTTCGACTGAAGAAAACATCTTAGTCACTTGTGGGTTGTTTCGGTGGTTTCAGTAAGTTTTGTCATATTGAATCACATGGCAGTAAGAACTGATAGTTAATAAAAAAAAAGGGGGGGGGGGAGAGTTGGTTTTCCAAAGAGCGAAAATGTACTTTAATTGTTTTGGGTTTTTCAAATTATTTTCTTGCATTTTTTCTGAATTTCTGTTGGAATTACTGATTTTATTTTGGACCTTTTAAGACTGTCTTGGTGCAGCATCACGTTTCATTTAAGCATGGGTCCAGCAGTCGTATTGTCCCCGCGCACTGGGCTGGGGCTTGCGGTGCCATGCCTGCACCTCCGAAACGGCTCAGGCACTGCTGTACCCCCAAAGCGATCTGCAGCCCTGGCTCCTTGTCACTTCTCATCGGATCAGCCCTCCCAACCTTGATTTCTCCGTGACATTTTCTCTTCTAGGCTTTACAGCTATGCATCATGTTCGCTAACACGTGGTTTGAGTCAGTTTGGTTTTTCTGATTCTCCTTTTCTCAGTTCGGTGCCTGGTGGGAGTTGGGAGTTTAGAGAGGATCTGGAAGTTGAGTGTTTCCTCTGTGTAGCTCCACAACAGCAACACCTGCCTGCGAGCCCGTGGGGAGAGAGCAGAGAGGGGTGCTCCTTCCACCTCCATGGGTGAAGGCTGAGGAGTGATAAATGGGCTCTGATGTGCAGTGAGCTATTTACAGTAGATCCCTTGGGGTGGGACATAGGCACCGAGGTAAGGAGCTGTTTTGTGTGGTGCTCGGCATCTGCTGCAATAGGAAATATCCCAAGAGGTCACTGACACTGAAGAGAGAATTCCCGATAGATTTGTCAATTTTCTTAACAGCAGAATTCGTACAACGCTTTTTATTTTTCTTCTGAAATTCTGATGTCCAGAGGAAGCAGCAGTGAATAAGCTGAATAATTGCATTTGCATGTTTTAAATCCAATGAAACAGACAACTTTTTATACCACTTTGAGAGAGATGCTGGTGTGCTGCGTTGCTCACTGTCGGCTCCAGAGATGGTGGCCAGATTGTAAACAAATCTCCGATTTATAAATCATCTAGAATCTAAAGCTCTTTAGTACAAAGGGTGCTTTTCCGGCACGCTATTAAGTACACTGGCTGCATATACCAGATTATTCATTGTAATTATCCATTTCTCTTGTCATCTAGTCTATTTTAATATGTTTCCATGTGCCTGCTCAGGTACTCCAGGTACCTTATTTTATCTTACTTTATTCTCATCTTTGAGCATTTTAGATTCCAGTAAGCCATTTTTAATGTAATGCTTACATGTGAACCTGAAGTAAAATACAAGATTCAACCTTGTTGGCTGCTTCTTCCAAAAACATATTCAGGTTGAATTTGCATCCAGGTACAAAAATTCAAGTGATGTCTACTCTGTGTCATGGAGAGAAGTGGTTTACCAAATCCTGATCCCACGCTATTTTGATATTTGTAGGTAGGACCCTTTTCTCCCTTTCTGGTAGTAAATAGGGTGCTACCTTCTGCGAATACAGCCTCTCCTCTTCATAGCCAGGTTGCAAAAACTCTTCACTGATCTTTGTGCCTTCTGGTTACTGCAGGTTTCCTTTGCACCAGTACGTGCCCTTTGTATATTTGATGAAAATCTCACTGTCCAAACCGTTTTGCATACCTGTTGGTCTGACCATGCTGAACTAATCTTTAGATTCTCCTTCTGCATCCTGTCTTGCTGCTCTGAAGTACCGTGAAAGTCCTGTAGAGAGTTACACAGCTTTGTTCATCATCTTTCCTCTCGCTTTTCCAGGCACTCACCAGTCCCTCCATTTGCCTGGTGCAGGCAGCTTTGTGTCCCAGACCTTTCTATTCTTGCCCAACCACCTCTGCGCTTACTTCTCAGCTCTTTCCACCTGATGTGGAGGCCTCTTTTTATTCAGCATTCACATCCTTACTCAAGAATCTGACTTATCTATCAGGAAGTTTATAACAGGTTAGCTGACTAATTGTCTCCTGTGAACAGTAGTCTTGTTTAAAAAAGTCATTACAATCAACTGCCTTGAATTTCCATATTTGAAATGGATAGCCATGGATAGATTTGTAAAATCCTTCCTAAAATCACAATTTTAAGCGCTGACAAGTTGGACCAGTTGGGATGATTTGTTTTACCCAAACAACCCTGCCCTGGAGCAATCCACGTGGTACAAGCTATCCTGGTATAGATGTGGGTAGTTCTTACACATTGAGGAAAAATAGTGTCAAAACAGTGCCTACAGACACCTTTATTTGTTTAAATTAAATACCTGTTATGCAGCAAATAAAGCATGTAAGTCTTTACACTAGTTCTATCAGTAAACGAAATTGTATAATTATGGCAGTAGGATAAATATAGCCTTAGCAGATGGAAAAAGCCTACTAGAAAGGCGTAGAACAAATGACGATGTGAAAGAACTCCCCTAAACTTGAAGGCTATTGCAAATGAATGTGTGTCTACATACATTAAATATTGCTTCTAAAACAAAAGGCTATTAATCTGATGTTACTACTCATGCTCTGGTGTTTTTTTTTCCCCTTGTATTTGCCTTAGTTTAAAGAATTAAAATAATTTGTCAGCTTCACTTTCAGATTCTTGCTGCTGCAATGTTTTGGTTTCAGGCAATGCAGAGGAATGGTTATTTAGCTGGTTTAGGTAAAACATTTTAGCTGAATTCCTTTAATTATGAAAACAGTTTTCAGCTTTAAAAACTTGTTTTTATGAAAAAAAAAAAAAAAAGAACAAATTCATAGTATCACGTTGCTTGCTAAAGACGTGCATGAAAGGCTTGTTTCTCTTTTCTGTTAGTGCAGTTCCATGAGTGCGAAGTGCCTTTGATTCCGTTCGTCTGTAAGCCCTACATGCCATCACACCTCAAGTAGTTTAAGACTATACCCCTTAGGTTAACATTTAGAGAGAGTATGATGAATGGTATAGAGAAGGTAAGTTAAGAACCTTTTTCCTGGTCATAGAATATAAGAACAAGTAGGCATGCAGTGAAATTATTAAAAAAAAAAATTAATGCTCTTGAATTTTTCAATTAGATGTAGAATTGGACTGAGGGACTATTTGCCAGAGTGTTCCTGAAGCACAGAACTTGGCTAGATCGAAAATAATTTCTGTAAATCACGGAGGTATTCAGAAGTATGAAAAACTTTGCAAATACTAAAAAGACAATTTTGGAGAGCTGTAGGAAAGCTGTAAATGTTTATCCTTCATAACTTAAGCCAGTCTCTGAGAAATAAGGCTTGGAGGAAACTTCTAGGAGAGCAGATTATTCTACTTCTGCCTACAGTGGAATTTCTTGCACTTTCTGTTGAAGCATCTGGCGTTACTGTCAGCGATGAGAAAATAGATTAGTGGATGAGTGGATGATGATGGATTAGATCTGTGGCTATTCAGATGCTTAAAAAGTGTAATTCTATAAGTGCACATGTGCATTCTGCGTTTGGCACTTTCTCATGTTTGTGCACTTAACGATACACTTTGTTTATTTTATTAATGTCAGGGGAAGAAGATCCAGAAATTCCTCTGTAGTTGTCTTTGCTTCTCCCTTTTCTTTCTGTCTGTGTGGGTTTTTTGTGTGTATCGTTTGTGGGATTTTTTCCTCCCCTCCGTTATCTCTCTTTCCTGAATGTTCTCTCCTCTTTGGAAGCCAAGCAAAGAGTGTTAAATATGTTTTTGCCAATAGGGAATGAGGAGGCAAGTGGAACCAAAAGCTCTGTCATGAGCTTTGTGCATGTGATGGCATTTGACTGCCTCCTTCCACCTATGCCTTATCTATCACCTGCTGAGAGGTGGCCAGCAGGCAGAGAGAGGGCAGGGAAGATGTCCCATTATGGGGGGAGGGGTTATCAGGTATAATACATTTCCCTGACGGCAGCCAGAGTTGCTTACTGTCGGTACAGGAGCCATGAAACCAGGCTGTGAAAAACCGAGACGTAGGATCGGGAGGGGTCTGTGCAGGTTCAGGGCCTGGAAGAAGTAAGGACAATCTTGGTGGTACTGAAAATTTAGGTTGGGAATTTGGACGGTGTAGATGGTGTCGGTATTGTGTAGAGTGAGTTATTTTATATAGAAAAAAAGGTAGCTTATTTAGGGTAGAATTATAAAACTTGGTACCTTATGGGCTGAACATCTTTACTGTTAAATTGTTAAAGAGTTGAGAACAGATAAGAGTTGGTGCTAGCACAAACAAATGGTTTATGATGGGCTGTTGGACAGTGAAACGAGGCTGGATTGGATTTGGCATTTGGGCTCCGGATGACGTGGGTGGGTGATACGGAGTTACTGTTGGCTTATGTGAAGTTACAGTAGGCTCCGGTGGGGTGGAGGTAGCTGAGAGCTCAGTGCAACATGGCATAAGAAGCCACTGGAAAAGGGATGAGATCTGTCATGAGCTTAGGTGTTCTTCCCCACGTGTAGAAATGCTACATGTAGTAGTATGACTAAAATTAGGGTTAGGGATTGGCAAGCTGTGTGTTGATGACTGTTTCTGTAACACCAATAAGGGCTGATACTGATGGGGAAATTCCTTGAAGGATCAGTCTTGACTACATGGTGGTTAAGGCCACAGACAGGGCTAGGGTTGAGTTTCTGAGCTTGGATTTGGGAATGGGAGCAGCTAACACACTAAGAAATGTGCTGAATTATGGTCCTTAAACTTGTCAGGAGCCAAGTAGGCAAATGTCTTTTGATGGGCTCTGAAGATGGGCGGTCTTGCTGAGCTGGAGTGTGTTGGGTTTTGTGTGGCAAGGTTTTGGTAGCGGGAGGGGCTACAGGGGTGGCTTCTGTGAGAAGCTGCTAGAAGCTTCCCCTGTGTCTGATAGAGCCAATGCCAGCCGGCTCCAAGATGGATCCGCCCCTGGCCAAGGCCAAGCCAATCAGCGCCTCTGTGATAACATATTTAAGAAGGAAAACAAAGGAGTTAAAAAAGGCTTTTGCAACCAGAGAGAGGAGCGAGAAGATGTAAGAAACTCTGCAGACACTAAGGTCAGTGAGGAAGGAGGGGGAGGAGGAGCTCCAGACACCAGAGCAAAGATCCCCCTGCAGCCCGTGGTGAAGGCCATGGTGAAGCAGGCTGTCCCCCTGCAGCCCATGGAGGAAGGATGAGGGGGTGTAGAGATTCCACCTGCAGCCCGTGGAGGACCCCACGCCGGAGCAGGTGGAGGCACCTGAAGGAGGCTGTGGCCCGTGGGAAGCCCACGTTGGAGCAAGTCCGGGCCGGACCGGTAGACCCGCGAAGAGGGGAGCCCACGCCAGGGCAGGTTTGCTGGCAGGACTTGTGACCCTGTGGGAGGGACCCCACGCTGGAGCAGTTTGCTCCTGAAGGTCTGCACCCTGTGGGAGAGACCCCACGCTGGAGCAGTCTGCTCCTGAAGGTCTGCACCCTGTGGGAGAGACTACGCTGGAGCAGTTCGTGAAGGACTGTAGCCCGTGGGAGAGACTCCATGTTGGAGCAGGGGAATGTTGAGAGGAGTCCTCCCCCTGAGGACAAAGAAGTGGCAGAGACAATGTGTGCTGAACTGACCGCAACCCCCATTCCCTGCCCCCTTGTGCCGCTGAGGGGGGAGGAGGTTGAAGCCGGGAGTGAAGTTGAGCCCGAGAAGATGGGAGGGGTGGGGGCAGGTGTTTTAAGACTTGATTGTATTTTCTCATTGCTCTACTCTGTTTTGCCTAGTAATAAATTAGATGAATCGCCTCTCTACATTCAGTCTGTTTTGCTCGTGACGGTAATTAGTGAGTGAGCTCTCCCTGTCCTTATCTCGACCCAAGCCTTTTGTTATACTTCTCCTCTCCCATCCCGCTGGGGGAGGGGTGAGTGAGCGGCCGCGTGGCACCCAGCTACCGGCTGGGCCTAAACCACGACATGGAGTTAAGATCCACCTATGCTTAGGTGTTCCCTGTTAGGCAGTCACCCTGGCCAGCAGCATTATAGGGACTGCTTTCCTGTCCCAGCAAGTGGAGCCAGCTCTAAGGTTTTAGAGCCTTCACTCCGTGAAGGATTCCAGCCAACCCTTGGTGTAGCCATACTGACCCTTCCTTGCCAGCAAACCAAGCCATTTGTCCCTTGCCTCACTGGGTTTAGTCTTAAGAATAAACATAGATACTCCTTTCAGAGACTTAAGTCACAGGTTTAACTAGAGCAGACGTACTCCCGTGGGACGTTCACTATCCAACGTTAAACAACGGTGTGTCAGCCCCTTTGGTGCCCTACACCGGAGGTTCCTTCAAACCAGGCTGTGGAGGCTGTCTTGGGGAAGCTAGAGCCTGAGGAACGTCCTGTCCGGGCTCTTACGGGAAAGATGAGCTTGATCAAAAAGAGCAGCAAGCTTTTTGCATCATTGAAGACATTAATTCCTTATTATTAGTCTTCAGAGGTATTTTCCCCACTCTTTGCATTCCATTCTCTGAAAATGAAAGCACTAAGCTGACTGAGTCTTTTCAATTTTCTTTTTATAATCAAAACGCTAGTTAATTCAGAGGACCTTTCCTCAGGTGGTTGAAAACCTCTGTGATTTTGCTGTTGGTTGACCAAGAAATCTTAGACCAGTTCTGTTTTCCTGTGAGCTGTAGGTAATTTGATGAAATACCGGTATTTCAGCCTATGATGTACTTTATCATATGTTAAATGAGTTTCTGGTAACAGAAAAGCAGTGGAAGCCACCAGAATCCTTTGCAATGCATCAGAGAAGTTGAGGTGACTGAATTTCTTGGAGTGTCGTGAGTGATGCCTAGGAAAGGATGGAAAACCTCCTCAGCCGTTTTGCGTTATGTCTGCGCTTCAATGGGAGCACAAGCACGCAAACCATCAGATGGCATTTTTGAGAAATACTTTGAATGTCATTTGCTGAAATACGCTTCATTTGCAAACAGCTGCCTGTTGAGAACATTAAACTGACCTGACTTAGCTGCTAAACGGTTAATGTGTACTCATTTGCTCTCTAATTATTTGCAGCCCAGCTGATAATACCCTACTTTTGACCTGATGATAAGCAGCAGATTTTGCAGGGAACAGCAGCTATTTGTGGTAAAATGTATGCTTTCCAAGCATGAAGTGTTAGCGAACAGCAGCAGAACTAGCATGACTGCAGTTAATAGATAACAGGTAACAAGGGGTTGACTAAAAGGGTAACCAAGCAGCAGGTGCTAATACCTTTTTTATCAAATACTTTTCAACTTGCACTAACTAGGACAGGGATTGTTGGTGTGATGTTTGCAATGAAAGAATTATTTTGCACAAGATAGTCAAGGCGTGTGTTGTAAAAGAACGCACAGGGCAGAAGCTCTGTTCGACAAGTAAAGGAGTAGGAAGAGAGAAAAGGGGAAAGAGAGATCATCTGAAATAAATTCAAGGAAATGATGTGGTCTTGAAGACTAGACAGCTGGGCAAGTATGGCGAAGTGGGGAGCAGGTGGGGGGGTGGCTTTGTAAATCACGTCTGGAAGAGAAGTCATTTCCTAAACTCAGAAAGAAACCCAACCTATTGGCAACGTTTTAGAGACAATATTCTGCTGAGGTTGTTACCTGTTTTTTACAGACAAAGATACCTGAGGGAAGCTGCAAAAGATTGCTAGAGGGAGAGCTCGATGCCAGGATTTTCTCCTCAGTATTCTTTCAGATGTTTTTCTTTTATAACAGTGTTCCTAAACTTGTAAACAAGAAGTCGACCCTTTCCTTTGCTGGAATAAATAAACATGATATTTTCATTTTTGTTTTTGCCTGGGGTCCCGAGTGAACTCAGGTGCCACTGACACACACAAGAAACAAGTTTCTTCTGGAAACTAATCCAAATGAAGTGACTGTCTGCAGCATGCAGGAAGTCTGGGAATTGTTGGAGCCGCAGTGCTTTCTCACTGACCTGTAAGGATCAATTTTGGGATGTAAACTATGAAATGTCAAGAAAAAAGGGGAGAAATTTCCCTTGATGGGGGAGAACCTTCTCTAACCTTGTTGCTAAACAAAGCTTAACATTTGAGTCATGCAGATTGATGTGGATAGGATGTTTTCTGCCTGCAAGATGGTCACCAAGTGAAAAACTACTTCAGAGCGTTGGTTGAAGGAACAGTACTGTGCTCAGGTTGGAAAATAAATTCTTGCAATTGATTTTTGTTTCATTCATGCTTTTGTAATTCAGTAATTGCTCGAGGAAGCAATAGACTGCATACCACTTGAAGAAACAGTACCAAAAAAATCTTCTGAAATTGCCAGAGCACTTGTTAAATGTGAAAGATAAATCTGGAGCGGAGCTCCTTGCAACAGGGATACTTTCAAGAGTGCTTATAAATAGTGAAAACCGGAGCTTCAGGAAGAGAGGAATCCGAAATGATTAATCCTCGGTAGTAACCATTTCTGAAACTACACGCCCAAATAAGAAACACAAAATGATCCAACCTCACAAGAGCTCTTGAGAAGAAAATAAGTATAAAACATATGGAAACCTTCAGGGTGAAGCTGCTCTGTTTGATGGGATTCTGTTCAAAGAAAATCATATTCTCAGGATGCACAGTGTGCTCAGGAATACTAATCATAAATCTCACAGTGCCTGTGTGTGGTGCAAGAGCTAAACCCACTATTGCCTATTTTGGTCATTCCACTTGAAGAAAAGGCATCCGTGTATAACATTTGCAATCGCTGTAGGCATCAGCTTGGAAAATTGTCACTGAAATAGCACAAGGTTCTCCATCTTTCATCTGAGAATGGCTAGCGGTGTTTCGGGTTCACAGTAACGCTAGCCATGCTTGGGCGTGAGATGATGACCGTTTGGAAGCAGGGTGTGAACTGTTATTTTGAAGTGCTCCTCTTCCCACTGGAGAAAACTCTCAGGGTACCTAGGGTATATCTTTTGGGATCCTCAAAGAGAGCAGGAAACGTGTCCCAGCATTCTCATCCTTCAGAGTGCTAGAAGCTTCTCTGGGAGCCTTAGTGGTGAGGTACAGCACAAGAAGAACAGGGTTGGAGGGTCAGATCGGGTGTAGCAGCATCCTTGCCTGCTAACCCCGAGGGTTTCATGACAGATTCTTGCTTGAGACAACCCCAAAAGACGTACATCATCGAGAAGCCCATGGCAAATGGTCTACTCCTATCACAACAATTAATATTCTGCCATAATAGTTCTTAGGATAACCCTTCCCCACTGTTTTTTCCCAGGTATGCAGGGTTGGGAGAAGTTGCATGTGCCTCAGTTGTTTTTTGGGTGGTTTTTTTCTTTGTTTCTTTTCTCTGTCTCAATTTTGCATTTCCTTTCTAGAATCCATTCAGAAATTTCTATTATAACCCCTCTTCACTGCACTTTCCTGATGAATTATGTATATGTGTAACTTACAGACCTTTGGATGAAAACCATTAACATAAGAGAAATACTTGGATAAGCAGGATGATTTAGAAGCCCGGCACTCTTACAAAGCTGGTGATCTTCTTTTCGCATTCTGAGCTTTGCATTTGCTTTCACCTGTAAGTGAATTGGGCTTGTGTGCTTTTTCATGTTTTTCATTCATTTTTATTCATTTCTGTAATTTTTGGAGGAGCCACAAGACCATTTTTTTTTTTTTTTCAAACTGCTTGTGGGTCACTGATGAATCAATTCAAATATAAATTGAAGATTTTAAATGCCTTTTCTCAGAAAGGCAAGAACGAGGCAGTGTTCAAATGAAGTCAGGCATAAGAACTACAAAAATAAATATTTGTTTACCTGATGGTTAGTTTTCTTCTGGAGCCTATTGGCATGTTCACACAAAAACATATTTTTTAAAAAGGAAAAATAATCAGGTCACAGGCAAGTAGCTAACTAGAAGGGAGTAGAAAGATACATTCTTTAGCATCTTTGCTTGTTTCTTAATTGTCCACTATCAGTGTAAAAAATATTTTATACAAGTACTAGTCTACAAGACTAGTAGTCTCTACAAGACTAGTACTGTTCTGGTGCGAGGCTCCTGTCATGTAACATAGTTGTAATGAAATTAATTCCTCAATTCAGTTATGTGTAGCAAAAGTTAGGAAGTACTTGGTAAGCGAAAGATAAGGTATTTATTTAGACTCATGTAAAAATAGAGAAACTTTATGATAAAAAATAGTAACTTAGCCCTAAGCAAACTCTTATTGACTTTGTGCACATCAGTAGAAATCTTTGATGGATTTTTCTAGATTAAATATTGCTTCTCCTCTTTGACCTGAGGTATTACTGTTGTGGAATTTGCTATAAACATTATAAAATTTAAAAAAAAAAACCAAGCAGGAGACATCTTCCATGGAGTGGCTTATGCTTCCACTCACCTCTTCACCAGCAGAAACGCACGTGTTCCTCTTCTGCTTCACCTTAGGGTAGCAGTAGTGATATTTCTCCTGTAGCACTCATCTTTTAGGAGACTCCTTTTCTGTGCTGGGGTTGAATGCATCAGAGAAGGCCTTTGCAACCAGCCCCCCAATACCCTTCTTCCTTCCCATAATGCGCTGTACGATTAGACTGCAATAAGGTGCAATCCCTGGAGTAGCTACTGCTTTTTCCATTTTAGTCTGCAGAGATGTCTAATTGCTTCTTTATTTGGTAGGTCTTGTGGCTGCCTAATGCATCAAAGACCTGGATGTTGGTAGGCACCAGCGCCCGCTTTCCAGTATAACAATGTAAAACCAGTAAGGAAATGGTGAACTGAAATGGAGGCCTCTGCATCAGAGCCGCAGTGCTGTCAGGTCCAGGCTCAACTTTTTAAAGTTCACCCGCATGGAGTAAGCTGGGCAGTTGCAGAGCTTTGAATTTAAGAGGTGGATCACAGCCAGGTAAACAGAGTGGATCCATATGGCGATACGAGTGGGTGATGGCCCACGGAGGCATCTGTACGTCTCCTGGTTCAGAAGGCTGTGCTTTGCCACACCTGTAGCGCTTTGAACTTCTGTCCAATACCTTACTGTGCACTGAGCAGTCCAGGGGATCCTTCCAGTCTGCAGGTTAGCTCTGGATTTGGGAAAACACAAGTGATAGTTATAAAACCATCTTAAGGTCTACGTGCTTCTTCCCAGAGCCTCGCCAGTCCCATCTCCAGTACTTCAGGATAAACACATGTGCATTTGGTAATTATTCCCGTCATTGATCCTGCACACATTCATTCTATTTCTGCAGGTTTTCTTCAAGAAAGCGTATGCTTTTCAGGAAACCAAACCTCCTTTGCTTTTCATTATTGATATTGTGTCTTTGGGAGCAAACAAGCTGCACCTGGATTAACACCGTACACTCGTGTTGCACACACAGCTGCTTCATCCTGGGTTTTAGCTCAGACACATATTTACAGTATTATTTTTTTTTTAAGTATGGTTACAATGATAGGTTTTAAAAGGGTATTTGTAGGTGTCTAACAACGGTACTTTATAATCAGAGTAATTAAATTAATAGAAATTAGTTGTTTGAAATAAAAAAATTGCAGCATAAATTATGCGCCCTGTGTTCTCATAGTTATCATTGCATACTTGGTGACTAAAATGTCATGCATGTTTTTACACTGTAAATATAAACAACTATTATTATAATTTCTATGATTTTTTTTTAAGTTAAAATAGCTGGAGAAGATTTTTTTCCCTATTGGAAGTCTGTAGGATCAGATCATCTTTGCTTTTTCTGCAGAGGAGGGGGAAAGGAGTGTTCTCCATATGTCTGCGGGGTTAAAATTATCCTGAGCACTGTGTGTCTGTGGTTCTGCACATGAATGCAGTTCCACACTCTACAGCTAAAATGGATAATCTAAATGGAGAAAGTAGTGGGAATGCTTCATTCCGGAGTTGTTCAGGCTGTAGGAAGTTCAGGTTCTCCATTGCACCCAGTTGTCCCCATACTTATGGTTTGTCCCTTTTAAATAGGACTTCTTTTTCTTTAAGTAAGCAGTAGACGTTTTTCCCCAAATAAATGTATAATGTGATATTGTAATTTTAATTGCTGAACTCCCTGGGTATCTGCCCGAACTTCTATCGCAGAGACCTGCAGTCATTTGTCTCCCAAGCCAGGTTAACTGAGTCGGGTGCTGAGACACCTCTGCTGCGGGAGGGGTGCAGCATGTGGCTCCCCTTGCTCCAAGCTGCGGAGGAAGGAAAATAGCCAACAGCTAACGCGTGCCCCTGGACGGACATACAGCAATATATACTGAACGCTGACATGCTGCAAGTGCCCCTCTACAGATCCTGACTGACTGATTTTCGGTCTTTTCCAGCCTGTCGCCCTCCAAACGGCTGGCAGTCATCTTGTGGCATGCCAGGGTCCCACTGTCCTTCAGAAGAGGAAAGGATTTGGTGTTTGGAGCCTTTCTACATTAATTAAACACTTTGCAGGTCTGAAGTGGCAGGAGGTCAGTGCAGGTTAATGCCAGGCTGGGGAAACTTGTCCGTCCTCCCCGTCCCGTGGCGCTGCCGGGGGAAGCGAAGTCTTTGCTTTTCTCCTCCGTTTCTGTGCTGGTGGGTAGAGGTGGTAGTTCTGATCTCCGACTCTGAAGCTGAAACAAGTAAAAATGAAGGGGGCTAATTCCGCACACTGCAACGCTGTTAGACCTTGGGATTTGCCTCGAGTTTCTTGCATTTTCCTGCCATTTCCAGCAGCAGAGGTCTGCCTGTTCATACCCTGAGGCTGTAAAATGTAGACCTAATAAATTAGATTCTGGCTGTTCCTGTGCTTGGGCTCTCAGTAGTTCTGCTTGCAAAGTGCTCAGTCTTTCTCTTCTGGGATGTATTATAAATGCCACTTTCAGCCAGGTTACAAGCTGTTCTGTGCACCATGTTTACTGTAGAAAAACAGCTGAGGGTACATCTTTCACAGATTTATTTTGGGCATCTTATTTGGTTTCAGGAAAAAACAATTTCCTTCTATTCTGAGTTCTCAGAGGAAGGAATATGAGCATTTCCTTATCTCAGTGGAAGGAGATTTATGGGGGAGCACCTGAGTGTTGGAGCAAGTTAAGAATGTAAAAGCTCTTTGAAAGGAGAAGAGAAGCTATCATATAGTGCCTCCCCCCAAATCCTGTATGAACAGATTAACCTGAATGTAATTAATAACATCAAGAAGAAATCCATTAAGTTGTTATAGTAACTGGGAAGCTAAGGTTTAAAATGTATGATCTGAGTGACTCAGCTCTGGGGGAGGGGATCTGAAAGCCCACATATGGAGAGCTGGCAGCATCCTATTCCCTGGTCTCGTCTCTGTCCATGCCTGGGGAAGCTCCGCTCGAGGCACGTTGCATGGTTAAGGCTCTCACCAAACCCTGAGAGAAGGATCTGCCGCAAAAAATGCGTGTTGTTTTCCTGTGGTCTATCTGCGTAATGATTAATGCTTGTCTCTCCAGCATGTCTGGTGATCCTTGAAGAAAGTTGGCAAAACTCACCCGAAATAAGTTGTAGTGGTAGCAGTGCTAGGGCTTTCTGAGAGGCTCTTTCATGATGGGTAGTAAGGAATCTGTGGGTTCTTGTGTCCTGCAGAGTAGCACCACCTCGTTTCTGGAGGTCCCCTGGAAGGAGGATATCTGCTGAGGTTTCAAAAAAGGGAATTTGTTTCCTATAAATTACTTGGGATTTGCTTATAGATCTAGAAGGAGGTACATTACTTTCTTTGACCTCGTGGAAAATACTTGTGTAGAGTGAACGCGGGAAAGGATTGTTGTGTTTGCACATGTGCGTACTTTCAGTATTTGCACTCTGTTTTTTTTCAGGATGCAGCTGCTATCAGAACGGTACATAAACATTTACCCACCTCTCTGCAAGTGTTAATGTCAGGTAATGGCATGGGGTGTCTGAAGAACAGAGTGCAGAAATCTGGGATGCTTCTTTCAGCCTGCTGTGAAGATGTTTTTTGCAGTTGTAATCTGGGTGGTTCTTAGTATGTAATTCTGCATCCAGAATTAATAATAAACCTTTGAAATAGCAAAGGCTTGCTATTTCTCAGTGTAATTCTTATGACTGTGTGTAGCTTCTGCCTTAGGAACAATGCAGTTTTTGTTGAGCTATTAATTGCATAACGGCAAGCTCTAAACCTAGAAGTAATTTGGTAGTGTAATGGTCTATGGTGATTTTAGAGTATCTAGACAATATATAATGCTTTATCGCATCTTGTTCAGCTAAAAAAAACTAGTAAAAAGGCTTGTCACTTTATATAAGAATTTGGATTTATTTTAAAAAGATCACCAGGTCAGAGGCTGTGTTGGACAACCTGTGTAGGCGTCTCGGTATGTGTTTGGTCTGATTTATCAGCTGGCCTAGTGTTGCAGTTACGTCAGGTTTATGTGGAATTCATGTGCTGTAGGTAGACATTCATTTCTGATGAAATGTAAGGGTAGCCCAGTGTTTGATTTCTGGTCCAAACGTAACATTTTGTCAGCAATTAAGGTGAAAAGTAATCGGGGTCCTTTTAGTCAATAGAAGTGTTTATTAAGAGAAGAAAAATGCATGTGTATTTAACCGTACAAAAGCTGTAGGTGAGTATATGGTTGTACTAAAGGCCCCAAGGAAATACTCTGCTGCTTGTGTAACGCAGGATTCTTTCATCTCTCTACCGGGGTGATGAGAACAAGGTGTAAGGCTGATTTTGTTTTCTTTTTTATCGTTACATTCTCCAAACTGTAAGAAAGACGTTGATACATTGCTTTAGATTTTGCAGGGAGAGTAATCCCTGTTGTAAAATCCATCTAATAATTTAATACTGCTGTTTTAGTATGGGAATACAGGTGCCCTTTAGCTTTTCAGTCAGGTAATCCTGAAAGATGAGAGTTGTAAAACCCCTCTGTACTGTTTATGCATTGGGGATTCATGTAGCTGGATGGTAATTTAATGATTTGGTAGGGCCATAGTAAGTCATATATCCTCTTAATCTGCTACTCATCTTTGACAATCCTCACCTTTATTTTCATCCAGTAATTTATAGAAATGAAAGAAAACATGCGAGTAGCCCTAAGTCAGATTTTTTTCTTAACTGACTTAAAATTCTGTTAGCTGGGAGTGGTTCCCTGACGGTGCTATAAAAAGTTGGTGTGTTTGATGATTTTTTCCATACTGGAGAGGTGAGTGCAGAGCGCGCATTGCCATGGCCGTGACGGCGTTGCATGGCTGAGACAGGACCGCAGTAGCTCCGCACAGAGGCATCGTGTCTGCACGCAGACGCTGGACGATCCGGGCAGCCTTGACAAGCTTCTGTGATGCTCAGCGCAGCAGGGCTGCCGTGCCAGTGGGAGTTTTGTTCTGGAGAGCAGCAGCGGCAGCAAGGTCAGGTCTCCAGTGAGTGATCTTGCTCATGGGAGAAGAATATAGGACAGGCAGAACATCTTTTTTTTTTTTTTTTTTTTTTGTTGAAAGCTGGTATTTCTTCTGCCCAAAAGAAAAGTCTGCTTTGCCATCCAAAGGAGTGCATTTTTTTTTTTTTGTCTGAGTAAAGCACGTCATACAAACAAAATGGGAAACCTTGCAGAAATGTTAGGCCACTCTTGTGGCTTAAAACATTTTGTAGGCTGATATCTCGTGGCATAAAAAGGTCATTTTGTGTCTACATCATGCTGTTGTTTTGACTTTTTTTGCATCGGAACAAGCAAAAGCATCATATCCTTCCACCCTTAACATAAGGTTATTTTTAAAGAATGCTGTACTGATAATACCTAAATATTTTATTTCTGGAAAAAAGATACATGAGGTAGTACATAATCATCTCTGGCCAATAGAATTACCTGTTGTAAAAAGAACTCAAATATTTAAAATACATTCTTTTGCTTCATTGCTGCAAATGTGAGGAACTGCCTTTTACCACCAAGTTTTCAAATCTTACTAGAAGACCCATATTAATTGCAGTTACTAACCTCCTCTTTAGTAGTAGTTGAATATCTCTTACTTTGTAGGCCAGAGGCTATTGAAACAGTACCAGTTGTTGCATTTATAGATACAAATGTGGAGTTTTGACATCAAGACTCCATTTTCAGTTGCCGTAATTTCCCCGAGTTACTGTGCAGCGCAGTAGTCATCCTCTTGGAGAGGCTGGATCTAACCAGGTTGGGATTCCTCCGACCGCGCTTTGAACAACCAGGGACTCTCATACATCCCTCTGTTTTGCAATTTCCAGTTTTGCAATTTCCAGTTTTGCAATTCCCTTTGCAACTTTAGTGTTGAATAACTTGGACAGAAGAGCCAGAAATTTCCTGGTGGCGCGCACCAAAGAACCGTGACACGAAGCTCGTCCCTGTGCGATGGTGAGTGCTCTGAAGCACGGGGATGCTGCAAGCAGAGGTTACTGAACGGGGTGCTCCTCATTAATTGCACTCTTTGAAGTGACTGAATTTGATCAAAACTTTCTAAAGTATGCGTGCAGCATGAGGCAGACACTGAGCGTTGGAAGTGTCACCCCACATAATTAAAGGTTTGAAGAGTTTTAAATAACTGGGGAAAAAAAAATTACAGTGAGGAGTTTGAGGAAAATGCTGGTGTTACCAGTTTCACTGAACATAATTGCACTTGATTTCTGAGGAAATTGCAGTGGGATCTAA
Source organism: Grus americana (assembly GCF_028858705.1). Classification (NCBI taxonomy): domain Eukaryota; kingdom Metazoa; phylum Chordata; class Aves; order Gruiformes; family Gruidae; genus Grus; species Grus americana. The sequence goes on from NC_072859.1 coordinate 34,182,890, forward strand.
AGTATTGTTTCATTTTAAAAAAAAAAAAAAAAAATTGCTGATCATTTCAGCCTGAAATCTAGAATAATGCAAATATTTACCCAACAAGCAAAATATCAGATATTGAAGGAACAAAATACCAGTAGTATAAAGAAACAGTAACATCTGCTTTGGCTAAAAGAAAAATCCTGGAATAAGAAAGCTTAAATGTTCTCTTAAATCAGGCTTTTTCTAAATCTCTTGTTATAAATTAGTTTTTCAGCATACAAAAATGTTGTTATAGGTGCCTCTTAAAATATATAAAGTAAAATATTTTAATGGAGGTGATCTTAGCTAGTCATTGGTAGAAAATGTCTGCACATTTGAAGAATCCCAAAGGCTTTTCCTTTAATCTTAATTTATTTTATTTTATATTTAAGTTTTTTGTGCGTTGGACAGACAGAAATTTCATTCTGCAAATTGCTAGTATGGAAGAAAAACTGGAATAAATCAGGTTTGTAGTTGACCATGCTAAGCTAATGCAGTCATGTCCTCTTTAATACTCCGGATGCCATGCTTTGCCTTTGCAGATGAGATGTGAAATTTAATTTTTAGTCACTCTGTTTCTGTATGAAAAGGGGACTTTCTGAAAAGCAAAGCCATTTGATGAACCACTTATCCTCCAGAGTGAGAGCGTTACAACAGATGCTCTTAGGCATGAATTTCGGAATGGGGTTGAGTTCTCCTGACAAACCTCAGATCCTACATGTATGGAATTTCCTTAGTTCTAACAGAACAATTAAGTTCTTTTTGAATCCTCAGAATGTAACTGGATTTCGATAGTATATAGGGGAGTTAGGCGAAGAACAGGAGTTAAAAAGAGATTCTCTTTTCTAGTCTGTGCATACACAGCTTGTGTACTCTTTCCTGGGTGCTCTTGTGCCATGGTAAGCGTAGCTGGTTCTTCATCGTTTTTCTGGCTCTGCTTTGACTCAGAAGCGATTTTGAGTCACTCACTTTTTTTTTTTTTTCCCCCTGTGCATTTGTATCTGCTGCCGTAAGGCTGAGCACAGTTTGAGGTCTGTGGGTGAAAAGTGTTGTAATGATGTTAAACGTATCCAAAACCTAGGTAGGAGATGCTGAGACAACAGGTAGCTTTACTGTTGATACATGGCTGTTTTTCTTATGCAAGATGATGTGCATGTTCCGGTATATTTTATAAAATTTTTGAGACGATGCACTGTAGCACGGAATGATTTTTCCTGTATTTAATAATAAACTAAGAGCAGCTACTGCCGCACAAAATCTGTGATCTAAAAAAATAAATCCTTCTTATTTCACTAACAAAAATGATGCTGCAGACAGGCAGCATTGTAAGAAACAGTATTATTATCGTGTGTGGCTAGATCCTGTTACCCTAGAAGTAACCTCATTTTGTACTCATTTAACAGTGCGGAGAGGTCTCTCCCAGCCTCTTCCTTCTCCTTACTTGGACTCCTTACAGGATTGTCTTTGATGAGCAGTCTAGGATGCACGATTTATGAAAGTGCAATTTATCAGCTGCAGAACCCTTCTTCCTGGTGAGGAGAGGACACAGGGGGGCAGGAGAACAACGGCAGCAGCTGGTTGCCTTGGCACGGAGCATCCTTTTTCCTTTTTGTTTATTTTCTGTGCGTGGCTGTGGTCAGAAAAGCTAGTTACCTGATCTGTGGAAGCATTTACCCTAATTGGCCATGGAATAGGTTTTGCCTTAGGCGACGGAATTGTTTTGTTAGGTGGTGTTTCGAGCTGGGCTGTGAGATGAGCAGGACCTGTCTGAGCGGGACTGTCTGGTACAGAAAACCACCGTGCCGCATCGCCGAGAGCTCTGTCCCCGGCTGCCCACTTGTGCCTTCTGTTTGAAGATGCTGCTGGGTATCTGATTGTGCTTGTTCAGCCCCTCGTCTCCCACTTTATAAGCCATCGGAAAATAAGACAGAACAACGAGAAGGGTTATGAGAGACTCAAGGGAGATTCTTGTTAATTTTGATGGGATTTTTACCTTCCTAAACAGTACAAGAAAAAATAAAAGAGGAGGCTGCGTGCCTGATGGGAGGGACTGAGGTGGTGCCTGGCTGGTTGCAGGGAAGGCTTCTGGAGCAGCGTGGAAATGGCATTTCTAGCAAGACTCTTGCTTGCTTGGAGCCTCGCCAGAAGAGCCACCTTGGCCACAGCGTTGCACCCCAACTTTTCCCCTCGCCTGTGGACCTCACTGGCCAGGCATGGCTGGTCGGCAGGTCAGAGATCTGGGTGAAGCACTGGCTCCGGTATGTGGGGTGAGCTTCTGCCCTGCAGATGCAAGGCACAGATGCAGCGGTGATAAAACGAGTAGCTAAGCCTGTCTCTTGCGTAACAGGCAGGATTCGAGGAGTCTGCTGTTCACTGGGCGGTTGCATTTCTGTAGGTGCTTTGAACTTTCTCCTTCAGCCTCTTGCTCTGCAGCTGATGTACAGTTAAGACTTCTTTTGTGGATCCTCTCCTTTGCAGGTCTCAGCTAGCTTTATTTTCGTTCTCCACAGACCTCTTGCAATTCTGATTTTGCATTTCATCTTTCCGCACTATTCTTTAGCGTTTTTTCCAAAGGGAAAAATTGGCAAGGTTAGGAACAGTCCTCTTACAAGAGTTCCGGAGGACGTGTTCTGAGGATGCTCTTTATTTGTAGGCTTGACTGTCTACTTCTGTGCTTAGGATCATTGTGTTGGTTGCTTCACAGCTCCAGTATTAAAAAAAAAAAGGGGGGGGGATGGAAAACTTCTTGTGGGCTGTTTGAGCTTGGCTCTTTGCATAAAACTGTAGGGGAAAGAGAAATCTGAGGATTTTAGAACTTTTCCTCTTGGATTAGAGCAAGTGGCACGAGGGAAGTGCCGCATTAGCCGGCGGTGACGCAGTAAGTAAGGTTCCCCGTGCTGTTCATCCAGCACATGCTAATCCTGCCTGATCTGCAGCGTGTCCGTTATCTGTGTACACCAGCAAGGCTTAGTGCATTCTGCTCCCTTCCCTATAAACAACACGGGGTACATGAAGTCTGTTTTTTACCTACCAGTCTAAAGGGGGAAAATTTGCATTACGTGCGTTTTCTGTCGCACTGTTTTTTGTTGTATTTTTAAACTGACGTGTTGGGGTTTTTTTAAAGCATAATTAATAATTGTTCTTTGTTCTCTGAATGCTGTTCAGCTCCGCTCTGAGTAGTGGGAGGCTCTGCTAGTCATTTGCACATGGAACAAGAAAGGTATAAATTGCATCTTTTAATAGTATGCTTCACTTTCCGAAGTAATTACCTTGAAAATCCTGTATGTGCTGGTAGGCAGCATTATTAAACTGGATCCTTTGTTGCTGTCAGAACTGATTTTTAAATTAATTGCATTTGATCACAGTAGTGGACAGACTGCTATAGAAATAGAAGATTTAAAAATCATTAACATAGTAAAGAAAACAGAATAGTGCTTTCTGCGATTCTTTCTTCTGCCCAGACTATTAACATTTGCCTGAAAGTTTCCTGAAAAAAATATGGTCATATTTTTTCAGCAATAATAGTGAAAAATATTGCTTGTATTTCATGGGAGCTCTGCAGAACATGTTAGGCCTAATGACAGCAAGCAGTGTAATGATAGGTTCAAATGCGGATTGATTTTCCTATCGTAACTGAAATAAATGAAGAGCAATGACAACCTGATTGTACCCTCTGCTGGAAATCAAAAAGTTACTGGAATTTCTGGAATAGACCAACTTGGTTATTCTCAGCTTAAATGATTAGCTTGCCAGAGAAAAGATGAGTCTTTGCAATCCTCCTAATTTTGGCGGTATCTCCGTAAGAAACCTCCTCATGAAAGTTAAGACGCTGTTTTAATGAGGGTAATTTACCCAGTGATAAGATGGGAAGGGAGAGTTTGTTGTTTTTTTAAAGTTTTTTATTTGACCCTGCACAACTTTGACAGAACTTTCTCGAATATGTACAAAGTATCCTGAGTATAGCATTCACCCTCTGTAATAAAAGAGTTGGTTTAATTTATATTGTAGATAAATTCGCAACATTAATACATCGCACAGATGCCCGATAGCTTAAAACCAGCAAACTAATTTAGACTTGGTTTGCATACTCAGCCTTTAATTCACAGGTTGGCAATTATGAGGAAGCTTAAAGCAGCCTTGGAAGAGGACAAACTGAAGTAGTCGCTTCTCTAGTTGGATGATATCGGCAGTGATAAGAAATAAAGCTAGTTTTACCTCTCAGGGCAAATCCTTCTTTTCTGAGTCTGTTTACATAAGTTGCAAGCATTTGTCCTAACAGATGCCTTTGTTTTTATTTTGTGTAGTGCTCTGAAGTATTCTCAGCATTTTATGAAAATTACGACGGATTGACTTTTCTGAGGAGGAGTGAGTTTCTTGGAGCTGCCATAAGCTCTGCAGACCAGTTTAGTTGTTGCTGTTCACAAGAAATAGGAAAAGACCACTGCAAAAACCAACTTTTTGCTCTCTAGATAAGTAGAGAAAAGGGCTGTTTGGGATGTTCTTAAGTATGTATTTCTGGGAGGCTGTGTCCAAGCAGCTGCATGTAATAGTCTTAGTCACAGGGCTAAAAGTTTAGGGCTCAATACAGGAAAAATAGTAGCCTAGTGCCTAAATTGGTGGAAGGGGAAAAGGTACAGTTAATTCTTCCATGGCTCCTGACTTTTGTGTACGTGCGATGCAAAAATAAAATGGTAGAATTCCTGAGACTCTTTTTTCAGGGGAATGTAATTCTGCAGAAACATTTGCCCGATATTTCTTTGAAGTTTTATTAGTTGTGTGTACAGCTTGTAAACATACTGCTGGGTTGTTCCTGCTGTAGGGGTACAGCTCCAGTACCGGCGGTGCTGCTGCCATGCTGTGCACCAGTTGGCCATGACCTCCATTTCCATTTCTGTAAGCAAGCTGACCTTCGTAGCAATCCGAGGGCGAAGAATTGCTCTCACATTTTGAAGTCGCTAGTTTTCTCTAAGGTAAAATACAAAACCATCACTGTTCAGGTACTGATTGCTATTTATACCTCAACTTGCCTTTGACCAATGTTAAATCCGTGTAGGGTTTATTTTTCTTACAAGGAACAGTGTGCAATTTCTAAGCCTGAAGTAAGAGCCTGTGTGTTTTGTCTGAGAGCGCTACACCCGAGATTATAACTTTTTTTTTTAAATTTGGTGACTGTCACCTGTCTGAGTATATACTTCACCCCGTGAAGTTCTGATGATCTTCAAGGAGAATCAAGTTGTTTGAATCCCAGCTCACAAATGATGCAATTGTCTGTGTGATCAGATAATCTCCTTCATCCCAGCTCTTCCCTTAGTAAAGCTTCTCTAGTAATTCACCATTAGGGTTTCTGTTTTTATCTCTGATCATCTTCAGGTTCTGCAGAACCTGGAAGGATCAGCATTCTGTTGCTAGGAAAAATCCTGCCCCAGAAATGTGTGTCGTGGCCCTGGCAGAGCTGCTGGCAGTTGGGAACAAACAGGTATGGTACTGCAGAACGTGCTGTATTATCGGAGTTTCACTGGGTTTTTTTCTGGGTTTTTTCCCAGCTATCTCTCAATCTTTGTGTCTTGCCTTCTTGAAAAGTGGGAGGAAATGAATTTAGAATATGAAAGCAGCCAGATAAACAGCTCTGCTTGCCAAAACCTTTTGTTAATCCAAAGAACTAGCACCGCGTGAACCCCAAAAATGTAATCCTCCTGGCTCTGCCTTGTCTGTGTTTCATCGGGGAAGGGAGTATCTCTAGGGGTGCGAGGGTTAATCTGCTTGTCTCATAACCCTGTGGCTTTAAACCTGCCCATGCAGAAGCCAAAATGTGTGGGAAAACAGTGACATGGTGAAGTGTGTGTCTTGTGTTCTAAATCTTACCAGAACTTGCACATTAAGATGCGTTTTAGGAATTTCTTTAAATAGTGGATTTCACACGGGATGAGTTGAATAGCTATTTTTGAAAAAGTGTGTAGGAAAAGCAGGCTTTATCACACGCATCCATGTAGTTTTATCCTCACCACTGCCAGTTGCCAGTTTTGAACCCTGTTAATTCATACCTTCACTATAAGGCTTTATCCCTCTGAAATTGCTGGAGCGTTTACTGTCATTTCTGAAAAACATGGTCATTGAACACAAAAAACTTTAGGTGGAAGAACTAGGTCAGCTAGGTGTAAAAAGAAATCTCATACCCTACCTAGAATATATTCCAGCAAAGTGGATTAGACCCAGCTGCAGCACTGAAAGAGTACTTTTCTTTGTAGTGTAATATCAAATGCAAAGCCTTGCTGCTTTTAGGCACCCACACTGAACCAGTCTGCTGGGATATAGTTTCTTGTTCGGGAATTTGGGTAGTGGAGAGAAACTCTTTGCTTGTAACAAAAGATTGCATGAAATAGCAAATGTGCTTGGGAAAAATTTTCCAGTAAGCCTCTCTGCGGTGTTTTTGTTTGGGTTTTTTTTCCCTAGATGTTCATCCCAGGTGTCAGATCTTTTATGTAAAGACACAAGAAAAGAGTGACTCAGATTTTAACAGTAATTTAGTCATGACTAACGGAAGCCTTACATTTTCTTGGTAGGCTCTTCAGAAATGCAATCCAAATTGAACAAAATATGTTTTTTACAATTATTCATGTTCTGCTTAAACTTAACTTTGACAAATTGATAAATATTTATAAAGGAAAGGAAGTTGTGGTATAAGGGGACTCAGGCTTCCACAGAAAAGATCTGTTAGTCAGTCTGGTCCATCTCTCCATGTCTCATCTCTTAGTGTTGGTTCTGATTCTAAAGTTCAGTAAAATTTAGGAGACACCCTTGAACTCTCGTTCTTTCAGATTTTTTTCCCCCAAAGATGTTTTCCTGGATTTATGTGTGTGTTTATTTACTTTATTATGTAGTTACTTTATTTATGTCGGTTTGTGAACTGACGTATCTTCAGGAGGGAGATGCATTTTTTAGTCCCGCTGTGGGATGTGCCGCAGTGTGAGCTCAATTGCGTTGGGCATCACAAAGTCTGCACAGCAGGACAGTAATGCACATCTCAAACTTGTCCTTTACTAAGCACCAGTCTGTACTTTATTAAACTCAAATCTGTAGTCTGCTTAGTTCTGCTGCTTATGCAACTGCTTCCTTCTTTTGTTCGTTCTATGAATTTTGTCTACATATTACAGCAGAATATGTATTTATTTCTGGCAGCAAATATTACTCCCAGTCTGTGCATACATACCACTGTCATGGTCTTCTCTACCTGCATAATATCTGGGACAGTATCATCTAATTTTCTGTCTGCTGTCAGTTTTGGATTCTTTTTATAAGAGGGCTTTTTAGTTCCTCCTAATTGTTGAAGATTGAAATTGTTAAACTTATTCTAGAATTTTATTCTGATACTGTAGTATGACTTTTATGCTGCTAATATTGTGGTTTAACCTGGCTGGTAGCTAAACCACCCGCACAGCCGTTTGCTCGCTGCCCCCACGGTGGGATGGGGGAGAGAAACGGGGAAGAAAAAGTAAAACTCGTGGCTTGAGATAAAGACAGTTTAATAGGACAGAAAAGAAAGAGAATAATAATGATGATAAAAGAATATACAACACAAGTGATGCACAGCACAGTTGCTCGCCCCTCGCAGACCACCAGTGCCCAGGTAGTTCCTGAGCCATGGTCCCAGCCCCCCGGCAGCTTCCCCTCAGTTATATACGGAGTGTGATGCCATATGGTATGGAATATGCCTTTGGGCAGTCGGGGTCAGTGTCCCGACTGTGTCCCCTCCCAGCGCCTTGTGCACCCCCGGGCTCCTCGCTGGCAGGGTGGGGGGAAAAAGCCGAAAAGTCCTTGACTCTGTGTAAACACTGCCTAGCAACAACCAGAACATCCGTGTGTTATCCACAGTATTCTCATCCCAAATCCAAAACACAGCACTATACCCGCTGCTAGAAGAAAATTAACTCTATCCCAGCTGAAACCAGGACAGGTAATGACTCTTGGGCACAAGAGGGAAATTTTTCACAGTGAGAATGATCAGCCATTGGAATATCTCCCCAGGGAGGTGGTGGATTCCCCAACATTGGACACTTTTAAGACTCAGCTGGGCAGGGTGCTGGGCCATCATGTCTAGATCGTGCTTTTGCCAAGAACAGTTGGACCAGATGATCCCTGAGGTCTCTTCCAACCTATTTTCTATGATTCTATGACTTTTTTCACTACTAGCCTGCTCATCTAATTGTAATATGCTAGACCAAAAGCTAGATAAGGTTTGCAGAGAGAAGTAACGTTGCCACACAACCATGCTGCCAAGCGTCCAGTTTTTAATAGCCATTCCATGGCTGTAATATCTAAACCCACCCCGACTGCTTAGCTGGTCACACATGTGGCTGTTGTCGTAAGAGGAGGGTTCTTCATCAGGCCATAAATCTGTTTTTCTCACTGGCCTGGCTCTGGTGACAGCCAGCGATGGATGCTGAGAGCAGAGCGAGCCTGGGGGGAGGCGTTGCAGAGTGCTTTTTGTTGTCTTCTGTCCTTTGCTCCTGGACAGTCCTGTTCATCCTTTCCTGGAGGGAAGCTCTTTAGGTGCTTTAGAAGACAAATCCCTCTGCTCTTTTCCAATGCTGCTTCACGCAGGATGAAGCGTACAGCCCTGTGTGCTGGCACTTGTGCTGGAATGGCAGTGAGTTATGTCTGGCAGGGATCTGAGCACTCCAAATGCTTTGGCTGGCAATGAAGGGATAGATGTGTGTTGGATGTATGAACCCGAAGGAAATGAAAACAACTGGAGGTGCCTGTGCCACAGCCAGAACTGCAGGCAGACTCAACTACAGTGCTGGCATGGTGCATTAGTGTTCCGTTTGAGTTTGGTTTGTTCTCCTTCTCTCTTTTTTTCTCTTTTTTCCCCAGTGATCTGGGTTAGAGGGAAGCAGTTTCGTTACAGCACTTCTCTTGTGCGGGGAAGAGCAGATGAGCAGCTGGCTCCTGGAGACTGTGATGCCCTTAGACCTCTGTATTCAGATCCTATGCCTGAGAGTCAGTGTGGCTTTTTTTCTTTAACCTTTTTTGATTTATATAGGTAGAGGTGCAAGCTAAATAGCATTTAACCTGGGCATGACGGTATTAAACTGAATCTGAAGCCTCGATGGCACAGTTGTGTGGTGGTTGTAAGCCAAGCCGAGCTGCTGCGCTTGAGCGTTCAGACTTCTGAATTTATTGTGGGGTGGGAACTGAAGAACAGGTCTGTAAACCCAGCAGTCGCTGTGTGAGATGGCTTTCAGTGCCTGCTGCCGGGGCTTGGAACCTCCCAGTAAAAGTGAATAGTGCAGGCTGCCTGCTTTCAGGGTCCCTGACTGCTGGTAGTGGCAGGGAAGAGAATGAAGTGCCTAATTTTGATGCCGCGTCTGCTCCTCATCGGCTGGATAGATCACCAGGGTCTGGCAGCCCTTTTTTGCAGGCAATCTGAATTGCTTACTGCTCTCCTGAACGTGCACTGCATGAACAGCAGGTCTGAATCCAGTTCAAAATCCCTGATTTCTCAGCGTCCTGTTAGAGGTCTAACATCACCAAGCCTGAAACCATTGCACAGCTTTTCGTGGTGGCTTGAGCACCAAAGTTTGAGCAGTGGCCCTTCAGCAGTCTTCTACCCCAAAGATAATCCTTCCAAACAGGGGAGAAAAATTGTCAGCACACCGAAAGGGGCACTCCAGCTCTACCTGTTCTTTGGGGAAAGAAAATAAAAAGACCCACAACCCTCAGTGTTCTCTCTATATAATCATGAAGCTTTTTTTTATGAGCGCTGAATCCACAGCGAGAAAGAGTAGAACTCCAAGGGGGTGGTTCCGTGTGCTGGTTTCCCCTGCCGCTGCAGCTGCTCGCCTGTGTTTCGTTCCCCGTAGCACTCTGCACGGCTCAAAGCGGCTGCAGTGTCACCCTCTACAGAAGGCTGTAATTTAGTGGCTGAAGTGGTGTGTGCGTGCCAGTGTAATAATAAATAACGTTTGTGAGTTATGATTAAATCTTAGAGTCGCATACAAATGCAATTCCTTTATTTCTGCGAGAGCCAGCTCAAGCCGCTCCTGGGGACCTTCTGTACTGTACCTCTGAAAAGGGCTCATTTAAAGAAAAATTCTCTGCAAGTAGAACCCGTTAGCTTTGATCCCATATTACTAGATGTGTTTCAGGGCTTGCTTAGATTGCAGAGCCTTGTGAATACCGGTTACTTTTAACATGATTTTACTAAATATTGAATTGTCCGTTCACTAATAGAGAGCTACACTTGCATAACATCTGCTGCCAAGTGTTTTATGAAAATAGACAGTAAGTTATAACTCAGCTGTGATCTTAGCAGTTAGCTCCATAGTTTGTTATCAAAAGCAGTTTGTTATTCAAAAATACAATTTTTTTCTTTCAGATTGCCTGTCTGAAGAAATTGGATTGAACGACAAGAGTTTTTTATAACAGAGTGCACTTTAATCTCGATAATGAAGAAAAGCAGAAGTGTCATGACGGTAACTGCAGATGAGGTAAGTTTCTTCTAAAAGCATGTTTTATTTTCCCCAGTGCTGTATGAAAACAAGAGAAGTTAGTTTCGTCTTATTGTGTATCAGCTGGTTTTGCTTTGGTTACTCATTGATTTCCTTAGAGTTGTTTGCAGCTCATATAATAAGCAGAAAATAAGCCCTGCACATTTAAAACCAAACAAAGCAACCCCCACACCATGAGAAGTTTTGAGGAGTCTTATGCAGAGCATATACGTTACTGTTCTTGGGTCAGGGTACTGCTGGCAGGCAGCGGGGAGCATTTCCATACCTTACGAAGCTCTGTACTGGATCCCAGCTTTGCATGCATTGTACTTGTGTACTTACAAGTGTTTCAACATCTCTCCCCACGCTGTCGTTGCTGAACACCTAATGTGACGATGCATGTGTTACTCCATTACTACACTTGCTAATCATCATCATAATCCCCTATTAATTAAACTCCATTCTCTGGAGAAATGTATCAGTTTGTAATGATGACATGATAACCCCAGCCGTAATTGTCTTGTTTGTCACAGCTGAGGCTCACCAAAAATGGAAAACCACGTGAAATGTATATGAAAATACAGTGGAGGAGTAGAACCTAGTAGTGTATCCTATAGCCCTCCTTCAGTAAATGTTTCTTTTACGCCCTTAGGCCACGTGTCGCACTGCTTTGTAGTCAGTTTGCCTGAGCATGGTGCTGGGTCCACTCAGTCCTTGCTGATTTTCATGAAAGCAGGCATCTGAAATCTGATGGGAAGCTAGAAAACTCTGCTGTACACTTCTTAAATAATAACAAAAAAAGTAAACGGTCTTACAGAGATTATTAACAAAGGCAATTTAAGTCAGATCCTCATATAGAAAGCAGGCTTTCCTTTCTGGGGTTCCTAGGAGTATCACAGACCTGATTTTGTGCTGTGAAAGAGTAGGGTTTGGATGACTGAAGATCTCCAGCGTATTTTTGGAAACACAGCGTGCCAAATATTTTACACTTCTATCTAGGTCATTATGATGTTGATGCCTTATTAACTTCATGGATCTGCACCAGCATGCCTTATAGCGCTTCAGGCTATATGCAAGGAGTAAATTAGCTGTGGGCCTTGTTGTTTCCTGTCTGGATGCTTCACGTGGTTGTGGGATGGGCAAGCAAGTAGGGAAAGCTGAGAAAACTGGTAGTATGCCTTTTTCCCATCAGTTTTGTCTTTCGTTCCCATGTTGAGATTCCTTGCTGAGATAAGAGAGTAGATGGTACCACAGAGTTGTTTACTTTCATAGTCTCATGGTGACGGAGAACATACTTTCCGTTAGATACTATGAGACAATGGAGGACTCATGCTACTTTGCAGTTGTTCATGAAGGACCTAATAACTAATCATGGAAAATTAAACCACTCTCTTTTTTAAGTCACTCAGTGCTGGCTGGGAGAGCGCAGTGGTAGCAGTTTGTAGGGAAAGTGAACTAAGGGGTGTGAGGAGGGCTTGGAAAGGTCTGCGAAGGGTGGAGAGAGCAGGACAGAGATCAAAATTCAGGAGAGGATAGAAGAAGAGGAAGAATGTAGAGAGGTTGCCATAGATATATATACTGATTATAATAACTCTCCAGCTTCTACTGGTAGCTCATCACACGCAATACAGAAATATTCTCATTTATATTGGACAATTGTATTTGGCTAGCTACATTGTCTGAGTAAAAGCAAAACTGACAACCCTCTTGCAGTGCTGTTCCGCTGTGGGAGAGCTTCTGGCTTGAGTTTGAGAAGACTGACAACCAGTTCTGTAATCGTGGTGATGTTTTTAAATGAAAATCTGTATAAACCAGAAGAGGGAAAACTGTTTCAATGGATCAAAACCTTTTTTGGAGACTGTTTCTATTAGGAATGGCAGACATAGGGTAGGGTAGCCTAGCTGGGAGTTCTTCTCACTCTCTCTTGGATAATTCAGGATGTGTGTAAGTCCAGTATTCTTGGCACCTTTCTTTGCCTGGTGATCCATCAAAAAAAGTAGCAAACCAGTATGTTTGTGCTGTGGAGATGAATGATGCTTAAGATGAATGTTGACAGGAATGATCTGTGAAAAAGTTCAAAATATTAAAAGTTTAACATACCACTGAAGTGACCTGGATTATTGAAGTGTTCAGTTAGATTAGAATTAGCTGTTGAATTTAGCTTCGACAAGTTATGAATGAATTTTCAAGTTCATTCATAACTTGATAAAATAACAATACAGCGCAGTCAGACTCTGCCAAGATTTCATCATCCAATTATCTTTTGTGAGTAGCTATGACTGTAGAACAACAATTGAAACTGTTTTATCCACATGGAGGAAAGCATCTCTTTGCAGAACTTCAGTGGCTTTTCTGTCTTTGCAGAATGCTCTGGACTACCTGGAGTGTGGGCTGAGTAAGTCCTACAGTACTTCCAGCCATGCTCTGGGCATAGACCTCTGGAGAGGAAGAAGATGTTGTTCTGGTAATTTGCAGTTGCCACCACTATCCCAAAGACAAACAGAAAAAGCAAGGACACCCGACAGAGACATTGTCTGTAGACCAACAACTCTGCCTTTGTTGACACCTCCAAGTATTGCAATCACCACTTACCAAGACTGGTAGGTTATTTCCCTTTGTTACGAATCTCACGTGGTTGGGTTTTTTAGGGGGTTTTGTTATTTTCTGGTGTTGGGTGGGGTTTGTTTTGGATTGTTTTGGTTTATTTGTAAGGCACTAGATAATTATCTTGTATATACTAACCAGTTTCGTTGATACCTATCAGCTGATGTGTGAGGGATGTAATTTTACAAAGTAATTGCCGTTTTTTAAAATTCTACCTCTGTTAAAACCTCTTCAGTCCACTTTTTTGTGCATCTTCATTAAACTCTTGTGTTGTAAATTCTGATCTCAGACAGGGGATTTGTGTTACTAGCTTTCCACTCGCAGAAGAGTTCAGAAATGGTGGTAGACTCTTCTACAACAGATTGAGGAAAAAGGCTTTAGCTCTCAGGCAATTTCCTGTCCAAGCGTTAGAAGAAAGGCTTGGAAAAGTGTTTGAATCTGATGTTAACCTCAAGAAAAGTCCCAAAGAATCTATCAGGGAGCTGATTAAAATGGGGTTGCTAAGAGGTGAGTTCCAAAACAGAAACCGAATGTTAAGCGTCAAACCAAGGAAGTTCATCTAAAGGGAGGAGAAGAAGACAAAGCCCTGAGTGTTCTTGTGTTGGAATTGCAATGGTAGATTTTAATGGCAAAATAAGGTGAGATGTCCCACTTGCCGTATGAATCCTGAAATGGCATTGTGATGCATCCTTAAAACCTCTACTCTCAACTTCAGATTTCACTTGTGCTTTGGATTCTAGTTTTTAAATGCTCCACTCTTAATTTCATTTGCTGGCTGCAAGACGTGTTCACGTCATTATTCTCAAGTCTGAATCTGGTTTTAGCTTCTGTTTAGCTTCTCTTCAGAGCTGGCATTTCAGTTTGCATTTGAACAATTATAGAGGACATCCTAAACTGATTTGTTAGAGTCCTTTAAAAACAGTTTTCCTTTTGAAAATAATGATTTTTAAACTGCACTTGAGAGAGATGAGATACAGAAATCAAAGAGGAATTAGCAGGGGCTTTTGTTCAGTATTTGCATTTAATTGCTGTGGATAAATTTGTCAAAATAAGTTATCTAATTTCAGATGGATTGTAAATTGTGACAATAAAAGGGTTGATTTACCTTTTATGAGCGTTCTAAGAATGTTCCCTTTTGTGTATGTGCAGCAATTTGTAATATTGTCTTGACTGCAAGACAACCGAGAGCCTATTCGTAAGGTGTGCTTTTAGGAATGAATTAGTTCTGGTCTTTGCTTATACCTTCATATGTGATTTAGGAAAATGCAAGGAATTGCAATGGATTTATCGTTAGTTTCCCTTGTAACACAAGGGGGCATTGCTGCTCCTCTCTTCCGTTACAGCAGACTCTGTGTATGCGTATTGTGTCGCACAGCGTGTATTTTTCTTGAACGGTATGCCAGTCAGAGAGAAAACACTTATAACCGATACTCAGGTTGCTGCTATTTCTCTGTTGCTGTTAATCTCTTATAAGCGAGCAGTTACCCTCCGACTTGAATCAATCTACCCTTGAATCTATCCTATGTGTTCACAGCCATGTAGCAAGGTGGGTGTTACACAGGCATCTTTGCACCCCCCTCACCTTTCTGACCTGGGCACCAGGTAGATTGACTGCTCTGACAGCTGGGAAAAAAATTGGTCTAATCTTTCCCATTTTCTGTTTTAAGTTCTAGTCATCAAGGGCTTTTGACTAGATTAGCACTGTTCTCTACCCCATGCCAGGCAGCTCCTCACCGACGCAATTTCCAGTTACTCGGAGCCTGACCATGCTCTCAGGGAGCAGAGTGATGCTCGAGATGTTCTGTGTAGGAGCGGTGCAAGCTGGATCTGGTCCCCAAGCTCTTTGGGCTCCTATATTGTGGTTCATTTCTGCATGAAATATACCCCGGAGGCAGGTTATATTTGTGTAAGCCCGGTACGTGCCGTTGTGTTGAAACAGCTTTGGAATGATATGAGCATTAAGAGACTCAGTGAGCGGGAAATAAAGTGATAGGAAAATTTCAGTGTAGATGAATACAAAGTGATATATCTGAGCATGAAAGAATTGTAGCTGCAAAACAATATTACTACTCAGGAGCGAGATCCTGGGTATAGGATAAAAGTCCAATAGAGTTGCAAGTTCAGTGCCTGTTAATGGTCAAAAAAGCAAACTAATTGTTAAAGATTTGAAGGAAAAGAATATAGAGGATAAAACATAGAACATGACGAAGCCATGGTTGAAACCCATTACGTGGTCAAATGTTGAATATAGTGCACGGTTTTGGTCCTTCCTCTCAAAAAAGGGTATAGCAGAACTGAAAAGAGGTAGAGGCCTCTAAGGTGATTAAACACATGGAACAGCTTCTGCACGGGGATTGAGGAAGGAAGCTGGAACTCATCAGCATGGAGAAGACAGTTGAGGAAAGGGATAGGACCGAGATCTTGCCAGTGGTATGAAGATGTAGTTGATCCGTTGCTTATTGTCTCTTCCAGGATGAGAACAAGGGGCCATCAAATGAATTGGTACGGCAGACGTGAAGCAAGTGCAAGGAGGTGGTGGTTCCTTGCACAATTTCTAATTACACTGTGGAACTTTGTGCCGTAGGATACTGTAGATGCTAGGAGTTTGAGCAGGCTCAAGGGAAAGCCTAACAGATCCTAGGAGGAGTAATCTGTTGTGGTTTCCTTCTGAATACGTAAACCCCATCTCTTGTTCAGCTTCTGGGCTGCAAGTTGTCTAGGACTGGGAAAATATTTGAGGGGTAGTACCATGTAAGTTTGCCTTCTGTTCCTTTCTGTTCTGTGCTTTTAATCTCGTGGGATCATGGGCCAGATGTACCATTGGCCTGACCGGTAAGACCATTCTTAGATTCTTAGTCTGTTTTGTTGGTTTTTTTTCCACCTCACTTTATGGGTATCTTTCCCTGAAGCTTTAATGAAAATGCTGAAGCCACAGGCAGAAAATTCGGGGGGTGGGGTGGGGTGGGGGGTGTGTGTGTGTGTGTGTGTAAAAAAAGGCTTTAAATGTAGGGAGCCTAATGCCATTAAACAGTGTAAATCTCAGACTGGGAGAGGAAAGAGGATTTTCCTTGTGAAGAGAGTAAACAACTCTTAGTTTCATAAGATTATAGGATAATTCAGACTGGAAGGGACCTCACTAAATTTATTCCCTCGACTCAGCTTCAGGACACAGACCTATCCTGACCTCTGGTTATGTTCCAGGTAGACAGTCTTGCTATAGCTGGTAGAGGATCAAGTTCATTTTACTGTTATGGCAGCAAAGCATCCAAAAGGAAGCTCTCTACTGAAACTTAAATGTAAATGGCCCTGGTCTAAGGTATTTGGGATCCACACAACTAAAATGCATAAATAATGAAAGGTCCAGATTTAGGTTTTCTATAAGATAAACCATCATAACTCTTATGCATCCAAAATAAATTGTTTAACATTCACTTAGTATGGTTTTTTCCCCCTGAGGGTTCATAGAGTTGTAGCTTGGAGACGCTTTCTGCAAGAGATCAGTAGGACTCATCCAGAAGTGTGTAGGTTTACCTGAGCTTTCATTAATCTATTTCTGTGCATATGAAACCCCGAAGACAGATGTGAAACACCTCGTTATTATTACATGAAAAATGATTTCTAGAAATAATGTCTTTATTTCATTTGTCTAGTGTGCATAGTAGCTATCGTTATTTTTTATTATGATTTTTTTAATTACTAAGATTGTGAAAGAGCTTCCTAGGGATATCATGATGATAGTGAACTTTTCATGCTGATATACAAATTCCTCATTACACTGTTATATTTAGTGTATCTTCAGGAACACATACGGAACTTCTATAAGGGGCATTGTCTCTTTTTGTAGGGCAGGTAGGGTGGGAGTGAGGCTTTCCATGGGCATTTCATACCAAACGAAGTCATTTCAGTTTGGGGTTTTGTTTCCTACTTGTGCAAGCCATTGTAGTCTTTGTAGAAATTTATCATCTTACCCAGAAAAACAATAACGAAGTTTCTGGAGAGGCAGGGCTAAATCAAAACCCAGTCACTGGAGGATTGCTCTGAGCTGTAAGGTGCAAAAGCTCTGCCTCTGTTGTGGTTATTTCTCCTTTCTCCTCTTAACTTGATTAAATCCCTGGGGAAACTCTCACT
Source organism: Grus americana (assembly GCF_028858705.1). Classification (NCBI taxonomy): domain Eukaryota; kingdom Metazoa; phylum Chordata; class Aves; order Gruiformes; family Gruidae; genus Grus; species Grus americana. The sequence continues at coordinate 34,200,115 of NC_072859.1, forward strand.
GGGTGTATTTGGGGTGTGCATTCTGCTGAGCCATTCTTCCAGTTCTCCCATTTCCTGTTAGCACAAAGTCTCTGCTATACGCTCGTTATTTATCTTTTTATTCTTCTTGTGCTGGACTACTGTTTCACTTTCTTCTGGATGGTTTATTTAGGCTTACTCACTCCATTGCTCCCAAGCATTTCACTGCGTGCTCTGTATTGAGCAAAGCACCAAATGGCAAATATCTCTGTTATGGAATGAGATTTCTAAGCTGAAATCCTGGAAGAGAGTTTACGTATAATAATATATCTGTGGATCTTTCTGGAGCAATTTAGGAGATGCCACATCTGTGAAATACAGTGCTTCCCGCTACTACCTATGCATCTTGCACAGCTCTGTATGTTACCAAGCTCTTTGCAAAACCTTACCTATCAATGGAGAATATAGTCAGATTATATTACAGCAGCTTCAGTACTTTGTTTTCGTTTAAAAATATTGTTCATTATTAGTTAGGTGAAATTTGCTTCTACCATCACGGAAATGGTACAAAAATCAAGCTGCAGCGTCCGCGATGTGCTGCAGACTGTGTGCTAAGAATGCACAGATCGGGGAAATTTGGCTGTTCCTGGGATTGCAGTAACTGTGGTTTGAAGAAAAGAATAACAGGGCTCAAATACAGAACATACTGGTTGGGAAGGGTAGAGGAAAGTAAGCCTTTTCCTTCTGTAAGTTGATTTTCTGCAACATTTTTTTCAGAAATCACCTTAAATTTACCTTCCAGTGGTAATACAAAAGGAAGAACCGGGAGAGGGTGAGCCATGACTTATATAAATATTTTAACTTAAGATACATGGGAACCTAAAAAATAAAGCTGCTCCTGAGTTGTTGTTTTTTTCTTATTGAAACTGTGGTTTATTGAGAGTGCTGCTGTTCTGACAAGATCTGTGACCAGCAAAGAAATAATGGGCAGGCTGACACCAAAGCAAGAATTCTAAGCTGGCTGTGATGTAATAATATTTTGTGTGAAAATGGCAAGGCAGTACACGTACGAAATAGCTTTCATGAATCGTGCAAGGGAAGAGGTATATGGGATATAGATCTTCAAGTGGCAATCTGAATGCAGAAGTCATAAGCTTCTTTTGCACAAATTTTGTCCGCATTTTCATAAAAGTTGTTAAAATGTTTTCCACAATCCTGCTCCATATTTTATAACTAAAGCTTTGTGATAAGAAATCCAGGCAAGAGGGAAGATTGAGGGTGTGAAGAATATATTTGTAGCTACACTTGCAGCATCCAAAATAGTTCTGTGATCTTATTTTTTGATACTTCCCAGCTCCTGGGTTAGGCTTGACAGCTAACTTCTGATTTACACCATTTCTACACATTTGACTCAAGTCTGTGGAGACATTGTGACGGTTTTGCATCAAGTTTCTATGTTGAAACAAAAATAAGTTCTATGATGAGTCCCAAAGTGTAAGGAAATAGAGGCCTTAAGAATTCTACAAAGAGTTGATGTGGTTAATATTAAATTTAGCAAGGAGTGCACTTTTTCAGGGCATAGAGATTCTGTTAAACATTTAGACTCGGGTATTAAATGCTGTATTAAAATGTGTGTTGCTAATTGTCCAGTGCAAAAGCTACCTCGCTGTTCTGCGAGAGCGAAGTGAGAACTCACTAGGTTTGAAGGAAGCTGTCTGCTAACAGAGTTCATTGCTATTTGAGTCACATTCTTGCCACTTACTAAAAAAAAAAAAATTAACCATTAGTCTGTGTATACTTTTTAAGATTTTTTTTTTACAAACCATAGTGTTTTGCGTGTCCGTGAGCTTGCCGTATTATTGCCAGTCATTTGTCGGTGACCGGGTCTATAGCTTGTTTACTTCTGAAAGAATTCTGTTGTGCAGGTTGGAATCTAAAAAGGAAATATTAAGGGATTTATCCTATTTTCCATGATCATCTGAAAATCTTCCTGAAGTCGGGGCATGCAAAGAAGAACGTGTGAGTGCATTAAAGCTATGCTTGTAGTACTGCATGTTGTTCTCCAGATGGTGATCGTGGGCAGCAAATTAGATGCAACAGGAAAACCAAAACAACAACAACAAAAAATCAGTTTAATTTTGGGCAACTGAGTCTGAGACCAAACCTTCGGCAGAAATGCTGACTTCAGCGAGGGGCAGCTTGTAGCCATTGTGAAGCTGTTAGACTGGTAGTAATTAATTGAGGGATAGATAGAGAAGTTGGAATGATGCAGGGGATGGAGATTTGCATGGAGGATTAAAAAGGATAATAAAACTGTATTCAGGCTTGTAAACTAAGCAGAAGGTAATATACCCAGTCATTCCTTTACATGTTTGAAATCTGTAAATCCCGTGGAATGAAAGGAAATATTTAGGGTAATAGGAAGCTTAAGTAGGAACAGTGGGATGAAAACCAGAATTTCAGAAGGAGTAATGCTGTTTTGGAGAAGCGTGGGGTTTTTTGGTTTGGTTTTTTTTTTTTTCTTTTTAAATGTTGCAGACTGTGGGATAATACCATGTGAAATAGGTTGAAGTCTTCTTTCTTAAGTCATTTCAAATTCAACTAGATTAGAACTCAAGAAATATGCTGCAAGCTTGGAATAGAAAAAAAATAGATGAGCCGGCTTCCCGTATGATGTGAAAAATGAAAACCTAGGAGGAAAAACCCAAAACTTAAAAACATATTTTTGATTTTTATACCTATATTTAAAATATTTACATCACAGAATGGTTGAAGTTGGAAGGAATCTCTGGACATCATCTGGTCCAAAATGTTTATTATCACATCAATTTTTGTTGTAATAAAGCAGGATCAATTATTTTGATTGAATGTGCTTCCTGTATTTCAAAAGTCTGTACCACGTTTCTGTGGGGCATATACTTGCCTCGAAAAAGGAGGTCAACTGTTTTCGTCATAACATCTCATATAATCTATGGGGAAAATAGTTTTTAATTACACTGTGCTGTTTCTGGAAAATGTATGTGATAGCTTAGTTTTGAAAATCAGACTTAATAAGATTTGTCCTAAGCTTCCTAATAATATGAAAGATGTGGCGAGTACTGAGGAGTGTTAGATCTGCCAACGGTCCTACAGGATTTCGTCTGCTCAGTGATTTTTGTTCTTCAGTAGGTAGAAATATTGTCTGGTCCATTTAGGGATGGCTCATTCCTGGTGCTGAACACTGGAATTGGTAGGAGCTTGGAGTGCTGGGGACCCCTCAAGATAGCCTCTGAAAAGCTGAAAAGGTTCTGTTGTGTTATAGTTCTTATGTTGTCTACAGCTAGATCGTAAACATGACATAACGAAGTTCACTGAGGCTTAAGTCTGTTTGAGCTCGCCAAGGTGGGAGGCAGGGGCTGCTTGTCTAGTATGGGAAGAGGAAATTCCTTGAATTTGTTGTCTTTGATTTCCCCCCCCCCTCAGCTTGATTTTAACACCTCACAGAGATGTGGAGGAGGAAATGTAGATAGTGAGATAATTTAGGAAAACATCTTCTCTACAGCTTTGCTACTTTCTCCCTTAGTAAGATGTTTCTACCAGAAAATATCCCATCCTCGCTGCCTTGGTTGGGGGGGTGGCGGTTCTTCCTGGCCAGGAACTATGTAGAGTAGAGGATCGGTCCAACAAAACACCCCTAAACCATGATGCTGTGTCGGGACTCACAGTTAGCCTGCCCCTCTGGTTTGTGGGGTCACTGGTGGACACCCGTCCCCATCTGAAATTACGCCACAAATCCTGGAGATCTGCTTATAAAAATAAATCACAAGAATTGCTCATAATGGGAAAAAATGGTGGGCAAGTCAAATATATAGGGATCATTGCTTGCTCGTTTTATACATAGCCAGTACGAGTGCAAACCTATCTAAAAAGAAGCTGCTGCAGAGATAATTTGTGCTCTGAGTTATCACTGAAGTTTTCTCAGCTAAAAATATACAGATAAGTGTTTTGTCTGCCTATATTTAGACATTGTCTGTTGCTGTCAGTTTTTGAAGCTCTTGGATCTTCTTCTCGGTTGGAATATTTTTTTATTTTTATGTTTTCTAGAAGGCCTAGTTAGAATAACTCTGGTTTGTGTGTGGTGTAGCTGGTATAGAGGAATTTTAAGAAGAAACATAATGTTGGATTAGTCATAGGTTTTGAATTTAAAATGTCATCATTTTATAAATGTCTTTTTGTACACAATTTGTATTTTATTATTGCAATATAATCTTTTTCTTAGTTTGCATTTATTTGATTCGTTGGATTTTAGTCTGTTTATATGCTCGAAATGATAGCATCCCTTTTTCTCTATGAATTGCAAGGTGAGCCCAGTAATTTTATTGAAGATGATCCTGAAGTTTGGTGCTGCAAGATTTGCCTGGAGATACTAGTAATTCAAAATAGAGGTAGCTCTAGGCACACAAAAAAGGCTTTTAGTGATTCAATTATAATTATATACCTCGATCCAGAATGAAATAAGACAGCTTGAAATGTATCTAGAATGGAAAGAAATGAGTCACTGTTAATTAGCAAAAGACAATGAAGCTTCTGAAATATTATGTTCAAACTTCATCCTCCCAAGAATATAAAATAAATGGAGATTATGGAAATACAGTTGATATAAAAGCTGAATCAGACAAGAATTTGACAGAACTTTCTTTTATCTTTAAAATTCTGACTAATGATAACTTCTGAAAGAAAAAATCAAACCCAGTTTGCTTGGCTACCTGGAGAACTACCTTCTAGCTCTCGGCTGATCCATGGCGTGCACTCATTTCCCAGCGCAAACTCAACCAAGTCCACTTACAGATCACACTTACAAGTACTCGTAACCAAGCTACTGAATCCGTTTACTGTCAACGCTCCAGTATCTCTGATCTGCTGTGAGCGGTTCCTTGGATTGGCAAGTCCCCCTTGAGATGGCGGTGCTTCTTTTGTCAGGATGTAACCAGTCAAACTATTCACTCTGCCAGTGATGTGCCTTGTGTTTGTGACTGGTGACTTCTGTCTGTGGATGTAGGAGATGTGTCCTGGATGACTCCTCTTGGTTTGTGTTTGCCAGAACATCTCCAAGATAACTGGAAATCAACTCCTCCAAGTGCTCACTAATCTCGCTGAATTCCTTGTGGTCCATATCCACCTGGCACCGGTGGGTGTCCTTTAGGCCTTCTCATACATTTTTTCGTTAGCTATGTCCTGGCCTCCAGGAATCTTTTTAACATTTTTTGTATCAATTCCTTCCTGGGTCGTTTGAACAGAGAACCTGATAACATCGAGAGTGTCATCAGAACGGATTAGAGGACCGTTGTCCTCTGCTGCTGGCCTCAGTCACGTTTTGCAGGTTCTCACCCAACTGCTGCTCTGGGAGGCTCGTCACCCATCACTGGACACTCTTTCCATTAAGAAACACATGAGACTTCCTACGTACTCGGACAGGCTAAAGCCACCTCCTCTCTTTAACCCTGTTTTTATTGGCACTGGCAGTGCACTCGTCTCTAGGTTTTTGGCTGCGAATTTATTCCTCTAATCGGGCCGTAACGCACAAAGCTGAACGTGAATTCTGACGATTGTGCACAACGCGTTTTGTATCGCTTCCTAGCGCCAAAACACGAGGCACTTGGCAAAGCTGGAGGTTACAGCCATGCTGGTCAACAGGCAATGTAGTGAGCTTTACCTGTCTTTGTTGTTTTTTAGGGAAAATAGCTATAAATAAAAGCACATTGTAAACCTGATACTGTTTAATTTGAGAGAGCTGATAAGGTGTAGATGATCTGAAACACAAAGTAATTGAAATAACTTGTATGGAAACTGGAATGATGTTTTGTCAGTCAACCGCTGCAGAATTAAAAATCTGGAAGAGCAAGAGTAAAATACAAGAACAAAGAAGACTCAGATAAATGGTGCAGTTTTCCGTTCCTGTTCAGCTGTCAGAGGTGAGACCAATAACAGAGAAACATTTTTGGTCATGAAAACGATTTAAATCCTTTCTTTGAAAGCAGGAAGAGGGTTGTCCAAGGCTAAGCAGTCATTTTTGTACCCTTTCCATTGCTCGTGTGGGTGGAGATGTTGCCAACCAAACCAAACTGTAGTTTTTCAGGGGAGCGTATGGCAGGATACACAAATGACCTGACAAAGTGGGTGCCTGAATTGGTTCCATAGGATTATCTGTTATCAGTAAGAACATTGCTCTGACAGAGCAATAGTGATTTTTTTTTTCATGCTATTTGTTGTATTATGTCATTTTCATTCTCGTTACATGGAAATTACAGACAGTAACATTTGTTTGTGTTTTATATTTACCGAGGAGGTTACCTGTGACTGAATTACAGTGGTGATACTGGCCAGGAGCTATGGTGCCCGTAGCCTGTCCAGGCAAATATCTTTTTAAAGACTCCTTCATACTACGTCTTTGTAGTAGCATAGAGCCTTTTCTCATCACATCGGGTGTAAAGGATGTGTGAAATCATAAAACTTTTATGCATTGGCTTCTTTTTTCTCTGGAGTCACCACAGAGGTCTCTGCCTATGAAGAATAAGTTGGCTTATGGAATTAATTTGTAAAATATTAATCTGTGGCTCTGAAATGAGAATAGAATCGCAAGTAATACAGATTGGTCTGACATATGTGATTACTCACTATGGATAATATAGAAGGCATTTAAATGTTCTCTGAGAAATACTCTAAATCAAGCACAATCAAAGTTGCTAAGGAAATTACCACTATGAATAAGGTATCTCACATCATGCCCTGAGGGCTTATAGTATATAAATTTATTGCCTCATATGTACCTACTAGGAGATAACAACGTAAATACCTGCAAGAAAAAAAATGGCATTGTAGCACGATACGAAATTGTACTTTTTTGTTTAAATACTAAAAAGTGCAAGGAACTCAGATAAATTGTGTCTCTGTCTTTCTATGTTGTGGTTTGGTACAGAAACAAATGTGCCAGATCCAGTTTAGGACTAAATGGCAGGTGAAAGGCACCAGGCTTACTGTTACTGCTGACTTCTTCATCCATGTTCTGAATGCAAATAATTTTTCTGCGACAAAGGAGACCTTGTAGTGCTCTGCTCAAGTGGTACGATGACCTGGTTGACGTAGATGAGTAATTCAGTGTGAACAGACGAGCGTCCAAGCCACTCAAAACTCTCAAGGTATCTTTCTTAAAGATGGAGTTTGTTTATTTGTGACTAATCTGAGAAGTATTCTGGTTCTTCTTGACCTTGTTAGAAGTACTAGATGTTTTAAAGACCTAAAGACCTACGAAATCATATAGAGAGGCTGCAATTGTCGGGTGCTAAGCCAAAACCTAATATACAAGCTGCTTATTGAATGAGAAATGGCCTGTTTGGAAGCAACTGAAATGGAAAGCTAATGAAATGGGAAAAGCTCAAAAGGTTGCCTTTTATACAGGATGGGTCCTGTTCAACCTTTGCTGAGCTCATAGATGTGGGTAGTTTCTCTGTGCTGATGTCCTGACTCTGAAATAAATAAGGATGGACTTTTCTGGTTGTTTCTTTCTTTTGCAGTTGGCTCAGCTCTTACACTGCAAACCGAAGGGTTGCTAGGTGCTGTGGTTCTGTCTTCTGTGGCCATTTATAGCGCTCCAAAACGTCACTTCAAAGGCCTATACAAGAATTACTGGTGTCTGCCCTTCAGAAAATTTCAGAGGCCCCTAAATCTGTGGGGATGGAGATACAGACTATGTCATTTTGAACTAGAAAAACTTTATCTTCCAATGGTAATGTAAATTGCAGCGAATTGTTGTTGGGTTTTTTTTTTGCCTCTCTAATGTGGGAAATTTGTCATGCAAACCAGTAATTAGGGATGTATTTCTGCCTCTCATTCATCATCTCAATTCTGGAAACTTTCAGGAAAGTATAAGAAAAATCCTCAAACATGTCATTTAAAGTTTTCTGTCATGGAGCTCCAGCTTGTGAAACAGCAGTCATTGCAATTGAGCAAAGGCAGGCGTCTGTTTTTTTTTAATTTTTATTTTTACTTAAAAAGATACAAACCAAACACCTAAAAGCCTCCCACTTCTGAGCCAAAGAGACTTTGCCGCATTGGGCTTTGCTCAGCCTTCTATTAAAGAAGAGATTATTAAGGGAGAGTTGAAGAAGTTTACTGTATCAGCATCTCTTCACAGCTTCCAGATAATAGTTCTTTGCTGTTACATTTATATTATCGTTAAGCACTAGGTTTGTACTGCATGTTTGGGGAGTTTGATCACCGGGCTGTGTTGTGGCTTTTCTTTATAGTGTTGTAGGAAGATGTGGCTGATCAAATGCATCTCAAATTAGAATGGTGAATTCTTATTATTCAGGCTAAATTACTATTTTAAAGCATCAGAATTTGATATGGTGGTTTAAAAATGTCAAACATAGGTATATGTTTAAGTAGAGGCTATCATCAGATTTGCTCCTACTCTGATGGAGATAAAAGTAAATTTGGGACTAGGATGGGGTAGAACTAACTAATACTGATTCTGCCTCTAATGTAACCAGTGGAACGGACATAGTGTGCCTCTTGGTCGTGATAGAAAGGAAATAAAGAAGGCATGAAGTATGTATTTTATCATTTCCTCTCGTGTCAATCTCTTCAGCTTATACTCTTTACCATCTTTTCTCTTTTTCTCCACTTCTGTTGTGTCTAGAGAACTAACTCCATCACTGGAAAGATTTAAGTTCACCACAAACACATCCTTATGTGTAACACTGGCTGTACAGCTTTTTTTTTTTTATTTTCTTGGAATCTTTTCCAGGTTTTAGCAATGCTGCATCCAGCTCTTCCTTTTGCATCAGTCACCTTCCCAGCTTTTTCTTACCAGCCATTGCTCTGACTTAAAGCCTTAGCTGTCGTTTCCTATCCTTACATTTTCATCCACAGTGACTTCTATTTTTCACGTTGGAGCACTATTCTTTGGCATCTGTTTTCCTGGCCACTTACCTTTCCACAGCTTCCAGTTCACTGATATGTTTTTTTTGTCTTGCTCTGAGTTTCCTCCTAGACATTTCTCTTTTGTTTGATTCACTTACCTCCCCCTTGCATCTTTGCCTGTCTCCCATTGCCTGGGTTGCTCTTGTTTATTCTCAGTGCTGGCTCATCTCGGCAATTACATCTTCTGCCTTAGGCGTTGAGCTGAAGATCACATCCATGTCAGTCCTGTGACATTTCCACCGAAAATTTATTCCCTCCTCTACTGCAATCATTTTAACTGAGTTCTTTTCCAATACAAGTGACTATTCCCATATTCTTGACTCGCTCTTCTACCTTCTCATTTTCTCTGCTTTCTCTATTCACATGTCTTTATTGGTTTAGTTCAAGAAAAAATTGTCATTTTATAGCTTTTTTTCTCCCTTACCTTGGTTTACTTTTCCCCTTTTCCTCAAAATCTTGTTCTTCTGTCCTTTCATAAAAACAGATGTTCCTCAACTGCTCTGTTCCTCTAAACCCATCACATGCTTCAACGACCCAATTCTGATTCCAATTTCTAGGCTCCTGCATGATCACTCCTACTCTCATCAACCTTTTTCTTTTATAATGGAAATATGATTTAGCTGACCTGTTAGATGGGGACAGTGATTTCACTGCCTCCTACTTAGGATCACATTGCCCGTTCCTCTCTCTCTGAGCTAATGGAGCTAATGGGCTTCTAGAGTTTCTCTTCTGGAAGTCCATCGCCGATCCTCCCCCAACCCGTCTTCTACCCTGTACGTTTTGGCAGAAATCCAGATGTTCAGTAGTGACCATGCTGTTGAGATTCCATAATGTCGCTGGCCCAATAGGTCTTTTTACATCAAATGTATTCAAATCATAGTCTAAAAGAAAGATACTGGCTTCTGAGAGTCAGATGAAGTCCTTCCCTTGTGTATCATCAACTACTAATAAAGGTTCCAGAGATGGCCAGCTCTCCTGAGTGACCTTTACAGTCTGTGTTTGCGGAGATGCCTGACTTAAACCAAGCAAACGCTGACATGCATGGGGGACCATCAGAGTCCTTCCAGGACTAACAAGTACAAAGGAACTGGCTCTGTTGCTTCAGGAGCATATATTACATAAATGCATTTAGACAGCAAATGGCTTGAACAACAATTAAAAATATGCAGGGAGGATCTGTGTTTTATATTTTATAATGATTGGCACACATCATAGTCTTAATTTTCAATTTGTGTAAAGGCTTGAAAAAGATCTTTATTTTTGCTTTTAAAGACAGAATATTTAAAAGCCAGAATTTCTGAAAAGGAGACTCTGTACTTACTAAAAATATGTTTCCCCTAGGTTTCCTTCCTTTGAAAAGGAAGTAAAAGTCGTACTGGCAAACTGCAATCCCTTGAAACAATTTTTCTAATTAATTTACTGTCAGGTTAGCATTATGTTTTTGGGATGCCTTGCTAATGTGTATGGATGGAACAGTGACCTAAGTAACAGAGGGCAGCTTCCTAACTGTTTTTATCTAAATGTGCTTCTAGAGAGCGTGCTGTATGGAGGAATTATCCAATTACTCTGCCACCAACCGAAAGTGCTGCGAGAAGTCAACTAACCACTCTTCCTTTCCTACTGAAGCATGTAGGACATTTCACAGTTGCCTCTTCCCTGGCATTTTATTTTATCCTGGCAATTATGACTTAGAAACAGGTAAATAATAGTGCTGCTGTGAGGAAAAAGTATGTATTCTTGTTGCTTAGCAATTGCTCTCAACACAATGAAGATCAGCCTCTGATGAGGAATTGTGTGCTTGAAAATATTGTTTTCCACCTGTATTTGTTATTCTAATAAAATATATTAAAATATATCAAAACCTTCTGCAATCCTAGGCACTTTGGTAAGGTAGGAAGCTTGTATGAAAACTCCCCCAAGTATACTTAAACTTTCGACAATTTCCCTAATTGTCCTTGTTCTTCCATGCAGTTTCATTTTCCTGCCAGCACTACCAGGCCCTTTTCTTTAATCATCTTCTTCCCCTCCTCAACTCTTCCTTTGTATTACTGGCCTCTTTTCTGATGAGCTGAAATTATATATTACTCTTGGACTACTGATCCTATTGCACACAATAATCTGTAATGATAGCCAAATTATTGTATTACGCTGTGTTACTGGGACATTGCAGAAATTCAGGTTACAGTGAGATACTTATTGACCGGTTTTGCATGTATATTAAGGGAACTTCAGTAAACTGAGCCTTGTACCCGGTAATCTCTCCTGGTGCTCTGGTACCCTAGGTGTTCTGTCTACCATTGCCTCCTCTTGCTGATGGTAACCTCAGCAAGGATAGCAAAATTCATTTTTCAGAATTATTGCCAAGTTTGTTCTGATACCAAACTTTCGTGCCAGTTAGCTCAGGTCTCTCGAGATGTTCTTGTTTTCACCTCTTCTTGGCTTATCCTGGAGTAAAGCAGCATGTCTTGACAGAATTCCAGTACTATAAATCAGTAGAGACTACATAGGCATTGGCTGCACGGTCCTCTGTGCGTGCAACATCAGAAGTTGGCAGCATGAAGCATGACAGCTGAAACAGAGAGATGTTCTACAGCCTTTTCAGGTAACCATTAGCTCCCATCGCCACCAAGATCTGGAAGATATTTAACAGAAGAAATATCCTGTGCTAGTGGTCAGCCTTCAAAATACTGTGAGGTTGTGTACCAGGCAACTAGTGTCCCAGACCTCAGCTTGGAGAAGCACCTGCAGCGCCCAAAGCAGTGGGTGGCACTTTGTCTTTTCATTCTTTAGGCGTCCACAAGGGAGAGTGGAGGCTTGCTTCTCCCCGCAGTCTCCTTTTCCCATCTCATTAGTTTAGTCTTTCTTGCATTTCTTTGCTCCATCGACAACCTTTGTACATCTTACCACATCTTCTACAGGCTGTGGGGCTGACATCTCGTTACTAATTTATGAATGTCCAAATAATGAGCAGCATTCCCTTAATGGACACTGATTCTGAAACATCTCTGAATCCAGGTAAAGAAAGTACGTACTCAGTACGAGCAGCATGCCGTTGTACAGCATGTTTTATTGCAGAGTGCTTTTAAAAGGTGAGTTTCCCTTTATTCTCCCTGCCATTTAATAGCTTTATGAAAAGGCGTGGAAATACTGCTTCTGTAATATCAGATGTATTCTCACAAAGCCCCTCCAATATCCCATTTTGCTTCCTGGTGAGTTAGAAAGTTCATTTTTTCTCTTTGGAATTCCAGATTCTAAGCATTTGTGTGGATTTTATTTCTCATTCGGCATAGCTCTCAAGCTTCCCTTTGTCTTTCACCGCCTGTCAGTACAGTCGAGATGTAGAATAACAGATCACAGTCTAACACGTCATAATTCCTAAAGCATTAAATGTTCCTGTTCCGCTACTGTGTGAACCTCTCGGTATCAGATAACACTGCCATTTCCAGTATCCTTAGGTTAGGCTTACGCAGGTGTCTCTACTTTTTTTTCTTAAAAAAAATAAGAATTGTGAATGGTGAAGAGCATCGCAGCAGGTTAGGTAGAATGTCCCCTGTAGTCTCAGCTATAGGGAAGCTCTCTGTAGCCGGCCTTTTGCTTGAAGATGAGGAAGGCGCGCTAATGTTTTTGTAAAGCTTTTTGGGATATATGGAATGTAGAGGGAGTGATGGGGATTTGTTGTGTAATTCATGCCTATACTGTGCAATCAGCCTCTTGCACGTAGATCAGAGCACTTTCACCGTCGGCTGGCTGGGTATACTCTGTCCTGTCTCCTTTAAAAAGAATTATTCTGTTTACGTTTAAGGTCACCTACTTGTGACCAGTTAAAAGATGCTCTGCCACTCCCTGTAGTATTATGTTTAGTGTCAGCATCTCTTCTTTAACTTCCTTGCCTGGATTTTTTTTTTTTAGCATTACAAGTGTAGAAGTTGGTTTCACGCTGTTTATGTCCAGAGAAAAATCTTGGGGTTTGTGTCTCTAAATACATATATTGCTTAAATCAATGTGAATTAATTTACATTGTCTTTGCAGGGAAGTGCCAGGACCCCATCCTTTGGTGTTTCCCTCTATTTTCTCTCCCTGTGCTGGCTTCTCCAGCGCTGGCTGCTGGGTCGGGGCTGTGCAGTGATTTTGCCCTTTGACCACACGTAGATCCCAGGACAGCAAAGCCTGCTGCTTCGGCAGTCTTCAGCTTCACCTGTGGGGTGTGCATTCTTGCACGCTTTGTTCTCGCAGAATATTATTCCCTGCTTTTTCATGATTTATTTTTTGTTTTTTTCTACTAGACCTTTTCTTCCTGGCCCACCCTGAGTGCTGCGCACATCTCTATCAGAGCCAGCGCTGCTGCCATCCCAGGGGTCTCTCCGGGTGTGCCCGGGATGCGCTCGGCGATGCCCAGGAACAATGTCATGGTGTTAGACGGCTCGTTAAAATTTCATGAGAATCCGACATGCTCATAACACAAGACAGAGCTGAACAGAGTCCACTTGTCAAAATAATATCGAGCCAATAAGCATGTCATGGGTGGAGCTACTGCAGTACGGGTAAAACTAATTCTGAATGAAGACCTTTTTATTAAACAAACCTGAATGAATCAGTTACTTGGCCTGTGACAGGCTAGGGAATTCCTTGATTTTATTAGTGCACACTGAAAAATCCAGTGTTTTTCTGTTAAGTCTGTGCAGCCAAAATGCTATAGGAAAGGGATTGATCGGGAGCCGGCTGTTATGAATTTTTCATGAGCTGGTGTGCGGGGCTGAATGGCTCCGGCGCGCGTCGGTGTGTAGCTGGCAGGCAAGCCGCATCCACACAGAGGCTGCTGACACAGAAACACTTTGGCGCATTTTCAGAGGGAGAGCTGGGCTGATAAAGGGTTTTCTGACAGCCCTGGCTTATCGTCCTTCGATTTATGCTGCTGTTGCTTCAGGCAGCCTTTCCATTTGGAGCCCAGCCTTGCGAATGAGCGGGGTAACCTCTGCCGATTTATCAGCATTTTTAATCTGCGGCGATGCCTGCGTGATGTGTTTTTGTTACGTTTTCTGAATGGTGTGAGAGCTCACATAACGTCTAAGCTATGACAGCAAAAGATTCTTCTAGGGAACTTGCTACTCCAGAGTCAGAGATTTACATAAGGACTTTCAAAGAACAAATGCATTTAGAGCTCGAGCTTCCTAAGCTGCCTGGGAACAGACCTACGTCTCCAAAAATTTCTCCTCGCAGTTCACCGAGGAACTCTCCATGCTTTTTCAGAAAGTTGCTCGTGAATAAAAGCATCCGCCAGCGTCGTTGCTTTACGGTGGCACATACATGGTAAGATCTGCTGGGTATCAGTGCGGGTTTACAAAACAGTGTGTGTAGCTGTGGTTTTAACAGGGAAAAATGAGCTGAGATTCATTCACAGTACTCCCTGCGAGTGTTAAATGAATAGAGCAGAAGGCAGCCAAAGTATGTATAATGCAGTGCCTCGACAATTGTCATTCAGCTTCTGTTCTCCAGAATAAATCCAGCCCATTATTCATGTGTGCCATGGTTAATCTCTGTTGAACAAAGGCAGCAGCCGGTAACTTTCCCAGGCGTTATGTTGTTGTAGGTAGAACACACGAATCGATTTCAGAACCTTCAAGACGTGTTGTTTTTTTCCTTTGCCCCCATCAGCTCCGACTGCAGATGACAGCACAGCGCAGACCGGGCGATTTGGGCAGGGTACTTTTGGGGTTAAATGCTGGAAAGGGCTTTAACTTCACTGTCAGGGGCTTTTAAACAGTTTTTACTGGCTGCAAATATCCCTTCTTTCTGTCATTTTTTCAAGGAAATTCTGGCTATGAGTCGTCTTTTCTCTCCCTTTAAATTGCTAACCCCAAATAGTCAATTTGCATGCCATTACAGTTGATTGTGAGCTGCCTCTGACTGTCAGTTATCCTGGTTAAGCCATGCCATAAACAGTAATCAAAATACATACTTCAGGAAAACCTATGAGAATCTCATTGGTTCATTTTCTAAATTTACTCTATATGGGTCTCGTATGGTCCACCTTTTAAATTCCAGAAGTCTCTGTAAATATGCACTAGTTGACTGTGGGAATGAAACCAGAAAACTTTCAGTAAAGTGAATATTTTTAAACCCTGCTCACACATAGCCACATCCGTTACTTTCCTATTCCATGGATTGAGTCGGAGGAGAGAGGATGAGGCTGTCCCATTTGTGTCTCTGTGGGCAACTTGTCTTGGGGTATCTGAAATACCCATCCTTGTCTGCTACTTTAAAAAATATAACATGATTTTAAGATGGTTTATTTGAGTAATGCTGAAATATTTCAAAGCTGTATTTACTTCTGAAGTGAATTACTAATTGCTTAGAGTGGATTAGGAGCTCTTACAGTTGTTCTGTGCTGTTACACAGTAAGAAAAATAAGAGGAAAAACTGTAAACTTTGATACTGGGGGAAATTGTACTGAGTAGAACTGGGATAACTGACTTTTAAATTTTTTAAACACAGTTTGAAATGCATATGGGGTGTAGCAGCATTCAGTTCAAATTAGAATTCTAGAATCATGCAGACTTTTTGTTTTGTTTTGTTTTTGTTTTGTTTTAATCCAAGCAGTAATAACAGCCACCCAAACTGGTTCCATGCTGTAACGGTTTCGGTATGTTCTTTAGCTTCCTCTAGAATTTTAATTGGTTCTAGTCAGTAGTATTTAGGTTTATACACACTAATTCCCATGAACATCTGTCATATCTCTCAGCATCAAAACAGTGGGGTGCTGCTCATCTTACCCCCACTAGCATATTTTGAGAAATGCGTACTGTGGAAACACAGTAATGCTGGGAATTAGTAGAGCAGAACGTAGTCAGACTTAACACAGGGTATCTGTATTGTTTGGTAAAAAAAAATTATATATATATATATATATGCACACACTCGTATTTATAGATGTCACTAATTATCTCTACATGCATCAACTTGTAAAGGAGGTGGGATTACTCTAGGTTCATTTTTTTAATGGAGTGATGGAAGGTTCTCATACTCTTTCCATTTTTTAAAAGTTTTTAATATCAGGTGGTTATGAACTGCACATAAGTGTTTTAACCTTAGATAAGAAGGAAACTGTTGTAGAAATGAAGAAAATCACCCTTGCATGGTCAGGTTTCCAGAATGTATGAGCGTGAGTACATGTTTAATGCAGTCAAAACATACAGCACATCCAGACATATTTTCAATTTGCTTTAGCATGTTATAAAACAGGGGGGAATTTAAACTATTGAAGTGTGATACAATATTCCCTTAGAATGTCTGTACAGCTGTTATACGTGTGTTGTAGCTGGTATACTTTCAGCTATGTAACTGCATTTGCCTATTAGTTGGAAATTTGTTGTGCAATGCATGAAAACATCATCACCTGTGGTAAGCAAAAATGCCACTTACGTAAGGTGCTCTTTTGTCTGCAGCTGGGAAGTAGTATCTGGGTAGCAAAGGTATTACCTCAGGAGTAAATGTACAAGAAATATCAGCTGTACAGTAATATTAAGCAAGGAAATTAATTCATGCTGTGGGATATCATATACTCTGTAACTTTCCTAGCCTCGTAAACAGTAAAATTCCTCAGTTTGGGGGTTAGTGGCATAGTAAATTATGATCTTTCACCACCTTTATCGTCATTGCTAATGTTGCTACTTGATGAATCTTCTGTTCACTCTTCTGTGCCCCTTATTTTCAGTTTTCTGTCTTCCCTTGCTCTTCTCCTTTCCTGTTTAACTAATTGCCTTTTCTAGGTATTTTCCTTCCTTTATAACTGAATATATTTCAGCTTCTTTCTCCTGATTATGCTGACGAAATCTCTGTTATCACCAGTCTTCTCCAATATCCAGCCATCAGATCTTATCCAAAAAGATGAAGGGGGAAAAAAATTCAGATTTTTTTTTTTTAAAATAAGGCCATGACTCAAATGCTTCTGTACTCGGAACCTTTCTTTTCCTCAGGATCCATTTCTCACAGCAGTTTGTGACCGACATGGCAGCACAGTTACCTTCAAACATCTGTCAAGCTGATCCCTTCCTGCTCCAAACCCCTTAAACAGTTTTCCACAGCTGGTGTTGCTGTGTCCAGTCTTCAAATACCTCATTCACGTAAAATAACAGCACCAAAACTCTTAAGCCTTCGGTCTTTTTCCTCCCCTAGAATCCACAAAAGTCTCCTTCTTTTCTTGCATCTAGCATGTTATCCTGGAGATCCTGAAAGCCCATGTCCTATTTCTTCCTTTCTGATAGTTCCCTTTGTATCAGTTGCATTTTGGGGCTTTTATGAGGAGAAGAGCAGGCAGTAGGTGACATCACTTCATACCTAGCAGCCATCTCAATTTTGAACATGCAGTGCAACCTCATTGTAGAGTTTCCTCTGCAGTCAGTGGAGAGAGGACAGCATCTACAGAAGACCAGGAGATACGTGGTCCACAGCGCTTTCTCGTGTGACCCGGTGCTAACACAGGAACAGCACGTTCCTTCTCCACCGCTCACGGTCTGTTCTCCTTCACCCTGGCCTTAGCCTGAGGACTTTCAAAGCAATAGTTTTAAAAATAGCTTTTCTTTTCTACAGGTCTGCCATCTTATTTTTGGTCAAGTGATACTTTCAATGTCATTGGGATTACACCCAAAACAAGGTCCTTCTCAGCAACATCTTGCAAGATCCTGAATGTCTTCTAAAAAACAGATATTAGCCCACGCTGCTGCTTATAATACAATTTTATTCAAATATTTACCTTCAAGGTTAGATAGTTCTTCAATAATATTTACACAAGCTAGATCACTTAGTTTCTTAATGTATAGACAGTCATTGGCTATGTTGTGCAGTTTTTTAATGAAGTGATTTCTAGGATATGATGTTTATTGTGTCTCTTAACCAAGACTTTTGTGGGGTTTTTTTCAATTTAATTCACATTCAGCTTTCATGTAGTAGTTTTAAGCCGTTTTTTTCTTTATACCTGTTATCTATTTTATAAAGAACAAAAAGGATGGAACAGAAATGGTATACTAGTAAACATTGCGCTGTTTTTTCTTTTGGTTATCCTTCAATGCAATTGAAACACAGACACGTCTTTGCTTTTTAAAATAGAATGTAAAATGTAAATCAGATGCTAGCCTTAATTTTTTGAAAACATGATCTGTTTTCATTACACAGTAATCTTCAGTGGTGAAATTTAGTAAGTTAAATAGTATGGCACAATCCAGTCAGAGGGGTAGCATTTGAGTTTTTTCCAAGCCTGGTGAATAACAACTGATCGCTTTAATTACTTGAAGCTGCACAACGTACTGTAGGCAAATCAAAGCTATCAGAAGATGTCACATTTTATTTTGCTTTCTGATCATTTGTGCTTCTAGAACCAAATTAGAAAGACTTACCTAGTGGCAACCCACACTTGGAATAGTGTTTCAGAAAATTCCATTTTTGGAGGCTGCCTGTATACTTCAACTTGCTGAGGATAACAGAAATTTATACAATCCATTAATTTCTCCAGTCATTTTGGTCATAGTATGGTGGTGTGTCCAAGTCGCAGGACAGAACTCATGCCGTGGAGTGAAGCTCCTGGTGGGACCTTGTCCTGGTTGGAGGCTCTTCAGCACCAAGCCCTACCGTGTCCAGCTGCGGTGAGGTGGGCTCTGCCCTGCACCAGCACCCCGTGCACCAGGGCCCCTCATCTGAGACCTCCTGGCCACCTTCGTCCCACACTTGGGCTCGAGGAACTGACTTTTGCTTTGAGAGAAAGCTAGTGCCTCTCACCAGAGGCTGTCTCCCTGAAAGTACCATATGATAGGCTTTTGGACCCGTTTCAACTCCGCTATATATATAGCGGGATGCATTTCCATAGTTCCAGCGTTGAATAACACACTTGTCCTTACTTCCATGAGCTGGTCTGTTTGTGTTTCTCACTGAGTGTTGATGTGATTTCAAGCTTTTCTGCTTTTTTTTTTTTTTTTTTTCATTTTTGAGAAATGGAATGATTCTCTTGCTTTCTGGAGATTCTCTTTCTAACCGTGTCTGTTATTGGACACGCTGTGTTGCTCAGTTATCTACTGAAACTCTTAGGAGAAACAATCTGAAGTGAGTAGGGAAAAGGATGGGGAAAAACCAGAAAGTTCCCCTCTTTTTTCTTTGCTGAATACCTTCTCCCATCTGTCCTGAGGAGAGTTCCTGAGCACTAGCAGCGAGTGGCGGGAAGGGTTCCCAAGGACGTGAAGATGAGGAGGGGAGACTTCTTCAGACAACAGAAATAAGCTCACCCCACAAATGCAGAACCAGCTGTGTAATCTTTACATCTGTTCTGACTGTGTATCTTGCCTCTCAACCCTGTCTGCAACTGCAGAGGACAGAAAGCAGAAACGTCTTTCATCCCACAGCCTCTTATGTGGGGGAACTCGGTGTTAAAATACTCAGCAGTTCTTAAAGATTCAAGCAAAATACAACAGATTAACGATGATAATTTGATTTTGATAGATTCAGCCATTTCTCTGAGAGGAGGAGATAGAAAGGGAGTGGATCTGTTCTCAGAGAATTAAACGCTATTTCTGGAATTTGTAATACCTTTAAGTAAGTTTTTCATGTTTACAGCGTGCTAATCTACGAGGAATATAGATTCAGAGAGATTTCATGGCTTACTGTGGTGGCTGAGACCTGCCTAGAGAATCCATGTCCTCCAACTCTCATACACAGGCTTAACTATCAAGTTAATGTTTTCCGTACCAAAATGGTTTCTTAAGGAAGCTTTACTGTCAAATTTAGCTTTGTTGAAAGCTATGTTGATGTGTGAAACTCGCCATTGTGATAGCATCTACAGATTTGTGCTGTATGTTTCCAGGATGTACAGTTTGCTTCTTACGTGCTCGAGTTGGTTGCCAGGACAGACTGATAAACCACAAATGCGTCTGCCACATAATTTATGCAGTGTAGATTAGCTTCACTGCAGATCTATACATTCTCTGCTCCACCATTGGGGTTTTTTTAAATCTTTTCCAGCTTTTTTCTTTCTGAATAACCACAGCGAGCTCTCCTCAATGCTCTCCGTGTTTTACTTGTATTGCCCGACATTGCCTTCTGAGAACATCACATGGGTTCCACAAGGACGGCGTGTTTCTGTGCCGCACGGCGTGAGTTTGGGGGTAGTTTGACGAGTTGAGTTTGTAGGTTCTTCCATAAAGATCATAGTATGGGCATTCTGTGATAGTCCAAAAATTAGTTCAGGTTAAAACATGGATGATGTTCTTGGCGGAGGTGAATTAAAGCAGTGCCACAGAAAATGCTCTGCTGATTCTGTGATGGGTGGATTTGCAAACATGGATTTGGAGAAGTAGAAAGAAGAGAGCAGATTTGGGAAGCTAAATGTGAAAATTACAGTTGCTCTCAATTTGCTGTTGGTCTACCTGAACGGGTATAATATCCAACATGTAAATAACAAACCTAAACTCTGCTCATGGGATGCTGTGACTTTTACGAAGTGTATGAATCAATAGGCAGCATTGTTTGACATGCCTGAGTTCCTGTCTCAGCACAATGTAAGACTATAACTGGTAACAAATAATAGACATTTCTGTAACGTACGGAAATAGTGACACACAAGCATAATGCTAAAGTAAAACAAGAGTGGTGGTGCATCAGCAGCTGATAATGTTTTGGGGTAAAATATTGCCATAGCTACCCAGAGAAAAAATTATAAATACAAAATAGGGTTTTATTTTCCAAGAACTACATGCATAGATCCAATCTCTTCTTTCAGATAAATCTCTACCACTGGAAGCACTGGAAGAAAACTTAAAATTAAGTTTTTAAGTTTCTCAAATTTTTTTGTTTTCTCAACACTACAAATAGATATTGCTGAGGGGCAGAGTAGATATTAATAAAAGAATAAGACTCTGGAGAAACAACAATATATTAGCTGATGTATTTTCTTCTTATGGTAAAAAAACCTTTTTTTTTTTTTGTGTTGGACAAAACACTTGATCAATCTGCTAGTATTTCCTGATAAACATAGACCTTCCTCGTGGTGTGGTACGCTGTAGCATACTCACATTTTCCGTGTCGCTAGGATGGTGCACTTAAATAGGAATCAGGTTTGACCCAAACTGCTTTGAGTTTTGACTCTTTCCAATAAAACTGATTGACAAAAATGTAAGAAGAACCTGGAGTAAGACAGCTGACAAGAGTGTGTAGATTCAAGTCAGCCATTGAATGAGATGAGGAGGGAGGAGAGATATGCAGATAGGAGGAGGGGGCAGTGCTGAGGCACCAGAAATGTACAGCTCGAGGTATTTTTTGACATTGCAAAGAAGATCAGAGTAGGAAAAAGAACTGTTTCAAAACTTCCCAGTGGTGCCGAGAGCCTTGTGTCGCTTCAGAGATGGAGCCCTACTGGGAATGGTGGAGTTGAGATGGATGGCCAGAGTTGGGCAAGGGGGTCACATCTGCAGGGCTGGACTGACCGACCCTGCTGCAGTCGTCTCTCAGCAGCTCCCCTCTGCAGCAGCAGCCTCCAGCTCCCTTTGCTGTCAGTGGCAGAGAAAGCACTGGCAACAAGGATTTATTTTTTTAAAATTTTTTCTTTAATTGGCATAATCATCTGCTACATTAGGAAGCTGCCTACTTCGCTGCTCTCTAGAACTTGTACGGACTGGAAAAGGAGAGCTTTTATGGGTAGAATTAGGATACCCGCACTCACTAGAGCTGAATTTACCTTCATATGTTCAATGCAACATTGTGTAAAGACCTTCTGCTTTTTTTTTTCTAAGCCAGCAAGTTGCATTTTATCATGACGGAGCAATTTATTGCAGCTTTCTCCACAACAGATTTAAATGCTATGAAGGCAAAACATCTGCACGGCAGTTAATGGAATTAAATGGGAACCATTTTATCAGTTTGCCCTGAATCAATCTGTGCTCATGTGGAGGAAGAGGGTTTTGTTGCACTTCCAGTAGCTCCATGTGTCCAGCATTATGTAATTCAGTTATTGCTAGGATGATGATTTTTCATTGTGCAGTTGTGTACAGTGTATGATGCATCGTGATGCAGACCTCAGAAAAGGAGTCTTACTCTGAACAGAAAGGTACTGCTTACCTGTAGGTTCTTACATATTCATATACTCAATAATTTCCATTTCGTTGCATATTTGTCATGGTACGGGAACTTCTTGGATTCCTGTTTTATTGATTTCTGACATAGCTAGCTATCTAGACATTGGCCTGGAAAAGCAAGCACGTTGTACAAGCTGAAAGCATACCTCCCGAAAGGAAACATACGGAGACGTTAATCTCATTTTATCAGTAAAAGAAATCAGTTGACTTTTCTCTCAGCTCAGGCATAGCTTTTACACTGATACAGGTTGATAAAGTGCAAGTGCAACAAAAATGTTTCAGAAATTACCTTCTTTTATGATGTTAGCATGTAGCTTTTACCATAGTATCATAGTACTGATTGTATATTCTTAAAATGTGCAGAATGTAGTTTGTAAATTAACAGTTGCTTGCTGCCTTTTCAATATATAAAGAAACGTATAAAGAGCTATCTGAAAAGGAGAAACCTTTTGTGCTGCTACTTCATTTCAAAAGGCTTTAATGAACCCTGCTGACATTGTACGTATGCAGGTAATAATTGCATAATGATGGATGACCTCATTAGGTTAGAGGGAAAGTTTTCTTTCATAACAATAATGCAAAATCAGCTCTTCCACTTTATTGGATTCATTATTACTAAGATAATTGGAGAGTCTGAACCTGTGCTGAGCCCAGTGCCACAGAAACGAGGTCTAAGGGAACTCGGCAACGTTCAGAAAGCATTCAGTCCTTGTAGGTTCAAGGGTATTTTCAGATCTCTGTTCCTTAAAACGGTATATTAAGTCAAATTAAGTATTATTGATTAAAGTTAATGTTTATCAGAGACGTAATCATCCAGTTACAACTGAAGTTCTGCTTGTCAGGTGCTGTGTACTGCAACATTTCTCTTTTTTAAGCTCAGAAGACAAGATGGGAGGGAAAAGGGTTACCAACATGAACAAGTTAAAAGCGTCCTATCCTATATTACTTAGATAAGCAATCCTCTTGCTTATCTAGGGGTTATTTTATTTTGTATTTTTTCTGAGGGGGATGGGGAAAGCATGAGAGACAATCAAATATGACATGTGGTAACTCAAGAAGAGGTTGACATGGGACACAGAGCCAAGACAAAGAAGAGAATGGGAGAGGAAGAAGAGCTGCACAGGAGGAACTGGACAGCACACTAATCCTGCGGGAAACGGTTTCCAGATGACTCTGCATCGATTCTAATTGACACAATCGCTGTTTGTCACTGGCATGGCAGGCTGTCCTTTGGCAGTTACCGCTCTGACAGCCAGCTGCTGGAATTAAAGAGCAGTGCCGTTGGAAGAGGTGAGTCTTTGAAGACCTGAGCTCGAGTCCTTCTCAGCCTTCCAAATCTGACCATCACCTCTGAAACTCCCTTCAGATTCAGGCTTTGGGGGAAGTTTTGTCTCTTTCTGTCAGGTGAGGACCTGAGGTTAGTAACCTACTTGCTTATTGCCTCCAGGGTCTTTGCATCTGCAAGCGGTTGTGAATACCTGATGAATACACTGCCAGTCTCAAGGTGGCTGCTAATACAGCCATCTACTTTTCAGTTAGACTTCAGTGCCAGCTTTCTAATCTTGATTAAACCATCCTTAAGAGATTTGAATTTGTGTTTCCCGAAGACTCGCAAACATATATGTAGGCTATTACTGTTCAAATGTTGCAAAAAGCAACGTGGGGACTAATTTACCTAGCTAGGAAAATAAAATCAAGTAAATAGAGGTCCTGATGCTATTCATACAACATTGTAAAGCTTCTGGGAAAATAAGCAATGTTCACAATGTGAGACACCTCTGTTCCTAGCCCTACCTTATCTTCAAAAACTAGGATTTTATCCTGAAAAATCCAAGTTCCTGTGAATTTTCATAGCAATAGCATTTGCTTCTAAGAGGCTTAGGTAGCGTGCTCTGGCAGAAATATTTGCTTAAGACACAGAGGCCCATGTTGTTGAGAAGCTATGCTGGAGAGCCTTAGAAGCATCTGCTGTAGCTCTCCCCAGGCACTTGGTCCAGCATTTAGAGTTCCTTCGCTGCCCAATATTGTAGATGTATTTTATAATACTGGTGATTTCCTGTGAATAGGCTAAAAGCACAGAGTAGGTAATATAACTTTTCTGACTTAGGTAGCTCTGTCTACATTGGCATCTCTTCTTGCAGCTTCAGATAACCTTAGATTAGTAGATTTTACTCATCTGGGCGTATACATTTCTGTGGGATTCCCTTACTTCACAACCTGGAATGTGTTCCTCTGTCTACCAAAGACTGTTCATATTGCAGCTTTCACAGAAACAGAAATAGCAGCGTAATGACCATGAGTATGAGTAGACTGAGTTAGAGCAGTGTTTCCTCTGTCATAAAATCAAGCTGCTGTTCTGCACCACAGATGGAGACACCTCTCTGCTGATGGGTAAATGGCATGGCACTCAGTGTGAGATTTGCACCGTTTCTATTAATGGCTGAGCGACTGGGAGTCCCACTGCAGGAGTTCATGCACAAGTGTTTGATCAGCTGAGGATCTAATTCCTGTACGTTAACATGCGAGTGCTCGTTTAAGAGGTTCTCAGCCCATTTGCCTTATTCTGTCCCCTCTCAGGCGAGTTAGATGGGTAGGAAATCAGAATATTTGTATAAAAAACAGACGAGGCACATACTGCTAGGGATGCTCATTTTCCGTAAGTATTCAGTTATTACAATCATGAGCACTTTCACAAGGGCTTGATTTCCTGAGGGCTTCACAGCTATAGAGCCCCTGGCATCCTTATTGTGCATCCTTGATGGTATGCAGCACCTAAGGGACCGGTGTCTTCGCTGAGTCCCAGCCATCAGACCGGGCTGGGGCTACCTGGATGCTGTGCCTCTCCAGCCATGCTGCCTTCCTCAGTTGCTACTACTGTGGTAATTTACTCTGCGATCATGTATTTGGCTCTGTCCTTACCCCAGTTGCCGGAGTTCTGTTTTTGGGAGGGATGGATGTGGGATCACAAGAGTGTTGTGCTTTCCAGTTTGAAGCAGAGAGCTCTGAGTTATCCCATTGCGTAGGTGGACTGCAGTACTCTGGAGATGAACTGGGTTTGCTCCTGGTTATCAGAGTAAGCGGATAGCATTCTATATTTAAGTATTGCTTTAGTGGTTGACTTAAGCAGGGAAGTTTTCAAAGCAAGTAGTAATTATACACATCTCTTAACTACAATCACTATAAATTAATGATGGCAAGCCACAGCCACTCTTAACTTTTGAGATGTGAATATCAGTCTGTTTTCCAAAGCTATCTCTTCCCCCTTAGGGAATGTGTCCTTTTAGATCTAGTCAAGGTCTGCATCGTCAGACTGGATCCCCTTAAACTATTCTGCTGAGCTGCTGGAGGTCAGAGGTGGACCAGGAAAACAAATGGCTCTTGCGTTGTCCCTTCAGTCTTTGTAGACTGGGCTGCCTCCAGCCGTTGTTGGGCTTGCTGCTTACTTTTCCAATGGTTTGCTGTTAGATTAAACCAATGTATACATTCAGTAAACATACTCATCAAGAGGTCACAGTGTATTCATAAATTCTTACAAGACAGCCCTTTTTATTTGATACTGAGCTCCTTCAGTTCCAGATTAAATTGATGGAAGCTGCAAATCTTGCATATTTCTGAATCATAGCCTCTAAGACATTAATTACTTATTTTTGCTCTCAAAGGCAACTGGTAACAAATGATAAATGATGGCCTTACCACCAGAAACCTCACACCTCAAACGCCCCAAATCCCCAAAGAACTCCATTGTCATTTAACTGGTATTTGCAAGACAAATATCCTTAAATGTTGAGAAGAATGCGTGAGGAGCAATCCTCAAGAGATCTCTTCACCTTCATATTGGTAATGAGACGCAGGTGATTACATTGGCATTGTGGTAAAGGAGGATCAGCAGAGAGAAGATGGTACAGGATGGAGAAGGTAACACTGGAAGATGCACATGGAAGGAGAAGTTGGTGTAATGAGAAGACCCCAACATGATCTTGAAATGGGCTTCTCCGGAGTACAGTATCGTGACAATCTCTGGGAGTCTAGGATGTTATAGTCAGCTGCTGCCTTTTCTTCTAGCTCACAGAAGTGTTAGGCTATCATCCCCATAGACGTAAGGATGTGTTCTCCCACCCTCTGCCTACAACAAAAACACCTTCTTAAATCACCGAGACCTGAGGCTTTGCCCTGTTTTCAAGAAGGGATTGCTGAAAATCTGCACTACTGTACTTGAAACCTGCCTCCATAAGGGGAAAAAAAAAATCTTTAAATGTCAGACTTTGCTATTTTTACAGCATATCCCAGAAAGCAGCTCTTGCGTTGCTGCATGCCTTCACAATTGTGATACACTGCATCCGCGCCGCAGACAATTATTACCATTTGTCTTGTCAGTTGTTATTTTACAATGAAAAAAATTTTGTAACAAGTTGTGAATGTTTTCAGTTGGTCAGCCTGTTGTGAGCTGAATGTGAATCTTCTTCGACTGTGCTTGGAAGGCATTGAAGGTTTTTTTGAGAATAGTCTATGTACTTTGAGTTGGAATTTCATTTACTGAAATTCTGGAAACCAGGACTCTGCAGGAAGCTAAGAAAAAATATCAGAACTCTGCTCTGTAGGATAGAGATATTTTCTGATAGGTTGTTTTATTGTATTCGGAGCATATTTGTATTGTTTAGGATTCACATAATATTAACCACTAACAATATTTGACAGCGTACTCCCTTTGTAGCGTACTCGCTCAAAATAGCCTCAAGGTGGACTTGAGAAATGGGTTTGGTTTTAATGATTGGTTAAAATAATTGAGAATTAATTAAAAGGACTTAGATGGATGTTAATTCAGAAAGTGAAATTTGAAAAATATTATGAATTAATATCACGGATCTATTCTGTAATAATAGATGTGGAAGAAATTGCAAATTCTCCCTGTGGCCTGAGATGACAATTGCGTTTCGGTGTCAGAGTATTCCTGTCGATCCTGATCTGGATCACTCACTCGCTCACCATCACCTCTATCACTTGACCTCTCATCATTCAGGCTCAATATCAGACCTGGCTTTTTACTCAAGTCTTTTGCCTTATTCTCTGGCTTGTTAGGTAAATCTTGAAAGAACGATAAAATTGAGAAACCATGATCTTGCTTCTGTGCTGAAGGGATGGGAGATGAGGCAAGAGAACGTGGCAGGAGATAGTCAAGCACAATATTGAGGGTCGTGTTATTAACTGAGTGAATAATGAGCATGGAAGTGAGCTCAAAAATGTAAAAAATTTAAAAACTCATTTAAAGTTGAGTGCATGACAATATAAGGCAAATATTCACAGATCGTCAAGTGATGCAATTTAGCAGTCATATTGGTCAACATTTGCAAACCCAGGAGCATAGCATTAAGTTGTGAAGTTGTTCCTGAATTAAGTGAGACATTTGAAAATGCTGTGACCAGGAGAGCAGCTCACCCCCAAGCTGGGGAAAGTTGGAGCGCTCAACCTGGAGGCTTAAGTTCCAGGCATTTAGTTGGCTGGTTGTTTTTTTAATTTATTTAGTGATTTTCATCCAAACAAACGCACTATTTCAGTGTTAAAAATCTAATTTCCAAGTTGTTAAAGATAAAATTGCTCTCGTAAGAAAGGTCATGGTTAATTTCTGATTTCTCTTGTTAATGTGTTATGAAGGTGAAGAGAAATAAGTTCAAATTATTTCAAGACTTTAGGGAAAATATTTCATAGGTAATAAACACCACAGGTTTGTTCATTCAAATGTACTGGGGCGGAAACTGATTTCTTGGTGAAAGAGCAATTGCTCGTTGTAAATGAGTGGCAGCAGTCATTCTCAAATCCAATTTTTTTTTCTGTGTAAACTGAACGGTCCTGGGTAGTAGTGATACAAACTTGAAATGGCATTGCCTGAGGCAAATAATACCCTGTCTAATGTATTTGATTTTGCAAAGATAACAAGCTGAGTTACATTTTTGCTTTCACTTGTATTAATGGTTCAAGGAAAGGGAAGCTAAGAAACTGAAACAGATTATTAAATCTGCCTTTTATCGTGGTATCGTTTAAGGTAAAAGCTACTGATGCCTTAAGGAATCTTTTGGAAAAAAAAATGTAGTATTTAGTGCTATATAGAGAAAAATAGAATATATAATGTATTTTTGTTAGATTTACAGCAACAGGGAGTTTTGGTAGAGCGTTTGGTTAAATACCTACTGAAAAATTCAGGGTGACTAATTTATGAACCTTGTCATGTAGACTAAAAGCCAACTTTCAGGGCCTTAGACAAAGAGAATAAATACACAGCGTTTAGCTAAACAACCACCAGACCGGGAAGTTAGTGCAGTGGGAGGGGATGCTGTGATAAGCCTATGAACCTTTGAAGGGCATCAGCTCTTGGCTGAAAGGAGGAATTATTTAGTTCAGATAGATTTATTTTTTTTAATAGTCAATATTAAAATCTCTCACCAGAAGCGGTAAGCCTGTTGTATTGATAAGACACTAAGTTATATGAGCAGAAGCATTTCGATATAAGCGCACAGGTGGACTTCACGGCTATATTCTCTAATTCTGTGAAATGGTTTTGTCGAACCCAGTGTCTGATGCATTTTTGATGCTGTACTTCTGCCAGGCGTGATACGGAACTGGAAAACAAAGGGGAGGATGTCTCCCTGATGAGCTTGCAGTCTTAATTAACAAGACTTAACAAAAACAATTACCACAGATAAAGGTTAAAAAGAGATAGGAGAGGTAAAAGTAAATCTCAAATAGGGAGAAGAATTAAAGCAGAGATGTTAATGTTCAAGAATACTTTGCCTCCACTGAGAACAGCAGACATTAATGCAACTGCTTTTCAGATCTGCAAACGGCCTATTTTCATCCTGGATCTCTCCATCTACATGTGCAGGAATTAAAATTTTGGATTTCGAAGCCAAATAAAGAATTTCAGAGACTTACAGAACAGTTCATTGTAGCATATGTCACCTTTCCAAGTAGACGCATTTTGAAGGCATTTGGGGTTTAAAGTAATACAGAAATCTCTAAAAACAGCGGTATGTTGCAATTGGAAATAACTTTTTATTTTTCATTTCGGTACGACCCTGGTGCAGGCTATTATCCGATATTCCCCATTTGACGTGAAGGCCCTGGGCTGGGAATCTTGGAGCTTGTAACAATGGAGTAGATATGCCTACTCTAAGGCAGAACTGTTCCAAAAATTGCAGGTAATTTTTGTCTGAGTGAAAAGAGATAGCAATGATCACTTAAAGTTTCAGAGCTGTTCAGCACCCTTCAGTTGGCTTTTTCTTGTGGCAGACACATCCTTCTAGTAACTTGCTGTTGATGTGTGCTGGTACGTGATTTTGGGGTACAACTTTGTTTGTTTGTTATTTACAAGAGGCAAGAGAGATGTGGGTTTTTTTGGCGGTTTTTTGATGGTAATCTGGTCTTTTATAGGGCTTACTGAGTCTGTTAGGATCTAGGAACCAGGAAACTGTGATGGTGAGAATTTTGTGATGTTGAGAAATTGATCTCTGCACCTTCTTGCAGCTGAAGTGGGTTTGGCTTCGTGCATTGAAGTTAAATTGATGTGATAACTGTGGCCGGTTTTGTCACCAATAATTCTTGCCTTGAGCAGGATATTAAAAAGGGCAAATGAATTAAAACCAGAACTGCTACTGACTATGCATTTTATTTTACTTTCTTAATGTTAAATTAATTGTTGACAGAGATTATTTGGGTAGATTGGTTTTGTGCTACAGTTTAAATTAAGCCATTGTGGTATTACTTAGCATGCAGAAAAGATCCTCCCAAATTTTGAAAAGGTCACTACTGTTAATCATTTCAGGAAGGCAATAAAATATTCTAGTAATGACTCAACTGAAAGGAATAACCAAGATTAAAATCTTCTTAGTGCTTAATAAGTCTAAGTGTGATATAACAGAGCATACCGAAGAGAAGCCTTTAGTGTAATAATAGTTATTTATTGTATTTTTTTTAATGTCTAGGCCATGTTTAATTGTATTGTGTATATACCCAATGATCATCTATTTGTTATTAAGCATTATATCCCGCACAAGCTAAACGATGCTCCGACGACGCACTTGGCGTACTCTGTGCTCGCAGTCTACAGGGCAAGAGGAACTCCTCATCCAGTGCAGATCCTGCCCAAAAAAGTGTGCGGTTTCCTGTTCTTGTAACCTGCTCAGCTGTGAGGTACACGGATGACTATTCCTGTGGGTCAGGAATAAATTCTCCCTAGTGTCAGAGCTTCAGCTCCTTGATGGACTATTCATATTTAGTAAATATTGTGGTCTAGAAGCTTCTTCTAATTGCCTACGCTTTTATTCTGCATTTCATCCCATTATTCATAGCAATACTTTTATCTTTTACCACTCTAATATGATTTTTCCTTCTTGTATTAATACCTGGAAACAAATGTTGACAATCAGCATAACTGTATTAACTGTAACGTGCCTAAAAGATGAGTGTTTTCTTATTTTAATCTTTATACTAATCCCACAGGGCCTTTTATGCTTGTTTTCTATTTCCTTTCAAACCTATCTAGTTTCTCTCTAGCACACACTGTGATTTCAGGTGTCAGTATTTCTTTTTCTATGCCTGGAATATCCCTACCGTACTAATTTTTTCTGATAAACAAGGGAATTTTTAATGTTTTAGACATACGATCTAAAGATCCGATTTCATCCGAGTGTCCTGCTGTTCTTGCATCTCTCGGGCTAATGCATTTTCCTGTAGACAGTTTGTTTAGCCGAGGTTTTAATCAGCTGTAGCATCTATTTTTTTTGTTCCTGCTTTTACCAATCTGTACCTTGTAGAGAACGTATGAATTGGCATTCAAGCTGAGGTGGAATATATTGACTTCATGTTTCTAATCTTGCATTTAATTTTAGAAACATAGGAGACATCTTCCTATCTTTAAATATTTTTTAAGATACTGGCTAGCTTTTTAGCTTTTAAAACATTTATTTTTTTTCATTCCACTGCAGTAATCCTTTCCTGAACTGGTTGGGTTGAGCCGTTTTGATTGGTGTGACATGTGGGGGCCTCCTGTTGCTATACTTGGATTTACATTATATGCAGAAGATTAATCTCCAGGTCATCAAGTTTAAGTCGTCTGAGGACAGACCGAGAGGAATTTTCTGTGCTGAATGTTTCTGAGTTGCTGTTTGTACAGAAGGTGCCCCACCAGCATCCGGGTAGTTCTCCTTCCTCTTCACCCCTGTCTTTTGATTTGCAGTAGTCGGTCACTGTATGCGAACACCGGCCTGCACGGGACAAGGCTGTGGCGTTTTGGTGTCCCACTGGGAAGCGGTAGCGTTGGTCTGCGCTGCCGATGGAGAGCAGCAGGAATGGAAGTGGCTCTTCGCCCCCGTGGGACTTCATCTTGCAGCTTGGAGCGTGGTCGGTGGATATCGTGGATGGGTCTGAGGAGCAGAGTTATCACTCGGGTTCACGCTTTGGTACTTGGGGGGTGTGGGTGATTTCAGGGCCTTGGAGACCGGAGGTGAGACCTTTAGTCCCTCCAGAAGGTCAGTGTGGAGCGGGTGCTAGTGGCAGACCAGCTCTGTGTCCAGAGGGACGTCGGCAAGGGGAGATGTGCTGATGGCAGGAGGAAAGACCAGCCGTTATGTACGTAAAGCGTCAGGTTTACTTCTCTAATTTGGAAGCAGCACTGCTTCTGCTTCTCTAGCCTGAGAGCCCGTCCTGTGCAGCGTGTCAGAGTCCGTCTGCCAGCAGAGCCCGTCGCTGGCCTGTGCCTCTGCACCAGCCCCAGCACCGTTCCTGCTCCCCGTCAGACCGCTTGTGCTGCTGCGATCAAACGCGGGCTTTCCGTCATGGCTGAGATGCTGTGGGCTGGCTCTGCAAGGCACCGTGAGAGACCCCGGGTACTCTCCTGCAACATCATCTTTAAGGTTACAGTAATTAATCTACAAATTCTCCTGTAGCCAGGGTAAGTCCCAGAACGCGAGAGGCAGCGTTGCTCTGGGACGTGTGCATCTGCAGGAGCATGTGTTTTGACAACTCCCGTATGTTGCCACCTACATAAGGAAATGTAATTTCTGCCTGATCAGCCTTAATCCTTCCTCGGTGAGAACGCTAATGTTTCACAAGGCGCTTTGCTATTGACCAATCTTCCACCACTTCATACATCATCGTTCCAGATCTGTCATCTCCTTCCTAGGGTCCGTTGATATACTTACAGGATTGAAGCCTCTGCTGTTCCCAATGCACCAGCACCGCGTATGTTTTCCAGGAATGTTTAAGCTGCAGCGTGTCGGAGGGGGGCTCGGGAAGCTCTGGTGTGGAGAGGCTCTTTGGAGAGCAGGAAACCATCCTCCGGGGAGTACCTGAGGAATACAGGTTGTCTCCTCATCCATCCCCTTCTCCCGCACTGAAGGTTTCATTTGGCCGTCACCAAGAGATTATCCCAAAGTACAAATCAGATTCATGAGAAGAGATTAAATTTACTTTTTTTTTTTTTTTAAGCTGAATTCATCCCAGGTTTTGTTTGTGGGTCTGCTTTTTTCTTTTTTATTGGCAGACCAGTATTGCAGGGCACCACACTGTGATTGAAGCAGTAGTAGACCGAATCCAGTAGTTACGTCAATTGCTGTTTAGGTTCATGTTCTATTTTTAATTGGTCTTTTGTCCCTTAATAAGCTATCTATTGTCCTGTGGATCATGCTGTTAAGTAGTGCAGTGTGTATACTTTGTTTCTCCATTCTCAAAATATCTGTATATAAACAGCCACGGTTAAAACCGCAGTCCCTGACAGAGCACCACTGGATTGTGGGGAGCGGGATTTTATGAGTTTTGGAAAACAATTTGCTTTTCAGTACAAGTAGTCCTTCAGTTAATGCATTAACTTTTAAGGGCTGATAATATCGATAGAGTTTCCAGATGGAGTATAAGTGAAAATTGTTTCAGTTTTCTTGTTGAAATAAGAATTGGAAATTTGGCCGGTCCAAAATGTGACTTGGTGTATGATTGTGGGCAGTTGATGATCTCCAGT
The DNA here is from genome assembly GCF_028858705.1 of Grus americana. Classification (NCBI taxonomy): domain Eukaryota; kingdom Metazoa; phylum Chordata; class Aves; order Gruiformes; family Gruidae; genus Grus; species Grus americana. The sequence goes on from NC_072859.1 coordinate 34,233,145, forward strand.
AAAAATGAGGCTGAAAAACAGAAGGTTGCACTATAAACCACAATTCTTTGTTCTGCTTCCAACACAAATTAGCCGAACTGCTGCCTTGTTTTGCTCGGGTTGTTTTTGGTGCCTAGTGGTATGCTTTTAACAACACAGCATGCGAGGTAACTTGCAGTTTCCATGATGTTTTTCATTTGTACGTTTTTTCTTTCGGAGGTTCATAGTCATCCCATAAATTCTTTTCTGGATTTTAGTAGTTTTTCACTAATGGAATGAATACGTATTGCAGATACAAATCACTCATATCTGTATGACTTGTTTTAGTGAATGTTGCGGTCAGGATTTACAGGCATCAAGCCTACCTAGTTTCTTGACCTCCAGTCAAAACCATGGAAAAAAGATTTGGTGGAAGCTCACTTTGGCATAACCACAATTAGCAATTTCCACCAGGCTCCAGTGTAAATTAATTCACCGTACATGATGATTAAAGAGAGGAAGGGGATGTGAGTACGGTGTATTGGAGACTTCTGCCTCATCTTGGCCGCTGACGGACACCCAACGTAGGTGATTTCCTCTTTGGCCCTCCTTGGTGGAGTGACCATCCCGTTGTTGGTTTATGGCTGCCTTGGGACTGCAGTATTTGCAGATACCAGGCGAGGAAAGACTTGTCTTGATGGAGCGCTCTGCAGAACTGGCTGCTCTCTCTGCTGGGTGAAGTTGGTTGTGTGGAACATCCAATGTCACCCAGCGTCACCTTCTCTGGCCAAGGAAGAGCTGACACTCTGACAAATCCTGATGAGCTTCCATTGCCCACCCCAAAGTGGTGGGGCATTCTGGAAGCAGAGAGTCACGAGAGATTTTTTTTTTTTATTATTTAAATGTATTCATGGATGATTTTTTCCCTTTGAGAAGCATGACTGTTCAGATGATTCACCGTGGTGTTCTTGTAAGAATTTCAGCGCCACAGAATAAGCAATCACAATAGCATTGCACTCGTGTTGCAGCTTGTTTACTTGAGAAAATATTCATAACACAAATTGTAATTCATTAATCCGTATGCATCTTCTCAACTATAATTGTTAAATTAATTTTAGAATATTTTTAACCAATTTCATGGCTATGATCTGCGTGTCAGGTCTGTGTATAGACATCACACTTGAAGAATACTTCCACTGGAAAGCTTGTACTGTTGCTGAAAAGCTGAGCTACTTTAATATTGAATTATTGATATTAGGCCAACAGAGTGGATAGATACTTTTGCCTACAGCACTAGAAGCATATTGTTTTGTGCATTGTAATCTGTTACAATAATAATTTTCTTGTTCTTGCAACACATATTTCTGTTTGGCTGGCTGAGCAATATTTTTACTTGTAATCTCTATGTCCAGAAGGGCAAATATAACATCAGAGAAGCCTGGGGAAACATCCTCGGAGCAACTCACTTGCATTTTCACATGTTACTTTTATGAGATGTTACAGAATTTTACTGTGAAAAAGTGTGGTAGACAGAAAGAAGCAAGGTAAGGTATTCATCAAAGGCGTTAGCTTTTGCGGTTGTTTTTAATCTATATATAGCATAGCAACAAAGCAAAGAGTTGCATTTCTAGCAGTCATCCTAGTGGTCTGGAGATGGCTAATGCAGTATTGTCAGATTGAAAGCTGAGTAATGACTGATGCCTTTTTCAGACTTTAAATAATACTGTTCTGAGAAAACGAGTCAGTTGTGAGATACTCTGCCCTACCACAAGTAGTGACGTTATTGCTGCAGGATTGTGTCCGGTTCAGGGGCCTCACTTGAAGAAGAATAATTTGAGAAAATCTGAAGGAAAATGGCAGAAATAGCAAACATTACCTGTCAGGAAAGATTAAAATTTGCTATTATTTACTCTAGAGGCAATTACTTCCTTTTAGTTACATAAAAAGTTTCAGGAGAAGGAGTCTTCTTTCTGTGACTGCTGCAGATAATGAGCAAGTCCTACAGCAGGGTTGATTATCGGGGTATAGGCATTCAGACCAGCGTCGGTGGAAGGGTGACGAAGAACTGAACGTGTCTGGGCAAGCTCTAAGGTCTTCATCGCTGGAAGAGCTGAGTCGTTTGTGGAATGCAGCTGGAAAGTTTTGGATTTAGTTGAACTTTGGACTGTGGGAAGAGACCAGATGGCTTCTTGAAGTCCTTCGCAGGGATGTCTTTCTGCTCTGCTCATAAAAGAGGTATGCTAGATGTTCAAGGGAACTTCCGTGACAGCAGGGAAAGAGATCTTCTGTGACAATGTAATATGTATAGTAAAATAACAGGACTGAACACAAAAGAATATCTTAAAAAATACTACTCAGTTATCTGCTTAAACTCCCTTTTCTATGCAGGCGTGTAGGTGACTACAAATCTCATTCTACTACATAAAACCTAGAGAAATGAGACATCTGGTAACACGACTGCTGTGTGACGATGTTCTCCGCTGTAAGTCATCACACGAAGCCTCCCACCTTTTGCCTGTTCGATGCACGTTGGTACCAATGGCTGTAGGGTGTAAAGGCTGCATCTGCACTGAAAAGAAGCTGGCAAGGGTATACAATGCAGTGAAAAAGGAGGGTTGTAGCGTTCACATTACTGCTTTGACCTAAGGTCTTTTCCTTAAAAATCTCTGTTGGAGGCACCGCTGGCCTTGCAGTTACCCTGCGCTCAGTACAGTGGCTTCTTAGTAATTGTAATTAAAGTCTATCCCTCCGTACTCCCTGGGAAGGCGTAAGTCACCTTACGTATGCATCTGGTGTTTGGAGCCGTAGGTCAGAGTGGAAAATAATTGCTGGAAAGATTGATGATTGCAGTTATGTAAGACAGTGCGGGTCACGCCCCTGCGGTCACACTGCGGTGGTGTTAAAGGCGTTGGAGATGTTACCAGGATAACCCTCCCATCCTCAATGTGACTGTTCCCTCACCATGCAAATCTCAAATCCCCTGGGTCTCTCCAGGGGGCTCATTTTATTTGTTGGGTTTTTCCCTCTTTTTACATAGAGGTGCTGCTGTGAGCTCTCCTGCCTCCCTTCTCCAAATATTTATCATCTGTATTGTTGGAAAAGTTGTGTTCCATTAGCAGCCCCTCCACGGTGTGCATCCTCTCTCCCTGATGAGACCAAAGTCCTCTCTCCAGAGGAAGGAGATGATCTGTGAATTATTTTTTTTTAAGTGTAGATCCTTAACTAGAGAGGCAAAAAAGAAAACATACTTGAATAAGACAGTGCAACATCTGCTTTGGACTAACAGCAGTGAAACTCCTATCAGCTTTTTAGGTTTTCCATAAAAAAAATTATTATTCTTCTGCAACAGGCAGAGGTGCACAGACTGACTTAGTTTGGTCTTCAAGGTCTGCCACCTTAATGGTTATAGGGAAAGCTATTGTTGATACAGTCCAGTTTTGTTCATGTTAGCAAATAATGATAATAGGAGGCTCAGTAAGAGCAAATCTGGAGAGGAAACCAGTGGTGAGGAACCAGTGTCCACAGACATTTGTGCTCAGGGTTCCATAAACCGAGTGCCCGTTAGGGGTTGGAGAGCTCTGGGTGCATCTGAGGTGCACCTTCCAGTTTGGTGTCAGCTGAGAGGCTCCAGTTTGCGTACCTCAAGGCTGCCTCAGATCGCAGCCAAAACACTTTTAATGGGAGAGTTGCTTCACAAGTCCACTTCTAGTGTGAACAGGATCAGGAACGTGGGCACACACCTGGTGACACCCATTGTTGGACATTGATTGTGGTCCCTTCCAGCAGAAGATACATTTATCTTCTGCTTCAAGCAGTAGTGGTAGAAACCACAGAACCTGGTTGTCCAAGTGGGGCCAGTGGGTATCCGTGTACCTTGCGTGGTGGTGTCCACCATCCGTATGTCTTCTTCCTCACTTACAATTAATGGGAAGGGTTTTTTGCACGATACAGAATGTGGAAACTACTGTCGCAAATTGCCTTTATACTCTCACCTCAAGAATAATAACTGAAATAAAAATAAGATGAGGTAGTTGGCTACAAATCCACTGCTGCCTGGTTCCTATGGCAGTTCATCAAGGGCCCATGGAAACGATACAGTCCGTATTTCGTGGCTGATGCAACCACCTTTAAATTGGGTGAGTGAGAGTGAGGAGGAGCGGGGAGTCTGGTGGAAGCCTGTATACATGGAAATGCTTGTCACTGCGTCTGTAGAAGCGTACAGAGAGGAGGAAAAGCCACAGAGTAGTGAGGCATGAAAGGGATGCTATGGTTAATGTAGAGCATAGCATGTACCATTATTTAAAAAAACAAAACCAAACTAAAAAGGTCCCCCAAAGAGGAAATCTTCCTAAATAGTCTTCTGCCCCCTAAATTACATCCAGGGTGTTTATGTAACAGGAATGATTTTTTTTTTTTTTTTTTTTTAAATCCGTTGTAACTCTGTCTTGCCTAGCACTTTAGTGAGAATGAAACTGCTTTATTCAAATTATTTAAATAATGTCCTGTGAAATCCTGATAATTATTATTTAAATACACATTTTTAATTGAGTTGAGAAACTGGCGAGTGGTACAGCTCTCCCACAGGAGTTTTCACCTATTTTCATTATTGGTGAATGATTTCAGTTATTGCCTCTATCCCCAAATCTCATTCGCAGCTGACCGTAGAGATGAAAATACTGTTAGGAGTGCAGTGGCTGTTTCTATATAATCTCATTGAGAAGTTGAATAATACGCATTTATATTCTGTTCTGTTTACCATGCGTGCCAGAAGGTAATTTTTTTTTTCATTCTTTTTTTCACTGTTGTTGTTTCAGAGAATGTGCAGTCGGTTAGGGACTTACGTACGGCTGAAAGTCTGGCCTTCCGACGTCAAAAACCACCAAGATTTTCATGGGCAGGATTTCACTTCATAGTTGTCTTTCAGACTAAAGTATAAATCTTTGTATCGTTAATCTAATTCTTGGGTCTCGTCTTACAGAATGGAATAAAAGGCTGCTCTTTCTGTTAGCCAGGAACACGCTATACAAGGTTAATTATAATTTTGCAGATAATCCCTTACTCTGATGCCAGCTGTTCTGGACAGAATTGGATATACCTACCCAGGGTTTGAAATACAGCAACATTACATCCTTAATAAGCTTTTATTTTGCTTATAATGCATCTTGTGTGGCAATTGGCAGCCTGGATGAATGCATCCATTTAGGTACCAGCCTCAGTAGTGTATTTCTTGATTGTTTTATTTTTAATTTAGTAGAACTTGTACTGCGAACCCCAGTCAAGCCATCCTTCTTTTGTATCGGTGGCACTCGTGTTCTACATATTTTATTATGAACATTATTTTCTGTCACTTAGGTTAGTAGCTGCTTTGCTTCAAGTGACATGTTGTATGTTCCCTCACCTAGGATTTTGTTCAGTAAGATGAAGTCATGCAATTTTAACGAAGAAATTACATTTATTTTTTAATTAATTAAGTTGTGAAAGTCACCTAACATTTTCAAGGATTAAAATGAAGATTATTTCTTTTAGCTGTCAGCATCTCTTCTTACAAGCCTCTAAATGTCATTTATGTTATGGAGAATTGTAAGGATGTAGTATAGCATAGTATAGACCTCTAATTAGAGGGCCACCTGATGAAGAGGGTTGCCACGCGAGGGTACTTACCCTTGGCAAGGCAGTGTTTGGTGGGGGTGCTCTTCATAAAGAAGCCTTGCGTGGGGTGCAGGTCCCCGCAGTGAAGGGGAAGGGAGACGCGTCTCTCGGAAGCAAAGGTGCCCCTTGACGTCATTCCCAGCTCCAGTGGCTTCCCTAAGTACGTCAGCACAGCACAGGGGACAGACTAACGAGCGTCAAATAATCCATCTCCTCTGCGGTGGGTACTGCTTCAGTGCAATTAACCTTCTGATTTCACATTCGGGATGAGATGACCTAATGAATTTATAGATGGAGAGAATTCTGCCCTGTTCCTGGGAGACTCTGCTTTGCTTCGAAGCGTGATTGAGCGCTATCGAATTGCTGTCCCAGTAACGGGAACCCTTTCTGCTCTGCTCTGTCCTTGTGTCTTTGCTGGTTGTGAATGGAGATCCTTATTTCTAAAGAAATTCCATCATTTTCAGACTGGCAGGATCCTGCATATGTAGTAAAGTTTAATGCAAACAAATCACGAACGTTAGCAAATGGTTGCATATTTCTCTGGGTTAGCAATAACGAGAACTAATTCAGGGTATTTGTATTGGAGAATGAATTATGATTTGTTCCCTTTCACCGAAGTGGATTCTCTATTGGGAGCGATTTCTGAACGTCCCTTTCTTCATTAAGCAATAATTCTTACCGTGGGCATAGGGAGAACGCTTAAGACACCTAAAACCACATACACACAAAAAAGGATTTTTAGTGTTATTTGTAGTGCTTTAGAAGAGAGAGCACTGGGAGCTTTGACCTTTAAATATACATTTGGTCCCTTTTTGATATTTAAATTGAAACAGTATTCTTCCTTTTCTTTTCATCTCCTTCAGGCTTCACAATAGTTTTGTGAGGTATTTAAATGAAAGCTTGAATGGCTTTAAATTTTGCGTATCCTGACAAAGAAATTAAGAGAGAATGTGGAAACGATGCTCACAACAGAGGCAGGCAGCGTTGAGGTCTGCAGCCGCAAACAAACCGGGGAAGTCTGAGGTAATTTGGGACGGTGAAGGTTTAGCGAGAAGTTACAAGGGAAGGGTACTGAAACTTGGCTAAAATAAGAAAGAGGGTGGAGTTGGGTCAAATAAGCAGTAAGAAGCATGTTAAAAATTTGGATTTTCTGTGTTCTGTAGTCATGCAGACAGCAAACGAGGTGCCAGCAGCCAGGTACTGTTAAAATGCAAGTGCTGTGCGAAATAAATACTGCCTTCTCTGATGAGTTATCCCAAGGAGCGTAGCGCGTACAGGGAAAACATCCTTGCTGTTGGGGGCCTGGAATCAGCAGGGGGTAACAAAGGAAAAGAAATGCCTACCGATAGAATAGTTCTTTTTTTAAAAAGTATTTCTTCAAGTGGAAATTTCCATTCTGCCGTGCAGTTTGATGTGTTGGTGTGCTCGCACTTTCAGGTCACTTTAGTGAAATGCCAGAAGTTATTCAAACACTGCAAGCAGCAGGAGTTACTCCTCTTTAATCATCAGAAATCAGTAGATTGTACCTTGTGGTAAGACTTAAAGTCTAACAGCATTAATTTCTGGCAGGTATTCTCCTTGCATAATATCTGATCCTGCTGGAATCTTAAAATACGGGTTTTTTTAGTAACTGTTGAGGTTTAGAGTGAGGAAGGTAGCAATGTTAAGATGTTTTGTCTTCAGTGAATCTGACTTTTCTTGGGTTTATTTCAGCAGAAAGTGTTGCTTTCCTCATTGCATACCCTAATTTACTGAGAAACATGAAAGGAAATCACAAAAGGAAAAAAAAAAAAGTTCTTAAAAAATCTTGGAAAACTTTCAAGTCAAGTAAATATACCCATGTAGGTCATGAATCCAATTTGCAGGTAGGAGCAAAGCCCAGCAGCGTCGCAGCACCGACCAGGCGTTAACAGCCTTGCTGCTAGGAACCCGCTCCCTCCAGCGAGGCTGTCCTTGCCCGCCTTGCGCTCCTAATTCAGTTGGACTCAAAGGATCTTGTGATGTACTTACTTCAAGTATGTCAAGGTCGGGTGGCTGTCTGAAAGTTTGAAATTCAAGCAGATTTTAACAGAAATTGAGGGGTTTTTCTTTGGGCTTGTTTTTCTTTGGGCTATCATGCCAAAGCATGAGCATCTTTGAATGCTAACGTGTGCCAGGCTTTCAGCTGGTTGATTAAAAAAAAAACAAAACAAAACCAAAAAGAAAAAAGGAGGGAGAAGGCAAAAACCAGCAGAAAACAAACTGGCGTGGATTTTGCCGTTTTCAAACTTATTTTTAAAATAATTGGGTTTAACTCTGTTGATACTGTGTCAGAGGGGGTGGCCAGACTTACAGAAGTATATTCAGTCACAAGTCATTCGCCATCAATCTGCCAGTTTTAATGGCATTTAATGGCTGTCAGGTGCTCATCGTTTTAAGAATAGTGGTGGAGGGAAAAATGGTAGTCTGATAATGGGAAAGCAACCATTATGTCAAGAAAATGTTTGAAATTCTTCAATTTAATTATTGCCTTCTACCATGAAAGACACAGGTGGGTGTCATTAACTCAAAAATAACCCCCAAAAAACAATCCAACCTAAAGCAACCTCCTCTTCAATTCTGGTTTGAAAACAGAGAATAGTGAAATTACAGTAGTAATTGGTAATGTTAAAAATGAGAAAATCGCATGATAAGGAAAAGATTGACCAGAGTAATCTTCTTCTTGGGAAGGACCGACAGGTAACAGAAAAGGGGATATCAATGAAATTCAAATGAAGACTTGAAACTGCAGACAAGAGGCAAGATATAAGCAAATATTGTGGGGAAAAAAATACTGCGAAGTCCAGCTGATGAGATTTTCTCCCTGAATAAGGTTTACTTAGAATCACGGAATCCCAGACTGGTTTGGGTGGGCAGGGACCTCACAGCCCATCCAGTGCCACCCCTGCCATGGGCAGGGACACCCTCCACTAGCCCAGGTTGCCCAAAGCCCCATCCAACCTGGCCTTCAACCCTGCCAGGGAGCCAGGGGCAGCCACAGCTTCTCTGGGCAACCTGTGCCAGGGCCTCAGCACCCTCACAGGGAAGGATTTCTGCCTCACATCTCATCTCCATCTCCCCTCCTGCAGCTTCAGGCCGTTCCCCTTGGCCTGTCACTACACTCCCTGATAAACAGTCCCTCACCATCTTCCCTGTAGGCCCCTGCAGGGACTGGAAGGGGCTCTAAGGTCTCCCCGCAGCCTTCTCTTCTCCAGGCTGAACAACCCCAACTCTCTCAGCCTGTCCTCATGCTTACCTGTCGTTATACTTATCTGTACTCAAAATCCTTTATTTGGTTATTAAGCGCAGTGATGTTTTGGCGGCATGAAAAATTATTTGCTTTGTATTTGTAAATGGGGGAAAACAGTATGTGAACAGGCTTAAATTACACCTCTCAGGAAAAAAGGTTCAAAGACCTCTCCTAGAGCCTACGGAGATTACTGAGTGTCCATACAGCCAGGAATATTGCTTGCTTGTTCTTTGTTGCATGAAATAGGGACTTTGAAAAATTACAGACTAATAAGCACAGCTCGGAGTCAGCTAAGGAGCCTTCGCAAGTGCTGACTAACTTTTTTAATAAGCAAAGACCATTAAAATATAATGAGGAAATGAGGGTTGTGTACCAGTACATCCTGTTGTTAAATAATCCTGTACTGAGCAGCAGTGCTCGGTGCAAATTCACCTTCGATTCCTGCCCGTGCCGGTAAAACAACGACCAGCTGCAGCCCCCCCCCGGCCCCGCACTGCTCGTAGCATCCCTGCGCGCTGGCTGGATGCGGGCGTTCGCCCCACGAGCGGGGGGCCGGTCCCCCATGGCACGGAGAGGGGGGGAGGGAGGTGGCGGCGGCTCAGCTGTTGCCAGCGAGCTGTTTTATCAGCGGGGAGAGGCGAGAGCGATGCTTTATGCAGCATTGTTGTAACCATGACACTAAGGACGTCATCCCGTGAAAATAGCAGTTGGAACATTTGTGGAACAAAGCTGAAGCGGCTCCGCTTTTCCGTGCGAGGGGTCCTTTAGCCGAGCGATGCCATATGCATACTGTTCATTTACATTTAGATTAACTATCCACTCTCAGCTACTTTCTGGCTTTTTAAAAACACGCTGAGAATTAAGATTGGAATTGCAAACCAAGCCACAGGCTTGAGGAATCGTTTTAGTTTTCAGAAAGGGCATTCTGTTACTTGCAGAGGAACGTTGTGCGTTACAGGCGTGAGCAGGATGCTCCGGGTGCTGGCGGAGGGGTGGTGGGACAGGACAGGGGTGGGATGGGACCCGGCACGTTTCTTCCCAGCATTGCTTTGAGTGGCAACTCTGCTGATTCAACAACCTTGCGCTTGGTCCTACCCTCAACTGAATAAAAGTGATGAAAGCCAGGGCTGGCTGTGCTGGAAGGGAGAAGCGTTAGTGGGCTGGAAATGCTGCTCAAGTGATTTTTGTGGCCGCGTTGAACCCAGAGCGAGCCTGTAAATAAAAACACAGGAGAAGGGAGGGCAGCAGATGTAAAAACAGCCTAAAGGTAGAACAAAGGGATGAAGTAATGCCAGCAAAGAGGGAAACACGTTGAGGGGAAGGACAAAGGGATGGAGGCTGGAGGAGGAGCGAGGAAGGAGGGAGACAAAGCAGGGCAGGGGGTCAGCGCGGCTGACGTCACGCGCCGGCACCGCCGCAGCCGCCTTGCACCGGGCTTGGGTGCTGCGGCCTGACGTTCCTCCTCTCTCCCCATCTCTCCTGTCAGTGCTTCATGCTGCAGCAGCACGGTTTTGTGTCTGAAAGGTGGGAGGAGGGAGGGAACACCAAGCTCAGCAAGAGCATCCGAAGGTGTGGTCCCCTCTGAGTGACGCCACGCGGGACAGACCCCCGTGAAGTCCCTCCGCTCGTGAGAACGCGGGGCATCACGCTCTGCGGTGCTGCCGTCGCCTCTCAGGGCAGAGCAGGGCTGAAGGCACGCTCCTCCTCTTCTTCCTCGGCGACCTCCACGTCACGGCTGTGCTATTTTCCACCTGGGAGAGTCGAACAGAAAGTAGAGATTGCACCTGAGGGTTTTCACACGTGTTAGTGTGCTGGTCTATTAGAGGTTGCTACACTCACAATTGCAATTTTTTTTTTTTTTTTTTTTTTTATACCAAGACCTGTCAGTTCTGTTTGTTTCCCCTGGAGTGGTATGAAAAAAAGAATGGGATTATAAGGGAATCATCACATTTGTAATGCTAGAAAAGTAAATCCTTCTTCCTTTGTAATGGAGTTGTTTGACAGGAGGCCATATGCAACAAGGCATGAGAAAGAAAGGTGAATAATTCCCAAGGAATCCCAGGGTGCTTCCAGGCTGACGCTGCCTCCCTGGAGATTTGCAGGATCTGCAACCCTCTTGCAAGGAATGGCTTTTTTCCCAGGAAAATTAGAAGTTTACCAATGATTAACAAAATCAATGAATAGGAAGGTGAAATGCTATTTCGGACACTCGACCTGCTTTTCGAAAAGAAAAAAGTTATTTAGGTTCATAGATTGAATTCTTTCCTGCTTTAAATAAATCATCAGATTGTAAAGTTGATGTTAAGCATTTTTGTCTCCAGTATGTAGTGAGAGAAAAATGAGCTGCAAGTTTTGAATAATTTTCAGACTTTTTTTGTATTATCGAGAGAAATAGAGGAAAATTTTACTTGACTTCAGGGAATAAATTCAGCAGAAATGCTACAGAAATTAAGATTTCTTTTAATTCCTGTGGGCTTTTCAACTCTAGAAACTGGATGTCTTGTATTAAATGTTCAGGGTTGTGTAATGATTTGCACGCTGCCTTTTAAGCTAAAGGTGCGTTTTCTTCCATTGAACATATGTTGAGAAAATACAGTAAATCGTGCGAGGAGCTGTATACCACGTTCCACAAGGCTGCTTCCAGTGCAAATCTCCCAGCTGAAAGACGCATTTGGGTAAGTTTTTCCTAGTGCACTTGAGGGCTTCCATGTCATCTCCAATAGTTCAAAGCCCCTCTTGCTAACTCTTCCTTGAGTGATAGGTCTGACTCATCATCATCTTGAGCTTACTCATACTTAATATTGAAGCCGTCTTCAAAGGAAGGAGATAGAGAAAATTTTTTCACTGCTGGCAACACCCACAACAAAGACTTGAGTCAATATAGTCAACGCAAAATAATTCACATAAAAGGAGTCAAAATGTTATTTGGCAAAAGGCATTTCAACCTGAAAAGGAAGGTAAATCCCTTAACTAACAGCACAACCAAGACAGCATTGCCAAAAACAATCTATCATCTGCATCAAAGGCACTGCCAGTGCTCTTGTTCTGTGTCCTCGGATCAAAGTTTCCTCTATCCATAAATTATCTTCACTACAAATCGTTGATGAGTTTTCCATCAACTCCGTCGCACTCTGTAAAACCCTGAAGGTGATGTTCGGAGTGAACCGCAGGGAGGAAGCAGGAAGAGGAGACAGAAGGAATGAGCTCACCGAGCAACTTTCTGAGAGCAAAATAAGTGGCTGCTACATTGATTCTGGTCTGTGGGTCGCTCTAATGCATCCTGGCATTTGTATTCTGTATTATTGTCCAAAGCAATTACTTCCAGTCCTGTTGCAATCCGGCAGGAGGCTGTTAGAGTAAGGAACGTCCTCGGCACAGCTCTAATGTGTTTGAGGTCCTTGTTTTGAGTGCCAGGACGTAAAATGGCAGAAATGCCTTGATGACTTCCTTGTCATCAGCATGGGGAGCAAGTCCAAACCTCAAAAGTTTTCTGAGCTGCTGACATTGTCTAACTGTATCTGGACTAGATACGGTATTTAATAAAGAGAGCAGTTCTTCATATTTAGCTTTTAGGTGAACATCTTGCGTTGGAAGTTTCTCTTATTTTCTGTCAGTGTTGTATATGTCCAGTCTAGGTTTTCAGCTAGGACAAGCCCTTCACTAAAATATGATGTATTCATACGAGCTGGTCGAGGGAGGGGATTCTGCCCCTCCGCTCCCCTCTGGTGAGAACCCCCTGCAGTGCTGCGTCCAGCTCGGGGGTCCCCAGCACAAGGAGGACATGGAGCTGTTGGAGCCAGGCCAGAGGAGGCCATGGAGATGATGCGAGGGCTGGAGCACCTCTGCTATGGAGCCAGGCTGAGAGAGTTGGGGTGGTTCAGCCTGGAGAAGAGAAGGCTGCGGGGAGACCTTAGAGCCCCTTCCAGTCCCTGAAGGGGCCTACAGGGAAGATGGTGAGGGACTGTTTATCAGGGAGTGTAGTGACAGGCCAAGGGGAACGGCCTGAAGCTGCAGGAGGGGAGATGGAGATGGGATGTGAGGCAGAAATTCTTCCCTGTGAGGGTGCTGAGGCCCTGGCACAGGGTGCCCAGAGAAGCTGTGGCTGCCCCGGCTCCCTGGCAGGGTTGAAGGCCAGGTTGGATGGGGCTTTGGGCAACCTGGGCTAGTGGAGGGTGTCCCTGCCCATGGCAGGGGTGGCACTGGATGGGCTGTGAGGTCCCTTCCCACCCAAACCAGTCTGGGATTCTCTGATTCTGTGTTGAGCGTTTCCCACGACTTGAGGCACAACAGCAAAGTCAGTAATTTCACCTCACTCTACACAATGCGCTGTCATCGTGCTGACCGTTTTCACACAAAGGCTGATTTTCCAGTGGGATAAGAAAAGTATTTATTACTATTATAAATGCCTGTACAGCTGTATGCCATTTGTCATCAGTTCTTAAATTATGTTTTCACTAGTGCATGCCTGTCGCTATGGTACATGTATGCAGCCATATTTCTCCTCATTTCTGGTATCTAGAAGCTTTCAAAAAGAGCTATATTTATTAAAATTATTTCCCAAGGATATGTTGAAGTATGATTTGTACTACTCCATCTGCTACCTGAGGAGGAGGAAGAGAAATGTGCTTTAATAATGAGAACTTTAAGAAGACAAGCATATGTAGTTCAGAATTTTTGGTTGGGTTTGGTTTTTTTTTAAATGCTGTTTCAGCCTATCAAAGTTGGGCCAAAAGTATTAGGGTTCTCAGTAAAAAAGGGGAACATCTCTCTAAATGAACCCGAACAAGATAATGTTAATATAAAACAAGGCCTACTGAAATAGCTTGCCGTGGTAGATTCTCTGTCATCTAAGCGAAGTTTTACAGGAGTTCTTCCCTCTTAAATCATCAATTTGAGATAAAACCGTACTGTTGTTTGGCTGGCTTTTTAAGTGTAACATGATTGTATAAATTTGTAGAAATGGAACAACTGGGGGCTTCCAGCACTGGTACAAAACTATCACACTGTGCTATTTTTATTGCGTTTCTAAGTGGAGTGAAGCGCACAGCTATACCGAGTATTTATTTTTTGTTACGGAACAGACCCATTGGGTATTTGTATTTGTTTTTTACAGCTGTAGTTTTTCTCTGGATTCCAGAAAAAGTTGACTTTGGATGAGGTCGCACACAGCAAATTGCATCTCCGCCGTGCTGTCTCCTCTCCCTTCTTCTCATCAAAGAACTAGTGCTTGCCGTCTCAAAGTTTCCAGTTTTATTCTTCCCTCCTCTGGATTTGATGCAGAAACTTCTGAGTTTCTTTAAAGCTTTTTAAATGAGTTTCTCATTATAAATAAATCATGCAGAGGAGTTAATTTTCATTTCGATTGTAAGAATTTAGAATTAAAGGATTTGATTTTAGAATGAAACGATACCAGTGAAGGACACCTGCATGTTTGTTGGGCCCTGTAGCGCAGAGGGGGCTATTAAACATTTAAAGGTCAATTTTGCTGCCATCAAAGCCGATGGCAGAATCAGTGGGAGCAGGATCAGGCCCGTAGCGGGGTAAAATATGACTCCTTTAGTGCACTATCTGTTCCAAATGTAGGAAATACCACAGTGCTATTGCCACGGTATTTTAACGGGGGTTTTTTTATATATTTAACCTGTTCCCACCTTTATTTTTAAGGATTCACACACTCTCTGCATTCTGACCCATAGGCACTAAACCAACTAAACATCAATGCTTTATTCCAATTCCTAGAGTATTTAAATGACTTTTGAAAATAACTTTGCCATAAATAATTCAAGTCCTAGAATATACTTGGTTAAATAGAGATTTTGTGTTTTCGTAATATATGTGAAATAGGTGTTTTCATTGCTTTTATGTGTTTAGCATTTTTACAAACTCCCTACATTTATGGAAAAGTTTCCAGTTGCCAGCCATGGGGCTTGGTACTTTCCTTCTTTGTGCCTGCGTGATGAAGAGTTCCTTCCCAAAGTAGTCAGTAGAGTTATAGGCTTTTTTTTTAATATAAGTATAGGTATGTAGATAAATATATATATGTGTATATAGGTTTTTATGTAACATACAAAATACTGAACTGGAAAACAACTCGAAGTATTTCCACTTTGCACTAACACCAGGTTGCAACTGTTTCAGAAAAGACGGTTCTCGATCGCAGAAGCAGTTGAGAAAACAAATCGTGTACCATTTTTAGTATATTGTCTCCAGAGGCTGGCTCATAAAATGTGCATGAAGCTAGTCGTGAAAATGGCTTACAGTTTTCCTTCTGCCCACATCTTTTTTTGGTCCCAGTGTTGTGTTCTGCACATTGCAGGAAGAGTTCAAAAGGGTCAGCCCGTACAGCAGGCTACACCGTAACACGGCGTTCGGCTGATGCATTGGACTTGGCAGCTCCGTGTCTTCAGGGGTTCCTCGGTTACTTCATCGTTGCGGCAGGCGACCTGTTGTTAACGCAGATTTAGCCTTTTCTGCGCCTTCAGGATTTTCCCGCTGAAGTTTCCCTCGCCTTTGCATTTTTACAGGTTAGCTATTGATTTAAAACATTCGTCGTCATTTTAAAGGGATGTAAAACGCAGAGCGACTGGCGCCCTGCTTGACGTGTAGGGTCAAACACGTCCTCGGACCTACCTGCCATCACTTGGAGAGGTGGCACCGAGGGCTCCTGTGGCTCATACAGACACATTATTGACTTTCCTCTAACGTGCTTTAGTCGGAGATAGCCAGCCCGTGATTTGTGCGGTTCGTGGTTCAGAGGGGACGTGAATGCTGTCTGGGTGCTCCCTCCTGTCCCTCTGCACTCTGGCTGGCAACTGAGAGCTGGTGATGCCACCGGTGATGCCACCAAGCAATCCCTGGTGTGACCTCAGGTTAGCATAGGGTTTAAACCTCTGGGCTCGTTTGGGGAATTTTGTGTAATGCAGAATATTCCTTAACCAAACAGATCCTGTCGACTCTTCTCCCTACCGAGTATGCTGTGTTTTTTCTTTTTCTTTTTTCCATGATTAAAAAAAATTTAAAATGTAGTGTTTAGGCTCAGGTTTCTGTGCCCTCCTTCCCCGACAGCGATGGGCTGAGCTCTCTCCGGAGTCATTGCCATTGCGAATGCAGATGAGCCAACGCACGCCAACAAACGTAAACTTTGGCTGGTGAAATAAATTTGACCGGTTTCCTTGTAGAGAAGGATCCAGCCAACCTGGAGTTTCAGAGCTGCGGCGGTTTTATGGCAGAGGTTTGTGAAGGGAGCGCTGATACAGTTCCCACCGCCATGGGAACGGCTCTTGTATAAGGCTTTTTAATCCACTGTAATCAAGTACGTAATCAACATAATTAATTTCTATACTGTTGCTCTCTCGGTTCACATGGAAAGCTATCAGAAATTGCTAAATTGGTCCTAATTTGGGGGGAGTATTTTCCTTAAGTATTCCAGGTAATTTCCTTTTTAGCTAGCTGCTAATTGCTAATCTTTATATTGATGAAATTTGCTTTACCTGATGCTACCTTCACCCCAGTGCTTTGAGATGCAGCTCTGTGGAAATACTGCTTTGGGAGCGATGTCTCTTTCTTTGCAAAAAGGCAGTGAAATTCCTAGCTCCAGTTTTTAATGGACAGGACAGTAAGTTGAGGCCAGGATGAAAAATTTAGAAAGAATTTTACTGCAAATCTGACTTTACGTGGCCGTGTCGGAGGACCTTCTCACTGCTAACTGGAGCTGAAATACTGACCCGTGGGAAGCGTGAAGTATGCATTGTCACTGCGTTTTATTGTTTGTTTTAGTTGAACGATAATGAACATTTCAATGATCATTTCTGGAAGTTAATGACTGAGATAAAGGACCGGGGGCTGTTCCCTGCGGTGCCCCACGGGTGATACCAAGCATTTCTGTGTGTCGCCTGGATGAACAGGTTGGATGCGGGTCCAGTGTGGAAATAAAACCCTCCTCTCCCCCAACTCTGTGTTTATTTATTTTATCACTAATGGTTTGTCCTTTGCCGTTTCTTTTGTCCCGGATGTTCTGGGCTGGCACCTCATTCCTGTCCCTGCCCATATCCCATGGGAAATCAGCTCCGAGGGCTCCCCGGTTTATTTTTCTCGGTTTGCTGAACTCGGCTGCACAGAATTGAGCCCAGTGCTGGGCAGAACCGACTTTGCATCCTCATCTTCTGATTCCCTACGAAACTTCACCTAAACTGTGAACTCCAGCTGGGTTAATCACCCAGAATTTTTAAATTCTTTTCATCAAGACAAAGGAGCGTGTTCTGCTGTCACTGTTGCAGACACAGCCTGTGTTTCCCAAGTTGTTTTGGTTTTGCTTTTATACATTCCTATTATACTGAAAAGGGGGATTATTATAGTTGCAATTTCCATGGAAACAATTACCATAAAGTATTGATCGACCAAGATAGATTAGTAAGCACAAAAGGATAGAGGTTGTCTCTATGGAAACATGGACATTTAGAGCTTTTTTTTTTTTCCCCCCTTAAGAAAATAACTATTGTTTCTTTCCCTTGAACAAGTTTCTAATCCAGTTTAAAATCTCTTTTTAGTTTTAATTAAAATTGCTTATGTAATCGATACTGTGTTTTAGTATCATTCATTTTCTTTTTATCTCAAGAAAATCTCTGAAATAGACCTTTTTTTTAAAAAAAGAGGCCTTTTACATCATTTGCACAGCATTTTTTCATATCAAAAAGCAGCTGAAATGTATCGCTAATTGTTAATGAAAAACAGGTCAACAGAATAGGCCATTTGCTTCTGAAAGTTAGCATTGAGTAGGGTTTTGTGTTAACGGGCCAACAAAGGAATAACTAACCTGTTGGTACTTTGAGAGGCGCGGGGAGCTGAGCATTCAGGGGGGTTTTGTAGCTGGTTTTGTTAGCTGCTGGTCATCGCGGCTCCCGCCGTCAGGTCCAGGTGAGCGGCTGTATCCAGTTCCCATACAAGACGGAATTGAAATACTTCACCCTGAGAAGCAGGTCCTCCTCGTTTTCCAGCAGAAGTTGATCGCGTTCCTCCCGGTGGCTGCAGTGACCTGAGATCTTCTGGTTTGGGTTGGCACCAACGTGAGTCTCCTGTCAAGTCCTGTCTTCTTTAGTAAGAGCTGAAGTTGGACTCCTCCTTCCAGTATAAAATGTATAGATACTCATCTTGAGAATACGCAGCGCTTGAGTAGCTGGAGATTTTTTTAGTCACTTATTAAATTCCTCTAGCGAAATGAAATGAGAATGGGGCCCTTCGTTGTTTTGTAAATAGTTTTGGTGCTCAAACCTCCAATGGCAATATTTATTTCTTTCAGCAAAGAGCAGTTTCGTTAAGCTGTATTCTGTGTATCTTTAACTACTTGTATTGTCTTTGTTATATTTTTCTGTAAGTCAGTTTTTGATGATGCTGGAACTGTCTGGCACTTTCTGTTGTGAAACCATCGCTCCCGTGCAGATTTCCCCGTCCTCTGCCTGGCGTACGGGTGCGGGTTTGGGAGCGGCTCATCCAGGACGGCTTACCTACGCCTCTGCTCCTGACCTGGAGCTTACCGTGTAGAAATAGGCCTTAGCACTGTGGAGATGGGACTTGAAAATAGGTGGCAAAGGAAGACAAAAAGGAGAACTTGTAGAGTGACCTGACAAACAAGCGAATTATGTCATTTTATTCTTTGCTGTTTACCCCCACTAAAGCATTATGGAAATCTTACTCTTTTCCTTTCCCCTATGGGGAAAGCAGCCCTGAATGAAGAGATCAGTGTTGCTGCTACTAAACTTGTTGGTACAATAGTCGTACTCTCTGCTTTTTAAGAAGTGGAATATAAAGCATGTTGTTTGCCTGCGTTCTCCCGTTGGTTGTTGTACGGCTGCTTAATGCCGTGGGAGAGGTGCCTGCCGCGTCCATGCTCTTTGCTAATTAAATTAGAGAGGACGGCTCTGTTTCAATGGCTGTCTTTTGACTTGAGCAGACATAAAACGTTCGATGAGCAAACCCGTTCCTAGGGGATGTCATTTGCCTGGCCCACTGAAAGGAGAAGTGTCGGCGTGACGGGAGACGCGGCAGCGTCCTCTGAGGGACGCGTGTTTGGCTGGGTACGAAGGGAACGTGTTGTCATTGTACTGAGTTACGTGGTCAGGGGTTCTTGTCTCAAGCCTAATGGACGTGACGTGAAGCTAGAGCCTCATGGGGTCGTTAATTGATGGCTAATTCCCAGCAACTGTGGAGCCGTGTGCTACGCAAGCATCGTTCTGCCTAAGCGCTCACTCAAGTTTTAGTGGTCAGATAATGAGATTTAGCGTAAACTGTATGCTAAAGTGAGAAAATATGGAAGTCCTTATTCCTGTAATGTCCTGCAGTTCTCCTGTTCCCAACTGCAAAACTGTTTCGGTCAGCCTGTCCCAGAGAAGGCGGAGGTAGAGGAGGCCGAAAGGTGGGCAAGGGCAGCTCCGTCAGCCCGGCGCTGGCGAGGTTGGTTTTGCTGGAATTGCACCTTCTGTTATCACTAATTAGTACAAGTTTCTGGGAGCAGGGATTCTCTTTACCAGTGAGTTTGTACCGCACCAGAAAATGACGACAGCTTGCTCCACAGATTGAACAAAACGACGACACGTTTTTAGGCTTGCCGTGCATTAGCACAATCCTGCAAAGGGTGCAGGGCTTGTCGTTTATCTGTTCCACTGTGCTGCTTTCCCATAAGTACTCCATTCATAAAATGTAAGAAAAGGGGGTTACATGTAAAGATAGTAATCCAATATAAACATTTTTTTCTGTGTACTAAGAGCTATAATTTAAAAACATCGTCATCCTATGCTTATACGTAGTTGAACCTTCATTACAAATGATGCAATTAAAGGCATAAGATATTTAATTCTGTGTCCAATTTTTTTACAAATAGCTAATTTCAGTAGTGCAAGTGGTTTGTGATGTTTCTTGCCATAAAGTATTGCTGGAATTTATTTTTTCGAGTTGTTTTTTGTATAGGTTGATGAATTCAACAGCCATATGTAATATTTGTGCTCTTTCAGGGGAAGTGGAGATTTTAAGCTTCATAATAAAAATGTCAGTGTATATATAGCACCTTTCTTCATGAGAAGTTCCACGTGCCATCTAGATGTGAATTACTGGAATTTCATGGCAATCTAAAAATATTTAGCATGAAACACAGAGAAGGGGCAAATGCAAAGAAAAAAGAGAAATAGCCAGGCTTCTGCTGGGTAGCAAGGTTCAGCGGTGGAACAAATGCTGTGTACGAGAGATGTAAAAAGGGCGAGGTGTCCTTACGTTTGAAAAATCCAGGGCTACGTTTTACTCCAAGATGTTCACCTGACTTCTCTGTTCACTAGTCTCAGAAGAAGTAGGATGGAGACGATCTCTTACCCAGTGGAGAAGTGGGGAGGAGAGGAAAGGAGAGGAAAAAGGAAAGGAGAGGAGAGGAAAAAGGAAAGGAGAGGAGAGGAAAAAGGAGAAGAGAGGAAAAAGGAGAAGAGAGGAAAAAGGGAAGGAGAGGAAAAAAGGAAGGAGAGGAAAAAGGAGAAGAGAGGAAAAAGGGAAGGAGAGGAAAAAGGGAAGGAGAGGAAAAAGGAGAAGAGAGGAAAAAGGAGAAGAGAGGAAAAAGGAGAAGAGAGGAAAAAGGGAAGGAGAGGAAAAAGGAGAAGAGAGGAAAAAGGGAAAGAGAGGAAAAAGGGGAAGAGAGGAAAAAGGGGAAGAGAGGAAAAAGGGGAAGAGAGGAAAAAGGGGAAGAGAGGAAAAAGGAGAAGAGAGGAAAAAGGAGAAGAGAGGAAAAAGGAGAAGAGAGGAAAAAGGGAAGGAGAGGAAAAAGGGAAGGAGAGGAGAGCCCCATCACACAAGACACACTGCAGCTGCCTCCTGTATATGTTGTGTAACCCACCGGGGCTAGACTGGGAGTGTTGCGCTGTCAGGTAAGGGAAATCTCATCAAATTTCTGCATTTTCTGCATAACGCTTTGCTGCTAGTGATTATCAGCACAAGTTAAATGCAAAAAATCCTTTCTGCTGTTAGATTTTGCCTGTCTTTGTCCTGGGTTATCTGGATTGCATCTCTTAGACTTTTGCAAACTTTTATAATTTTAAGCTCAGAAAAAAATCTAAAATAAAAAAATCCAGATGTCCTAAAGGTTCTTCTTGGTCATGGAAAATATTTTTAGTATATACAATGGCTGCGAAAATCACTTTGATAAATTTCTGTAACGTGGACATTATGCTGTTGACTCAAAAGTGCTTAAGAATTTAAAGAATTACCAATGAATGTTAATTAGGTTTTGATTAAATGAATTCTGCGGACAACACTTTCTGTTTCCTGGGGGAAAATGTGCACTGGTGATACCAGCACCGCTAAATATTTAAAGGTTTATTTCTATTTTAAAATGTACTTTATGTGCAAATGATATTATGAATAATCAGACTGCATTTTGAACATTGGTTTCATGGAAATTCTTGAAATTACTAGGCAGCGTTGCTTATTGGAAGTGCAGGCATGGATGTTGGAGCCAGGGAAATGCATGATTAAATCATTTGTTGCCCTTTGATTGGCACATGGATTCACGTAATAATCTTTAGTTTCAGTTCCTCCTTTTAATGCATTCAAAACAATAGCTCATTTTTCTAACTTGAATGTGTATTCTAGTGGTCGACATTATTTGTCAGGAGATAAATACTTTATAGAATCTTCTCTGTCAAAAACTTAGAAGGTCACCAAACACCAAGGTGTGTCGTCCAGATAAGCTAAATTCAAGAAGTTTATAACCCAAATCTTGTGACATAAACAAGCCTCATTATTACTGGAATATTTTTTTGCCTCTAACATTTGAGGGCATGTTAAGAGGATCATTTCAAGAAAGGTAAATTCAAGGGGTGGGCTTTGCATTGCGTTATGGATGAGCTGCGGGCGGAATCGTGTTCGCCTTAGCTGACAGTTAATTCTGGGATCTGGCTCTGCCTCCACCCAGCCTGCATCCCTCCTCCTCCTCCTCCTCCTCCTCCTCCTTCTCCTCCTCCTCCTCCTCCTCCTCGTCCTCCTCGTCCTCCTCCTCCCTGCAACTGCGTGACGTTTTGACATTAAGGTATCATAAGGCAAGAGGTGAAACGCAGACTTCTGAAAAACAAAAAACAAATAATGGGTTGCAAAATTGATTCTGCTGGATTTCTCGGTGCATGGTGCAGCGTTCTGGTGGTTAGAGAACTTTGTGGTCCTAGAAGAAACCGTTTCCTAGAGGGAACATCACCAAAGGAAGCCACATTTTGTGTAATCAAATACATAGGGTTAAAATAAACAGTGACAAAAGGGGCTTTGCTTTAGCAAATTGCCAGAAGAATATAACCAAATACTAAGAAGTTTGTTAGAGCAGAAGGAGAAAGCTAGGCTGCTATGCAGTGAGCAGGAGTTAAATGCTGACTCAGGTACAGGTCCAGAGCTAAGAAACCAAGCTTATTTAATCCAACAGACGAGAATGAATTATTAAGAACTGACAATGTAGGCTGAAAAATGGAAGAATTTAGTTTAGTACATCAGTAAGTGAATGGGGTTGCGTGTTCTGGTTGCTTGTGCTGTCAAGGCATTGGATTCCTTGACCTTGAGCAATGTCTGAACCTTTCCTCTCTGTCTACAGACGGCTCCAAAAAACTGAACGTGGAAGACAAGAATGGTTTGTCCAAGTTCTAGCAGAGAGACGGGAAAGGAGGTGGGGTTTGGGGTTTCTTCCGTTTTATGGCTGTTTGCTTCAGCATCAGCATATTTGAAAAGGGCTTAGTCAGCATCTAGGGGTGGCCCATCGGTCCAGGGAGGGGAGCTGGGTAACGGGACTGCCCAAGCATGAGAATATCGGGAACGTACCTCCTGCCCTGGCCTGGAAGTAGGAAGTGTTGAAGGCCAGGTTGGATGGGGCTTTGGGCAACCTGGGCTAGTGGAGGGTGTCCCTGCCCATGGCAGGGGTGGCACTGGATGGGCTGTGAGGTCCCTGCCCACCCAAACCAGTCTGGGGTTCCATGGTTCTATGATTCTATGATTCTTTTCAGTTTCTGTGGGGTGGAAAAGGACCAAACTGGGCAGGGTGACACTTGCATTAGTCCGGGCTGCTGTCAGATGGGATTTGCACCCTGGTTCTGTTCACGTCCCTGGCTCTTAGGAGCTGAGGGTACCCAGGCAAAGGCACCGGAAACCTTCTACAAACCAGTCATGGAAAACCTCGGCTTTCTTTCCAAGTGACCTGCACTGACCCCATCGCTACGGCTTCCCCACATTAGTATTTCTAAATAATTGTTTTGGAAGCCAGCTGTAAGCTGTTCTCACGTTCATCACTTTAATCCGTACGGTGGCTTTCCACGTAGCGGGCTCGAGACAGATGTATCCTTATAAAGTAATGGTGCTCACCTCTGATGAAATGAGTGCCTCTTAATTGTAAAACCAGAAATTCATCCTGGAAATACTGCATAGAAATTGATTTTTATATTTAGCTAAATATTCTTAAATGGTTATTTTTTTCTTTTATGCAATTTTATCCATTTTTCAAATGTTAGAATATGGTGATTCTTTCGTATCTCCCTTTTTAAAATCAGACGTAATATAGTCCAGAGCTGACCTTACTGACAGATGCTGTTTCCCATTCTGCTCTGCGTTGTTCATTATGTTTATATCTCAATTATTCCTAGCAGTGTACGCACAAATACAATATTATTCCTGTTTGCACTGTCACAAAAACATTTGCTTTCCGTAGCGTGTCTTTTTGTGGTCTGGTTCCCTTCATTAACACAAGAGATGTTAAATATTTAGTGTTACATAAATAAGTACCTTGATAGTATCTTAAACATTTCATCAATTAAATTTCATACTGATTGAAGAGAGCTTGCAAAAAAATGTCAATCTGAAGGAAAACAAGTCCATTAAGGTAAGAAAAGTGGTATTTGAGAGAGAATGCAATGTCCTTGTCAGCTACAAAACAATTGCAGGCTTCCAGATTGTACATAATTATTTTCTATTTTTTTTAAGCTCGTCTCCATGCAAAGTCAGGATGATAACTTGCTGGGGATTCCCCTGCCGGCATCCCTAAACAGGAATGTACAAACCTCCTCCTTTTCATCATGAAACAATCAGGCTGTTGAGACAAAACAAAGATTTTTATTTATTTATTTATTTATTCACCCCAGTGTGTCTTTTTTGCCTCTTAGATTCCCGTGTCATGAAGTGTCATTTTTCTTAACTTGGAGTCATTCAACTGAAATAATTTCTTCTTGTACACAAATTTGTGTAGTCAATCCCTGCTTTAGCTTGACGACTTCTTCGAGCAGGTGTATGGACACATGTTGGTCCAGACGTGGTGCTCGGATCTCTTGGGGAATTGTGCTTCATATTAAGCTTCGTTCTGGAAACCTCTTCCCAGGAGGCAGGTGTCGAGCAAAACTTTCTGCTGCCTGTCCTTGACCCGGGGATAAGACAGACCCTCGGGTGAAGGCTGGGTGGCATGTTAGCTGTACGTGGTGGAGGCTTCAGAGGAGAAAGCACTGTAAAGTTGCTGTCCTCCATAACTGTTGTGATACGGAGACTGATTCTGATGAATCTAGTTGTAAATATGAAGTAACTATTAACATATGGAGCACCTCTGCTATGGAGACAGGCTGAGAGAGTTGGGATTGTTCAGCCTGGAGAAGAGAAGGCTCCAGGGAGACCTTAGAGCCCCTTCCAGTCCCTGCAGGGGCTCCAGGAAAGCTGGAGAGGGGCTGGTGACAAGGGCAGGGAGTGACAGGCCAAGGGGCATGGCCTGAAGCTGCAGGAGGGGAGATGGAGATGAGATGTGAGGCAGAAATCCTTCCCTGTGAGGGTGCTGAGGCCCTGGCACAGGGTGCCCAGAGAAGCTGTGGCTGCCCCTGGCTCCCTGGCAGGGTTGAAGGCCAGGTTGGATGGGGCTTTGGGCAAGCTGGGCTAGTGGAGGGTGTCCCTGCCCATGGCAGGGGTGGCACTGGATGGGCTGTGAGGTCCCTGCCCACCCAAAGCAGTCTGGGGTTCTGTGATTCTGTATTTACACAATGCTCGGCACCAGTCATCACAATATAACCAGTAATGTTCTGGCTCTGTGTTTAATTTTGGAAGTTAGGAAAGCAAGCGGAAATTACTTTACACAGTAGAGTGGTCTGATAGAACAAGAGGAAGGGAGTAGTGGTACGGTACAGGAAAAAGCTGAATATCTAATAACAGATGAAAGCCAAGATGGGTGTACAAGTGAGCACAGAAGAAGACAGAAGATACGTTAGTGTGTGGGCTGCCAGTACATGTATATTACAGAATCCTGTCGTCTGGGGCAGGGGTGGCAGGATGACAAGGCAGGTATTTAAAGCTGAAAGGGGAGACTCGTGTAGAGATTTTCTTCCCAGATTCTTGTTTTAGTACACTGTTGGCATGAAAAAGAAGAGCTGCTTACGTGTAGCTGAAAGCAGAGCTTGTCCCTGGAGCTCTGCACGCAGAGCGGCAAAAATCAGCGTCGTGGCAAGCAGGAAGAATCAGAAAGTTTGTGATGGGGACGGAGAACATGAAGTGCAGTACTTGGAGATGACCAGAGAAAATAATAGTGGGTCAAACAATACAAATTCATGTTCTTTTTTCTAGAAGAAATTATACAAATCACTTATGGGAATGACCCAAAAGATTTTCTGTAGTGGGATACAAGATTGCTTCGGGCTGATGAGTTAGTTCATGTTGAGTCAGTGAAAGCATCAGCCTTAGAAAGCAAGATGTTCCCGCTGCTCGTTTGTGCGGCTGTCGCTGCAGATAACGAGCTCAGCCCACGCTGCCACTTACGGGCTCCATATTAATGTGTTTGTTTCCTTCTGGTATCAAAACAAGGACAGCGAGAACTGAACCTCTGCCCACCACAAGAAATGGAGAGAAGAGGAAGAGCACTAGAAAATCTTCAGGCTGGGATTTTGTAGCTTTATCACTGACGTTACCCTTTTCAATATTGTGCATTGAGCCTGGTCGTGCTTGGGAAGGACCTGTCGGTAACACTGGATATTCTCGTCATGTTTCTCCTTCATGTTTATTCTAAAAGTATAGGGTCACAGAAAAATGAGGTCCTGAAATAATCATAGAATCTTAGAATGGTTTGGGTTGGAAGGGACCTCAAAGATCATCAAATCCATCCCTTGAAGGTGAAAGAAGTATAATGAACTCTTTATGCTGTGTTTGTAACGGGAGCCTCTTCAATGCCGTTGGTGGTACCCTCAGTTTAGTGCGAGCTGGAGCCCTGGGTGGTCAACCACCCGCACGGCTCAACCTCGGGCCCCATGGCACTGCTCTTGGCAAGGGTACAGAGCCGGAGGGTCCTCCCTGCGCAGCAGGACATTTGCCACCCCAGAACTCCCCAGGCTGGTGCCTGGTCAGACTTGACGCTGAAGTGAACCGAGAGGAGCAGTCCTGTAGGGTGTAAGGGCATCTCAGCCCTGAGCTGCGAACTCATCCGACACGTTTGTATGACGCAAAAGAAGCAAAGCTGGCCAGCGCTTGGGTGCTTCCTCAGTGTATTTTGGTTTTAACAAATCAATGGTTTCTGCTGAATGTTTTCTGATTTTTTTATGTAGTTCTTGGGAAGCATCTCCTCTGCCTCCCCTCTGGAAGTTGGTGCAGATCGTGCCTTTCCATCACCTGAGCCTTCTTCCCACGCGTTGCGATGTCTCACCTGTGGCTGCATGTTCTGCTGCTTGTCCCAGCACTGTATCAGATGACCATCTGAATTAGCTTTGTGCTTTTGAATTGCAGGAAGGTGATTTGTGGACATGATTATTTCACAGAATCTGTAGCCACCCGCGTCCTGCTATTATTTTTTATTCTTGTAACTTGTGCTGGAGCTGTAGGAGCTGGTGCAAGATTTTGGGTTCAGGTATGAATTGCTGGTTCTGTTGGTCAAGATTTTAGTGGGTTTAGTTAGGACAATACCAATGCAGACGACTGGATCTCCTTTTGATTTTTTTCTTTTTACTGTTTTTTTTAATCTTTGGCCCTTTTGCTGCTTTGCATGTGGGGAACCTGAGTCCTCTTTTGGCTGGGATGCCACCAAGTAGGGCCTCCCCCTCCACTGCTGGTTGCAGAAGGGCTGGGCGTAGTTCTCCTTACCTCCCTCGCGCGGGAGCTTCAGAGGACCCGGGGCGTTAGTTTCCACATCTGTAGACGCGGTGTTTGCTGAGGTTTGATCGCTGTCGCCGTAATGAATTGTTCCAGGGCGCTCCCCATGCCTCGTCCTGACGTGGCGTGAACTGTGCCGGTGGGACCATTTCTCGCAGCGTACACTGCGCTCGGGGACGTGCAGAGCTGCTTTGCCACAGGAGCAAGTCAACGCATTGCAGCCGAGCTGTCGTTTCTGGGTTTTCTCTATGTTATAAACATAATTTTGATGCTATCTAAATCAAGTTAGGGTACAACAGAACTGTATTTCTCATGGTGGCGGCTGCATTGCCCCTGTAAATCAGTTTTTTACAAAGTTAAACATATTCATGTTGTCCGTTATGAAAAAAGTCTGGGTTGAGTATTGCAATAATCAGAGAAGTAACCCATTTTCTATTTCAAAATGAGATATATCTGTTATCAGGTTTAGCAGAATTCCACGATTAGAAATGTTAGGTACAAAAGATACTTTTTTTTTTTTGAGGCCTTCAGTGAAGTTTTTAATCTCTAGCTGAAGCGCTTTCATCTTTTATGAAAAAGATGCTAGTAGATATCCCCGCCAGCTGCAGAGCAAACCTCAGCCTTGACGTCTCTGCTCGTCTCCACACCAACCCATCAGGTCAATAACCCTGAACTCCAGCCCCCTCCCCACAAGCCCCATGCTGCTAAGAAGTCCTTCTGCAGCTTTTTTTTTTTTTTTTTTTTTAATTCAAAGCAACACATTTCGTATAAAAGTGTATCAATTGCTACTTCCACTTCAGTGGAAGTCGAGGGGTTATTTTTGTGTTATTTCAGGAAGAATCTTCTTAAAAATTACGGGATGCTATCCGTCTCTGACAGTAAATTGAGAAAGCCCAGGAAGTGCAGGGTGATGCTGTTCAGCAGATGCAGATTGTTTAGAAAATCTCCTCTGCTTACCCATTTTATACTCGCCTCTGAAATCCTCAAAGAAAAAACACATCAGAACTGACAGCCTGTATATCTCTTCAAGCTTTTCAGTTGATGGTATAAAGCATTGCGAACAATGGATAGTTTACACGAGTTTTTAAATGGATTTTATAAATCCGAGAGCATAAAGGAGGAAAGCACGGATGTACGCACATCCCTGGCGGGCAGCATCACCGCTAGCCATGAGTTCTTGCTGCGAGAGGAGTAGGACGTGGGTTACGTGACAAAATATTAATAATGCTCCTCAGGGACTAGTTTTATGTTAATTTTCCAAAGTTTTTCAGGGGACACTTTATAGTCTGAAATGTTCGGATTCAGGAAAAACCTGTTTATGAAGAAATTCCTATTGTTTTATGGACTGTCTTCTGACGGTCTTGTCAAAAAGCGAGTGGTAGATGGGGCAGGTTTGTAGATAGAAAATGCCGGGAGCAAGGAACAAGAATTACTGAGCCCCGATGTGTAAGGGAGAAATCATATTGACAAATGTTTGTGCCTGATACTTGCTGTCACGTGAATCAAGGATGTGTTCCAAGAATACCTTCTGTGACGGTTTTCTTTTCTCCTAGCCTGTTTGGTTCAGTTCTTACAAATAAAAATGGCTTAACTTTGAATTATAAAAATATTATTCTCTGTTATTATTCCAAACAAAATGCCTCTTTCCTGAAGAAATGCATTGCAGCCTTTTAGAAGTAATAGTAGAGATCTGAATTTCAGATTTTAATTTGTTGTATTACAGCTATGGGGAATAAATTTCATAAAATGAAAGTTTACTCCTGTGAAATATTTACTTCTTTTTGATCCATCTCTTTCAGCTGTAGTTTAAATGCATTGGGTTTTTTTAAACATCTAAAGAAATAAAGATGTTCCCGCTCCAAAAAAAGAATATTACTTTTGTATAACATCACTTAATTTATCTATCTGTTTTATTAATTAGCAGGTATTCCAGGGACATTCCTGGTTTCTGGGTGGTTTTGCATGGTTGCCCATCACCTCTTAAGGCATCATGATAAACTTTACTAATCCTATCTCATTAGCAGCACTCATTGATCCTGTTTCTAACAGATTGATAAATACGTATTTCTCTGACATCAGACACAAATCGCACGCCGTCGCGGGCACAAGTGAGGGCAGTTTTGCTGGATTCTGGGTTTGCCAGTCCCTCCCTCCAGCTGCCCCATGTGAACTCGGGGGAAGGAAAAGCATCTCCTGCGACAAAGTGTTTGCCGTATTTTCTTTATTTTTAACCAATACTAGACTCAATGCAAAAGGAGACTTTTCATTGCGTGCATATCAAATAAGGGATATTTTTAGAGAACCGCTAGTTGACCTTTGGGCTTAAAATATAAATTCTTATCTTTCTAAGTTCAAGAGAATCTTCTGTCTTCCTCGTATTTTGTTCTGAATAGCAGCAAGACGTGTTAAGTAGAATTTATCCAGGCGCAGCAGGAGCTAAGCTAAGTTCCCTACATTCAGGGTGAATAATAATAATTCATGCCAAAAGCATTAGAGATCTAATGCGAGTGCATTGCTAGTAGATACAGAGGGCACATATACCTCCTCTTTTCTTTTTTTTATACATATATGGTATTTACCTATATCACAAAGAATTCCACGTGCTTTACAAGAGTAGGATGAAGAAATGACTTTTCCCCAATTTTTCTATTATTGACCTGGGGTCATGGCACAAATCACGTGATTCATTCACTGGAGTTTCCCAAATCAAGATCTCATCTGATGATCAGGTATGAGAGCAGTGAACAAAGACTATGGAAGGTGTGGAGCTAAGGGCAGCTATTGCAATTCATGCGTAGGCGTTTCTCATAGAGTACACGTCTCTATCAGTGACACCCCAAGTGATGTATTGCACGCTAAGCCTTGTAAATTTGCTGGTTTGGGTCAACCTGATTATTTGGTATATTCAAGGGGCAAATAACATCTTCCCTTCGTACTTGATAGATTATTCATACATCCTTCTTGGAAATACCTGGTGGCAGTACTAGAAGAGTCAATTATATTTTTTCAAACAAAATCTTCCTATTGTGTTTTTGAAGGGTATGTATTTTTTATAACTGTAATGTGGATGGTCACTAAGCCATTAGTATCTTTTTAAAGTCGGTGTTTTCCAAGATGCATACTTTCCTCATGAAAAATGCATGTGTTTTGATAACATAAATTATCCTTACGCTTCAGTTCAAATTAAAATCAATTCCGATGATGTAGTGAATATTTTAAGTCTGTTGTTTGTTCATAAAGAGCTGATGGGAATGATAAGTATACTTTAAAAACAACAACAATTTCTGGAATGAAAACCAAATTCCAAGCAAAGGCAAAATAGCATAGATTTAATCAACAGCTAGAAGAAGAAAATAATTACAGACATCTCGGCTAACTACTCTAGGAATGTAATAATAGGAGTGTAATAACGCCGACAGGTACAGCAGCTTACCCCCTGCGACAGTCCCGGCTGGGTGCGGAGTGGGTGGGAAGCAGCTTAGCAGAAAAGAGTTGGGGGTCCTGGTTGAGAAGTTGAGCTTGAGCCAAGAGTCTGGCCTTGGAGCGAGGGAGGCCAGCCCAAACCAGGTCTCGATTATCGATAACCTAGCCCAAACCGGGCTGGGTTATTGATAACGTGGGCGACAGGTCAACCTGGTGTATCAGCAGGGGCTGAGGAAACTGGGTTCGTTGAACGTTAGGGAGGGAAGGGAAGATGTCATTGCTGCCTCTAGATGTCCGGTGGGAGGGTGTAGAGAAGACAGAGCCGGCCTCTTCTTATGACATGGGAAATCCTAACTCACTCTATGGTAAAAATGTTTTCTGAGAGTGGTCAAGCGCTGGGACAGGGGCCAGAGAGGCTGTGGGATCACCATCCCTGGAGGTGCTCAAAATTCAACAAGGCAAGGCCCTGAGCAGCCTGGTCTACTTGGACCTGCTTGCAGCAGGGTTTGAATGAGACTCTTCCAGAGGTCCCTTCTCACCTAAACTGTTCTGTGAGCCTGTGATTTCTGTGGTCTAGATGGATTAGAGACCTTTCTTGCATATTGGCCAGATATCTCAGGAAAAAAATGTAGATACCTTGCATCTATGGAACAATCCGATTTCTTACTCAAGTCCAGCTGTGACACTTGCGAGTTCCTGCATATTGCTGCTAGGAAAAATCTTCTTACAGGACCACTATGAAAAGAGGAGAAAATAGAGGAGAAAAGGGGAAAGTAGGATGATGAAGCAGAAAGCAGATGTAAACGATGTACAAGTATTAGACACCAATATCCTGCATCTCAGCTGTGACCAGCGTTATTCTCTGTTGCAAACATTTCAGTTGGGTGTATGTCAAGTGCAAGTGCCTCCAGCAGGCAACGAAGGAGTGAATCTTGGTAAAAACTAGCCAGAGAGTTGATTAATTCCCATACTAATCTGTTCAGGTAGGCTTCCTGGGGTTTCCTCCATCCAAGGTATTTCAGGGTGTCCTGGCAGCCCCGTGCCTGGGGAATCCCTGGGCTACAGGATAGCGCATCTCCGTCTCGCTTCCACCTTAAATCTGGGAGGCAAAGCACAGTAAATCCTGATAGTTTCAATTTATGCACAAAAAGCAAGATTAATAATATAGTCCTACTATTACATATGAAGCTACATTTTATATAAAAATTACCATTTAATGTAAGAATATGTAATTATTTATAGGATCTTTCAAATTAAGAAAAAGAGACCTTTGTTCAGGTGGTAAGTGATACCTCCTTGGAAAAAGACAAAAAACAGAAAAAAATCTCATCCACTTTAATCATTTATGTTATTTTAATTTCTTTGTGTTCTGTGTGAGAAGACTGTTTTCAGAAAAGCTTTACAATTTAATTTGCTGACTCCCACACACGGCACAATGCTATTGCCTCACAAATGCAGCAGGTTAATGTGTAACCCGGAGCAAATCAGACTGTAATAAAAAAAAATGAAACATTTTGTTTTGCTTGAAACCTAATGCTGTTATCTGAGTTGCCAGCGAGGGTATCAGAATGTCTTCCACTGTCTTTTAACTTTTGTATTAGATTTGCCTCTACTAAGGGGATATAAATAAATTTTATATGTTGGTTCCTAGAAATTAATATCTTTTTTAAAGCCTTCCTTCTGCCACCTGGGCTGCAGCCTATGTGAAAATAACTTCTGTAGCTCATGGCAACAGCATTTTAATGGTTCCGAGCCTGTAGTTTGCCCAACAACTTTTAATTCAGAGGTGACATTGTGTTTAGCTGATGGCAGCTCTTCCTCTCAATTCGCGTGTGTGGCAACCAGGTCGGTGAGTGACTCGGTGTTCTTCCTGCATCCGTCGGTGACCTGGGGCTGGAGCTGCATCATGTCCTCCTCTCTGAAGGCAGGCAGTTTTCCTTCCTGCATTAACGGCAGTAGGAAAGAGCAGAGCTCGAGTCCCATCCTAGCCGAGGAGCCTTGCTAATGTAGTCTTGATCGGCAGGGCAGCTACAAGAGAGCACTTGAGTCATCACATTTAGTCCTCTACAGAGACAATCCAAACGTGCCCACGCACCACCACTGCATTTTCCAGCGCCCTACAACAAACTTAAAACTTGCTGTAAAGGGCAGGGGCGATATTTTGCTCCAGGAAGAAAGACGACGACACTAAAGATGTCATCAGCGTCCTCTCTGCAGGTGCAGAGCGCTTGTCCGTGTAACTTCTGGAGGATCCTCTGGTTGGTCACTGTACAGAAGAATTTAACTCTCTTCTCCATGACACTCCTTGCCGGTTGAGCTGGTAGGAGAATTTCTCCCTGGCTCCAGGTGTCATCCGTTGGCTCCCAGCAGGGCACGCTTACCAGCTCCTACAAATGCCACGGTCCTGAGCGCAATTGCACTATTGACATCTGTACTGCAGAGGGAGCAAAATGCTCTTCTTCGCTCCCCCCGGAGCATTACCTGCCTTCCCTGTGCAGACCTAAGTAATCTGGTGTTCTCTAGAAGGCCAGCGTTATAGATGCTTATGTCCAGAACTACCGTCATTGGCCTTGCCATGCTTACACATTGCCAAATCTTGCTGGATTTGGACTCTTAATATAAAATTTTGGAAGCCATCTCAAAGGAAAAAGACACGATTCCATAGCTGCATTGCCTGTTATGCACGGTTTAAAAAGGAAATATAAGAACTGAGAGTTTTTCAGCATAAGCATTATCATGTATTTGGGGAAAAAAAAACCCTGAATACATTTAGTTCTCGTTTTTGAAAATTTGCAGTCAAGTGGAAAAATAAAATCCTAGAGGGGATATTAAATGGCTGCTGTCAAATACTGCTGTGTACAAAAAATGCGAGGGTATTGCTATAGAAGTATGCCCTCACCTTGCTATTTGAAAAAGCAGTCCCTCATTTTGATAAATGTTACAGCTACGGCAGTGGACGGAGTCGTTTC
Source organism: Grus americana (assembly GCF_028858705.1). Classification (NCBI taxonomy): domain Eukaryota; kingdom Metazoa; phylum Chordata; class Aves; order Gruiformes; family Gruidae; genus Grus; species Grus americana. Next base: position 34,266,514 of record NC_072859.1, read on the forward strand.
GGTCTAGCAAGGGACTTAGTTTGCACCTCTTCCCCCAGAAGAAGGGCTGGCATGAGAATGTTTTAAGCTCTCAAAGTGTCACAAGTCCGCCACGGGTGTTGTTCCTTTTGGAATAACGCGAGGAACGGAGTTTATCGACTCTCCTTTCACAGATGTAGGCAATCGCGCAGGTTCGTGCTCGTGGTAAGCCAGGCTGAGTCCTCGCCGGTGCCAGACCATCACGTGTTCCCAGTGCCGCCCCGTGGTCGGCCACACCACAGCCCATCCGGTAGAAAATTAACTTGCAAACCAAACAAGAATACCTATTTGTGTGCAGCTCAGCAAAGTGAAATGCTCAGCCAGCAGCAGGAGGGAGAGGGCTGAAACTGCACCCTGCCCTCCCTGTTTTGGCACCTGAAGTGGACGGTTTTGTGACTGCACCCACGTTGACATACCTGAGCCGGGCGGATTTAAAGGCAGTTTAGGTACTGCTTGTGCTGCAGGTGCTAACGGGACCGGGCATCTCTGGTTTCTGCTAGGCTTCGTGCTTCTGCAGCGTGTGGTTCGAGCAGCGCTAGCTCGCTTCCAGCCAGTGCCTTCCTGCCCGGGTGCAGCCCGGAGGAGACTTCAGCAGCTGGGAATAAAATGTGCAGACCTAGCGAAGGAGGAACCAGTTGTACCTGTTGACTGTACGGCCGGAGACAGAGGAAATGCAAGAGTCTGCTGTAGCTGGAGTCGTTGCCACGGCTGTACGGAAAAGTTCTGTAAAGTGCCCCAGTCCCGTGATGAGTACACTCAGCCCGAGATCAGACCAAGGACTTGTCGTCTTCCTCTCTCCTTAGGTCTTATATTTCCTTTATATATCAAGTAAAATTTAGTAGAGTTACAGTTTTTCAAATGTTTCATCCCCAGTATCATACAGATTGCATTTCTGCCTTACTGAATTGCGTTTAACAGTAAGCTGCCAGAAGTGAAGTTTCTTTTTTGTCTTCATGGGGTTTTTTAATTCAAGTTTTGGTATCTGAATGTTGTGCGTATTGAGCTTTGGACCAGCGGAAAGATTCATGACTGTATCTTGATTGTATTGAAAACTATGATTTTTATCCGTATTGTATAATGCAATGCCACGGACAATGCAGTAGTTTCATGAAAAAGTAATTACAAAAATGAAGGCGTATTCCGCCATCTCTTCTGGAAGCTCCTTGACGTGAGGCTGGAGCCCTCACGTTGGCAGTTGAGTTTCTTGTGGTTTTATCACCGTAGTATTAATTCCAATTCATGCCAGTTGCTTATTTTGTTTTGCATTTCTTTGGATTTGAATGAGGGGAAAAGAGGCATCAGCTCTGAAGGATTAAAAAAAAAAAAACAAACCACCAAGCAAAAAACCCAATTCAGATTTTCACTGGAGACTCCTGGGTAAATCTAGCCACCGCCGCTGCTCAGCAGTGTATTTTTATCCGAGAGCTCTGTCTCCGCAGGTAGCTGCGGGGGTAGGCACTGTAACACAGGTTTTATGGTTTCCTGGTGGAATCCCACCGAATCTCAGAAGCCGCTTCCCGTCAGCAAGCTCCCCGTTCAGCAGTCTCCGTTGTAGACATTTGGAGAGATCTTTTGAACGCGTTTTATTTACCAAGTGTATTAAAGCGCCCACGCAGATGTCACTGTGGGTTTCTCGGTGAGCGCTGTATTTAAAATGTTTAGACTGTGTGTTCCTTGACTGATGGGGTGCAAATGGCTCGTTTTCAGCCACTGTTTCTACTCCTTGGATTGTACCAGTCACTTTTTTAAAACTTTAGAGGCTGTAAACAAAGATGGAAAGATTTTATGGCATGGTTTTGTAAGATGGACTTAACTTCAGGGGTTGCGATGGACGCACGAGCTGATCATCTTGCCAACGACGAGTGCTATCAAATGTACAAAATTCAATGGGACTAGCGCTGGGCCATAATGATGAATAATTATGAATCTGTTTTAAATTGCATTCATTAATAGAATAAAACTTCATTTGAAAGGGGATGTTGACTTCATTGGCAGGCTGGATTTCCTCAGCAACTCCTCCCTCCTCACGCAGCGCCCATCGTGTCGGCATCCTCCTCTTTGGGGGCTTGGGGCCGGTAATTTCAGATACCTTTCGCCAAGCAAATGAAGTGCTCGGAGGTATGCATCACACGGGAGAAGGCTGCAGGTATTCACCTGGCGCTTGCCCGCAGCTTTTTCTCTCAAAGATTTAACTATTTCTGGCGCATCTGCAGAACTGCATCTCCCCTCCACATTGCCTGTGTCCAGCATTATTGCTCACTGCTGCTTCGGAGGGTTTAAAGATTTGCGGTTCTTCGGATTTGAACCTCTCTTCTTGGAAAAATGGGCTGGTCCTTCTCCTGGCAATTGGGAGGCAGAGATTTTCCAACAACTGCTTGGCCTGTTGCTTCTCCCAAGCGCTGCTGGTATTCCCTTTGAGCTGCATATCTGGGACAAGTGCTTATTGCCCCCATGCTCTTCCCAAAAGCTTCCTTCGCTTTATCTCTGTCAAAGACCAAGTTGAAGACCAGCGCTGTTTCTCTTTTGCCAAACCGCCACCGGACGTTGCTTAACATTGCTAGCAGGACTACTATATTTAAAATGAAAACTTCTAAGGCCATTGATCCTTCTTTCTTTCTGAAGAGCAGTGGAATATATAAATAAAAGTTTGATTTTTTTCTTGACCTGGGGAAGTCTAGGCACCAGTCTGGCCTTATGATCCTTAACGATGTTTTCTACTGCTTTATTTTTGTTGCAGTAACAGAGATGAAAAGTATGTGGTTCTGCAGAGAAAACCCTTCCTTTGTAAAATCCCATAGTGTTCCGACCTCCGAATTTACTGATTTGGCATCAAATACAGCAGTCAAAGCCAGAAAAAATTGTTTGAGAGGTCTTTAAGCTTTATTTTGATTCCCTTTTGAATTGGCTCGATGTACTGAATCCTTGCTCAAGTCAAGTCCACTGTTTCTTCTTATATGATCTGTGAATGCTCATGAAAAATAAATATGGACCGTAACAGAACTCTGATTTTTTCTAAGTATCTTGCTCAGAATAATAATGCAGTGCCACGAGCTCAAGAGCAGCAGGGACATTTGGGAAGGTTTAAGGATGTTGATGGATATTATTTTAATATGCAAGAGGATGCTGGAAATTAATGTTATATCCACTAAAGTAGGATACATTTATGGTTTTCCAGAAAATCACTGGATTGCCTGTTTTCACTATACACTGATAAAGTCTTTAGTTTTTCATTTCGTAACTCTCATTAGGTGCTGATTTGGAAATAATTTGTTAGTATAAGGTAAACTATTCAACAGATTTTTCCCCTCCTGTATAAGTATTTGTAGATTTGTGCTGCAAAAATTTAAAATAAAGATGTGGGAGAGGGCAGGAGGAACCACCCCAAAAATTTTTGTTTCAGTTTGCATCTGGTCAGCCTCTGGGGATCAGGTTTTAGGACTGCCTGCCAGGAGCGGATCGATCATACGCAGGACAGCTTCGGGGCAGGGGCTTTTTAAAAATTGGTCTTATGTGACTAGCTTCATCATTGAACCCTACAGGAATTAAGTTACTTTGGATTTTTTTTTTTTTTAATTTGTGCTTGCAAAGCAATAGGGCATCGGTGGCTCGGGCTGTGCTCTGGGTTGCTGCAGCTGGATTGCTCCTCAAGCATCTAAACGGAGCTCAGGTCCGGCCGCCGGCTGCGGGGCTTGGCAGGGAGAGAAAAAGGCAAACTCCGGTCATTTACAAAAATATTTTTTGCATTTCTGAATATCACGACTCTAATCTCTGACCTCTGGCCAAGGCCAAACAGAGGTTGGCCACCTTCAGTTTTCATCTGTCTTCACTACTACCAACATCCTCTGAAGTCTCATATATTACTTAGCTGTTATTAAACAGGATTGCCAGAAGTTCTGGCTGTGTTCAGTCATAGATATTCAGTAAATTTTATATGCAGCACACATTAGGATAGTTGATTTTTATTCCCATAAACCCGTTCCACACCTTACATCAACTCGCATCCCTGTGCGGTTCCAGATGTTCTGTCTATTAAATCTGTGCTTGCATGGAACGTGTAAAGTTTATTGTAAGTATGAAAATGTTGTGTAATTCTTGTTTTATCACGCACCTTCCAGTTCACATTAAATTATTAGTTTACATATTACTTTGCTGCAATGGAAAAGAGCTCTACTTCATCATAAAAGAGTAGAGTCTAATTTTAAAGTTATGTATTTGCTGCTGCTGTCATTTTGATGCTTTCCTAGTATGTGATTTTCATATTTTTATATTACTCATGTTTGAAATAATGGCTGTTAATGCCAGTGAATTGTCACAAACAAAAAATAGAAAAGGTTACAGTTTATTATTGCATTTGTTTGACTAAAGATTTTGTTTCAAGATGTAACTTAAAATACCTTTTAGTATTGTTAAAGCGTAGCTATAGCAAATTGCCTTTCTAGTTTTCCAGGATTATCTGATTAGGATGCAGTGAGCTGATCCCTGTTTCGAAGCCTGCCATCACTGGCGTCGTGACTCGGGCAAGTTGATCTCCGTGCCTTGGTTCCCCCACGTGTTCGGGGAGATGCGTGCAGGTCGTCCATGAGGAAAGTGCATCTTGCTGCCTCCAGCTCTCTGTGGAACTCTTTCCCAAGGGACAGTTTGGGCATACTGGTCTGACCAGTGGGTCTCCAGCTCCAGGCTTGGGATTCCCTGCCAGGAAAATGCATCTCTGTCCCGGGCGTGGGTAGCTGCCAAATTCCATGGGATTCGTGTGCTAAACTTTCCCGTGAGGGGCTGCCAGATTGGAGAAGCCTAATTTGGGGATCCCAACAGGTTGGGGTGGGAACTAGGTGCGGTGGTAAGACGGGACTCTTGGATGGATGCAAAAATGGAATATTAAGCACGTGAATAACCATCCTGGTGAAAGAGAAATTGCAAATTGGCAGATTTGTGTGGATCATTTTCTTGATTTGCCTGAATTTACATCCTTTTTAGGATCTGTTCTTACTCATATTTTTAATATTCATATTGCATTTCCATATTAAATCACTACGGCATTCTACGTATGCTAAATTTTTAGCTTTGTGAAATTCATAATGAACTTCATAATGAGCTACCAGGACAATTAGCAAAAACGGGGCTTTAAAACGATTAGTGTGTGTAGCGCATGGAAAGATCTATTTCATGTGAGTGGTGGTGAAGCTGGGCTTGTTGAGTTAAATTTTCAAAAGTAGAACTGGATTTTTGTTAACAAGTATTATCATTGCTCCAGTGTGCCCTACCTCTGCTGATTGGTGTGCTGGAGACGTGTAACCAGTTATGTTTAATCATTTGTTAGCAAAATATGAGTTTATCATCGTGGTTACCTTCAGCAAGATCTCCCAACTATTGCTGATAGATCAGTCTCTAATTTTTTTAGTCTTTCTGGGACAGATTTCTGGATATTCTAACAAGATCTCATTGAAGTCAAAGGCAATTAGATGTACTGGCTGCCCTCAGATAAAGAAAGAGTTAAAAATTGGTGCACCATGAGCAGAATATAGCTGAGAGCACAATAAATTACTCTTCGTTTTTGAAAGCAGTGAGCGCAGGGAGGAGAAAATTCATAATGAAAAATTTGGAATAAAATACATATTAAGCTGTTTTTTTAAAAACAAACTGAATTATTCATGTGAAGCTGAAATCTCATGGAGGGGCGACTGTGAGATTAATAGCCCACTCAGCCTTGTTAAAGTCACTCGAAGCCCCCTCGGTAGAATTACTGTCATGTACAATTAGACAACCATTAATCTATGTGTTACTGTTTTCTTTAGCAGAAATGACATTCAACTTTTTTCTTTCTGATTCTAGTAACTAGATAGAATTTTTATGTGATATCAGACATAACACTTTCCAGTTGCTCTCCAAATTAAAAAAAACCCCACCAATATTCACTGGCCTAGAAACCATTTTGTCCATGTCTAAACACACCAACATAGGAGGCTAATGTCTTCCAGATGTGCTTCTCACATGGGGGACTTAGAGAAAAATCAGATTCAGTCCAAGTTTCCATTCTTGGAATGGAAGTTCAGGAAAAAATACATCTTGCAACTGAGACTGCTCACCACTGGAAATGCTCTTTTGAGTTGTGAAGCCTCATAGGTTTTCAGATGTTCACGTTTGAGATTTTGGAGGAGCTTTCGATTCACCACAGAAAAATTGGCCAGTATTCATATGCAATGTGACGCGAGGACAGAGGCAACTGTAGATGCCTAATCTTCTTGACGCAGGTTGGTCCTGTAGCTTGTGCTCCCAATGAGGGATGATTCCGCGGTCCGTATTGCCGTCCACTACATTTATGCATATTGATGACTTCATCTGACATACACCATGACCTACCTTCTTTGTCATCCACAATGTTAAAAGTCATCTGTCGCAGAGCAGAATCGGATATACCCTAGAGACTGGAAGAATGAAAAACATTAAGCAGCTCAGCTTCCCATCATTCAAACCAGGATAGTTTTCACCCCAGCTGCTTCCCGGTATATGTATTTTCTGTGACAACTGGGGTGATTTTCTGTCTCAGCAGGTAGGATGTCTCTTTGCAGTACGTAGAGCTGCATACAGCCGCTGTTTAGGAGGAGCTGAAGAGACGGAGGCATGCTATTAGGGTCCAACGCAGCTCTAAGGAAGAGGATCTTTTCTCTCTGAACAGTAGGGGTTGAGCTACACTGCTCAGGAAGCGTTTCCTTGGCAGACAGAGAAGTATCATTTATCAGCTGTGAATTGCCTCATTTAGGGGACTAGATCCATCTCTGAATTTTCTGCTGTTGTGTCAGTTGCTTTCAGAATAGAGAGCGAATTTAATATCTAACCTGATCTTTGGGGAAAAGTAGCAATACATTGCATACTGCAGCAGTAATTTGTATTTCAGCTGGCCAGCCTTCCTGCGGTTGGAAGCGTGGGGCTTGGTAACACCCAACCACTCACACCTTGACATTTGAAAAGGTCATCACTTTTCCGTTAACTACCACTTCTTGCTTCAAGCAGTGAGATCCCGACACACTGTATGTAGAAGAGGATTGTAACATGAACGGAGAAGGACGTTTCATCGATGCCTGTTGACGATGATTGCAGACTGTGCTAAATCTGCTTAGCTTAGTGGCAATTCAGGGTTGTCTATTTGCTGTCGGTCATGAAAACACGGGTAACAGTTCTGCAATGATACACTATTCTTCAATCGCTGTATGAATAATAGAGCACCAACGATGCGGAAGCTGTAAGGCTGCCTGTAGTCTCTGTTGGAGTCCTTCAGCTCTTTCCTTTGAAGGGAGGCCCAAAGCACAACTGACTGAAGAAGGGAGAGGATATATTCTTCTCAAATCAACTTAAATAGAAAAGCAAGTAATGCTTATCTTGCAGGGAGTGACTTCTGTCCACAAGGTAGGAAACCTTGCTCAGCCTGGCCCTACCTATTACATTTGTAATGTCAGTGTCACCCTAAATCCTGGTCTTTAATAGGACGAGCTTCTGTAGAAGTAAGAGAAGATGTCCTCCCTGCTCCCCATCAGAAGGGTGAGTAGATTTCTTTCCAGGCTCTCTGTGTTAACCTGTTGTACGTTATGGTAGTTTTAGTCATCTGAAGCAGTTTCTGACTTCCAGAAGCAGTAGACTCCATGACTTTTCCAAGCAGACTACAGTAGGATCTTCAGTAGGGTGTTCATTGTCTTCTTTTCTCCACAATGATGTTTCCTCCCCAAAGGCTGTTTAATTATTGTCCTAAATATAGGACAGAGCTAATTGCTGGTTAATAGAAATATCAGATTTCCTGCTGTTTGTGACGATATGTGGGGGTCATCTGTGAAAACACACATCCCTCCTCAATCCAAAACATGACAGTCTTACCTTGCTGACTCAGCAGCAGTATCTACATACACACATCTATTTGTGTGTGATAACATGAAGTGAAATTTAGCCCGAAGTCGCTTTTTCTCCTCTTGCCTTCCCTGCCTCCCATTACTAAATATTCTACTTTCCCCCCCACTACTTCCCCTGCAAACGACCCTACCATAGGTTGCCCCCTCCAGTCTTAACGGACTATCAGCTTCTGATTTTGCGCGAATCATTTAAGGCCATACGGTCCAGTTACAGCACATTAATTTCCTTTTCAAGTATAATCTATACACATACAAAAATACAGTATTTCAGTATAGAGCTTTACGTTCTCGGGTGGTGATTCGAGATTTGTCTCTGTACTGATTCTTCTCAGAAGTTGTGATTCTTCTCAGGGCAGTGCTTTGGTTATGTAGAGATTAAAACTCTGTTTCAGCAAGAAACTTAAGCACATCTCCAACACTAAGCACAATAATCTTTATCCATAAAAGCATTCACATTCCCTTCCCTGTGATTTACCTCTGTTCAACTGATTCAACTACAAGTGTCATGACGCTTCCTTTTATTGAAAATCACTCTATTTATTGTGGAAAAAAAAACGTGCAGTGTAATGTTTAATCGCAAAGACGTGATGGTCAGAGAATAAATCTTTCTCATTTTAAAACATTTATACAAGGAAAAGGAAAACCTATCAGAAGCAAGTGAGAGACTCTCCAGAGAATGGCAAATACAAGTTAAGGGCTGTGAAACAGTTTCACTCCCAGGTTCGGTTTTGCTGTATGAAACATGAAGTTATAATTTTGTAAATCTTGTTTGTCATGATCCATTCCCCTAAGTAGCCTAGAAGTAGAATTTAATAGAAATAAAAATAATGTTTTGACACATTATAATTTCTTCATTGTATAGCAAAAATACCCTATAATTTCTAAAAGTCTAAAAATTAACAATAGAGTTAGAGAATGATATAAACCTACAGATTTATGGAATAAATAATTCTACAATTCTTAATTCTTTAGGGAAAAATATCAATTTCACAGTAGAAGTTAACACAATTCTTTTCATGGAATCCCAAACTGGTTTGGGTTGGAAGGGACCTCACAGCCCATCCAGTTCCAACCCCCTGCCATGGGCAGGGCCACCCTCCACTGGGGAAGGTGAGCATCCAGAACTCTTTGGACCGTTCTGTATTCTGACTCCTGGTCAGTTATATCATAAAATAGAATCGTTCGGGTTGGAAAAGACCTTTAAGATCATCGAGTCCGACCGTTAACCTAACACTGCCAAGTCCACCACTAAACCATGTCCCCAAGCGCCACATCTACACGTCTTTTAAATACGCCAGGGATGGTGACTCCACCACTTCCAATGATTGATAACCCTTTCGGTGAAGAAATTTTTCCTAACATCCAATCTAAACCTCCCCTGGTGCAATTTGAGGCCATTTCTGTATATTTATGAATGTAAAGATTTGGAAAGTGGGTGTTGTGAAGACCGGGATACGCATTTTTCTTGATCCCACCGGCTCAAGCAACCATGCCAGCTCTTGCCGACACTTGTACAAGCAAATCTCCGGTGGTCCATCATCTTCCTGGGTTGTGAGAAAGGATCTTACTCCTGACTACAAAAACTCTGTAGCCAAGCCGATCAATCAAGCAATGTTACGTTGAGTTTTATACAGTAGTTTATTGCGGAGCAAGCGGTATTTGGCTAAAAGTCGGTGCTAACGATAGCGCTTTGTGCTAGAACTGGAGTAAAGTACTGACAAGGTACACGCAGGTGGTGGTACTCAATAGTGCTTCAGCCTTTGTGGCCAAGTGTGGTTTACGACAGGCGCTAGCAGCAGCGCGGTGATGGTTATTCAAGGTTTGAACGTCTCCTAAATGAATAAATGCTACCTCTTGATTGTTTCAGGTTTGTTTGTCACTTAAAGATTTTCTTTTAATCCTGGTGCACGGTGTAGCTAAATCCAAATCTACCAAATTCCTTTAAATGGGCCAGCAACTGTACTTCTCAGCATAATCCAATGGGTTTATTGTTTTGGTTGATATGAAGACTTACAACTCCAATAATTGAAATAAGTGCGTTTTCATTGTGTTCTATTGCTAATAAAATAGTCACGATTTAACATCTTGCTGGCTCAAAATAGCTAGACCTTGGGCCTAATTACAGAGTTTTCTTTTGCTTGAGATCGTGTGCGACGGAGGTTGATAGAGTTTGTTTCCAAGGAAACAAATGCACTGCACTTGCCTCGCATCAAATGTTTCCTGTAAGAAAATGCCATAACCAGGCTCCCGGGAGAGAAAAGTGTCGGGAGGTAACGGTGGCCTGTGCGGAGCCTTTTTCTAAAAACATCTGGATTCGTGTTTTCCTGAAGCAGGGACTGTATTTCTCAAATCGCTATTTGGGTGCGTGAAAAAAGCGGTGTAGTGTCAGCATCCTAATTCTGGCGTCTCAGGCTTTGTCACCCCGGCTCAGCAGGGTTTCTTCTGTTCAGGTGTCGTAAGTGCTCTTGAAAGAACATGCGGTGCTATAGGAGCATCCTTGACGGTTAAAATAATACACCCGCTGTTTTATATTCCAGCTCTACTTTTACGTGTAGCTTTTATTTTCCATGTTAAAGAAAGTCACCATAATATGGGTAGACATATTTTTGTCGGGTTTATGTATCGCCACTGTCAGGTCTACAAAACCTTTTGCAGATGCGACGTGCTTTGGGCTGAGGAGTGCAGAGGGGAAATGCTTCTCGATTTCTTGCCCTTTTCTCTGAAATTTGGTTTTGTCGGGAAAATGGGAACAATAAAAGAGGGTAAACAAATTGGAAAGAGTCCAGATGCCAAAGTTAAGTTTTTTTATGTGCGTGGGTTGGGTTTTTTCCCTGCAAAGTTGGAAACATTTAGGAAGCGCGTGCCTTCTCCCCGTTCCTGAGATAGTGATATTTAGAGGGTAGGGAACGTAAGTGATAAGGTATAACAGTTAAATATATACACTCACGATGCCGGGCTGCGACGTGGACTATTCTGAGATGCATGAGTAAGTCTCTCAAAGGACTTGAACTTCCTCATGAAATCTCTTCTGGGAATAGTATTTTTTCATCATCTACCATAGGTCATCCAGAAAGCCGGACAAGAGCGGTCCATAGAAAAAATCATTGAGGTTGGTGGGAAAGGCTCTTCTGAGGTCACCTCTGCCGAGAGACTTTGTGCAGAACAAGTCTGTCCTTCTTACCGAGTCCTGAGCTGGACAGGACTGAGAAACCTCATTTTAGCCCTGGTGTCTGTAGAAACTCTGCGTTTCTACCTACAGTGTTGAACTGCACAGTGAAGGTAGATTAATCAGATTTATCTATTTGAAATTCATATGTACGTGTTAAATTATGTGCGATGCCATTTCTCTTTCAAAAGGTTGCCGTCATGCCAAACTTCAGTAAAACAGATGCGTGTTTTCTGTGGGGCTCTGCCAGACCTCGCGCTCTTGAAAAGCGAAATCTCCGGTTTCCAGCGAAGTCTTTGCTGGCGAAACTGGGAAATTTCACGTAGCTGAGAGACGCTTGGGGGGGTTGTTAAATCCCCTGGGAGAAGCAGCGCTTCCAGCGACGGCGGGAGAGGTCTGTGGGTGCTGTAAGACACACCGGCATCGCCCGAGGGTGCCCTTCGCTGGGAATTAGGTGCTTTCCCCCCCTCCGCTGGTAATAATGGCAGGAAAAGGGGCGTTATCTGGGCAAACGCTTTCTGTACTGCTACGTGGTATAAAGCCCTTTGGTGACAGATGGGTACACGAGCTCACGTGAAGCCGATCCTAATGATGCTGTCTTTGAAAGTGCTCTGCCTGGAACAAAAATAGATATTCCCTCAAATTCTATCTGGGTGTACCCGTTCTCTAATTAGGTTCAACCTGGACAATAAACTTAGAAAATAAAAAAAAAACATAATGGCTTTAAGAAGTCCTTTCCCTCCGTGTTTCTTTATGCCCACTGTTTTGTTTTTTTTTTTTTCAAAGCTGATTTCCCACCTGGGAAAGATGGGAAGATGAGGGAGGTGGATTCCTGATGTATGTACCTTGAGAATAATGGTTCTGTGTATTTGGTGAGGATAAAATCTAGTAGTTAGTCACGTAAGTGGCAAGATGTGTTGCTAATACGTGAGGAGAGCAGGTTTGCGAAGAACACGTCATTTTTATTCAGTCCCATTTCAGCTCACCTGCGTTGCTGCTGCACTGCGTTTGAGATCCCTTTGCAGGGTGATCCCAACGGAAAGTGTTGGGCTGGATGTTTAAATACCCGTCTAGCTCATACGCGCCTTAGTTTAAAGGCCGCAGGACAGCACAAGAGTTTGTAAAGAATGAGGATTGTGTAAAACCAGTAAATGTTATGGCTGTGAGGCCATTATCTCCTTGATATAACTTCCACGGATGCTTCTTTATGTTTGCTAACCTGTTTGTTAAGCGTTGGTTAATATTCTCTCGGTTTCACCTTGCTTGGCCGCTGAAGGATTTGCGTGGGGTTCCCTGTGCTCCCCGTGCTTTGGGCTTTGCAGTCGTACGGAAACAGAGACTACAGCTCAGCCAGCGTAGCAAAAAACGAGAAAACGTCCCGCACTCAACCAACCACCGCCACTTCTTTCATGCCCCCGAGTGAAGGCGAATTAAAACCAGATACCAGCAGCGCCAGGAGCACAGAGAGGAGGTAGAAGTACCCACAGCACGTCCAAGCCACCCTGGAGCTCACCCGCCTTGGACCTGGTTCAGAGCAAATTATGGCCATGTGCTGTACGTATTTCACAGCGTGCTGCGCTCCGTGACGGGCGTTTAGTGACAAAGCATGACTTACTTCGTATAGCTAACTCTGGGAAACGTTCTGGGATAATGACGGCACATTCACTGTTTTCAAATTATTTAAAAATTATTATTGTTCGGATTTTTCACAGTTTTAGCACGCCAAAATCTTCTGGCTTGGAGGAATGCATAGAGACATGCATGTTATTCTGCTGCTGGATGTTAAAATGAGAGTGATTTCAATATGAAAAAATAACTATTGTCAATATAAGCTACTTCTTTGTTACAGAAATATATCATTGAGAGGGAAGTTTCAGTATGCCAAGGAAATGATGTATTAAAATCTTAGCATTGGTAAGTTTTGCGATACTGTCTTAGCCTTTTCAGTTTTCCGAAGGGGTCTGAGAAGCTGAAGGTCCCCTACTTTTCAGGGTCCAAGATCTTGCGTGGTCTTCTTTAGAGTGAAAATCAGGGACTGCAATATTCGTTAAAGGTAGATGAAGCGCCTTGTTCCTAGACTCGTAGGTAAGAGCCTTCTCTCTGCCCTGCGCCGAAGGACGCTTTCGGCAAGGCACGCGGTACGTGTGTTCTCACTTCCCGTCTGGCTGCGGTAAGGATGCGGGATGGGGACGGGGTGACGGGCTGTGCTGGGATCAGCCGCCTCTCAGGAGCTGGTGGTGGCCATTTCGTGTCCAAATTCGTGGTAAATTTGCAAAGATTTGGAAGCTTCTCCTCATGGGGTTCACTTGGGATGACCGTGGCCATGGCCAGTGGTGGATGTTAAAATATTTGCTTGCAACTGAGGAAGCGTGTGGAGAACGTGATTAAATTTTCCTGGCTGTTCTGGGGCTTCTCCCATGTCACGAAATCAGATGCAATAGAAAATATTTTAAAATATTTTCATGCAGATGGATTTGTACTCAAAGGAAATTGAGAGCACGACGGGAGTTAACGTTACGGGAGAGCAGAAAGGAGCAATCTGAGTGCCTGAGGAAACTGCTGCTTTCCCTCGGCTCCTGTCAGGAAATAGCTCCTTAAGTACTGCGCTCCGAAATTGTCATCTGCTTGTTTTAACACAAAATGCCATCGTGTAAAAATACCCCTTCTTCAGTCAAGGAGATATGAAAGCTAATGCTCTCGAAAACTACAGCTTAAAGGGTTGAAGACACACAAAAAAGAAAAAAAGAAAGTGTTGAGGGTTATAAGTCACAATATTGTGACCTACGTTAAAGAGGCAATTATTTTTTTCGCGTATAAATCAGTGCTGTAGATGAGGTATTGTAGAAGCCAGCAAAGCTCGTTGCTGCTGAGCGCCTTCACGCCTGCCACCCCGGTCCTCGTGCTTTATCACGTCTAGAAATCCGGTCCTTTACGTAGGTACCTAAATTTGAGTCCAGCTTTAGATGCTCGAGTCTGCAAACGCCAGGGCCACGTCAGAGCCCAGGGCTGTGTTCCTGGGGTTTGTTACTCATCCAGGAGACGGCCAGCCTGGTGTGGGGCTCGGATTTTCTTCCTGGCCTGCAGCAGGGAGTGGGAAGCTGGAAGAGCGCGCCGGCGTCGGGCGTTCGTTCGGCATCTGCTTTTCCAGATGGCTCCGCCGATGGAGGGGGGACCCAGAGTCAGGGCTCGGAAAGCTTGGGAAGCCTCATGATGCTTGATACGTTACCGCCTAACTACTCTGAGCTGCCTCATCTCTAATTATTAGTCTGCTTACAGGTGATGGTATTCGGATGGGCAAGGGATTACAGCACTTTTTCTCTTTTACTTCATTTCATTTCATCCGGAAAGCAGCCATCAGTGTTTCTCCCCTAACCGAGGTGATACAGCAACCGCGTCTCCAAAGAAGCGGACCATCGAGAGCAAATAAATTTCATCTTACGCGTAGAGCTCATTTTGAAAAATTTGTGGTAGTTTCTGTTTCCATCAGAGAAATGATGCTTGGGTTCGGTTTAGTCACCTCGCATGCTGCGGTGGGAGCTCGCATCCCCTGCAGCATCTCTTCCACAAATTGGTTTGCGAAAGCTTCAGAGGTTGGAAGTAGCCAAAGTGGGACATAAAATTAAAGCTCCCTAAAGATGCAATAAAATTGTAGATCAAAATGTAATCCAGATGGAAACCTGCTCAGTGCACGTACTCCTTCTGTATACGGCACATTCCCAGCTTTGAGATTTTGGTGTGCTCTCCCCAAAAATGTGCATTCTAAGGATGTCATCATATATGCTGTTGACATAAAATAGATAAAAACTCCCCCACTAATTAATTGCAAGCTAAGTCAGTACTGAGACCCCTTGGAGATGGTTATGAAGAACGTGGCACTCGGTATTCACAAACCAGCTGCCGTTGTTGATTCATTATATTATTTTCTGTTGGAAGCTTTTCAGAAACGTTCGCTGGGAAGTTGCAGGGCGGATCGAGTATCAGCGAGCTGATTTTTTTGTTTTCGTTTTGGTTTTTTTTCTTCTTTTAGTTTCCTCTGTTTCTTGTGCGGGCTCTTTCTGACTCTCTCCCCCTTGCCCGCAGCAGCCTGGCGCATCGTCGGTGGCTCGCCTGCTCTGACGTCTTCCCCCGGCCGCTCCTCTTTGCTTTCTGCCTCCCGTATCATCTTAAACCTGCCGGGAAGGCGAGGCAGGGCGAGGGACCGTTCTCCGGGATGAATCTGGGAGCGCTGGCTTCCACGTGAAGTTATCCCAAACACCCTCGATAGCGCGACGGCAGCCGAGCGCGTCTGAGCCCGGCTCTTGCTTTGACGGGAGCTGTCATTTGTTCCTGTCCCTGCCCCATCCCGTACAGCCTGCTCCTTGCTTTAACGCCACACCAGTCGCTCAGCTCAAAGGCATCTTGCATGGTTTTTTTCTGTAAGCGCTGCTTTTCTGGGCTGCGGTACGATGTAAGAGCCGGGTCCGGCACGTCGATGCAGACTCTGCAGCGCAGGAGGTGATGCTCCGCACGTCGCTCTGTG
This sequence comes from Grus americana, assembly GCF_028858705.1. Taxonomy (NCBI): domain Eukaryota; kingdom Metazoa; phylum Chordata; class Aves; order Gruiformes; family Gruidae; genus Grus; species Grus americana. Next base: position 34,282,112 of record NC_072859.1, read on the forward strand.
CCCGGGCACGCTTCGCCCTGTGCGGTGGCCAGCGGCAGCGGGCAGAGGGGGCTGGGGGCTTCTCCTGGGGAAACAGGCTGTTTCTGGTCTGAAGGCAAACACCGTCTCTCGGATTTAGCCCCCTTTGTGTGAAGGGTTTGCTCTGAAACCCCTCCTCCTCCACGTTAAGTCACTTGGCTTGAATGTTACCCGTCTGAAAAGACAGGGGTTTTTACGGGAAGAGGGGAGGGAAGGCGTTGGTGAGAAAGAGGGAGGTGATGTATCCGTTTTGAAAGGATGAATCGTCCTGGGGGGCACTTTGGTTTTGCATTTGTGGAGGAGAGATTCAGGGTTTATTGACAGCACCGCTCCAGAAGCTGAAGTTTCCTGCTGCCAAATGACTTTTAGTGATACCGCTTTTGGAAAACAGAAGGTGCTTGTGGCACCTCCCGCCTGTATTCACCCGGAGCTCTGCGGAGTGACTTCAACGCGAGCGTAAGACGATGAGAGGGCGCCCATCCTTCGTGGTCAGCACCTCTTAAACCCCCGGCGCAGAGGTGTAAGTGACTGCACCAGCCGCGGAGCAGGGGAACAACCAGCCCCGGGCACCGGAGTTGACAGTTAAACAATCATCTGCAGTGGCAAGAGATTTCCGTGAGCCTGTCCCTAATGAACACGTTACCTGTAATTACGCCTGCTGCTTTCTGCAGTCCAACACGCGGCTTAGCTCAGACTTGTGTTCCTGCGAGGTCTTTGGCAAATGTGTTTTGCAGAAGAGTCTGCGAGAGATCCAGGTCGGGTTTTGGAGCCGGTGATTTCCTGGCACGCCAAATTACCTGCGGGTTTCAAGTCAGCTTACAGCGGGTATGGCTTATTATTTGGCGAATAGAATTCCAAAATTCAAGAAAAATAGATTATCTGAAAATTATGTTTGATGAGCTAATTATTTTGAGTGGGTATATGTTCGATGCTTGCATTTCTTAAATAAGCATATTTTTCAGTATTTTATTATTCAGTGTTATTCAGTATTTAATGTAAGGGTTATTGAGGTATTACCTCATCTAGGTATTACCTTCCTGCAGCTCTTGGGTCAGTCCTTGGCCAGAGGACCATTTTAAAGAAAAAACAGAAATTAGAATTGCAAATCAGTGTTTCATCCTTATGAATCAGCCTGGCCAGAAAGCAAGAATGAATGAAAAGCTTCTGCGTGGCTGAGCGGTTGGTTTGGTGCACAAGCAATCGCATCCTTTCCAAATCAATAGATAGCTTTGTACTTCGCAAAGCAGCCTGTGGCAGCGGCGTGTGACAAAAAAGAAAAAAAACAAACCCAACAATATAAACATTTGCGAAAGGGTCGATACCGCTCTGCAAAACAGCTAATAAAATACCGGGGAGCAGCGTTGGAGCAGAAGTTCGTTTCTGAGCGGGTTTCATGCTTTTCGATTAGAAGCTCGGATGTTTGCGTGTTACCCTGATCATTCCACTATTAACAACTCTAGACATGTTCAGTAGTTCGTTTATTTATTTATCTGGGGTGAGAACCCCAATGAGCTCTCGCGTTAGCACGTGCCCTTTAATCTGGAAAGAGAGAGCATCAAACGTGCACATTTTTCCAAAGGTGCTGCGCTTCTGCTTTGTCTCAAGATACCCAAAATATCAGCTGATTTTTTTCAGGCCGCTGTGACTGTGCTTTTCGAGGACAGAGAACGTTCCTGAGCCTTCGCAGCAACCTGCTGTTGATTGAGGGAATAAAGGTAACGAAGTGCCGAAGGGCCTGGAGTGTTTCAAGGCAGCAGGATGACGGGCCAGCTGCGCAATAGCTGCGTTGTGTAACTTCTCTGAAAGACGGGGAAAAAATGTTACGTGCTGGTTTTCTAGCAAATGGTTTTGAAGAAGCCCGTGCAATTTTTCACAAAACATTTGATGTTTCCCCGGTGGAGCGTCGGTATTGGGGCTGCCAGGATGGACCGATGGGACTAGGACTCATCAGTAGCAGGGCTTGCGAAGCCATTTTATCCTCTAATTAATAAACACATTAAGTATGTAGATGTGGCACCCAATGGATAAAGGTCAAAATGAACGATTTGATCATTTTTGGAAGTGTGTAGGATTGGGAGGCTGGGCACTCAGCGGTGCTTAGACCCAGAAGTGAGGTGGACGTGGGTTCTGCTCATAGCCCTGAGAGTTACATTCGTTCATGTCATGTTGATACCGCAATTGCTAGTCTTTCATTTGGGTCTTTAGTGGAGGATAATTATTCAACTGTCTAAGAAGCTATAGGAGAAAAAAACCAGGAGAATGACTTATTATCCTTCCCACCCAGCCACCGTTTGATTAATGCCATGTTCCCTGCAATTATCCACATCAAGTTCAGGATGCTCGATGAAGGGAAAGGTTTGGAACGAGAAGGGAGATACCGTACAAATGGGAGCGGGGAGAGACAACGCAGAACCTCAGTGTGGTAGGATAGAAGAGAAGCAACAGCGCACAAAAACGTCTGTTACCAAATTAGCGGTGAATTAATTTTGTCTTTTTCACCAAGAATAATGTTGAAGGCCAACGTGGCAGACTTGCCGTTGGAGAGGGACGCGCTGGTGTTTTGTGCCAGCCCTGGGGGCGGAGGGCACAGCCCTTTCAAACCTGGGGACGTTTTCCTGTCCCAGCCTGAGAGCTGGGGGAAGGTTAATAGGGCAGAATCACGCAGGGCTAGAGGAGGACGCTGGAAATTAATTTCCTTGAGTCACGTGAAATCCTGAGACTTTTCGGCTCGTTGGGTGCGGATGGGATGCGAAGCCAGCGGAGTGACGGGTGGGAGATTTTGGGGGGTGACAGTGGTTTGTTGCTCCCCAAACCCACAGTGTCGGCATCTCCATTGGGAAAGGTCCGGAGGCTTGGGTTAAGCTCATTATGTGAGCCGAATTTCTCTTATTTCATAGCAAATTAAATTTCAGCCTGCCCCACGGGTGGAGTTCCTTAATTTAACTCTCATGCACAGTGTTTTTCATCTATGAAAACCACAGGAGGTGTACCAGTGGGCTCGCGATGCTGGGTTTTGCTAGCCTGGCTGTAGGGACCAAGCGTGGACGGAAGAAGCCTGTGATGCTGGGCTTGAGTTCACCAAGGAAACGGAGGGCACGCTCATCTCGAAATTCCCGCATCATTAAGAAACGCCCGAAATATCCTCTGAGCCGAGTTTTGAACTATGTCCAGAGCAACGTGCATTTCCAGCATAATAAACATCACCTTTGAAAATGTAAATTCCCGTTTTGAAGCCAGTAAGAGCAGAATTGACGTCTCTGCTGGCTGTGTGTAAAAATGGCCACTTGTACAACTACCCGTTGTACCGGTAGTATGATCTGCAGGCTGGGGTCGAAGGCGTGCGTGGGTCGTCTGTGTAACTGTATATTTGTCTCCATCCGTATATGTTTGTGGGCTTTTTTCATAGGTAAGATGTGTAAGTCTGTGGTCTATACAGATTTGAAAGCAAAATTATTCACCACTGCGTGTGAAACCGGCTCCTTTCAAAACTTACTGGCAAAAGTGGAGATGCAAGAAAACAAATGCAAGGTGCAAACTGTTTGCATATTGATTACTCATCCTCCATCTTTACAGGCACACTTTTTATTATACTTTTAAATTGTACCTATGTTTTTAGAAAATGCTTCTTATTGTCAATAGGATAAAATAAGGTTTAATGTTTCATCCGACAGTTACAGAAGAGAGGCACGTAGTTCTTCCAGTCTGGGTTTTTTTCTTGGCTTTGATGGTGTCAGTGCAAACTGTGGAGTTGTGACTTAGTACGTAATGACATTTCCCGTCTGCCCCCGCCTGTGTATTTTGAAATTGGATTTGAGACCCTAATGAATAAACCTTTCCAGTTTGGACCTACCGTGCACGGGCAGGGTGGCCCAGCAGGTTTCGGGTCTCGGTGTGGGGATGAGACCCCTCGAGCCGTGGCGTGCGATCGCCTGCTCAGTGCCCCGGGGTGCTGGGCTCCCACGCTGCCCCCTCGTCCTGCTTTGGGGACGGGAACATTTTGCATCACTCAGGCCTCTGATGAAACGTAAAGCCCGTTTATACATCACCTGGCGTAACCCCCTTCCTCGCCCCCGCGTTGGGGCGGACGGAGGTGCTGCCTGGGCAGGGACGCGTGGGCAGATCCCCGTTCAGCATTCCCAAACCCTCGCGCTGTTGCTGCTGGAAGTGCCTTAAATTCTCCCGTGTTTAGCCCTCCCTTTTTCCCCAGATCCCCTCCCCAGCTCTGCGGCCCCAGCACCGACTCTGGCGGAGGTGCAGCCTCGCCGAGCGCCGGCGGCAGCCCCGGAGCGGGTGCGTGGCGGGGGGCTGGCAGCCAAACCCCGGGCTGCGCTGCCGCGGAAAGCCCTGATTTCGGGAGCTGCTCCCCACGCGGCTCCGTGGCGGCTGTCTTCCCACCACCCACCCCCTGACGTCTCGATGCACCAGGGAGCTGTGCTGGGTTTGATGTTTAGCGGCGGGATTTAGATGTAAATCTTGTAAAATTCCGTTTTATGCAGAGACACGCGAATCTGCTCTCGCTTGCAGCTTCGTACCTGCTCGGAGGATTTTCCCGCAGGCAGAGCACCTCTCCAGCCAGGCGGAGGGAGAGCTGGAGAGGCAGCTAGGGATCCCGTCCAGAAACCCAGACCCGTCCCCGAGTGACGGGAGTAACGCAGAGCACACCCCTGGTTGTGCAGAATGACCCCTTGCAGGGGGCCTGCAACCCTCCGACAGCTTTGCTGGTTCCTCTGGTTTGGTGGGATGGGTAAGCCGGGCTGTTTGCTGTAGAGACGTGCTCCCCCTGCCCGTAACCCCGAACCTGGACAGGGACCTGGGTGTCCCCCCTCCGTAGCTGCCTGCACCCCTGTCACCCCGGGATCCTCATCCCTCGCATCCACGGTGCGGGAGAGACCTGGCAGCGGAGTTTCTGCAGCATCAGAAAACTTTGATTCATCTGTGAAGGTGGCGAATGAACGAGGGATATGACCTGGAAAGGATAAACAGGAAAATGGGGATGTTTCTCCAGTTTGGAAAAGGCTTTCTTTTTTTTCCCCCCCTGTCTCAGGATCACTGGAAGGGATTATACAAATGAGAGCAGGAAACTGCAGTCAGGGCTTTGCCAGAAATAGATTATTTATTTTATTTTTTTTTTCTTCTGATATAAATGAAGAAATATGGGAGTCCATAGAGGCTGTTCCACATGCACCCTCACATTTTGATTGCCGAGTCATTTGCATTCGTATATAAAGTGCCATCCACCCTGCAATGGGAGCTGACATGTAATCAGAAAGAATAAAAACTCCTGGAAACGTCTACGTGCCACTGATACAACTTCAGAAAGACAGAAGTTTGGAATAAGTGGAAAACGTACTGAATAGTTTCGGACGAGTAGAAGAGAAGTATCATTTTGGAAGATGTTAAATATTAATTTTTTACCTAATCGCCGTCATTCCTGGATTTGGTAAGTATTACTTGGTTTTGTGCGGATCAGAGCAGTTCTGGTGGGCAAAGGAGCTTGGAAGTGCACGGTTTTACATTTGCAAAAAGCAGCTGCTAAACAGAAGCACTGATAAGGATATACGTGTTCCTCACGCTGTAGAATTGTCACGGTGCTTGCTGAATGTTTTCTTTTCCTCTCTCTTTCCTGATCAGATTTTGATCTCACAACGCACCCTCATGAAGCCTGGTAATTGGGGGGGGGGGGCGTGTGTATGAAAAGGGTGGAAAATTTTGCATTGTGCTTAATTTTTTTTTTTTTTATACGGTGTGCCTGAACATAAATTTTCATTTAAAAAAGTAATGAGTCACTAAAACGTCTTTTCACTTGGGCGATTTCGTGGTGTTACCTCTGTACCTTCTCGCGTCTGTTGTCAACTACTGTTGCATTTTAATAAGCAGATGGAGCTGCCGCCGCCGCCTCTGCTCTCGTCCGGCATCATCACCGTGTCAGGGCAGAGGGAGATGGAGGGGGACCGCAGAGGCACGTCCCACAGCGCGTACGCGGGTCGCGTTTGATAGACTGCACCGAAACCGCGTGCCTTCCTATAGGTAAAGCTCCGCTCTTGGAGTTAAGGTATGAGGTCATTGGATAGCATGATATGTGTTCTTATGTGGATTCTATGTAGTCTATACAGCATCTTGTAAGAGTATAGCATGCAGAGAGAATTTGATATTCTAGACATTCGAATACTGTATTCCGTAGTCCTACCTCTACACATATATATTCTGGTCTTACATAGAATTTATTCTATGTGAACTTATTATTGCTTATCATCGTTTAATGGTGGCTCCTTCTGCGTTAGGCTCTGAGATGAACCTATAGCTCAGTATTCGTGTGTATTGATAAAACTATCGAGGCTCTGAGTCTTTAAAGGGTGCTGTAAGGATCCGCAGTTATCTTTCCCTCTCCAGAGCACAGAGATTGCTCACCAAGAAGAGCCGTGTGTGGTGTTTCAGGGACAGGGGAATGGAAAGGTAAATATTTAGAGAAAAGGGAAAGCACACTATTATATTATCGGAAGACCTCTGGTTAAAGCAAACGTTAAGAGAGGAAGAAACGGGCCCCTATAAACAAGGAGGCAGCAAGAAGGGGAAGGACAGAGGGTCCCACCGGTTGCTTGAGTTCTCCATGCGAGGTGCCGTGTGTCCTCGCTTCCCAAGGACCCGTTCACGTCAGCGTGAGGTTTTCTTAAGTAAAAAACCCAACGGCATCTGTCAGTACGTTGCGTAAGCATTAGGGCTGCGTCTTCTGCGCTCACCGAGGCGTTGATGAATCAGTTCATAGCTGAGATGGGAAAGATTGCTCTTTCTCCGCTGCGCTGTGGGTTGGGATGGACGGCGAGGTCGGTCTCCCTCCTGCTGCCACCACGGCGGGTGGCACGGTGCTGCCCAGAGACCCCCATCCCTCCTGCGGGACAGACCTGGTGGCACGTGTCACCTCGCCCCTTCGCACGTGCTCGGGAGGGCACAGGGTGCTGGTGGCCAAAGAGGTCCGGCACGTGGGACCTCGGGTGGGCGTGCTGGCGATGTACGCGCTCGCTCTCTTCGACTCGTGTATTCACTCCCAAGCAGATGTAACGCTTGCAGAGAAATAAGGACCATGCAATCGAGGTCTCAGACGGACGATTGTAGTTTCATCAAGCATTCATCATCTTTGTACCAAAATACTTCAGCGTTCCTTTCTCCGTACGTGCCCGGTCGTCTGCAGTGGTAGAGGAGAGTTTGGATGTGACATCCAGGCGTGCGTGTTGAAGATCCTAGCAGAACCTCGACAAGCAGCGGCCAGGGGAGTGTCAAAATCTGTAAAACATTGCCCCTGCAAAATTGGTTTTTGTGCGTGAGCAAGCTCCGAAGGCACCCGGCCGTGGGGGATGCGGTCCGGCGCCGGCAGATCGGGCTGGGGAAGGCAGATGCGCCTTTGCTGCCAGCGCTCAGCGACGTGCCAGATCTGAAGGACGGAGATAAGTGAGGAATCATGTGGCTGCGCCTGACGCAGCGGCAGGCGTTGCTGCGCGTTAGCAGAGCCCGTATTAGACCTGTCGTGGAATTATTACCATGGCTTCCCCTTGATGTTTTGGCAGGGAGAGTTGTCGGCTTGATTTAGCAAGTTCCTCTTGAGGAGAAACCCTACTCAGCTAAGATGGAGGAACATTGGATCGGGAGGAAAGGGGGTGGGAAGCGTTAATCGATTTGCCAGGATTACAAATGCCAGGAAGAGGGGAGACGGCGTGCATTAGTTACGGACAGTGCTAAAGCCTGTGCAGGGCACGGGGCGTCACGGAAATGCACGTTTCATTTGAGGGGGGAGAAATACATTTCTGTAGTTGCGAGAGCAACAGAAGTAATTTGAGCTCTAGGAAGCGTAGAACTGCAATAAACGCTCAACGGCACCGTAGTCCGGAGAGGGAGGGTTGTCAGAGATGGGTCCTGGAGACAAGTGGGGCCGTCGGAGCCGACCTGATCCGTCAGCAGAGTTTCCGGTAATTTAAGACTCAAAGGCAGCCCTGTCAGTATATTGATTTACAAAGGAGGGGACAGGGCTTATCCCCTAAAAATTCACTTAACCCATGCACAGGGGGAAATAAAGCATATCCCTCGCCCCGTGCTGGTCCAGTGACAGGTTCAGACCGAGTTTTGCTAATCACGACCTTTGTAACTTGTTCAGAGCATGCACTGGGGATGAGGTTCGTTAGTTACTGATAGCCATTTGCACCGTTTCTTCAGGCATTTTGTTCCTCATGAATAAATTTTTGGTCCTTTTCTGAGCTTCCCTTTCCTCTGTCCCATCATGCATAAGCAAACTCTTCAAATAAACTTTAAAAAAAAAAAAAGCGCTGTAGACATTGGTGGAGGCGTAACTGTTCACTACCCTGAACTATCCAAAATGTATTAATTAAATTAAACAAATCAACCAAGTAATCGTTCCCTGCCAGGTGGGCATGCAAGTGAACAAACCACCGCTCCGTATTGCAAAGGGGTCGTTAAAACCAGACGCTAACGATGCATTGCAGAGAAGCCGTTTAAACTGCAGCCTGGGGCCAGCCTCGATGGCCTTTAGGTTCGGAGCACCGTGCTCTTCACCAGGTTCAGGAGAGGATCTGGTGGCCCCCAGCCACACGTGGATGATGCGGGCATCGGTCGACGCTGCGTTGTGCTGTGCTGGGGGATGCTGCAACATAAACGTATTTATCACGGGGGGTGATAACCACAGGATGCAAAGTAGCCATCCCGGCGGTAACTCTTTCAGCTCGCTTGATTCGAGCTGAGATGTTTGCAGTTGTTACTGCTGGATACGAGGCGGGAAGTATTTTTCGTAATGCGGTAACGTATACACTGACTCTGATTTTTAAATTGATTTTTTGAAGTATGGTCTGGGAGTTAACACTCGCCAACGTCACGGGTAAAAATCTACTCTACCTTCAAGTTATCTTGCTTTTTCTGGGGCTTAGCTGTAACTTTAGACATACTTAAAACATTTCGGTTGTCTTCATGTATTAATTCTGTAGCCTTCTATAAATAGGTAGTATCTTCAACAAAGAAATGATTTATATGCAGAGGGTAGGTTTGAGAGACATAACTCAGAAATCTGTAGGCACAATTTAGAAAGAGAAAGCCAAATATTTCTCTTGTGCTCACAACCGGCTGTAGGAAGCATGAAGAGTACACTGCTGAGACGTCTCTGCGGCGAAGACAATGCCTGGCTGAAATGGGATTTTTAAACGTAAAATGGTGGGGATTTAATTGGGCCTGCGCAATGCAGCGTTGGCTTTCCCTATTGGAACGTTGCTGGAGGGTTCTGGTGGAGGAATGGTGCTTGGTATTTAGTGACCTTTCCCTTCTCTTCATGCTGTAGCTTTTCAAGTTGTGTCTGGCTGTATTTTCACACTGGTCTTGCAAGGCACAAGGTAAGAGTTAGAGTATTTGATGCTGCTCTTGTCATATTTACATTATCATATTTACATTAATTATCTTAACTTCCAGCGAAATGATCTACGTAACTTTATTTGGACGGGGAACTCTTTTTAGCCAAGTTCATGTATATCTGTCATGCACGTTATTTTTTGAGTCTTTTCCTCCTCCTCCTCCTCCTTGCTGAGGACGCAGAGGTCGAAGTCCTTGCTGCTGCAGACACCCCTCAGCTGTCGGTCCCCTCGACAGGTCGGGGCGAGCCGGGATGGAGGAGCTGCGCTGCTCGCTCGGAGGATGCTGCTCCCCGGCCCGGCTTTGGTGGGTCTCCAGCCAGCACCCTCTGGTTTAGGTGGCATCGAGGCATGACCGGGAAGCCACGTGCCGACTTCCTCACACGAGTCCAGGTTCTCCTTGAGTGCTTTCAGAGGGGAAGGCAGTGGTCTTCATCTTAATGGGGGGGGGGGGGTACCACTGGGTGCTCCGCTGGCTTGCAAAGGTCTGCTGATTAGCTTCCCCGCTCTCCAGCCTCCAAGCGCGCTTCTACATCTCTGATTTTTATACTTCCCTCATCACCAGCGCGTATAAGCTTGAGCGATTATTTTTAATAGCGCTACAGAGAGTTAAGATAGTTTTATTTCTTCCCACACGATCCCCCCCCCCCACTTCCCTGCTATTGCGGCCGTGTCCTGACCCTTCGTCCTGGCCACCGCCACGTTTCCACCGCTGACGCCCATTGCGTCTCCCCATCACGTGCTCTGCCTTAGGAGGTGCCGTCCGGCTCTCCAGATGAGCGCGGTTCAGATGTAACGTCTCAGACGAGAAGGGCTGGATGAACTGGAACGATCCCTTGATAAACCGAAGGCGCCGTGAAACGAGAACACGCGGCTTCGCAGCACACGGCGGTAATTCATCCGGTCAAACAGCATCACGGGCCGACTTCTTACTGAGCTTGTTTTCATCTTTAACACTTAGATTGATAGAATTCGCACATTTTCATATGGTTTCCTTTAAAAAAAAAAAAAGCTAAAAAAAGATAAACTGTTATTAAAGGCTTGCAGTCAGTTTATTTTTGAGAATTTATAGCGAGAGCTACATGAAAAAGCAACAGAACCATACAAGTAATTGGGGGGCAGGGGGAGAGAAGAATATATCCTATAAAATGCTTATTAAATCCCTTTATAAGCCAAGCAACAGTTCTGTTCCTTTGGAATTTTATTTTTTCTCCCCCAAAAATTAGAACTTCCAGAATTTAGTGGAGAGCTTCAGTGCTTTAACACATTCACCATCTGCAGGTTTCAATACCATTTTCATTGTTAATTGTACTGAACCAAAAAAAAAAAAATATTCTCCAAGTAATGGGGAGCGTTTGCCGTTGTAAATGCTGAAGCAGCTCTGGTGCAGCGCCGGGAGAGCGTGATGGATCGGCGCTGCCGGAGCTGCCAGCCTGCGAGGAACAGCGGACCCGGGCAGGCTGGGTGCGGTGCCGCTGTCTCGCAGAGCTCTCGTTTCCTCATTTCTCTGCCCCGTTGACGTCACCGGGAGGTTTCGAGCCAGCTCGGTATGTCTAGTAAACTTGCACATAAATGAAATCATGAAAAACCAGAAAGGCACCGATTCCTAACGCAGATTGCTGAGCATCGGGAATCCTTCTCTTTTTAAGAATATTTTGTTTAACCTTTTTGTACCCAAACGCAGAGAAGTGCTTTTAAGAAAGCAGCAGCCTCATTACAAAGTGATTCTAAAGATGCAAACAAGGGCTTTGTGGTAAAAGAGTCACGTTTCCGAGAAGTCTCTGCCTGCCGTGTCCTCAGGCCAGCGTCGGACGTGGGCTGTGTGAATAAGACGTGTGAGCTCTCATACCGGAACAATATTGATTTACAGGGATGCATCGCTGGTAGCTAATTCACACGAATGAAAACGAGGGGGGGGGTTTCTCTCGGAAAACCTTTCCTGTTTTGTTCTACTTTCACATCCTTTATCTAGTTAGTATTTAAATAAATAAAACTGCAATTATAATAACCGTGGGGGATCATCTGTGATAAATGGAACGCAGACTGTAAAAATGCTGAGAAAGGGGAGGGGGGGCTGCAGGAGAAGACCTGCTGTTGCTTACCTGCTACACACAGCCCACTCTGCCCAAAACTGCTTATTATGAACAGTGCCATCCTGCAGCATTTTAATAATTTTGCCGGGAGTCTGCACAAACCAGCTGCAGGTTTGTGAGGTCTGTGATGCTCCCGCTATGTCAGATAGATCTGCTGAAATGAAGCATAGCTCATTATAACATCGCCTTGCTGAGAAATCCCGGCACCTCCGCTCAGAGGGACGCTCTCTGTTCTTCCAGAGGTAACCAAACACTGTAGCTCAGGCAGTTTAGAACGTAATTTTACAACGCTCATAAAAAATAAACGTGCTGTCGGCATTGTTACGTTACGTGGAATGGTATCTCTCTGTGTTCTGCGGTATAAGCTTCAGGATCTTTCTTTTGTTTCTGGTTGCCCTCCAAATTAAGAAGGCAGGACGGCTCACTGCGAAGCAGGGGGTGACCGATGCGTGGTTCGGGATGGCTCTCCTCTCGTGGCAGCCAGACCCTGCCATAAATCTGCCATAATCCAGAGTTGCCCGGGACAGAACGAGTCAGAGTTGCATAATGATGATAGGTTTGGTTTTGCAATGTGGGGAGAAAGATTTTTAATCGCACCTTATTTCCTTGAAAAAGTCCTCCTGAGGAACCTCACCTAGATGAGGAATAAATACCACGGTTACAATTCCAAATCCGCGTTACCCAGCGCTGAGCGGGATGTAAGCAACGGCAGGGCTGCTGCCTGTGGGAAAACACCTGGTTTAGTTCTCAGGGTTAAACTCAGGCTGAGCTTTGGACCTGGGGAGCAGAGGGCAGTGCCCAGCGTCCGGCCATCGCGTCGGTGAGGGTGCTCCCACGCAGGGTGGAGGAGCTTTATTCTGCGCAGAAGCAACTTGAGCAAAAGAAAGGCGAGGGGAATGTCACGTTTTCCCTGGAATAGCTTTGTTCTTTTTTGCATCAGCAAGAGAGATAAATTGTAGGGGACTGGTTCATTGGTGCTGCGGAGCTATTCCCAGGATGGCAGAACTGGAAATCGCAAGCTGTGGGAGGGTGTCTTTACAAAACAATTCACTCCACTTCTGGAATTCTTTGTATATAACAAACCCCAGGTCAGTAGGAACCCAGAATTTCACTCGTTCCTTCTGCAGGATCCAGATTTCAAACCCGTAACAGCCCGGAGATTGCTTTACGTGCCACTAAGTTTGTAGCTAAAAGAAATCTTTATCCCAGTTATTAACCTCTGTAAAAGAGGTTTATGAAGGAAATCCTGATAAAGCTTTCAAAAGACCATCAGTGAGTCAACCTGTGAGTGTTTGTCTCGGGGAAAGGCTGATCTAACTAACGCTGGCCGGGCACTCTTGCCAAGTTTAAAATTAAACCTTTAAAGCAATAGCCTGAAACAGAAAAGAGAGAAAAGAAAAAAAAAAAAAAATCAACCCCAGCAAGCTCCAGCCAGCTTCTGACAGACCATTTGTTATTGCGGGCAGAACACGGTTTCCATAATTTTATTCTTGAAAACAGCTCAATAGTTTTTGCAGGAACTTTCCAGGCAGATTTCATCCCGAGCAAGTCAAGCTTGGCGAGGCCGCAGCATCACGCTGAACACAGCTTTGGGCCGTGGGAAGGTTTAAGCAATTCTTGCTGCGTGTCTCCCCCCGAGGTGTTTATACCTACTGTGTGCGACCGTTAACTCCGAATAAAGTTTAACAATTAATGTAAGCAGTAACAACAAAAAAAAAACCCCTAAACCAGCTAATTCTATAGCGGTTAACGTAATTCTTCAGAATTACGTTATAAAAACTCTCATGATGCCTCTGTTATGACGGAAGACTTCCCATATTTCCTTTTTCTTTCTGTTTATGTGTTTCCCTGGATTATACATCAGCGTGGAACTCGTGTTTGTAGTACAAGTGTCAGATGTGGACTCTGGCATTCAGAAGATTCCCTTCAGCCTCCCCCTTCGCTTGCCAGGGAGCTCCTGGACCTCTTGCAGTATCTGCGACAGGGAATGGGGGTCCCTCTATTAAATGCCACGTGCTGCGCCCCCAGATTCGCTGTTAAATGCAAAAGAACGATGATGCTAAGGTTTTCTCTAGGAGCTGGTCCCTGAAAGCTAGGGGACACGTGAACCTGCCGTGTATTTATGTTTTCTTAGGTGGAGGCAGTAGGTGTAGTGAAATGACAGTGAATCGAATTAATCCAAAGGGCCCGATTCCGTTATAAAATATTTGTAGAAGCCATGGATAAAACATGATAGGCTGATAATATAAACTAACGGAATAAATGCATTATTTGATGATTTAAGTAGTACAGTTTTGGGATAGGAGTACGGAAAAAGCAAAAGACTGGAAGAAGCAAATACGGAATGTGTTTGTAAAAATGAACAGGTAATAGTCTAGGCAATTGCTTCCACAGGATTAAAATCTGTCTTAGCTAAAAGCCTACTAAAAGCAGATCTGCCACATTTAAAGCAGCATATATTGTGTTGCCTACCCTGGCTCAGAAGCTCTTTTGATTTCAATGGTTTGGCCCGCTGTCAAAAGCACAAGCATGAGCAAAGCGCAGCATATGTGATTGGTGGGTTTGTTTATGGAAGTAAGAGAATTAGGAGAGGAACTGAATTTGATAGACAGTATATATTTGGCTTTTAGGAGAGCATGAAATACAACGTGGAGCATTCAAGTTGACTCTCATAAAGGGAGAGCTATAATACGGCCAGAAAATTGGCTGTTAGCTAAAGACGCGAGTGGGCGGTCCGGGGAGCATCGGCAGGATCCTGCAGGGAGCCTGGCCTTACCTAGCCTGGAGGAATTCAGATCTGCAGAGGAGCGAGCAAACCCCGTGCTGTCTAAAGGCTGAAAAAGCGACAAATAAATACTTGGTTGCCTGCGTATTAGCCAAAGAGAAGGGGAGAGGAGAGGGAGCGGGGAAGGGTGCACAGCGGCGTGGGGGTGCTTGGTGGAAATGAGGATGAACCGGAGGATGCTGAGAATAACAGGAGAAATAAGCCTGGAAAAGACCGTTTGGCGTAGCAGACTCAGTATCTAGGGCAGCAGCTGACGTATTTCCAAGGAAGTCACAGCGGTTATTAGGAGGCGAGGGTTTAAAGCAGAAGACGAGGCAGCTTCGGCACAACGCAGCAGCGAGCGGGCTGTGGGGTGACCCGCCGGGGCTGGATGGACAAGGTGCTTCGTGTTGCTGCCGCTGGTTCAACCCGCTTCTCCGTCTCGGAGAACCTCAAACCTAGTTTTTCTGTAATTTTGTGTGCTTGTTTGGAGGGCAGAATAGGAGATCTGTTAAGAAACCAACGTAAAATAAAGATAGCTAGTTGCCTAAGAAGGAAGCCTGAAGAATTAGTGGCTGGCAAAACCTGAAGGTGCGGTTCATGTGAAAAAGCCAGAAGCAAGTACCTTGAGGTGGTAGCATATTGATAGGGTTTTATTGTATGCTGAGCGCTGGACATTGCTTGGAGATTAAAAAAAAAAAGTGTTTTCACTTGTAATACGTACTAGATCATTTCATAATGCACAAGGAGAGGCTTTTATTCAGCCAGTCAACTTTGGATGTTCCTAATGTTCTTTCCAGTAAACATGTGGTGAAGGTGAAGGATGCAGACATCCTTGGAGGTGTGCACAAATCCCAGAAGATGAAAGAACAGGCCATGTTTGGAAACGAGGTGGTGAATTGGGGTGGGAAAAGTCCTTTCTCAGTCCCGTCCTACCGACGGTCCCTTCCACGGCTTCCGTGGGGCTCTGCCCTACCCCTCCCAAAGCCCGGGAGTATTCCCGGAAAATGGCAAACCGGGCACCCTCCGGTGCGGCCCAGCAGCACACACAACACCTACGTTACGCGATGGAGTAGTTATGCTGCCAGACCCAGAAGGGTGCGGTAGGAAGTCGTTACCTGGAAGCCCGTGCAGTCCATTTGCAGATGCTAATTCTGTCGGAGAGCAGGTACCTTCGGGTTCGGCATCTGAAATTCACTGCAGGCAAGTAAAACATTTAACAGCTTTTGTTTTTATGATATGACCGCATGAATCCTAAACCCCCAAATCTGTTTCATTTAATAGTAAGTCCCTCATGGCTAATTTTGTATGCAGTACACAGAGTAGCATGACTATTCTGGGATATGATCCCAGTAACAGTGGTGAGTCATCAGCCGCAGCAACAGTAATGATATGAGGATCTATTTATTACTGCTCTTCTAAGCTGTGAGTTCTTCTAAGCAGTGAGTTCATCTAGAAATTATGTAATTATTCCTCCTGGATGATTTTTCTTATTGGTTTGTAATTACAAAATATTCTCAGAACACTTCTGTATTTTAAAATTAAGTCCTCAGAATGATTTAATGTTAGAAGAACTAAGAGATTAAATCTTACCTTGTTTATATTCATTTTATTTGACTTTATCAATAGCACAGTTTTCTAGATGTTGTTACACAAACTCCGCCTTTTTTTGCAAAAGCGTCATTCACTGGTTCATAAGTTTATAAACAAATATTTGGGGTAGAATCATCTGGTCTTGGAAACCGGTAGGAGGGGAAATTCCACGTAGGAGTTCATGAATCGTCATTTCTTGGGTGGGAGAAGGGCTGAATCTGTAACGGTTGGAGGAGTTGTCCTCATCTCCTCCGAACTGCTGGCTCTCCCTGGAGAGGGTTGAGGACATCCAAAAGCTTTTAGGGCGCGTGTGCTGCCACCCCAGTCCTCCCCCAACCGGTACTTGTTTTCATAAACAGCCGTCGTTGCCAAGTGCTGGTCCGTAGTTGTTTATCCAAGAAAAAGCAGCACCGCTACTCTGCAAAAGCGAGAGGCAAGTTGTTGGCAAGATCTTTTTCCTAAAAAAAAAAAAAAAAAGAAGGTGGGTGTTAAAGCGTCTCAGAGGCCCCTGGCGTGACCTGGGTGTCGTGGGAGCCTGGCACGGAGAGCTCGGGGATGCTGCTGGCCCCGGACGCAGCGCTTGGACCCCGGGCTGGAGCTCCTGGGCAGCGTTCCCAGCCTGGTGTACCCCTTTCTAGCAGTGCCTGAATGCAGGTTTGTCTTGCTGCTTTACACCAACTTGCACCCTGCTTGTACAGTTCCTTTTTAGATACGTGCAATATTTGGGTTTCGTGTTCTGCATCGCCAGAAATCATGGGGGAGCCCCGCACCTATTCTAGGTCAGCTCCTTAAGGTCTCGGTCCATCAAAGCATTGCTGTCTTAGATGTCCCCACATCCTAGGGGCAGGATACCCCGGGTTACCCTTTCAGATGGCTCCTGCATCTCGTACCTGCACATGCCATCATGGCTTACTGAATTTCTGGGGACTGTACAGACAGTACACCCCTGCAAAGACGGGGTTCAGCAGTGCTTACATGTCATGATTTACACCAGCAGAGGAAATCATCACAAAAAATGTATTCCGAATTAAAACATGAGGTAATTTTTTCAGACTAATCATTCTCCGCTAGCTGTGGGTCTGCTGCACTCATCTCTGCATGGGCCACCTCATCCCTGTGGCTTCAGCAGCTCAGGAGGGCTGCTGAGCCCTCCTGGTGCCACTGGAGGAAGCTGCAGATACGCTTCGTGATGCTCTCCAGCCCTCAGCACCGAGGAGCCTGCAATCCTCCTCCAGTGACGCTCTTTGGGAACACAGCTGGACGTTTTTACAAACACGGAGAGAACAGCTATCCTTCTTAGCTTTCTGGACAAGAGGAGCCACGTGCCATCTACCGGAACGGGACCTGTTTCCACACAGTACCTGCCTTGCTTCTGGTCACGTCAGCCAAAGCCTGTTAGCAGAGACTGTAGGTGAAAGGAAACCAAGACATCAGAATTCTCTTGGGTAACGTTTTGATTCCCTGCTGCGTTTCTAAGCCTGAATCCTTGTGTTTCAGTTGTTGCCATGCATTGATGCATAGGTACGCTGATCCCTACGCTGTCCGTCATATTCCCACCAGTGTTTCTGCCCACCTGAAACGTCGAGGTACGCTTGTCTGTTTGTAGGTGACAAGTTTGTCCACGGAAAGTTGCCATAGCATTGAGATTACTTTTTTTTTGTCTTTGCCTAGAGCTGAAAGAGAAGAAAACCCCACCTTTATCATAGACTTCAAAGCAGCCCATGTTCTTGTTGGTACCTATGGGAACAGAAGATGCTTTCATGTTTGTCCCCAGTTGAAATCCCTTCGTGAGCTGAGCCACAGCATATCCAAGAAGTACATTTCGGTGCGCAGATAGGGACCTTCCCAACCAAAATGTTAGTGGCAGCTGTGTCACCCGCAGGCGCAGATCCGGGGCATTTTGGCATAATCTGACCGGAGACAAGATGGAGCATGAAGCGGTTTCCCTCTAGAGTTGGGGTATTTGGTACTAAATGTATTTTGCAGCAATTTCAAAGGCTGTTGATTAAGAAAACAAAGAAACAAACCTGTTGTATCTCGCCACGAGTGCTGTGGGGAGCGGAGCCAGAGGCAGCAGGTCTGCTGGGTGCCAACAGGGCACCGAGTCAATGAATCTGCAGAATTTGGCCCCAAAATTCCCTTTTCTCAGCACAGAGGAAGGAGCCTTGATGCAGCTCTCTGTTAATTAGAGAAGCCTGCTCTCTCTTCAGCAGTTGCCTACTATTTCCCAGATGTTTGCAGTCTTCATGTGAACATATAATACAATAATTAATTTCAGAGGAACAAGGCTGCGGCTCTCGGTGGGCGCCTGGGGAAGTCACTTCCCCGCGGCTGCTGGTGCAGGCGATGAGCTGGCGTCAGCTGCGTCGACGCGATGGCACGTGAGGACGACGGGTCCTCCACCGTGACGCTTAATGGAAACGGCTGCCGGCTCCTTGGCATCCAGGAAAGCTTAAAGCGGGGAAATACGGATCTGTTAAACTGCACTGTGCGCATCGCCGAACTGCTTACTCCTGAGAGGCTCGACTCTTTGGGTTTTCTGAAGAGTTAGATTAATATTTCTTAGATTTAATCGCTATTTAGAAAGAAGAAAAAAGTTATGTCCTCCTGTTTATAATGTATTCCTTAGAACTGTACTATAAACTCAACACAGCCTGAGAATTTCAAAAGTTATATGAAGGGCAAGCTAGCAAGGCTCTTGAAAAGCTCTAACTCCCGTTTTATTGTTCAGTTATCTTATGAAAGTCTATTATTTTTACACTGATCATATATAATTTTGTTTTAATCTTTATTATATGCCATATTTTGACATTTCTGTTCAATTTTTATCACTTTCTTAGCGTAAGAATAGACACTTAAAGATGGTTTAGCAATTAGTTTTGAAGGAGAGGTTAATTAAAAATACGAAGGCAGTGGTGAAATGGGTCTGTCTTAGGTACAACATTCCCAGTTCTAATGGGTGCTTCTAATTAGACAATTTTTTTTTTTTCCCCCCCAGATGAAGTAAATGCAGTAGATTTCTCTCTTAAAGCATTCAGAGTGGTGCCGTATGTGCGATGGTGAGATGTACGCTGGAGGTGTGGATTGCAACAGGAGCTGTAAGGTGGATAAGGAAGGAGCTGCAGGAGAAGCGCACTGAAATTGGTGGTACGGCAAGGACAGCTCGTAGGCTGGAGGAAGTTAGGAATGGGGTTTCTCAGGGATAACTCCTACGTCTCATGTTCTGAAACGTTTTCATTGCTGTGTTTGTGTTGATTCCATCTTTCGATCTTCTGTGCACCCGCTGTTGAGCGTTGTGGTGCAGCACTGGAAGGGTTGCCTGGCCTTGGTGAAGTTCAACCGTACGGAGCGTAAGGTCACGTACGTGAGGATTAGTAAGAAAAGCTTCGGCTATTCTCTGGAAACTCATTAGCTGAAAACAGCTGAGGAGGAGAGCCAGCGTGCTCACTGCAGGATAACCACAAGCCGTGAGCCCCATACGGCTTCGCAGTGGGTGCCAGGTCTCCTCAGCGAGCGGCTGCAGTCCAGCTGAGATGCTGGTGGTGAGACCTCGTGGTGGAGCAGTGCCTGCTGCTGTGTAGCACCCCGGGGCATCTCCTCCGGGGCACCTGGGGAGGTCTGCTAGAAATTTGAAGAAACCTTGTACTCCGGAGAAGGCTTGGTACGTTTATGGAGGAGATCGTCTGGTGCAGAGTCTGCAGTAGCAGAGGAGTGGACGCGGGGACCCACAAAGTTTCTTCCAGATTTCTGGACCCGAATCTTACTCTGCCACGTCATTGCTTCCATGCTGTTAGGTGGGACAGGGTATTGGCTTGGGTGGGAGTGATGGGTGAAGTGAACTTCCCATTGAAGTCTGTCCCAGTCCCGACGGTCTCAGAGTCCCCATTCCTGGCTCTTGGTCTTTTGGGAGCCATCCCAGCGTACAGAGTCCAGGCGTGGGGTCAGCGGCTCGGTGTCACCTGCTCACCCGTGACCCTGCGGTGGGCCAGCTCAGCTCCATAAACCCACGGAAAACTCGCATTGCTTTGCCTGGGGTGAGCGTTGTGCCAGGTGGGAGCAGGGTGGGGGGGGAGCGGGGCCACCCCGGGCGCGCTGAGCCCTGGAGAAGCTTTACGGTAAAAACACCAAGGGGATGATATTGAAGCCAGCTGGAGGAAGTGCAGTCAGGGATTTCTTATAAATCATCTCTAGCTAAAGCAAGAGCAGTTCCCAACTCTGACGAAAGCCCCGGGGGCGTTGAAGCTGGGTGACATCAGGAGGAAAAGGAATGAATTCACACGCAGGGTGACGCCAGTGAACTGCATTCCTGGGTTTGCCGGCTGAGTTGTGCCTTGCAAAGCAGAGCAGGGGAAGAAGGCTGAGTACCCAGAGAGGTTCAATGTGTGTCTGTCTGTCTTGAGATCTGAGTTGAGTTTTGGGACCGAGAGCCTGTCGGTCTCCTAAGCAAATGTTTCTCGTTAGCCCTTTCTGATGCCGAGGAGCAGAAAAGAACTGGTCGGTTCTGGGTGCTGTCCGCGCCAACAGCCAGTGAGTGTGAAGCGGGGACCACAGCCTGTCTCAACCGAGTGTCTTGGGTCAGCGAATCCAAGAGAAGAAGCTGTGTCCTGCCTGGTTGTGAAGAACCACTGCCTGGACGCCTACGGACTGCACAGCATTTGGAAGGAGGCCCACCGCTCAGACCAGACACAAACTGGTCCCTCTCTTGCAAGGAGCAAGGCAGAGAGGACGCCCCACAGGTTCTGGGAGCATCGTGCTGGGCCATCCTGCGTCACCAAGTCTCTCTGGCACGTGCCTCTGCACCTCCCAAAGGGCCAGCTGGCTGCAGAGCTCCGATGCCCAGCCAAGAGAAGAAAGGGTTAGGAACTTCTTCATTACACATTGTCTGCTCCTGGAGTTACAGATCTGTTGAGATCAACGTGCTTCTTGATGCTGTCTCAGCGAGGGTACCGGTTTGAGTCCTGGTGTTGGCCCAAATTGTCGAGTCCCTCGTGACCACCTTGGTAGGGCCATCGAGCTCCCAGTGTTGTACGACCCCATACCTCTGGGGAGAGCGAGTCCGCCTGGTTGCAGCTTGATTCCGTCCATTTGCAGTTAGAGACACTTAGGAGAACAGAGATTTACTGGAGGAAAGTAGGAGTGAAGGAGATGCTGTGTCTGTATCTAGCCATGCTGAGTGCACAAAATCCTTTCTTGAAAGTCTAAAGAATAAATATTAGCTGAAGGAACAGACATCTGTGAGTCAGGTTTTGAAGCGGGTATATATTGAATGTCCTAGTTTCACTCAAATCACAAAAAGCTGCCTACATTTTTTTTATCTATAAAGACAGTAAATTGTCTGGAGTGGAGATTGGAAGAACAAGCTGACCCCCTTTGCTTTACTGCATTAAATTAAACAGTGTTTTAAAAACTATTTTATTAAACTCTACACTTGCTGCTGCTTTCCAAGACCAGTTTTAGCTCCAGCAGGACAAGCCCAGCTAATGAGGTCAGGTGATGACTGATGCAATATTATGTATTTATTTCGGATTGAATGTGTTAAGCAGTGGATTCTGGCAAAAAAAAAAAAAAAAATCCATTCTCAGGAGGAAACAGAGAAAATTGCCAAAGCTCTAGCAAAAGTATCGCCTTCAATCAGGTCTGACATGTTAGTACAACAATATGTGGCAGTATAAATAGTGCGCCGCTAACGTACGTTAGCTGCGTTGCCTAATGCATAGCTGGAAGGTGCAATGTACACGCAGAGGAAGAACATTTCTAGAATTAGGCACGGAGTTTCTAAGTATCAGCCAGCCCCCTCACATAACGCTTTGCTTTCCTTGTCAGCGCTCCCGTGCATCCGTAAATAAACTCTGCAATTGTATCTCCTTCTTCAGAAGAGGTGTAATTCTGCGGCTCCGGTGGTGCGGAGCTGAGCCCGAGCAAGCGAGGTCCGGTGCCGGTGAGCCAAGGCCACAGCACGGCTCCTGCGAGCTCGCAGCTGGGTACCGAGCGAGTGGAAGCCGAGATTTCCAGCCCGAATGCTCTGTCTCTTTGCATCTCTGAATTTGAGTCATGAACTTAACCAGTCACACATTTTTATGCAATTTAATATCTTTTACGTGGCTGCATTTTCTCTTCTGTTATTAAAAAAGGGAAAGCTCTCATGGGCATGAATGAGGATTTATGTAATAGGTTGCAATGGCTCCATCAAAGCCATTGTGCTCTATCTTGTGAATATCTATTTAATCAGTGGTTTTAAAAAAAGACCTTATTTGTGCTAAGTGATTTTTCTTTCTTAGACTGCAGCGAGAATTTCTTACTCTTGTGAAGATGGGAGTGCAGCCCATCCAGCTACTCTAGGCTTGAATGCCGCTATTGAGCCGCCTTTACGCTGGAAAGAGGTTCAAGTACTAAAGACGCTACTCAGATGATGATGGAGCTGCTACAAGAGTCTAGGAAGGAGCATTGCTAGGTTGTTACTTCTGTGACAAAGTACCGGCTTTTATTAACTAATCTGTTAAATTCAAGACAATAAGCGACTCGGTTATGCTCGCGCACATTTTCTACACCGCAGATTGGCTTGAGAAGCCGTATGGGTGGCCACTATGATTTACGCCAACTTGTGATGTCTCGGGGGCACGCGGTAGGTTTCATCCCTGCTCCCGGAGAGGATTTTGCTCCGTCCACCCTCGCCGGAGTTGCCCTCGCCGCGCAGGTAAGAGCAGTGTGTAGCACCGAGCCAGCGTGCGGGAGAGTCACGGCGGGGATGAGATCTGCCACCGTGTCCGTGGTTATGGCCTCGGGCTGTCGCAGTGGGCAGCGGCCTTTTGCTTCCACCTCACCCAAGGAAATTAAAAGGGGTCGGAGTTAATTCTGGCGTTGCTTACCGGGACTAGTGGAGCCGGTGAGTATACATTTAGACAGAATTTGAACGGTTTCTGTGTGGGGCTGGTTAACAGCACGCACAAAAAAGGTTGCGTTGTTAGATGAAGTCACGGAGAACATTTCTTACAACGGTGAAGTAAAAAGCCATGATAAATAAGGTGTGCTCCTACCAGTAATAAATCTTGGCACGTAAGCAGGGTGACTTCTGCGTGGCTCCTCAGCCTGGCCCATGCCATTTTCCCCTCCGCTCTGTTATCGAATGCGTTCAACAGTCTCCCTTGCCCAATTACAGCAGTACCTTGGCAGAAAGCAGAAATCACATCCCATTTAGGGCTGGCTCCGCTAAGAACAAAAGGGCTTGACATTAGGGTTTTGTTCCCCGGTTGCATCTCATGCCACCCAGCTATCTTGTTTGCTCTTCACATGACGTGCCATCAGGCCCTCGATATCTGCATGGCATTTTATGTTCCCCTCGGTCAGATGTTCTGCCGGTTGACGCCAGGTTATTAATATAGCGTGTCACATTTGATTCTGGCCGGGCGGTAGAGAGGGAATACCTGTTGTTTGTCTCCCACCCTGGGTCTGTAATCTTGATCTTTTCCAGACGCTCTGGCAGACAGATAGCAACGCCGTCCTGCTCGCCCCGGGACTGATTGGTTTCTTGGCCATCGTCCAGTTCCAAATACATCAACACGTTTGCAGAAAGGTTTCCTAACCTGAAAACTCAGACCTGGCCCGGTCTCTTACACGAAGGAAGGAAGGAGCTGGATTTCAGCTGGAGTTCAGCAAAGGCACAGAGAGCAAGGGGAAAAGTTTCAGAAACCGCGTCTTGGCTTGCGCTGGGGAGGACGGATGCCTGGGCTGGGGTGGGAGCGTGTGGGCTGGTGCTGTATCCTTCCAGCTCCCTGCTGGGATTTAATCTGAGCTTGAACAGGCTAATTTTAATCCATCTTCCCAATGTAAATGATATGGCTAGCAGCGATCTAGCACACACGCAGCTTTTCTGCAAGCAGATGAAGGGTTAAACACCCCCGTTCGGCGCTGAGCTGCAGGAAGAACGCTCGCGTCTGCAGCTCGTATAATTACTGGTCTGAAAACCAGTATTGAGCTGGGCTCAGCCCTTGCAGGAGGTGGTGGTGTGCGTCGGGGTGTTTGCTCGGTGCCGGACCCGCTGCCTGCCCTGCCTGCCCTGCCTGCCCTGCCTGCTGCCCCAGTGTCCAGCCAGCCAGCATCCCCCCGGGGGCTTTCAGCAGCTCCTCACTAGTTTCAGGCGTTTTCTCTCATGTGAAATCAAACGTTTCTTCCTCCCCCTTGGAATAACACATCTGTGCGACTATCTTCAGGTTTTCCAACGCTGCATGTTTTCACACAATTTGTCAGGATTTTTGAAATGGATCTGGTTTGGAGGTTGATTATCTCTGCCCGCTCGTTCTTCATTAGCTCGGTGCAAACCTTTATCAATACAATAAAATGCTCGGGATGTCTAAATGCCATTAGCTCAAGAATGAAGCTTTTACTATGATGACGTGAGTCTTAACCTGCAATCAGATATAATGATTTTGTGCCATGCCTACACATTTATGCTTATTCACACTGAAAACTTCACCTTCTGCATTATTAAATGGTAATCAATTATAGCAAGTACTCCGCTAATATTTCTTCTTAATCTCCAAGTGTTTGTGGCTGTATTGCCACCTGGTTTGCTGTTACCGGCCTTGATGACTTATAGCTGCATTTAATAGATTCACAGGTTGGGGCTGCGATGTATTTTGTTCCGTGCTCCCACACCTCTATTTCTTTTGAACAGTGCAGCTTTATGATTTGTAGTATGTGACTCCAAAATAGTGATTCCTGCGAGTGATTTTCAACATGAAACAGAGCTTCTAAGGGATCGCTAATTAAGGAGGATCAAAATGAGCCCTGAAGCAGGTCTTGGGAAGATTTGCAGGTCTAGAGAAAATAACAGTGTTATTAAATGATATTTTGGGTGCCAACAGTGCGCTATCTGCTTTCACATCAGAGAAGTAATTCCTTCCCAAGAGGTTTTTAGAAAGGCAGCGCAGAGGGGTTGGTTGGGATGCCGCGTGTGAGGAGGCTGGCAGGAGCTTGTCTGAAGGGCTTCGTCCAAGGCGATGATCTGAGGCAGGACTTGAGCGAGGAGATCATTTGGCAATAAGACGACGCAGACTGTTGCAAGCACAAACATGCTGTAGAGGAGTCACGAGACGGTTGTGAAACTGCGTGGAGAGGAAGTGGCACGCGGGGAGTTTCAGCCCTGCGACGGGAGCCAGGAAGCGGAGCAGAGATTCCCGCGCCGTCTCGGGGAAAGCAGGAGAACTGGGACGAGAACTGCCTTGGTCTGGGCAGGAACGGCACCCGCGGAGGGGGCTGGTCTGTGCGGGGACACACCGCGGTTCAGGAGACTTATTTTGGATGGAGAAGCGTTCTGTAAGGATGCTAGAGAGGCTGAAGGAAAAACCCCACCAGATAATGGATATCACATGTAATGGGTAATGACGTTTGCCGCCTTCCTAAAGTGTTTTGCTATCGGTAGCTGGCAGGCCTGCAAGGACCGACATCCTGAGCTCCTCCACACCTGGAAAATCTGGGCCCTTGTTTTTACTGTATGAGTTCACCATTTGGCATAAACTACGTGAAACGTGCTGCAGAACATTTGCTCTGCCTGGCTCGTTTGGCCCGCAGTCATTCCTATCGGTGGTTTTGTTCTTGCTGCCCACCACTTCTGTCTTCTCTCCTTGTTGTAGAAGGTTTTCCTTCTGCTAAATCCGGTTTGCTGTCCAGAATTATTAAAACTCTTTTCAGAGCATGTGATTTAATAGCAGAAAACAAAAACCTGTGGTTTAAATTCACCCTCTTTCCCCCCTCCTTTTGTTTGCAAACAGCCTGAGGAGGGAGAGGGGCAGCGCGTGTCGCCGCCGGTCACTGCCGAGGCTGCACTCGAGCGTCCCTTCCAGCTCGCTATCGTTAGGAAAAATGCGAACGTATGGAAATACACTATTGTCATGGCAGCAGACGGCACGCTTTGTATTTACTGCCTGCACACGTGCTGAGGTACGGGGGTTATCTCGAGCTACGGTAATGATGTCTGTGGCAGAGGCGATGCCGGAGGCGTCCCGTTTGGGACGGTGCAACGTGCTTTTGACACCAGCCCCTTGCTTGTGCCTTGCTTGTGTCTCCCCGCACCGCCTGCCTGCTCGCTGGCCGGGCTTCGGCTCGGTGCAGGAGAGAAGGGGTTGGTAGGTGGCTTTCTGCCTTCCCCGGGCAGCGCTGGGGAGGTGGGAAGGGGGCAAGGAGACCCCAAACCTGGCAGCTCGTTTCTGCCAGGTCTGTCCATGCGACATCCCCCAAAGAAGCGTGCTTCTAGAGAGCGGATGGATGTTCAGCGGGACGCGGCTCATCCGTGGTGAGTCACAGGCACCGATGGGGAAACGTGGGCACCGCAGGAATCTGTGTCCCCCCGAGTGAGCGGGGACGGGGGGGTTCCCTCCCGTGTCCGTCAGGGCAAAGCCCGAGCGGCAGCTGTGGGATGAGCCTCCTACGCCTCCCTCCCGCAATGTTGTAGTCAATTATGCCATAAATCCCACCAGTAATAACATCAAGTTGGTGTTTTCCCCCATCACTCCTACAGGAAAGCTGTTCAGTGATCTGTTTGCTCTCGAGGCAAAAAAATTTTCCTCCAATTTCCAGCCTCAATTAATTCCTGTCCGTTTTATACCCACTTGTTCTTGTGCCAGCGATGCCCTTTAGCTTAAAGATCTCGTCTCTGCTGGCCATTGCTCCTGGTACGCGTACGGAAGCCAAGCATCATCCCGCAGTGGGCCTTTCAGCAGGGTGAACGAGCTGAGCCTTTCCGTCCAGACCCTGAGATGTTAATGGGAATCAAACAAATGAGCAGTGAGAAGCCGCGGTGATGGCTGTGACCGTGATTGACCAGAGCGAGTAAGGAGCTGCGATTTAAAATCATACCTGTGAGCCATTTCCCTGCCTTTGCTTAGCCGCAGCCGTGACAGAAGTACCGTGATTGCCAGCAAAGGAGTTACGGCAAATACTCAGTTTTAAGTTGTGTAAACCGCAGGGTGTTGGTATTGTTCGTTAGTGCGGTACCCTGGAAGAGGGTGCCGTTCCCCACCGTCCGTTCGGTACGTGTGCCAAACTGCTTAGACAGGGTAAACATGCGACTTGCTGCCAAAGGGCCAGGTTTTTCCACCCTTAATATTTTGCCCTCAAATAGCAGCAGTTGGCAGATGCTCATGATTTGGATGAGGCTACTTTTGCATTAAGCTTCTGCTGGGCCCGAAATGATCAATAAGAGCTATAAAAAAGATTGCCCTTGAAATCCCATCAGTATACTTTGCCATTTGCTATGTACAGTGTCTTTTCCTATTGATATAAAAGATGAAGAGTGCAGACATTTGAAAGATGTGAAGCAAGTAAAATTTTGCTGAAATGTACCCAACCGGATTAATTATTTTTGGGAGGGCCGAGTCTCCAAAGGATTTAATAATCTGAATACCATTTTAGGACATTTCATTGTCTTTTTGCTGGCAGGGAACACAGATACCAATTATGGAGATAAATCCAAAAACCAGGTCAAATAATTATTTTATGAATCAAGTGAAAAGGCTCAGTGCATTTCTCAGTGCAGCAGCTTTCCACACGTCCACTGTTGGACTTTTGGGTGTTGTAGATGGGCTGAGGGTAGCTTAAAACATCAGTGCAGAAAATCTGTAAATCTTCTGACTCAAAGGCTGTCTGTCCTCCCAGTTCACATTAGCCAGGTAAAATGGAAAAAAATCTGTGGTCTCTGTAACTTGTTAAAAAATTATTGTCACTTTACGCCTGTCTCCAGTCTGTCTGACAGCGGATCAGAACAGCTATTTGATTTGTAGCCGATGCCTTCGTGCAGCCTGTGGCAGCCGGCCGGCGTTACGGCGGAGCGAAGCGGCTGGCTGTGAGCTTGCTGGCCTGCTTGAAAAGGCGAAAGCGCCTCTCGGAGTCGTGCCAGGCGATCCTCTTCTGTAAGGTCAGGATGAAACAAACCATGACCCTGGCCGGCAGCCTCCTGGTGCTCCGGTTCCATACAGATACGGGAACGCTTTCCTACATACTGGAAGCAGAGGTCGTTTGCTGTATGGGACCCTCGAGACTCGTGCTGCCGCCTTGCATTTGCTGGTAGCACACTCTATGCTTTTGGGAAGCGCGGATTACACTTAATAGGTGTATGAGATGCTCGAAGGTGCATTGACAATATACGACTGTAATTCCCTTTTCATTGCCACAAATACCTCGGTGGGGAACAGGCGAGGCTGGACCCCGTGTACCCGCTTGCTGGGTGGAATTACCCCCCCCAGGCTGGCTCTGCGGGGGGAGTGGGGCTTGTCACAGGCAGAAACGCTGTAAGGTGGCCCGGAGCCCCGCCAGAAAGCACCGGGCTCAGCTGCAGCCAGGCGCCAGGGTCCACATCACACGAGCCAGGCCACCATGGGAGGCAACATCCGTGTCTTGTGTATTGGGAAAGAGAGTCTGTAAAATGTTACGGTGCTTAGATGCAGCGGTAAAAGCTGAACTGACACTGAACAGAGCATAACAGCCGGCCCAGACTGGGATAAATACTGTCCCGTAACTTGAATGTAAACATTTGTGCTGCAGAACAGCACTGTTTCGCAGAGCGGGTGATGCCAAAATCCAGGGAGTGTCTGCTGAGGAGTACCGCGCTGTCCCCGTGCCACCCGTACCACCGGCCACGGGTGTGCAACCGCCCGTCCAGCACCCTCCCTGCCCGGAAAAGATGGCAGTTGTCCCCCAGCCGCGTCCTGCAGCGCAGCCCAAGCACAGCCCGTGCGCCCGAGCAGATTTGGTCCTGATGAGCTGTGAGCAGGTGGAGGGTGCTGGGCAGAAACACCTGCGAGGTGAGAAGAGCTGTAAGTGCTGCACAGGGGGGTAATACCTCCTTAATACCTCCTTAATACCTCCTTAATACCTCCTTAATGCATCCTTAATGCATCCTTAATGCATCCTTAATACCTCGGCTGGGGCAGCAGCAGTGGGGAAGAAAAGCAGCTACTCCGCTGGTTGCTAGCCAGAATATTTTCGGGAGGAAAAAGCCCCTTAGGAAGTGGCATTGCTGCCTGTGCTAAGAGCGGTCACGCTCACGCCCGTCTGCATTTACAAGCTCTGGAAGGGAAAAGAGGGAGGGTGTCTGCTGAGTTTGACTGCACCTTGCGTTTTCCAGAGATTAATGGCAGTGAACCATAGTAAGATGATAAAATAGCCCAGGATGTACACTCGGAAAAATAACAACTGGCTTACAGAACTCAGGATTTCTTCTTTGGGGGACTTAAACAACCGCATGATGTTAGCTTGTTACAGGATAACATCAAGCTACTTATCTGCAGTAAACATGAAAAGGATTAGATTTTTTTGGAACCCTCTGTGCTAAAAGAAAATTCAAACTCAGTTTTACCTCCCTGCTATCCTTTTCCGACCGTCTCCCATCAGCTGCTCCGGCACGGCGTGAGGCTGCGGCCGGCGTGGCACGGCGTTGCATGCCATCCTGGGGCACGCGCGGCGGCTCCGCAGCCCGGTGGCTTTCACCAGCGCCAGTGCGTGAATGGCCGTGGGGAGAAGTAACGGCTCAAGGACCTGACGTGCAAGATGCTGAGAGTTTCAGGCAGTAATTGCTGCCGACACTGAACAAGCAGGTAGCACAGTGGCTTCTTCGTAGTGAATGGGGCTTCAGAAACATAAATGAGCACTTTGCAACATCCCTTAAAACCCAGCAGTGCCCGTGCTGAGCTGGTAGCTGAACTGATGGTTGCTGCTGTGCAAACCATGAGCCTCGCTAGGGTACCGCTGACAAGTAACGCTGGAGAGCAGTAAGGGCTCTGGCTGCGAATATATTCGGGTTTGTCTTTGTGCTACGCTGAAGGTGGACCTGGGCTGCAAAGGGAGCACCGCCAGCTCTCAGGTCTGCCTTGGACTTGGGTGTTGGGATCAGCCATTCTACGCAGTTCGTAAGCACAAGGCAATAAGGTAATTCATCCTCCACGGTGGCAGACCGGCTACGGGCCATGGCAGGGGGCTCTGGTTATTTTGCCCCCGTGGTACCCATTGAACAAGAGCACTGCAGGAAGGGTGAACTTCTATATTCAGAGATAACAAAGTCAAATAAACATATATTTTTGCTTCCCGATACACACGGAGGCTTAATAACGTGTTTAGCAGGTGACAGTTTACATTCCAAACACTTAAGTAAGTGCTGCTGGGTTTTCTGTGCCAGGCAGCTGTGATACACGGTGCTGGGGAGGGACCGTACGGAGTTGGGCATGTCAGGGGCACGGCTCTTTGGGCTCTGGAGGTAGAAAAGAGTTAGGAGCCACATGAGGGACAAACCTGGCAGAGCGACTTGAACGCTTTTGAGTGGCCCCTGAGAGCAAGAAGATTTTCCCCTTGGTGGGAGAAGGTCAGGAGGGGAAAAAGAAGTAGTAATAGTAATACTTGTGGTGCTGAGAGCGGTCAGCCTCATGGAGCCTTGGGGGGCAGGGAGTGACAGGCCAAGGGGAACGGCCTGAAGCTGCAGGAGGGGAGATGGAGATGGGATGTGAGGCAGAAATTCTTCCCTGTGAGGGTGCTGAGGCCCTGGCACAGGGTGCCCAGAGAAGCTGTGGCTGCCCCTGGCTCCCTGGCAGGGTTCAAGGCCAGGTTGGATGGGGCTTTGGGCAACCTGGGCTAGTGGAGGGTGTCCCTGCCCAGGGCAGGGGTGGCACTGGATGGGCTGTGAGGTCCCTGCCCACCCAAACCAGTCTGGGATTCTGTGACTGTGCCGGTGCTAGGGCATCTGCATCGGCTGTCAGTGTGCTCAGCTCCGACGTGCCCACGGTGCGTCCGATCCTGTTTCATTAAGCGCTGATGGTTTCAAGCACAGACCTTTCCGCGTGAAAGATTATTTAGAAAAAACAGCAAGCTGTTCTGATAATGGGAAACAGGTGCACAAAATTAGATAGCAGTGAGAGGCAGTCGTGTCTGTACGGAGCTGAAGATGTAAGAAACAGCATTTTTCATTGCTAATGGTGTTAAAAACCCGGCCGAATGTCTTGGTGAGAAACAGGGCTCTAGTGATTGAGAGAGGATCTTTATAACGAGCGCAGTCTGCCCAAACATCCTGAAATACCATATTTTGGAAACATATTGATACCATAGTGAAGGTGGTACTGTAGTTAGATCAGGAGTAATGCCCTGAGGAATGAGCCTGGGAAGGCAAAGCAGATGGTAAGCCCTCTTGTAGAGTCAGTGCTGTCATCCTCGGGAAAAGTGTAAATTCGTAACATAAACAAAAAATACACAAGCCTGCCTGGTTTGATAGACTTAAATGTGTCTATCTTTGTGTTTTATATTACAGATCTAGAAACAAACTGTGGGGCTGCGCAGCTCTCATGGTAACCATTTGATTTGCAATGACTATTCAAATGACTCTGAATTATATCAAAATCGTGGCGCAGTCCTATTTTTCAGTTTTTATGCCAAATCTTACCACACTCCAAGGCTGCTGGCGGGCAATGCTAATCCAGGGACAGTGCGTTCCTGATGCTGTCTCTTCCTTATTGCTACTCCACCAGAAAGTTTTGTGCCAAGACCCCCTTGCAGAGGTAGATCAAAGAGCTCGAAAGCCAAATTGTCGGATAAGTTGGAGGCAGCATCTTCTGTCGGGACACCTGGGCAGCTGCCGTGTTTTCATGTGAGGGCGGTGCTGTGCCGCGGGAAGGAGCAGGGCTGGTTTAGGATTGATTTAGGACTGGTTTGATGGGAACGGGTCCTCATGCACACTGCGGGGAGCTGGCCCCGTTGCTGGGTGGGGGCAAAGGCGGGTGGAGGGCGGTGGGGAGACCGGCAGCAGGGATGCCTCTGCCTGCAAAGGCTTGGTTGGACTGTCCCCCTGTGATAAAGGACTGCGGTAGTTTTTAATGTAGAGAAATTGTAGTCATTACTGTCAAACTACAGAATTTAGACAGTTGGGGTTTGCTTTTATTAATTTTCTTTGTTTTGCAGAATGACGCACGAAACCTCGCTGTGCTTTGCAGCTGAGCGTGATTTCTCCTGCCTTGCCATTGCGTATTTCCTCTGCTCATTACCTTGTTACAATCGCGTCTTTCCACAGGTCCAAAGCCAGTGCCCCCTTAGCTGCTTGTCAGATCGAGCTACAGCTAACTCCTGCCACCTGCTGTCGCCTTCTTTGCTCTTCACTTTATTAAGATCCTGGGTTATTAAAAAAATGACAAAGGAGACGGGGGCTGCAGCTGCTCCGTCGCTTGCATTGACCTCCTTGCCGAGCATTGCTCTGCAGCCACCCTGCTCCTCCCGCTGCCCACCCTACTGCCTCCTCTGCTCCGCCGCCCCCAGCTTTCCTCCCATCCGACCGAGAAAGCGGAGAGCCTGGCCCACGAGTCGAACTGCAGCCTGGCTCCAGGAGAAAGCCAGGGGACAGGCCACCTTCTTTCACAGCTCTGCAGCACGGAAAGGGACAGCTTGCTGGGCTGCGGTGCTGCCCCTGCCATTGCACGCTTTGCCTTTGCTGCGCTGGTGGTGTGCTCGCTGGGTTGGGCTTTGCTCCCTGGGTCTGCTGTTCCCTTTGGCTGGCACCGGGATTTGTGGCTTTCTGCGTCCAAGAGTTTCTCCTCGTCATCTGCTGCTGGGTTTCCGCTGGTGGTCGGTAACTCATCCCAGGAGTGCCACTCTCCCATGCTCATGAATTGCACATTCGTGAATCCTCCAGTAAAAACAGAAGGGCTCTGTTAAGTCCGTGATTTGGGTTATTTTCTGGCATCGGGATTGCACCACTGATTCATGTCAGTGGTTAGATAATGCCCATCCCATACAGACGCTGTTACCTTTCCTCCTGTGGAGCCAGTTTTTGGCTCTGTGCAAGTGAGCTCCACTCCTTAGAAGCCCTCGGTGGCCTCCAGACACACCGTCACCCCCTGAGACTGTCGCAGCACTTGGAAATGTTGCCTGAATAAACCTGATAACACACGTTGGGGGCAGGCGGGGAACGGCGTCAGCTCGGTGCGCTGGAGCTCCCAAGACCATAGAGCAAGGGACACTTTATAGAGAGGGGATCTCCTACGGGGACAGGGATTTCTGTAACTTATCTTGAATGATTTATAGGGACCTTGGATACCAGGCTGGTGACCTGTGTGTTTGCGTAAAGCAATTTTAAGTCTCAACAGTGCCCGCTTAATCCTGAGCGCGCTGGGCATCCACATGCTCGTGCAGAAGAGCCCCTGGGGTCGGCACCGGGGTAAGGGAAAGAAGAGGTACATCACAGAGGATGACTGCACTTTGGGCCAAAGATATTTCATCCATCATCCCTTCATATGGACATGGGGTGGGGAACGACTGTGGAATACAGATCAAGTGTTGGCTGACTATTTTACCTCTGGAGTTTGCTGTGTTGCTTCACTGCTTCGGTGCCCCCGTGCTATCGTTGATTCACTAATAGGGCGTCTGGACTGCAACTGCTGTTGCTTGAAGATAAATTCAAAAGCAAATTTTAGGTTTTTTTTCTATTGTAGTGGTGCTTTGTACTTTGCCATCCTTATTTTTAACTTGACAAATGCAGCTTTATTTTCCACTTATGCGAAGATGATGGAGTGCTGCAAACTTTGGAGAGGACCCTTACAATCTGCAGAGTATTCTGAACATGACACCACACTGATGATTAAATTTTTCCAGCAGAGCTCATCAGTTAACTTCTAATGAAAAAATTTAGTGGAAAATACAGCTCTGAGAGGGCAACTTCACAATCTAATTGCAATTCTTACCAAGTTCAGCAAATGTTTGTTTGAGAGATGTTTTTTGCATCAGGATGCAACTCCAGATGGGCTATTGTACAAACCAAGAGCAATGGGAGAACTTAATGTGCAGCAGAGATTGGAAAAACACAAGGTTAAGCTCTTGCTCTACATATCTCAGGCCACATTCTCCTAATGTTGGGTCATCTGGGGGAAATAGTTTCCCATATTTGACTTCTTGTAACTATTAAAAAGCCATGACAGCAGAGATTTAGACCTTAGGTTCTGGCCATCCCGGTGAACACCTTGTCCACCCAGCTGTACTGCTGGGAGTGCGTGTTCATGTGGGGACACTCTTGCTAGAGCTAACTACAAACTCCTGGTTAGCTTTCACTTTTTTGAGGGGAGATTTTCTGTTAAGTTAATGGCTGAGTACATGGTTGGCCGAGTGCTGGATCAGGCCCAAGGAAAGGAGAGCCAGATGAGGGGGCCGGCATGGCTGCAAGCTGAACTTGTGGAAAGAAATAAAAACGCCTTTCCAGCTGGATTAGCTGTGTGATCCCAGGCGCTGGCACAGGGAGCCCGGGCAGCGTGCAGCCAGGAGCTGGCTGCGTGCAGGAGGGGGGGCTGGAAGCAGCCACGGGACTCCGAGCTGGGCGTCACCTGCGCCGGGCATCTCGCTAACACAGCCTGAATGTCTCCGGCTCATCCCAGCGTGAGCCACAAGTGCTGTAGAAATCTGGAAAACTTGCACAGTTCAGGCAAACTGTTTCCTTGCCTTTACCAAGGTTTAACCTCCACCCTCGCCCAGGTGACAGAGCACCAGGGCTCCTTCTTACACCTCCGGCCACGACACTGTTCACGTCCTCCGAAGGTATTGAAAAACTTTTCTTCCCAAACCGATCGCTGATGGTACACTATCACACAGCCAGAAGAATCTCTGCTCAGCAAAATGCTCAGATTTAGCTCATTGCTCTGTCTCCCTTTGTGTCAGTAAACTAAATGCTCCCGACTGAAGGTTCTGCAATAAAATTTTTTGAGTAATCAAAGTTAATTTTCTGAATAGGTATGGATTAATTATCAGCTGCCTGTTGTTTGTAGATGCCATAGTTACAGAGCTGAGCTTCTTCTGTTGATTACTTTGTGGCTACAAGTAAAGTATACTCAAGCTGTCACTGGTAAAAGAGCAGATAATAAAGAGTAAAAGAAAAGAATATTAATTGAACCATTACCAGTTTCATGAGGTATTTATGCAGTTGGGTAAGTAAATGTTACAGTGAGGGATGGTATAGACGTAGGAATCTCCTTCAATACGTCCGATATTATACTGGTGCCCTGCCTGCCTTTGGATTTCCAAAGAATCTAAAAATCTTTGCACCTGTGCTTATGCATTTTTAATTGCATTAATTAAATGCATATGCTCATGCATTTTTTTATTCTTGAGGAACCATATGTGGGACCAAATAGCGTGAGACCAAAATAGTTACCCTCTATCTGCAGCC
This sequence comes from Grus americana, assembly GCF_028858705.1. NCBI lineage: Eukaryota > Metazoa > Chordata > Aves > Gruiformes > Gruidae > Grus > Grus americana. Next base: position 34,317,152 of record NC_072859.1, read on the forward strand.
ATGAGGAACAGGTTAAACTGTGAGGAGACCTCGTCTTTTATTGCTCCACCCCAGTAAAGAGTTTCTGGAGACAGCGAAAATAACTGAGCACCCACTCCCTCCCAAGCACATACACAACTGTAAATAAATATTGGCATTATAAATATAACTGCTCAAGCAAAGTATGCAATCCCTCACATGCAATGTATTATTACTGATATTTGATAAATTGTCCTGGAATTCATCAGTCATTCTTCATACAAGTTACTCGGTGTATGAAGTTAAAAGCGCCAGGAAGCAGCTTAACGCTTCGAGGTGTCAGGTCACTGTCCGACCCGGGGAGAGGCTGCCTTTGTTCTGAGCCTGCTCGGTCTTTTGTTCTCCGCAGCCTCGTGTATAAATAATGCAGGTCGAGTTCAGCGATGGCACCTTCACATCCATGGTTTTCTCTGAGACTTTCTCTACCTGTGATTCCCTTCCGCAGTGCTTGGTATTTGTTTTCCTCTTCTCATTTAGCCCTCAGTCAACCCGTATTGAATCTCTGTGCTGCACTCAGGGTAGAGAAGGAGAGTAAGCCAACATACATTTTGCAACAGGATGCAGATTCCCTTATTTTTTTCACGATTCTGTCTGTTACTTACTTTCAGATCTACCAGAGGTCTTGCTGGGATTTCTTTGTCTGGCTACTTTATCTGCCTCTTCCTGCAGCAGTGAAAAGCACCCTGTGTGCTCTGTAGAGCGGAGGGAGAGTCAGGGTCTTCCCTGCCACTGTGCTCAGGGGGGGATCTTCTGACTTAATATGATGAGAGGGGGCAGGCAGCAGCGGCGGGGGATGGAGAAATGTATGGCGAGGATCACAGCTTGATGTTGTGGCCGCGGTCCGAGTGCATGCCCAGCTGGGTGGGGTGGTGAAGGGCGGTCATCAGGCACAATGAATTGTGAGAACAGCAGGAACGGGGAGAGGCACATGCCCTGGTAGGAGAGAGGACTCAGCTCCCAATGCAAGTGAGATGAAGCCTCAGGCTTCCAAAGGCAAGAAAATTCATACTGAACACAGGCGTACTTCACTTGGCTTAGTTGGAACATGGTCACACATATGGTATTTATATCAGATCCAAATGCCCAAGCAAAGGAGGCCAACCTGCTTATTTTCAGGGTTTACGAGGGGTGTCACTTGCTAAAGTGTCCAGGGTGACTTCAGCCACGAGTTGCAGCAGCCAAGTTATGAAACCGTAAGAAAGTGGGTGTATAATGGAAACAGTGACAGAAGGTTAGGGGCTTTTTTTAAAAAATTTTAAGCAGTCGTCCATTTTGCAGCCCAGCTGTTTGAAATTCACCGAACTAGTATCTCGAATGGCTAAGACGTGAACCGGGGCTGAAAAGAGACTTGGGCATCCAGCTCGCATAAGTGCCAAGTCCTCACCAGTCTCACAGGATTTCAAAAGTTTGCTTCCAGAGTGGATGGAGACAGGGCTCAGCTGGAGGATGGTGGCACATCATGGCTCCTTTATCCCCTGTTACACTTGTAAGGCTCGGAGTGAGGTTTGGCAATTTGAACCCCCTGTGCAGCATGGGGAGAGCTGCTGAGCTTGGGGATGGCGTTTGGCTGCCGCGTGTTCCTGCTGAGAGCGGCAGGAGCTGCACTGAGCTTAGCAGAGTTCCAGCTGAAGGGGGTCTGAGCAGATGTAGTCAGGAAAGAAGCCTCCAGGGTAAATATTTTCTTGTAATGCAGACTCCTGCTTGCATACAACAGAAAAATGCAGCGAGAGGCTCCAGTAAATGTAGCCCTGCGTCTCCTGTACTGAGTAAATGACACGGTGTGATTAATGTCGACGCAATACGCTTAGGACAGTCCTGCGCCATGCACTGAGAAACATCTTTTGGCAGATGTGCATGACACACAGTATGTCTTTTGTTCACAGCTTCGATGTGGAAAATGGCCCGTCACCGGGTCGCAGCCCGCTGGACCCGCAGGCCAGCTCCTCGTCAGGACTCGTATTGCACACGACGTTCCCGGGTCACAGCCAGCGCAGGGAGTCGTTCCTGTACAGATCCGACAGCGACTATGACTTATCACCAAAGACGATGTCCAGGAACTCTTCTCTCCCAAGTGAACAGTAAGCATAAATTCAGCTCACATCATATTTTACAGTAACTAAGAGCTTTACACAGCCTCCTGTAATCCTCAGAGCTCTGTTAAGAGGTGCTTACGGGTGGTACTCACATTTCATCGCCTGAATGCCCAAGGTGGTCTGCCAAGGCATGACTTCCCTCTCCCCATCCCATCCTTGAAATATTCCCCTTTTATCCGTAATTTAGCAGAAGAGCTTTCAAATCCATACCCTGAAATAATAAGAGATTTATTTTTTTTTCACTTTACCTTTCTTGGTACGAGTTCTTCACCTGGGATTTTGTGTTTGTGGTGTGAAGCGCTCGCAGCTAACTGCAGGGTAAAGCCCGGGCTGTGTTCAGGGCAGCGACCGCTGCCCGTGTCCCCGCTGGGCCTGCCGGCAGGAGAGCCCAGCCGCTCCAGTGCCTGGCTCGCCGGGTGATTCTCTGCACTCTCCCCGTTACGCTCTCATCGTGCGTTCTCAGAGCCTGGTTAACATCATCTCTGCTTTTTGTTAAGTAGGTAACGCTCCATTAGCCTGGACAATAGAAATATGACTGTACTTATGTTTACAGTATTGCTCTTCTCCATCCTGTTTTCTGTCATGGGTTGTTTGCTAGAACTGAGCGGAAAATGCAACATAAAGCTGAGACAGATGGTTGAGCTTGAGAGGATCAATACAGCACAGAGCATGGAGCTTAAATGAGTGTCCCAGATTTGCAGCCCTTTATTTTAAAAGGCACAGTTTAAAGTTTTAAAGTGACCATTAAGCTATAAAAAAGTGCTCATAAAAAAGTTTAACTGTTATGAAAGCCCTGCAAGTTTTGTCATGAAACAGAAATCTAAATATTAGCAAGATCCACAAGGAGAATTCTCCTGAAAGAGAACATCCCTCCCTGTTAGTTAACATTTAGTAAATATTTACCAGAGACAAAGTAACCACTCCAAATTATGCAAATACCATGTTTTGTGTAAACGATGGATTTTAACAATTGCCCACTGTTCCCAGCCGTGTGCTGGAGGAGACAGCTGTGCTGGGGTGGGGAAAGCCCCGTCCAGCTCTGCCCAGCACCCTCATTTCCCCCAACTTCAGAGCTGCCTGCGGTTAGAGGTGTCCGTTTACTGCAGGCACCCAGCCTCCTGTGGCACTCGGGGGAGCCGGCATCTCCTCACTGACCTGGGTTTGACACGAGTGTTGAGACAATTTTAATTAAAATGTAGGCTTAGCAGCACTGATACCCAAGTCTGGACAAGTGAACGTGCTTTGTGGCGGGACAGCCAAGGAGAATACCCCTTTGGAGGGGTCCCATGCTGGTGGATGGCTCTCTACAGGTGCCTGCGGCGTCATGCAGCCATGCCTGCTTTCCTGCCTGCAGCCATGCCTGCTCTGCCCTCGCTCGGTGCATGGGGTGGGATGGGAGCAGCCGCACTGGATCGCCTTGCTTTCCAGCCACGATCAGGTCTGTGCTGCACAGCAATAGCCCTGCCCTGCCAGGTCTCAGTGAGGTAAATCATACCAGATTTTTCATATACACACAAGTGCTATGTATAATACTGCAAAAAAATCCCTCTTATTGACGGTGATGATGTACTTTTCTCAGGACTTCTGCTCAAATCTTCCATGATGAAAACAACCGGACAAAAACCCAGCTTCTGAATAACATTAAAGACTGTGACAGAGATCAACAAAAGCCAGGAAATTCAAAGCTGACCTTTCCCTGGACCGTTATGGGTTTTTTTCCACTGTGGTGTGAGCGTGCTGCCTTAACTTCTGAATTTCCTGGCTTTTATTGCCTGGTTTTACCAATTTGAACAGTCGCTCCAGCCGGGTTGTTTTGGATATACACCGCGAGACCTTTCCATTAGGAACAAGATTTTATGTAGTGTTAAATAAACACTGCATGGGTTAATGTTTGGGGGTTTTTTTTTGTTGTGGGCACTGCCTAGGGAACCCCCTCTCTGTAAAATGTTCTTTCTCTTACCCTGTTTGAAGTAAATTTACACATTTTCTCCATTTCTCCCTAGGCACGGGGATGACCTGATCGTCACGCCTTTCGCCCAGGTGAGTTGACAGCCCGTTGGCCTCTGAAATGAAAAAAAAAATGAAATCTAAAAATCTTAGGTGGAGAAGATAACAGTCTCCGGTTTCCTCCCTCGTAGGTGCTGGCGAGTCTACGAAGCGTGAGGAACAACTTCACGCTCCTTACGAATTTGCACGGCACTTCCAACAAGTAAGCATGTCGGTTTTCGTTCTCTTACGGCTCACACGTAGCAGGGGAACGTGGGGGGTCCGAGCAGGGTCGGCGGCGGCCGGGGAACCGCTACTGCGGTTCCCCGGCCGCCGCCGACCCTGCTCGGACTCCGCCGGCTCCCGGCTACCGGCCGCGCTACCTGCGGCCAACACCGGCCCTTGCGCGGGACGCCAGGGGGCGCCAGAGCGCAACCCGCCGCCATCGTCTCTCACCTCAGGGAGAGCCTGCGGGTGGGCACCTTCCCTGGGCATCGCTTTGCCCTTGGCCACCGACCCTCCGAGCTTCCAAGCTGTTTTGCTGGCTTGTGTTGACACCAGTGTTTCGTGAGAGATGTGGTCATGAGCAAATGGTAGGCGCCAAGGTGAGGGTTTTCATGGCAGGGCAGGCTGCAGCGTACTGAGGGGCTTCCTGCAAGACCCGCCTGCGCGTCGTTCCTATGTCACTTTGAGATTGTAATTGTACTGAATGGGGAAGGTGATGCACTGAACTTACAATCATAGAAACATAGAATGGCTTGGGTTGGAAGGGACCTCACAGCCCATCCAGTGCCACCCCTGCCATGGGCAGGGACACCCTCCACTAGCCCAGGTTGCCCAAAGCCCCATCCAACCTGGCCTTGAACCCTGCCAGGGAGCCAGGGGCAGCCACAGCTTCTCTGGGCAACCTGTGCCAGGGCCTCAGCACCCTCACAGGGAAGGATTTCTGCCTCACATCCCATCTCCATCTCCCCTCCTGCAGCTTCAGGCCGTTCCCCTTGGCCTGTCACTCCCTGCCCTTGTCACCAGCCCCTCTCCAGCTTTCCTGGAGCCCCTGCAGGGACTGGAAGGGGCTCTAAGGTCTCCCCGCAGCCTTCTCTTCTCCAGGCTGAACAACCCCAACTCTCTCAGCCTGGCTCCATAGCAGAGGTGCTCCAGCCCTTGGATCATCTCCGTGGCCTCCTCTGGCCTGGCTCCAGCAGCTCCATGTCCTTCTTGTCCTGGGGACCCCAGAGCTGGATGCAGCACTGCAGGGGCATCTAACTTAAGAGGAGGATTTTTTTTTATACCTGCTGAACAGGAGAAACCCAACAAACTCCTTTTTACACCTTTGTCCGGAATCACCATTTCCTTTTAGCTATTTATAATGAGCCAGTCATCATCATTTTCTGGCCTGTTTTGCCCCACGAGAGCTGTTTTGCGTGCAACCAGCATCATTTATTCCTGGCGACGTCGGTTAGGCACCCACCCATCTCACCCTGGGACTGGCAGGCGCTGCTTGCTCAAAGCGTCCCGCTGGCTCCTGAAGCGAAGGATGAGGTGCAAAAGTGCAATCCGGTGGGATGCCATGGGCTTGCTGCACTGCTGCAGGCCTGAGCAGCATCGCCCAGGTGCCCACCATGGACTCTGCTGTCCGCCTCCCAAAGCAATTTTGCATTTTACATAAAGTCCAGCATTTTATCCAGGCGTGAGGTTTTCCTCCCATTGATTTCTGTTTGCAGATTTTGATGGGAAGGAACCACTGCATTCCAAGATGGAGGTTAATAGAAAAACAGATGGCTGAAATAGATTCCCTTTTTTAAGCTTTGCTTTTTTCAACAGGTCAAGCATTTCAGCAGTTCCTAATGAGGAATCTGAAATTGGACAGGGCCGGAAGGAAGCAAGGGCGTAACCTGTAGGACACACAGGCATCTTGCAGTGTCCTTTTGAAAACATTCCCAGATTTGATTGAGGTATAAAATCATGTGGCCAGCCAAAGTTTAAGTCATTAAATGTTTAAACCATTATATACCAAACATCCAAGTCCGTGGCGGAATGTGCTTCCAGGCGCTGCGGAGCTTCCCGCACAGTTTCCAAAGAGCTCTGCTGGGTTACAGCCGTGCTGCCAGCTCATGATTTTATCATATGCCTCATGATATGTGGTATTTTACTTAAACTTCTGCTCTGGAGATCATGAGAATCTCAGCTTTTCTTTAGCCCCTCCTCTCCCCTCTTTTTTCCTCTCCTCCAGTCCCTGTCCATCCCCCCCCCCCCCAAGAACGAAAGGATGCTGTCCCACATATTTACAGAAATGCTGGAAAATATGAACGTTGAGGGCTGGAGGGAAAAAACAACAACTAGAAGTCATATTTTTTGGACTTTAACGTCAGGGGTTTTAAGACAGTTTCCTGATTGGAAAGGAGGAGAGTATGATTAATGGTTTTGGAGTGCCTGAGTTTGGCAGACGTGGCCCCGGACACGGTCAGAAAGCATCCGGCGCCTACTCCTCTTCCTACCCGCCGGCGAGAGAGAAGGAGCGGGAAGCGGGAGCCGCGTACACTGAGTGTGGCGGTGTCTAAGAGGGGACAGTGCTGTCGAAACGCAGATCTCTGGGTCTCTGTTGCCTGCGCCCTGGCTGCCGCAGAAACCAGGATGGGCACGGCCAGGACGTAATTCAAGGATGCCGGGAGCGGTGCCGTTCCCTTTTCAGGCTCCGCAGCGGGGAATACCCTAGTGAATACTAGTTCATCCCTCCCCGCCCCCCCGAAGGCATGTCTGTGCAACTCCGCGCAGGGTTTGGAGATACCCGCAGCACGTCTCCCCAGATACTGGAAGCACTGCAGCCGTGGCGTGGTGTCCCTATTGGGGAGTTTCTGTTTTTTAGAGATTTCAAGATTTGGCTTTTCAAAGGCTCAGCAGAGGCAGGTCGGGGCAGATTTTCAGAGAAGTCGGCATCCAACATGTGCGCCCTGTGCTGAACCCTTCGAAGAATCTGGATCCTGTAGCTCCTTCCAGAAAAGCCGAGCCTTTGGAATCCCAGCCAGCGAGCGGGTGCTGTGCCCAGGGGAGCCTGCTGCTCAGGAGCAGGCTTTAGAGCCCCACCGGCTCCAAAGATCGGGAGGCTGGGGCCGAGGGGTTGAAGCAGGACTGTAGCTGGGTTACTCTTAACGTGGATCTTCCCTGGTTAGCGAGGCCTTCCTGGAGCACTTCTGAAGAACCCCCTGGAGCTACAATTGCAGCAGAATTGAGCCGCTCACTTGCTTTGATTTTAGCTTCAAAGAAGAGCTGGCAAATAATGGATGTTTGAGTTCAGTGGCTGACTCAAAAAATTGGGGTTAGGAGGTTGGCTAAGAGAGAGTGTGGGGAAATCTGGCTTCAATTAAAATGTATCAGAAACTTCTTAGGGAAGCAAAAGGCCAAAGTTTCGGTTTTGGTCAGCCTGAAATACCGCATTCAATCCGAAATGAAGGATCTTGATTCTGGTGTCATCACTTTTTAACTTCTTTAAAAAAGAAGTCTCTTTTTCCCTAAGTAAATTATGGTTTCAACCTGAAAAATTAACAGTTTTATTTGGCATGTCTCACAATTAAATATTTTGACATTTGGAGAAATACTGCACCCTTTTTCCAGTCAGACTGTGTTTGCTTGACTTCAGCCAATTTTTCAAATAGCTTTTGGTCCTTCCGAAATCCAGTCTTTTCTGATGAAATTGTTGCTCCTAGTCAAAAAAATATCCTTCAGCTGTTCCAGAGCTTATGCTAGTGACTTGCAGCGTCATCTTACTTCCTTCCAGGTGCAATTCAAGCTGTTAACTGTAGGGTTTGAAGCCGTATATTTCTCACCTTACCTCTGGCATTGCTTTGCAGCCACCATGCTGGTGTAGTGGTTGACATTACTTCAGGGTCCAGACCTTGTAGGGAAAAGCTTTGCAGGAGAAGGCCTTGATTCTGAGGGACCCACTGACCCCTTCAGCCACAGAGACCGGCCCTTGCTGACTTCCAGGCATATTTTGAGGAGAAAGTTGCAAAGGGAGTGTGAGGTGATGGCACATCTTCCCTGGTATACCTTCTTTTCCGCATGTGTGTGTGCTTAGCCAGGGGCCATAACATCTTCAGGTTTTCCTACCAGATATATTGATATTGCTCATTAACTGCCAAATCATTTCAAAGTGTTTTAGGCTTCTTTGTGAGTATGAAAAAGGATTTTTTAACTGTGGGAGTTGGCAGTTTGAACTGCCAGCAGGGTTTGAAATGATAAAATAACACCTATTTATAGAGTATTCTCTATCCCTCTTAGGAGATCTCCAGCAACGAGTCAGCCACCTGTCTCCAGAGTTAACCTGCAAGGTACGTGCGTGACTTTGATAATCACCTGCAAGGTCAAATGCAGACGAAGGCTTGTTGCACATCGTTTTTACTAACAGCTGCTTCTCTGCCCCCTCCCCCTGGTGCAACTCTGGGCTCGTAGAAATTCTTCTGGGTTACTTGTGCAAAACCAATACAAGAGAACCATCAGGCCCAAAATATTGTTATTTTAATAGTTTGGGGTTTGCGTTTATCCTTGTATGTTAGCACAAAAGACAAACATGATTTTGGTTTGATAGTCATGGCCACAGTGACTGCTATTCTTCTGAGTCCCTGTGCTGCACAGGTCTGGACAAGTCCCAGCCTACAAGCCTTGAACAGGCTCAGACACAGCTGTATTTTTTTGTACCCTGTTTATTTCAGTTTGTTTCCATGTGATGTATGTAAAAATTGCAATCTCAAAAACCTTTTCTCAGGTGAAACTTCCTCTGCTTTTATTAGGCTGCCCTGGAACGGCATTTTTCTGTTTTGTTGTTTGCTTGCGGTCTTTTGAAATCTGCATTTAGCAATCGAACGAGAGCAGAAGTCAGTGAGTGTGATGGCTAATCGCATCTTCATTCCTGTCTGCTCCCCCACCACCACCACAGTGTCCCTCAGTCACCTTGTCCTCACCCCTGTGTCGGGTCAGAGACCACAGCAAACACAAGTAGGTTTCACTACGATCATGGAGGAGAATAGCACCGAGCAAAGCCTCCGGATGGAGGGCGCCGGGCAGCGCACTGCGTACAGCCTGCACTAGAGCCCGGGCCAGCGAGGGGGTCCAGCGTCTGCCTGGGGTGCCAAAGCCAGGTGGGGTAGGCAGCAGTGCGAGCCCAGCAAGCGGAGGCAGGGAGCAGCCGTGGTGGGAGCAGGGGGCTGCTTGGGTAGCGTGAAATACTGAGGATGGGAAGCAGAAGCAACCTGCTTGTGACAAGTTTCTTTATTTTTACACCTGGGCTTAGCCATGCAGTGCTGAGGGCTTGTGGGACCCCTCTCAAGAACAGAGCTGGCACTACTTGCACTAATTTAAAGGTTACTCCCACAGAGAAGGAGATAAGATTTGGAGGAGTGCCCATTTGTAAGGTTTCATCTCAGCCTTTACAATAATTATGTGCTTGGAGGGACTAATAAAGCTTAATTTTTACAGTGTGTGAAGCCTGGATAACTAACTATCATTTCCTTTCATGCTGCGTATTATTTACTGTCTGGGGACACGTGTAGTCCTGGAGACTTCCAGATTAGATTCCTCAAAACTTGTTAATGGAATGTGGAAACCTCTGATGCAGAAAGAAAACTGGACAGCACGGTCTTAAACTCCTTCTCCTTCACTGCCTCTCTGTGAACAGTGTTGAGTCAGGACTAGCAGGAATGCAACTCATCACTTTATTTAAAAATCTGTTCTAGCAAGACTTTGATTTTCTGGCCCGTGTGAAAAAAATAATGGAAAATTTCATAAGCTTTCCATAGATCTCTAGTAATCTAGTAATGAGGAGAGAATTCCCTTCCAGGAATTTTTAGATTAATTTTCTTAACACCTTCTGTGGAAAGAATCACTTTCAACTTTTTAACACCTTGTGGATATTTTTCTGCAGTATTTCCAACATAGGATACTTGTTACTTTTTAGCTAACCCAAGCTTCTAATGCTCAAATATGTGAAAATTTCAGTTTCCTTTTTGATTAAAGGGTCTGATGCACATAATTGTAGAGCAAGTTTTGGTTTACCCTGCAAAGCTCAAAAAGAGAAAGCAACTGAGAAGAATCTAACTTCTAGCATTTTTAACCTTGTGATCCTGACTCATGGTTTTTAATGTTTCAGTGCTAGTAATTATAGGTGGATAGGTGGATATATCTAAAATAAATTATATTAACATCTTACCCGAGATGTGAAAAAAGATAATGTCCAGATGTGGAAATGAGCTATGCTGGATGCATTTTCAGTATGCAGATTTTAATTTGGTAACAAAAGGACTGTGGAAAGAAACGGCAGCTCAGCGGCTTGTGGAAATTGTAAAAGGTAGAGAAGTATAGGCTGGGTTCATGGCCCCTCAAGTAAATGAGTTCTTAACCTTGTAGCTTAACTGACTTCAGGTGAGATCTTCAAATGAAACAAAAAATCTGAGTTGTGATATTACAACTTAAGTGAATTGTGACAGTTTGTAGGTAAGAATAAGAAATATTTTTGAGATTAATAGGAAATTGTGTTACTTCCTATGTGAAGGAAGCCAGTATTGACATCACTAGTGAAAAAGCCTGGAGTTCTTAGTTAAATTCAGTTTCAATTTGTGTTGATGAATTTTACCAACTCTCATAGGACGTAGTCTCTCGGCTGAAGCAATCCCTTCTTGGCCAGCGTAAGACATTGCATCTGCCACACAGTCACAGCCCTGTGCTGAGGGTGTCAGGAGTGAGCTTGCTGTGAGGGGATGGCAGCCCTGACACATTGAGGGAAGACTGAAAACCAGCCTGACAGAGCTACCGCACTCCCAAATTGTCAGGTAGCTTTCAAGGCTTAGGGTCAGAGCCCAGAGAGGGGATGCCCTCTTCTCAGGTGAGGCCAGCAACCCACGCACGTGCCTACTTGCTTCCATGATAGGTGGTGTACCTCCGCTCACATTCTGCCCACGCTCACGTGAAAATAGAGATGTAGTGAGGGATGCCGGTGTTATTCTATCCTGCAGTTATTTCTTTTCTTATTCTGTGCTTTTCTAGCACATAAACCAAGACCATTCTGAATTTTTGATGTTATCATTGCATTTGTTGTCCCCGCTTTGCCACCCAGAGTGCATTCCAGGTTGCTGTCAACCCTCTCTTGTTTCCCGTGGAGGCTGTAGTCATTCTGTCCAGCGGGTCCCTTGGCCAATTTGGTGATTGCCTGCCTTTGCCTATTTACAGCCATTGTTACCTATTGTAACTCATTTCAGTATAGCAGAAAACAATGACAGCCGTTTACTTTCTAAGGAAGTTTCCATTTAAATGCAGCAAGAACAAAGATTTTTAGGGCTTTTTTTTTTTTTTTTTCAGTGTTTGCAGCTTTTTTCCCCTAGATGGCTTCTGATTTGGATATTATGAAAGGAAGGAGAGATTTTCCCATCAGAACACTTCCAGTTATGTGCCAATGGCTCCTGTGTCTGAAAGGACGCAGAGTGTTTTTCCTGAAAGTTTTGGAGAAGGAAACAGTAATGTTTTGATTGGGACTAGGCTGTGTTACATCCCTCTAGATAAAAGAATGTTGTTTGAAATGAAATGTGTTTATATTCTCTAGATTGGTTAGTCGGCAAAGCTCGGAATTTTATTTTAGCTCTCCCATGTCACACATTGATTCATAGATTTACCACAATCAATTGACATCAGTATGAGCACTTCGTATATGTCTCCCTTTTTTTGTCATTAGTGGAGTGATTTATATCCTGTTATGAAACGTACAGAACTCAGGGTTTAAAGCAAACTAGCATACATTAATAAAATTACCCTGGAGGGAGACAAATTACATTCAGTATTTACACTGGAAGTAATACTTGCCAGCTGTTTACTCCAGCTAGAATATTACGGGATTTGTCCGTTGTTTCAAACTGAGAGGAGCCAAATCTGATGCTAGTACTCCCAAGGAGTTGCATCACTGAGGACCCAGACCCATGGCAAAATGAATGAGCTGTGACGAAATCGCGCAATTCTTTTTCTTTTTTGCTTTCATTGAAAGCATGAACAATTCTGGCCAGGTTTTTCATGGGACAAAGTGCTTTTGAAGCTGATACGGATGTCACTGTAAATTTCAGAGCTTTCTTAACCTTATAACCACGGCAATAAAAGGAAGAGGAATATGTATTGAACATCCTGTGTTTTGTCCTTGGTATCAGCTTAAGTAAATCTGGCAGATTTTTCCTGTTATTTTGTTATAACTGCAGATCACAGGAACGAACAAAATTGCTTTTATGAATTAACTGAGAAACCATAACATGAAAATACGAAGCCATAGCAAAAAAGTACTAAATCCTTAATTGGCTCATGTCCTCCACAGCTGGGAAGGACAATGGGAATAGTGCAGACCGTGAGGTTCCTAGGCGGTGTATAGCGTTACGCAGTGCAATTGCGCAGGGCCAGGGTTATGAACGGGTGCTACCCAACTACCTTCTCTGGTCTTACAGAAACAATGATATAAACACATTGTCTCACTAGGTTCTGTGATATTTCTTTCTCCTGTTCCCCTTTTTTTTTAAATGCAGCCTCTGCCACAGTTACTTTCATTGACCTTTGCGCTACCTTGGGCTCAACAAATCCATCAGCACTTCCTCTTTTCGATTCAGCTCTCTCCTCCCCTGACTTCAGTGAACGGTCTTTAGATCCTACCCAATGGATTCAACTAATAAAATCTTTAACCAGCAACAAGTCTGGCGGTTCCTGCTTAGTTTTGTTCCTTCCTCCATACTTACTTCACTGGCCCTAATCCTCTCTGAATTAAATCATCTTTCACTGGCTGCCACATTCACTCTAAGCCTCTCATTCTTCCACCCGTTTCAGTGCAATCTTTTCTCCATCTGTTTTGCTTCCTTTGTATTTTTCCCCGGACTTTTTCATATTGTCCTATTCTTTCTCTCAGCGCAGCACAGGATCGGTGCTGTTTGCTTAGGTTCCCAATATCAAGGCCTCTCCCTCACAGCACGACAGCGGTCGTGCACCAGTCTGCACGTTTGCCTGAACTAGCACAGGCTCGTCATGGCATCACCTTACCTTTGCAGTGCTGTGTCAAAGCCTGCGCGGTGCCTGCGGGTGCTGCTGTAAATGAACCCCCTCACTGTCGCAGAGGTTGTGGAAAAGGCGCTGTACCAGTCGTGATGCAATAGGGAGTGAGAAGCCTCTCCAGATGAACAGGGGGACAGGGGAGAGGTGGCACATTTCTGCCAAAAGGTCGATGCCCAGATGGACAGCGTTTTCCTGTACTGCTTTGTTTGATGGGCTGTTGCATTTCAATGTTACTGATGGCTGGCAGGAGCAAAGCATAGTGTTAAGGGTCGAACAGTGTTGTGTGCTTCCTGGAGCTGTGAGGGGTTTGCAGAAACTTTTCTCAAGTGCAGGAAACCAAGTGCCCCTTGGATACTTTCAACACTGAATAATTATAGCCTGTCCTCACAATTAATTATATACCTAGCAATATAATATAGCTGATTTGCTTTGCAACCCGAGGCTTTGGGGGATGTAGCGCCTTGGGATGTGTCACACACAGGCTTTTCAGGGCTCATGGGATTAAAGCTTTGTTAAAATTCCTCTCTGGGGATGGGAATGAAAGATTGGTATTTTTCTTGCTTGTGCCTTAGCCTCTGCTTTCCTGTACATCTGCACGTTTGTCTGCACTTCTCACATGCCTTTACACGAACTCAGAACTTGTACTCTTTCATTTTTTATGTGGGTGTAAGATGTACACAGACTTGTGCACGAACATTTGTATAAAGCATAAACAAAAGACTGGATAATGCTGGTGCTTGTGCTAACGAGAGTCCCAACTTTTTGTACAAGTTAACAAGCCCTGCACATCAAAGTCAGCTCTTGGTTACAACTATCTGTAAACCCCAAGTAATCAGTATGGAGCTAGTGCTCTTGCACCATACTTCCTCTTCTTGGCGTGCGGAGAATGGCTCTGGGCATATATGAAATAGAGGATTCATTTTGAAATTCTGTTGGTCTGCTGTGAGTGTGACTGAAAATCTGGCCTTTTGGTTTTGAGAAAGATTGTACAAGTCAAGTAGATGTGGTGTTTTAGGCTTTTAACAAGTGTGCAAGAGGAGTCATGTATGACCAAATAGCTGAGCTAACAAGTATCTGTGCACAGTAAATTCAGTGGTGCTGTAGACTTACTTATTACCTACAAATGCTATTTTTAAAGGACGCAGTGCTATAATGATGCAGATTATTTAGAAACTAAGCAAAACTGTAAAAGAAATCAGATAGGTATCAGTTTAATGACGTGACTGAGTAAAATTAAGGCTGCTGAATGGTAAAGTGATTCTTATTGCTTGAGAAATTAAAAGTGCGTTTCAAAGTTACCTGCAGAAAAAGCAAGCGTGGCCAGCCAAGCTCCAGACGGCGCTGGGGACGTCCAGTGGCTGTTTCTTGCTCTTCAGGGGTAGTTCATTCCCGCGGAGAGTCCGTTTCGTGTGTTACGCCTGCCTGCAAACACACACCCCCTGAAAGTTGGACTCATGCTTCTTAGTAAGTATTTCAGTTATGCTATTGACGTCAATGCAGTCATTAAATAGATTGCCGGCCCTCCCATCAGTAAACCTGTGCCAAAGACCTAGAGGCAGGCACATTTTAAAAGAAGAACATCAGGTTTTCTTTTAGCATTTGAGAGAATAAGGGAAAAGTTTCTTCTGAAGTCACTATGCTTTGCAATAAGGGAGGGTTTTTTTGCTTAATTTTCTAAGACTCATTTACTGCAAAGATAATTGCTACGTTTTATTGAACACACTTTTGTTATGTTACTGTGCGCATAACCAACTCCAAATGATACTAAAGACTAATTTTTTGCGATCAGCTCCAGCTGAAAAACGACACTCATTTTAGGTCTCACAGCTAGATTTATTTGTGTATCAAGTAACAGAAGGTATTCAGGCAAACCTGCTTAGCCTTTGACTCCAGAAATTCTGCAAGGATTGATTTCATGACATCTATATAAGAAAATAGCCTTCATTTCTCCTCGGCAGGCTCTGAAGACATACAAGCTAATCATGACTCCATAGCAACGGATAAAAACTGTTTTCCCCTCTGCCCCACCTGTGGATGTCACATGAAGATGCTACACGTGCTGCTGCCATCAGGAGCCTGTCACTCCCAGGGCCCAGCTGCCATCCACGGCCGTGGGGCGAGCAGCCGCGATGCCAGTGGGACTCCCTACGTGCACTCACACCGAGTCCTGCTGTATTTCTGAGGCAGGCTGGGCTATCCTGGGCTGGCTGGGACGTCCATTCATGACCGTGGCTGGGGAGATACCTACCACCTGGAGCTGCCAACCTGCCCACTGCTAAAGGCAGCTCCACGTTGTGGAGTTCTCCTTGCCCAGTGTCAGGAATGGCGCCGGCTGTCAGACAGAGGCTCCAAAGGGCTGCAAGCTTAAAACCTAAGGATGTATATCGATGGCATCCTCACCCAGGTAGAGGGAGTACCTTTCCTTTGACAAGCAGGTGTGTTGTAATCGACAGCAGCAATGTGTTTTTGAAGAACAGCCGAGGAGCCAAACCACTGGGTTTTTTTGTTGAGGTTGTCATTTCACTGATGATACCGCACTCTGCTACATAGGATAAAACCATAAAAACAGTCATAGGTTTAGTTAGGGCTTCTCTCTGATGGATGGTTTCTTTCTGAATGATCCAGGCAACTGCAAGACCAAGGTGACAAAGAAGAGATCTTCATAGTGGCATGCTCTCATTTTATCCCCATATTCACTCCGCTCTTTAAGCACAGGTCAAGCTCTGAAAGCCTTATATTGCTTTACTCAGCTCCCATTCGTACTGGATTGCTTAAGGCCTCTGCAAAGACAATAAGACTTTGCCATTGCTAATATCAGAGTTGATAAAATCTGTGTTTCTTTTGTTTTCTGCATAGAATGATAATAGTTGCTGTGGGTGAGATTTTGACATTGCAGTCTTCAGTGTACTGAATCAGTTCCATATGAGTTTGAGAAATGTGTACTTGATCTGAGAAAAAAAACACAAACCAAAACAAACAAAAACACCCAAACCAAACTTCTGGCAGGCCGAGTTATTTTTTTTAGGTCGTGGGCCACAGTTTGTACATGCTTTAGTGATGAATAGGGTTCTTCATTGTCCCACTGATTTAAGCCCCTTCAGCTTCCATGTCATCAGCATTTTCCAGCCAGTGGGAGCTGAAATGGACTCCTGAAAGCACCCATCAGCTCATCCCCACAGCAGCTATATATAAGTTTCTCCTTCCTCCCCCGAGGTTGAGCTCACTGCTTGCAGCATTGTCTCCCGGACACAGCTGGCCATGGGAGTGTGAGAGGCTGCATCTGAGTATCTGTGCGGAGACGTTCCCAGGGTAATGCACCGCACAAATCCCCAAGCCATCAGCCTCTCCTTGGACAGTCCCAATGTCCAAACTTTTGTCCTCCTGCAGGATCTGATTCCAAGCGTAAGTTGCTTTCTTGTCGTGTTTTAAGAAGTGAGTATTTCTAACTTTGTGTTTTGATTGTCAGCAGCCAAATTGTTCAGTCCATAGTTGGACAGGAACTCCCTCTGAGTGTTTCGTATTTATTAGTCTTGGTGGGAGCAGTGTTTGATTCTGGTGTGTAGGGGCATATACAGAGGGTAAAGTGCTGGCCTTGATGGACAGAATTTGAATTAGCCCGCTGTCCTCCGTAGGGTAAGCATTTTGCCCACCAAAGTTAACTCTACAACTATAGGATAACAATTACAAAGATTAAAACTTTAAGAGCTTTTAAAATCAATATATAACCCAGGTAGATTTAAAAGAGGGAGTAAAGGATTGCTAAGGCACTTCTCCCTCTATTTAGTTACGGAATTGCATCCATTCTGAGGTACGGTTTAGACTCACTGATTCCCAAACGGTGATACTGAACAATGAACGTATTGACTGGTTTCAGTGTTCAAATCACCTAGAAATGCTCTGCTTTTAATATCACTATCTGTTCATCTCCTGATTGACTAAAAAAGATTTATATAGTTAAGCACGGTATGCTTATTAATGTAAGCATAATGTCATTGTGCAACTGGTAAAGAATGTTACGCTAATAGTTAATGAAACATTTTATTGTAATATTGTTTTCTCTGTAAGAAGTGTCTGTAAATGACAGCCTTAAGTATTGTATAATTGCGATACTTTTCTGACAGAAAGGAAACAACTGTTAATTATTTATGGTTATTAATAAAACATGCCAGGTTCTTAAGTGAATTCAGTTCACTGGAAAAATATGTATGCTTACAAAGATTTAAATTTTTTTAAGCAGTAGACTATAAACATCTAAATGCTTCCGTCCCTGTGGAATATATTGTCATGTCTAAAGGTATCATTGATTGGTTTTGTTGTGCATTCAGGCACTTAACCATTTCAGGAATTCAGAATGTAAAAAAACCCCAAAATAAAACCCCAAAATCTAGCAGGGTGTTGATTTGACAATGTCTTTTGATTTTGTATTCAGTACTGTGCCTGTCAAAGGCCAGTGGCAAACAGCCTTTCATCAGCCAGAAGAGGAGTAGGATCTGACCCAAGATTAGCCACTGTTGTTTACTAGGAGCCATGATCAGTGGCCATTACTTGGTACTAAATACTTACATAGTTAGATTTAATTTTAAAAGAGCTATGCTTTTTAATGTAGATATTCTAGTATAAATATTCTGCTGCCATAAATATACCTTTCCAAGAGGAAATTAAACATCTGTGCATATGAAAACTCCTCTACCACACCTTCACTCTTCAAAAAATTTCTTAAACAGACGTATTTGCATTACATCTAAAAGACTCCAGGTTCCAGGCGTTTAGAGCAAGGCTTTGGATTCAGCTTGCCAGGGCCCTTAGAGCATATTCCAGACACCCCAGTGTTTTCATTTAAAATGGGTTGAACCCTCTCTGAGTTTTGTGAGAAGTGACCTGAAATTGTGGCCCTGCTGTTACTGACTGGAGTGCAGGACTTTGGATCCGCACTGGGAGCGCTCGCACTGGTCTGGGATAGCCCGAGAGGAGGTGGGATAACCCTCTGCTCTACGGGGACTGTCGTCCGATGAGTTGAGCGCAGTGTGGGGGCAATCCTGCTAGCAAAAATTCAAAGAAGTAAACATTCACAAGTTAGCAAACATAAGTGCAGAGTTTGTCAATAACAGATCTTGCTAGCATTTGACAGTTGTGAAATGCTTGCCTCCCTTTCTTCCCAAAGATACTTCTTGAAGAAGAGAAATCCAAATACAAATTTCCAGTCTGTCTGGAGTATTTTCTGGTTTAGCAGTAATACTTTATGGGACATGGTCCACATCCAGAGCCTAGACAAATACATACGGTGGGCCTTCATCTTAATTCAAGTTCTTTGGGCAGGGTGTTTCCCGAAATTCCTGTTAGTGAAATGTCACGAACTGTTTGCAGCTTCCCGGGTTTCAACTATATTGCGTGAAACTTTTAAATATTTCCATCCACTTACAGTGGGAACGTACCATCCAGGTAAAAGCCAAAAATCTGTTACTCACACTTTATAGATCAGGAACAAAGAAATGAAACACAAGAAGAGGTGATGCTCACACCACATTTTTCAGCAGCAGCTGCTCATTCTGAGCTTGCCTTTGCAACACATCCAAATGTGGTCAATTCAGCATGCTGCTAGAATGTCTCCTATTGCAAATTGCCTTAAATGGAAAGTCCTGGGCAGCTTAAAATCAGATGTTTCACAGAAATTGTATGAATTTCGCTGAATTTATTTCACAGAATTAATTACTTTGGAGAAGTAGTGTGAATGACAGTGCAGAGACCTTGGCCAAGGCTAACATGAGGTGCCTCTATTATGCTGCTAAATCTAAGAAATCCTGAAAGGTGCCACATAGCATAAAACTTAAAGCATAAAAAGTAACCACCGGAATAATTTGCAGTAGACCAGCCCATATTTGACCTTCAGTAGGGAACATTTCCGTGTCCATTTAATCTGCTATTTTAACTCAGATTGTTAATAAGGGTGTCTTTAGTATAGCTGACATTTTGATTCTTTGAACTCGTTTTGAGGTGCTTAAATTAATATATTTTGCGGGCCTTAATTAAGTGCATTTTGAGAGTGAAAGGCTGTTCTTACCTGTGCTGGCAGTAGGGATTTGACGAGTGCTTACACTTCCAAGTCTGCCTGTTGTCGCTGGGTTTGAGCTTACCCTCCATCTACCCCTTCGGGGCAGCTCCCTGATGGCTTGGCTCGAGCGTAACAGCCTGAGTCGGGTCAGGACTGAGACCCCAGATTGAGGGAAGTGGTCATACAGGACTCAGACCTCCAGGTTTAATCACCTTCTGGCCAAAATGATCCAGATGTAAGAAAAATAAAAGCACAAATAAATTATTATCTAGTGTTCTATACTATCTATTTCTGATTATGGATAACCACATAATGAATCTGATGCTACGTCCCTAGTAATGTCGGGGAAAATACGGCCCAGTTGTGACTCGTGCTCCAAACACATCTTTTAAAAAGCTGGCGACTAGGGTGTGATGGCCTCCATTTGAAGGTGACAGAGGCGCAGTGGAGATCAGCACGTGAAAGGAGTAATATGGAATATTAAAAGCTGTCAAAACAAATGATGCTAGTTTGTAGGATACTGACATCTCCCTCTTCCTCCCCACCCTTTTACCCGTGGGACTTACTCTGTGATTTTAAACAGATTATTCTAAAAGGCTGTACGTGCAGTTTAGTAAACATAAAGCACACTGAGTCACAGCTACGAACAGCTGAAATTGTTCACTAGGGTAGATTAATACAGATGATTAGCATAGTGAATATTTTAGCTCTGTTGTCAGCTACTGCAGGTCTGAAGATTTTTTTAGTTTTCTGACTCGAGGATCACTCTGAATGTTCAGAGTTACAGTGTGTGGACATGCAAAAAGTGAATCCGTGCATCTCAGGGTGCCACCAGAGAGCTATCTGAAGGACACTAGCTTAACAGGTAGAACATTCTGCATTTTCAAAAGCTGGAGGATCACGGATTAAGAAACAACTTTTTTAATTGCATGTGCTTTCAGATTGTTCAAGCTATTTCTGCTGGTTCTGCTCTGTGACCGACCCACGATCTGCAGTGAGCAATACTCTGACTTCCCACAGTGTCGTTTGGTACAATTACAGATCAGTCGATAGGGCTTACTCAGAGTATCACCCGAAAACCAAATGTGTCAAAACAGGTCATTTTTTGCAATGCGCTGTGTACGTGAGTGGCTCTGCTCGGTGCGGAGCAGCAATATCTCCGGGTTTCAGCTGTAGAATGCCAGTCATATTCACTTATTTTGAGAGGCTAAATAAGGGCAGAAAGTTCAAATAAGGTAAATCGGCGAGGTTGACATTATTACCCTTTGGGTATGTAAAATATCTGTTGTAGGAAAACAGATTAAAATTCCAAACTAAATCATTTTTTTAAGCTTCCGTCCTAAAGGATAATGCTTTCAAGAAATTACATTTGGCCATGAAAAAAACATTTAATTATATTTTATAATTAATATCATTTAAATAGTTGGCATGATGGCTCAAAACATAACGGATGACTGTATGCCCGGTCTTTCTAAGGCTGAGAGTGAGGCATATGGACACGAAGGCTGATATGTGTCTTAAGGAATTCCTATGAATTATGGTTGGGATGCTTCCAGGAGCCACATTCTTAACTTTCATATTGAACACCTTAAGGAAACTAAATTGAGAGGAAATGGAGGACAATTCTGTGTTAAATCGTAACCTTTCCAGGAGCCAAGGAAACTGATTTAGCAGGTCTAACATTTTACCAATAGCCTGTTCTACATTGCTATGGTGGAGTAGCCTTATTCTGACCCTCATTTAAAATGTCTGAATAATTTGCCTCATGAATTGCTAAGGATTATTAATAAACTTTGTCTTTACATCTAATGCCAGTGGCAGAGCGGAGCTTTTCAGGTAGATTGCCACTGTGCTTTGTGCTTCCAGGATTTGTTCCTGAGGTTCCTCCTCCATTTCCTACTCCAGTATTTGTTTCACCATAGTCAAAGGACTTTCACTCTGACAGCGTATTTAGACCATAAGTTTTATTACCTCCAGGTTAAGCCGGTTCAAAACCTGATTTAATGGCTACAGATGGGTATGTGGATGAAAGTAACATCTGAATTCTGTGGCAGGTCCAAATGCAGACCTTTTTGTTTGTGGTTTGCAAAACTCTTACGAAATAGTGAGATAGAGTACACTTAGTCCCTTGCATCTTTCACATTTTGGGGTTTTTTTTCCCCCTTTGTTGAATTAAAGTTGTCGCTGTGGTCTGTCTAGGTAGTTCCTTCCTTGTCTTAGGCCTGTTGCGAAAGTCATCTGATGGGTTCTCAAGGAGGAGTTTCCAGTGCAGCAGCAGCAGGGGCGCAGGGGCGCAGTTTTGCACAGACACACGTGCAGAAAGACAGCTCAGGAGAGGAGAGGTGCTGCCTCTGGGCTCAGCTGTGGGCCCACACAGGCCAGAGCCCCTGCTCCAACACACACGTCGTCGGTGCGTGGCACCAGGTAGCGAAGTGCGGAAGTCTTCAGACTGGCTGTGGTGAGCCAGCTCCAGAACCGGAAGCCGTCTCGCCACAACAGCACAGGATGGTGCCCCACCTAATTAAGCCTGTTGAAAGGCAAGGCTAATTAGTTTAGGTGGAGTGCCTTGTTAGCACAACGATGTTGCTTCCAGGATCCAAGTTGGTTTCCCTGCACGTGTAAGCTTACCAGCCCTCTCCGAGCCAGCCCACATGTATCAAATGAGATAATACACTGCACGGCACAGGTAAATCCTAAGTGGGTAGCTAGGTAATTTCATAATCATATCCTGATTTTTCAGTGTCTTTCTCACACTCGTGCATTGACATGCACGCCATGTGCTCAGGAAGAAAACATTTCTACTCACACAATAAAATGTTCATCTTACTGTGATCTGGCCTTTCCTTGTTTAGCTAGAAAAACAAAAACATAATCTGGGCACCCTGTGATTTACAGGGAGTTGGGACTGGGATTTCAATCCCTGGGTTTAGCTCTAGGTCTGGGCTGGAGGCTTCCTTCTGTGGCCCATCAAAACTGATGGTCATCTCCGTCCCCAGCCTGCGGCTCTGTGGGCTGTTCTCGCTGCGCTTTGAGAAGCGTGTTGAGTAAAGGTGTGATGGGGATTCACTTAGTTAAAAAATTTGTAATAGCCTTGGTAATTGTGATCTGTCTTCAAAATGTGTTCAAGGTATGTGTTTATTTCCTTACTAAACATCATCTGAAAAATCATTTCAGCATTCTCTTTGCAGCTCTGTCCTTTGAGTGCACTGTCAGTCTTTTGCCCTTGTTTTGTTAGACCCTGCGTAGGAGAGGTACACTCTTGCGTCGTATTTTTCCTCCTGTCTTGTGATTAAGGCAGGAATCCTACAGGGCAACAAGGAATCAAGCCCGGTCAGTAAAACGATAACGTGGCAAACTGTGTGTTTGCTCCCCGAGATAAAGTTGGAACTGAGCAATCTTTGCCGTTCATTCGACAGGCCAAGATTAGATTCTGCCCCTCTTGCCATTTCTGCTTCTCCCTGTCCAGGGACTGAGGAATTCCTACTATGCAGGCAAATCCCGTTCCCAGATTCCCCCGTGATATCGCTGCTAAGTGACATCTGACAAGATGCTTCCTGCATTTTGTTACTTCCATTTGGCACCATAAAAGCACTGTCACTTACCATTCTGATTTGTGGCAGCAACGCTGTATTGTTCACTCCGTGTGCTGCCGTGGGGGGAAGGATACTGCACAAACGGAGACTGCCTTGTGGTAAAACACTGGATCCCACCCCAAGATGAGATGATATCTCCAGTCTAAATCCTTCTTCAGAACTTCCCCAGTTTTCCTCGTTCGTTAGCATTTCAGATTAAACCTTTAGGCTTATCTTCAGATCAGAAATTACCTCTCTGGGAAGCTTCATAGGTTTCTGTTAGCCACCTTAAGGTGTTCTTAGTGTTTACGCCTCATTTTTGCACCTCATTGTCATGTAAAAGGTGCAGTGTTAACTTTGCTTTGGGAATCTTGATCTTTAATTTGTATACTGTAGCATTTTTAAAATCGAGGTTTACACAGCTGTTTTAGAGTGCGTGTGTATCTGACACATGTAAACACACAAAATAAATGTAACAGTACTTTTTTAGTTTAATTCAGGACCTTAACTTTTTATTAGCTAGTCCTTTCCAAGTGGTTTCCAATGCTTCATCTCAGCTGAACAGAGACGTTAGAATTATTTATTCTGCAGGAATGAAGATTCTACACTCTGCTGCAATGCCCACTGAAACTCTGGTCCTTCTCTCTGAGCAACATTTGGCAAATCCAGTTCTTTGCAAGGCAGTACTTGAGTAGCGATCCTCTCCCCATTTTCCTCATTCTTTTTCAATCTGTTTTTAAGGTATCTGTGGGGATATCGCAGGCTTTCCCATCAGCAGCCATGAAAAACTACAGCTGTACCCCTCAAGTGACTCCTCCTTCAGTTCAGAGCTTTAGCTTCTTGTGCTCAGCCGGGCACTACACCCAGGCTGAGATTATCCCAGGCGGGTGCCTCAGCCGTTGGTTGCCTCTTCCACGTCATCATCCTCTCCTAGAAGGAGCAATGCTCTTGGTGGTCTCGGTACCCTGCTGCCCAGCCCAGGGGACCCTGGACACTGACGTTAGAGGACTAACTAACGATAAGTGCTGCTTGTGGGCACCCGCAGTTATTGCCACAAAGCCTGGCAAAATCGAGTGACTTCTCCAGCTCCCACGATAACAAACCACAATCACCCTGCTCTAGACTAATTGGTAAGCAATTGCCTAGTTACTGCTAACAGTCAGTGGTCTGATCAGTGCGTTGCCAGCCCGTGTGGGTCCTTGGTGACCTGATTCTCATGACCTGGCTACTGATCCACCCCAACCAGCCTGCACACCAGTACGGGTGGGTATAATAAGGACTTCTGCAGGTTTGTCCAGTTCTGCTTTAACTGGCTTCATCAGGGCTAGGCTCTTGCTCCAGGCTGACCTCTTGGTATGAGTCTCCTTGAAATGTTTCATTTTTGCCTCAAAACAGTGGCTGGGCCCCCATAACTGATCCCCTGCCACTCACCTTGGGGTGGGTTGCAGGAATCGGGATCAAAGCAAGGCCAGGGAGGATGGGCTGCCCAGCACCAAGGCTCTGCAAAAACTCTTGTGTTGCTGCCAAGAGCTTCCATTTACTGCTTGGTCTCAAGACTCCGTCATTGTCATAAGATTAATTTCACCTAACTTCAGCCACCTAAAAATTATAGACCAATCTTAAGTAGTGGCTGGTTTTTGAAGAAAACGTATTGTGAGCTCAGGAGCAAACCATCCTGTTGTGCAGGAAGATCAGGAATTTCAGCAGAAGCCAACTAGGTGAAGCAAGGAGCTTCCTAGCGAGTCAAAGTGCAAAAAAGAGCAGGCGAAGAGTGAGAAGGACTGGTAACAAGGGAGGGATGTAAAAGCGCTGTTTCGGCATGTGGGGTGAAGTCAGGCAGACCAAAAGCTGACGGAGCTGTGGCTAGCGAGGGGAGTCCAACGTGGGTATGGAGTAGGGAAAGGAAGTTCAGAAAAAATGTTAATCTATGGAGGAAATAGCCTAGTGACAACTGGCACATGAAAGGCTGAAGTACTCGGTGCCTTTTTTGTCTCAGTCTTCACAGACAGAACCCTGCACCCAGGCCCCAGTGCCCACCAGCCTGCTTGAGAAGGAGAGGGATGGAAAGCAATGAGGGAGCAGTGGGTTGGGGGCTACCTAGAGGAGGTGAATGTGTTCAAGTCCGTGGCATTGGACAGGATTCAAGCTGGAAAAGCTGGATGATGTGGCTATGAGGTCACTGTGTGTCCTTTGTGAAAAATTGTGGTGCTTGGGAAGGTCTGTGACAACAGGAAAAAGGTCCATCTTTGAGAATGGTGAAGGGGATCTGGGGAACTATGGACTAGTCAGACTCTTCTCGGTCACTGGAGAGGTCACTGAGGGTGTCCACTGGAGTCTGCTTCCAAACACACAAAGGACAAGAAAGAAAATTGGCAATCGTAGACACAGATTTGCCGAGGGCAAATTGTGCTTGAAAAGGTCTGACCTCCTTCTCCAAGGGCTAGGGGCTGGCCTGGCTGTGGGGACACGGGGGGGGAGCTGTGGGTGGCTAACCTGGCTACAGCGAGCGCTTTGGTACTGTTTCTCACAGCATTCCCACGTGGAAGCTGAGGCGGCATTGGCCGGACAAACGGACTGTTGACAAGGTTGGCTGTTGCTGGACCACCAGGCTCTAAGGGCGGTGATGAAGGCTGCGTGTCCAGTTGGTGGCTGATGACAGGAAGGGTGCGGGGTGTCTGTCAGTGCCCTGCAGCTACTTGAGCATCAGGCTGTTGCTGTTGATTAGCTGGGGATAGTCCTACTCTGGGTGGGAGGCTGGAGCAGATGACCTCCGGAGGTCCCTTCCCACCAGTTTCTGTGAGTGTGGTAGAGAGGTGCCTTCTGCAGTTAATGGAGAAGGATGGGCACCTCCGGAGGGTGATTCAGCCCATCGCAGCAGTCATGCTGAGAATAGACCAGGATCACCCCTTGGAGGTCCCAGGCACTTTCCACTGACTGTGCAGGGAGCTTAGGTGATTAACTTTTAGACAGCTAAAGATAGCTCAGATGAGCCCCCCCCAGTGACATTTCTCCAGGCTAATATTACTGCTTATCGGCGTTGCTCAAATTACGCTGCAGCTGGCTCAGTGATCGAGCAGCGAGCGCGTGGGCTGTTGACTCAGAAACATCACTGCTACTATGGCAGTCGAGTGACTAGCAGACGTCTTCTGTGCTTCGCGTCGTGGCCGAGTCACGCTGCAGGAATTCCTCCTGTCACTGGAAGCCTCTGCTTCGGTGGTTAAATGAGCTGTGGCTTCTTCCTTCTTGGGATGGCTGCAGCATGGCGACGTGAAGCGGTTTGGTCTTGTGTCGTTCTCTACAGGCAGGAGGATTTTCTTTCGCCCTTGCATGTTGGTTTCCAAGGTCCTTGTGTCTTCTCTTGGTGAGGCATTTCTGCTTGCTCCCTGGAATCTTCCAGTTTGAACCTGGATGTGTCCCCGATGTTCTTGGCGGGTGCTGTTGTAATCACTGCCTTGGCATCTTCAGTGATTTTGGAGCCGTTTTTCTAGGGGCTGAGTTTTCCCAGCAGCCTTTCTGGGCAGCTGAAATGCCGTGTCCCAGAAAGGACCTGTCTTTAATTAGGGAACTTACAATGCCAGACTCCTCAGCAGTGTAACAGAAGAGTTCATTTCTTCTGCTCCTTGTTGCTTTGGGGGAAAAAAGAAAAATGCCCC
Source organism: Grus americana (assembly GCF_028858705.1). Taxonomy (NCBI): domain Eukaryota; kingdom Metazoa; phylum Chordata; class Aves; order Gruiformes; family Gruidae; genus Grus; species Grus americana. Next base: position 34,343,583 of record NC_072859.1, read on the forward strand.
CCAAAATCTTGGCCTTATGTGTTTGAGGTTTTAGTGCATGTTGAACACTTTCATCAACAATGTCAGTGTTACAAGCGTTATTCCTGGCAGCAGCATCTCACTCATTTCCTGGCATTTTTCGCAATTAGCAGTAGAAAGCTTTCACTTCATTTTTTTGCCTCTATCTTCCTCTATCATCTCTGAATACAGACTCCATTGTTTCTGCTGCTTTTGAGCCTGTGTTAAGATTTTGTCTGCGTTCCCCCACAGCTGGATCTGCTCCAGTGCCACCTCTTCAGTGTACCTCTAGCAGTGGCTTTGCCAGTTAATCCCGTTGTCTCTCTTTGCAGGGGTTTCGCTACCCTGGCCTCTTACCACATCTCATCTATTAGTGCTGGGTAACAGAAAAGTCCCCATTTCTAAAATAGCTTTTTTCTAAAAGCGTTACTTCGAGACATGCTGCTCTCTTCATCTGCATGCAGTGCCCATGCCCACGCCGTCTGCAGCCTGCCCGTCTCCCGCTGCGATCCGGCACCCGCTGGCCCCGCTCCACGTCTCTCCCCGTGCCCAGTGCGGCTGCATTGTGCTGGAGAGCAAACGAAGAGCCCTTCGCTCTTACCCACACCTCCCTTGCACGCCGGACAGAGGCTTGCAGTATAGCTGCAGGTGTGAGAAATGTGAGAGGGGACAGCTAGAGTTACTGGTCGAACTGGAGTCCCAAAAATACGCTCGGGAGGGGGGAGAAGGGCAGGATCATCCATTTGTTCGCGGAGTTGCTCAAGAGCGTACTGGCTCCACCTGTTCCACAGGTGCTGGGGCTTTGTGCCTTTCTTAGCACATCTGCACTTATCTTTGCAAAAGATATAATTAGTTTCATTGCATACAATGAAATGTTGAGGGGGGGAAGTGCATCTCAATACTCTGTTGTTCCCGTGATTTTAGATTACTCTGTAATTCCAGCCCTGCAGTCCAGCAGACTGGGAATGTGCTAGTGTCCATAGACCTGCAAGAGGGGACGTGTTCGTGCTCTGGCAGCGTTGCCGGCACGTGTAGCATTGGGCAGTTCTGCTGGATACATCTTGCTTTTGAATAATACCTTCTTTTAGGTACATGTCTAGTTTTTGTGCTTGAAAAAAAGTTGGAAATCTGGTCCGTAGACTCCCTGAATATTGGAAAAAATACAGGGCATCTGTAAAAGAAACCTGTAATTACAAGATACAGGGTTTTTTTTCAGTGCTTGCAGTTTGTAAAATGGTTCTATCAGACTTGGATATTTTCAGCGCAGATTTTAAGTAAATCACTGCAGTTTTGCTCCATGCCTTCGATTTTGCTTCCTGTGAATTTTTAAACCCATCTACAGAACAACTTTCTCAAATATATTTGTTAGATCTGTTAGAACAATGGTTTAATTCAAGGAAATAGCTCTCTGCTCATGGGTAGTCATGAATGCACTAACAGGATACATTAAAGAAATAAATTATTTGGTGTCAGTTATTCACTCGGCATTGTCAAGGGTAAATATGTAAACATGTCCGCACAATCTGTAAGCAACCACAGATACATTAGGGAAGGCAAAGGGTAAATGGCTGACAGCCTGCACAAGTCCCTGTTCTATCAAGTTTTGGCATGTCGTTTGTTGATAAACCTGTTTGACTGAACATGCTCCAAGCTCCCAGGTTTGAGAGTGATGCTAGACACTGGCTAGTAATTATTGCAGGGCATAGAATGAATCTCGCTTTCTGAAGTTAAAATAGCCATATTCTTTTGTTGAAGGGAACTGGAGGGAGCATCTTTGGTGGTCTGGATCTATGTGACTTTTATCTAAGCCATGACCACACAAGTACCTTGTTAAATCATGCAGACCACTCTTCCTTTTTTTCCTTTTCCTTTTTCTTCCTCTTTTCCTTCTCCTTCTCCTCCTTCTCCTTGTCTTTCTCCTTTCTTTTTCTCTCCTCTAACCTGCATCAGGACTTCAAATCAAACGGGTCTGAGCTGAAGCACAGATGAGTTCTGCTGGTGGATCAGTGTTTCGGGGATCAGATCGTATGTGAGGATCCCACAGAGAGGGCTTCTGCCAGCTTGCTTAGGTGCAGGCTCTTGGTCATTAGTAGTCAAGGACTGAGAAATGTAAACAAAGCCTTCAGTAAACATTAATGATATCCATACCACTCACAAAATAATAATCTGTCATTCACATGATTAACTAGAGGATCTCCCTTCTCGTCTTAATCTTTTTTTGTCATCTAAATAATGACAACAATTATGATAATCTATAATAAATATAGTATGTTATATAATTAAAAATGGGTTGTCTTCAAGTCCTCTGATGAATTCTAAGTGATAAAGACTCATAATGTATATTGTTACGATTTTTAAGAAATGTCCATACCCGAATGTGCTTTCTTTTTTTTTTTTTTTTTTTTACTTTGTAAGTTATTTTAAATATCTATAAATAAGCAAAATATTCAAATGTGCCTAAAACAGCTGGGACAGGGGTTGTGTCTTATGGATTCACACCGAGAAGTACATACTTTTTGAAATTGCACCCTTAATGTTATTTTCAAGCATTTCTACAAGTTAGGAGCCTGGGAGTGTGCTTTCAGACATTTCCTAAAGCAGAGTTTTCCGTGCCTGCAAGTGGTTTCATGCACCAGGATAAACATTTACATGTTCCCATACAAGGACACGAGGACTTCAAAAGCCCCAGCTCACCTAAGAGCCATGGTGGAGCTCAGTTCACCAAACCTGCTGATTACTGACTGTTTGTTTCCCTGTCTCTAGCAGGAGTTAGTAAGCATTTTCTTCTGCAATACTTGTCTTTTAATCTTTTGTTTCTTATGAGTGTTTGTCTTCAGGTTTTGTTGAATTTTATCGGTTTGTTAAACATTTGGGGAACATTTCAGTGCCTGCCTATTGCCACGTTGTACATACTAGATTCGGGAACAGATCCAATATTAAAGCCTTTCCAAGGCAAAAGTGAGCCACTGCTCTTATTAATTTTAATTTTAAATGGACAGATTTGATCCTGAGTCTGAATTGTTGTTGAGGTAAGGTTAAGTTAGAGTGATAATATTTTTTTATTAAATCAACTGGAATCACTGGAAAATGGGCACTTTGGTGACCTCAGTGGCCGTCCCTCGAGTCTCAGATGAAGTGCTGCTACAAAGGCAGGCTGGAGCTTGAGCGCAGAGTGCTTGTGGGAAGGACAGCCTCAAATGTTGAAGAAGTTTATAATTATAAATAGCTCCAATTTATTGCAGTCAGGATGCAATTAAAAGTAAATAACCCAGAAGATGTCTACTGGCACTGTAAACAAGTGGCTTTGCATGTGGAATAGGATATACTGTGTTAAAGTTGGGAGGACTGCTGTAAGCTGAAATGCCTTCTTTTTAACCTTTATTGTGAAAGTTTCTCTCTGATTTTCTTTCAGCAGCCCTTTTTGATGGCGACTATTAGGGGGTTTTTGAGTCTTAAACTCTACATGCCTAAGGTTTATGAGCAAAGTTACAATCCCTTAGAAGTAACTGTTTCTTTTCTTTGCAGAATTAGGAATTAAGTTTTTTACCAGTACACTCAGTCCATAATTTGATCTTTAAGAGTTGAGGAGAGCTGCGTTGGTAAAGATGTCTGCAAATATTTGTATTAAACATTTCTCACCTGCCAAATTGGTCAATCTGTTCACAAGATAGAAACCCACTAGCAATATTAGCCGGCTAGATCATGGAGAACTTCGTTATTTGGCATGTGCAATATTCTACTGAGCAAAGAGGGGAACTGTAATTCCTCTCCAACTTTTTTAACTCACCTGCTTGGGATCCGGTATTTTGGCCACGCTTAAAACTTTTTAGCCTTTACACTTTCTGCCAGAAGCAAGACATGCTACGTCTTAATGTATTTATTTAAAAGGGACAAGGGCGACAAGAGAGAATCGTGAGGGAATCCGGAGAGGAAAAAACTCACTTTGAACTTTAGCGTTTGGATCTAGTTTCAAAATGTTTCCTGACTGGGTTTATCTCCTGTGTAAGCCAAAGGCCAAGCCACCATTCACTCCTGCATCTTGGGGACCCGGGTCTCTGCTCTCTGCCGCACCATCCCGCCTTGCTGCCTTGTGGAGCTCGGTGCATTTGGGTGACAGGATGGGAGACGGCAAGTTTGTGGGTTGAGAGAGGAACCGGACTGCGCAGCTGCAGCTGCAGATAACACTGGCCTCATGCTCAGAGATATCCTGGCCAGCGGCGAGGGCCGGCGCGGGGGCTTGCACGCCCAGCCGTGCAGCGGCCAGGGGCTGTAGCTCTGCGCTGCAGAGAAGCGTGGTACAGGCAGGGTTGGTGGGGGAGCGTTGGGCAAGAGTTCATCATATTATGCCCCCTTCTCATCTGTGAAACATGTGCGTAAGTGTCCTTATGCTGAACCACTCCCAGGAAGGAGGATGATCTCCAAAACCTTTCACTTTTCAAGTATGCAAGATGAAAAAAAGCCTCAAGTCCATATTCATTAGCAGCTCTCACTGTGAAAAAATGATAGCACGGCTGTCAGTAAATGGGAAAAAGCTTCTAAAAAATGGACAAAGTCACTTCTCTAGTGAGAGATACTGTAGTTCCATCATCTTACAGAGACAAAAAAAAAAAAAGATGGCAAAAAATACCAAAAATGCAGTTGTTGCAAAATACTGGCACATAAATGAATTGCATTTAAGTACGTTAGAGTGTTCTAAGTGCCAACGGAAAAATATTAAATGGTCAGTGTGCTGCTTCTGAAGGCTCGGCCAGTCTGTCCGCAAATCAGGTCTGGCAGCAAATCAGGTGATGAAATGTCACCTCAGTTTCTGCTAAATTGCTGTCAGGACCAAAAGTCGTGCACAAACACCGTGTAATGTTTGAAAACTGAAACAAACTCATTTAGGTAATTAGTTCTTTATTCTGTCTCGGAAATGATTTCACATAGGGCACTAGAAAAAATGACGGAAATGCCAGTTATAATTTTATGGGTAAGGGCTCGGTTATGCAACACCCAAATATAAACTGAAACATGATACAGTTGAAGACACATCATATAGTATTCCAGGAGACCATATCCAGAATGTTTCCGTAAATGACCATGTGCATCAGCTGTACCAAGGTTATCAAAGTCTGTGAGTGGAGAAGGTTTAAGAGTGTTTCTGGCAGAGGGTGTTGCAATGCTGATGTCAGTGGGACGCTCACCTTGGCTTCATGGAAAGAACATGTCATGTAGCATGTAAACTTCTGTTTACTGGTTGTTTGAATCCCTGTAGTGACACTGGACACCACTCGGCAAGAGAATCCCGATGCACTTCATCTTTATTAAATTTGTAGAAGAGCAACTTCTTCTAACTGACTTTAAATCTGACTTATCTTACAACATTTCATTTGGGACTTGGAGTACATATTTTAATTTTACATGCTGTTTTTCAAAAACACCTGGTGAAAATTTAGCCTTATCTGTGGAATCGTAGCCAGTGCTTTCACAATTTATTTGTAAATTGTTGCGAGTTAACAAACAGGGAGTTAGCGGAGTTGCACGTACGCAAGGAGGGCTGGTTTGATACAAAATGGGGTTTCCACATTGATTGGTCTCAGACTCGGTCATGTAGAAAGTGGCTTAGGAGACAGTTACTGAGTTTCTAAGAGGGGTTGAGCTCAGGCTGCCTTCCTTATGTCGAGGACGATAGGGTCTTTTCTTCTACTCGACTGTCTAATTTCTTGAAACTCGTATGAATGTGGTATCTTTGACGTAATTACTGGCCAAGCAAATTGAGCTAAAACTCACCAGTAGGTTCAGAAATGACTGAGGAAGGGAGGGCAGGGAGGGTGGAGAAGCTGAAAGTCACACAGACACCTGGAAGGAGGCACGCCATCAGAACCTCGTTTCACAAGACTCATTTCCTTAAGAAAATGAGTGAAAAGATATTTAGATTAGTCAAAACCAAAAGACATTTAAGAAGAGCTGCTGAAGGATGCGGGTAACGTCTCTTTCCCTGGGTCTGAAACCCAGATGGAGCTGTGGGCAGGCCAGTGGAAATGAGCAGGCGTAGTGTTAGAAAAAGGAAGTTCCGAAAGAAACATTAACAGTGCTTTTATATGGATATACTCTTCTTCTGGACTGGGCAGTAAACAGCTTTTGAACAGTAGCAGATCTCACCTTTTTTTTTTCCTTAAAATGATACTTAGCAAGAGCTGTTTACTATCACTTTACTGTATGTTTGCTATTGAAATGACTAGAGATATTTTAAGTGGCAGTTTTCAAAACATCTGCATTTCATAGAATCGCAGAATCACAGACTGGTTTGAGTGGGAAGGGACCTCACAGCCCATCCAGTCCCACCCCTGCCATGGGCAGGGACACCCTCCACTAGCCCAGCTTGCCCAAAGCCCCATCCAACCTGGCCTTCAACCCTGCCAGGGAGCCAGGGGCAGCCACAGCTTCTCTGGGCAACCTGTGCCAGGGCCTCAGCACCCTCACAGGGAAGGATTTCTGCCTCACATCCCATCTCCATCTCCCCTCCTGCAGCTTCAGGCCATTCCCCTTGGCCTGTCACTCCCTGCCCTTGTCACCAGCCCCTCTCCAGCTTTCCTGGAGCCCCTGCAGGGACTGGAAGGGGCTCTAAGGTCTCCCTGGAGCCTTCTCTTCTCCAGGCTGAACAACCCCAACTCTCTCAGCCTGGCTCCATAGCAGAGGTGCTCCAGCCCTCACATCATCTCCGTGGCCTCCTCTGGACTCGCTCCAACAGCTCCATGTCCTCCTTGTGCTGGGGACCCCAGAGCTGGACCCCAGGGGAGTCTCACCAGAGCGGAGCAGAGGGGCAGAATCCCCTCCCTTGACCTGCTGGTCACACTGCTTTGGATGCAGCCCAGGACACAGTTGGCTTTCTGGGCTGCGAGCACACATTGCTGGCTCATGTTGAGCTTCTTGTCTCCCAACACTACCAAGTTCTCGTCAGGGCTGCTTCAAGGTCAACTAATTTACATGATAAAGTAGTCGATAGAGAATATGCATGTTAGAAAGGAAAATACGCCCAAGTTCTGTGTGTTTTGGCGATTTCCGCCTGCTTTTTGATATATGTATCACAAAAGTATGCAAGAACGAGATTATTTGCCATGTTTGGAGCTCTGTGAGCACAGAAAAAACATTAACTTTCAATGCCACAAATATTCAGATTTACTGACTATTTAAAATGTGTCTGTGCCAAGTGCTCCTTGCAAGTTCATTGCTGAATTACTCTTTGGCAGCGTTTATTTTCTGCCATGTAACTTCCAACATTGAACATACGGTCTCTGTACAATACTTAATGAAGTTCTTTGCTTTATGGATATGGTAAATGATGAAGAGGGTCTGTCCCGATGAAGGCAGATACCAGCACAAGGCGCAGAGGATGCAGGGGGCCGCGGAGGATGGCAGCCCTGCAGGGAGCACAGCCCGTGCAGTCCCAGCCTGTGTTTGATAGGGAGGGCAGTGGTATATACATGTATGGGGCATATGTGTATAGAGCGTATGTGCTATACAGCAGATACTTTGCTGAGTGTATATCATAGCAATCCTGACCTCTGATGTCACTGTTACCTGCTCAGCCAGTGCCATTAGAAATGCTGAATCCATTAACTTTGGAAGATTTATGGGGTAAGCATATGTCACTGGTATTATGAGAAGCAGTTACATTCACAGGGAGATTTTATGATTCACTGTATCCGCTTATGTAAACCTTAACTTTTACGCCGTGAGCTGCTCAGGAGCACGTTGTCCTGCTGGCAGGGTCAAGGAGCAGAGCTCGGTGGGAGCAGGGAGCAGGAGCTGGCGGGGTTGGGGAGTAGGGCTGGAGAGGCTGAGGTGCAGGGCCTGCTGGGGAGCGCAGGCAGATGGCACTGGGGAGCACGACCAGTGGGGTGTGGGGCTGGTGGAGTTGGGGAGCAGGACCAGGTCAAGGCTGGTAGGGAACAAGGCAGAGCTGGGGAGCCAGGACTGACAGGGAGCAGGGATGGCTGGGTTGGGGAGCAGGGCTAGTGGGCTTGGGGACCAGGGGCTGGCAACAAGCAGGGGTTGGTGGGGTTAAGGAGCAGGACCAGGTGGGACTGGGGAGCAGGGCAGGTGGGATCGGGGGACAGGGATTGGCAGGAAGCAGGACCAAATAGAATTAGGGAGGAGGGCTGGGTGGGTTGGGGAGCAGAGCTGTTGGGCTTGGGGAGCAGGGCTGTTGGGGAGCAAGACCAGGCGGGCTGGGGAGCAGGGCTGTTGGGGAGCAGGACCAGGTGGGCTGGGGAGCAGGGCTGTTGGGGCCGGGGAGCAGCCCCGGGGAGCAGGCTCCGGGCAGGGCGCAGGGGCCCGGCCGGGCAGGGAGTGGGGCTGGCGCAGCACCAGCATCCCGGGCGCGGGCAGCGCCGAGCGGCGGGGGCGGCCCGGGTCCCCGCAGCGGCCGGGGGGCGGGGGAGGCGGCACTCCCGGAGCCGCAGCCCGGCCCTGCCCGGGGGGCGCCCGGTTCCCCGTCCCGCGGGGGCAGGGCTGGCTGCGGGGCCGGGGCGGGCCGGGGCGGGTCGGGGCGGGCGGCCGGGGCCGGGGCCGTGCCGGGTGCCAGCGGCGGGCGGGGATTTGCTCGCCGGCGGCGAGGGGAACGCAGCGGCGGCCGCATGATGAGGGAGCGGTGCGGCACCTCCGGCGGCGCTGGCGGCGGCTCGGGCGGCCCCGCCATGGAGAGGCTGCCGCCGCGCCAGCCCGACTACATGTCCGTCTGCCTCTTCGCAGAGGAGCCCTACCAGAAGCTGGCCATGGAGACGCTGGAGGAGCTCGACTGGTGCCTGGATCAGCTGGAGACCATCCAGACCTACCGCTCCGTCAGCGAGATGGCATCCAACAAGGTGAGCCGAGCGGCGGGGGGATGCGGAGCGAGGGGATGCGGAGCGGGGGGATGCGGAGCGGCGATGCACGGCAGCGGGATGCCCCGACCGTCTCCGCGTCTGTGTAGGAGAGCAGCTCCCAAGTTACTCCCGGGGAAGGAGGTGCGGGTTTCCCCCGCAGAGGCACGGCCAGAAAAAAACTGGCGGTGGCACGGCGGGACGGCGTGGGGAGAGCGATCCTTGCCGCCCGGCTCATTTCTGAGAAGTAAAAGAGGTTTCAATTAGCGCCGGTCCCTTCGGAACCGATATTACCAGAAACGCTGTGAAAACGCCCGCATTTAACAAATTATCACTTCAAAAGTCAATTATCTTCATTGTTGTCTGTCCGTAATAATGGCAAACTCTAAACATTGTGGTACGTTATTTTATTGCTGTTTTGTCTTTCGGTAAGCGTTTAATTTTGTTTTTAATGTGGTGGGCTGGCTCGGTACCGCTTGCCAGCACATGATGAGGGTGCGAAGTCAAAGATTGTGCATAGGGAATGAGCTCCGACAGGAGCTGCCTGCCCGCTGCCCGGGATCTGGGTTGGTTTCTGGGGTTTTTTTTTTAGTTTTTAATGCGCCGTCAGCGAAAGGGGAATTTCGAGTTTTTCTGCGGGGAGTAAGGTGGTAAAATAAAGTAAGAAAAGTACGCTGTGCTGAAAGTCAGAGAAGCAGGGGGACGAGCAGAGAGTCCCAGGAGTCAACTGAGAAGCAGGGGAGAGGAAAGAAACCGAAATGCGAGGGCTGAACACCCGTCTCGATGCAGCTTTTTGGATGCAGCCGATGTTCCTGCCCCCCCTCCCCGCGCTGGAGCCGGGCTCCCCAGCTCCGTCTGGCCGAGCCAAAGCATCAGATGAATTTCGCTTCAGCATCTCCCCGAGTCAGACCTTAATTTGCCGAAGCTGGATGGAGACGCTCCCTCCCCCGGGGCCGGAGCCACCTCCCCGCTCTGATCCCAGCCGCTGCCCGGGGCAGCGCTTGGCTGCCAGCGGAGCCTTCACACCTCCGGGACAGGCTGGCTGCTCCCCATCCCCGTGCCTTGGGTTTTTTTCAAGCGCGGTTTTTGCACCCAGGCTTTCACACAGTGTTTACAGCCATGCGTTGTCCGATGGAGCAGGTCACACAGTCCCAGACTGAGCTTGCTCCGTCTTTGGGATGCGGGCTGTGTCCGCTGCGTCCATGCCTTTGACCAGTTGCCATGGTTAAACTCAGTTCTGAGTTGTACTGCACGAACCCGATGTTAATATTTTTTCCTAATTGGAAATTAATGAAATCAGAAATGCTGAATCACAAACCGATTTTATGGAAAAAGTTGAGCAAAGAAATCTCGTGTTATTTCAGCTTCCTCCTCTGTTAGTGATTACCACAACGTGCAGGGGCAAAGGAAGCAATAAAAGTTTTATAGACCAAGCTTTCAAGAAAGGAATATTTCTTTTTTTTTTTTTTTGAGTTTGTGTTGAGGGAAGCCAGGGTGAAAGTTGAGAAAGGTTTAGGCTGCAGAGAAGGCTGCACCTCTGATGTGGACACTGATGCCCTTCATTTTGAGATTATTTTTTTTTTCACAGAGTGCCAAATCTGGGCTCGTGAAGGTGAAAGACTAAATTGCTTCTTGTAGTAAGTTGTGATCTCTCTGTGTGCAAATGGCTTACAGCTGGGTCGAGCAAAAGGTTCCCGAAACTTTGTTCTTTCATAACCAGTTTCTGAAACGTCTGTGTTTTTTGGTCAACTTCCAGTATCATTTTCAGCTATGAAAGAAAAGCATAAAATGGCCTCACACCTCGCTTTCCTTTCCTCCTCAGCGGTAAACATTGACACAAATTAGTTTGGGGGTTTGTGGTTTTTGGGTTTTGGTGGCAGATGTACAATCTGCAGAGTGATCTTACAGTGCAAGAAGCCGTTGGGTTGGAAACGTGCATCTTCAGGAGAAGGCTGCAACGGTCCTTAATTGGTCAGGTTTTTCCCTTCGCCAAGTATCCCACTCAACTGCCTGCTTCACTCAAAGGCATTTAAATTTGTCACGGGTAAATAGCAAAACAGTCAGATGTTTTGAAAACAGGATGCTTTGGCTCCACATTGGTAAAGAAAAACGGAAAGAGAAACAGTATAGATAGGAAGAAAGCAAATAGACTCAGCATGCTCCCAAGTGCAAGAGCAGTATAAACAGTGACCTATCTTCCTGACCTCAGCTCTCGCCGAGTTCCTGGCCCCGCGCCACCCAAGCCAAACTACGTCATTTGAGACTGATAGTAGGCATGGCACAGCTGTTGCAAGTGTGACTCGAATTTCCTGTCTCCTTCCTGACAGACGTAGTTTAGAAAATCCAGAGTTGCAACAACAGCAGGCAGAGAGGGAGGATCTCAGCATACGTGTTTGCAGGGTGATTCTCAGAAGTCCTGCACAAAAAAGGAATCACTGGGGGGAAACGCCATGCAGAATGGCATCCTGGCTTTCAGCTGATGGTTTTCGGAAAGCATGAGTTAAAACATGTGCGTAGACTTTTTTAAGCTGTGAGTTAATTACAGGAGAAGTGAGGAAATGAGCAGCTAATCTTACTGTGAGCTAACGAGCCTGATTGCACTGACATCAGTGTGAGCCAAGGGAGCACTGCCGCTTGCACAGTGGGACCCTACAGTCCTACGAGTGGGGATCCGACATAAAACTGGCAAAAAGGGGAACTCCATTTCCCGGGTGTGGTGTTGGCTGCCGTGAGTCCTGACGCATTACCAGAGCAGTGCCTGATCCACAAACGGGCCCGAATCCCTTGCTGCTCCAGCTGCAGGCTTCTGCTAAAGAACAACTGACCATGCACTGGTGCCCTTAGCTTTCTAAATTAGAGAAACAACTACCTGGAAGACTACCTGGTTGCAGGGAAAGCAACAAACATGAAGGGAATTTATTTTCCTAATGTTACACTAACCTTGCTCTGAGCAGAGTATGGCCCTGCAACTTTGCAATGAGACAAAATTACCCGTAAAGTTCTGTAGGCGCTCGGTGCTGCCTGTAGAAGCAGAGCACGCATATTTACATTATTGTAACATATATGCTCTTTTTTTCCTGCATTTATCACCCTGCCCGGCTTCCAGCTCTGGCAACTGCTATGTCTCAGAAGGATTTGTGAGTCATGGGCCTCCTGATAAAGAGGGGGTATTTTCTCTCTTGGTGGCCACCCTGTAATGTTGCACGTGGCATTAGGCAGCTGTCCGCAGCCTCGCTTGTCCTGCAGACGGAAGCGTAGGACCCCCTCGGTTCTATTACCTAATATAGCATTTGGGATCGGGGGATGGACATGCTCAGTGCATCCCCCGAATCATAAAAAGGAGCAAGTACTTTTCCCAGCTGAAGTGCTGGTCTTGCCAGCTCCAAGGTTTTAAGGGGCCATAATATCAGAAATGAGGGATGGAGAAAATGTATTATTTCTCAAGAACTACCTGCCTGTGTGTGAGGGATCACGTGTAAAATGGATTTTTCTGAATGAACCTAAGCAGCACCTTTCCATCTCCTCGAATTAGACCAGTCTTGTTTAGAGCTTTTGGCAGTCCATCAAGTAAGTAAATGGACAGATAACGTAATTTGCGGTCTGTGGGGATATTCTAATTTTGAGTAGACAGAGGCGTTGTCATCAGGGTGCCTGCCTTGTGCTCTTGCAACTTTCAAAACCCACTTCTATCCCCAGACTGTTCCCTGGGGGGCCCTTCCCTGCCAGCACTGCCTGTGCAGCTACAAACACTGCAGAGTAAATCCTTAAACTCTCTTATGTGAGCTCCTAAAGACTTCTCCGTTACTGCTGAGTGCTGCATAATGCAACTCAAATCTTGCCACTCAAAGCTGTTTCCAGCTAGCAGCTCAGGACGGCAGCACGACGGGGCTCTGCACTGCTATCATCTGGGTCACTTACGAGCCAGAAGCCACTAAGATAAACAGAACTGATTTCGTTTTGCTTGTATTTCAAAGGGCATTTCAGTCAGAAAAGAGGAGCAAGGCCGCACCTAGCTTTCAGGAGACAGTGGCTAAATAAACATATGGACACTAATGTAAACTCCTGAGGTCCATGGTGGAGGTCGAACACGGTGCAGGGCCAAGTGCCAGCAGTGTATGTGCCAGGCTGCACAGCCTCCACGCTCGCTCGCCTGTCTTCTGCCCGTCCGTCGGCCCCCAATCTTGTCCTCTTCGTACGTGATGTTTCCCTTAAGCGGTGCCGAGCTGTTTAGTCTTTCGCTTGCTTTTGCTGTAACTTCCTTTGTTTAATATGCTTTAAAATAGCCGACCGCTGCACAAAGAGAGGCTTGTTCGCTTGTGCTGCAGCCAGTGAAACAAAGAGACTTCCACGTCTCCTGTTTTTACAAGCCGGGATGAATCACTGAGCTCCGCACGCGGTTCCCCAGCCGCACGCCGGTATTCCCCTCGCCCGGGGACTCGCCTTACGGAAACGGGGATCTGCGACCGAGCACCTGGGAGAGCTCTCCGGAGTGCGCGGGCCGGTTGGAGCAGCCCCTGGCATTGCTCCACAGCGGTCCCTGCAGAGCTGGTCACTGCAGAGCCCTAACGCACGTTGCCCGTGTCGGTTTGACGTCGGCATGCTCCACGGTGGTTAACTGTTTCTTAGGCGTACAGCTGCTGTCTGCAGAGCAGGACACTAGACGATCAGTAAGCTCGACGCAAACTGCGGTAGGAGCTTTTTATGTCTGAGGTTGGGAATATTCACTCCATCTTTGTTTTATCTGATGGCATTCTATTTGTGTTGAGGATGTCCTTGTCCTTGTTGAGGATGTCAGAGGGCACTGTGTTTCTTAAGGCAAAAGCTACGCATGATGTGGGAGCCAGGTTTTTTAACGGAGACACTTGGAGGTGGTGAACATGAGGTTCCAGTGAAGCCTGCTGGGTGAGGAGGAGCCAGCTCTGGATGGTGGCTCTGTCCCAGACTCTGAAACCCCTCAAAGCTCCTCATGGATGTTCAAGACTTGGGGAGCTGGGTCCGAATCAACTCCAGTTTATCAGTTCTCATCACTATCATAAATGGACTTTTAGGGTAGCTGTCTCCGTATCCATCCTATTCCTCCTCCCTTGCTCTTTGGCCTCTAAAATAAATCATTCTGATTATATCAAATATGTCATAAGAGTGGGGTGGAATAGTGGGGCCATACGTGGGTTTATTTAACAATCTAATATTTTGGTCTTGCGAGCCCTCTGGGCTGTCAGTTTCCAGATCTCTTAAACTGATTGAAATATTAAAAATACGAAATATTGGAAAGCTGCACCATTGCCTGTGAAAAGCGTCGGTACAGCATTAGGAGCCAGTGCCCCGTTGGAGATACCCTCCTAGAGCAAAGTCACTCTGAGTGGTGGATGCTTTCTCATCTTCTGGAACTGTAGCGGTAAACGGGTGGGAAAAGCCCATACGAGGGAGATCCCACGGCCACACACCATATGTGCTGCTGATGCACATCTGGATAGCCACAGCAGAGATGAAGACTTTGGGGGTTGAATTTTGGTTCAAATCCATCTTCCCAGGAGCCTTTCTGGGGAGTCACCATTCTTCAGGGCACAACGGTGCCCAGGACCTTCTACCCTGTCCTTTAAACATTTCTGCTTGTACTTGAATGTGATGGGGTTTAAAGTGCTGCATTCTCAGACTTTTACGTTATAACAAATTAGGGTGGGGCTTAAATAAATAATAGCTCAAAGGCAGGTTCAAAATGAATCATGATTTGAGGGCAGGACTAGAGAGTGACTAACTGTTCAGAGCAGTGACCTCTCTGGAAGTGAAGTGAGGATACTGGAGACGCATGACATCTCAGAGGAGAAGCATCACTTAGGATGAGGGTGAGCCGTGAAGGATTTCAAGGTAGGATTTAATCCTCCGAGCAGTCCTCATCCTGACCCTGATTTTGTGGACCGGGCCAGTTTCCACAGCCTGACCCCAAACTCCTCATTTTTTACCCAGTTGCAGAGCAACTGCTTTCAGTGGGGCAGCTGGTGATCAAAATATTTGCACTAAGTGAAACTTAATTGAAAGATGTTGCGTTATCAAAGCCAGAACATGTTGTGGAGATGTATTGGTTTGAAGGCTCATCCGTCAGAGCTCTTAGAGGGAGAGATTCCCCTGATTACAGCCTTTGCTCTCTGCTTAAAGCAAACAAACAAGAAGTGCCTCACCTTTCTGCTGGTTGAGCACAGCTGGGCAAACGCTACATAAAAATTATTCTGCAAATCATTTGCCTATCTCTGTGGAAAAAGAATTTTTCATTAAAATATATTTACATTAATTAGTGCCTTCCGTATGGTTTTGGTGCTTGCATTAGGCTCATTTTCATTTTGGCAGGACCAACTGCCACGGGGGATTTTTTTGGGGGGGATAGTGTATTGTAAAGCTACACTGATTCTTCCCAGGACTTCCTATTTAGCCTGTGTTTTCTGAAGCAAACTGACTTCTGTCAATTAAAAGTTGCTAGAATTTTTCTCATCATGGGCATCTTGGAAAAGTCATCTCAGGGCATAAAGTTATTTGAATTTTCTAAAGCCTGTTCTCCTACTCAGGTAAAAACCCAGCTGGATTTGCCTAAATGATGACTGCAGAGACTGACTCAAATTTCAATTAAATTTAAATTGCTGCTTCATACGATTAACAAAATCCCATGTTTAATTGCATTGCTCTCTTGTTAAGTGACAAATGCTCTTCCCTCTCAGTTTTGGGTTGTTTGTTGTTGTTGTTTTTTTTTTCCTGAAGATTGAGAATATAATCCAGGCATATTTCATCTGGATGGCCAGCATCTCCTTGCAGTTCCCCCCCCAAGCCCCACAGGAACAGGGATGCCTCTGCCCGCTCGCTGCCTGCCCTGGCAGGGATGAGCGGCTGGGGAGGCTCTGGTTTGTGGGCTCGCTTTACATAGTTGTTCGGCTTCCTTTGCCACTCGAGGCTGCATCACTGTGGTTTGCATGGGTGTGACTGACAGAAGATTTTGGTCTGAGATCTGCAGCCTTCTGGAGTGCTATCTGCTCTGGAGGCCTCAGATGTTGTCAGCTGCAGCAGGTCTTTCTTTAATCAACTTTATGTCAACAAACAAGCTGCTGTAGGTTTTAATTTTGCTGTTGCTTCCTAGCCTTCAGCTCGGGCTGGTACTCATCATCTCTTCTTCCTGATTTTCCTTTGGCAGTTAACACGACAAACATTTTTCCACCTGGTAAAACTCTATAAAAATGATTTTGCAGAACAAGTGTTTTTGCTTGTTTCTGGTTTTATTGGCTCGCCTCTCGTTTGAGTGAAGAATAAAAGCAGTGCTGGGATGAAAAACTGGTATGAATGCTCACCATGCTGTGCTCAGCTGCTCTGGAAAGGGTGGTACTAGTCTCAGGAGTTACCTCTTGCCTGTAACTTACCATTTGTGTGGTCCTTCCTTCTTACAGTGCAATTCGGTTTATGTTATAAAATGCACCTTTCAATGATGGAGAGAGAGTGCAGTTCCCAGGGGATCGCTGGTCTGGTCGAGAGCTCTTGCGTGTGCAGTTTGGTACTTACTGGTGAGGAAATTCCTGCAAAATAGAATAAGCTGACATGTAGACTCCACATAAAGTTACATGTATTAATTGGCTAGAAGAGACCTGTTCTTAAGTATAGGAAGAGCATTGTGGATGAAGCAGAAACCAACCTGAGCCTCTTCCGAAGGAACCCACAGCTTCAGCTCAAGCTGCAGACTGGGCCATACCCCACTGCCACGGTTTTTCCACCCGAGGAGACACACAATACGTGCTTCATCACACCACGCAGCGTGAAATCTTAAACTCTCACAGTCCTGGTATTTCATGGCAATCCAAACGTAAATCTAAAGCCAGGGCTGTTGGGTACCAAACGCAATGGTATTGGATGCACCAAGACTTGAATTTGTTGGCAATAGATGCTGCAGGACTGTCCCGACCAAGGAGGTGGTAAGCAGATTTGCCCCTGCAGGGTACGACAGGCATTTTCTCCATGTGCCAACAAAAACTCAGGCGGGCACACCTTATAAACACATGACACATTCATTTTCAGGAAAGTAAACGGGGTGGTTTCTCCATGACCTTACCAATTCCGCAGCATCGGGTGGAGGGGGTTTTTCTTCTGCCTTACCAGTTCCCAGCAAGTGAGTAACGTGCCCCAGGCCTGCTTTTAAATAAGGAAATTCAGTCTCATTTCTAAGCAGTGCTAATCCACAGTGCTTTCCTTCGGCAGGATCCTATAGGGAGTTTTTCCTTTCCGGCATTTTAATGCAATTTGCATATTTTGAGTCTCATTTGTCTGGAAATGAGCTGGAAATGGACCGGTGGTAACACTTCTGCTTCAGGTTCCACTTCATCACTTTTTAAGCCCCGTGTTGCGTAAATA
Organism: Grus americana; assembly: GCF_028858705.1. Classification (NCBI taxonomy): domain Eukaryota; kingdom Metazoa; phylum Chordata; class Aves; order Gruiformes; family Gruidae; genus Grus; species Grus americana. The sequence continues at coordinate 34,360,802 of NC_072859.1, forward strand.
TGTCCCACCCAAGGGAGGTTCTGCTCCTTTCAGAAATACCAAACTTTACGGGTAAAATCTGAATATTGTTCTGTCTACATCAGATATATGTTATTGCTTTCATGAGCAGCCACATGCTGATTTATGGCAACATGCTATTTATTTATCAACATTTACATTGTGGATTTTTAAATTATTCTAATAACATAAGGCCAACAAGTTGGTCATGATGTTACTCCTTTAAAGTCTTCCTTTGAACATATATATAAATCAACTCTCCTTTGATGTGAAATTGGAGATTTCATAACGGTGTGTTTACTTTTTGGTTTAAAAAATAAGCTGAGGGGAAAACAAAAAAAACACAACAAAAAACAAATAGTACTTTGTATCTCATTAAGAATAGTTTCTAGCACATTAAAAACTATATTGTTTTAGGAAACAAGAACTAGAAAGAGTTGCAAAAGCATTTGATTTTTTTAATGACTGATAGTTGACTGCAACCATTCCATTTTTCTTCAGGCACTGAAACATGTCTGCAAACTTTCTCCTTTAGTACTGATTAGTGTGAAATGGATTCATTTTTTCTTTAAACATTTAAATGCACCTTCCCATCTTCCTTCATGTAAGTGCTTAAAAAGGAAATTCACTAGAAATTGTGAAGTAACAAGGACAGCTGCAAATTTGTTTGGCACAGTCCTTTCTGTAAGTGATGTAACATCAGGAAAGCACAGATGAACGATCAGGTTACTGCTCCTATAAATGAAAGAATTTTAACTCTTTTGACTTGGAAACTTTTTAAGAAGCAAGAAAAGAAATGCTCCAGCACTCCAGAATCAGCAGGTTTTCCCAATGTAGATTGAGAAAAAGACTAATGAAAAATTACCTTCAGAGAGTTATAAGGTGGTCATGCCTTGGAAGTGTTCAAGGCTGGGTTGGATGGGGCTTTGGGCAACCTGGGCTAGTGGAGGGTGGCCCTGCCCCTGGCAGGGGGTTGGAACTGGATGGGCTTTGAGGTCCCTTCCAACCCAAACCATTCTGGGATTCTGTGATTTGCTGTTTGGCCTGGTTGCTGTATACACACATGAGTAATTTCCCTCCTGTGTGTAAATAATTTCCGGCTTGTTCCTGCTCCGTCACACAGGCAGGTGAGTGTCAGCTCTTCCCAGCTCCCGGTGCTGTCCATCCAATTATTCCCAGGGGAAGAGCTGTTGAAATGAATGGAGTTACTCCAAAGTTTAATTGTGCCTCTGAAACTGAAGTGATTTACCTGGGCAATTAAGCTGAGAAGGATTCAGCCCAGCTGTCTTTGCGTGGAAATCAAAGGCAAAAGTAACCCTAGTACCACAAATCCTTTTGTCCTAAGGATTTCTAGGAGCAGTTGAAGAACGAGGGATGTAATGTTTGCGTCAGAAGGGTGGGTCGCCGGGAACAGAGTTTATAAACATTTTTACACACTGGAGATCTGCACTGAGATTCCTCCATCAAAGTGTGGGGTGGGACCCCACTCTCCCTAGTGGGAGCCCCGCAGCATCTTAGCAGCTCTTTTATCTTGAAATTGCCCTCAGCTCCTGCAAATGACTAAAACTGTTTTAAGCAGCCTCTTTGCATAAGGACTCTTGGCCTCAGGGAACCCCAGCTGGTATAAATCGACTTCAAAGGATTTACATCAGCAGCAGATACATCCTCCTGTCTTTATTCTCCGTGTAAAGCACCGGGAACACCTCTGATGCTGTACTCCAAAGAGGAACAGGAACAGGACTAACAACAGGACTATCGCCAGAGCCGGTGTGGGGTTGGAAAGGCCAAGAACTATGTGTGCGTGTGCATGGCTCTCCCTGACCTTCCTAGGAAAGGAGGAGAGTCTTCCCTTCCATAACGAACCAGAAAGGTGGGATTTTCCACACTGAAGCAGCAGGAAGATTTCCCACATGTGGCTGGATGCTGCCCGGGACTCCACCCCAAATTGCACATGGTGGCCTCAGAGCCAGCATGCTCCCAGCATGCTTGGGCTCCTAAATCTATCATAAATTAGGCCAAATTTTCTTCCTCTGCACAAAAATGAAGGCAAGCAAGCTTTGCCTGCAGAGCATTTGGTTAGGATGAGGTGAAGGACCAGCCGCCGAGCGCTTGAAGGAGCTGCCGTGCCCTCGGTGCCGACGCCACCACCCTCCCACGCGCCCGCAGAGGTCCCCAAGGTCATGTCCTTGCAGAGCCTTGCGCTGGGGCCAGCACTCAGCCTCACGCTGCAGCTGAAGAAGTAAAAGCAAATAGTGCAACTGCTGGTGCAGAGAACGTGAGCAGCCAGGATGCGGTGTGGGAGCCAAGAGGGGAACTGTGAGTGAACTTTCCCAATGGTAATCAAGGAAATTACCGCACGCACGCACGACTGGAAAGCTGGAAAGAAACTGTGATTCCCTCTACCAGAGAATACATGAAAAAGGGTCACTGCTGGTAATCAAAGAATGATTCAATTTCTGGGAGATTTAATTTGGTTCAGATGACTTCTGCAGTTACTTCAGAGCATGCAAAACAGGAAAACTCCATGCGATGCAATGGCTTTTTCTCACACAACTCTCCAGATGGTTTTAGACCTCTGTGACTTGCTGGGAAGATCAGCTGTACCACCATGTGTATTTGGTTATGAAAAATTTTGGTTGGGGCTTCATCTTATTTATGTTATCTGCACTCTTTTCATCAGTTGAATGTGTTAATTGCCTGGCCCTGTGATTGGAATTTGGGGTAGAGAGAAGGGAGCCCCAAGCCCATTTCCTGATTTTGCATCTTTTTAAGGGAAAACCCCCTCCAGTCGGGGTGATCATCCCCTCCCGTGTGCATCCTCATGTGTGCACATGTGTATTCTTACGTGTGCCTCAGTTCCCGTCTGTACAGCGAGGTTATCAGTGCTTATTTCCTTCATAAAAGGCACCGAGATGATTATTAATTATGAAAATAACAGCACATGTCCACATGTTGCTGATAGGCATTATCGTAATTGCCAAGCTGAGGGCCATGCTGCGCTCATGCACGAGCTCTTTAAAGCAGCATCACTTCTGTTTGCTTAATGGCAGAGCAGTTGGTATTTTCTCATTGCTAGCGTGCAATCTGTTTGTTTTACCCTTTGCTGTCAAATCGATTTAACGAAGGGATTGTTACAGCGGTTTGCACATGACATCAGTCATTGATCTGTGCAGAGAGGCAGCAACGTGCTTTCTCCCGCAGGTGCCGCAGGCAAATGGCAAAACAGTTCAGAGGAAGCAGTGTTGCTCCAGAGCATCCTGCCATCAAGGGAAGCTCAGGAAAAATCCCAAATACCCGCCGTGAGCAGTGAAGACATTGCGATTACCGAGTGCGCCATCAGCATGCCTCAGTCCGTGCTGAACCGTGGTAGTTTTAAAAGGGTATCGTGTTATTAAGTAAATCCAGCTTAGGTGCCAGCATCATTCAGATGGTAAATGGCAATAAACTTTGCAAAGCATGTGGGTATTCTCATAGCACTGCGGGTGTCTCGGCCGGGTTTGGCACCCATAATGCTTTCAGCAGTGCTGTAATATTGCCGTCTGCGTTTATAAAAGGTCACTGATTAAAAGTCTGGAAAAGTGAGCAAGATGAAGGCTGTTGGAGGAGACGAAGGGGAGAGATTTCTGGTTAAAGATCAGATACAAGAATCCCAAGGTCTTTTATCTGTCCTCATCTCTGCTGCAGATGGCTTGGGTGACCTTGCAGAGGCCATTTAATTGCTTTGTGCCTCTGTGAAAAGGCAGCACCTACCCTGTGTACTTTATGAAGCCAATTGTGAGGCAAAGGTATTTTTTCAGATATTCCTCCACCACTTGGGATTATTTGTCTGAAAGGCGTGATTGTATAGAAAACCCGACTGATTCAACATGACTTAAAAGTTGTTTGTGTGGTCATCTGATTATGGTGTTTTCCTTGTAAAGATAAAGGTCTCGATCCAGAGAAATGTTTCAGCACATGCTTCGCTGTAAGTCTGTGGGAGTGCTCACGTGTTGGTGGCTGGTGCTTGTGACTGGCGAAAATACGTCACTGTGAGGAATGATAGGGTCAGAGCTCTCCTCTCCTCCTACAGGCTTTCTCTTACTTGTTTTTCATTCTTGCTGCCACTCATTCTCCATCACTAAGGTTTCTCTTAGGAGTTTCAAAAAGGCTTTTGTCCCTCTTGGTTGGCATGAAGTTTAGTGGAGACCCTGTGATCCAAAGCCCATGCCCATGACCCAGCACTGTGGGATGCCCTCCTGGGCAGCCTGCATCCTTCACATCCCACCCCGCCTGTATCCCATGGGATGGCATCCTTCACATCCCACCCCGCCTGTATCCCATGGGATGGCATCCTTCATCCTTCACATCCCACTCCTGCCCATATCCCATGAGACAGTATTTACTGGTTGAGTAACCCGGAAAGTGAGGCCTCGTTGTGTGACATTCACACCGGCAGGGCAAGGCACGTTGCTGCAAGAGAAGACGGCAGAGGTGATGGTGGCAGAGTCCAAGCAGATAGCACCCCAACTTTGGTCTGCACAGATAGCCAGGTGGTAAAAGGGAGGTGGCATCAGCTTTCCACCTCTGATAATCATGAATTTAAGGAGAGAAGAAGGTGGGTTCACAGCTTCATTTGCTTTATGGCTGAAAGGCTGAGCCAGAGTCCCATCTGGATGGTGCTGAGCGGTGGCTGGAGCTATGCCTGGCCAGTGAGGCAGGATTTTCCTGGTGCTCAGTGCTGATCTGGCAGCCTGGGCAAGCAGGGAGCTGCGGGCTGTGCCTGGGCTCTGCATGGGTGGTGTGTGGGCTCTGGGTCTCCCTGCCCGTCAGCTCTTGCAGCGGGGACCGGGGCCATGATGCAGCACAGGCTGTCCCCCATGCCCTGCCTGTCCCGCAGCACGTGAGGAAGCCTCGTGACGTCATGCCAAGCGAGGCTGATCACATTGAATGAAGGCAATTGGAGAAAGGAAATAATTTTACAGCAAAGATTGCACTTTTATTTTAGGAATCCTGGCTGCTGTCGTGTGGCGTATTGCAGCCAGCAATCACCAAGGACATCCTAAAGCAGTGTGAGTGCTGCACATCAGCGGTGATTCCTTGCTGTGATCTGTATCGCATACGCAGTACAGTGTGCTTTTCTTTTGATTTGATGCTAAAAGGACAGCTACAGCTTCCTAATAAAGTGATTGCATTTCAGTTTAAAATAAAAATTAAAGTAATGATTAAATCTTGAAAATGGGATTGTGAATATATTCTTGTAAGAAAGAATTTATTAATTGCAGACTGACATAATAGATTTAAGGTTATTATTAGTTTATACCTTTTACCTGGACAATATTTCCAGTTTGTAAAGGTACAGTTTGCTACCTTGCTATGTTTTGCCCTTTACCATGTAGGGGAAGAAATTTATGATCACACTGAAAATGTGAAAAATTATGCTTTTAAAAACCTGCACATGAATACTTGCTTTGAAAATCCTCAGACTCTGTAATGAAGAGGATTAAACCAAAGCAGAAATGGAGAAAAGACTACTGCCTACTTTTGACTTATTTAAGTATGCACAGAGCTTCCTCCATTTTAATCTTCCTTATAAAAAGATGGCTGTGTTACTAAAGCTGGCAACCCCCCAGAAACCAGCATCATTTTTTTGTCGTATGGTTCAGCTGAGCAAGGCTAATGTGGAGTGGGGACCCCCTTCAGCCAACTAAGCAACCAGGACGATTCATAATTCATAAGTGCTTCCAGCCATCCAGCTGAATACATTTGGATTAGTTCTCGTTTCTTCGTGCAATCCCTGATTTCATTATTCTCTCCTGCGAGCAAATACACCCACATTCAGCCCTCTGCAAAGATGCTATGCCAAGCTTGGCTTTGTCTGGGATTAGCAACTGCCGGGCTTTGGGGATCTCTGCCTTTGATGAACGCTGATTTTTTTTATTGACCGGGGAAGGGGGGTGTCCGTGTGCCCGAGGAGCTCTCCTGTCTGACCGGCGATTTCTCTGTGAGGATTTGTGGACGGTGGCGTGGAGGTTTCCAAAATGCCTGAAGCAAACTATTTGTTATCTGTGTCTTGGGGTTATATTAAGGTGGGTTTAAATCCTGGAGGCTTATAAACGACTGGTTTTTTGTGCTGTATTGCTTGGATAAAACCTCTATAAGGAAAATGTGCTTTTTAAATGGTTATTTATGTGTACTGTATGGCAAGAGCTAAACATATGTGTGTACTGTGCATGCGGCGTACATGTATGTAATTTTTTTTTCTCCTTTGGGAATTCAGTGTTGCGGGATAAAATGATGCAGCAATGAAAATGTGTGATTAGAAAATGAGGAGGATCATAGCATGTATATCTGGGTGAAGAAATGCTTGAATACTACATTTTACTGTAATGATCCAAGCAGATCTTCAGATTTACGGCTTATTTCTCCCCTGTTATGTTCTGAAGATCTGCAGTTGTCTTTTACTTGCATAATTCAAAATGGAGCAAACTTAGAAAATTCAGAACAAAAGAAGGCTATGGGATGTGGAATTTAAAACCAATACAAGAATTTGATCTTTCAGAGAGATTACCCGAAAGGTTGTCTTCTCATTTGTTACAGTAAAAACTAATATGTGTCTTTGGAGGAAATTCATTTTACAGTTTACATGTACTGGAAAGAAATATCTAGTCATGATGATGCTGAACAGTATCTAAGTGAAACCATATGTCGCTGACACCATTGCAAATATCTCCAGAATTGTGCTTTTAACATCTTGTTTGTGGACTTGCTTGTGATAAAGCTGTATTAATTTGGAAAAGCATTCAGAAAAATGCCATGTTTGTGTGTGTGTTCTTCCCCTCCTAGTTCAAGAGGATGCTGAACCGGGAGCTGACACACCTTTCCGAGATGAGCCGCTCCGGCAACCAGGTGTCTGAGTACATTTCCAACACTTTCCTGGGTAAGGCATCGCATCCCCAAGCTTTCGCGTGACTCAAAGACAGCAATTAATGGCAGCCTAATACCCACCAGTCGATACTTGCACCCAGCTTTCCTTTGGGGCAGAGCATTATTTAAATGTTTTGATTTTTCACTTTCAAAATGGATATGGGGAAGAAAATAATACAGAGTTTGAATAAGTCTATCCACAAAAGAATTCCCTCTGCAAACAAAAAAATTTTTCTGTTCAGATTGAATTAAGCTATTGGTAGCTGCCTTATGCATTATTTGATTTTTGTGTTGACCTTACGGAAAGGACAAAGTCACACAAGCCCAACTGCACGCTCTCATCTGTGCAACTACTGCCTCATGCAGCCGCATCTTCCTCCTTCAGAGACAGGGTTCAGACAAGTAGGTTGAGCCCAGGCATTTCATTTATTATATATTTGCTCATTTTGCACCAGAAGTCAGAATAAACAGTAAAGAGAGTATTTTGCATGTCATTAGTTTTGCAGGAGCTCATAGGACTACTGGCATGAATTAATCCTCTGTGTTTACAAAGTATACTTGTTATGCAAAATATAATTTTCAGTGTTTTCAAGCAGCTTTCAAATTTGTGACCATTTGCATATAAACCGAAGCTTCGCACAGGACCTTCATATACATATCTCTGAGTCCAACAGCTTCAAATGCTGAGTGTATGTGGGATGCCGGAGCTCGTGGGGGACTCATGCCCTGCGGTTAAGATGGCCCAGAACGCATTCACTGTATGACACACAATTATTTCCATTAAGGGATTTTAAAGTGATTTCAATAGCCTGTTGCAACTGGAACTACTGCATGCATTTAGGACACATCACATCATTAATAATCCATATAAGTCTGTAGCTGCTTTGTGGGAATCCATTGGCCCTGTCTTATCATTCAGCTTAATCACAACATCCAGAACATGAATTAATACAGGGAATAGAAGCAAGGCTGCCTAGCTGCCAGCCAGCAGGCCACTTCTTCAGCTGGAGAGCCTTGAGCGTACACAGCGCGCTGGGGAGCATGACCACCATGGCATTTTCAGGGAGTTTGTTGTTCATCAGCTCTTGCCAGTAGGCATATGCCTCTGGAGCAGGATGTGCTGCAGCAGAAATACTCGATGTGGCTTGATACTGTGGACCTAATATAAAACTAATAAACCACACATACACTCAAGTTAGTGGAGTCTGTATCTCAGCAGGGGCTAAGTAGCTGAAGCCGCTGCTGGTGCTAACGGGGCTCTGTTATTCCCTGTAGTCAGGCTGGGTCAGGTAAATGCATTTCCCTTTGCAGGTCTTGACAATGGTCTTGTTCATTCCTACTCTGCTCCTTCTCACATGTTCTGTAACAGTGACATCCTCACCGTTTTGTGGCAGTGTGAGGGCCACTCAACCACATAGGGCCCTGTTAATGCCGAGTGGCGCAGGGTCTCCAGAGTGGGCCAGATTGTGACTTGATTGCTCACATTAAAAAGAAATGAGTAAAGCTTTTAAAAGGAGCTTAAAGCTTTTTTAGGAAGTCATGCTGTTACATTTTTATGAATTACTTTTTCCCTCCTAAAATTTGGTTTAAAATTAAATGAACGCACAAAATAACAGGAGTCTACAACTGAGGAAGTTGAACAAACAAAAAAAAGAAATATGTGGATAGAACATTCATTTCTCTCCAGTGTGGGTTAGATGGGGATAACTTATAGATATTAGAACCAAATAACGTGACTCCATTCAGTCTCTTGACTTTATGAAATGAGCTGAGGAAGGCACCAAGAGGCGATGTCCTCCGCAAATGGGCCAGTCCCACGCTCGCCGTTTGGTCAGTGAGAGCAAGGACACCGGCTTTAGATCCGTATGAAGGACAAAGATGAAAAATGGTGGGTTTATCATTGGCCACATCACGTAGATGGGGAAGATCACGATGGCCTTTCAGCACAAGCCCTTTCCTAAGGGGTGAGGGTGTTGCTGCTGCCACCACTGTGGGGACATGATTTAACAAATTAGAGATTTGTTCAAGTATGTCCATTTTACGCTACCTTAGTGTTAGTCATTGCTAAGGAGATTATATGCAGGAAAGTCCTTCTGTTGTTCAGCAAAGACACACAAGGGAAGCACCACTGATGTCAGCTTGACTGTTGTTGTGAATAATGGCTTCCTCCTTAATTGCAGTGTTGCAGACACACTGGTAGTTCTTATTTCAGAGATTTTTAATTAAGCCAAGGCAAAAGTAACTAATGTCTAGATGCCTAGTCCCTCCAGAGGTCCTCAGAGATGCGAAGGTGCAAAGAGATTATAGTAGCCTTTTCTAAAAGTTCATGAAAAATTGGTTAGTATGAAAGTAATGAACCACTGTATCTCCATTTTAATGCAGCAAATAAATCAGTTGTAAAGGCAGTAAGTAGCATCTGTGGATAGATTTATTTATTAAACACATCTCCACAGCCAGGTTTGTGCTCCACTAGGAGACTACTTCATGTGCACTAATATTGTTACTATCTCTGAGCATGACAATAGAGATACAGCCTGTGCATTGTGTTATTCTATACATATTTGTAAAGGGCAAACCTTTAATAAGTCAGTGACACCAGTTTGTTATTGGGTTGGTGTTTTAAGAGCAAGGGGTATGGAGATGGGTTTGGCCCTCATAAATATCAATGGACTGAATGTGAAAATATATGCTTATGTACTTTATTGAGGAAAAATGTGTTGTTTGAATATATATTTTATTTTCCTGAACATAGGTAATAAAAATTAATTCAGATCTAGCCATAAGCAGAACCTGGTGCCCTTCAGGCATGGAGAGCTAGCTCCTGGACATGTGCTGTGTCCCCAAGCGATGCAGCTTGAAAATGGCTACGATGAAAGCAGCCTGGCACTTCATGTCCCAGCAGGGCTCCCTGGGAAGGTTCAGTCTTGCAGAGGGCAAACAGAGCTTATGGGACTGCTTTGCTCTGATTTTGGTGCAGTTCAGTCCCAAAATCAGAGAAGCCTTTCCCCAGCAGAAACACCTGGGTTTAAACTGGTGCGCAGAGCCACTTAATCAGCAAAGCTAAGGGTTGATTTTGAGGGGTGTGATGGGTGCTCACACTGCAAACGATGTTGATTCATTGCACCTTTATCTGTTACAGACAAGCAGAATGATGTGGAGATTCCTTCTCCCACCCAGAAAGACAGAGAGAAGAAGAAAAAACAGCAGCTCATGACACAGATCAGTGGAGTGAAAAAATTAATGCATAGTTCAAGCTTAAATAACACCAGCATTTCGCGATTTGGTGTGAAAACAGAAAAGGAAGACCATCTGGCCAAGGTATGACAGATTCTTGCAGTTCTGGGAGAATCGGTATTATCTGGAAGCCAGAGATGGACTGCCCCCCACCTTGTAAAACTGGAATCGGTATCCCTGAGGTGGTGTGGCCATTACAAATGCTGTAATTAATGGTACCAGGCCCTAGCAGCATATTCTATTTTCATAAATTCTTTGCAAATATCCCTAAAACAAATAAAAAAAATGTGATGAAGGCTGAGGAGAGCAGTTATCAAACACAGGAATGTATAACAACGCTGTGTCCATCAAACTGGCTGTGGGGCCTTTGTCTCTGTCAGGGGATTTCTTCTTGCTACCTGGAAACACACATCACAAATAATTCCCCTGCCACGCTTTGTGCAAGTGCTTTGGCATCAGCCCTTCGCAGTTGCTCTGTGTTCATGTACTTTATTAGGGACGCGTGTTCATGCACTTACATAATTACCATAATGAAGATTGAATTTGCATCTTTTTAAACTTTTGGAAAATGCAGAAGATGTGATGCAAGTGATAAATGCAGAATTGTCTTGAAAAATATTGTAACCGTTCTCTTTTTGTCCTTTCAAAAGGAACTGGAAGATCTGAATAAGTGGGGTCTCAACATATTCAACGTTGCAAGGTACTCCCACAACAGGCCGCTCACCTGCATTATGTACGCTATATTTCAGGTTTGTGATTTTCTGATCAAATTTGACGTTCTTTTACAAGACGATTTTAGTTTCTAATTGCTTTCTGTGTTGTTGCCTTCTACAGTATGACATCCTTATTTGATATATGCATGTATGCTTGTACCATTTATTATACAGGAGCGAGATCTACTAAAAACATTCAAGATCTCATCAGACACTTTTGTAACATACATGATGACGCTAGAAGACCACTACCACTCGGACGTAGCTTACCACAACAGCCTCCATGCTGCTGATGTTGCCCAGTCCACACATGTTCTGCTCTCTACCCCCGCGCTGGATGTGAGTTACCTAATTTGAGCTATGTGCTTTGTGTTAGGCAGTCCTTGTGCTTAAAGGTGGGATGGCGGCTTAAAAGCACATAGGAGAGAAACCTTAAGCTGAGTCTATCGCCGGTAGAACTCAGACTTGCAAAAAGCAGTGTGGTGCCAGCTCTTTGGAGGGCTCAGTTTACTGCCAGGGAAATCACCATTAAGAAACTTCAGCAGCAGCTTTGCCTGTAATCTCTGTTCCATCGTAAAGAGCACATGCTGCGTGTAGACCTTTCTTCTGAGTAAATGTCTTGTCCTCAGAAAACTAATTGATAAAACACTTTTTTTTCTCTAAAGCAGCCTCCCAGACTTTGAGAGATAAAACACGAGGACTTTTCTGACAAATTTCTCTTTTCCTTCCTAGGCCGTCTTCACTGATTTGGAAATCCTTGCTGCAATTTTTGCAGCTGCAATTCATGATGTGGATCACCCCGGGGTCTCCAATCAATTTCTTATTAATACAAGTGAGTTCTGTTTCAAGTACAATAATAACTTCATCTGAAAACTTGGAAACTAATGGAAATGCATTTTCCATTATAGCAAGGTCACAAATTATGACTTTCGAACTGCATCGCTTTCTGAAAATATTGTGCAGTAAACTAGTTAGACATTTTGAAATAAAGCAATAATTAAAATGAAATTCCTAACAAAGGAAGCTATTGTAGTACAATTTGCAAAGCGCCCTTGAATCTTGTGAATATTACTACTTGCTAGCACATAATAATTCTTCCAGTCCTGAGTGCAAATGTTATCATTAATATAAGATAAATAATGCTATTGCTATTGACAATGATAAAGCCAAATATTGCGGTTCATACTGTGTTCTGCAACAGGCTAAGCATGTATCTTGATTCCAAAATATGGCTATTGTTGTTTTTTGGACAGTGTGTTTGCAGGATTCATGCTTTCTGTTGTCAGTGATTCTGAAGCCCGTAACTAAGTCAACCGAGTACTATTTTGTTTGTTAGAACTGAGCAAAGGGCTGTTTATATTATACGCATATGTGCTCAGATTAGAAAACCGCACGGTCTTGGCACACATGAAGCAAAAATAGAAAACTTTCCCCAATTTATTGCATACAGATAAACATTGCAGTATGCAGGGCAAGCATTTGCTGTTTGAAATCACACATTTCACGTGCTGGAGTCACATATTTGTGTCGCTTTGCTAGATTCCGAACTAGCCCTGATGTACAATGACGAATCCGTCTTGGAGAACCACCATCTTGCTGTGGGTTTCAAACTACTTCAAGAGGAGCACTGTGACATCTTCCAGAACCTGACCAAGAAACAGCGTCAGACGCTCAGGAAGATGGTGATCGACATGGTATGGACTATGCACACCCTGCTCCTCTTCCTAAACAAAAAACTGGTATGGTTGCCTGTACTGAGATCCTGTTTTCATTTCTGTAAAGGTATTGGCGACAGATATGTCCAAGCATATGAGTCTGTTAGCTGATCTGAAGACTATGGTGGAAACTAAGAAAGTGACCAGTTCAGGAGTCCTCCTTCTGGACAACTACACAGACAGAATACAGGTACGTCAGCCACGTTTCCTGGATTTTGTAGATTTTGTTCAGGATTGAAGAAACCATGCTCCTGCTTTTACTGTGGCTTTTAAATGGACCGTATATAGAAGCTACTGACCTGAATTTTCAGCAATCATTTTCTTCCGTTCTGCACCACAAAGAGGTACAAGGTGGTCCCATATCTTTTAGGTAAAGGGGATTATGTTTTTAACACTTAGAGCATAGAGCTGCAAACATGCACGTTCCTCTGAAGGTAATCTATAAGGCCGAGTTTTTGAGGGCTCCTGAATTTCCTTGCTGCTTTCTCCCATTTGTTTCTCCTGTTCAGAAAGTATAGTGAGGTTGCTATAACATTGCAAGATTACAAGAGTTTAATTTGTAACTCCATACCTAAAGAACTCTCTCACTGAGCTGAAATTAGTGCTGTACAATCTGTTCCCTATATAATCTAATCCTTGATTCACAGAAATGACAAAGCAGTACTGGAACAGGGTTATGTAGTTAGTAGGACAAGATACATCCTGATCTTCTCTCCACTTTGATGGCCAATTTCTTAAGAACAGACTCATGGGAAAACTCTCGTACATTTTTATTTAAGACTGCTGGTATTAAAACAGGTCACTCTGTTGCTGTCTAAATCCTTGCGGCCACAGTTAGTCAGGCACATTTTTTGTGTGTGTGGAAGGGATATTACTCATGTAATAAAGTAGGAGCATTTAACCATCTGAGAGCATGGAAGTAAATTTTGAATGGTGGGAAGCACCTGCATTCAAAAACAAACCTGCATGATGTAATTAACATTGCCACAACTGCACCCCGTGTAAACATCGAGTTTTCTGAAAAACGTATAGTACGTTTTACTTCTGAAGGGGACTATAGCAGCTAGTCTCATATACAGAGATGTTAATATTTTTATAGGCTGTTGCATAATCAAAGAGTCTTGTGGTTAAATGTTCTGAATTAAGCAAGCAGATACAGCTTGAAACCATCCTCTTTTTCCATTTGATTTTATGAGTTTTCTGATTAATGTAATTGCAGGTTCTCCGAAATATGGTACATTGTGCGGACTTGAGTAATCCCACAAAGTCTCTGGAGCTGTACCGGCAGTGGACGGACAGGATCATGGAGGAGTTCTTCCAGCAGGGAGACAAAGAGCGAGAAAGAGGAATGGAAATCAGTCCAATGTGCGACAAACACACAGCGTCAGTGGAAAAATCACAGGTAATTGGCCATAAGCTGCATTTTTGTACTGCCTAAGCTTGTATTTTTAAAGCAGAGACAAAATTCATCTGCTTTCTCTAGCACAATTAGGCAAACAGCCAGCCGTTCAGAGGGTTGGTTCTGATTGACCCTGACATTCAGCTGCGCCTGAAGCTCATATAGAGTGTCGAGGCTGCTCAGACTCCTTTATGTACCCCTCGGCATCTCCTCATTTCCAAATACGTGTTCATCTTGCTGTGTTTGTGTCCCAGTTTCTAGAGTGAGTTGGTTTCCTTTTGCTTCCCAGGCTTGAAAAGTGCAATTCTGATCTCCCCTTCCTTCTGCCAGGTCTCTTCTGCCTTCACACCCTCCAGGCTCCTTAATTAGCACCTCCTAAGCCTACTGACATTGCACCCCATGTTAGACATTTATAGCAATGCCCCCCTGCCCCCCATTGTGCTGCAGGATTAGGAGCTTCTCCCAGCTGAGATCTGCTTCAGGACACTGGAAAAGTCTGGATGTCAGTTGTTACTCAGCCTCGTGCGGAACAGTTTTCCAGTGCATGATCTGGCTGGTTAAGTTAGAGGTCTGATGGAGCTGCTGCGTGCTGGGTGAAGTCAAAGAAATATTTATTTATTTCAATACAAACCTTAAAAGGAGCTGGATATATCTTTCTCTTTTTTTTTTTTTTGAGATTAACTGGTTCATCCCTAGATTCATAGATTAAACAGTTTCAAGGTCAGATTTTGTTCTGACCTGTGTAGTGCAGGCTGTAAAATTTCACCCGGTTAGTCTGTAATGAAGCTAGTAATTTATGTTTGCCTAAACATATTCCAATCTTCATATAATGGTGTCTTGGTTGTTGTTTTTAAATGACTCGAGCAAGTCATCATCGAGGTTTTTCAGCTTGAATAAGTAACAAAATTGATGATAATTATTTCCAAATGTCCTCTTGGGCTAAGCCAAGTGGTTTCAAAATTATTCACTCAACCGCATGGTGATTTTGTTGGAAAAATCTGTCTTATTTGTTAACCTAACAAGAAGTGAATCCTTTGGCTAGGCTTGGCCAGAAAATGCCCATGTGCTCTGCATGTGAGCTCCAGTTAATTTTTTTGTTTCACATATGCACTTCACAGAGGTTCAAAAATGGCATTTTTGCTATGCAAAAAGAACAGGAATTGTACGGAATGGCTGCCATTGAAATCCAACTAGTGGCAAAGGAGAAAGGGAAGGGGCATGTCCATTCTGGAGCGAAACAAGGAATTGACTGGAAAATAGTATGCAAGTATTTCGAAGCTCTCAATGTTACCTCTTTACATCAAAGTATTTTAAGATCAGTGCTCAGCCATCTGGCCAGCTGTTCTGTGAAAGATGACCTTGTTATGAAGTGACCGATCTCTAGCCATTGGTGCTGTGTAGCCCTTGAGCGTTTTGGGTGGCGGTGAAGCCATCAGCTAACCATGCAGAACTTTTTTTTCCACTTTAAAAGTGCTCCGGAACATGTGCTGCAGGAAATTTTCATCACCTTTTTGTTTAAGCTGCCTCAACAGTATGTTACAATTGAATGTTAATGGTTCTATTGACATCCTGTTGTGTCTGAAGGAGGCATGTGTGATTTCCAAAGCAAACATCTGCACGTTGAGTCTGGCCCCTCTGAGAGCCATTTTCCTGCTGCACTGAAATGTTGTCCAGCGGAGCGAGGCGAAAAGTGACACATTCTGCCAAGACGGAAGAATTTCAATCCTCTTTATGGCCATTCAGTTTTCTCCATCCTGGACGTACGTCCTCTTAGTCAGACAATTGAAAAATGATTTAGCTCAGAGCTTACGCGCCAACCGGCGGAAGGACTGATGGACTCAGCCGCAACCCTCACTGTTTCCACCACTGGCACGTCACTCCATGGCAGTCGGGCAACAGCGGTCTGTCCGCCTTCTTGCAGGAGGAGTAATGCTTGGGATGAGCTGACCTGCTGTCCGCACTCTTTCCAAAACAAAATGAAAGGAAAGGAAAATCTCTACCAGGGCTGGCTCCGCAGAGAAACACAGTGGCTGCTTTGGCAGAGTAGAGGAGAAATGCTGAAGTGTTCAAAGTTGCAGGACCACGAAACAGTTCAGAATAGGTACAAACTACACACCGTAGTAAAATATATCTGAAGGCCAAACTTCAGTCCATAAAAGCAGTGACATTCGGTGTTAGGACGGCTGCTTGCCCTGGGAGCACTGGCGTTGTCACAGCTGCCAGCCACATGCATACCCTGGGGTAACGCCAGCGTTGCCACAAATGCAGCAGCCTTGTCCGTGGTCACCAGGGAAT
Organism: Grus americana; assembly: GCF_028858705.1. Classification (NCBI taxonomy): domain Eukaryota; kingdom Metazoa; phylum Chordata; class Aves; order Gruiformes; family Gruidae; genus Grus; species Grus americana. The sequence continues at coordinate 34,377,058 of NC_072859.1, forward strand.
CCTATCCGAGACAGAGCAAACTCAGTGCTTAGAGTAGAGGCAATGATTGTCTAAAACACCTCTCTGCACTTACAGCTGGTGAGAGGCATCCATCAGTGGGATGCTCTGTCTTCAGAGTGATGGTTTGCCCCAACTTCTGCAGCGCAGGGATTGAGCTGCTAGTCGGGATGTTTAAAATCACGCCTGCTGCCAGGGATGAGATTGGCAGCTCTGTCGCTGAGTTTCCCTGTGGCTCCTGCTTTTAGTTAAACTTTCATCCAAGGTTTGATTTTGGACAAGATATCAAGCCAGTCCACCATTGCAGGTGCAGCTTTGGGTATCAGATGATTATGTCTGCAAGTAGATTGTGCTGGTTTGGGGACTTCGGGTATTTTGCTTGTAAAAATGATGTATTCACAGCATTTGAACATTTTAGACACCCATCTGCTCCTAGCTGTACCCTTCCCCTAAGAGTGCCTGTTCCTGTGTTTCTCAGGTGGGATTCATTGACTACATCGTCCACCCGCTCTGGGAGACGTGGGCTGACCTGGTGCAGCCCGATGCCCAGGACATCCTGGACACGTTGGAGGACAACAGGAACTGGTACCAGAGCATGATACCTCAAAGCCCGTCTCCTCCGCTGGAGGAGCGGGGCAGGGACTGTCAGAGCCTGATGGAGAAGTTCCAGTTTGAACTGACGCTGGAGGAGGAGGATTCGGATGGACCGGAGAAGGACAGCGAGAGCATCGGCTACTTCAGCAATACAAAGACGCTCTGCGTGGCCGACCCAGGGGAAGAGGATTCACAGCGGGAGGCGAACATAGAAATCGTGACAGAAGATACGTCTCCTGTCGACACATAATGTCCTGTACCTGTGTGAGTGGATTTTCGACACTTAATGAGCATGCAAGCAGTCTGACGGACTAGCCTGCAGCCTGGGTCTGAGGCCTGTGTCTAACATTGGCTGAAAGATCTTCCCAGCTACTTGAGATTGGAGTCAGGGTTAAAGATCGTGTAGTGAATGAATGCTCAGGAAATTAACAGATGATTTACCTTGTGGTTTAAGCCTTGTCAGCTAAGAGCATCGTGTTGTCCTGGAGCTGGCTTGGGTCGTGACTGAAGAGTAAATGACACACAACTGAGAGATTTTATACTGTTAGTTTTGGAATTTATACCAGTTAGACTGATAGAAACTACTGATTAATAACTCTCCATATAAACCTGTCCACCTGACCACCTGTCTGCAGACCTGTGTGCCTTCTTTGTAAACACTTTCATGTCTTTTCAAGAGTCTATTAATTAAATACATGGAGTTTAGTATAAAAAGCGACACAAAGTGTTTCAAAATTGACGGATACTTTTTTGATTCTTCCTGTTACAAGAAGCAGTCTTCCTTTTTTCATGGGCAATACCTGTCACTTTATTGCAGTTAATCACTTTTACAGGCTAAATAGAAGGGAAACCCTCTGTTTTGCATTACTGCACCTTTAATCGTCTTCTTAATACCCCAGGCGACCCGTTTAAAGTCACTTCATGCCATCGTGCACCATCTCTGTTCGCTTGCTAGGAATAACAGTGTTTTTTCCTCAAAGGGGTTTTATTTTTGTCGTGCGCAGGATAGAGGGTAGTTTGTTTCCATGGCACAGTGCAGTACATAATATAAGTAAGCGTGATAAGGCAGCGTGATGCGTGTTCTCCCTCGGCAGCTCCTTGGCTCAGTGGAAGTTGCACGCTCGGGTATTTGTGTTTCTCTCGCCTATCGTTCACGTTTCCTAGGTTTAGGTCCACCGTCCTCCTCCTGCACTGCCTTGAGCTCTAACACCTCCATTACTGTTTATAACAGTGTATTTATTATGTAATGTATATACTGTAATGTTTTGTAAGTTATTAATTTATATGAATTAACATCGCCTGTCGGCGGCGGCGTTAATTGTGTAGAAAACTCGGAATAAGAGTTGCCTTTTTTTCTTGTAACCTTTTGTATTGCATAAAATCCAAGAACCTGAACATAGCTGAAGAGACAGACGCAACCCAGGAAGGGCATTTGGGTAGCAGCCGCCCGCGGGGGGGTTTGGCTTCACAGCGAGCCGGGGGGAACCGAACCCCGGGGCAGCAGGCGAGCACGTGGAAGTGTTGGAAACCTGGGGGGGGAACTCCCCCCCCCCCCCCCAAAAAAAAAGAACCCCCCCCCCGTGAACGGGCCGGCTTTTAAATGTCATGTTCCAATTTCTGAACAACCCAATGTGAATTTCTATGACAAAAATGTGAACTGATGTAATAATTGTGCTGTGAAACTTCTGACAAAGCTTGTCCGGCATCGTGAGCGGTGTCAATCTCAGTTTGTAAAATATGTTTCAAGCTTTTGGTCCAACTTGTGACTAACTAGTTAATGAAAATAGCACAGTTGTGCATGATCAATGGGTTTGTATGTCTGTTGAACACTGCATTGTTCCAGGTGGTTATTTTATTGTTTCCAAAAGTTTCACACAATGTATGTTATAGTATTATATATTGTGTTCAGATGCATTCTTAAGAGATTTTTATATGAAGTGAATAAATGAAAGCATGACCCTGCCTGTGGCTCTTCGTGCTGATTTTTTTATCGGGTCGGCATGGGCGGTATCTCAGCCGCAGGTGAAGGCGGCTGCGCTCGCTGTGCCGGGCTGGGACCCGGCCGGCACCACTGGTGCGGCAAAACCGGACCCTCCCGTGGCCGAAAGCCAGCGGACAGGCAGAGCCCTTCTCTTAGGAACGGGAGGAGAAGGGGTTCTGTGGCCGGAGGCCACGGACGCTCTCTCCATCGTGCCGGCTGCGAGACCTTCTCCTTCCTGAGCGGCAGCCGGCGGCGCAGCGGGGCCGGTGGCGGTGGCAGCGGCGACAGGAAGGCGGTGCAGACAGGAAGGCGATGGCCGTGGCCGGCAGCGCGGCCTTCGCCCGACGCGGGGCGGCACCGGGGCCAGCTTGCGGGCTGCTTTCATGTCCTGGCCTGACCCAAAACAACAGACTTTCCAGTAAAAAAAACATCCTGCTGGCAGGCGGTGGGGGGAAGAGGGGATGGCGGGGACCCGCAACACCTCCCGGGGTTTCACACAGCACCTTGCCAGGGTTTTAACCACTGGTGAGAACTTCTAGGTGGTGCTCGTGCCAATTTCTCTTTTCCAAAGCGTTCGCCTCTATGCATCGTTTACACGCGCCGTCGCTGTGGCGGCTGTGTCCGGCTGTGCCCGGCACCCTGCCCGTGGCTCCTGGGGATGTGCAGAGATGGGAAACGGCTTATCGGGCTGGAAAAACGTGTGCAGTCCTGGGTGGAGACTGTGGCCACCAAGGACAGACAGCGCAGAGCCAAAGTTGCAGGTGAAGCAGCAACCCAGAGCCAGCAGACGTGTCGGGGGGAGGTGGCGTGCCCACCGGGTGCTCTGCCCCGGCCCCCTCCCCTCGCCCGTGCTGCCCTCCCCTCCGCCAGCCTTCGCTTCCTTTCTTTCCTTTCCAGTGACCTAGTTCTGCCAGGCAGCGGCTTCGTCAGTACATGCAAACACGGTGGTGTCGCTCTGGCACTGAAATAACAGCCTCCTTTCACTTCTCCTTCTCAGCAGCAGCAGAGAAAATGCTCCGACGGCAGCTACGTTGCAAAACTAACCCAAATCCCCCGTTTTCCTTGCAGTTTTGGGGTGGGAAATCCCAGTTCAGGTGTGGGATGGCTTGCTGGCTCAGTTTTCCTCCTTTCCTCGGGGGGGGCAAGCAACGCGTCTTGGCCCTGCTTTACCGCCCTCACGTCCAAAACTCCCTCTGGCCCCGAGCACCCCGTGGGGTTTGCATGGTTTCCCTTCAGCATCGGAAGCACGTCCGCATGCAGGCAGCGATGCGGTGCTTCCTCCTGGCTCGTTAGCAGCCCGGATGGACGATGCGGGTGGGTGCCAGCTCCCCCTCCCCAGCGGTCCTCCTGCGGCTGCAGCCCTGCTGCCTCCTGCCTGGGGCTGGGAATCGCCGCTGCTCAGATATTGGGGGAAAAACAGGATGAAAAACAAAACCTGCAGCAAAACAGGGTGCAGAAAGTGTGCCTTTCCAGCGACGGGGGGGCTCCCAGGTCTGCAACTGGGGCGTGCAACCAGCTGTGCAACCCGGGCGTGCAAACAGCTGTGCTACCATTGTGTGCAACTGCGGCGTGCAACTGTGGCGTGCAACCGTGGCGTGCAACTGTGGCGTGCAACCAGAGACTGCAGTTGTGCAATTGGGGTTTGCTCTGCAGGCTCACTGGTGCTGGGTCCAGGAGGGGCTGGGGTGTGTGTGGATTTGATGGTGCGGGACCCAAGCCCAGCTGGGGGGGCTCAGGACCTCCAGCCTGGGGGCCACAGGATAAGAGGGACCACACGCTGTCCCCTCCTTGCTGCCCGCGTTAGTGACAGATGTCACCATCAGCCCCCACTTCAGCGGTGGCCGAGTGGCAGCCGTCCTTGAGGACATAGTTTCCCGCTGAGGCCACAGAGCTGGGTTTTCAGGGGGGATTTCCAGCAGCTCTAAACCCGCCCGTGGTCCTCGGTCCTGGGCACGAGCCGCTGTTCGCTCTAGGAGCGGAGCCGGCGCTTCCCGGCAACGCAGGGATGAGGGTCCGCGGAGCCCCCGCCGCTGCCAGGAAACTTCTGACCCGGAGGTCGGCGTTGTTAATAGAAACCATGATGCAAAGAAATAAAATAAAAAGCCAGCTCTCAGCTCTGTTGCTTTTTCCCATGCCGTAGAGGCGCTGTGCCTGCTCTCCTGGGTGTGGGGCTGGTTTTCCGTGTTCTTTTTCCCCCCTGGTCCGTAGGACTTAGGGATGAGTGTGGGCATTTCCACCTGCCGTCCACCGCAGCGATGCACGCCGGCGGCTGCGAGCCGGTGCTGGTCCCTGCACCCGAGCCACTCGCGGTGTTCTCCACCAGTAAAGTGTTGAAGAAACTCGGGTTTCTTCCAAGGAAATGCTTCGAGAATGCGGATTTCTCATCCGAGTAACGAGTTTTGTGCCAAGCCATCGGACTGGCCTTTTGGGGTGTCCCGTGCCCGTCACCGCAGGCCTGGCTGGGGACAAGGACGCAGGTCCCTGCGCTGGGGCCACCAGACGCTGAATGTCAGGATGCCTGAAGCCACAGCAACCGCTTTGGGTTTGCACACACAGCAAAAACACCTTTAGAAATGTGCTTTTATTGCAACGGGTGCTCGGTGCCCGGAAGCCAAATGCTTCTGCTCACGTTTCACCCCCCCCGCAAGGTTTGCTTCACGTCCATCACGTTCCCATGGGGGACGCCCCGCGTCCCTGAGCACACCGTGGTCCATGGGCCTGCGTCCCTCTGTGCCAACCAGCGGGATGGAGCGTTTCCCAGGTTAAAATCCAACCGTAAGGATTTGCAAAGTGCTGGAAGCGGTTTGCTAGCTGAGGAGATTTGGCTTTGAGTTCACCTAAATGTCCTACAGGTGAAAAAAAAAGAAATGAAAATCTGAAGCGTTGACAGTTTTATAGTCAAAAACAGGAAGGAGGTGGGGGCTGGCGCACAAAGCACAGATTTTATCGAGTCTGCGGTGCTGGAACGGAGCCCGAGGGCTCACGGCACCGGTAACCTCCGTGCGAGGGGGAGGTGGGCATCCCGGTCCAGCCGCGGGGCCACCGGCTGGGAAGGACAGGGCAGGTCGTGGCCCAGCTGATGCGCTCTGTGTCAGCTGTGCTGCTGTGGTTTCAGATGTGTTCCCGTGGTTTAACCCTCCCAGGACTCCCCTTCCGAGCTGTTGGGCTGAGCGGCCCCAGGCTCTGCTGCAGCTGGGGCGCCCGTGGGGCTGAGGGCACGCGGCGACACAAGGAGCTGGGCCCCGAAGGCGCCCGTCCCCGAGGGCTCCCCGTCCCCGGGGGCTCCCCCATCCCCGCCACGGGATGCACCCCCATTGCAGGGGCAGGCCAGGCTCTGCAGCCCCCCCCCCCCAGCCCGGAGCGGGCTGTCCTGGGACACCCGTCGGCATTACGGGGTCACCCGCCCCGTGACACCAGTGGGAGCGCTGGGACTCGCAGCTTGTGCTGGTGACGCGGTTACGCGCGGGGGGCCAAACGCTGCCTTCGCTCACGGCAGCCGGGCCGGCTGTGGTTCACCCCCTCCCCGCCCCCAACACCCGGTTTGGCACTGTTTTGGGGGGCTGCAAGGGTGCTGGTGAAGAGCTGACCCACGGGGGGACAGTGGGACCGGCCTGGGGACATCCCCACCCCCACGGCAAGCTTCTCATTGCAGAGAGGAGATTGCTGCGATTAAAAATACACATTGCAGAAGGGGTGGGTCCCATGCGGGGTCCCCGGGTCCCCCCCGCCCCCATTGCTGGTGCTGGAAGCAGCTTCTGTCGGGGCCAAGCAGAGGGTTTGGGTTGCACGAAATAGTTTTGGTTCGTTTCTCCCTTTGCCCCCCTCCCACCGAGCTGCCTGGGGTGGGCCCTGCGAGTGGCTGCTCCGGGGTGCACCATGCTGCGGTTTGGGGTGCAGCCTGCCACATGTTGGGGTGCATCACGCTGCATTTTGGGGCTGCCGTGCTGACCAGGGGAGGGGGCCACCGCCACGCTGCAGAGGGGTTTCAGTCTGTGACAACGGCAGGGCCAGGCAGCCGTTCCCAGGGAGCGCGGGTCCCCACGTCACGGGGCTCAGCCCGCTGCAGCGCCTGCTGCCAGCCCCATCCTGCCTGCACACAGCTGCCTGCTCAGCTGCACAGCTCCCATCCTGCCTGCACAGCTGCACAGCTGCACAGCTCCCATCCTGCCTGCACAGCTGCACAGCTGCACAGCTCCCATCCTGCCTGCGCACGGTTGCCTGCACAGCTCCCATCCTGCCTGCACAGCTCTACAGCTCCCATCCTGCCTGCACATGGCTGCCTGCACAGCTGCACAGCTCCCATCCTGCCTGCACAGCTCCCATCCTGCCTGCACAGCTCTACAGCTCCCATCCTGCCTGCACATGGCTGCCTGCACAGCTGCACAGCTCCCATCCTGCCTGCACAGCTCCCATCCTGCCTGCACAGCTCTACAGCTCCCATCCTGCCTGCACACAGCTGCCTGCACAGCTCCCATCCTGCCTGCACAGCTCTACAGCTCCCATCCTGCCTGCACACAGCTGCCTGCACAGCTCCCATCCTGCCTGCACATGGCTGCCTGCACAGCTGCACAGCTCCCATCCTGCCTGCACAGCTCTACAGCTCCCATCCTGCCTGCACACAGCTGCCTGCACAGCTCCCATCCTGCCTGCACATGGCTGCCTGCACAGCTGCACAGCTCCCATCCTGCCTGCACAGCTCCCATCCTGCCTACACAGCTCTACAGCTCCCATCCTGCCTGCACACAGCTGCCTGCACAGCTCCCGTCCTGCCTACACACGGCTGCCTGCACAGCTGCCCAGCTCCCATCCTGCCTGCACAGCTCCCATCCTGCCTGCACAGCTGCCCAGCTCCCATCCTGCCTGCACACAGCTGCCTGCACAGCTCCCATCCTGCCTGCACACAGCTGCCTGCACAGCTCCCATCCTGCCTGCACACAGCTGCCTGCACAGCTGCCCAGCTCCCATCCTGCCTGCGCACAGCTGCCTGCCCAGCTCCCATCCTGCCTGCGCAGGGCTGCCTGCACAGCTGCACAGCTCCATCTGCCGAGGCCCCAGCCCACTGCACAGCGCAGCGAGCGCGGCAGGACGCTGCGCAGCCGGGCCGTGCACGGGTGGGATGGCCACTGCGGGGGACACGGCTCGGACACCCGGTGGGGACACGCGCAGCAGAGACACCGGCAGCAGGGACGTGCACAGCGGGGTCATGCACAGCAGGGACACGCGCAGTCGGGGGCCAGCACAGCTGGAGCCATGCACAGCTGGAGCCCCAGGCAGCTGGAGCGGCTCATGGCGGGACCCCAAACAGCTGGAGAGCTGTCCAGCTGTGGTCCCACACAGCCAGGGCCGTGCACAGCTGGAGCGGTGCAGAGTTGGAGCTGCGTACTGCCGGGGGCGTGCAACGCTGGGGACCTCGCACAGCTGGAGCGGGTCACAGCTGGAGCCCTGCACAGCTGGAGACTGAGCATAGCCGGTGCTTGAGCACAGCTGGATCCCCACACAGCTGGATTCCTGCACAGCTGGAACCCCGCACACCTGGGGCAGTGACTCCAGGCCCGCTTCGGGGTGCTCACCTGTGGGGATGTCTCTGCCTTTTCTGCCACGCTGCACAGATGTTTCCCCGCACGCACCCCTGCCCTCTCCCCGCTCCAACGTGCTCCAGCATCGCTCCCTCCTGCTCCGCAGCAGCTCACGGTTCCGCATTCGCTGTGCTGATGTGCAAGCGCAGCTGGCCGGCCCCAAACACGCCAGCCACAGCCCAACTTCTTTACCTCCCACCTTCTCTTCCTCCCATCTCACACGCACCGCCTGCAGCTCCCACACTTTTTTTTTTACTTACTACATGGATCTTGCAGAAAAATCTCTGTTTTTTTTTTACAAGGGAGGGATAAATGTTTCCTCCCCGGAAATGTGGGCCACGTTGCTGGCGGCTGGAGGACGCATTCACATGAAGTGTATTTATGGGTGCTCCACCAAATGTGACATTGCCTCCACATCGAAGGTGGGGAGTCATGAGGTTACACGCTGGAGCAGCAATAATGCCGAGCATTTGACTTCCATTCGCCCTGAACTAGGCCGGCCATCGTCTCTCCCCGCAGACCCCGCGCCGGGCTCTTGGGCAGGGTGGGCATCATGCCTGTGCAGCAGGAGCACCCCAATCCCTGAGCAACCCCCATCTGCAGCACAATACAGGTAAATCCTCGCAGCAGCCCCAAAGCGTGCTCTTAGGGCTGGGGGAGCGCGCCCCGGAAGCAAAGGTAGGAGGGTTTCACAGCAGAAACGTGGTAAGAATACTTTCAGCATTAAAGGAACATATTTTTTTCCATAACCTCATTCTCAGCTGAGCTACTTGGGTTGAAACCTTCCCCAAAAAAGAAAAAAAAGGAAAAAAAAATCAGCCCGAGGCGAGCAACCGTCAGAAAGCGGCAGCGGGACTGGGTGGTGCCCGGCTGCGGTGCTGGGGAGCAGGATGTGCTCCCCGAGGGCGCCCATGCCAGCTGCATCTCCGGCCGAGCTGCACCCACCCGTGCAGCAAGGGGGGCTCCCCCCTGCCCCGGGTTTGACCGGACCCATGTGGGTTGTGCCGGTTCGGGTCCGTGAGGGTACAGCAGAGCCCTGCTGCTGCCAGGGAGGAGCGCGGGTTTGCTCCTGCGTGGTCAGGGCGGTTGGGGGTTTTAAACTAAATTAATAAGCCATCGCACCTAGAGGGAAAAACGTGTTTGGAATATGGTTGGATTTGCCGGGGGTTCCCAGGGCTGTGCTCACCCGCTCCCCTGGCACCGTGGGGAGAAAAGCCCCCGCGAGCCGGCGCCGGAGCAGAAACCGGGTGCTAGGCAGCGTGTCTTGGGCTCCTTTGGTTTTATTTTGCTGCAGATCGCAGGTAATCCCGGTCTTGTTCTCTGATTTTTCTCCCCTTGCTAACTGATACTCTAATTAAGCTAATGCTTAAACTGCGGGGAAGAGGGGAACAGCGCAGGAGCTCGGAGCCTGCTTTTATTTGTGCTGATGTCTAACGAGGCAACGGTGTCCAGACACATGAAGTTCCTTTGAAATGCCCACAGCTGACACCGTCCCTATAAAGTTGATTTTACCTTCGACAGCTGACGCCTGCTTGGCCCCCCGCGTGCTGCTGAGCCTCCCTCTGCACCCCTGGGGTGCAGCATTTCGAGTGAAATGAACGCCTCTTTGGGCAGGATTGGATGAAATGGTATTTTTGGGGCGTGCAGCCGGGTCTCCCTTCCCGCACCCGATGGGGACCCTGGCTGCAATGCGGGGCGGTGGGGTGCCCCCAGCCCGGCAAGGCGTGGGGAGCCGGGGTGCGGTGGTGACCCCCCCACCCCAGGCTCGGGGGTACATGGGGAAGCCCATTCCCATCCTGGAAGCGTGCTCGAGGCTGATCAAACCCAAAATGGGCTCCATAATATTTAGGACCAGGCGTGTGGTGTGAGGTGGGGCTGCTGGCTGCAAACCCCCGTGTCTGTGGGGCGCGCCAGGGCTTTTTCAGTGATCCGGAATGCCTTCTTTTAACAAAAAAAAAAAACAAAACCAAACCAAACCAAAAAAACCCCAACCAACCAAAAAAAGCAGTTAACAATATTCCACAGTTGGGCGGTGTGTCCCTTTCAGGCCCAGAAACGGTGACAGCCTGGGGATGTGCAGGGCTGCGGCGGCCCCAGGGGCAGGGTTTGGCTCAGAGCCCCCCATGTGTCGTGTGTGTCCCCCCACCCCATGCCGGAGGGTGACAGGGCTGGAGCATCCCCCCCCTGCCCCCCGGCAGCCCTCAGCTGCGCCTCGTCCCCGGCCGGTGTGGTGCTGGGGCAGCTCATTAACCTGATTAGCCCCTGATAAGCCCCTGATTAGCAGGGGGGTGGGCTCCTGGTGTAGGGGAGGTTGCTGAGAGGAAGAGGAGGGAGCAGGTGAAGGTGAGTTTGGTGTGGTGCATGCAGAAGGCGTCCCTCACGCCCGGGGGGAGGTGGGTTTCGGTGCTGGCGAATGGGCGTTTCGGAGCTGGCATCTCCATGCAGCGCGGTCTGCAGCGATGCGGAGCAGGAATCGGGCTGGCTGGGCAGAGCAGGGCGCAGGGTGTGTGCGGGGCTCCCACCCTGCCTTTGCACCCCAGGGCGTAGCCTGATTACCTCTGTTTACATGATCGCTATTAAATAAGGCGGTTGGCTCCGGCAGCGTAAAATCGCTCCTCGAGCGTGCAGGTTGTGCCTCCGCTCCGCCAACACCCCTGTGCCGCAGGGGCACCCGCTGCCGCTCGCTGGAGGGGCCCTGCGTGGCAAAATGTGAGTTTTTGGGGGCACCGAGCGGGGCCGCCCACTCCAGCCCATGGGTGCGTGCCGCCCCCCGTGTCCTGCTGGCGCCCGGCGATGGAGGCGGCTGGTCCCAGGAGCCGCCGCGGTTGGTTTTGGGGGAACGAGTGCCCGTTCCCAGCCCTGTCGTGACTTGTGCTGTGGTCGCGACTGGGGGGTTGCTCGCACCCAAGGGTGGTTTGGGGTTGTGTGGGATGCTGCTGGGCTGGTTCCCAGCCTGGGCTGGCTGCTCTGGGGGACGCTTGGCAGGGTGCGGGGTGCCTGGCAGGGCGCCGAGCGTTTTGTGGTGCGCTCCTCGGGGGAGCGGCGTCGTTGTGTACCCCCCGGGCTGTTTCCCTGCGTGCTGGCAGGGGCAGGCACCGGGGCGAGGGGCGGCACGTGGGGAAGCGTGGGCAGGAGCAGGGCTGGGGGGTGCCGGGGGTGCGGCGTGCGCTTGTGCCGCGTTCTGCTCCTGTTGCACCCCCAGCGAGCCTCCTCCGTGCTAAGGACTCGCTGTCCTCCGTGTCTGGAGGAGAGCTGAGTGTGTTGGGTCTCCCATTAGACGCACGATAAGCGCGTTTTACCCAGCGCTGCCGGGCAAACCGGCACCCCATCCGGCTCTGCCGCCTCTCTGGGCGCGCGTCCCCCCACGGGCTGTGGCACCGCGGGCGAGGGCTGGCTCCCACCTCCCTCCTCGGAGCAGCTCGCTGAGATGGAAAGGACCCAGCAGCTCTTTGTGCCTGGGAAAACGCGGGATGAATAGAGCAAAAAAAAACTAATAGAGCAGAAGGTAACGGGCTTTATTGTGGAGCGAGGAGCAGCTGCGTCCTGAAAGGGGCCCTGTGCCCGGGGACGCGGGGCGGGTGCTGCTCCTCTCCCCCGGCCAGGCCAGGCCGGCCCGCGGTCCCCGCTGCTGGTGGCGATGGTGGGCAGGAAGGGGTGAGCGGGGGGGCTGGCAGGGCTCGTTCCTGTGCGCTCCAAGAGCTGGTCCAGCCCCGCTCCCACCGGGGCGCAGCGGGCGCACGTGCGATGCTCTGGCCGTGCAAAACACCATGCGGGGTGGCCGAGCCTGGCGGCATCTCGGGGCACAGGCTTTTTTGGTTCGGTTTTCCAGGCAGCAGCGTTTCCGAGGAGTCTGTGCGAGGGCGTTTGGCGCTCGGGACGCGGCGGATGGGCCGTCTGCCTCCGCACCCTCCCGAGCTCGCGGGAGACTTGGGCGAGATGCTCCTGGTGGGGCCCTGCATCCCCCAGCCTCCTTCCCTGGTAGGGAGAAGCCTTTCGAGCAAGGAATCTCGTAAATACGTCGCTTTATTGGAGCCCAAATGGCAGCCTGTGCAAGGGCTTGGGTTTGTCTTTAGCTGCCCTGCAGCAAGGCACAAACGTCCGCGCTGGCGGTGAGACTCCTGCGTGCCGGGATTGATAACGTCCAGCACACCGACCTCGCGCGCCCTGCACGGGAGGAACTAATTTTACAGGGGGACGGGCAAATGGTTGAACTTTGTTGGGAAAGTCTATTTTGCAGGTGATGGGGGAGAGCAGAGCTCCGGAGCGCAGCGTGGCGATGGGAGCTGCGGGTAACGGGGCTGCCGGGCGGGGTCTGGCCCTGTCGCTGTTTCCACCTGGAACCGAGAAATGGATGAGCTGATTTTTAATAAAGGTTTAATTACGGTTTAGCGAAAGGGTTGCGGAGCCGCGTACGCGGAGATGTAAACAATCCACCGGCTGCCCGTTGCTGCTGTTAATGCTGGGGGATTTGCCAGGGCCAGATCCTGCGCGGGGATGAGTCTGGCGGATTGGAGCTTTATTTAGCAAATCCCCGTCCGTGCTGCGCCCCATGCTCCCCGGGGCTCCGTGTCCCCGGCCGGGGGACAAACCGGGCTCCTCCGCTCCCGCGGTGCCTGTCACATGTACCTAAAGCATGACTCTGCTCGGATATGAGTAATGCACTCCGGTGACTCATTTTCTGCCTTTTTTTTTTTTAAGGCCATTGACTTTGTCTGTGGATTTTTACTTGTGGCTTCCTAACACGTATCCTTCAGGAGCGGCCTGAGATTTCCAGCACTTTTGCTGAGAAATGTCCATGTCTCAGCTAGCGTGGTTGGAAATCATTTGGAAATCCATAAATACCAATTTTACCTTGAAATGTGAGAGGGGTTTGCCGGCACGCTGCCCTCCCCGGGAGATGGGTGTGCTCCAGCGACGACCCGGCTCTCCGGGCGTTGGGAAGAGCCCAGTGCAGGGAGCAGGTTCGTGGTGTCGTTAGCGGGGGAGTTAATTTTGCCCTCAGGAAGATGAGTTTCGGTCTTGCCACATGGCAGGGATTATTTCATAAGGTCGAGACACCCCGCGGAGCCGACCAAAGCTGGAGCCGCGCTGCGTTAGCAATAACCCACGGGTTCCCACCCGCACTCGTGCAGCGATGCAGGCTGCCAGAACTCAGCGCTGAAATGGAGGGATTTGGTGAAGATAAGCCATTTCCCCCTTGCCCAGCTTGGGAGGGGGTTTGCAGGGGAAGCTACAGCTCTCCCCGCTCGTTGAAGGCACAGGAGCCCTGCCGAGGAGCAGCGCAAGAGCTGTGGGAGGTGGGCTGCCACGTCTGTCCCGGCCGGAGAGCTGCTGGGATGCGGGATGGCTCCAGCAGCTCCATGAACATCAGAGGATCCGTGTTATCTTGGTGCATCCGGGAGGGGTTTGGGGACCCAGGTGTGTGCCCATCACCTGGGCATCCTGCCACGTGTGCCAGCCTGGTTCCGCGGGGTGTTTCGGGGCTGGGCTGGGGGGGCAGTGGAACAACGTTCAGCGCGTTGCGCTCGCCCTGGGATTACAAACGGATTTGTCGGAGGCGCTGGGCACCCTTCCCTGCGACCCCGCGCTGAAAACACAGGCAGCTGGGACAGGTCGCAGCAGCTCCTCGCGGGGATTAACCAAACCATCTGTTAAATAATCCCGTCCCTCCGCCCGGCACGTGGGGGCATTTCTCACCGGCTGGGGTGGGCGAGGGCTGGGGATGCGCTCGACGTCGGAGACTCTGCGGCACTGAAGCTCATCTCTGCTCTGGTGTATCCAAACCCTCAGAGGTGCTTGGTTTTTGGATTATTTTAATGGGGAAAAAGGAAGGGGTTTAATGGGGGGAAAAAATTGCTGTGGGGTTGTTTGGGTTTTTTTTAATGGAAAAAATGGTGCAGGTATTGCTGTCCCTGCCTGTGAGCAGGGTGAAGTCCTGAGAAATGCGTGTGGCTGGCTGGGATGCTGCTACAGCAGGTGATGCAGGGTGCCAGGTAGAAGTTAAGTTTCCATCACAGGTACGAGGTCACACCAAAAAGCCCCGTTTGAGAGCGCCGAAATGGGCTGGTTGTGCTTGAAACGAAGCCGTTGTGCCCGGCGGGGAGCAGAGGTGGGGGCAGGCAGCTCTTCCACGCGTGCAGGTTGGCGCTGATGGTCGTAATCCCCAGCGTCTTTGGGCGCTGAGCTGCGGTGGTGGCCTCGGGGACAGACCCACGTGCGCCCCGGGTGTCCCCGCCGTCCCTCGCAGCGGTGGGTGCCGTTTCAGATGAGCACGCCAGGGACGTGGCTCCGCAGCCGTGCATGGCGACTAGTTCAGTGCAAGCGCAAGAGGCTTAAAAGCATCTTTTCCTGCCAGCAAAAAAAGAATATAAGCAAACTTTTGGAGTTGGTCAAAGTCAATTTTGCCAGAACCAATTCTGTATTGCACTTGTTTTCTGGGGTGTCTGCCCCCTGTAACTCCTGCACGGCGTTACCTGTCACCTCCACCCAAACTGCCCCTGCCCTCGTAGCAGCTCTGAGCAACAGCGTGCAAGGGTCGCACACCCCAACGGGGGGGCTGGGGGGGGCTCGGCTCTGTGCCAGGGGGTGCGGTGCCTGGCAGAGAGAAATGGGGGGGACGTGGCAGTTTGCTGGGACAGGCTCGTAGCGCCTGGCTCCGGTGGCATCTCCCAGGGCAGCCGTGGCAGCAGCCGCCGCGGGGATGGTGGGGGGGTTCCCAGGCAGAGGCTGGGGGTCAGCTCTTGCAGCTCCCCCCACCCTCCCCGGCCTCTTTTGTTCCCCGCTCCGGCGATGCTTCGGCCGCTCTTCACGCGAAATTAATTCCCAGGCGCTCTTAGAAGGCAGTCGGGGCGGGGGAGACATTTCTCCCGCATCATCCTTTCGGGGCTAATTGCTGGCGATGTGACGTCAGCCCCACGGATTTCTCTCTTGAATGGCTGCGGGAGAGGCGAGCAGGGCCCAGCACCGCGGATGTGCATCCCAGCTCGCAGCCCTTCTGCTCGCCCAGCACGGTGCTGCCAGAGCGAGCTCCGCTGCCTTATCCAGGCTGGATTTATATACATATATTTTTTTTTATTATTTTTTTTTTTCCCCCCACTTCCCGGCCGGTCTCCCCGCACGCTCCTAATCTGACAGCGCCCGGGAATTAATCTGGCTCCCCCAGCCGCTGCAATAGGATTAGAGGGAGGGGAAGTGCGTCACGAGGTACGAAGAGGGGTTACGCTTTTGGTGAAAGTGAGGGGGGGGGGAAGAAAAATGGGAAATAGGTTGGTGTGTTCCCGGAGGGGGGGGTTGTGTCGGGAGCGAGCACGCATGTGACGAGGTGCGGGGCGGGAGGGACCGGCTGCGCTGCTGGCAGCGCCGGAGCCGAGCCCGGCTCGTCCTCCCTTTCTCTCAGCATCCTCCGGTGCTCCGGGAGGTGATACAGGCACAGCAGCATCCATGGCCTGCCCTTAGCCTCAGCACCTTTTTTTTTTTTTTTTTTTTCTTTTCTTCCTTCCCCCCTTCCTTGTTATTCTGTCAGCTAAGCGAGCCGGGGATCGGAGGTGTTTGATTGAAGGGCTTACGTTAAGCATCTGGTAACTGGGATCGTATTCTCCTGTATTTTTTCAGGCTCCTTGGAAATTGAGGAATGCAATTCTGCCACCATGATGGAAGGTAGGTGATGATCTGAGCATGTCTTTTGGGATCGCTGGAGTTTAAAAAGCAATGGTGGAGGAAGGGAGGATGCATTGAACCTGTGTACGTGAATCCTTTTCCTTTTTTTTTTTTTTTTTTAAAAATAAAATAATAAGAAAAATAAAAATAAAATCCTCCCCTCCCCCTAATCCCAATCGAAGCGAAGCACCCTGCCCACTGCCGGCGAGCTGGCAAGCTGGCGGATGGTGATATAATATCAAGCCCATCAGATTATTTGCAATTCCATCCCCAGCCCTGTGCAGGCACTTCGGGGTGTGCAAACGCCCGGTTCGCCGGCAGAGCCGCCGGCTGGCAGCCTGGGCAGCGACAGGGAGCCCGGGCCGGGATGGGGCTGGTCGGCATTCGGGTCCTTTAAACGTTATTTTATCCTTCTCTCGGAAACCCGCTTTCTCAGCCTGGCGTGATGCACGGAGGATGAATTTGAGCGTTATCTGCCCGCATGGAGCGGGGCTGTGAAGCCTGTGCATGATGGATGGGGTTCTGTGGGTTTACAGCGCAGCTGTAGGGATGAGCATCTTTTCAGTAGGAAACGAGGATATTTGAACTTAAGGAAATTTTTGCCGTGTAGTGTCCCTGGTTTGAAGGTGCAGGGTCTGGGGAAGAGCAGGGAGGGGGGTGTCGGATTGAGGCTTATTGGGATAAAAAAGGAAATGAGAATGAAATATGGGCTCCAGGCACAAGGTACTTCGGGGAGCGTTGTGAGACTGTGCGTCTGATCGTGTGTGGGAAAAGCCCCTGGGCATTAAAGAAATTTTTACATATGGCCGAGACAAATGACATACATTAAAATCAAAAAGAGCTTAACCTATTCCGGACTAAGATGCAGGGAAAGGAAGACTTTTTAATTTTTTTTTTTCCCTAGCAGAACAGACACTTCAGGGCCAGCGAGATCAAAATTTTTTTTTTAATTTTTTTGTTTTTTACGGCCCATTGGCCGCAGCAGACGGACCGAGCCGCATCCAGCGCCGGGCTCGCAGCGCTGCCGGCATGCTAACCAGGCGGCTGCCCGGCCTTCCCCGGGATGACAGGCAGAAATCAGGCTGTCCCTGTCCATCGCGGGCTGCCACCCTGTCCCAATCAACCTAGAAAGGCGTCGGGCTCCGTGTAACCGAGAGTTCTTCTATTAACTTAAAATATTTGCCTAACCTTGGAAATTCGGGTGCTGTCATGGCCGGGCATGAGGAGTCGGTGCTTACTCTTTTTTGATGCCTCGGCGTTAAGGAGATGAATGTTGTTGTCCTTTGATGTGAGGAAATGCCTTCAGCGTCTCCTCTAACGCTGAGGAGAGTCACAAAGTAAAAGAGATTTTAATTTTAGACCATGTCATCAAACTCATCGCGCCGCGCTGACATACGTGACACGCTGGGAGCCAGGCGCGCAGCCTGCGCGAGAACAGGTCGTTTTTGGGGAAGATGTCGGTAACGACGCGGTTTCCCTCAAAAGCGCCTGTAATTGTGGAGGAATTAATGTAGGTAAATTGGAGCTGGCCTGCTCTGATTCTTGCTTTCTGTTATTTAACTAGTTTTGAGGCTGGTTGGGGGGAAGGCGTTTGGGTTTTTCGTTTGTTTGGGAGGATTGGTTTTGTTTTGTTGTTTTTTTTTTTTTTTTCCTGGAGGATTTTTGCCTTGCCCGGGGAATGCCGCTGCGCGGGAGCCTCGGCCGGTGGGTGCAGACGAGGGCTGGCGGGGATGTCCTGCCCCGCACCGCGGAGGTTGGGCTAACGCAGAGGCAGAATCGCCTTTCGTGAACCAGTCTTGTATTTTAAAAAAAAAAAAAAAAAAAAGAAATTTGGAAAAAAATACTAGCCATAAAAAGTTCCCCCGTTATCTGTGACTTATTAAACTGCTTAACGTGTCCCCCAACTAGCTAATGCGTGTGGGGACCTGGAATGGAAGTGAGAAAACCAGAAGAAATAATTACTGCTTTTGATGAATCTTTAAGCAGTTGGAAAGCGGCTCCGTTTGCGGAAGAGTGAAACTTTTGTGACCAATATCCAGCTGAAACACTGACGCTGTGCAGAGATGCTTTATTTTAGTATAAGAATGCTTTGGAACGCGCTTAGCTTAATTTGAGCTGAAACTTTTAAACCTGCACAAAAATACCTATAGTTCCCTGCGGTAAACGTGTTAAAGGGGTTTTATTATTATTTTAAATCACTTGTCTCACCAAAATGTTGGAAGCTGAGGGTGGAGCTCAGGGAGGTGCATCACCCACGGCTGGCGGCTTTGGATCCTCTTCTTCGGAAAAGAATTTGGCTCCTTGGGAATGATGCAGGACGTGCGATTTGTTCTAGTTTGTTCTGAACCGAATACGGAATATTTTCTCTTTCTCCTGGTAGATGGGGGAGAAAAAGCGCTGCTTATTCGCTGTATGTTTAAAAATCATGATATCTAAAAAAAAAAAAACCACCCCAAAAAGCCCACCTAGGTGTGGATGCTGTCTCAAGAAAGCAGTCCTTGCTGGCAGGAGAACCGACCACGTGGCAGACGGCATCTGGACCACCAGAAGCGGGTGGTCCTCCACCTCCGCAGCGGCGCGCACGGGCGTTGCCATCGCTTGGCGCGTTGGGGGTGGCTTTGCTGTGCTTGGCCTGGCTCGCACAGGTGGGAAGTCGGTGTTGGGGATGGGGACTAAAATCCCCCAGCTTTGAATTGACAAAAATAACTTGGGGGAGAACTTGGGCGGGGGGGGAGGTGTCGGTGCTAGATCTGGGACCCAAACCGCTGCTGGAGAGGTCCCACCACGTGCTGGGAAGGTCCCTGCATGTGTGGCTGTAGACAGGAGAGGTATTTAGATGTTCCCTTTGGTTGTAAAACATCTCACCAGTACTCAGAAATGCACTGGGCCTGTCATTAAGGTAGACATCCGTGCGCAAGAACGAGTTTATCTCCTTTTTTTTTTTTTTTAATCCATCTGTTGCATCTCCAGTGTACTGAAGGCATTTTATACAGCTTAATTAAGTTTTGAAATCACTGCTGCAACACGTCACTCAAGCCAGAAGCTCTGTGATGTTCGGAAAGATTAGGCGACCATGTGGCTGGTGGGAGCAGCCGTGGTTACGTTGGGGAAGGTAACTTCTCCTTCCGTGGGAGACTGCGCCTGCGCCTCTCCAGCGCCCAAACCAGACGTGTGCTGGGGAGAAGCTTTCCCGGAGTGGAAATTTCTGTGTAACTCTTCTCCAGGCTTTTTTGCACGTGTTTCTGGGGAGTTTGCTCCATCCAAAATGGCAAAAACTTTCCTGCATCATCATCCTTTAGCAATGGTTGTCTCCAGGCCTTGTGTTTTCATCGTGCTGAACAGGTAGTACTGGGACCAGAGGCATCTAATGGCACATAAAAAAGCCTTTTTCTTGATTAGGATAGAAAATTGGCTTCATTATATTTTAGGTGGTTTTGTTTCAGTAAATGGTGCATTTAAATGTGCTTAGTGTTGGCCGTGTGACTTGTCAAGGGAATGGCCTGGTAGGGACATTCGTCTTTTATTTGAGAAAGCCAATAGCAGGTTTGAGGCAGTTAACATAAATTCAGGCATGGACGGCAAAACCATCCCAGAAAACACATGAGGACGTTAACACCAAGTTAGGACCTGTGTTTCCCAATACGTTGTTTGAGCAGCAACCCGTGACCGAGGTTGGGTTGGCAAAGAGGCTCAGGGCTTGGGCTTGCAGAAGCATCTCCAGCCGTGTCCTGAGGTGCAAGGGGGACTTTTTCAGACCTGCTGGAGCTGCTGCCTAACCAACAGACCTGATGCTGGTGGGGAAACTAATTTTATTTAATTATTTGTTTATTTTTTCATGAGTGCAAGAGAGGATTATGTTTGACCCTTCTGTTCCCGCCCTGCATGGCACCGGGCGATGCTGTCCCTCGGCCAGCAGCTGGGCTCTCCTCGTAGCCCAGGGTGGGCACAGGGCTGGGGACGTTTCACTGCTTCTCAAAAGCAGACACATGCATAAAGGCTTTTTGGGGTGTGTTTTGAGGGCTGATCCTGCCTGCAGGTGCTGCCGGCACGGGAAGACTGAGGTTTTGAGCTACTGAGGATGAGGTATGTCAAAATGGGGGTTTGGGAAGCAAAGCGTTTGCAATAGAAACTCCAAGGAGCTCTTTAGCTCTTGGTTTTGTGGGTACAAAAGCAGGGGACGTGGCCCCGCTCTGGGGAGCGTGACGTGCTCCCACGTTCCATCGTGGTGCTCCCGGTGAAGTCCTGCTCACTCCGGGTCGGAGCTGGGCTGGCCAAACTGGACCTGAAGAGCATCCCTGTCAATTTTGAATGAATTTGTTCAGCAGTTCTGAGGTCGGCCAGCTGAACAGGTTGCAGTAGCAACCTCTAGTCTATGTGGGGTGGGGGGGAACCCTTTTTTTTTTTTTTTTTTTTTTTGTTTTTCAGGCATCCAAATCCTTGAGCTGGTGTGAGTTTTCCCAGCTCTGGTCCGCTGGCAGTGTGTTTCTCCACACTAAGGGAGGGAAGGGAGGAATGGCTCCAGCTCAAACCAACAACCACCCAAACCCCAGAAATTTGGGAAATGTTTTGAATTGGGGCTGGCAGTACCGGCCAGTTAAAACCCATAGGGTACCAACGTGGTGGCCAAAGCGGTGGCGGCGTTGAGGATTTAAACCGGAATATGAGCAAGGCAGGGAAACCAGATGTTTGCCTCGCACCTGAAATGATCAATGGGATGTAGCTGCTGAAGCAAAACCCAGACAAGGTTTGGGTTTTGGGTAGAAAGGATAGAAAATATGGCAAAACTCAACTGCATGTGATGCAGGTCTGCAAAATGCCTCCTCGGAGTGAGCCCCAGTTTAAAGTGCGCCCGTGGGCATCTCGAACCGGTGCCCAAATGCAGCAATTTGGGTTTCTCTGCCAAGGCACAAACTTTCTGCATGATTCATTGGCCTTATTCAAATTTTAAAGACGCTTTAGGGGGAAAAAAAAAAAATACAGGTTAAATCATGTGTCTGTTCTTCCTGAACCTCCGTCACAGGGTCTTGAGCAGTTAAAGGTGGAAAAACATGGTTGTGTGTGGAAATACCCTTCCCTAAATGCTGGTGTTGAGGCTGCGAAGCTGCGGGTGGCATAAAATGGGATTTACCCAGCGCTTGTGCCGGGGATCCTGACCCACTGCTGGGATCTGAGAGGGGAAGGCAGGGCTCCTCCCCAAACCAGCGACTTGAAGCTGTTTGGACGCCCCAAACTTGCTCTAGTTGGAGACTTTCACCGAAGATCCATCCACCTTTGGAAAGTCCGTGGGGGGGTGATGCTGGCTGCGAGCAAAGCTCAGATGTGGTAGCGTTCCCATTTTCTGTGCTGGCCCAATATAGCCTTTTTTTTTTTTTTTTTTTTTTTAAAGACAGTATATTTGAGTTCCTACAGGTTTGGTAGGAAAAAAGGCGAACACCTGGCTGCTGTGCAGTTTGTTTGTTAGAGGAGTGGGCGGTTCATGTGCAACGCCGTAGTACAAAGTGTAGCCCTGTTTGCCTTGCCAGCTATTGAACAGCCTCAGCTATTTGTTTTTAATAGAAATTCAGTTGCAGGCTGATGTTTCTGGGGGCTTTGGAAGGTGTTTTTTTTTTTTTTTTTGCTTTATCTGTGTGGTTGAAGGAGAGTAAGGCTTGCAGTGGTTACAGCTACTGGTGTGGGTTTTTTTTTTTTTGCACTTAGTCTCACAGAATGATTTATTTTAATTTTCAGTTTAATTTTAGGTGGTTTTTAACTTCACAGACGGTCGCCAGGCAGCCGCTGGTGCCAGCACAGCCCCCCGGGGTGCATGTGCTTTCCTGGGACACAGGGGATTTGGGGACTGTCCTTCGGGAGCAGGGATGGAGCTCCTACCCTGGCCAGCAAACCCCCCTCTCCTGCCCCGCACGCCAGTGGTCCTCACCGCAGAGGCGGGACGGGGAAATTCCCTACCACGTCCCCATTTGCACTGGGTTAGTGCAAATATTGTTTGAAAGCAGTGAGGTACCAGGCCTGGAAAAAAATCACGCTTTGCAGCCCGCGTTATCTGGGAGCCGTTCCTTACCCACCCCAGCCGTGGAAAATCACCCCTGACTTTGGCGTGTCTTTGCCCTTAAATTATGACTTTTTTTTTTTAAGGAGAGTTATTGGGGGGGGGGGGGGGAATCTCTTAAAATTCTCCACCTACGTGTTGCAAGGAATTTAAAACATCGACTTGAGGTTAATGTCATCCAGTGCGGGACGTGTGGAAATACTCTTGCGGAGGGGTTTGGGATGGGTTGAGCCGAGGAGGACGGGAGGAGCGGGGATGCTGCGGGCAGGAGTCGCAGCCTGCCCTCCGTCGCCCGGCTGCCGGTTGGGGTGCCAGGAGGGTTCTCTGCAGCCCCACAAATCGATGGGTTTTCTACAGCTGGATCTATAGAAATCGTTGAAGATGCACCTGGTTATTAGAGCTAATTAATAATAAATGGGTGTCAGGCTTTTAGACGCATGTGTGCGTGTTGGTGGGCGTTTGGTTGGTTTGCGCTGCCCTTAAAATACCGCCCAGCATCGCACCTATGGCCAGGGGGGCAGGGGGGAAGGGTCTGTCCTGTGCCCCGCTCCTGTTGGAGCCAGCATCAGCTTCAGGAACATGCTCACGTCTAAAACAGCAGCCTGGATGAGGTTTTTGGTTCTGGTTTTGGGTTTTGTTTTTTTTTTTTTTTGGATGGCTTAACCAGGAGCTTTTATATCAGCTGAAAATGAAAATAAACTTGGGTATGAGGAGACAGTGCAAAAAAAAAAAAAAAAAAAAATCTGTATCAAAATCTGCCCTGAAGATCTGAACTGCCTCCCCATGACCGGGTGGGTGGATGCAGACCCAGCTCTACGTGCTGCTCAAGAGGTTAATTTTTTATTTTTTCTTTTGATTCACTATTGCCGGGAGCAGCACGATTAAAAATAAAAAGTAATCTTCCCCAAGCGTTTTGCTGTCAGCAAATAAATTAATAAATGCTGTGCTGCTGAAAACAGCCCTGTAGCCACCTGGTTACTGGTGGGGTTCGCTTGGAGCTGGGGGCATCGGTGAATGTGCTGGGGCACGTTTAGGTCCCTCTTAAGGTGCCCTTCCAAATATTAAAGGAAGACTTAATTTTTAAATATGGAGTTTTGCAGGGGTTTGGCCTGGTTTTGGTGTTAGCGCAGAAGATGTAAAAGCAGCCTGTGTAAGTTGTTAATAATAATAATAATGTCATTTATGCTTCGTGTTTACCTGGCTCCTTTCACCTGGGACCTCGAGCTCCTTCACGCCACGCGATTCCTCTGCGGGGAGACCGACGGGTGGAAGAAGCTCCGTCGGTTTTGTCAAACGCTGCCTGAAAGTGAAGCCTGTCTTTGGGTCAGGTCTCCTGCTCTTATTTTTAGTTACTCTATTGCCGCGGTTAATCGCTGCCTTAAAATCAAGGTATTCGTTTGACAGCAAACCGTGGGAGGAACAGGACGGTTAGAGGAACTGGAAAGAAGTATCTCGTCATGCTTTATTTTGGGTGTAAGTCTTCATCATATGCAAATGTGAATATTGCAAAATTTTTTTTTTTTTTTTGGGGGGGTGACCAAATTGAGAGTAAGTGAGGTTTTCCCTGGCAGCTCACCTGGAGTTGTACCTTGTCCCCAAGGCTGGTTGACAAACCAACCCCACCAGCCTGGGTGTCCTCTTCTCCACCTGGGAATTTGGGAGAGGAGGTTCGTGGAGGGTCCGACGGATGTCAGCTGCAGCAGGGTGGCCTCGGTCATGGGATGGATGGAAGGCTGTTTCTTAGTGTCGCACCTAGGCAAGGATTTTGGTGGGTTTTAATAAATCCTTACGCTCCGCATAAACAGTACGACTGTAACATTGGTTTGGTTTTCATAGAAAATTGTTCAAAATAGCTGCGGGGAGTCTGCAGGGTGCGTGGAGGCGATGGGTTTCAAGGAGATGCCTTTCAAAACAGGGCTGTGAGATGGGACCCGCTGGTGGCTGTGGCTCCAGCCGAGGAGCAGACGTCGCAGCAAAGCCTCGTGAAGAAGAGGAGAGGTTTGCAGTGGGATGATTTTTTTCTTTTTTTGTGGGGGTGGGGGGGTGGGGAGACCCATTAGCATGGGGGATGTAACGTGCCTGGGTTTCCCCTGGATGCCCTGTCTGCAGGGCGTTGCTCCATCGAGGAGCCCAGCACCCTCCTGCAGCTGCGAGGTGCTAGGGGACGCATGCGGGACCACCATCGTCTCCCTTTCCCAATAAACCAAAAACCCCAAACCCCCTAAAAATAGAAATCTGAGTGTCGTTTGGGAGGGAGAGCCTGTCCTGGACAACTTCTTAAATAGCACAGCAACCTTTAGAAATGCATCTGGCGTTTTTGTGTGCGTGCCAGCCATGAATGAAAGCCACAACTGTATCCGGATTTAATTTACTGACAATATTGGTGGAGACATTTGTGTCCCGTGTCCCTCGGTTGCCGCACACCCGGAATCTCTGAAAGTTGATATTAAAAAAATCTCATCTCTGGGGAAAGAAAGCGGTGAGCGATTCCTGCAGCTGCTTTACCGAGGTCGGTGAATAACCTATGAGCAACATTTTGCATCCTTCTGATGTTAAATAGTCCTTAAACACTCAGCTCCGTTGCGGAAGAAAAATGAATTGATGTCCTGTGTGTTGTGATGCATCCTGGCGATGCTGCCCTTTATTTTAAGGACAGTCTCTAGCTGCTGCTCTGCTCCCCAAGTTTTGCTTTGGGGCTGGGGCTTGTTCTGGACGCAGGTCTGCTGAGCACCCGTGCAACAAGATGGAAGCGTTTGGGCTCCGTGCTGCGCCCAGCTGCAGAGATGCTGATTTTTGCACTGGGTCTTGCCATGTGGAGAGCCCAGACCTATAGTTATATGGAATATAAATATATTTCCACGGCTCGGGGTGTATTCCCACACGCGGGTGCTGCAGTTAAAGGCTGGGGTCTCACCCTGCGCTGCAGTCGCGGGTTATCCGAATTGAATTGTGCCTGCAAAGCAGAGGGGCTGGTCTAACGCCCAGGCACAGGTTTAATCTCGGGTATATTTAACTCAGCCGGTGCGTGCTCCCTCGCCGTAACGGGCGCGTGCCAAGCAGGGGTTTCGGCTCAAGGGCTGCGCCGTTCCCAGCCCTTTGAACTCCTGACTCCGACTGCAGCCGCGAGTATTTGGGCGGTTTGCAAAGGGGAAAAAGGTGCAGACCAAAGGGAAGGGGAAAGATGGGAAGGTCCTGGGAGCCCAAACCCCTCTGGGTACGCGGGGATGGATGCTCGCTGCTCCGGGGCAGGAGCAGAGCCAGGCACAGGGGCTGCTGCTCCAGGGCAGGCAGGACGTGTGTGTCAGTAGCCACAAACCCCGAGGTGGCCGCTTGGCCACAGGGCTCTAAGTTCTTCTTCACGTCTAGTAGCTGGAATAGGATATGTATTTTTAGAAAGGTGTTGAATGTTAATTCAAAAACTCCTTAGGCAGAGTTCACCGCAACCTGTTCAGAGACTTAATTACCCTCGTGGTTGAAAACGCGACTGTGTTTCTGAATCAGCCACGAGATCGTGTATTACCTCTGCCCATTGGAGCGTAGATCCTTTCACCACCACGTTTCCATTCCCGGGGCAGGTGCTTGGACCCCAACGCAGCCGCTCCCGACATGGTTTTGTTGGTGCGCTGGCTAGACGAAGCTCCTGCAGGTGCCCATCTCCTCCTTCTCCAGCCTTTCAGCTGCCCTGATTGCTCTCCCGTCGGCCGTGTGCCACCTCTGGGGTCACTCCAGAAGCGTTGGGTGCTGGGGTCAGGTACAGAACCTGAGCAGGACCAAGCCCAGGGGTGATACCACCACTCTGCTCCTCTTTGGCATATCCCTGCTTGATGGTGGGGGTTGTTTTTAGTGCACAACTTTTGATCTCCCCAATGGTGACCGAGAGCATCGTTGCTGGACCCCCCAGTGAAAGGTGACGTGTACCACATCTCAAAATAATTTACGAGGCTCAACAACCTTGAGCCAGGAGCAACCTGTTGGAGGAGAAAGTGATCCCAGAGCAGTAACCTGAGATGTTTTGTTTTATTCAGACTTATTTTTGATCTTGTTTTAGGCTCTCAAACACTTAGTCCTTCAGTGTCTTCCAACTGAAATTTCTGATAAGGAGCAAACTTCTTGGCATTTATTTTTATTTAAAAAACAAGCAAACAAAACCAACAACAACAACAAAAAAACCCCCTACCCAAAAAACCAAACCCCACAACCGTTATTGCTCGCTTTTGTTTTCAAGCAGCTCCTTTCCAAAGCCACAGGCAAGAAGCCAACAGTGTTCCGCTCTGGCAGAGCGCGACAGAAGTGGTAGTGAGGCCATCATCCATTTTTCCTCATTTTTTTTTTTTTTTCATTTTCTAGCAGGGACAAACCGTTGCAAACATGTGGAAGATTGTAATACATATCTGTGGGACTTTGCTAACCAGATAATAATTTTGTTTTTTCAATATCTTGGAAGCTCAATAGGGTAAATTAAGGACCTTTAATGCCTGGCTAGCTCATTATCAAAAATGGTTTTGTTAGCCCCCCATGGAAAAGCAAAATGTAGTGGTTTAGTGACAGTTTGCACTGGAAACTATTGGTTTACTGGGATGAAATATTAAATACAGCAGGATCATGTGGCTGCTGGGCAGAGCTGGATGTGCACGCAGCACTGCGCGTCTTCAGAAGGGGCATCAATTCTTTGTTTTAAAAATGACTTTTTATGTATTTTGAGGTAGCAAAAAAAATAAGTAAGCTCCTGCAGGTGACTCCTCCAGCCTTTTTGAAGGAGTTTTCCAGCAAATTTTCAGAAAAATAAAATTCCTGACTGGTTAAAATGTAGACTTTGCTTGTGCGAGGAGAATATTAAGTCTAGTCCTTACCCTGGGGAGCAGCTGGTTTCTGGACCCCCCACCAGTCAAATCAACCAGTTGATTTTTTTGTTTGTTTGGGGGTTTTTTTTGGGGGGGGGGGGTTGGGTTTTGAGGGGTTTTTTTTAATTGCTAGGAGTATCTTAATTGTGTTTTTCCTGGGAGCTGCGGTCCTGGAGGATGTCCGTGTGCTGTGAAGGATGGGACGTTTTGGCTGGTGGAGCAAAATGAGTGGGATGGTCCCAGCAGAGCGAGAGTGGTGAACCACAGTGCTTGGAGGGGACAGGGAGCTGCAGAGTGTGTTGTCAGAAAGCATAAAATAGTGTAAAACCTTGGGAATGCAGGGGGAAAATGAAAAACCAGTCAAGTTGAAATAGAGAGGGGTTTTAAAAATATTTCTTCAAGGGGATAAGAAGGGTAATTTATTGACTGAGAAGACAGACGTTGGGTAAAAAGACCTGGCATGCATTATTTAAGTCACTTTGCACAGAGGATGGGAGGCTAATGGCAGAAATAAATACCCTCGATAAGGGGGAGAATAGAGGGTGACCACAGCAGAGCAAATGCCAAATTATTTGCAGTACCAGGAAGCCCGGTGAAGTCCGTAGCCTTGCCTGGGTGGGAGACTGGCGTGAGATTGGGCAATACAGGTGCTGCTGGCTGAAAAGTGATGACTAAAACCTGGTGTGGTGCGGCAGCTGAGGTGCGCCGATTTAAGGTAGGAAACAGAGCAGGTAACAGCGAGGCCACGGTGTGTTATTAATCGCATGGGGTGACCTTCACTGGGGCTGGGGTTGCGGCTGGAGCCCGGTACCTGCAGCGGCACCAGGGCAGGCGAGGGGAGCAGCAGAAGACCTGGTCTCCTGCAGGACTCGTGTTGTAACCCCGGCCGTGGTCTGCAATGCTGGGATGCTGCAGAAGGACCATCCCTCGGGCTGCCGACGCGAACGGTGCTGTCGCTGCCCGATTGCCGCTTGCTGACGGTCCATCCGCTCTTCTCCAGAGCGAAGTCTGCGATTAGACTTGTAAATGAAGGCGGTTAAAATATTAATGACTGTGTCAAGGCGGGATGCGGAGGGCTCGGATCCTAGCTGCGTCGTTAAGCTTGCTGAAAGGCTGGTAATGAGCTTTAATGCAAAGGTTGGTTTAGGTAAGGCATTTAAAAACGCTATGAAGATGTATACTAATTTAATTACATATAAGATGGGCAAAACCAAAAATAACGTGGACCGAAACAGCACAGATACTAAGACCTGGCTTTCCTGCTACCGAGGCTGTGGCAGTGGAGAATGCCTGGGCTTTGCGATGGACCAAACGTGCCCCTCCCGTCCCTGGAGGTGTTCAGAAAGTGTCTAGACATGGCACTGCGGGACATGGTTTAGTAGACATGGTGGTGTTGGGCTGACGGTTGGACTTGATGATCTTAGAGGTCTTTTCCAACCTTAAAGGTTCTATGATTTTCATGTAAAACATGCCGCTGGTGCAGCAGCTTGGCCCGAGGTAGGTGCAGGCTGCTGCTGTGTCAAACCAGGGGAAACTTCTTCTGGGCTGACCCACAAAGAGCATCTGGGACGCTGCTGTTCGGATTATTTAGTAGGGGCTTGATGTGGTTACGCCCTTGCTTCTTAAACTTTAATTTACTATTTGACTTTTTCCTCTGGGTATGACTCAAAGAATTCAGTAGTCTTGTCTTGGCTTTGGTTTTGTTTTGCCAAGCAAAGGGAGGATGATTATTTCTTTAGTAGAGCAAGCCAGCGCGAAACACAAAAAGCGAAGTAATGCAGTAAAAGCGCACAGGCTTGTGTGCAGTGGGGAAAGCAGGTTGCTCAAATCCAGCTCCAAGCTATGTGCAAAATAAAAAAAATCCACGCAACCAAAACAAAGAAAAAAACCCTAAATTTAATAGTGATTTTTTTTTCTTATTCCCCCTTATTTCTCACCCCCCTCCCTGCAGGGACTTTGGTCTTGAGTCTCTGGCATGGCAATAGATAACGTTTATCTTCATGCACAGACTAAGTAGAACTAGTCTAAATAATTTTTTTTTCTTTAGTCATCATAAATGAGTATTTAAGACAAAGATATTCTCACTGACATCTCTCCTGTTTGAGGTGCGTTGCTTTTGTAAGGCCCATCCTCCCAGGCGAGGAGCTCTTCCTCCAGGGACCCCCCTCGATATCTGGGGGTCCAGAAGTAGCAGCTGCTCCCACCACCTGGGGACGGAGGGCGAGGGACTGGGTTTGGGATAACAGGGGTATTTTTCTTCTGGAGGTGTTAAGTGCTCAAGTATAGAAAATAAGACGTTGGTAGGTTTTAAGAATAAAGTTCAGAAAGCTCCATAGTGTTAAACACTAATTTGTATTTCTCAGGTGCCGATTCTTAAGTATACCAGGGAAAAATAATAGTAAGTAAAAGGTGAATAATGCCCCCCTCAATTCAGGGAGCCTTTTGTGTTTGAACTGAGATCCCCGCGCACAGCGGTTAGTTCAGCCGTGGCTTGTGGCTACTCTGAGTCCGAGCGGTTGAAGCCATTTGGCTTGAGGACTAATTGCAGCACGGGAAGTTGTTGTACCTTGGAGGGGCCGGTGGCTTTCCCCAGGTCTGTCCTCTGCGGGCAAGGCTGGTTTTGTGGCTGTCGATGTGGTTTTAGGCATTCTCGCTGCTGCGCATGCAATAACACACAGATGACTCTGGGCTCTCCTGCGTGACGCTCATTGAGGAAAACCCGCTGATGGAGGCAGCAGGGACGTCAGATACGTCCATCCACAAGTGTTTGAGTCTAATTCCCCCTCCAGAAGAAGGATGTCACGCCGGTCCTCGAGCAGGACGCCCCAGTGCGATATTTGGTGCTGGTGTTGCCTCCAGCTCGTGATGGCTCGGTGTGGTGGGGGGGTCTCACCGGTGTTACTGTGCCCCTTCAAAGAGCCAAAACTGCTGGGGAGGGTAAGGCACGGCCTTTCCCGCTTGGAGACTCGGGACAGCCCGTCTCGGCTTTAGCTACGTCATAGCGATGCAGAATGAAATCATCTTTGAAAGAGCAGTGAGGAGCGCGGTAGCTGCCGGTGGGAAGGCAGAGTTCACATCTTCTCTGGTGCTATGGAACTGGTGGTAAAGCTCGAGCTTTGTCCTGACCTCTGCCCAACTCAAAGCACAGTTTTAAGCTGAGATTAAACTAGAGATGTGCTGCCTGCCTCATGGCGCTGGGCAGCCTGCAGAGGTGCGTCCTTCTTTGTATTTTGGATGTGACAAAAGGGAAAAGGCTTTGGGAATGTATAGGGATTTCTGTAGCTTAGTGTTGTATACTTGAGGAACAGCTGGGTGTCTTGTCCAGGTGCCCCCATAGGTGCTGGGTACAGAGTGGGGACAGCTGAAGGGGTGGGCTGTGTCTTCAGGTGACACATACAGTCGTTGGTGCTGGTGTCGCCCAATGCTGCCATTGCAGGGCTGTGCAGATCACTGGGTCTTCCTGCTGGAAGACAGTTTGGATCTATCACTTCTTGACTGGGAGAAGTGGGATTTGGTGTCCATTAGGTGCCGCTTTAGAGGGCATCACCCAAGCGGTGACTTCAGCTCCTCCCCGCTCTGCGAGCCATCCCTTGATGCCCCACATGGATATGCTCTATTTTCTTCTTTCATGCCCATCTTCCAGCTGCTTCACTGCCTCTGCTTTCTCTCCCACTTACCATCTCGTTTCTCTTCCAGCAGTCCATCTGTCTTGTCCTGTGAGGTTCCCCTGACACCGTAGTGTTTCCATGTATCATTCCCTCTATGGACAAGGTCATATTATTGTTTTTTTTAATACAGATGATTCTTGCCAGGACTGGTTTTATGGTGCTTCAGCTCCTAAAACCAACTGAAATAAGACTTGAGGACCAGAGCGTGCAGTGCCCTCCCATGCACAACCCTCAGCTCTGTCCCCACACCATCACACGGGGTATTTCTAACAGCTCTCCAGGCTGGAGTTGACCATGTCAACAGAGGCATGAGCTCCTCTGAGCTGCAGCCACCTGAAAGCAGAGCTGTCCTAGGAAATCACCATGTTGTCCCCCACCAAACCGTGGACCTCTTTGGTGTCACCATCAGGGGACAGGCAGCCAGTGTCTGGGCCTGGCACGTGTGGTGGGGTTCGGTGGGGGACCCGCTCCCAATGGCTCTTGACAACCGTCTCCAAAGAAAGCTTTCATTTTTGTTCTGCCTTTCCTGAATATCCCTTTTTCCCCTCGATCGTTACCATTCTAAGCAGATGGTGGGCCTATTATGTAACCGAGCAGAAGGCTTCGTTACAAAATTTAGCCAAATTGGGCGCTTCTTCAGATAAGACTAAACAACTACTCATTTCTGGGATTTTCGGCCCTCCCTGTTCTGCTTTGAGTTTGGAGGATGAAGTTATTCTAGGGGGTGAGACCAATGGAAGCCTTCCCCAGTTATTAATAACTTCCTTGAGCCTTGAAGAAATTTTAGAATTGTAGGAAAGCCGAAAGGGAAGATGTAGTAAAACCAAAGCTGTCCATGCAAGGTTGCAGGATGAGCCCGCACGGTTCAGCGTCACTCCCCGCTGCTTGTGCTGCCCTCAGCACCTGGGGATGTATGGATCCCATATGTTTGGGGGTCTCTGGGAATCCCATAAGTGATTCCTCCATCCCTGACCATGCAATGCTTGCTTTGGGCAGAGGAAGGAAGTGCACTGGGTGGGATTTTTTTTTTTCAGGAGCAGTCCCTCTTTCCCCTGTTTCACTGGGGAAATGTCCAACCTAAAATCTCCATGAGCAATACCAAGGAGACCTGCTGGAGCCTCTCCTGGTCCTACCCTGGTTGGCTTGGTTCTACTGTTGGCCTAAAAACCACCCAGCCATGGGGTATCGAGAGCCTGAAGCACCCTCTTGTATTTTGATAATATTTACATCCAGCATTTTTTGATGTGCTGCAGAAATCCAGCATTTGTAGTGCTTGCTGCCTGTTTCAGTCAATGCCCAGAAGAGTGGGATGTTCCTGGGAAAACAGCAAACAATTTCAATTGAAGGGCATGTTCAAAGCAGGAGGCAGATTGAAGAAACCCAGTCTCCCCCAAGACCATCAATCGAATGAACTCGGCTGGGGTGTTCAGAGCTGATTTTGGGGGAGCTATGGGAGATTTGGCTCTTGCAGTACAACACTTGAGGTGGAGACCTGAGGGCTTTTGCTGAATCCTAAAAAGTTTGTTTTTTTTTTTCCTAAGAAAGCAGGTTTTAGCACAAGCATAGCTCTGCACTTCTGGTATAATGCGTGTTGCATGAGCCATATCCCAGTTGTGGCAAGCCCGGTTCGTGCCATCGAGCCTTGTCTGCACCTTTGCAAGTCATCGCGCACCGCGTCGGGGAGAGGGAGGCTTGCAGCGGCGGGGCTGTGCAGGCACGTGTGCGGCCGACGGGACTCCTAATGAGCGTGCTTACCTTTCCCAGGAGTTAACACCATAGCTGGCTCCTCGTTGGACTCAGCACGGGTGCCCGTGGTTCCTTGGCTGAGCTCCCTGCGGATCTGGCTCGGCACCCAGCGAGGAGGCGGCAGGACGGCATGGACCTGCCTCTCCTCGCATCCATCGTTTGCCTCTCAGCGGCATTGCTTGCACCCTTGCAGCTGTGTCTGACCCACGGCACGTCTTGTTGGGGTAACTTCTAGAACAAAGCAAAACTCTTAGGGCCTCTGAAAGAAAGAGGCCAGAAATAGCTGTTCTAGACTCAAGGTCCGTGGTTTATATTGGCTCCTTTGGTCACCAGGATCTTTAAATTACACCGTGACCTAAATTAATTGCTATCATGCCACCGGCAGCGATTGCGTGACAAGTGTGCCCGGCAGTGTCCAGCATGAGAGCAGCTTCCAGCTGCAGCCGGGTCTCAGCGGTCGGGCTGGACAGCCACCACCGGCAGAAAATCATCTGCATGAAAACCAGCCAGCCAAGTGAAACGTGGTGGCTCGAAATGCTCCAAAATCCCTTCCTCGGTGTGCTTGCTGCAAGTGGTTATTAAAAAAAACCCTCTCCTGGATTGCTCTTAGGCTGGAAAAGAGGGAGAAACTCGCAGAAACCCACTCTGCTCCGTCTGTTTTTAAGAGCGATGCGGCGGTGGCCGCTACCCCGGTGGGCTCTGTGGCTGGTGGGGCTCCCTGGACGTCCCGCTTCCCGGCCGGCTCCAGCATCGTTGGTACCAGGCATGGTTTAAAGCACTGTGCAGGTGGATAATCAGTGAAGAAGATAACCAACCTCGTGGTTTAAACTGGTTTTGACACCAAAGAGGGGTTTCCCCACCGTGCGTGAGTACCCACGTGCAGCACAGCAAAGGAGTGTATAATTAAGACAGTAAGCTTGGAAATATTAACTGTGAAACACGTAGTCACGCATGCTGAGATCGAGTTAATAAGTGTTAAGTGAACAAATAAAAGGCATAAGCAAACGTACACACTACCTACAGTCCTGCTGGCAGTTTCTTGGGTTTGGGGCTTTCTTTTTTAACCTTATTTATGAATTACAGCTGACAAGGGACTAAGGAGCATTTTGGAGGATTTAATTGAAGCATAATATGAATATTGCATTCTTATTTACGTTCCTTCTATCCACAGGATTGAAAAAACGTACAAGGAAGGCCTTTGGTATACGCAAGAAAGAAAAGGATACTGATTCCACGTAAGTCAATGAGATACAGACCGCGTTAATATATTAATGATACTGGGGAGAAGTTGATGCCGATGTGCCAGGACGGGAAGGGAGTTGGTGCATCGCAGGCATTTGTCATCCTTGGATCAAGTCTTGTAATAACAAATACGTTTAAGCTGTTTCCCCTTGTACATCCAGCGGCCAACAAATAAGGTATTTTCTCAGTGGCTCTGCGGAGATGATAAAGCTGGTTCTCCACGTGTTTGCAATTTACGGTGACGGTTAGCGGTGATCAGAAGGAAATTACTCCTCTGAGGGTTTCAGCAGATTAATCTCTACCCAAACTACTGATTTGCCCATCTGCTGAGATCTTTTTAGATGCAAATTTGGTTTAAAGAGATGCCTGTGCGGGCGGCGAGGCTGGAGCGAAGGGCGGCGTGGTTGGTGATGGCGAGGGCGCGGGGGGCTCGCGGGGGGCGTGCTCCTGCGGCTTTGCTGCGAGAGATGCTTTTGCTTCCCGGGAAAACATCTGGCAGGGGAGTTCTCCCCACATCTGGCGGGGGATGCTGTTGCGTGGGTGCTGAGCCCAGCCCGGGGAGGGCTCTCGGCTGTCACCGGTGTGGCTTTGGGGTAGATGTCCCAAAGCGGCCTGTGCAGCCCACGTGCTGGGGACGGAGCGGGGAAAGGCAGCGGGGAGCCCTGCTCCCGCACCTGCAGCATCGCCCAGCCTTTTCCAGAAGTGCTTCACATCTGGAACAGCAGAAACCCTATGGGTTTTTTCTTTTATTTTGTTTGGATTTGGGTTTTCTGAGCTATTTTGTATCTCGGCGGCGGTCAGTGAGGTTTCCCGTGCAAAGGGACGGACGCTGCAGGTCTGGCCATGGCGAGCCCGGCTGCACCGGCGCCTGCGGGGCTTTGTCTGCTGCAAAAGGAGGCCCAAAAATATGGGGGGATGCGTAGCACGTCCCGAAAAAGGGCTGTGTGGCACTGAGCTGTTGTCCTGCTGGCAGAGTCAGCTTGTCACCGGGAATGGTGGCTGTCCATCCAAAAGCCAGGCAGGCTGCAGGAGAGCCAGGAGCTCCAGCCGTGTACAACTTCATTTTTAATTTATCACAAGGACGGGCAGGAAACGGGCTGCTTTGTGGCTTCCTCTTCTTCTCATGGAAAATCAATGGAGCCACGTCTCGGTCCTGCCTTTAGCCAGAGCCGTGATTTCCACGCTTGCTCGCAGCAGCCTGCTTTTCCTGGAGGCTGTGGAAGCTGGTGGCACACGGAGATAGCGAAACCTGGGGCGTTTGTGATGGTCACGACCTTGCAGAAAGGCCGCTGTGGGGAAGATGCTGCAATTAGCAAGCAGCATTGATTAGCACATCGCCGGGTCACATCGTGGTCATCGCCCCAAACAGCTTTGAGCGCTCTCCAAATCCCCCATTGGCAGCCGGCGCGGGGCGGTGGGTTCGGACAGACCCTCTGGTCACCTCCTGCCACGGCTGGGCCACCGCACCCCCAGGACCCGGTGGTGGGCACCATGGTGTTGGGGTCTCTGGAGCTGCCGCCTGGCTTTTGGGGAGATGCGGGATGTGCTGGAGCCGCAGCACGGTGGCAAAGGACCTGCCACCCCCTTCCCTCCACCGACTGAGGGTCTCCGCGGCCGTTTCTGGCTGGGCTTTGGGGACGTGAGCAGGAGGTGACGGTCCCTGCGCGTAAGGGAAATGTGGAAGCGGAGGGGATCTCTGCTACTTCCAAAAAAATCTCAGAAGCGTTTGTGCAAAGAGATTAAACGCGAGATAAGAGGGATGGGAGGCAGCCGCGTATGACTTGGAGCAGTTCAATGGAAGGCGTTATTCTCTGTTAAACCAGAGCCGGATGGGCAGCAGGTCCCTGCAGGGTTTTTGTGATGTCCTGAGTCAGACATTGATTTGTGGCAAATTTCTGGCAATGCCTAAAACCTGGGGGCATGTGGGAGGTGGAGGAGCCAGTCTGGTTCTCATAAACAGATTTGTCTATTCACTAAATAACTTAGCGTCCTTCGACAGCGCTTAAATACGGCTGCTGAGCCTGCCACGCCGCTCGCTGTGACCGAGGGCCAAATCCCATAAGCGGCTGGGGATTAAAATCCCTGAGGAGCCTCACTCATTTTCAAATCCATCCGAAAGAGAAGTGACTGTGCTCCTGGCAGAAGAAAAATCTCTAAATTACTCTACACGTAACTGCTATTGTCTTCCTCAAGGGGATGCGCACCCAGGGTGGGGCTGTGGCCGTGGGATGGGTGCAAGGAGGAGCCAGCCCAGCTGCTCAGCTGGGAGAGCGCAGTCATCCGCAGGAACGCTTTATTTACTAATAAATACAAAATTTGCCATCTGATAACATGAGAGCAATGGCACCGAGACCGTTGCGTGTGTGTCGTGCAAGGAGCGTGCGGCAGGTAATTCAGATTTGCTGACAATTTCATAATTAAAACCATTGCTGCTCTGGATTCGTGAAGAAAACCGTTTCCACAAGTTGTTCGGGTGCCGGTGCGGTTTGGGAGCTAACAGGCTGCCTTTCTTTCTGTTCTTTGCAGAGGGTCTCCAGACAGGGATGGCATCGTAAGTATTGCAACGGACCCCAGCCCCGCTTTCCTCTCCTGTGCAACCCCTTAAATGCGAATTCCTCCGTCAGCCGCCATCAGCATTTTGTGAACTGTCTCTTCCTTTCTGTTTAATATAGAAAATACCTTTCAGTAAGAAGCTATCCGTTTAAAATAACGGCATATTCCAGGTTTTCTACAAAATTAACACAAAGAAAATAATACGGAAACACCTGAGGAGCGCCGTGGGCAGAGGGACCAGATGTCCTGCTAAAATCCCCGGCCCCGCATCCACGTTT
Organism: Grus americana; assembly: GCF_028858705.1. Classification (NCBI taxonomy): domain Eukaryota; kingdom Metazoa; phylum Chordata; class Aves; order Gruiformes; family Gruidae; genus Grus; species Grus americana. The sequence goes on from NC_072859.1 coordinate 34,413,236, forward strand.
CTACACCCGCTAATTGGCTTGGGTCAGATTTGCTGTACGATGAGTTAAGGGAAAATTGCCAGAACAGCTGTTAAAAATAGGTATTTGTATTTTCTATATTAACCTGAAGATAAGGAGATACTTGTTTTTGAATTATTGCTGCTTTTATTTATGGTGTTAGATGGAAATGCCCCTGCTAGATCTGGGTAGATGGACCGCGTCTCCTTTAGCCGTTTGATTTCAAGTTTCCCGATAAGTATGTTGGGTTCAGACTGGGGCTGTGCTGGTCGGTAGTTCTTGAGCAAATTCAGACGTTAGAAGCTCGCCTTAAAATAAAAATGAGACCCCCTCGGGAGGCTCGGCAGGGAGAGCGGTGCTGGGGTGTCTTTTACAAAGCCATATAAAAATTGGGGTGCCAAACTGCTCCTTTAGAGAGATCACTTTTTTTTTTTTTCCACATCTGACCCAAGATCCTTGGCTTTGGGCTAGCCCTGTGTTCGGGAGCCACTTGTTAAGAAATAGCAATTAAAAAAAAAAAAAAAAAAGTCTGCAGCTCAGGTAGCACTTTAACCAAGGCTCTATTCAGCAGTAATAAATAAATAAAACGCAAGGAGCAGCCCCGAGCCGTTCCCTCCACCGGCAGAAGTGCTGTGGGCAGCTTTTCATTGCCCGGCGTGGGTGCGGGGACCGTGGTGCTGGGGTGCCCTCCCACTCGGGCTCCGACTCTTGATTTTTCCGGGCGCCTTGCTGTTCGAGCTCTGTGCGGGGCAGGACGGGGTCTCCGCTGCTCCTGCAAGCTGAAGGATGCAGAGGTGCAATTTTTGGGGGGGTATCATGAAGCCACCGAATGTCTCGGAGGGGAATTGGGGCATTTAGTAGAACTCTTCCTCCTGCAGCACGTTCTCACCACGATATTTGCAGCAGGAGGTGAGACGGTAAATCCTCTGGCTGCTGAATAGAGCCCCGTTACCTGCCCCCGGAATAAACCACGCTTACTCCTAACGGAGCCACAGCTGAGCCCTCCTTTTCTTACAAAACTGTGCAGTGTGTTTGCTAATTCCTTGTAACTGATTTTTGTGTGTTTAAAAAAAAAAAAAAAAAAAATTAAAAACCACCCGCTACTTTAACCCTTATTCTGCCAAATCCCAATCCCTTCCAGCTGCCCAGCCCTCATCCCAATGAGCCACCTTGCAATAGCAAACCCGAGAGTGTGCGTGAAGGAGGAAAAAAAAATTCGGTAAGAAAAACAGAGCTCGGTTGACAGCTACGAAAGGGTTGTTAAAAACAGTGAGTAATTTTTGTTTTGAAATCCAGACTATAGGAAAACGCCGTTTAGGTTCAGCCAGGTGGATGTATATGAGTTGAATAGAAATGGGGTTAAATACGGATGGACTGGGGGAAAGCGGACGTCCCATATAACTACATCCAGAGGCTGGTTATTACTTTTTTTTCACCTTTGTGCCTCTAACGATGCTGCTCTGTTCTAGGGCAGCGTCGCGAGGACCGTCGGGTGAAACGGGGAGGGCGAGGGTGCTGGTGGCCTCATCCATCCCCCCTGTCGCCGTCCCGGGATGGTGCATTTGGCCCTTGGCAGGGGTGCTGGGGTGGGGGGGTGCTCCCTCTGGCAGCTGAAGGGAACTGGATTATCTAATTTAGGTGCCCAAAATTGAGAACCCAACCTAACTTTAGTCCCGGAGCTGGCCTCGCTGGCTGCGGTGGCCAGTGGCAGCTTTGAGCATCTCCTGGAAGCCCAGAGCAGACCAGCAAAGGGGCCCGTAGGCGATGGGTGCCCAAAGCCCCCTCCCCAAACCAGAGCCCTCGTTCTGAAGCAGCAATAACCTGTGCGTGTGGTGGTGGTGTGTCGTGACGTGTTCTAACACCGCGTCCCAGCCCGGATGTCTCTCACCGCTGCAACCCGGCTTGCTCCGCGGGCGGTTCGGCTGCCGAGTAACAGGAACCGAATCTTCTTTTCGGCATGTTCTGGGGAAGTGGTTTATCTCCTGATAAATAATAGCGGTGCTACCTGTGCTCGGTGGGCATCAGGAGCCTCCACTGCCACCAGCCCTCCCAGGGGGCTGGAACGACCCTGGCACGCGGAGAAATGGCCGTTTCATTTCTCATCCTTAAAAAAATGTTTTGTGTTCAGCTAATGAATGGTCCAAAAAAAAAAAAACCAAAAAAAAAACCTTTTAGCTCTCTGGTGTGGAAGACCTTCCAGACACGGGACGTGCTGGTGTGGATGTGCACGCGTGTGCGAGCCGTGCTGTGTTCTTCTCGTTTCCTCAATTTAAAACTTGGAAATTTTGTTTCTAATGTGTTGCAGAAGAAAACGAACGGAGCCCCGAATGGATTTTATGCGGAGATCGACTGGGATAGATACGTAAGTGTCCCAAGGAGCCTGCCCTCCATCCAGCACCTGGGCTGTGCTCCCACGCCACCGTTTTGGCTTTGTGGGTGGCCGTGGCCATTTTGGGTGATACCCAGCTGTTAGCTGTGTATTCTGCATCTGCACGTTAATTAAATAGCATCAAGCCACCCAGAAAGCGGGTGGTTCCAGTGCCCAGCGCCCTGCGGGTCAGGAGAGCGCTGCCCACGCCTGCGGCATGTTGCAGGTACCCAGGGAAAACCCTGGGTTGCAACCAAGCGTTGGAAAAAAAATAACAAACCCAAACTTCCGCAAAAATGGAGCGTTGCAGAACCTTGCCTGTGAAAACTGAGCGCTGCAAAAATCGATCTGCAGCGAGGCCGGGTGTTCGGCCCCCCGTAACTGCCCCCCCCCCCCCCCGCGGGTGCTGTGCCGGAGCACGGGTGCCGTTTGCCCCGTGCAGCTATCGGCGGGCTCGGGCTGCACGGGGCTTTGGATGTGGTGTCCCGCAGGAGAAAAGAGCTGCTCCAGCTTTCCAGGAACAGAAATAGCATTCCTAATTCTTTTGGTTTGGGTTGCGTTTTTTTTTTTTGTGCCCTATTCAGAATTCGCCTGAGCTTGATGAGGAGGGATACAGCATCCGACCCGAGGAACCGGGATATATCCTTTACTGTTGGCTTTGTCTCTCGGCTTATAAACCCTAAGATGAGCTGGGGTTTGCCCGCAGGCCACTGACTGGATTTATTTATTTATCATTATTTGTTTCACCCTTTTATTTTCCTTTTGAGCTGTCACTCCATATCTAAAACTGCCTCCCGGGGGGAATTACCTGAGGCAGTAGAGCAGAAGGTGATTTTTTTAATTACCTTCGATCCAGTGCTATGAAACGGGGAGGAGGAGTGAGCAGCGCAGTGGGGTGCCCCACGGAGACCCCGATGTCCCATCCCATCCGCGGTGGGTGCACCCGCGTGGGCGCTGGCCGCGCGGTGCTTCGTCACAGCCGATGCTGTTTCGGAGCGGAAATGATCTGCGTGGCAGTAAAAGCAGAATGAGCAAAGATCAGTTTGCAGCTCCCGTCACGTGCCCCGCTAAGGGGCGAGGGGACTTCGATGGCCAGAGCCCGGGCAGGTCCCCAGGTCGTAGGCTGGCGGCAGGTTTTAAGCCGCCTCCTCGCAGCTGGAGGAGGGCGAGTGGAAAAGCAGAATTTCTTCCTCCACCGCCGCTGAAAAACGCTGGCGGTCTGCGGGTGATGGGCCAGGGATGGTCCCGATGCGGGGGGGGGGGGGAACCCGGACACCGATGCAAATCGCCGCTGGGCTAAGCCGGGGTTGGCTTTATCGCTGCGAGCACCGCGGGGTTCCCACGTCCTCTGCCTGCACGGGGACGAAGCGGTGACGCACCACGGCGGTGACGCGCATGGCAGGAGGATTTGCCCCTGGGCGCTCCCGCCCTGGGGCGTTTGGGATAAGCGTTTTGGGAACCCCCCTAATCCCTGCTCTTCAGGGAGGCTTGAGCCTCGGGAGGCCAAGGTTCTGCCCCGGCAGCAGCAGGAAACCTTCTTTAACTGTGCTCTACCTACCAAAGGAAAACACTTCTACTCCTCGAGCGAATCCGAAGAGGAAGAGGAGGCGCACAAGAAGTTCAACATTAAGATCAAGCCTTTGCAGGCTAAAGACATCCTGAAGAGCGCGGCAACGGTGGACGAGCTGAAGGCGTCAATAGGCAACATTGCACTTTCTCCATCGCCTGTGGTGAGTCCTCGGGGTTTCTGTCTCTTCCCTGGGTCGCCGAAGCAGCGATGCTCCGCAGGGCTCATCCCGAGCGAGCCGGGGGGGGCTCTTCCTCAGGTGGTTCAGTTTGCATTTGTGTCCTTATTTAGAGGGTCCCATCGATGCAGAGAGAATAACGTGACGCCAAGGAGATCTCAGATGTATCGTGGTGACGTTTCCAGTTCAAAACGTCCTAAAAATTCCCTTTCCTGCTCATAAAACAGGGCAACTGAGGTCGGAATATACTATTCCCTTATTTTTCCCCTTTTTCCTCATTTTTCAATGTGGTCGTCATTCAGGACATAAATCGCACGGCTCCAGCCCTGATGCCTGGGAAGGGAAAGGATCTGTGGGGTTTTCCGCACCGCTGCTGCGGGACGTTTCTTACCCCGGGGGCGAATCCGAGGTTCCTGGAAGGAAAGGTCGTCTCTCCTTAGTCCCTCCCAGTATAAATACCATCACCCTCTGGTTTTCCTAAGGCTTGTCGAGATTTCCGTCATCTCATCCCAATCTGTTCAGCCGTGAAAAGATTTGATTTGTGTCTTTCAGTGGGCTTTAGTGTGGGCTATAGTGTCTTTCCTGACGAAGCTTTCTATGGTTTATAATTAGCCTGTACCTGAAGTGTGAACGAATCTCAAACTCTAAGCGAAGAGGAAATAAAATTGCTGCATTTTATTTCTTATTTCCAAACCAACGCAACGTCGCCGATTTTAATGAAAGCTTTTGGGATAAGTCGCTGTCCTTGGAAATGCTGAGTCCCCCTGGCACGGCTCTGCTTCCCCCGATGCTCGGTCCCTTTTAGCCACGTGTGCTTCTGGATGCTTTTTTGCGCTGTGACCAGGGAGTTTCTGGCTTTCAAGGGTTGGAAACTGCAGTCAGCTGCTTTGGGAAGCACAACAAAACAAAGGAAAAAAAAAAACAAACCAAAACAAACAAACAAAAAAAAAAACCCCACACCAAAATTCAGCAAAAAAGAGAGAGGGGAATTTTTGGAAACTGGCAATTATTTGCCAGATAGGTGGATGATTTTGATCAAGAGAAAAAAGAGGAGGGGGGCGAGAAAGAGGGAAGAAGAACAAAGAGAATTTCTTATTGCAAACCTAAGCTAATTTAGGTTTTGCAAAGTGATGGCCCCAGCAGTTTGGCGCACACGCGTGTATATGTATATAACGTAGGAGACAACGTTATTTTGGGAGGAGAGAGGAAATAGTGCAACACTTTAAAAACGGGACAGGGAAACCACTCAGAATTTATTTAAGGGGCCAAATCAATATTTGGTGTATTCTCCTTCCCTCATGGCTTTTATTTCTGCATCCCTTGCTGGCAGTGCTGCTCCGGGCACCGCAGGGCACCCTCCCGTCCCGGCGTGGAGCTGGTGGCTCCGGCACAGCGTCCGGAGACGAGGAGTAGCTGCTCACTGATTCCGTACTGCAGCCCGCAGTGTAGGGCTGTCAGAGAATCCAGCCCAAAAAAATCTAAAGCCACGTTGTCTCTAGCGACAAAGAAAAATCTATTAAGAGATTATTGAGTGGTTACGCTCAGCTCCTAGCGGTCCCTGATTATTTCGACTCTTACTGATGAAATACTTGCCTAGTTTTGCGCTGGTGTACGAAGATCAGGCTGATGTAGTCAGCAGTTGTTCTGCACCTCGCCTTCTCCAGGAAAACAAAACCCCACGAACAGTGCATTTTGCCAGATACGATTCTGGGTCGGGACACTCTGTGCTTTGCTCCGGGGAAATCTGTCCCCGCCGCCACCGCGGGCAGAGCACGGCCCCGGGGCTGGAGCTGAAGGCTCCCTGTAAAACAGCGCAGACGTGCTCCGCTCAGTCCGAAGGGCTCAGGGAAAAGCCCTGTGCCAGGCTGGACAGAAGGAACCATGCTGTTTCCCCACGTCGGGATCCAAAACCCAAAGGGCGCAGGTGGGGGGTGAGTGGTGCCGTGGCCGGGTGGTCCCCAGCACGCCGGGTGCCCGGGGCAGGAGCTCTCTGAAGGAGGCTTTGCGTCCGTAGGAGTTCCATGCTTTGCTGTCCGGGTCCTTGCCCTCGTCCTGGGCTTGTCTCCTCCCCAAAAAAAGCTGCAAAGCCACGCCACCGGCCTCTCCTGGACCAGAGCAGCGGGATGGGAGATGCCGTGTGCGTAGGCACTGTCGTCCCCATGCCTTTGGGGTGTAAGCTACGGTACCTTAACTCAAAGACAAGACGAAAAGCGGGGATGCTGTTGTGGGCTGGCGGCAGCGGCGTCCTTCCACTGAAGCCCAACGGCTCAGGTCTCGTTCCTTGAGGAGGAACCTGAAGGTGGTGGTCCAACCTGCCCGTGCCACGTACCGCACCAGCCCGGCACCTCCAGACCTCCCTCCCTCTGCCCTGCTCCCTCCTACCCCCGGCTCCTGCCTCGCGCTCTGCGCCACGGAAGGCTCAGCCCCAGGAGCTTTGTGGCGGTCTGAGAAAACAGTCACTGGGCAAAGCTGATAAGTAATAGCCTTAAATTTAAGGATTTAAGGGTAAAATCGTGGAAATGGCCTTTGTGATTAGCTAGCAGGGCCCGCTAACGACAAAGCATGCGAATCCTTTCCGTAAGACGGCTCAGATGCAGGTTTTTATTTCCATACGTGTTCTCTCACTCCAATCTTCTGTCTGAACGAACGACAGCCTGGCCGGGTGCGTGCACGACTCTGCTTTGCCGTGTGTTTAACAACTGTACGCCTGATGCTTCCGGGCACAATACGAATCTTTGATTTCTGCATTATCCCTTCGTAGAAAATATCTTATATTCTCATTTTCTTTTTTTTTTTTATTTTTCTGCATTCTTTTAGAGGAAAAGTCCGGTAAGAAATACAGTTTTTTTTATCTCTTCTAATTTTTTTAGCACAGTCTTGTGTTCTCTTGTTTGCACGGTCCCTCTTTTGCATGTTTGTAGAGCTGAAATGTAAAACGCAAATAACAAATCCTGCCATTTTAGAAGGCATGAGGTTCTTTTTCCTTCTCCCTTGATTTAACTTAGAGCATTTTAAAATAGAGTTAGGCTGTCTTTACTTTGAACGTCCATAGTCTGGGGGTATGGTTTGGGTGAAAAAGCTGGTGTTTTTGGACAAGACCTATAAGGGCACAGTTTTATTTGGGCACGTTTTTCGTACCTCGTTGCACATCAAAAGGGATGAGAAAGCAGAAAACCCCATCAGTGGTCGATGACCTCCGGTGCCGCTGTGTGCAACAACTTCCCCGAGAGGACTGGGCTTCAGGCTCTTCCGAGCCCAAAATGGGGAAACTCACCCATTCCGCGGGGTTTGGGGTCTCCCCGGACGCTGCTGTCCCCACGGCCGGGGTGACCCCCCAGCCCGGGGGACCAAGGCGTCGTGTTCCCGGTGCCGGGGGCTGCGTGGAGGAGGAAGCCCGCCCGGCGCTGTGGGCTACGAAGCCGTGACGGAGGGGTGCGATGGGCGTTGGGGGACTTGGGGCGCTGACCTGTTGCTCTCTGACCAGGTGTCTCTTCTCTCTTCCTTCTCGCTGACCGCAGCGGCGCAGCCCGGTAAGCACCCACGCCTGCGGTTTCTGCTGCTCTGGGAACAACGGGGGTGCTGGGGGTGCGGGGGTCCGAGTCTGTGCCGGGGTTGCGCAGCAAGCGCAGGGGAAGGGGAGCGGGGTGCCGCTGCCGCTAGCCACCCCCGTTGTGCGACCCCGAGTGATGGCGGGACCTTGTCCCCCCCCGCCAGTGCAAGAGGGTCCCTGATGACGGGCGTCCTCCGCGGTCTGACCTGCGTCCTTGCAAACCCCTCGGAGAGCCTGCTCGTGGTCTGGGGGTACCCCCGCTGCCCGTCCCGCTCCCCTCTCTGCCAGGCAGCCCCAGCTCCCGTGGTCTGGGGGGGTAGGGGGGGGGTTGGCTTTTGCTGTGCGCGGGCACCTGCGTGGTGTGCGGCGAGAGCGAGGGTTTGCATTGATCTAAGCCAAATAATGTATTTTCAGCAATTTGCAGCCTGCCAAATGTGAGGATTTGGGGTTTCTGCTACTTCTAATGGGGTGGGGGGGTCAGTGACCCCCCTGTAAGCGGCTGGCAGTCAGGACGGCTGCGAAGGCAGCACTGCCGGGTGACGGCTTTACGTGGCTCAAAACCCTCTCGGTAGGGTTTTTCTGCTCCCTGCGTGCTGGGAGCAAACGGGATTTCACCCCGCGTGCGTGCACACACACACACGCGTAGCTGGGCGTACAGTGAATGTCACCTTAGGCAACTCCTGCCGCATCTGCCGGGCTGCTCCGCTCCTCGGGGGAGCGTTGCCGTGCGCCCCGTCCCTGCGCCTTCCGCTTACCTCGTGTGTTTCTAATTCCAGGGGACGATTAAAAGGAATTTATCCAGTAAGTATGTTCTGCTGCCTTCAAGAAGGAACAGTAGTTATTGGGGGGTGGGGGGGTGGTATTTTGGGGAGCAAAAAGAACCAAAGGGAGGAGGTTAGGTTTGCTTTAAAGCGGTCCTGGCAGAAATGATGGCACCCGAATGTGGTCTTTAAAGAATGCCGTATGGGACGTCCTTGGGGTGCCCTATAGAAACGGTGCAGCTCCCTAGTCTGGCGCTCTACAGAAATAAAATCTGAATTAATAAAACAGAGCTTTTACTGCCAGCATCTCCATAGCAGGTGCGGGACGGGATGCGTGCTGCGCCAGTGGCACGCCTGGCGTGAGCCACCCCCCCCCCAAAACACGGGGTGCGGGCGGGCTGGGGGTGATGCTGGGGGGCGGGCGGGGGAACGGCTCTAACCCCGCGCTGTCCGTCCTGTGCCGCAGGTGAGGAGATCGCGCGGCCCCGGCGATCCACACCGACGCCGGACCCCGCCAGGTCAGTACGGAGTCCGTCAGTACAATTATCCGATACAGCACGTCCTCCTGATGTGGTTTTTAAACGCTTTGACGGGCAACTGCACATTTACACCATTGCTCAATGGGAAGCATCCGTTTTCACTTTCGCCTCCAGATTTGGATCTTTTTTTCATGTATTCAAACCCAGAGTAATGCAGCAAATTCCCTGGGCATTTACTGCCGTACAAACATCGCCAGCCCATCGGCTAGCTGAGCTGCCCCAATTTGGCTCACCCCACTGCAGAAACATCACTTTCAGAACTTTTTTAGGCTCACGAGACAGCCGAACGTTTGCGTTGGCCGTTTAAATAAGCCGAGTAAATGCTCCGTGCCGCAGGATGCGAGAGGCACAGCGAGCTTTGGGTCCGCGGGCTCTTTGCTCAGATGCTGTAAATGAGAAATGAGGCGAGGTGCCCAGGTGATGGTGGATCCCCCCCACCCTGGAGCATGGCCGAACAAAAACGTGCAGGATTGAGGCGCTGGGTGGCAGTGGCACCCCCGGTTTCGGATGCGCAGCGTCCGTACTCGCTCTCCCGCAAGAGCCGTGCGGGCATCCGCTGCTGGGAGCCTGATGGATCGGGAGAGCGGGCAAGGGCGTGCTGTGGGCGTACGTTGGGTTTGGAAAGCAGACGGGCTCGTTGATACGGGGTGAAGCCAAATCTCAGTAGGAGCGCGCCCTGTGCGGCTGCAGGGCTCGACTCGGGGTGCGTTGGACCCCGGTGTGGTCCGTACTTTGGCTTTTTCCCTTTCCCGTGCAGTCTGGAGTAGCTCCGACTAATCCCGAAGCAATCCCCAGCGCCTCAGCAGCGGCTTGGGCACTGCGGGGTTTGCACCGAGGTGCTGCCGCTCTCCTTTCCCGCTTCTCTGCCTGCAGCCCTGTGTTCTCCCAGGTGCCTGTTAGCCTCGAACATAAACGCTCCCTGAAAAATATACGTATTTGCACTCAAACGCTCCCTGAAAAATACACGTATTTGCACTCAAATGTTCCCTGAAAAATACACGTATTTGCACTCAAACACCGGGTTTTGAGTACAAACCTGAACCTTATGGTTCCTCTGTGCTCGTCTCGTCCTGCAGCAAGAAAGCCGGGGAGGACCCCGCCGCGCTGGCACCGCTCTTCGGGCCCCTGCTGGAGTCGGCGTTCGAGGAGCAGAAGCTGGACGGTGGGTTGGGGGACACGGGTGACGTCTCCTCGCGGCACCCGGCTCTGCCGGCGAGCGGGGCAGCCCTGGGGATCAACCCCACCAGGGGGGAGAAACAAAATTAAAGCAGGACGCAAAGGGTGGGTAGTTGTACCGTAGGCAGCCTGGGGTTGGAGTTTACGTGGGTTATAAGGACGCAGAGCAAGTGTTTAAGTCAATTAGTTAATTACGTGGTCTCGAGACAGATCCTGCAAGGGAGCAGCTAACGAATATTAAAAATATTGGCTTCCAAATGAAACCCTGGTTTTGCCTGTTTACCAAGCTCTGCCGACGGACCTCGAAGCGGCGTCTGTTTAACTTTTAGCTTCCGACACCGCGGCGGCATTTTGGCATCACGCTGCTTTAACGGAAGGGAGACGAACGTAGCTGTCTGCAATGCTTTACCGCTCCCCTGGCCCGTGACGATGCCATCTCAGTAATGTCATCTCAGAAACACTGATCCCCTGGACAGGAGTATAGGGGCACTCTACTCCCCCCCAAGCCTTTTTCTTCCTTTTTTTCTCTTCTTTTTGTCTTTTTTTCCCTCTTCTTTTCGTCCTTCTTTTTTTTCCCCTCTTCTTTTCGTCCTTCTTTTTTTTCCCCCTCTTCTTTTTATCCTTTTTTTTTCCTTTCCTGAAGCACAGCAATCCTGCAAGGCTTGTCCTCCCCAAAGGAAAACCCCATTCACCCACTGCAGAGGTTTGCTCCCAGAGAGGTCTCCTCCTCCCGGAGACAGCCGGCTCTGCTCAGCTATCATGAAATGGCTGCTGTTATTTGTAGCCTAATTATGCCTTGTAATTAATGACTCCAGTTCATTCTTTTAATCAAAACTATGCTTGCATGCAGTTCTTGACACATAAGCTAAGAAAAATAGTGCAAAAAGTTTAAATGAGAAATAGAAGAGGATTTTTCCTCCCATATTCTGTGTAAATGTAATTGGATCTTTTCATTTTAATACCTGGGGTTTTTTCTGTGTATCCTAAAATTCCAGACAATTTCTGCAATTAATGCAATGTTTCGCTTAATGTAATAAGCCTCCAAATGCGTAAATGGCATTGTTTTGTTTGTCAAGCAGCACGAGTGTCTGCACTTCAGAGAATGGTTTGGGTGGGCAGGGACCTCCCAGCCCACCCAGTGCCACCCCTGCCATGGGCAGGGACACCCTCCACTAGCCCAGGTTGCCCAAAGCCCCATCCAACCTGGCCTTCAACCCTGCCAGGGAGCCAGGGGCAGCCACAGCTTCTCTGGGCACCCTGTGCCAGGGCCTCAGCACCCTCACAGGGAAGGATTTCTGCCTCACATCCCATCTCCATCTCCCCTCCTGCAGCTTCAGACCGTTCCCCTTGGCCTGTCACTCCCTGCCCTTGGCACCAGCCCCTCTCCAGCTTTCCTGGAGCCCCTGCAGGGACTGGAAGGGGCTCTAAGGTCTCCCCGCAGCCTTCTCTTCTCCAGGCTGAACCACCCCAACTCTCTCAGCCTGGCTCCATAGCAGAGGTGCTCCAGCCCTCACATCATCTCCATGGTCTCCTCTGGGCTCGCTCCAACAGCTCCATGTCCTTCTTGTCCTGGGGACCCCAGAGCTGGATGCAGCACTGCAGGGGGGGTCTCACCAGAGGGAAGCAGAGGGGCAGAATCCCCTCCCTCGACCTGCTGGTCACACTTTAATCAAGCCTGTAGTTATCTAATGTTACAGAAAAAAAACCCTGTCTTTAATTAATGAGAGTTTTCTCTGTTTAGTTTCCTCTCTTTACAAGCCTCAGGTGAATGCCTCTCATCTCTGTGCTTTGGTATTTGTAAGAAAATAATTTCATCAATGCCCTTGCATGTGTATTTATTAATTTTTGATTTTTCAGCTACACTAGATCAGCCTGAGATATGGGGTTCGGTCCAGCCCGTCAACGCAAGCGTAGAGTCCCCAAAGCTACCGAGACCTTTTCCAACCGGAAGTAAGTGACTATTATCAAATGAAAATTAATTAATATATATAGAAATCAAATCTTTTACTGGAGTCCTGTACCGTGCAATTCTGTAACATTTGAATCCTGTAGCAAGTGAGCGGAGTTTTTCTTCCCGGCTTGACTCTACCCGCAGTGCATCAGGCTGGAGGAGAGGCAGGGGTTTGATAAGGGGTGGGATGGATGGTACCCAGGGCAGAGAGACGATGCACGTCCTCCCTGGGGAAACGCGCTTCTGCCGGCGTGCGCGCTGTGCGAGGGGAAACATCCCTGGCCGGAGCAAACGGCCTGCACGGAGCCAGTGGTTAAACCCACCGTGCCCTCGGGGGCGAGGAGTACCTGGCCGTGCCTGTTCGGCACGTGCTGCCTTGGCTCCAAGAGTCCGAAGCACCGGTTTCTCCAGACGAATGTAAGGAAGGGCAACACGGCCCCAAATCCTCGGGGGTTTCGTTGTTGCTTTCCCCATTGCCTGGGGCGGCCGGGGGAACCGCGGCTTTTCCTGCTCCCTACCTGCAAAGTCATTCTTTCCTTGTTTCCCCCCTCACTAACCGTTAGCGCAGCCTAATTCATGCCAAACCCACCCCCCGGCCCTGGGGCGGCCGGCTGGCCGATGTGCCAAGGTCAAGGCAACCTCTGGCCGCGTCAGGAGCTCGCAAGGGGATTGTGACGCTCGCGATTGCAACGGATGCTCAACGGCGCTGAGCCGCATCCAGAGCAGGCGCGGTGCTTCCCGGGCTGCTCCTCCCGGAGGTTCCGTCTCGGGTGCTGTTTACATCTGCTCCGTAAAAATGCCCCTGCGACGCGGCGTTGGGTTAATTAGCCACAGCGCACCTCCTCCCGTACGAGCATCCTGGGTCTGTAGGGGTTGGGCACGTGAGAAACGCGGAGGCAAATATGTGCCTCGGAGGCTACAGGTTTTAATTAAAATGTTAATTGGGGTTTTAAAACATGAGTACAATCTAAGATTTGAAAATTTAAAAAAAAAAACAAACAAAAAAAAACCCCAAAAAAACCCCCTAAAACCCAACAAAGGCCACCAGTGATTGCTTGTCGCTCAGCGACCATAAGCTCCCAGGCTGCGGGGATGCTCCTGCTCACCCGGCAATCATCCAGGGCTGGTGCTGCTCCCCGCTTTGCACCTCGGCAGCTGCTGGATCCCCCTTTCCCAGCGAAGCCGTGCACGTTTCCGAACGCACCGACGCTGAATTTCTTCCCTCTCTCTGCTCTGTTTTGCAGCTCCTCCACCCCTCCCGCCGAAAAACATCCCGGCCACGCCGCCGCGCACCGGCTCTCCGCTGACGGTGGGAATAGGTAAAAGCTCAGCGCCGTACCTCCTCGCGTGTGCCGTTGCGCAGCCCCGGCAGGCTGTGCAGGGAGGGGGGGTCGGGTCCCCGTGGCTGCATTTCGGACGTGGATTTGGCCCTTGTGCATCCTCTTTCCTTTGCATTTGTGGTGCTTCAGCGGATGCTGCGGTTAGGGTGATGCTTTAGAAGCGGTGCATCTGCCTTTGGCTCCCAGCGTCGCCCTGGTGAAATTAATGCTCTCTCCTCCCCCCCCGCCTTTGATACCGGTCACTTTTAGAATCGAAATGCAATATTAACCTTAAAGTCCTGCTCAAAATTGGGAATAACTAGGGCGCTGTTAGTGCCTGGAGTGGCACTGCGCAGCCTGCGCCTATGAAATAACGGGGCACGCGGTGTCTGCCTGCGTCGGGGGGGCTGGTCTGGCCCTCCCTGTCTTCCCAAATTCCTCCTGCTCTCAGGGAAGGTGGGAAAAGCCCACCCGGTCCCGCAGCCGGGGATGCGGCGGGGCAGGGGAGAGCGAAGGAAGCGGTGCCTGGAGTGAAGGACAGGCTGAAGGAGGAAGGGGTTGAAAGGCGCCGCTGGATGCGGCCGGAGGACGTGCAGCGCTTATAAGCGTATAATTCACGTGGCTGGCAGGGTGCTGCCTGGAGGGGCAGGTTCCGAGGCAGGGCGGGCAGTCCCTGCTCCATGGGCAGGGTGCTGTGCGGGGGCACCTTTACGGAGCACCTCGGGGTGTTACTACCATTGCCACGGAGAAATCCCTTGCCCTGAGCTCACTGCTCTAGCCATCACTATTTCATTCATGCTCCCATCTCTTCATTTTTCTACTCACCTCAGCAGCCAGGCTGGCAGAGCGTCCACCTACCCGCGTAGATTGATCAACGAGAGCCAAAGCAATGCCCAGCCACGCGCGGTGCTTTCCTGGCTGGGCTCTGCCCCGCTGCACGCCTCAGCCCGTGCACCCAGTAAAGCGAGCGGCAGAGCTCTGTTTTGTATCCGCTCTAGCAGAACTAGGGTTTTATCCCTTAAAAGTAGAACGGCAGATGGCTCCCAGCGCAGGAACGGGGGTGGGATGCCGAGACGAGGACCCCGCAGGGCACGGTAGTTTTAGCGGTGTGCAGGTGGCTCCTGCGCTCCCCCGGTCCTCGCCTCGTCCCTCGCTCCGGTCTGTGCGAAGCGAAGCGCTGGGCAGCCTTCGTGGGGTTAGAGAGCCGCCAGCCCCCCCCCCAGCTCCAGCTGAGAAGAGAAATGTAAGAAAACAGGGCAGGAAAGGAGGGATGGAGGATCTCCCTCCTCCGGACGTGGAAGGTTTTGCTGATGAATCCTGTCTCCGTGTTGGTTGTGAAGTCAGATATGACCATTGATGTGTGGCAGCTCGGTTAGCGAGCAGAGCCCTAAAAGACCCTTAGCTGCTGCTTGCGACTGAAATACGTGCACCCTGTCTGCTTCCCTGCGCTGCATGCCCAGCACCAGCTCCCGAGAGCGTCAAGCCAGCATGTTTAAATATATATATTTATATGGGTGTGTTTATAAATATATATAGCGCGGAGCGTGCCAGAGAGCCGAGCGCCTGAGTTTAATACCTACCGATACTTCAGAGTGATGATAACGACACGACGATGTTATTTAGACGCTATATAACAAAGGTTGAGGGGCAGCTGTAAATTTGGGGAGCACACGGGACCGTTGTGCATGAAGTGATGGAGGAGGTGGGCTGGGCTCCTCGCGGTGCATGCGCTCTCTCGTGCGGCGTACGTGTTTCTGCCCGGCGTGGTTCATTATACCTTGCAAATGACCCTGACGTAGAAGCTTTCTCGCACATGAATTATATTCCCCGGCAGCTTATAAGAAAACGTGCGTTTAAAGCATCTCCTCTAGAAAGTAGCTGACGTAGAGCCCTGTAGAGAATAGCGTGACTGCAGCTCTCTCGGTTAATGCTAAGTGTAAAATAAACTGCTTTGACCGCAGGAGGGGACCAGACAGCAGCAGAACTCAAAAGTGACAAACTTCCGTCCATCAATGACTTGGACAGCATTTTTGGCCCCGTGCTATCCCCCAAGTCTGCTGCTGTTAACGCAGAAGACAAGTGGGTCAATTTTTCTGATCAATCCCCGGAAAACGTGACTCCGGAGTTGACGCCCCGGGAAAAAGCGGGGTCCCCGCCGGCGGCAGCGGGCAGCCCGGCCGATGCTCCAGCGGCTGAGCCCTCCCGCCCGCTCCCCTCGCCGCTCCACCTGGAAGAGGTTCACAAGAAGGTTTCTGAGCAGCCTCACCTTAAGGATGATAACTTGGAGCCGGCTGCCTCTCCCAAAGATTTTGGGCTGGGACAAAGAGCGACCCCGCCTCCCCCTCCGCCGCCCACCTACCGCACGGTGGTCTCCTCACCCGGACCGGGCGCCAGCAGCGGCACAGGAAGCACCAGTGGTACGTCCTGCGGCGTTGGGTGTGCTTCGGTGTGGCCGTGACCGCATCCGCTGTCCCCTCCCGCCTGGTTGTGCCTGTGCCCGGCGCCCGCGCTCCTACCCGGCCGTCTCGTGCTTCCACGTCCAGCGTCTGCCCTCAGCCTCCTGTGTCCTCTCCCCCGCTCCCTGCTGCGTGTCTGATGGTCAGATTGGTCTGACAGCCTCTCCCCGAGCTCCCATGAGCCACCCTTTCCCACCTCTGCTACGCACGTAACCCCCCCCCCCCCCGCCACTGCAAGATTTGGTGTGGGATTGCCATTGCTGCAGTTCCGTCCTCAGTAGGCTTCAGAGTGAACATAGGTGGAAACGCTTCAGACAAATAATCTGAGCAAGCTTTAGAACCAGAGGCATTTAAATGTGTTGCAGACAGACGGGTGACCACACACACCATCGCCCCAGGGTTGCAGAGACCAAATAACTCGCAGCTCAGAGGTGACACGGGCCTGGATGGCGCTTGGTCCCTCTCAGCTGTGAGAGCGTGGGGTACCCAGCCAGCTCTGAAGAAACGGCTCCCAGGGTGAACCCCTCACAAGGGCAGAACCGGATCGGTTTGTCTGGCTGCCTGGCTTCACCTGCTTCATTATAAATGTCTGAGTGCCCATTAGTGCAAACGAGCTCGTCAGAGGCCGGCTTACACAAGCTCTCCCACAGCGCTTAAGAAGGTGCATCCTGATGGTGTTATTTTAGAGGCCGACCCCAGGGTGCTTACCGTACCCGTGCAGCCACCGTGTGCAAATCCCCGTCCCCAGCAGCCTCCGTGCCGCTGCCCTGCGTGCGTGAGAAGTTACTCGTGGGAGCGTTGCCCTGCAGGCGCCTCCACCCGTGCAGGCGGCGGTGGGGGACGATGGCCGCGTTGGGTGCGTGGCTCCCCAGCCCTCTGCCTGACCGCTGTCTCCAGCCTTACGTGAGCTTGAAAGCCGTGCCAGCCACTTTTGGGGGTTTGCCACCTCCGGGGGGGGGGGGGGGGGTGTGGGCTGCTGGGGCTGTCCCCCCGAGCGTGGCTGTCACTGCGAGTGTGGCTTTCGCTTCAGTGGTGGTGGCTTTTCTGTGCCCACTTGGGAGGGTGGGTGGGTGGGGGTCTGCGCAGTGCTGGGGGCTGCAGCATCCAGATCCTGGTGGCACTGGTTGGAGCTGGGACTTCTCGGGGATGGCGGCAGGAGACAGCAAGCTGCATCGCTCTCTACCCCCACGCCAACTGAGCCACCGCCTCGCGCAAGCAGAGATCTGCAGGACGGAGACGTGCCGGTGGCTCCGCACGCGGGGACGGATGGAGAAACCCCGCTCGCGCCAGTCGGGATGGATGGAGCCAGGTTCCGACGGCAGTGCCCTGCGTGGGAAGATCCGCGTCCCTTCCCCAGGAATTACCTCCTGTCTGCGCTCAGCCCAGCACGCTGTAAAAATGCAGAGCGTTGAAATACGCTCACCAAAATCACGTGCACCTTCAGGCAGCCGGTCTGGGCGTGCGGTGCGGATCCGGCACCCTTCCCGTTCCTGCCCTCTCCACCTTTCCGAGGTCCCGTTGCTGTGTCCGTCTCGGGGGCCGTGGAGCAGAGCCACCCCGGGCTGCCCTCCTGCCTTCGCATCCCGCGGGAGCCCGGCATCCCAGCAGACGTCTGATTTCCCGCTGATATTTCCAGCGTGCTGCCACAGCTGCTTGGTGTAGAAAATATCTCGAGGTGCATCGGCCTCCCAGGGACCTTGAGTACCCGAAGAATAAACCTCCCTGGCTGAGAGCCGCCGCCTGGCAGGGCTCTGGCTGTGGAGGCAGAACGCACCCTCGAAGTCTCTGGCTTGTGACGCTTGTTCAGTGCAGCTAGGTTACTTTCCCCGGATAACTCCCGTGTTCTTAGGCTTTTAGCGGGATAAGGAAGGAAAAAAAATCAAACTTTGGTTCCTAAATTAGGCTTCTAGATAAAAATGGCTTGAATTTTGGAGGTGTGAAAATGCATGGGCAGGATTTACTCTCTTTAAACAAGCCCATCTCTGGTCTTAGCCTTCTGCCATTTACAGCTGAGTCCCGTTTCTCTAGATCTAGCGTTGCTATTCCTTAATCTGAGCTGTGACCCAACCACCTCAGTGAACTGAGTCTCATGTAAACCTGAGAAATAAAGCTAAAGGCATCATCCTATCATTAGCGTGAGCGAAACACGCCACTCCCTGGAGCAGAACGCGCTGCTGTGCTCCACGGACGCTGGTAGCAAACGCCAGCTCAGCCATCCTGCAAAACGGGGTCCGCACCCCCCCCCCCCCCCCCCCCCCCCCCCCCCCCCCCGCTCCTGCCGCCCCTCTTGCCTTGGTGCAATCTCCGACTGCTCTGTACAGCGCCAGTTATTGGGGAACTTACCCCAGAAGGAATTTCTGTACAGGGAGCAAAATAGTCCGCTGGATACCTTCTTATTCACCTATTGAAATTTCTCTCTGATTGCAAAAAATCCCCCTTCGCAGCACCACGTGAACCCTGACGACAGCACGCTCTCGTCCTTCAAAACCCTTCCGGAGGGCTGGGAAAACCTGATAACCTTGCTCTGCCACCCTTCCTCTTCTTTGCTCGGACAAAGCTTTGCCCCCCGCTCCCCGCAGCGGGACCCCTCATTCCCGTGGCGGGGAACTGACCCCGCTTGCCGGCCATGCCGCCCCAGGAGCCCTGGGAGCTGTGGCATCAGCTGCTGCGGGGGTTAAACTCATTCGCAGCACGTCATTTTTCCCTTCCCTGTGTGTGGTTTTCAGGTAAAGCCATAAAACTCCTCCGATAACGATTTTGCACGGCGTCCCTGGCCGAGGGGGCCCAGGTACCTGGCGCAGGCGGGCGGCCCCTGCCAGAAATGCACGGGCATCGGCAATCCCAAAAAAAAGCTCTTCTCCCGTGCGGAGCAACGGCCAAGAGGAACTCGTGCAGGGCGTGCGTGGGCACCCACGCCGGCTCCTGGGGGAGAAGATGGGCACGGGTGGGCGCAGGGGTCTGGGGAGGGGGAGCAGCCGGGGGGGCCAGCCTGCGGCACGCTCACGCCTCCCATTTGTTGCAGGTTCCTCGTCCCCGGCTCGTCCCGGCACGCCGCTGGCCACCTGCGGCACCCCTCCGCCACCGCCGCCCCGACCCCCCTCCCGGCCCAAGCTGCCCCCCGGCAAGCCCACCGTGACCGACGTGGTATGTTCAGCGCCGCGAGTGGGAGCGCGGTGTGCACGGCGTGGGGGGTGTGTGCTGGGGGGCACGTCTGCAGTCTGGTCAGATTAACGGAGCCGAGTCACTAAGAGCTCGTAACCCAGCGAGGGCCGCCCGGGGAGGGGGGGGTAGAGTTTTCCGTGATTTGTTCACCAAGACAAACGACACGTGGGAAAGCGGCTGCGAACGCCTCCCACTCTGCCCGCCGGCACAGCCCGGTGATGCCAACCGCCGGCGAGCGGAGGGTGGCGGTCGGGGTAAAGGCAGAAAACGGGCACAAAAAGGGACTGCGCCCCTGGGGAGGCAAGGCGGCGAGGGTCTGGCCGTCCCGGGAAGGGCGGCTGGCTGGGTGGGGGGTGCCCACCGCCGTACCGTGCCTGCTGGGCTGCCGGGCTCTGCCCCGCCACCCGGGCCGCTTCAGGTAAGCTGCAGAGAATTTTTGGATGGGTGCTACGGATACAGAATTATCCCCGAAGGGTCTGTAAGGACCCAGTGAGCTGCTCCCGGGTGCGCTGGCGGACGGCGGGCACCGCTCCCTTCCCGGTACCGGGTGCGTTAAATCCGTCCCGTGGCCCCTGCAGCTCCCGCGCTCAGCGCGAGCGGGGACTTCAAACACCCAGACCAGCAAGACGGTGGGACTCGTCTGCCGCTTTCCCAGGCCCAGACTAAACCGCCGCTGACGCCAAAAGAACTAAAGCCGTTCGGTTTTGCGCTGGCCCAGCGGGGCTGCCCGGGGACGCCGGCGGAGGCCGTGGAAGCGCGGAGGGTTACGGCGAAAGCTTCTGTGTGTTTGATGCAAATGTCGCTGTGCATATTTTCTTTAACCTTTTGTTATTTTATGTTTTTCTACAGTCCAGGCCTTTTAGCCCTCCTATTCACTCATCCAGCCCTCCTCCGATAGCACCTTTAGCCCGTGCTGAAAGTACTTCTTCCATATCTTCCACCAATTCCCTGAGTGCAGCCACCACTCCCACCGTTGGTAAAAACATACAGCACTGCTGTTCTTTCACCTTTCTCAATGTCCTTAAAAGAGTCCCGAAGCCTTTTCATTTGCTAGATTGTTCTTCGGGTCCACGGTCATTAATTTTCCTCAGGTTTTTAAGTGCGAAAGGGGATTCGAGGGGGTTGGGTGTGATGGATCGTGAGCGTGATGCTGCTGGGGAAGCTTTCTTTGTGGCAGCTCCAAATGTTGTGAAAAATGAACGTTTGGGGAAGGTAGAGGTCGTCAGCAAGTGAAATATAACATGAAATGTGCTTATGGTCTGTAAATTTGGTCAAAATAAGCTTCTTTTTTTTTTTTTTTTTGCGAGGGATGCTTCTACCCTGGAGGGGAGGGAGGCTGGCAAGCCAGACTTGGGATTCAGGAGACAGCCAATATTAAATCTCTTTGAATGTCTTAAATTCATACTTCCCCTTAAAGTGGTAGTGGGAAACGGGGTCTTGGAGAAGGCTCTTCCAAACCATTGGCTTGACACGTCCTAGACCAGAACAAAGCACTGCAGTTTTCTTTCGGAGGAATGTCCTGAAAAACATGGATTTTTGCCAACCTCCCCCAGGTCCCCCTGGGGCCTGAGACAAAAAAAATGCAAATAAAGTCTGGCTGGCAGCTCCCAAGCTCCACGCGCTGGGTCCCCCGCACCTCCCTCCGTCCCCTCCGTCCCCTCCGTCGCAGCTGCCGGTGCACCCTCCTCTGCCATCCCCACCATCCCACCCAGCTGCCAGCCCCACCGCCCCTTGCTTCCTCAGCTCCATCTTCTACCAGGAACACCCCTCCTCCTTTTTTTTTTTGTTTTTTTTTTTTTCTCCTTTTCTTTCCGTGGTTTTTGTGATGAGCACGCCTGGTTTGTGTGGTGGGGAAGGAGCTTTGCAGGCCATGGCTCCGAAAAAAAAAAAAACAAACCCAAACCTGGCCGGTGTTTGCGCGTGCTCAGCCGCGGTCCTGGCTGCAGCGTTTCCCACCGGCTGTCACCCTGCGAGGCCGTGGGGACGGCAGCATCGCCACCCCGACACCGTCTCTGATGGCTGGAAGACGATGGGGTGGCCCCGCGCGATGTCCCCACGGTGCCGGTGGCCACGCGTGCCCGCCCGAGCCCTCCCCGTCGGCTTGCTGGAGTCTCTGACCTGCGTCTCCATCCTGTTGTTTGCTTCACCCCCCGCAAGTGTCGTAGATGCTTCTACCTGTTCGCCGGTTGTTGGTCACCGTCACTGCATGCTGCTGGGAAAAAAAAAACCCAAAAAACCAACCCCACAGCTCAAGCAAGGGGCCAGCCAGCCCCCAGCATCCCCGGTGTGGCGGCTGTCGGTCCTGTCCGTGCCCGCTGTCCTGCCGAGCGGCCGGCGGTGGGGCTGGCGGTGGCCTCGGCCGGTGCCTGGGGTCCTGGCGGTAAAGGCAATTTTGGTGGAGGGGAGCAGCCAGGCTGAGGATGAGGATGGTCGTGGGGGCTTCAGGAGGCCGGGAGAAGCGGCCATGAAATGGGGGCTGTGTGGTGGTGCTGTAGGCTGAGCAGGCGTGGCTCCCTTAGGCTCTCGTTTTTAAATTTTATTATTTTTCCTTTAACACATATATTTTTGTGAACAAACGTTGCCGGTTGATGTTTTTTAATGACCTACCCACCCTGAGCAGCAGGGGCTGCCGTGGCTGGGGGGAGTGTGGGGGGAAGCTGTGCCTGCTGGCCCCGGCAGCTCCCACCCCCTCCGCAGGGGGGTTCCTTGCAAGGGAGCCGAAATCAGGGCTCTCGGGTCACCCCTCGGCAGGGGAACGCTGAACGGGGCAGCCGGGAGGAGCACCCCCAGATTGCAGGTTTTGCACTCCCAGCACCGTGCAACCCAAGTGGCGGGTGCCACGTTGCCAGGATTTGGCCTGGGAAAAGCCGGACGGGGTTGGGGGGGTGTGGGGGGGCAAGCAGGGGCACACGAGGTTTGGGACCCGCTCCGGGAAAACCCAAGCATCTCCCCGTTGTCTCCGCCAAGGCGGCCGGCGCAAGGGTGGGCACCGGCGCTGGGTGAGCATCACCTTGCCGCACCGGGCTGTACCCCCGTAGCGGAGGAGAGAGCACGTCGAATTCCCGGGTCTGTCACGGAGAAAGAGGGAAAGAGAAGGCGAAAGGCGTGCGGCGCAGCGGGGGCCGAGCTGTGCGGGCAGGGACGGGCAGTTCTGTGGGCACAGCGGTGGGGCAGCGACCGCTGGGGTCCCGTGGGGCTGGGACACCCCGACCTGGCTGGGGCTGCCCAGAGCCCTCGGGTCCGTCTCCGCCACGCTCTCCGTCTCTTGTTTCCTGTGGCAAAGTCCGATGGAGTTTGTCCAAGAGTGATTTCGTTTATTTGTCCTCCGTGCTGCTCTGGTTTGCTTTCGTTGTGGTCGCATGTGCGGTCTGAATAATTTATTGCCAAGAAAGAAGCTGTTATTTCTGTGTCAGCGCCCCTTCTGTTATTTTTCTTGTTAAAATCCTCCTCTGTCTTTTTTCATTGATATAGTACGCTGCTTG